>NC_060253.1:45931475-47181475 GCF_921293095.1 Ischnura elegans | reverse complement strand
CCTCCTCCAACATCGTGTGCCGCCCCAGTGGTAGCTTCTAGTACTCCTGGCACTGGAGGGAGCAGCAAAAGTGACGATTATGTTGAGGTTGACTTTTCACAGAAGCCATCTGCCGCTAAGCCTCTGCGTGCTGTCTTGTCAAATGTGGGTGCGTACGTGCCAAGCCACACTGGTTTTGGCTTTCTGCCCCATGTCCCATCTCCCTCAAGCCATCGCCCTCCCTCCACGCCCACCACACCCACATCTGCATCGTTGTCCTACACGTGGCCCCGGAAACAGGGCACTTCAGCGCAGGAGCAGGCAAGGAAGGTGGCAACGACGACGGCGGTGGTAGCAAACCCAAAGACTGATGACTATGTGCCCATGGACCTCGGCAGGAAGTCGCTCAGTCCAATGGACAGTGCTCCGCCTCCTGCTACCACAGCCTCCATCACTGCCACGACGACATCGCTCGTCACCTCACCTCGCCCGCTCACGTCCTTTGTTACCTCCCTCTCCTCCCTGCCACCCTCATACAAGTTTGCCCTCACTAGTTCTTCGATTGGTGTAAAGAGGTTGTCTGCTTCCTCCAAGCCTTCTATCACCACTACTTCCTCTTCCTCGGAAGGCCCAGTGTTATCATCGTCATTGGCATCACCGGAAGCCTCCAATGGCAATCCACCCCCCTCCATCACTGCTTCCCCCACCACCACAGTCGACTCCGAAGCCACAGTCACAGTCTCGACGACATCCGCTTCCTGCGTCGTCCCATCTGCAGTCCCTGCTGACAATGGTCCCTCCTCTCCACCCCCATCACCCCTAGCCGTCTCGGGGCCCATTGCCATCCCATCAAGGACAGCTCCACAACACACCCTCTTGCCCTCAGCACCACCTTCCAACTTTGCAGCCGAGTGTGCCTCTTCTGCTGCCTTAGATAGGGTGACAGCCTCCAGCTCAGAGCGGCCCAAGGCGGATGAAAATAATCTGGAGCAGCCGCAGACTGCTGAGAATAAGTCATCTCCCATCAAGGTCGTCACTGCTAAGGCAGCCGCTGCTCCTCTCTCCTCTGTTCATATCTCCTCCCTTGCACGGAGGGTCTCTTCTGGCAAGGAGTCACGGGTAGTGGCAGGCAGCAATGGGAAAGAAGGGAGTCCTGCGGCAGTGAGTAGCACGAGTGGCAGGGAGGTAAGCAAGGAGTCTGAGCCCAGTGTTGAGGAGGCAACAAGGCAGCCTCCATCAAGGCGTGGCGGTAGGGGCTGTGCTCGGAGGCACAGTGGCGACAAGGAGAGTAGTGAAGTGCGCAGTATGAGGCCACGCAGGCGTAGCAGTGATGTGTCAAAGGGTGCAGCGCAACAGCAGGAGGTGACAAGGGCGGGTGGCAGAGGTGCAGAGGACAAGAGTGGATCGTATGAAAAGCTACTTCTAGCACCAGGTAGTCGAGCGCAACAACGCAAGTGGGGTGCACACAAGAGCCTTGGGGAGCGAGCGCCTAGCCTTGGCTGGGGCCCCTTGCGCAGGCAGATGTCCTCGCCATCAGCTGTACCTGACCCTGATGGTGCATACGAGAAGCTTCTGCCGAGCAATGGGGGCCCCGTGAGTAGGCGCCGCAGTGGTGACAAGCCAGGGGGGCTGCTAGACACAACTCAGGGGGCTAGTGGATACCCCCCTTATTCCCCCGTCTTCTCAGCCTCCTCCTCATCTGCATCATCATCTTCATCACTGGCAAGCGTTGCTAGCAGCATTCTGTTGACACCATCTGTCTCGGCTGTCAAGGGGCCCAGCAACAGTGCTACGGCCTCACCCCCACCCACTACCACTACAGCTGCCAACTCGACCACATTGCCTGGGGAGATACACTATGCCTCACTCGACCTGGCACCACCGACAGGTGCACCCGTGACTGCTAGCAGCAACATCAACAACAACAACCAGAATGACAATGACAATGAGAGGGGTGGAAGGCGCAGTCCAAGAGTACAGGGGCATCCATCAGGAGCAGAGTCTCCGTCTGGTGGCGAGCAGCCCCTCAATTATGCTGAGATTGACTTCTCTAAGAGCATGTTGACGTCGGTAGCTGGCAAGAACCGTGTACGCCACTGAGAGCGAGACACGAGGTGGCAACCGACCAGAAAAGGGGGGGAGGCGTCGTCACGTGGCGGCCGTCGTCGGAAGCAGCAGCGGGCCTCAAGCCGGAAGTGAACAGCACACACAAAACAAGCATTTGCAGGGAAATTGTCTTCCCTCTTTCTCATTGTTAATATACTTTTGCGGGTGCCATATGTCACTCGTGGATCAGGGAAGACAATTGTAGTGAAACGGACGACAATTGTTTTCAGTCCAAGGTGCCGTGTTGGATTGTTGTCATGAAGTTTTGTGATTGAATGGCATGTTATGACAGTGGGTGTGGCTATGTAGTTCGGGGGGGAACCCATAATTGCTTTGCTTGTGCTTTGTTGCATCACTTGTTGCAGACTTACGTGTGTGTGTGTGCCCTGACTGCAGTCCACCTCGTGTGTTTTGTTGAAAATGAATCAAATGGATTATCTTGCTGCTCTGTTTGCTCAGTCAATTTGATATATAATCAGATTTTGAAGTCACCTTTTCAGACATTGAGAACATTTCTGGTCTCTCCCAAATGATTTATATATAAATATATACATACACATTATAACCGAAAATGTTCCAATATTCATCGATTTATAGTCCATGATAATTTATCTCTCTTTGTAAAAATGTATTGTGTACTATTGTTGTTGGTATGGATTCCTCCAAGGGTGTTCCTCACTGCACTCTTGTTCCCACTTGCTGGAGGGTTTGTTTTGATAATATTGCAGTTCCATTACTCTGTCTGGTAAACTATTGTTGTCCTGTGACTTCCGTCAATGAATTGTGAAACCTGACAAGTGGATTTAATGTGCAGTATTGGTCTTATTGCCAAGCGTGCCATATATCCCCTACAAAGACAGAAGCTGGAACACACGGCAGTTATGCGTGCATACTTTTATTTTTTCTCAATTGTTGCAAGTGGACCGAAGTTGCCGAAGGAAGTAAAGCGTTGTAGGGAGAGCTGTTGTGGTTGATCTCCGCATTTGTCGAGGCCCTGCAATGCGATGTACCCACCCCATTCCTCCCCCTCCTCACGTCCAAATGAACAAAGCAAACCTTCCCCAAATCCCAGCCTGAGGCTATGTATGTATCTGTAGAGGCGGTCTACACTGTTTCACTGTTTTCACACACTGCCGCTACTACTGTTAGGACTTGCAGGGGTTATCATCTCCTGCTGTTCACTTGCTCGTGCCAAGTTTGGTGACTCATTCACATGAATAGGGTCCGACAAGCACTCACTGTTGACAGACACTTGTTAAAACATGATCTCTCCACCGATTTCCTCTTGTTTTTTGTATCTAAGATTTTGAACCGTTGATCTCTTGCAATGAAAATACGAGAGATGACGTTTGCACTGACGGATAACACTCTCCTAAAGTTCCAGGCCTAATTGTTTACATGTTTCAGAGAGTCTTGGATAGGACATTTTTCGACTGTTGTTTAAACAGATATGTTAGGATCCTGAGGTAACTCTTTTTGGAGGTACGTGCCTGTTTGGTCTCGACAAGAACTGTTATTATTGTAATTATTATTGCTTATTGATTAATTATTGCCATAACAGCGTTCATCACCAAGTCTTGAACTACGCAGATGGCCAAATGGCACAGTTCCTAAGTAGTCGTCGAAGGAGGAGAGTGGGTGAGGATTTGCGTCTGTTCTGCACAGGCCAGCTCAAGCCCTGCTGCTGCACCCACTTTTAAGGGACTTGCATTCATGGGAGAGAGGCTTTAGAAATGGTGCCTTATGGATACAAGGCAAGATATTCTCTGTTATTATCATCTTCATTGTGATTTCTGTCACAAATAGTTGCCGAATAGCATAAAAAGGGATATGTTAGTTGTGTGGGTGATAATGTTTGGCTGAGGACATTTGAATGGCTCATGCTCGTGAGGTTAGCGTTTGTGTTTGTGCAGAATGACTCGTGTTGCTCCCTCCCTGTGCGTAGGCCCTGCAGGCAGGAGCGAGTTGAGTGTTTTGCTGTCCTGTTGCCAGGTGTCACTAGTTGAGGGTGCGTGCTCTCTTTCCCTGATGGGTGAGGAGAGAGTCCTCTCTTTCTGGAATGTGCAGCAACTCCCCTCTCCGCCTTGTCCCCCTCTCCCGTTGTGTATTCCGCCATGCCCCGTACCAATTCCTCACCTGGCTGGATTTTTAGCCCATGTTTGGTAGAGGGTCATTGTACATTTTTGATCCTTTATTGCATACTCGGAAGCATATTGTTGATAATACTTGTTGGTATTGTATTTAATCTACAGTACATGAAAGAATGTAAATGGTATCAGTGTAATAATGATAATATCATGTTATCAATATAATTCACATTTGTGAAATGTTACCAGTCATTATTTGTTTTTATATTTTATTTTTATCACTTTATTGTAAACTGCCACATTGCTAGTAATTTTTCTTCTTAATCTGTTGTCGTAACAATCGTCGCCCTCCATTCTCACACTCATGTGATCCTCGTGGCCATGCATTTGATTGGTGCATTGCCTTCTGCTCTCCGCTTGAGGCTGAAATTTTAGAGGGCTGAAATGGGGACGACAATTTGTTGCTCTGGTTTCTAAAGCTATTAATGCCATCACACTTTTGTTAGTATTTGTTGATCTACTGTTTTCTATTGGAGATACTGTTTTACAGGTTATGCCTATTTTTTGTGTCTATTTTCTGAGTGGTGTACAGAAGCAGCCATGAAAATAAAGCATCAATTCCCCAAAGAATGGTTTAGCCTCAATTCTCCTGCTAGATCATTTGTGTCTTTTCTGTCTCTGTCTCCTGCTTCCTTTTCGCTCCATTTGGCTTGTTGGCTGATGTGGCCATGCACTGGCAACAGCTGTAACCATTTAATATCAATATTCATTCACTCATTCTAAACTGTGTGATATCCTTATGAGGTTTTTTTGTTATAACTTTTACTCACAAACGAATATCTTTACCCATCCTTTTCCCCTACTTCAAAATTCATCTCATCCTCCATAAGGTAACAAGGTTGCAATAATAAGATAAATACATAATAATACACGTCTGATGATGATTACTCATGAAAACCTAGATATGTAAAAAAAAGTAGTGGTATCTGTCAAAGTTAACTAACCAAAAAACCATTCACTATCATTTTGGTTCTGGTGAGCAGGTGGACTTGGCATATGTTCCAGTTCATATGAAGTGCCTTCTGTAGAGTGTGTGAATCTTTCCTGTAAATTCATCATTGAATGCATGAATTGCATTAAGATTAAGTTTCACCTATAATGAACTCATTTCAATTTTAATCGAAATAAGATATGTGTTCAGTCAGGTTCTCTTATTTTCTACATATGTATAGTTATACGTTTATATTTGTTGGGAATATTTCTCTTGTGTTACATTTGCTCTTGAATCATATCGATTTGATTTGATATTTCGTACTTGACTTTCATTGAAGGAATGAATAGATCGCTATGCCCTCATCGCTGCACTGCGGGCATTTTTGAAAATCGATTGAAATGCACCCGAAGTGGCATTAAAAATCAAGCTTCTACGGTACGGACTAGGGCCTCCCCGATGGAGTCCCCTTGATGGCAAAGGTAGTGGCGCTTGATGATAGAGGTAAGACGCCCTCTAGCATCGTACCCTATTGACTGACTGTGAGTGACTATCCCTAGAAGATAGGCACCAATCCAGAGTACCGTTAATCTGGGGTATACGGGTCCTCTCCGCTTACTCTCCCCCGGACAGTACTGACTTTCGGCAGTAGTACGCTCTAAATAAATGCAAATCTCCGTCCTTGCTGTCCGTGGTGAACTTGCCGCTACATCACCCCCTCGCCAGTGACATGGATCTGGAATGTTACCCCAGATGAGAATAATAAGAAACGAGAAAGATGGGTGTTCAAAAGGGAGGATAATAGGGGAAAATCACGGCAGGTAAACGAACACTCCTCCCGGACCTCGTTCTTTGGTGGATGGGCGTCATTCAGGGAGTACCTACCGGACGATGGCTGGTCCATCCTCGGTGCCACAGCGGTGACGTTGAGGGAGGCATTGTCGCCTTTCGTATTGGTCGGAGACTGGACACAGGTGGAGCAGATGACGTGGAAGGGATTCCCTCGGTGGTATTGAAGGCAGGCTTGAGGCGATCCATGGACACCAAAAACTCTCGCCCTCGAATTCGCAGTTCGTAAACCTTCTTGCAACTTCTTTGGATGCATCCAGGTCATGACCTTAAATGGATCCAGGGTCGACCCTCATACGGCGACCCTGTAATGTTCCACAAGTTCTATGATTCGTGGTAGGAGCAAACGGGGAAGAAGTCAAGGATTTGAAAGAAATCGCCCTTTCGTCGTTACGGAATGCGGGCTGGAAGCTCGAATTTGACGCCTCTGCAGCTACCATATGCAATTGGTCTGGTCGTCCATAATATGCCTACTAAATATTCGCCGTGAAGTCTCACGGGTTCCCCGTGCGCCAACTCGGCCGACGTAGTACTGGTAGTACCGATGTCTTCCTTCCAAGCTGAGTCGAGGCCCAAGAGAATAGCTCGGAAAACATTTGTCCGTCATTTCGTCTCTTACAATTAGTAACGTATGGCGTCCTTAAAATGTCGGGGTAAGCCGTTCATTAACCCATTCGCAGCCGGATGTTCTAGGTCGTTCGCCGGTGGGTTGATCCCGAGAGGTACGAAACTGGCGGAATAGTTCGGAACTGGAGGCTCTGATATGTTATAAATCGGTGTGGGGTGCCAAAGTCGGGAATCCATTCCCTTAAGTAAGTAGCGCAGCGAGGGGGGGGATTTTGGGGGATAAACCCTCCCGCCCCCAGAGTTCAGAAACTTTTTTTAAGTTAAACCCATTTTACTTAATTTCATTAATATTACTTATAGAATTTTGTAAGGATTTATAAAATATCCCTTTGAAAGTAGTAAAACTCACTATTTATCCTAATTTTTCTCTGGGAGGGCCCCCGCACCTCCCGATTACCCTGGCGGTTATGCCATACCCCCAGACACCAACGTATTAGTTGCGCCTACAACCCCTCCTAGCCTGCCTGAAGTTTTTTTCGCAACCGTCTCTGCCGAGATATACGGAGCGGGGAGAGCCCTCGGCCAACGGGTGTAAGTCGACCAGGGCCAGACAGTAGCGGAAACCAAAGGAGTATGGCAGGTGATCTACCAAGTCAAAATGTTCGTGGCCGCTGGAGGCACTAATATTACTATTGGAGATATTATGTGCAGTGTCACCGTACTTTTCTGGCACCATAAACATGATCGTGCCCATTTCCTGCTGTCCTTGACTGAAGGCCACATGAATCGGCTCGATAGGAGTCGCTCCAATTCTTAAAATCTTTGGTGAGACTGGTTTTGGATGGCGTTAAAAACTTCCTCTTGTTAGGGGGCCGGGTTGTCATTTGTGTGTGATGTTCTAGCTACATTTTATTTTTAAATAATTAAAAGTGTCTTGATCATAAATTAAAACATGCGACCAATACTAGGGTACAGTATCTGAGCAAAAGAACTTAAAAAATTTTTAAGGTTCACAAATAATAATTGTAAAATATGTCAAAATTTATATCAATTAATTTAATGCTTATCTTCTTACGTTAAGTTTCAAATTTAAAACAAGACAAGAATCATTGGACGACGACAATAGAGAGAAAAAGTTTAATGATTTAAGGCTCGATTTTTGGCAAAAATGCGAAAAATTGTAATGATGATTGATCACACAAATAATTATCGGTGTCGAATAATTTAATTTGAGATGTAATTACAGGAATACACCAATTTTTTATATCATGATCTGAGGCTTTAAGGGTCAAGCGTTTGTTGATTGAGGGCGAGATTACATTGGTGTGCAACGTTTCCTACTAAAGGCATATGGCGGTGTTAGTCATGAAAAGGCCTTCGGCAAGGCGGAGGAATCCTCGGCTTAATTTTAATCTAAAGGTGCGATTAACCCCATGAGTATCAGCAAGGCAATTGAGAAATTTAATTTATTCAGCCTTTTGATGAAGAAATCCAATCCGCCAAAGCAGAGTACAACCACATCCCTAAGCTCCGAAGGACTAAAGCTTAAAAATCCTAGCTTAGGTTACAAAAAGTGTTCTATGTCGCGGTAAGTTTGCCGCAGCTTAGAAGATACGTGTATCTGGGCTTTCGCACAGCCATTTTTGCCACGGAATTTCGTTCAGGTGAGAGAGTCCAAAACCAGAGGGAGAATTTTTGATAAACAAGAGTACGAAGTAGTGGGTTTTGAATTAATTGTAACACTTTTCATAATCGAAAAACTTAATTTTTAAAAAACTCTTACGTAAGTCCACGATTTTTATATATTTCTTTTCTTTTATGATGAAGCAAACTAATGTAGTTTTTATATCTCGGGGGGTCCGGACCCCTCCCTCCGTCGCTACGCCACTGGTATTGCCTTTTCCTCCGTGAAATTCGGATCGTTCCGACCTTCATCGATGCTAGTGGCGACTTTTTCTTAAAACTCATTTAAATGCGCGGTGGGTGAAAGCACATGTAGTAACCCTCCAATGTAACATTCGTGGTCTCTGGACTCGATTGAACAAGTGAGTACAAGAGAGCGCACGCGTCACTTTCATCGCTTCCGCGATCGAAGAGGTGGCTGGGGGGAGGCCCACATTTGGAGCCGTGCGTCACGGCAGGGGGTGGGGGAGGGCAACGGACAACGGTTCCCTTGCCCTGACCCGGACAGTGTGTGGGGGCAGTTACTGTTACTCTCTGCGAATCACGGGATGGGTCTGGCCCACTGGCCTCGCTCTTGGTGGCGCTTCGGCTTACACTTCGCCAACCGGGCTCATTGTGACACGGGTCGTGGCGGGATCGCTCCATATAGCTGTGCGACTGCAGCTACCCGACCCTCTCACTCATTGGTGCAGTATTTTCAATCATTCCACCCGTATTTGTCGAAAATACGATATGGTGACCAGGTACATAGCCAGAAATGTGCTTCGAGGGGGGGGGGGCTGGGTGTTCTTCGGTTGCTTATACTGGTAATTTGTTGCCATTTCGCTACCATCGGAGAAGCATATTTTTTTCTCATTCGGCTCTATATTTGCCTAGTGAAGAAGTTATATTCATCCTGGATGAGGGGGCGTCCATTCATTAATAACGTGAGGTGGTTTTGGCGATTTTTGGACCTCCCTCCCCCATTCGTGAGATATGGGTCCACCCCCCCCCCTCCCTCACCCTCTAATCACACGTGAATTTGCTCAAAATACGCATTTCATTGTAAATACATTAATCTATGCTTCCTTACATTGAATTAACAAAAAAACGATTTGTTTAATCATGTTTTTAAAGATTAGTATTAAAGATTACTAAGGTCGTAGTATAGAATCACATCTTACACTGTTTCTCGAAGAAAAATATTACGTGATACTCGCCAGGACTGGCCACGTGAGATTAAGTGAGAATCGGATAGAACCCTCCCCCCCCCTAAATACCTCACGTAGCCATGGTCTAAGGGGGGACAAACCAAGTTGTGACATTAGATTATGAGATTATTTCCTTGAAAAAATTGTTTTATTTTAGTTACATATTTTATACTAATACATATCATTTTTCGTGGATTTAAAGGAAATTTGTTGAACGCTTTCGTTTCAATTCAGTACTGATTTTGCTTCAAGACGTTTACGATTTTTGCTTCTGGTGGGGCAGCTGCCCCCCACTTTCCCCCGCAGGGTACGCCCATGGTTAATCATTGTGTAACAATGCCGAAAATTGGAGTGTCAGAGGATAGATGCCACTTGGCTAACGGTCTCCTCAAAAGATGTATCGCGGATAGCCGCCACGAAGGAAAACGTTTCGGGGGGCGTGAAGCCCCCAAATCCCACCATTTACAATGCGTCTGCTGGTTACCCGGCTTAATTATATGCTATGGAATAAAAAAGAATTTCGGAAAAATTTTGTGCCGGCAGTACCGTAATAAATCGGTTTCCTTTCCGTTGGAATGCTATTCTCATACCGTTTCACGTGGGTCATTCAAATACTTCGCTATTTTAACTGCACAAATCGTAGACGGAATATTCACAGCAAGACTTCCTAGAGCGTTATTCGCGCTGGTCACCTGAATGACGACGCATTTTACATTCTTATAATTTATAAGTCATTAGATATTATTATTTGATAATGCCTTTGAAACGCTCGATTTAAACCTCAAACCGAAAATTCCGCCTATTTTTCCTTTCACCCGCTCTTTTCGCCATACAAAACAGCTTCTCTTGCATTGGGCTACAAGGTCACACGATTCTATCAAAGTCATGGGCAGGTTAAGGTCGTTGTACTGCGGTGGGCCGTTCATTCCGAAGCGCTATGGTGGTATGCAATACCACTCAGTGATTACTCGCTTGTCATGGTAATGCGCAGACAAGTGGCTCTTAAATATATTAATCAATTATTTTTCATCATCAGCGGTCAACAATCTTAAGATTGGTTTGACGCAGCTCTCCACTCAATTCTCCCATCAGATAATTTTTTCACACCTACGTATTTCTTCTCTTTCGCATCCTTCTTTACATGTTCCATATATTTTGTTCGAGGTCTTCCTTTTCCGTTCCTGCAATCCACGTGTCCCTCGAGTGGATGGCAAGAACGGAATTATTTTAAAACATTTTTTATTAAGATGGTGAAATAAAAACTTTCATTGGAGAGCCATCTTATGAATTACCATCTTTTCTGAAAATATTCTAGAAATACCGGGGGGCTGCCGCCTCCGCCCATTCTTAATCCGCCTTTGATCAGAGTTCATCGCTGCTCATTTGAATTTTCTTCGTTGTGAATTTTGCCTAACTCGTGAAGCGGCCTAAGAAATACGTGAAATAAGTTTGGAAATATATTTTCCCTAGTACTGACAGCGGCGGCACAAACTTCGTCTGGTTACTTTTTCCCTCGTATTACAATTCTTATTGCACGTACTTTTACTAAGCTAATTTTTCCCTCTTATTAAAATTGTTTATTGCTCATACTTATTATAGACATGTTAATTAGTATTTTCTATTTCTAATTCAGTCTTCTTTATTACAACTTCTGGCCTGGTCCTGCTCACCGTCAAAAAAAAAAAAAAAAATAAATTTTATTAGTATTAGAAAAAAATACGCAAATTATTGGGGAAAATAAAATGATAAAAAAGGAAAACAAAAAAGACTGAAAAATCTTTTTTCCGATACAGGCGATCGAGTATTGACATTCCTATGCACATTCATATTGCGTCCTCCACCCGCCAATTTCCAGAATGCTGCCTCCATTCGCGAAGTGTGTCTCCCGTGGATTTGCTTCTTGCCATCAACTACGCCAAAGATACTTCCTAGGGTGGGACGGTGCTTGTCCTATAACACGAAAGCAATATTCATAGCAGAGTGATTTGTTGAGGCAGCGTATGTGTGGTACGGAATCTGGGGGAGTAGAATGGATGAATGGAAGTGGTCGCCTGTCAGTGGCGTAGCCAGGGGTGGGTTCCGGCCCCCCCCCCTCCGAAATGTAAAAACACCATTATTTTCCTTCATTAAAAAAAATATTGAAAAATCATGAATTTAAAAAATATTTCTTTAACAAATGAATTTTAAGTATACCGGGACTAGCCTCAGTGATATCTTTTACGGGAGTCACCCGCAATGCACAAATTGTGCGAATAATCCACAGAGAAATAATCATTCGCCTTGACCAGGATTCGAACCCGGATCCCTCACTTGGAACACAAAGAGGTGATCTCGCTCTCGACTAATTTTAAATATACCAGGACTAGCCTCGGCGATAACTTTACGGGAGTCAGTATTGATTTTTTTCTCTGTGAATTTTTAACAAATGAAGGTTTTTCGATTATGAAAAGAGTTAAAATTAGATTAAAACCCATTACTTATTGTTAGTACACTCTGATTTTCAAAAATTTTCCCCCCTGGTTTTGGACCCCAAACGAAATTCCTGGCCACGCCACTGTCGCCTGTGTGACTCATTCCGTGTGTGATTTCCCGTCAACCTGGACTCAGTGGGTGGACCGAGCGTACATCGCACCTTCCGCTTGGTTTGGGTTTCGGAGGAGTAAAAAGAAGTTATTCATTCTGGAAAGAGTAGCTTATGGCGCATGAATATATTTATGGCGCATATTTCACAGCTGCGAATACAAGTCTAATCATGAAAGGAGAATAGAGACGCGGACGGGAAGCTGAGGGGTAGTTTCTTTTGCCTAATAATTCAAACAGAAAAAATGTATTGAAAAATGTTTCACGCCTATAAAATTAATCGTTGTTTATTCTGTATTATTTAATTAGCAAATCAGGAGTTAAATTATTAGCTTATTCTTTTATTACTCGCTTAGTTATCATGTCAAAAATAAAATAGCTGTAAATGCACAAAGAAAATCTTCTGAAGCACAAACCCCCTGCTCCTCTGCTTTTTTTGCATTCCGTCGATCATGTTACACGAACACAGATTGTACGCCAATTTACATACTTCACCAATGAGGAAGTTGGTCCCAACTTCAACCCAAGCCACTGATTTCACGCATTGTATTTATTCATCTGAGAACTCCATTCTTGACGATGTTTCACGTTAATTGTATTTGGTAAACCAGGCCAGGCCCGCTCATGCGAAACAAAAGGGTAGTTTCCTTCATCAAAGAAAACGAAAGACTTTGATTGCGATTCGTTACCCACCATTAGTGTATTCATAATGCACAAATTACTTTGTTTTAGAAATACCGGTTTAAACGAATGGCAAGGGTCAATTTTATCCTCATTCGAAAAAGGCCAGATCGGCGCCCATGCGATTCCACTCCACGTGACGTCATAGGGACCTAGTTTAAACTAGGTCCCTGAACTAGAATACTATACGAGTAGATAGGAGTTTTACATCGTCCGAGATTACCAATGCATGCATGAGGCACAAAGCTCAGGGAAATATCTATTAATAATCACCTACTAAAATTGCCTATGGTCGGAAAGTTTCCTTCGTTTCATTAGGTATTAATGATTCTTATTAAAGCCAAGCGCTAACTGCTACCAGGGTACTCTGCTACCTGCTAGAAGATTCGGAGCGGCGGCACACAGTTCCTCGCCCCAAGGTCACCTCACTTTGCGACAGCGGGAACCAGAATGACGTCACACGGGATTCGACCAGCATTCACACTTAGCCGTCGCGTTTTCGCGCGCTTGAAAATTTTCACTTTTCATTTAATCGCGAAAAATAGATATCGTCATTTAAAAATCTGAAAGCGTGATATGTGTACTCCAGGAGTAATAATCCTTCGATTTACGCAAAAGAATAGGAAACCACCGTATTATCTGAGATTCATTTCACAGATGGGCTCCTCAGGTGAAAATATAAACACGCAAGTGGTCCGCGTTGATTTTAGGATCAACTACCGCCATGGTGAAGTCTTAAAGCATGTAGCGTAGTGATGCAGTAAGGGTTAAACATAGAAAGGGGCATGTCTTTTCTCGAACAGCATGATCGAAGGATTATTTCTATTCGTGGGAATTGCCGTGAAGACCCTACCGGGCGTGGAATTGATCATGGGCTGACTAAGGCCGTTGTTTTTCGAGGGGTGTATCCATTACTTTTTGTGGCGCCTGGGTGGTATGCAATAATGTGTCTGAGGTTAGATATGCGTGGACATATTATATTTATTGCTGCACTACCAAAAACAGCGCTACTTGGCCTTTACATCGGGGTTTTCATTACAATTAATAATCAAACGTACAAGAACATCCATGTCATGGACAGGGGCAACCCACACAGGTGGGACTCGAACCCGCGATCTTCGGTTTCGCAAGTGATGCGCAAGGATTTTACCCCGCCGCCACCTAGGTTTAGATTTAGGCTTCCATCGAATATATTTAAAGATTGTTTGTTAAGCTGGGAAAATAAAAGATTTTAATGGAAAACCACGTTAAAGATTCCAATATTTTCAATTTTTTCTGCAATTACGGGTGGGGAAGACCCAATAATCCCCCACCGCATCTGTTTACGTAAAGCATGAACGAGGAAGAGTATGCGTGTTTTTCTGTTCATGGAAATTGCCGCGGCGACCACGTTATATTTGACGCAGTGGTAGTGGTCGGGCAGTGGACCCCTTCCCCCCACATCTTCCCTCCGCCGGACCAGCAGACAGCGAGTCAGTTAGCAAGCAGCCAGCCACCCGAGTGGCGCCAGCAGTCGAACGGAGCGCGTGCCTTCGTCATGAGCACCATTCTGCAGCCGACGACCGCTGCTCTGCCGACCTCTGCCTTCCTCCTCCTGTTCGCCTTCGTCTTTCCCTCCCGCTGCTCGGCATCTCGGGACGACGACCTGCTCCAGCTCCACGCGCCCACGACCCAACGCAAGCCACGAGGTATGTCCGAATATATTAAACAATACCTGTTCAGGGCGCAGGGGACCAAGATATTGAAGTGGACAAATCGAGTGATGGATATGTTTGGCTGAATTTGACTGTAGCGTTTTTTCGTTTTATTTACTTCGATTAAAAAGTTTAATTCCATTCAGTTCAACACTTAGAGAAAAATAATTTTCAGGATTCGAATTAATTGTATTCAAAACATTTCATGGAATAAATTCAGGGCCAGAGCAAGAATTTTTGTCAATGGGGACAAATATCAGTTTCCGCCCTAGTTCGGACTACAAAAATATAATAATAATAATGGACATGCCTAAGCTATTTTTTTGAGATGGCATAGTTGAAATTACACAGCGTATATTTGCTATTAAGAAGTTTTTTTAATATTATATTTCAATAATTTATAAATTAATAATTATTTTTTTAAATTTAACCAGAAGAGTTGAATAAATTAAAAAAATACTTTTCAAAATTTGCCCCCCTCTGAACTCTCCCTCCTGGGTCACGTTCTCTATCTCTCCCGCCCTAGTTCCGGACAGGAATAAGTTTAACAATTACCCATTGCAGTAACAGATACTGGAAAAACTAAAGGGGGGCACAAAAGATATTTTGAGCTACGTAAAATTTTTTCGTATTAACAAATAATCAAGTTACATGCAAAGTTTAAGAACATTTTATTTAAACTGATTATACGCATATACAAGACAATGCCATCTTATGACATGAAAAAGTTACAATTGTGGTTCTGCAATGTTCGGGAATGCGGGCAGCCCCGCAAGGGGGGGGGGGCATATTTATCCGCCACTTCCAATTGTGATACTGAATTTTGGGCAAGAGATGGGCGCCGTTTATGTAGATTTCCTTCGGCGTCGCGAAGGGAAAAATATGCCGCCCGCGCAGCGGCGGTGTAACGGATAATTGGACGACGCCGTGCGTTTGGTAGGATGCGCCGCAGCGTCATCGGCGGCGTGATATATCACGCGTGTTTACAACAGCAGAAAGGTCTCAATGGCATTATCATTTTTAACCTCCAAAAATACCTACTGGGGTATCTCGAACACTAACCTGTCTATGGATTAAGTTCATTCTTTACGTCGTGATAAAGGCGCAGTAATAAAAATCGTGGTGAGTAATATGAATCGAAAACATGATATTCCAGAGTATCAATTCATGTTCAAGTAGTTCTCAAGATTAGCGTATTTTTACGCTGATCAGCGAAAAAATATCTTGCAATAGATATTCGGTTCGCTGTAAGAGCCAAAACTTTGAAAATTCCTAAAACAGTAAATTTCCATATATGTACTATTAAAATAGGCAGGCAACTTCTAATAGCCTATAACAGCGTCAGGAATTTTATTTGTTGCCTGATGTAGGCAGTATAATGATCTAAATAGTGCGTTCTGCATTTAATAGGGTAGTTTCCTTCATCAGAGAAAACGAAAGGCATTGATTGCGATTCGTTACCCACCATTAGTGTATTCATAATATACAAATTATTTGGTTTTACAAATCCCAGTTTTGACGAATGGGAATGGTCAATTTTAACCGCATTTGAAAAAGGCTAGATTGGCGCCCATGTGAAGCCACTCCACATGACGTCACAGGGACCTAGATTTTATACTAGGAGTCAGGAGTTTTACATCGTCTGAGATTACCAATGCATGCATGAGGCACAGAGCTCAGGGAAACATCTCTTAATAATCACCTATTAAAATTTCCTTATGTCGGAAAGTTTCCTTCGTTCCGTTCGTAGGGTATTAATAATCCTTATTTAATCCAAGCGCTACCTGCTAGCAGGGTACTCAGCTACCTGCTAGCAGCCTGAATCGCTGCGGCGCACATATCCTCGCCCCAAGGTCGCCTCACTTTGCGACAGCGGGAACCAGAATGACGTCACACGGGCTTTTCCCACCATTAATACTTAGCCGTCGCAATTTCGCGCGCTTGAAATTTTTCGCTTTTCATTTAATCGCGAAAAATAGATATCGTCATTTAAAAATCTAAAAGTGTGAAATGCGTACTCCAGGAGTAATAATCTTTCGATTTAGGCAATAAAAAATAATAGGAAACCACCCTATTGACATTTTAGGCTTTGTGGAGAAGAGCTTTGCATCTGCCGCGTCGTCCGGTATCCTGTCAGCGTAGGTAACCTCGAGCAACATCACGCGAAAACTTCAAAAGGCAATAGAGGAAGCCGTCAATTTACGTCGATTATTTGATCCGATTTTACGTCGTAAATGGGGTCTGGCAAAGCCAAAAATTCCGCATTTTAAATGAAAAATAATCGCAATTTGAACATAAATTTTAGCGCAAGCATCCGTTCATCCGCTCGTAAAAAGTCTTTTGAATAAATTTTTTTCTCAATTGATGAGAGGTATGGCAGGTAGTAACAACGTGGAAATAAATTGGTCAATCAATTATTAATAATTAAATTACTGTGAATGAAAATCTCATGCCCAACAATGAAAATATTAAGTTTTTCAATGAATAGCAATAAAACTGAGGCTTTCGTGCATTTTAAAGCATTCAAGGTTTCATCTAGATTAAAACTAGTCATCAATTAGCTACATTTGCATGCACAAATAAAGGAAGAATGAGGAAGGTGACTGCACATTATCCAAATGAAATGTACTATTGAGATGATTGCAAAATCGTCGAGATTATAATGCATCATAACAAGCAAACATTCCAGATTTACCTATTTTAAATATTAGTTCTTTTCACTAGTTTGTTAGGGAGCATAATCTGAAACCCTATAGCAACATTATCATACTTCCGGCCTGGAAAACAAACAGTTTTCAATTAATCCATATGCCGAAATATTACAGATCTTGCAGAAAAAAAATTCATTGATATCTAACTCACAAAAGTCGTCGGCTTCGCATTCCACACCAGTCGGCCGGACACGTAAAACTGGGTCGCCTCAAAATGTTGAGCGCACTAACGATAGTTTTGATTGAACATAGTTGGCTCGCGACCGAGAAGGTCACTCCTCCCTCTCTCCAGCAGCAACTTCCCCATTACAAAGTTTCGGGGATTCGGTAAAAACTTATCGGCATTCCTGCATCATACGTCGCAACATAAATTGCCTCCGCGGCGACTATGACGCCGTGACCCTTCTGAATTTAGGAAGCAAAATTTTCCAAAATAAATGTAAAAATAAATACAAATATGATATGAAATAATTATGTCTCTTAATATACACTGAACGAGCAAATATCGCATTAACGCAATACACTTGTAACTTGAGCCCTCAACCGCTAAAATCTCAAAAAACAACAACGAAACCGTACTCCGTGACATCACTAGTACGATTTAATGCATAATCATCATAGAATTGAATTTTAAACGAAAAGATATGCAATTCGGAGTGCTTATTAAAAATTGGCATTAATTTAAACTCCGAAAATAATACATATGTCATCCGGCTTTAAAGTAATTCTGCCGATTCGATCATCACTTAGCGACGTTAGAATGAATTCTTGCCTTACCCAAAAACCCAAACCCAACCTTACCTAATCCTAAATTCTTAGTGCACTGCAATTATTTAAAAGGCTCGACTATCAGGTACAGGACTATTCCATATGCACCCAGGGAATGGATATACCTAGTCCCTTTATTAATTTGACGATGTGGCTCTAGCATGTGATAAAGTTTTCTCTCAATAAACTGGGTTGTATCAGAGTTATGGGTTATCGAGTTAGGCGCATCTCTCGAACACCCTAAAAACCGAGCACTCATTATTCGTTACAACCGAGTAGTAAATAATGTTAACGTAGAAAATTATGTTGAAATGTGTTTCTAAAGTGAAGATAAGGCATGAAACGAGGTAGAATAGAGCCAGAAAAATAATGACATTATATTTGCATGTACCCTTTTCCGGTTATTTAGTAATTGATACCCAGACTCATGTGCAAATGATTTTTGCGCTGATCGTTGGGCGAGAGTTTTGTAGCATAGTCCCGTTGAATGGGCCTTGGTAACAGTTTATTGAATGGGGCTATGAAATAGAATGGCATTCTTCCGATCTGCGGTTACACCTAGCTCATGCCACACTCCTATGTCATGCCCTCCTTCTCATCTTCTTCTCTTTTGCTTCCAGTGTTAAATTTCTTCGCTGTTCCTCCTAGCCGGGAATGCCTCTCTGACGACGGACGCAGATCCGGTGAGTACCATTGCGTGTTTGAAGACATTAGAAGCAGAGGTTCATGTAAAGTGGTGAACTTATGAGGTTCTTCCCCCCCCCCCCCCCCCCCCGAAATGAGGATAATAAAGAATGAAGAATTTACGCAAGTGCTAAAAGTAGGTACTGTGGTCCATTCTTTAATGAATCATGCGGGAAGGCATTGCCATAACATGCATTGATAATACAACGTCAATTATTTTACTATTCGTATTTGTAAAAGTATAAAACATCATGGATAATCTATTTAAACGATCTTATTATAAAGAGGCCTAAAATTAATCGTGGTTTCTCGACGATCGATCCATCATTTAAATGTATTAATTAGAATCGCTATCCCAAGTGCGGACGAGTGATACAGGGAGATATACCTACCTGAATGTTCAAAAAAACCGCCTTGTTAATGTGACTTATATTGTTGAAGTCTCGTGACTGCCTCAATAGAATCTTGTAACAGAAGTAACGCTCAGCATTGGGGAATAACCATTGTTTAGCGTTGCTAATGGCAGTAGCTCACTCATAGGTGGATATCAGGGACAGAGCACAGCGAGGGGGGAGGGGGGTTTTGGGGGATAAAACCCCCCCCAGAGCTCACAGAAATTTTTAAGTTAAATCTATTTTACTTAATTGGATCAATATTTCTTGTAGAATATAAGTGTAAGGATTAATAAAATATCCCTCAGAAGGCCGTAAAAATCACCATTTATCTTAATTTTTTTCCGGCGGAAGGCCTCCGCACCTCCCGCTTACCCTGGTATGCAATACCCCAAGCACCCCAGTATTAGTTGCGCCTGTAACCCCCCCTAGCCTTAATTCCTAGCTGCGCCCCTGATCAGGGAGGGGGTCTGGGCTTTCAAAATGAGGATACATATACAACCCTGATTGACACTGCATACATATAGGTATACTCGATTCACTGGGACCACAAGGACAGCTTCGCTGGCCTTGCCGGGAGTTGCAGTTGGGCTTGCTCGCATTTTCAACGCTTGATTGCTCCTTCAACGCTGGGACGAGTTCCTCCCTCACCCCTGAGCCCCTTGAAGCTCCCTTACTCCCTCCTGGAAAGGTTTCGCTGTCTCAGTCACGTTGGGAGCCTTAACATTCCACAGTAGGTGCCCTATCTCTTGACAGCTTTGCCGTCAGTTGAGGGGGGCCTCGCTCCCCCACCCCCTTATACAACTGGAACGCCTAGGATGTTCCAATTGCTGGGCCGGCTGTACCAGCCACAAGGGTTCACTTTGTATCAAACTTCACTGTGATTAATGTGGTGAACTGCGTTCTCCTCAGATGGCGGCCACCACTATGGGGTATACTATGTTTTTTAATTTCGTTCCCCCCTCCTCCAACCCATTTTCTCCGTCTTTATTTCTCATCGAAGGCTTGGTCTAAGTTAATTACGTAGGGTATCAGGTGTTTGATGAATAACTCCAATTTCAATTCAATGTGGCAGCAAGCAATGATAGCGACAATGGATGGTCGCTCCAGGTGGAAAATATTTGTAATTTTCAGTTATGCTTTGTGCTTTGCCTCTCTTTCTACCTCTTTCTTTCATGAATCAGCGATCGAGGCACAAATTTTTTTTCAGCTGAGACATCTCAGTTGTAATAGACATGTGACTTAGCATGCTTGAGTGGTTGCAATCTGTGTAAATTTGGTGGAAGGACAAACAAGAATTGATATCCACATAAAACAGATGTTTTTAATTGTTTATGAGGAATTCTATAGCATCGATTCCTCCAACAGCTGACAAGGAATGCGTCCATCGCAGTCAGGAAGGGGGTGTATCTCATTTGGTGACTCAGCGCCAGTCTCGTTGAACTCTCACAGAGCAACGAGGGAATTATGGGATCTTATGGAAGGGCAAGCTTGGCCGATGGTCTCCTGAGAAATCTCTTTTCCACACACTAATTTTCCCAGCCAATGTATTCTGTGTCTCACGAATTCCATGGCTCTAATTAACTAAGTCCCATAGGAATTGAGCATCCCACCCAGGCAGAGGGTGACTGTGTTCTTCTTTTATTTGGTTTTGACAGTGCACTTGTATGTGATTTTGTCATGGCACATATCTCCCATCTTTCCCTTGATTTGAATCTTATGCCCTCGTTTTTGCAAATACATACAGGCTTGCTTTTTAGATAGCGATTATTGCAATTGAGGCACAGTTTGTATGGGATGCATTCTCATTTGTCAGCTAGTCCAATTTTGCAATAAATGGAGAATATAAAGCCTTTCCAATGTTGTGCTATTCTTGTGCTCTCTGCTGATCTTTGACAGGTGTGTGCCTCAACCCATATGAATGCAAGATCCAGAGTGGTGAACCAAGGGGGAGCTGTGCACATGGATTCGGAGTTTGCTGCGTCTGTGAGTTTTTTTTTTAACAATAAGAATAATAATAAAAATATCATGATAATAATAATTATTATGACAATAATATTTATTTTTAATGCTTATGTTCTTTTACAAAATACAATTGGGAAGATATAGAAAACACAGTCATTAACTTTAACCCTATTGGAAATTTCTTATAAGAAAATTTCTTATCAGAAATTGGACATATTTCTTATAAGAAAATTTCTTATAAGAAATTGGGCATATTTCTTATAAGAATTTTTCAATAAGAAAATTTCTTATCAGAAATTGGGCATATTTCTTATAAGAAAATTTCTTATAAGAATTTTTCTTATAAGAAAATTTCTTCTAACTATCAGTTACAAAATGTTATTTATAACAAATTTTCTGATGGAAATATTTATTATAAATATCATATCAACATGCTTAAAACACTTGCGCAAACTTCTATAAAAAGCTACATAAGATTTACATCCCTACTGAGAGTACAAAGGTAGCATTATACCTAATTCAATCCAAATGTAGACGCCTATATCTAGTATACAGCAAACCTAATGATTTCCCATGAACCAAATGTAGATGTCTATCGTTAGTGTACATCAAGCAAGGAAATTCAAGCTCTGTAAAGTTCACCTGACTGGCCAGACAAGGGGAGATACCATAGAGGTCTTTCAGGGCATGGGTTCTGTATAGAGTTAACGTCCCCACATACTAAAAGAAACTAAAATCAATGAAACCAACGATAGCCTAGAATGATATACTGATAATTGAATACAACTTTGGCAATCATTACGCAATGAAAGATACAGGAATTGCAACATGGAATATGATTTAACCTGGAAAATTGAAGAAGCAAATGAAATAAAATTCAAGTTCCACTGGGGATAGGTACTTCAAGAAATTATATGGGAAGGAAGAGTAAAATTTGATAAATCAAATGCATATGAGCAATGTTTATTTAAGATACCAGAGAGAATGAGACCCTTACATGCAGATTTGGATAGATAATGAAAGAAAAAAGCAAAGCAAAATGGAATTTGATGCCATTTTGCAGAAAAGGATATGTAGAATATGGCTAACAATAATTGCAAGATTTAGGGAAATTAATAGGAATCACAGAAACACTGATTGAGAATAATAGTTGATGTATTTTCCATAAAATAATAACTGTGCAGATGTTGGCATACTCATACAAATTCATTCTCATTCTCTTCAGAGACGACTAAATCACTCACTTTGTCCATTAAAACACTGTTTTCATTAAAACTTCCTCTTATGTTAGATATGCCACAATCTGAAAAATATACATGTCTATCTAAATTAATGATGAAAAGTTTAAAATTCAACGAAACTATCTGTTTAAGGTAACATAATTTTAGGAATGCCAGATTTTTAATACTTACCAAATGAGGTCAATGCCTTATTTTGGTTAGAAGCACACGACTTATTTTATTTAACTGGTATCACAAAGACATAGTGAATGATTAACATATAAAAGCAATCCCTAGCAACCTAACAACCAAACAAGTTTTTGTTGTTAGGTTGCTGGGGAACCTAACAACCAAACAAGTTTCGGTTGTTAGGTTTGTTATAAGGAGTTATGGCAGTGGTAATAAGATTCACACAGCGTTAGTTCAACAAGATATATTCGGATATAAACGGATACAACTCAATGGTACATTAGGCGCGAACACACAGAAAGAACACTAGCGTGCACCGGAAGTGCGCGCGCACACAATCGACAAACATCCAATACAATCGATAGTATCGAACAATCGATACAGGATCATAGCAGACAGACATAAAGAAACTATTGAGCACACCCTTCAACACTCCCCTTTGCTCATAGTTGCAGCCCCAATTCTTTAGTGAACTTCTGAGTCTTTATACGGTTTAATCCCTTGGTTAAAATGTCAGCTACATTTTCAGAGCTTGGGATGTGCACATAAACTATTAAACCCTTGGATACACAGTCTTTGACATAAAAGTAACGCACTTGGACATGCTTTGAACTTTCAGCAACAACCTCGTCTTTGGACCATGAAATGGCTCCCAGGTTATCACAAAAAATCTTACATGGTTGAGGACAGTAAAAGGATTGCCCTAATTCCTTCAACAAGGATGATACCCATACAACCTCTCTAGCTGCTTCCTGCATTGCAACAAATTCTGCCTCACATGTTGATTGAGATACAATCTTTTGCTTCCTTGACAACCAAGACACAGCACTGCCAGCCAGTATAAAGACATACCCACTCCTGGATTTTCTGTCCACTGTGCAACCTGCGAAGTCTGAATCACAAAACACCCTTAAAGTTTTTCCAGTCTTTCGATAAACAAGTTTCAACTCTTTCGTTTTGAGCAAATACTTAAACACACGCTTCACAGCTCTCCAATCAGACAAGGTAGGATTTACACACTTTTGACTTAGTTTACCTATGGCACATGCAACATCTGGACGGCTTACCGTGGCAACATACATTATATGACCAATAGCTTGCTCATACAATTTTTTATCTAAGGGTTCATCACAATCAATATCAAAACCAGCTTCACACTCCTTAGCTAAAGGTGTTGACACCCCAGTCTCATTCATAATATCAAATAACTCTAACATTTGACTCACTTGGGCAGATTGGTCGAACACAACTGTCTCACTGTCAGGCATATGTAGATGAACAGAAAGAAATTGGGTGTCAGAGCCCAACATTTTGACATCCAACTTTTCTTTAATCTTGCCCTTAATACCTTCAATCATAGACTTTTTCCCAACAATCAAAAAATCGTCAACATACACAGCCACAATGAGATCCTTAGTTTCATTTACATATACACATGAATCACTCAAACAAGGTTTCAAGTCCATACCCTTCAAAATATTGTTTATGTGTTTGAACCACATTCTCCCTGCTTGCTTCAACCCATAGAGACTTTTCTTTAGTTTGCACACATATTGGTTCCTATTCTTTCCCTCAATTTCGAAAAATTCAGGTTGCTCCATATATATGTCCTCATCTAAGACACTGTTCAGGTAAGCGCACTCAACATCAATGTGTTCATAACACCATTCATTCTCAGCACAGAGAGCAAGTAAAATCCTCAATGTTCTGCGTTTTACAATTGGACTGAAGGTTTCAGTGAAGTCCACCCCAGGTCTCTGCCAGAATCCCCTTGCTACAAGTCTAGCCTTAGGTCTGTTTGAGTCCCTTTTAATACTTAGAACCCACTTACAATCGATCACATTTGTATTTAACGGTCTCTTGACAATGTCCCAGACATCCTTTTTGTAAAGGTTTTCTAATTCAGCCTCCATAGCTAATCTCCATTTTCCAGATTCATTTCCCCTTAAGGCATCATTTACAGAAATGGACACACACAGATCTTGAGCCCTACAAATCATTGCAATGTTCCCACAACAAGAATGAGTCTTTTCTTTTCGAAGTCTGGAAGACCTCCTAGGAGCAAGTACATTTTCAACTCCCAAGTTAACCCCATCGTCAAGTACCCCCTCATGATTTTCATCTCCATTCATCAAGTTCTCCAAGAAAAAATCATCATCTCCTTCCTCATACTCACCATCACTCTGGACTTCAGGCTCGTCCGGGTCAAAGGTCCCTTCATCATCCACATGCCATATCCAATCATTACATCTCCTTGGAATGTGAGTGATTTCACACATCTCTTTACACGGGAACACCCTCTCCTCAAAACGTACATGACATGATATAATGACACTCCTACTTTTTGGCAAATAGATTCTGTACCCCTTCACTTCTCTATCATATCCCACAAAAATACCTTCATCTGCCCTACAGTCAAACTTATTTCCAGTTGGACTCACCAGATACCAGACCTTACAACCAAACACCCGCAATCTAGAAAGCTCCCCTTGGATGTCAGCCTTCTCTCCTTTCCATAATTCCAAGGGAATTTTGTTCTCAATTGCAGACGATGGACACAAATTTCTGATATGACATGCTGAACTTATTGCTTCAGCCCACAAGAAAACAGGAAGCCCTGCTTGAATAAGCAAACACCTTGCCATTTCCACTAGTGTTCTATTGGCACGTTCAGACACACCATTTTGCTCGGGGTTTCTAGGCACACTTTTCCGATGCAGAATACCCTCAGCCTTCAAATAATTCTCAAACTCAACACTTGTGTATTCGCCACCATTGTCTGATTGAAAAACACTTATTTTCACCTGATGCTGAGCCTCAACCTCTCTCTGGTATTCTCTAAAGCATTTAAATACTTCACTTTTTTTCTTGATTATCCTGACATTTGTGAATCGAGAGAAATCATCAATGAAAGTCACAAAATAATGACCTCCCCCCAACGATTGACACTGTGCCCTGCCACTTACGTCACTGTGGACAATTTCTAAAGGGCGTTCACAATTGTGATGAGCAACTTTCGGAAATGGCAACTTAGTCATTTTACCCTTCACACAGACTTCACATAATTCATCGTCTCTTTTGGAATCCTCTTTCTTGAGATCAAGACCTGGGATTCTGTTCATAGCACCTTCATGGAGATGTCCTAACCTCTCGTGCCACAACGTACTCTTGAAGGCTTTGGCCTGAAATACTTCGATTTCTGTACCACCATTGCACTCATCGTTGACAGAAACATTTGCGACGTAGCTCTCATCTGGCTCAGTCTCTAAATAATATACACCATTTTCCACTAAGGCATTGAACAACACATCACCGTCATCATGCTCTCCAATAGCTTCATTTAATCTGAACACGGTCTGTACACCTTTCTTCGCCAGCTGTCTGACAGACACAAGATTCACGTCCAACTCAGGTACCCACAGAGCATTTGATAGTGACAAGGTCCAGCCCCCACAAGAGTTTGCTAACTTGATGACAATAGTTCCCTTCCCCTTCACGGCCAGACGTCCCTTTCCAATCTTTACTTCTCCGGTGGCAGGTTGGAAATCGGAAAATCGGTGACGGTCTGGCGTCATGTGGTTCGAAGCACATGAATCTAGGTAACTAACACACTTTCTTTGGGAGCAAGCCAAAGCAAACGCCGATATGAGTCCTTTAAACTTCGGCTTGTCCCCTCCTTTCTCTTGTCTCTCCCGTGACTCCTCGCCTTTTTCTTTTCTTTCCTCCGACTTGTCTCCCCTTGGCGCCCCACACTGGTAAGAAATGTGGCCCCACTTACCACACTTATAGCATTTCTGATCAGCAGTGCTCCTCTGCTTTCCGTTGTTGGCTGCTCTCGTCCTGCTGAACTTCCGCGCTGCCAACGCACTGCCATGTTCAGAGGACTCCGCAGCATTAATCCTTCTCTCCTCAAGCAGAAGGTCTGCCTTCACCGCCCTAGACGTCAGTTTCTCATTGATCTTTGTTATTCTCACATACGTAGAATACTGTGGATCCTTCACGAGTCCCGCCAATATAAAGGAGGCCACAACGTGGTCTTGGAATACGATGCCGTTTTTGGTTAATTTACCGCAGAGCTCCTGTATCCTCCCAGTGTACGCTGAGATGTCCACCGCCTCTGTCTTCTCAATGCTACCCAGCTCTCGGAGACACATAGCTATATCCATGGATGTAGCCCTCCCATGAATCTCTTCTAAGGTGTCCCAACACTCCTTGGCTGACCTCAAATGGCTGATGTCTGTGAGATACTCCGGGCGCACATGCCGGAAAATGTATGCGCGAGCCTTGTTGTCCTTGCGCATATTTTCTGGTCTCTTCAACTCGTCTGCACTCAGCCCCGGGTTGATTTCGTCCCAGCAGTTCAGAAAAATCATCGACGCCTCCGACATGGTCCTCCAATATTCGTAATTATCCTTGCTCAGGATTGGATTCATTTGCCTATCCGAATCCAGCAACTCATCTTGATCCGCCATGGTCTCGCCTTTTCTATTATGTCCAATTTACCGAATCACTAACGTCTATCACCACACAGCACGATCCCTGGGCCCATAACCTGTTATAAGGAGTTATGGCAGTGGTAATAAGATTCACACAGCGTTAGTTCAACAAGATATATTCAGATATAAACGGATACAACTCAATGGTACATTAGGCGCGAACACACAGAAAGAACACTAGCGTGCACCGGAAGTGCGCGCGCACACAATCGACAAACATCCAATACAATCGATAGTATCGAACAATCGATACAGGATCATAGCAGACAGACATAAAGAAACTATTGAGCACACCCTTCAACAAGGTTGTTAGGGAACCATGTGAACAGTATCCTGCAACGTATGCAATCGTAGTATACATCGTGGTTATTCATGGCCCATATCGAACTTCCATCGGTCAAGTAATCTGTAGACTCGAAACAGACAGATCTTATAAGTTTACAATTTTTCATGTGCCCTCAGCTATATATACTAACAAGTCGCATTAAAGAAGCCTCTGCTTCTTGGAACCATTTACGTCAAATACCATGCTGAAAAAAAACAGGAAATTAGCAGAACATTACTTAAAAAAGAGTTATACATAATTTCAAAAAATTATCTTATCTAGAATTCCTTAAATAATTATCAATTGCCAACATTAGTTATGGTGACACGCCTGCTGGATGAAAACCTAAAAGGTATGCGACCCGCGCAGCATTATTGTAGAATTCTATAAGAAATGCAGATATCTTATATGAATTTTTGTAAGACTTATAGAATCCTATAAGAATTTCTATAAGACTTATAGAATCCTATAAGAAATCTGTAAGACTTATAGAATCCTATAAGAATTTCTATAAGACTTATAGAATCCTATAAGAAATATGTAAGACTTATAGAATCCTATAAGAATTCTGTAAGACTTATAGAATCCTATAAGTCTTACAGAATTCTTATAAGAATTTCTGTAAGACTTATAAGAAATTTTCAATAGGGAACACATAGAACATACGCAAAATACATCATTATTGTAGGATACGGAAAGAAGTGTTACCCAAGAACATTAATGACTTTGGTATCTTGAGATAGACAAACATAGAAAATAAATTACATAAATAATATTTCTTTTAATTGCCAACAACTTTAAAATGATACTTTTTAAGAATTATTATTTCACTGATATCAGTGAAATAATGGTATATGGTAATATTACCATATGGTAATCTATACCACAATGGGTTAAAACAAAGAACTTTATATTGGACAGCTCAAATGGGTCATTAATGATACATGTACCTAAAAAAAATTCAGATCCATAAAAATATCAAAATATGCACAAAAATATTACATTCTCATTCTATCCTACGTATGAGTGAATAGTGTGAATTTATTTACAGCTACTCTGTATATAGTACAAAGAATAAACTGTGGTATCTATAATGCATGAAAGGTGCTCTGTAAATATGAAGTGTTATGTCTATATTGTTTACATATCAGGGCATGGTTGTTTATTCTGGTTATTGTTGCAAACAGAGACTACCACAAAGGATGTAAATGCAAAAAAAGTAATACATGATGGTGATTGGTGGCAGTAAGGAAATAAATAATGTGTTAGTGCCTACTGATGACAGCCAGGCAAAATACTTTTAAATTGTATTTCAGATACAAAACACAAATTAAAAGTAATTTTTTGTTGCAATACAAAGCACAATTGTGATTTCATGGAAATTCCTTAAAATATAAATTACAGTATACCTTTACTCTGTGAAATCCAAGTATTTAATGCCAAAGAAGATAATTGTACATAACTACATGCACATTGCAATGGATGCTGTGCAGTGCGCATCTGCAAAAAGCTGTCTTTCTTCTGGAATTTAATCAGATTAAACATGTGCTTACAATGTGATTTGAAAATATAGCTGAAAATGTTCAAAAGATTCCCTCAGTCTCCATTCAGACTTATTGTTTTGAAGTATTGATAACTTTGATCTATCAATGTATTGGTCAGTGGTCAAAGAATGCATTTTAAGGAGATCATTAATTGACTGGTGGAGTCTCTGTTGTTCATGGCAGTCACAGCATCATGCGGCGATGAGGTGTCCAACAACATCACATACTTTGCCAGCCCCGGCTTCCCTGGCCTCCACCGCTCATCCAGCCCTGAACTCTGTACGATCACCATACGCAAGATGGCAGCTCATGTCAGCCAATTCCGACTTGACTTCAATCACTTTAACCTGGTGAGTGGGAACATGGGATCGTCAGTTATTGCTTCTGTGGCGAAAAATGTTTTATACATCTTAAGTTTGGTCAGTTAATTCATTCATTATTCATGCCAGGGGTGCAGCTAGGAATTAAGGCTGGGGGAGTTTAGGTGAAACTAATACCTGGGTGTGTGGGGATGTGGAATACCCACCAGGATAAACGGTAGGTGCGAGATTAATAAATTGCGGAATTGTAGGATAAATGGTTCAAAATGGTGAATTTTATGGCTTTCTGAGGGATCTTTCTATTCTATTAATCCTTACACTATTCTACTAGCAATACCAATCCAATAAAGTAAAATGGATTAAAATAAAAAATTTATCAGAGCTATGGGGGAGATTTTATCCCCCAAAACCCCCTCCCTGTGCTAACGACATGATAAACCCTTTTGGCGTCTCTCTCTATTGAACCCCCCCTCCACCTGCCATACCCTCCGAAAGGGAGCCTCCTCCCCCTAACTTCTTTCTACCGTATGCAGTGGCGGCTGGTGGTAATTTATCTAGGGTGTGCATTAGAGCAGATATAGGATGATTTAATTATATTATGTTAATCCTAATCCATGAGCGTCATATTTCGTCGTAATAGAATACATAGCAAGTAAAACATATCACTGGTACACTCTACCCTTAAAATTGCATGAACAGAAATAATATTAGCATGTATGAAAATAATTATTCTCAACACACCTTTACAAGTGACGGTAGTTGAAATTCATTCTCTTTTCCTTACACCCTATGAGGAAGTAGTGTAGAAAACGGCCATACAGATGGCTCTGTAGACGGACTAGGATCCTGGGCGCAGGTAGTGTAGGTGGCGGCTACACCACTACACTACCTGCTAATCAGTCACCAAAAACATGCGCGTGCGCATTCGCATGGTTTTGAGTCTGCTCCCATCGCCCCTTTGAACAGCACATACGTCATATGTCAGAGGTCCCTCAAGCGATCGCACAGACCGAAAATGCGCCCGGCATGATGCCACGGGATCGCACACTTGTAGAGCGGTGAATTCGAAAAGGAGATATGTTGTGATTGTTTTTGTTTGAATATGGCTGGTAATCTCCCAACTATCGTATTACTGTATTCATTTGTTTTTTTGTTCTTCACCGGAAGTTTGTTCTTTTAATAAATTGCAGTTTCGCCATGTTATTCAACACGTGTGGTCGTGTTCATTTACGACTCCTCCTGAATCTAAAACCATCGTCCCCCCAGTAACTATTTACAACAGGTTATGGGCCCATCGCACTTTCCACTGCGCTGCTGAATTCAGATTTCTTTATTTTTGTGGTAAACCGTGTGGTAGCAAAGATGCAAGAATCTCAGGTCACTTCGCAGGCGTATGGTTTCGAAAAACTCGTTGGGCGGGAAAACTATTATGACTGGTCGTTCGCGATGACGAACTATTTACGTCGTAATGGATTGTGGAGTTGTGTCCAGGGAAGTGATAATGGCGAAGGTAAAGAACGTAGGGACGAGAAAGCTTTAGCAGACATTTGCCTTATGGTGCAGCCTGTGGTATATCCCCATGTAAGGCCAGCTAAAACGGCAAAGGATGCCTGGAATGCTTTATCCAAGGCATATGAGGATAAAGGCAAGTGGCGGTATGTATCCCTGCTTCGTTCTATGTGCCAAATGAGGCTCGAAAAGTTTGAAACCATGGACACTTATATCAGCGAGGTGATAATGTTGGCACACAAGCTCGAGGGTATCGGTGAGCCGATGGCGGAAAACTTTGTTGCAGCAATGTTGCTTAAGGGGCTGCCAAATTCGTATGACAATCTTGTCATGGCCATCACGAGTGGGGAGAATGTCTTAAATTTGGATCGTGTGAAGACGATTTTGCTAGACGAAAGCTACCGGAAGAGCGTGAGTGCCGGTCAAAATGCGAGTGTTCCCGAAACCACTGCCCTGTATTCCAAGGGCAAGAAGTACAACTCTTCGACCATGGCTGGGAGTTCATCAGTTGTGAAGGCGTGGAAGTGCTGGAACTGTGGTGAAAAGGGGCATCTTAAAACACAATGCCCGCAGTCGCAGAAGAAGAGGGATCCGAACGAGAACAGAGCCGAGGTTAAGGGAGAGAAGAAAGGAGAAAATAGGAAACCGCTGAGAAGTCTTCTGTGTGCCCTGTCGGCTGCATCGTGTGACTCAGATTGGTTTGTAGATTCTGGAGCATCCGTGCATATGTCACCCCATGAAGACCGTATGCATGATTATTGTCGTGACGTTGACAGTCATATTGAGATTACTGTCGGAAATAACGGTAAGCTTAAAAGCAGAGGTGTTGGATCTGTGAACCTAAATGTAAGTGATCACATTTGTGAACTTAAACATGTTGTGCATGTTCCTGGATTGAAAGAAAATTTGATTTCTGTAAGTCAAGTTGCCGACAAAGGGATCACTGTTGTTTATGATAAAAAGGGTTGTAAAATGTATGATGATGACTTTGTCTGTAATGGTACAGAACTAGCTACTGCAAGTAGAACGAGTAATGGGTTATACCGTTTGGATGTTAAATCAAAGCAGGCATTTGTGTGCAATATTAATGATTATGAATTGTGGCATCAAAGAATGGGTCATTTGGGTATGCAAAATATGATATTGTTGCGGGATAAATTAAGTGATTGCATTGATTTCAAGTATGAACCTGCTGATGATTGTAATGCTTGTGTTCTTGGAAAACAGCACAAAAATCCTTTTCCTAAGGAAGGAGGTACTAGGGCAGATGAGGTACTAGGTCTTGTTCACTCTGATCTGTGTGATTTTGGTTCTAATGTAAAGTCATGGAGTGGGTCAAGGTACATTCTTACTTTGATAGATGATTTCTCTCGCAGAACGACTGTTTATTTCTTAAAGAGCAAGTCTGAAACCAAGCAGAGAGTGATTGATTTTGTAAATATGGCTGAAAATGTAACTGGTAAAAGGTTGAAAATTTTCAGGTCTGATAATGGAACTGAGTTCTTGAGTGATGAGTTACAGAATTTCTTTAAAAGCAGAGGAATCACACATCAGAGAACTGTAAGGTATACTCCACAGCAAAATGGTGTAGCAGAGAGACTGAATCGCACCATTCTGGAGAAAGTGCGATGCATGCTCTTTCACGCAGGAAGTCCTAAGGAGATGTGGGCAGAAGCAGCTAACACTGCTGTGTACTTATTAAACAGAAGCCCCCACAGGAGTGTCCCTGACAATGTCCCTGAGGTCCTGTGGTCAGGTAAGAAAGTCAGCTATGATCAGCTCAGGGTGTTTGGTTCTGATGCATATGCTCTAATCCCTGAGGAAATAAGGGGGGATAAACTAAATCCTAGGAGCAAGAAAATGGTCTTTGTGGGTTACTCTTCAGCTTCCAAGGGGTATCGTTTGCTTAATCCTGAAAACCCGAGAGAAATTCTTGTTGCTCGTGATGTTAAATTCATTGAAAATAGTTTCACTGCAATTAAGGCTATTGGTAAAGGGAAGAAGGGTTCTTTCAGTATGCCTGTGCCTGTAAACTTAGATGATGATTTGCCATTTACTTCAGTGTGTAATGTCAGTGATGATGTTCATTGTCAGAGTGAAACAAATGCCAATGTCAATCACATTCATGGAGCAGAGAATGATATTGAAAATCTGTCTTTTGCGGATGCAAATGAGGTGCAAATAAATCCTGGAAATAATGTCGATGAAGGTGAAAGGAGGTATCCTATGAGGGAAAGGCAAAGGAAGGAATTTCCTGGTTTTGAGTTATATTTAGCATGTGATGAAAAGGTAGAACCTACATCAGTTACCGAGGCATTAAATGGTACTGATAAAATTCATTGGAAAGAAGCTATGGAAAGAGAGATCAGTTCTTTTCAGGAAAACGATGTGTGGGATCTTGTAGACAGACCTAAGGGTGGAAATATAGTGCAATGCAAATGGGTTTTTAAATTGAAGCGGAATGGGGAGGGAGAAGTGGACAAGTATAAGGCTCGCCTGGTAGCTAAGGGTTTCTCTCAGCGTTATGGTATTGATTATCTTGACACTTTTGCTCCTGTGGTGAGACATGATACCTTACGATTGTGTTTTTCAATTGCTGTTGCTCATGGTTTGCATGTACATCACTTGGATGTTTCCACAGCCTTTTTGAATGGTTCACTAAGTGAAGACATTTTCATGTACCAACCGGAAGGTTTTGTTTCAGATGCAAGTAAAGTGTATAAGTTAAAGAAGGCCATTTATGGCCTGAAACAGGCTTCGCGTTCCTGGTATGAGAGAATGGATGAAGTCGTATTAAGTGTTGGTTTTAAGAAATCTCAACATGAGCCTTGTGTTTATTTTTGGAGAGATGGTGCATCCATGGTTATAATATGTGTTTATGTTGATGACTTTTTTGTATTCTTTAATGATGAAGTTCAAGCTGAGAAACTGAAACAAAAGCTCCACTCTTGTTTTAAGGTAAAAGACTTAGGATCAGTCGTGGATTGCCTGGGAATGAGGGTAGAAATGGGTAATGGTAAAGTAAAGTTGAACCAAAAACAGGTAATTTTGAACTTGCTGAGTAAGGTGGGGATGGCAGAATGTAAATCTGTGTCAACCCCTATGGTTCCTGGCACTCGACTGACCAAGGGTGAATCGATAACGTGTGATAGTGTACCTTACCAACAAGTGATTGGAAGTTTACTGTATTTATCAGTGTGTACCAGGCCTGATATATCCTATGCTACCAATTACCTCAGCCAGTTCAACAACTGCTATGGAAATGAACACTGGCAGTGTGTGAAAAGAGTGTTAAGGTATTTAAAAGGAACAATTGATGCAGGAATAGAATTCCGAAGGACTGAGAATAATCCGGATGTTTGTGGTTTTGTTGATGCGTCATTTGCTAATGACGTCAACAGAAAATCAGTGACTGGGTATGTTTTTGTGTCTGCTGGTGGACCAATCTGCTGGGAGAGTAAAAAACAAAGTGTAACTGCCTTGTCTTCAACCGAGGCAGAGTATATTGCCATTGACTCTGCAGGTAGGAAGGCCACTTACTTGAAGGGGTTACTCTCTGAATTATGTGGTAGGAAGGGGCCAATTCTTTTATGGAATGATAACCAGAGTGCACTAAAATTAGCCTCTGACAATGGATTGCATGCTCGCACTCAGCATATAGAAGTGAAGTTTCATCACATCAGGGAACTTGTTAAGCATAAGAAGGTTGTCCTCAATTACATGGAATCTGAAAAAATGATTGCCGATGTGTTTACTAAGGCACTTAATGTGACTGCACACCGCAAGTGCATTATTCCTCTGGGTATGGTTAATTGTAAAAATGCAATGTAAAGTTGGTAGATTAAGGGAGAGTGTTGTGATTGTTTTTGTTTGAATATGGCTGGTAATCTCCCAACTATCGTATTACTGTATTCATTTGTTTTTTTGTTCTTCACCGGAAGTTTGTTCTTTTAATAAATTGCAGTTTCGCCATGTTATTCAACACGTGTGGTCGTGTTCATTTACGACTCCTCCTGAATCTAAAACCATCGTCCCCCCAGTAACTATTTACAACAAGATAGCTGTAGCGTTCGGAGGCTCATGTTTCTTGCATATGCAGACAGTACTTTTATCCTTCGCGTTGCAAAGGAATAGTTTTCTTTTATAATTTATTCATCTTTGGGTGTGCACTTGCTAACATGCGTATACGCACGCGCCGCCACTGACCGTATGACCAAGTTCTTTTCCCCCCTCCCTCCCCCTCCAAGCTCCCCTCGCTGTGCCACTGGTTCATGCAGTTTTATATTTTTTTGAAATTATGCATGTATTATTTCAAAATTATCTTTGAATTACTTACAAATTATTTTAATTAAATTATTATAAAATTTTATTTTAAGTAATGATTTAATTTTAGCTTCTACTTCGACCTATCCATATTGCCATAAGTATTATCATTCCATGTAGTTGATAATCAAGAGAAGCTGTGAATCATTCTATGAATTTCGCTGTTAATATAGTTCTGGATATTCTAGGAAAGAATGAATTTATTTCCTGATCAAGTCATTACCAAACTCATGCAGCAATTGAAGTCAAAAGGGGTAATTTAAACAAAAATTGAGCAATTGAATTTGACCTTTACCTATGATGCAAAAGAGGTAGGAAAAATGAGTTAATTTTATCTATAATGTAAATATAGAGGAAATGAAGCTACAATTTTCTTAAACTATGCTTTGAAAACTCAAAACAATTTATTCCTTTGGTGCTCGATGAAATCTTTATCCTCCATATTCAACTCATTAAAAAATGTGCATTTGATCATTGTCCTATTTCTGTGTTTCTAATTGTTGATCCAACAATCTTGGATTTTCTTTCATTTGCAAGAAAATTATTTTCCAATTCAGGGTCTATTTCATTATTTTTTCTTTATCCTATAATGATTAATGTATGCATACTAGGCAATTTACACTCAGTCTTTCATCGCTAGTATAAAGCGCAAATAGAGCGATCGACTCTGCTGCCATCTAAGTTGACTTTTCAGAAGCTCCCCCTCCCAGCCTCTTCTCTCTTCTTTAGTGCCTCTCATTCATTCCCCACATCCGCTTCTGCACTCATGGCTTTGTTTTCTTGTTAATCTTGATGTTGGGTGGTGTAATTGTAGGCACAGCCAAACCGGCGCACAGGCAACTGTGAGGCTGACTCATTTGTGATGGGCGTGCTGGGCAGGCGCCGCAAGAAGAAGGTACCTCCACCTCGGACGCTGCGCATTTGTGGGCAGAACAGCGGGCACCACTGTGAGTCCATATTCCACCCTCTTTCAATATATTCTTGATTATCTGAGCTTTTCCCTCTTATCTGTCCACCGTAGAATAAAGATTTATTGATTAGGATAATTCAGGTTAAAGATTTATCCACTATTTATTTATGGAAGTTTGTCATGGTTTCTCTTTTACTTCTATATCATTCATGGCAAGAGGAGGCCTTGAGATATAACAACAGTTTTTCCATATTTTTTTGCCATTCTTAGCTTATATTTTTGTCTCTCTCTTTTTTCAGTGTACTATGACGTGGAGAACTATGATGAGCCTGTGACGATTACCATGAATCTAACGAAGGTGAACTTTGGAAGGCTGTGGGAGATCAAGGTGAGTGAGGCACTTTTAAAGGCTGCATGTCGCTTGCAATTAGTTTGTTTACTGGCCAACGTGTATCAGGTTTCAACAGAGTGTATACTAACTCACTCACTTCTTTAAGATGTTCATTCATGAAGGGAAATGGAAGCAGTTTGGAGTAAAGTGAATATTCAGGGCGATTATTTTTGCATCCCTCTTTCTTCTGTTGGGTGAGGAGGAGCTTGCTACAGTTTCAACAAACTATTTCCTTGAATGTGTCGTGTCTGGGTTTTTTTCTTAAAAATAGCTGTCATGAGGTAATGGGATCATTACGACTTGTTAGTTTAGCCTTCCATTTCGCCCATTGGTGTTCATGTGGGAGAGAGGGACCAGGATTTTGGGTTAGGACACTCGCCAATTTCCACAGGCTTGAGCGTGGACGATGTTCCTCGCAAGCGACGTGAGACCAACTCTCCCTATACTGCTGCAAGCATAAAAAAGGAAAATCTGACCATACCGTTAATTACATGGTCGAAGACTAGTTTGTCATCATCATCAGCCAGGATTGGCAAGGGGAGAAAGATGTGTGGAAAGCAAGATGGCCGGGAAGATTAAAAAATTGCCCAGCCTGTGAAGAATAACAGTTCTTTCTAGTAGGCAATCTTTTTAATATTACTTTTCAGGCCACTCTCATTTCTTTGTCTAATCTCAATCTAAAACTTTCCAACTCTGCACCACATCATTTATAAAAAAACTGATTAATAACCATAGACATTAGCAACTTAAATTCAATAAATTTTCCTAACCTGAAGATAATAAAAAAATTATTTTAGGGGACAGATTTATTGGAGACTGTAAATTCTTTATTTTCGAAGGCATAACATTACAGTCTGACCCTCCCGCAATTCGTCATTCCTTGAAGATTGATTTCATGATCATGATTTGAAGATTTTGTTCATGTCATCATGACCAATCCCATCCTTTTAGTGTTAATGTGACATATATTATTATATAAAAGTATTAGGGCCATAATTTTGCAAACTCACAAGTGCTGCTGTTTACTAAGTGGACTTATGTGGCTGGCTAATCTTGATTTTTACAGATCTCACAGATCCGGTTTAACCAACGGGCACCTGATGGATGCCAAGAGTATCACCATGGAGTCAAAGGTGAGCTAAAGCTCTCAATAGAACATTCAGAGTACACAAAGTGCGTGTTGAGGATTTCCCTTTTCAAACCTTAGTTAGTTTTTGGAGGATAGCTAGTGTGTGTTTTCAAACCTTAGTTAGTTTGTGGAGGACACTTAATTGAAGCCATTCTCAGCAATAAAGTCCATTTCTAATTATATCTTACAAATTTTTGTGATCATCTATTCAGGTTTTTTAAAGGTATGAGTTATAATTTAATGCTAGTGGCTCTGAGTATGCTATAAATCAAATTCACCATTTAAAAAAATGTTCCATTATTTCTTTGGAATATAATGACACGACCCAGTTGAAATTCGCCAGACTTAAAACTAAAATGAAATTTAAGTTTATTACTGTGTAGAAAGGGTAACTTCAGTTCACCCTTGCGCAATGGATTTGTTCATATTGTTCACACAGTGCACAATGGGCAATTTTTTTTAGTGAGAGTGACTCTTCTTTGGAGGGTGAACGACTCTTTACATACCCCTAAAGCAATGGTGGCTAGTACGTGCTCAAAAGCAAAGGTTGCTAGCGTGTGGAAGTGCTGCAGCTCATAAAATATTTTTTTTAATGCACAGGATTTCCTGAATAAAATGGGAGTGATTTATCTGTAACGATCCTAGCTGTACTGTACCGAGTCTTTAGAATTCCACTCCGGAAGAGGGGTAGTATGGTGCTCGCCATGGAGTGAAAGGTTGTTGTGTGAAATGGAATGATGACACCATGAAATGCATATTGATGAAATGATAATTGCTTGAGCTATCCATTTCACAACTTAGAAGAGCTGTACCTCTCAGTGACAGAATGTGTGTATTTTTATTCATTTTTCCTTCTGAACTGTATATCTAATGGCCATGTCAGTGACTTCTTTACAATAACATAATAATTTTGCTAATTAATTATTGTATGCAGGTATTTTGGGTATAAAAACTGATTGCCTTATTTATTGGATGAATATTTGTAAGGTTTTCAATAGAGTTTATGATAGCTAGTTTGTCTAGTTTAGGATAAGGTTTAAAAAAGGCCTTGATAATAATTGTTGTCTCTGCTCTAGTTCGCTGAATAATTCTCCAGGATCATGGGTGGTCAGACAAACATATTCCTTTTAGGTTCTCCATCTTTATTCTACAAACTGAATACAGTACATTGCCATCTACACATCAGCACCACCAACATAACTCTGAAACACCACAAAGAGCATTACCTATGAACATTGGTGGATTTAGGGGGGAGTTCATAGTGGGGACATTCCTCCCCAGATGCTCATAATAGACAAGATTTTTAATACGGTTATCATTACGTTTGTTTTATTTTGTGTGTAACAGAGCCTCAATCATTTAATTTAACATTAATAAATTTTATATCAAAATAAAGAGAAATTTTTCTACAGTAATTTTTGTATGTATTTTGTTTTTAATCTCAAATATGAGAAGACCTGTTAGACCCTTGTGCCCTCTCCAGAAAAAATCATGGATCCACCCCTGCCTATGAAAGATATGATTGACTTCATAGCCTGTTTGAAAACCAATTGGAAATAATCATCCAGTTGAGTTGACTGGGAAATCACAAGAGCTTCATGACTTACATTACTGCTATCTCCTCTCTGCAGGTATCATTGAGACAATGAACTTTGGGGACAATGGCCGTCATTTGGCGAACCAAGAGTATTCCATTTGCATGCGGCAGGAGGAAGGTAGGTTAAATCATCGATAAACTAGCAGAAGATATTCAATTCAATATTTATTAATGGGCTTGCCACCATTTTCACAAATACTGTTACCTTTTTTTTGGATAATAAAGGCGACTGTCTCTCCATTGTTTCAGCCATTGAGTCTTACGGGTGTATCTTATTTTTCCAGGGTTCTGCTCCATTGCATATGAGCCTTGTGACGAAAACTCTTTCCGCATTGGCCCCCCACTGAGTAACCCTGCGGGCATTGCAGGAGTCAACTTCCCTCCAGCCACCAACCCTATCACAGGTGGCCCCATGCTTGGGCCCGGTGGTGTTGGTGGCCCAGGAGGTGGTGGTGGTCCAGGTGGTGGTGGTGGCCCAGGTGGTGGTGGTGGTCCAGGAAGTGGACCCGTGTCAGCCGTCGAGGCTGAGGATCCTATACTGGGAGGTGAGTCTATAGTGGGTGGGTGCCAGGAATTTAAACTTTAGGCTTTGGCAGCTTCAGCCCCCCTGAAATTTTTTCCTCTCTGGTCACTGTCTGCAGTACAGTTCCTGAGAAGACCACTAAATAGCCCCTTGGCACCTATCAACTAACACCATATTTTTCAATGTACCTCGTAACATTTCTCAATGTGTACCACTGAAGTAGATTGACAAAAAAATTAGTCAATCTCCTTTGCAACAGGACAACAGTTAGTGATACATGGTATGTGGAATTATTCAGAGCAGAAACTGAGGAATGAAATTCACAGAGAGCAGGGGTACAGCTAAGAATAAATGCTGGGGGGGTTTTAGGCACAACTAATACTTAGGGGTGTGGGGGTATTGCATACCCACCAGGGTAAGCAGGAGTTGTGGGGGCCCTCCTCCAGAAAAATTTTAAGACTAATGGTTCAAAATGGTGAGTTTTATGGATTTCTGAGGGATATTTGATTAATCCTAACTCAATTCTATAAGTAATATTGATCCAATTAAGTAAAATGGATTAAACTTAAAAATTTCTATGAGCTCCTGGGGGGGGGGGTTAATCCCCCAAACCCCCCCCCTCTCTGCACCACCGACAGAGAGTAATATCAACAGAGAGTTATAGAAAAGAAAAGATGTAGGTGTATGATTAGTATGGACCTGTGGGCAAGTAGAATGAGTGCAGACTGTCCCTTAAAGGAAAACCAAAGACTGCTTAAAATTACAGCAGCTTACAAATGAAAATTAATAGCTTATTCAATGAAATGCATGGTTTTCTGTTGCCTGTGAATTGACATCAAATTACAAATATAAGCTGTAACCCTCATACCACCAAAGCACCCTCAAACAGGGCCGTATTTACCCAAAGTTACGCTATAGGCACCTCTCCATTGAGCACCCCTCCTCACTTGAGCCCCCCCTCCCCGATTTTTATGATAAGGCATAGCCACTGGCATGAGGTGACAGAAGGCGCCCCTATGGCGCCAAAGTCTGGATGAAAGTCTGGGGTCTGGACTGATGGATTTGAGCAATTTCCAGAGGAGGAGCTTTATGCCATTGCCACAGGCAAAGCAGATACGACCTCCTTTTGGGGATATCTTGGGAGATCCTAAGATCACCCACTAACCTCACTAATTCCATCATCATTCCCCTCACTTCGATTGGCGACACATATTTTGGCATTCATTTTGCTACTTCTTAGCCAGTGGGAGCTCAGTAGTCCTATGAGTGGTAGAGGGGGGATAGCAAATTATGGTCTTTGTATTCAAATAAATGTACTTTTCTAAATTCTCTCTAACTCAGAAAGTTTTGCATAGCAATTCTTAAATGAGCACTGCTGTTCATGCCAGTGCCACACAAGTAATATGTAGGTATACACGGTATTAACCTGAAAGCACAGAAAATACTATGAAAGTACCTGAGTTGTCTTAATTACATAATACAGACAGTTAATGCTCTTTATAGTGAAGGTGGTGCTTTTTTAAACGAGCTTGCATTTGCTTGCCATTGCAGATGACGAGGGGTCTGGACTGATGGATTTGAGCAATTTCCAGAGGAGGAGCTTTGTGCCATTGCCACAGGCGAAGCAGACACGACCTCCTTTTGGGGACATCTTGGGAGAATGCACAGATCGCATTGTGATGCCATGTGACTCGGAGGAGTTCATTGCTGTTAGTCCACACCTTTTTATTACCCACTTGCTGATTAGTTCTAACATACTTATTATGACAACTGCTCATTTGGAGAATTTTTTTGGCCTTGCCCTATCCATTCTTTTTTTCATGTTAATTATGAATTCTGGAGTTACATGCCAAACACTCATTATGACAAGATTCTCGCTGTGTGTCATTCTCATTATAGTGGGCTACCAGTGTGTATATGTATTAAAGCCATGTGTAGAGGTTATCTCATTTCTGCAAAGAGAGTGATTTCACCAATAAATACATATATAATTATTATTGAGATTGAAAACAAAAATATTATAAGTACATATATAAATTGATTGGTGAAGCTGATTGCCTGAGTGTTTGATATCTCCTTTGATGAAGAGACTTCTTTTTTCAGGCGGAAGCCAATGGTCCTGGGATTTGCGACCTCCTCCACTGTGGCTCGTCCTTCTGCAATGGTGTAGAAGGTCCATGCAGAATCGAGAGTGAGTATATGGTCAGGAGAAGGAAGTCAACAGAATGGAATGTGTATGCCCAAGTAAATCCCAGGAATTGTTCATAAAGCCATGTTGGAAAAGACTTGCAAGTGCTGCACTCCATTTCAATAGTCTTATGGGAGATGCTAGCAACTTTTAATATTTTTGTCAGTAATATTAAAAGATGGAATTGATTGCCATATGTTTAAGGACAATTACTGGAATAATTTATGACAGCTCAGGGACCTCAAAATCAGTAACCTCACTTTTGAATTTTTTGCATAAAATACATTCCCTTTGGACATGTTGGTAAGGCCGACCTATCTTCTGCTGATCCCTTGCAGAGCACTTTTCATGCCATTGTACCTAGTGCAATGAATATTCTCAACGTGGTCATCATTGGTAATCCACAATACACAACTGTGTACCTTGCACTCTCACAATTTTTCTCAACTATTATCCAAGCAGCTCCATTTCATTACCACGCCATGGGCGTACCCAGTGAGGGGCAGGAGGGGGGAGGTGTCCCCCCCAGAGCAAAAATCGCCAATGTCTTTAAGGAAAATAATATTTTTTCATGCAAATAATTTTAAAAACTAATAAAGAGCTGTTACAGTTTCCTTAAAATTTTGGTTTCATTCACCTTTTCCATGCTTAGATCTTACCTATAACGTGAACAACCATGGCTTCCCCTCCCCCCCTAGTTTTGATCCTGGTTACGCCCTTGTACCACGCATGCGTGCCTCCGGTTAGTGACCTCTGTCACATGGTTGAATTACCTTGATGGACATACACTGGTCATTGTCCAACTGCAGCTAAGTGGCACTGGAAAATTATAACTGTCAGCTGGGAAACAAAGCCTTTAGCTCACTAGTGCTGTTACATGAGGAACGTATGCAGTCTATGTCCGATTTTTTATCTGCATCATTCTGCCTCAAGTTAACCAGAAAATTTGCAAAATTGGCCCTCAGGACAAACAATTTTGATGCAATTTTCCATATCCTCTTAATTCGATTACAAAAACTCTAAACCATTTTTAAAAGTTTTGTTTTGCAATAAATCTTCCTAATATCTAAGGAGATGCAATCAAGTTCAAAGATGCTTTTGTAAAATTCTGCTTTTATGACAATCAATATTTTTTTTAATCATTGCATGCATATCAAAATGTCTTTGTGGTCTTTGTTTTGTATTCTTCTAGAAACACAAATAAATAACATAATCGATTTAGGCAAAATACAGTTCAAACCCAAATAATATTTGTTCATTTCAATAATTTTTGTGGGTGCTTTCAGGTAGCAGCACGCCTTTCCTCATCCAGGTGCACTTTGGACCATCACTCTATGAAGAGTCACCTGAGGACAACCTGGGCATGTGCTTGCGGTATGAACAGCTGCCTTGTGTTGAATGACTCTTCCCTCTAAAACAACAACAACAAAATGCAATTTGGGAGAACTCATGGCATGAATGCATAATAGATCAATGTGCATCGTAGGACATTTTAACAGTGCTCTCAGTGCAGCATTCATACCCTCTTGTAAGCCAATGTAGGGATGAATTCTGTGCCTGTTACAAGACAGTGCTGTGGCCACAAACTCTCCAGTGACGAACTACGTTGCTGTGGCACAAAATGTGTGTTGCAGTTCTGGTGATACCTCATATCAGATGAACATGCTAAGCAGTCAAGTTCATAATCATTCATTTTTTGTAAGATTTCACCTTAAATTATTTATTATTATATATTTATTTTTGAATAATTTATTCTTTGATTATTTTCACATACATACCTCTTAATTTTTCCCTCACTAGGATACATACTGTATCAGTACAAACCCTTGCTTAGAGATTTTAATACATTCAAGACCATGATGCAAATTTCATTGAATGTTGAATCTACATTATTGCCACACAAAGAATCAGTTTGTAGAAGTGCCTGCAAATGTTGCTGTGTTGAAAATCACAGCCGCTCATGCTCAATCACTCTATTTATTTTCGGTTGCATACCGGTATCCTATATTTGCATAACCAAAAGGCCATTGTTAGTTCAGAATTTCTTAATATTTTTTCAACTGAAATATTATTTGAAAAATTAAGGAACCCATATTTTTGCATTTTTCGATTAGCCGCCTACTTATTAAGTTATTTACTGAGAACAATCCTCCGATGAAATATCTGAAATTTTCAAAGTAAGCACGCGTAGGTGTTTCCAAAAGAATGATGAAATGGGGGTATAAAAATGTCATCTCCAAATTTGTTCCATTCCTTGAAATGACCTTAATTCTGTGAGTTTGGAAGCGAAGCAATCTTTGATGAGGCTGCTGAACAGGACACCACTTCTCAACATTTCCTCCTTTCCTCATATGTTTGTCAACAAACACGTGAGGAAGGGAGGAATTGTTGTTACAATTGTAGTTTGCAATATTGTGAGTGATGCCTTCAATTAGTGAGTGGTTCTCTTTGAACTATTTAATGAACCACAATAGGGAAATTGAATACTTACATGTATACTAACAAAGTCACCAATTCATGAAAAGTCAGTGAATTTTGTATTTTGCTTTTATTTAAAACTAATAAGAAAGTGGCAGAATGAGGAACATATATATATTGTTGTATCTTATCTTTCCCTTTCATATGCTGAATAATTTTAGTGAATTAATGCCTATAAATGTAATCATGCGTAAGTTGTCTAGAGGCAAGACACTCATCGCAGTTTTTCTTCCATCACAAAGTTCACAAAAGAAAGTAAGTAAGGTATATGTTTCCTAAAGACTGATGAACTCTAATTGTAAAGCACCTGCAAGTTCTCTTTTTTTTCTAAGCATGATCGTAAAAAGGCGATTTTATGCAGCGATTTGAAACAAAATAATCTTCGACGTAGCCTAATATTCTTCAGGGTCAACGAGGTGAATATCACTTTTGAGTTTTAATTACTATAAGACGTACAGATACACAAAGACCGTAATTTGCTTCTCGGGAAGGAAAATATATCTTAACACAGTGGCAGATCTTAAGGCAGTGGCAGGGACTGAATGGGAGTTAACCTACCCGCAAGCTGCATGCAAGAGTGGGGGTCCAAAAAAAATTACAATATTATCTAGTGTAAATTGGATACCCAGGGGGGGGGCTACAGCCCCCTTACCCCCCTCCCCCTATGGATCCGCCATTGTCTTAACGCATTACATATTTTTGGTTTCGCTAGGTTGACATCATTTAGAAGTACATTTAAAAAGTCGACTTCTCCCTAATGAGACACAAGTTCTGCTGGGGATTCTCATTAATTCCCGTACCTGTAGTAAATTTGTTGGCAACAAATAAACGACGCATTTTTGCTCAATGGTAGACGTAACTATCGGAGTTATAGATTGTACGAAATTTTCAGTGATTGACATGAAAGAGAGACTTCAACGAGCGAATTTTGCAACTATTTCTCGCATGGAATCCATGCATTCCTCAAGATATTAAAATGAATCGCTAAGCTTCAATTTATTTGTATGCTTTAAGAACGAAATGCTTTTATTCTTTGCTAAATAATTTGGAATTGCAGCTTTTCATAAGCTTTAAGATTTAATCCTTAAATTCACAAGACGAGTGAACCTTCCCAAAATGCGGCTACATATAATGCAGTTTTAAATAAACGTGATACAAACCTCTTACTTCGCCAGACGCAGTACGATGCTGACATGGTTTCATATACCCCGCGTAATAATACGGGTGGCGCTTCGCGATGTTCGCTTGTCAAAGGTAAAAAAATATTAATGGTTAGTAGTTATTTAGCCGGAAACTAAAAAATTGAAACTAGTAGTAGATAGCCATTGGCTGGGAACTACTGTAAACAAAAGGAAGTGAAATACATTGCGTGCGGTTAGTAGTTTAAAGGTTATTAGTTAGAAAAGGCTTAAGTTTAGGTTTATTTCATTCGGTCGCCTGCCTCAGAGGATGGTTGATCTGCCGACTCATGAAGCAATGGATGATGACGAAGGTATGTGCTAATTCTGTGAAATGGGTATACATTTACTACAGGCATTCTCGATCCGGTTAAATGTAAGGGGCTTTATGAAAAAATAATTCATGGATTGTGATAATTAGGTAGGTCTGGTAGATACTTCTAACGTGCATGTACGAGTGATAGCACGTGAATTATAAGTGGGTAAATTCTTTTGATATCGTTTTGCGGACGAGTTAAGTAGTTGCTTTGTAAGTATACCTTAACAATTGTGTCGTCGCTCCAGAGATGAAATCCGGTAGGAATTGCTTGGAGAGTTTACGTCGAATGGAGCCGTGCGATCGGCGTGTCTGAGGAGCAGTGGGTTATTATCGGTTATTATTCTTATTAGCTTCCTCAAGCAGCTGCAGGTTATTTGTGGTTGGTGTGTAAATGTAGAGGATAACATATGGATGGATTTTTCGCGACGAATTGTTTGGTGTACCTACGTTGTACTCCGAATGCTGTACTGAATATTTCCGGGAATCTGAAATACGCTGTGGGTAATGAATTCTTTTTCCCACCCCGATTTTGTGAAGCTTCTCATGCCAATTAAAAGGCTCGGTTTCAGCTCCTGGTGGTGAATCAGGTGAAACCTTATCCTTGTTGATTGGAGTGAGGAGGGCACTGCGTCTGTCGAATGGGATACGTCCACGAGACACCTGAAGAACTTGAATCCCGCACAGTATATAGACCGTATAGACCTACTCGACCACGGAGCCACGTATTATAAACGTGAGTGGAAATATGAATCTAGAGATATGGAAAACCTCGCCACGGAGCCCTAAAGAAAACACTCCGGCGGCCCGATGGGCCCGAGTGAGCGTGGAACTGAGTAACCTTAGTAAATTCCATAGAGCATGAGATGCTCTATAGCTCCATAGAGATGCTCTATGGTACATTCCATCGGCTAATCTTAATGCCAATTGGTGTTATGCACTTTCAGTTTGACTGCAGCTTCGGTGGATAGGTCGCGTCCGCCTCCATCCTCGTCGGCTCTTGGTGGGAGTGAGGGATGAAGTCGCTTTAGGTGCCAACCTCACCAGTTTTCACCAACCCGGCTCCATCGGTTAAGTGGGACTAATGGGCAGGGGCGCAGCTAGGAATTAAGGCTGGGGGGGGGGGGGGGGTTTAAGGTGAAACTAATACCTGGGTGTGTGGGGATGTGGAATACCCACCAGGATAAGCGGTAGGTGCGAGATTAGTAAATTGCGGAATTTCAAGATAGATAGTTCAAAATGGTGAGTTTTACGGCTTTCTGAGGGATATTTTATTAATCCTTACACCATTCTATCAGTAATATCAATTCAATTAAGTAAAATGGATTAAACTTAAAAATTTCTCTGAGCTCTGGGGGGGGGGGGGGGGTTTATCCCCTCGCTGCGCCACTGCTCCTGGGTGTCAACAAAACGATAGGTAGTACACTTACGGGTCTATTTTTCCTTACGCGCATCGCAAGAGCACATTTTCAATCACCTACCTTGTTACGCGACCTCCTGCTAGAAACTTCACCTGTCATGCCAGCCTGAAATCTTGATCAACAATGATCTAAATTCGCGAGGTGAAAATAGGGTCAAGAGTCGGGTGTTTACTAACAATAAGACCACTCTAATTGGTAGACTGCGGCGATATAATGATGGATGCGATTGGCCCTGAACCATACGCCATTCTCAACAAGATGTCGCATACGTTAGAATGGGGTGACTTTGTGACAAGTTTTGCACGTTTTCACTCGTACGCTGATCAATTTTTAGCATAAACTGAAACGAATGACGTCATAAGATAGCTTCAACCTTCAAGATTATGTCTTCAAAAATCTGTAAACTATGTAGAGGGAAAACGCTGTCGCAAAGTCACCCTACTGGGTGGGGTGACATTGCGAAAACATTTTTCTTGGGTTACGAAGTATGGTAAAAATATAATGCCACAATTTCGAACTATCAAAAACTATATTTACTTATCGTGCGAAAGATCCACAGAGAAAAAATCACCGGGATCCCGGTCAAGGCGGATGATTTTTTCTCTGTGGATCTTTCGTACGATTGTGCATTGCGGGTGACTCCCGTATAAGTTATCACCGTGGCTAGTCCCGGTATAATTTAAACTATATTTACTTAATTTACAGGTGTTATATGCTTTGGAAAAGCTGCAGCTACGTTGGCCGCTCCTTTTATTTTTTTAGTTTTATTCCACAAAAGCCACAAATTGGCAGAGCAACCGGCCGGAAACATGGGAGGTTCTGGGTTCGAGTCCCAGTCAGGCCGCAATTTTACCCTCTAATTTCTGGATTGCGTAAAAAATAGTATTGCTAGACAGTGTCCGAAGGAACTACACGTGCTAAGAAGCTCCACCGGGCTACACTAACATGGCGCGGCATGTCTGACAAATGAAATGCGCAGTAAATCTCTTTCATGAGACGAGCGGTCGCGACACAAGATTTAAAATACGAAAAATGGGCCCCTTGTCACAGAGTCACCCCATTCTATGGTACTTGAAGAGAGTGGTGGTGATGAAGAACAGAGAGCAGTTGAGTCCTAGACTGGAAAACCAATCAATCAATGGAACTGGAAAATTAGTTGATGTAGAAAAAATCAGGGGCGCAGCTAGGAATTAAAGCTGGGGGGGATTTTAGGTGCAACTGATACCGGGGTGTGTGGGGGTATGGAATACCCACCAGGATAAGCGGTAGGTGCGAGATTAATAAATTGAGGAATTTTTAGATTTATGGTTCAAAATGGTGAGTTTTACGGCTTTCTGAGGGATATTTTATTAATCTTTACACTATTCTATTAGTAATATCTATCCAATTAAGTAAAATGGATCAAACTTAAAAATTTCTCTGAACTCTGGGGGGGGTTTATCCACTAAAACCCCTCCTCGCTGCGCCACTGGAAAAAATTACACGCATTGTGTCACGGGCGAGTGGTTGCGGTATGCATGGAGAAAGAGACAAGTAAGCACGTATACGTTACAAAACCGAACCATACTGTGATGTCTAATGCTGACTCTATCGATGTGCCTAAGGTGGGGAAAAATGACATGATACCATGGGCCCGGAGAACTGGAGATAGGATTTTCAAGTGCTGCTTTTAAGTTGCAACAGAGCCCAGCGCTCCGATTAGCCACGAGTTTACCCTGTTGCCGGCTGATCTGGTCAATTCATGACTTCGAATCAATTACCTGCCGGAGATCGCAATGTATCAAAGGCAGGGCCCAACAGGTTGATTTCGCTCGCCTGTTGTTTTGCGCTTTTGCGTGCGTCTTGTGCGAACTGTAATTCGTGTGCAAACTGAACTGAACTAATAGTCAGTTGGAGGGACAGATTTCTCTGAACTACTGGACCTTGAATACCTATCTTTGGCCATTTTTTAACATCTTGGGCTTGCCCCGCCTCCTCGAGGCCTGAGGCCGGGCAACGTGCCGCGGGCCATCAGTCAGAGCCGGCTCTGCAATAAGCTCCCGCGGCCGGCTAAGAGGGCAAGCGCGCGTCGCAAGGGACAGTGGGACAGGGACCCAGAACTGCAATTTATGCAGATTGTGTGTGAGTGAGCTCTGGACTGCCTTTTGCAGCGAGGAGAGTGTGTGTGCGTGCGTGTGTGTGTGAGTGACTTTTTTACAGGCTTTTTGGTACATAGTTTCGACCACTCCCCATCGTCCCAGGTCCCAAGGATCATCGTCCCAGGTCCCTAGGGGCCTTCCCCCCAGGACCCACCAGGATCACCATCCCCCAGCTTCATCTGCAGCATCATCATCTTTCACCGCCTCGCCCGGGATTCCCCCCTCAAGGATCACCGTCCCCAGGTCACCATCATCAGATCGTCGCCTCGCCCGGGATTCCCTCCCCAGTCCAAATTCCCCAGTGTAGTGAATTTTTTCCCTTGTTCGACGGATTACTTCACCCAAACTAGTGTAAAAACAACCGGGAGCTCCCGCGGTTCCCCAGAGGTGGGGAACCCCTTGCATCGAGTAAAAAACTATATTGTAGTATGGCTACTTCCCGAGAAGACGCGATGGAGGAAACGGAGAAGGCCAAGACCTTTCGCCGGTCAAACATTCTGGCCCGCACGCCTCCAAATACGGAAACACCCAATAGCGAGAAGAGAGGACGTCGAAGCGAAAACGAGGAATCGGATGGAAAAACTCCTAAAAAGTCTAGGGATGATTTAAGTGACAGTGAAATCTCCGTAAGCGAGGACTCCATGGAGAACTTCGAGCAAATAAAAGAACTAATAGTGCAAATACAAACGGGTCTCAAGAGCCAGCATAAAAACGGGAAATTTTCAAAATATAACTTAGATGAACACACCAAGCGTCTACGCGAAATCGAAAATTTAGCTTTAAAGCTTACCATCGCTAATGCCAAACTAGAGGGTAGGAGTGAAGAGCGAAAGGAAATTGTGAAATTGATCCAGGAAAATAAAAGCACCAGCGAAACAAAAACAAAATCATTTTCAGAAATCATACAAACCCAGGCTCCGACTCATCCCCAAAAACCAAAAGTTACGGGAATTACTACGTCTTTGAAACCCGCACCGCAGCTCATTATTATTAAACATGAAAATAAGGATAAAACAAGCAAGGAAATACAGGAATTACTCAAAAAGACAGTGACACCAGCGGAAATAGGAGTGAATGTTAAAAGGAGCAGAAACGTGGAAAAAGGGATTCTAGTGGAATTAGAAAAAGAATACCATATTCCTAAAATGATAAACTGCGAAAAATTAAAAGACAAAGGGTTCATCGTTGAAAAAATCGAAAAAAGGAAACCACAAATTATGATCTATGACGTGCCGAAACATCTAGACGTCGATACGGTTACTGACAAAATTTACCGTCAAAACATCGGATTACAGCTTAGTGAAAGTGAATTTAAAAATAATTTTAAAAAGGTACATCAACTGAAAGCAAACGACACGGACAAGGAGCATTGGATCTATGAATGTAGTATGGAGATACGCCATTTACTAATCGAAAAAGAAAAATTGTTTCTCGAATGGAGCAGTTGTAAAATAAAAGATTACATCTCCATTCTTCGATGCTACAAGTGCCAGGCCTACGGCCATAAAACATCAGCGTGTAGGAAAACCGAGGAAATATGTGCCCATTGCTCAGGAAAACACAAGCTAGAGGAATGCAATAAAACAAAAGAAAAACCTAAGTGCTTCCACTGCTCCTCCGCGGATAAACCAAGTGAGCATAGATCAGGGGATAGGCAGTGCCCTTTCTTCATCAAAGCCAAAGAACAGGAGTGCCAAAGACTTGGGTATGGCGGGACACCCTTATAAAATTAAAATAGGCCAGGTCAACGCCGGACGGAGTCACGCAGCTACTGCCAATTTGGAAAATTTGTGCACCGAGTTAAAAATCGACGTGTTGATGATTCAAGAACCGTACTCCGTCAACGGCAAAGTCCCTTTTTCCACGGGTATAGTGTTGAATAAACCAAATGAGAAGCATGTATGGGCAAGCACTATAATAATAAATCCCCAAGTGAATGCCACGATAATTACGCAACACACTAATAAGAATACTGTGACAGTGACAATAAATACCCCAGGAAACCCAGAAATAACGTTAATAAATAGCTACTTCCAGTTCTCCGACCCTATCGAAATCTATCTCACAGCAATAGAAAGATTTTTAACGACCTTCCCACACCGGAACATGATTTTAGCCTGTGACGCAAACGCCAAATCAACGATGTGGTATAACGAAAAATCTGACGACCGCGGGGTAAAGCTTGAAGATTTTATCCTTTTTTACGAATTGACGATTGAAAATGTTTTTAACTTACTGACGACGTACGAGAGCCCGAATGGTTTTACGACGAATATTGATTTGACCTTGTCCAAAGGTCTCACAGGCAAAGTGAGAAACTGGAAGGTGCAAGAAGTGGAAACCCTTAGTGACCATCGCTTAATTACTTTTGAAGTGTATTACGATCAAGGAAATACATTACCATTTCCAACAAGTAATAACATCTTCAACTTGTCTAAAGCGAACTGGGCTAAGTTCAAACAAGAAATCGAAATTAGTGAAAGTGAATTCAAATCTAACCCCGAGGTGCAAACTCTTACTAAAATACTGACTGAAGCCTGCGTAAAATCTATCCCAAAAATGAAACCCAAAGAAAGAAGAATACCATGGTGGAACAATAAATTAGCTTATCTACGTAAACAGTGCAGAAAAACGAAGAAGAAATACAGGGAAAAGTTACTCATCGAAGCTCATAACTTGGTAATCTGGCGAAACGAATACGCACACGCAAGAAATAAATACGCCCATGAAATAAAACTGGCTAAGCAAACGAGTTGGGAAAAAATTATCAGTGCTGGTAACGACGACCCGTGGGGAAGTGCTTATAAAATACTCAGAAATAAAAACAAAACTATTACAATTCATACACTGAAAAAACGCAACGGTGAATTTACCAATAACGACGATGAAACAATTATGTTACTACTAGACACGCTCCTACCCTCTGACCACGAAGTAAACGAATCAAATGAGCAAAGTGAAATACGCGCAAAAACTATAAATAAACTAACCACTGGTGAAAGTGCAACGCCCTTCGAGTTAAATGTGCTAACAGAAATAATAAATGGTCTGAAAAACAAAAAAGCCCCCGGGCACGATGGTATTAAAGTGGAAGTAGTAAAGCACGCCTATCCCCTGATCATGAACGAAATGCTGGAAATGTATAATGAACTACTAAAACGCGAAATCTTCCCCACCGAATGGAAATTAGGAGTGCTAAAAATCTTTCCAAAACCGAACAAAGACCCCGAGGACCCAAAGGCCTACCGTCCGATTACCCTCCTACCAGTGCTTGGAAAAATTTATGAAAAACTAATAGCGAAAAAATTAAATCACGAGCTCGAGCAAAAGAACTACTTTAACCAAAACCAATACGGATTCATGCCAGGCAAGGGGACTATCGACGCAATTAATAAAGTCATTTCAATTACGGAAGAATCATCGAAAAAATACGTTCTAGGCATCTTCTTGGACATCGCAGGTGCTTTCGATAACGCGTGGTGGCCCAATATTTTAAATGAACTATTGACACAGAATGTTTCGAAGAGTATTTTTAACGTCACAAGGGATTATTTTAACAATCGAGACACCAAACTGGAAATAAATGGTATTACTCATGATAAAAATCTTACCAAAGGATGCCCACAGGGGTCCGTACTAGGCCCTCTATACTGGAATATTTTATTTAATGACTTTTTAAATATCAAACTACCAGAAGATTCCAATATCCTGGCATATGCAGACGACGCGTTAATCCTAATCAAAGGTAATAGCAGGCAAGAGATTGAAAGGAAAGCAAACGACTCTTTAGCAATAACAAGCAACTGGGGCAAATCGAAAAAACTGAGCTTCTCCCTGGCCAAAACAGAGTGCACTCTACTGAAAGGTAAGCTAACAAGAAAACCTATAATAAAAATGGACGGAATTACAATAAAATACAGTAGAACAATTAAATATCTAGGTATTACAATAACTGAAGGCCTGAAAATCAACGACCATTGTGACAATGTGATAAAAAGAATTAAAGAAGTTTTTGTTCCTCTTCGACGACTGGCTAAAGAAAATCAAGGGTACTCTTGTGAATCGCTACGAAAACTGTATACCGGTGTCGCTGAACCAATCATTCTGTACGCGTGTGAAGCCTGGGGAAAAGAAATCCACCTACGAAAGAAAAGCAGAGAAAAGCTACTGAGAGCTCAAAGACTGGCCTTACTTATTGTTACGAAAGCATACCGTACAGTGTCTAGCGAGTGTTTATGCGTGTTAGCGGGATGCATCCCGATCGATCTTTTAATCGAGGAACGACTAAAAATTTTTAAAGACAAGTTAACGAACGCAGACAGCGGAATAAGAAGAAAAGTGCATAGGGAAGAAACGATACGGAAATGGCAGAGTCAGTGGGAACGCTCCGAAAAAGGAAGAGAGACGTCTTTTATTTTGATGACGTGCGCAATCGACTGCGAGTAAAATCCAGATATCTAAGCTACCACACCGTGCAATTCTTCACAGGGCATGGAGATTTTAATTACAAACTCACATCTTTTAACTTGACGGATACAGCTAGCTGTACTTTCTGCAGAAACAATGAAGAAACGGCCTGGCACTTGCTAGCAAAATGCAAAAATCTACAAATCACAAGGGGTCCTCTAATAGACAAATTAACTGAGCATAGCTTACCATTGAATAGAAAATCAATATTGAAATCAGAAATTTTTCACACAACAAAAGCTACTATGATAAAAATCCTGAAATACAAATACGCCAGTCAAAATTACCAAGATGCACCAACGAATGAACAGCCTAATGCCGATCCCAATGATCCTGCCGCAGCTTGCGGGAGGTGAGGGGGACACTAGCCCGGCGAAAGCCGGGGCAAAATTGAATCACAATGCGCAAAGCGCAGACGAGTGAGTCGGCATTTGAAATCCATATAAAGGCTGAAAAAGCGGCCCCTAGGAAAAAGGCTACGAGCCTATAACCTAGGGGGGTGGAGGAGGGTCCGCGGGGGCTTTGCCCCCACCTAGTGTATCAAAGGCATCCGGCAACAGAGCAAACTCGCGGCCAATCGGATCGCTTGGCTCAAAGCTCCTTTGATTTTAAAATGGTGCGTTTTCGACCTAAACATCATCAGTGATTACGGTTCATACTCACATCAACTCTCCAGGGTTAAAATTTCCTGACGTAATTGTTCTTCATCCTGATTTTTCATAATCAGCTATCATTAAATTGCACGTTTTAATTCTTTCAAGATAACCTCTGCAATTTAGTTCTACTTCCATTTACTAGCTTAACGCATAGCACATTTATATTTATCATAAACATAACCCTTTCCTTTGTGTTACAGCCTTGTAGCAGTGGAAAGGCTTGGGAGTTCCTATGGCTCCTAGAGCCGCAATGGCGGGATTATTTAGCAATAGGGTAGTTTCCTTCATCAAAGAAAACGAAAGGCACTGATTGCGATTCGTCATCCACCATTAGTGTAGGTTTTCATAATATACAAATTATTTGGAGTTAGAACTCTCAGTTTAGACGAATGTTAATGGTCAATTTTAACCTCATTTGAAAAAGGCCAGATTGGCGCCCATGCGATTCCACTCCACGTGACGTCACAGGGACCTAGATTTTATACTAGGAGTCAGGAGTTTTACATCGTTTGAGATTACCAATGCATGCATGAGACACAAAGCCCAGGGAAACATCTCTTAATAATCACAAATTAAATTTTCCTTATGTCGGAAAGTTTCCTTCGTTGATAGGGTATTAACAATCCTTATTTAAGCCAAGCGCTACCTGCTAGCAGGCTACTCTGCTACCTGAGCGTTCCACGTTTAGTTGACAGTGCAGGCCTTATGGAGAACAGTGTTACCAATCTTCCGCTCAGCCGGCAGGCATCCTGACAGCGTATGCAACCATACGTAATAGAGCGCCAAAATGGTGTAATAGGGTGGTTTCCTATTATTTCTTTATTGCCTAAATCGAAAGATTATTACTCCTGGAGTACCCATTTCACGCTTTCAGATTTTTAAATGACGATATCTATTGTTAGCGATTAAATGAAAAGTGAAAATTTTCAATCGCGCGAAATCGCGACGGCGAAGTATGAATGATGAGAAAACTCAGTGTGACGTCGTTCTGGTTCTGCCGCTTTGTGAGGCCACCTTGGTGCGTGTATCTGAGCGCCGATATGATGCAGGCTGCTGGATAACGTTCCACATTCAGTTGACAGCATGGGTTCTTATGGAGATTCGTTGGAGACCCGTCTTGTTTTACTTCAATTATGTTAAATACTTGTATTCCAGAAAGCACCGTGAAATACAATATTTGAGAAACATAAAAAAATATTGGTATGATGAAGATGAAATGGATCAATCGACAGGAGGAAGTGCTAAGAAGAGTGGGCGAAAAGAAAAGTCTTCTAAAAATCTTAATGGGAAGGCGGGACTACTTAGTTGGCCACATTATGATGCATGATGGCCTGATGTTAACTATCACAGAAGGACAGGTGGATGGGAAAAAGGGCAAGGGTTGGCCCCGAATGAGTTCCATACGATAGGTTGTAAAGGATAGAAATGAAAAAAATACGTTGCTATAAAAAAGGCTATGAGAGGGGAATGGAGAGCTGCGTCAAACCAATCATAGGGTTGTTGACTAATATTGGAGTCTACTGATTTTTTTAAAAGACAGAAATGAATTTTGTAAAAACTTCATTTCATTTTTCGTCAATTGGTGTAAACTTTCGTAGTCCACGGATTTACGGAAAAAATTTTTGTGTTATTTCCCTCGTCAAGTATTAAAATACCGAAGATTCGTCCTCGATGCTGGAGAATTCCTTATGGCAAATGATGTGATTTTATCGCATACCGAGTGTTTACATCATCATGGTGACTGGAGTGAGCAGGAGATGAGGGTATGTTCGGGCCTTTTTGGAAGTTTCTTTCTTATCAGGAGAGAACTGTTTGCCAGGATGTGCTAATCTTTCTTCCTTCATCTGTGTTGCAATTACTAGCGTGCTTCAATTCTATAATAGACTGTACCCAAGCTAACTTCAGAAACAATTTATATCATATAACAAAATTAAGGGAACGACTTAATATGTATTTGTCGCTTTCGGACAAATTGATGCGAGTTTCACGGTGAAATAAGGAATTGTTACGGGAGTCAACCGAAATTTATATTCATGGTGATGTGATTTATCAAAGTCATAAATCCCCAATCCTATTCCTAGAAATTACAAAGACCACACGGCAAAATATTAGAAAAATGTAGATCGCATCACCACCACGCCGCGGACATTTTTAAAGCTGATTAAAATGAGACTGAAGTGTCAACAGAACTCAGCCTAATATGGGATGGAATTGGGCCTCCTCTATGCTGCACCATTGGTCGTGACCCCGTTTAATGGAGGCTCCATCTCCATCCTCGACCAAATGGCTCTTCCCGTTTCTCCTAAGTACCGATTGCCACCGGTCCTGCAGTTTAATTTGTAAACTCCTTCAGTATACATTTTCTCATTTTGTTTCCCATCAAGTCTTGTGTACAGTGGCGGAAAAAAATCACGCAAAGCTCATTGGCGTCTGAAAGCGGCCAGTTCAGGAACTACTTGTCTTCCAAAATGTTGCCCTCGTAATGCTCTCATGCAACCGTGAATTTTAAAAGCCATATGACCCTAATACAGGGGAAATAATAATGTCCGTCGCATTAGGGCAACGCGCAAAAGATTCAGCAACGAAGTCTTCCCCATATTCTCCGAAGAATGCTTCGCCCACGCAGGGATGCCGACTTACAAAAAATATTGGGGGGGCCCAAACCGGGGATCTTTCCCCGGGAAATTTCATAAGTAGTGAGTTTTAAGTGTTTTAAGCATTTTAGAAGAGTCATATGATCAACAATAGAACCCTGATAACTCGAATCTCGAATCTCGATATCTGGGCACTCCGGGGAGAATCGACAAGCCTGACACATTTTTTCCTCACACTCTCAACAAATTTTTGTGGAGGCTCGGGCCACCTCAAGCCCCATGGAGTCGGCGCCACTGAGCCCACGACTCATCTAGAACGGAGTTTACTCTCGTCGGGACATCTGTGAACACAGACGACATATTGGGTATTGAGACTGCCTCATAGCACAATCTAACGATTTGATCGTTGGATTATTCTTCCTCATAGAATACTCCTCCAAGATCGTTAGTATATTAATTGCGAATGCTTGGTTTCGCTGATGGTAGGACCTGCCCGCCTTGTGACGGTGCAGGATTCCTCGTCCTCTCCCTTCCTTCCCCGTCCTTCCCCTGGAGGTGTCGTCGGGCTCTCATCGCGGCGATGCCTCCATTCCTTTTTCCTTTCTTCCTCCCCCTCTCGAGAGGCACGGGCGTATAAGTCTTGGTTCCCGGTCCTCGAGTTGTATCCTCGCGGGGCCCGCCCTGGGACCCCCGAATCCACTGCCTCATAGCACAACTAACGATTTGATCGTTGGATCATTCTTCCTCATAGAATGGCCCTCCAAGATTGTTGGAATATTAATTGCGTAAGCTTGGTTTCGCTTTTAGTAGGGCCCGCCCGCCTTTGTGACGGTGCGGGATTCCTCGTCCCCTCCCTTCCTTTCCTATCCTTCCCCTGGAGGTGTCGTCGGGCTCTCATCGCGGCGATGCCTCCCTTCCTTTTTCCTTCCTCTGCCCTCCCCCTCTCGAGCGGCACGGGCGTATAAGTCTCGGAACTTGGTTCCCGGTCCTCGAGAGCTTATCCTTTGCGGGGCCCGACCTGGGACCCCCGAATCCACTGCCTCTTAGCACAATCGTTCCGGTGGTGTAGTGGGTTCCACGGATCAAGTCTCACTGACGGATCATTTGATGCTGTACCCGCACTGTGCATGCGTACCCAGCGAGGGGCAGGTGGGGGAAGCTGGACCCCATCTTCCTCAGAAGCAAACATCGCAAGTCTTTGAGGAAAATGAGGACCGGATTGAAAAGAACGTTTTCAACAAATTTTCTTTAAACCCACGAAAAATTATATTAGTATGAGACATCTAGCTAAAATAATTTTTTTCAAGCAAATAATTTTATAAACTAATAAAGCGCTGTTATAATTTTCTTACAATGTTGGTTTTATTCACCTTTATTATGCTAAAATGTCATAACTTGCACGACCATGGATTTCCCCCCCTAGTTTTGATTGTGGGTACGCCCTTGAGACGTTCGGACAATATTTAACTGTACGCTGTACTTAATGATGAACAATTTAGTAGTATTTTACTGCAAAGTAGTAATCGGACCCGTGTAATTGATTAATCGGAAACAATGAGGGTCAGATTGGAAATCTAAAAGTGAATATACCAGCTATCCTCGTGCCTTTGGCAAGAACGAATAATGCACACAAAGTAGAGAAGAAGATGCCACCAAAACACTTTCTTCTAACTCAAGTTTCTTTGAAGAGTATCATGATCGTAGGCGGAATAAAGCTAAATAGAGAATAGATCTCATGAATTATCATTGACACTCAACGCAGCAATTTTAATGACATTTTAAATACGAGAATGAAACAGTAATGGCATAGGTCCGACTCGGAAAAACGATTAGATAATCGTGGCGGAACTTACTAACCTCTTAACCAGACGCCGCACGGTGGGCTGAAATCGAAAAAAGCTGGCCAAAAATCATATCTTCCATATTTTTATAAGTAGCTCGATGAAATGTTTCAAACTATTTTTTAAGCTATATAACGTGAATCTAATGACATTTTGCCGAAAATTTTGCCACGGGAGTTTTTTTAAACAAATTCGTGGAGACTGAAAAAACGCAAAAATCGACTATTCGGACAGCTTCAGTAGAGATGGAAAATTGAATTGAAAATAATAGTTAGCAACAAAAAAAATAAGTATTTTAGCATTAAATGTAATTATTTAAATAAAAAAAAGTCCATGAGAAATGCATAAAATAATTTTTTAAACTTAATTGATAATATAGTCAACTAACAGTTGAACTTTGTGTCAACATTTTTTCTGAGAAGACATACATAAGATATCACCCAGCGTACAATTTATATTTTGAAAAAAAAAAAATGCCGCGGAAAACATACCATATGAAATTATTTATGAACCGTTAAAATTATCTACTGAACATAAGAAAACATAAAGAATAAATTTACCAGCCCAGTGCCAGTTTTCAATCGGATTGCCAGCCGTCACTGTCCTCATCAGAAATTGCATGGCTCCTTCAATAAAAGTAAGTTTCGTATATCTTTTGAAACACGAAGGTTGGGTTTACGAGCACAATAGGGATTAACGCGGTCGCGGTCGGTAGGGTAGTGCCGCGGCGCTCGGCTACTCGTATTGCCCTTCAGTGTTTGAGCTAAAGGGAGCAATAAAAGACCTAGGAGAGTGCGGATAGCAGAATATGTGAGTGCATAGTGGGTTTTTGCATTGGGTTTGGATTGGTTTTTGAATTGGGAATTGGGTTTTTCTAGAATTATAATAGAATACCTTGCAGCCACCCGCCTTCCGAGACAAACTTCTGAATTTCCGGCGCAATCGTTGAGTCCATAATATGTCTTTTGATGGAAATCGTAATGTTAATCGTAATCACTGAAAACTTTTAACAGTAAGACGAATATAGAATTTTAAATGTTTGCAAGTGTAGAAAACTGTAATTTCGTCTCACTTTTAGAGAATTATCCTCGACTAAACCAAGTTCGGAATAAATGTTGGTGTCTAACCACCGCGACGGGCGGTTGGACATTCACGCACATAACTTGATAGGAGAGGTGGGGTGGCAAAAATGGGGCAGGTTTTATCATTTGAGAATTAAAGTTAACAGTTTGTTTTATACTGCGGTACAAAAATCTTTGTGAAGCAAAGTGAAAAACATAAAGTTTTCCTCTACACTATGTTAAAAACACGTGAAAATGGGACATTTTAATGTTAATGTAATTAAAATTATGATTAAAATTCAAAATTTCACTACAATAGATTCTTAAAATGTTAATATTTATTATGAGTTGATTTAAATTTAGACATGATAAAACATACCCTAGCAGTAGCAAAAAAGCATCAGTCGATTTAAAAAAATGGAAAAAAACAAATTTTGTCATCATTTTATAGTAAACTGACAGACGTCTCCTGTTCAAAAAACATACTTAGAAATAAAATTATTTCAGTATTATGATCACTGATTATACTGTGATTTGTAAATATATTCGTTTTTTCCAAATTTAAAAATGAAAAAATCATTTTTGGCCAGCTTTTTTCGATTTAAGCCCAATGTGCGCCGGTTGCCTCCTAACTGAAAAAGATCGAAGATCCCAAGACACGTGACTTTGTACGCAGTCAAGCGCACGGGTGCAACGTTCAATACGCCAAAGGATGAAGTTCGCCATGAAAAAATATTTGACTTAGCCGGGATAACACACCTGGTTTACAAACCACGGTTAACACACCTGACCGGCAATCGGGAGATCCGGGTTCGGATCCCGGCTAAGTCAAATATGTTTTCATGGCCAACTTCATACTTTGGTGTATTTAATAAAGATGGAATTTTGGTGCAGAATGAATGAGGAACTTGCATGGGTCGTAGATTGCTCTAAAAACTATTTTGAATAAGTCAAATGGATACATTAGCTCGCAAAAATACCTTCAGTTTCTCCATTCAACATCAAAAGAAATAAAAAAATTGCATTTAAAATCGAGAAAAATTTCTCTGAGCCGACCACTGCGCGAAGACACCCGAGCGTTGCCGAGGCCAGGCGTGACGTCATAGGTGCCTAAACAACCGTAGGGAGTAGGGAAATGCGCTGAGCGCATGGTGTAAAATTTGTTTTGAGGGAGTATTTAGCCGCTTATCGTCACTTTATTTTGTTCTGTTATTCTTGGGCAAGTTTTCCTATTGCTATTGTGCCTAGATTATTACTTGGGATATTAATAATGCGGCATCGGGATGATGAAGTACAAGTGTTTCACTTCGTGTGTTTTGGTTATCAGAAAAATGGATGATAACGTTGCCACTCGTTCGAATAGTACACCTGAAATTCATCTACGTCTACATAATACCTCGCAAGCCGCCTAAAAGGCGTGTGGCATAGGGTGTTAGGGCACCAGCCTTTTTTTAGGACACCAAAAATTGATGCCACGACCCTCATGGAATTTGTTAAGACAAATTATTGCTATACGTCGGCGGCAAATCGAGTTGTAAAAGAAACTTGTAATACTGGAGGATAACGATCGTAAGCTGTGCTGTTGGCATTAGAGTAAGCTGTGCTGTTGAATTTGGCAACGCCGGATTAACGGAGAAGGTAGTCCTATCCGTCCTACGGTACGAATTCATAGCAAAACAGTCTGCACACAATCCACATGTGAGATCGCGAATCGGTTCCGCTGCCAACACGCAAGCTACAACCTATATCAATAATATTGGTAAACCCATAAACAATATACTAGCATATACCATAAAAATATAGTGGGAAATAGGCAAATACTCTTATCAAAAACTGGATGTCACTATCACATTCTTATATTCATCACGTACAACTTACAATAACAGAACTCGTTATGATGGAAAAAAACTATTTATTCACTGATTTAAACCCTTAAATTAGCCCACACAAGTGACATTTCTCACCACTATTCGTTGAAATAATGGAATAACAAACTTCACACACAGTTTTTATTTCAATAGCGTGATCGTGAAATGTCATATCTACGGTGAACAACGGAGATTAGCACGCCACTAACAATTTTTACACTACTGTTAGACATTTATCGATAGCGTAATATCACTTTTTACAATTCAATCACGATGGAACACTGATAACTCTTGGCCGATATTTTTCAACCTTGTCAAACTTTGTGCATTACAACCACTGGCACTGTGATTATTAGCAGTTGCTTAACGGGAGATGTCACGTTGAAAATAACACTATTTTGGCACAAAAATGTTCCTAGATGTCTCCAATCAGCGAGCAAAAGTTGCATTGACTGGAATTCACCCCATAATACAAGCACAGACAGTCCTAAACGACGAATTCTCCGGTACCTACGAATAAACGGATGAAGTTATTGTATATAAAAGCTAAGCGGACATTAGTAAACATCAAAATCGTTCTAATTACATACTTAAATGAATGATATGCCGTCGATAACATCAACTTACAATTAACGTATCCCCCTTCCAATGGCCGTGGCTCAGACTCCTACAACGATGTTATTTAGGTATTATCAAATTTTTGGTTTAACTGCTCCAGTTTTATATTTTATGCCCTTACTCAGATATTAATATTATAAATAATGCAAAATACGAGGGCTTCCAAGCCTCTATCGTCGGATATTTATCTTTAAATATAAAATAATCAACACGTCTAACAAACGAAGCTCTCACAACTGCTGGCAACTATTACAAACAATCACAACAATAGCTTCGCGTGATGTTTAGGCACCTTTGACGTCATCGAGGCTTCGTCGGCAGTGGCTTGGGGGGTGAGGGAGTTTTTCCCGCGCTTTAAAATTCGTTATATTTATCATTAAATATCTCGCGAACGAAAACTCAGATTTACATGCGGTTTTCTTTGTTGTATTCAGAAAATAATTTTCTGTCCGCTTATGAAATAAAAAAAATTCATGCAAGTTCCCCATTATTGGGATTATAATCAAATTATTTTTTAACCTTAATAATTCACATGAATAAATTTAAAATAATTTATTTTCCGATGTCTTTTTTTCTATTTGCGCGGGAAAACTACAACGCCACTTGTCGATAACCACTTCGGTTTACTGTCCTTTGCCTTCCTGTCATCTCGCCTGCTGTCCTTGTCTTAAGTAATGAGGTCTTTAGTTTCAGTTCCTGGGCGCTTTACTTTCTTCCTCGATGCTCGGGGTACAACGTTATTTCCTCCCCACACCGAGTCTATGATTCTTTTAAACGTTTGCTGACAACGATACCATGAGACTTCCCCTGTGTCATTTCAAACGCCTTCCACACTGTTACGACTTATACCTTTGCTAAAGGATCGCCTTATTTCAGTTTATGAACATCGGTGTGTCGCGCAATGGATAAACAAATGCAGTGACTTGATTACTTGGTGCATGTTGGAGACATTTAAAAATGGAGAAAAAATGTGTGCATGAGAGGATAGAGGTAGAAGATAGCCGTTGCGCGATCAGCGACTTGTTGGGACACCAATTCGCACCATTGATCGTGAATAATACGGTGAGAAAAATGCTATTTATGTAAATTTTTAATTGCCAACATAATTTGTAATCAATTAATCTGTTAGCTTGGTGCACCCCTTGTCAGCAAATCTTCATAAAACTAAAGCAATATGGTGGATTATTGGCATTTTTTATGTTTTCAATAGTAAGCAATCATCCGAAAACGATATAGGTGAAAACTGGTATTCCATTAAACTTAATAATTCTCCGATGTATTCGCAGGGATTACATGAGAAGCCATTTTAATGTCGGTCTCTTCTTTGCATTTTTCAGCTAATGTCTTCGTACAGCGTTTCGTGTAATGATGTCTCCGCTAAAAAATGCTCTCTCTACTAGCTACACGCAACATTTTTTGTATTGATTCAATAGATGAACAGAGAAAGGCAGCGGTTTTATAAATAGAATTTTATTCAATACAAAATTCAAAGGAAAAGTACCTAAAAACATTAATGATAAAATGTTGTTCATGACCTATTTGGCACCAGTGGCATCTATTTTACTTGACGACTACTTCGTCAGTCTCGGGGAAATTTTAGCTTAGCCAACGAGCGTAAGATAGCATGCTTCCCGATCGACCGCTCGTGGTTGAAATAATTTAAAGGAGTAAAAGAAAAGAACCGCACGGAATTAAATCTATTCATATGCCAGTCATTTAGTTAACATAAAGCGAGTGAAAACTTCCCAAAAAGTGCTTCTCACAAAATCATATCTTAGTGCACTTGTGCATGACATATTATACATTCCTTCAGGATTGTATAGTGAAAATTTCGTTGCTATATCTTGAGTAGTTTGGGCTGTGCGTTGATCAGTCAGTCAGGACACGATACTATATTTATATATATTTTAACCTTTCACTCATCAACGTGCAGACCAAACCACTCAAGATACACCCTCGGCATTTTTATGATACATTCCTTGTGCCATGTAACAGGCTACTACGAAAGTATTTTGCGAGGAACAATTTTTGTGGCGGTTAAACCCGCTTTACGTTAGCTTGATGACTAGCGTATCAATCGCGTGGAAAGAGATTATTACTCTTTCTATTAGTGATTTTACGTATTCGCTGAGCTGAATAAGTATACATCGGCACTACATACCCAGCAATATCATGACTTTCTTGGACAGTTGTAACTTCTTCCTGCCTGTCAGCACGGATTCCGAAAAGGTAGATCATGAGAAACACATTTCGCACTCTTTCTTCGCGACGTTCTCAAATCCGGGGAATCGAAATGACAAGCTGATGTATTACTTATAGATTTTAAGAAAGCTTTCGACACAGTACCTCAAAATAAACTTTTGTACAAATTACAGTCATGCGGATTAAACGAAACAGTGGTAAACTGGATACGCGACTTTCTCTGTGATTATAAACGGACAGTAGTTCTTGACAGAATCAGCTCTGATGTAAAAGTGGCATCAGGTGTTCCACAAGGAAGCGTAATGGGCCCACTTTTGTTCATTATATACGTTAATGATCTCTGCTCCCGAATTAGCAGTAACATACGTTTATTTGCTGACGACGCTGTCATCTATCGCGAAATTATTGTTCACTCTGACAATGAAATTCTATCATCATATTTAAGCAACGTTTATTTGTGGATACAAGAGTGGGGACTCGAACTTGATCTGAGCAAATGCATGTCGGTACATTTTGTGCTGAGTTCGTCCAACTTTAACTATGTTTATGCTGTCAATGGTATTAAGATAAAGGCAACAGACGAAGTGAAGTACCTGGGAGTTACGATACCCTCGAACCTATTGTGGGGAACACATACAAGAAATATTTGCGGCATAGCCCTGAAGAAATTAGGATTCGTCAAGCGTATTGTGGGAAGATTTTCGGATGAGAAAGTAAAAGAAAGGTGCTATTTCACACTCGTCCGACCGCACCTTGAATATGCAGCGAGTGTATGGGATCCAGTGCAGAAGGACTTAATCCGCGAACTGAACAAAATACAAAGAAAGGCTGCGCGGTTCGTCAAAAACGGCTTCGGGCGTACAGACAGCGTTACCCTGATGTTAAGCGAATTAGGCTGGGAGCCGCTGGAGACTCGGATGCTGCGCGCTAGGCTAAGATTGTTTGAACAATTGAGAATCATTAGCGGATACAGAAAAAACTCAAGGGGGGCCGCAAAATATATCTTGAACTACCTTTACTTTCGTCGTAATGACAAATAATTAAGTTACATACAAAGTTTAAGAAACTTATATTTAAACTGATAATACGCATACACATGACAATACCACCTTATGATATAAAACATGTTTCAATTGTGGATCAGCAACGTTAGGCAATGCGGGCGGCAAGGGTGGGCGCGCGCCCCCCATATGTTTCCACCCCTGTTGAGAATGGATATCTTTAAGAGCGACACGGAGAACATAATTTTAGATCCGCACTATATTTCCAGGTCCGACAGAAGCGATTAATTAAGAGAGATATTTTGCCGAACGGATAGATATGGGAATTCGTTTTTCCCCCGAACCAAAAAGGATTTCAATAAATGCTAGCCGTGATTTCCTTAGAGCACCTTATTTTTATTTGTACACGGCTGGTTTCCTAGCACCTCCTGCCACTCGCCTTTTAGGCGGCTTGCGGGGTATGATGTAGATGTACCCATGCCCAGCCCATCGGGGAGGGCATCTCTGCCGGCTTTTGCTACATTCTATAGATGCACAACTGAGGACTGTTTTGGTAGATGGCTTCAAATCATTTTAATTGTATAATTTATTTTATTTTTACGAATACATAGTTGTTGATATAACCGCTTATTTTCTATCTACATACTCATATAATACCATGGAAGTACTCTCAATTGGTGCGGATGTTAGCTCATGAACCTGTGCGAGAAAGCAAATAAATTAAGTTGGCACGGGAGAGATTTGCCTTCTGAGTCTCCACTTGCATCTATTAAAATTCTTCATTGTTCGGAAGAGATACGAATTCCTATTCCCATCGGTTTGGCAAAATCTCACTCTCGTCTTATCGCTTCTGTCCGGACTGAAAATATAGTGTGGTTCTAAGACGATGTCCTCCGTGTCACCGTGAATGATATAAGTTCATGATTGCTCAAGCAATCTACGAATAACACGTTGGCGCTGAGCCCCACAGGACCCCTCCTTTAGTGGAATATATGTATTTGAGTCTAGAGCCCAATTTCGCTCTCGAGAGACGTTGATTGCCGCGAGGAAGTGGCCGTTTACAGACACACACACACACAATGGCTGTCAACTGCTCGTCCACCATCTCGGCCTAATCACACGATCGCTCCTATCGCTGCAGGCTGTGCTGATTTCTTTATTGCCTCCCTCTCGCGCCTGGTGGTTTATTGCCAGTGGTCGCCGTTCCCTCGTCTACGACAGGACTACGGCCACAACTCAACAATAGAAGAAGCACACTCGACCCACAAGATGGCTGCCTCGCTCGGTGTTCTCGATTATTTCTTGTTTTCCTTGATGTTGGTGCTGTCGGCGCTCATCGGCGCCTATTACGCGTTCTTCTCCAAGAAAAAGCAGAACACCACGGCCGAGTATCTGATGGGTGGAAGGTCGATGGGAGTCTTTCCCGTCTCCATGTCTCTCATTTCGAGGTTGGTCTTATAACTTTTGCATTCTCTACTTCGTTTTTCAAACAATCAGCTCAAAGCAAATGGCATGGTGGTCGCCAAGGGCGGATCCTGTTTTTTTTTCTGGGGGGCACAAGCAGGGGCGCAGCTAGGAATTAAGGCTGGGAGGGGGGTTAGGTGGAACTAATACCGGGATGTGTGGGGCATGGTATACCCTCCAAGATAAGCGGCAGGTGCGATATTAATAAATTGCGGAATTTTAAGATAAATGGTTGAAAATTGTGAGTTTTACGGCTTCCTGAGGGATATTTTATTAATCATTACACTATTCTATTAGTAATATCAATCAAATTAAGTACAATGGATTGAACTTAAACATTTCTCTAAGCTCTGGGGGGGTTTTATCCCCCAAAACCCCCCTCGCTGCGCCACTGGGCACAAGGGACTGACAGGCAAACGGTCTCCCCATATTTGAGATTAAAAACAAAATATAATGATTGCTGCATTAAATATTCTCTTTATTTTTATATGAAAGTTATTTATATGTAATTAAGTGAACGAGGATCCGCATTACACAAAAAACGAACGTAATGATAACCGTATTAATACCTTGTCTATTTATTAAGCTTCTGAGGGGTGGGCACGTGCTTCCGAGGTCTCCTCTTAAATCCGCCTATGCTGTTCGCCATTCACCGCACATGGGAGCCGTTGAAGCCATGCTGTAGCGCGTCCGCCGGGCGGATCGGAAAAATCGATTTTTTTCAAATCCATCTGGCCCAATGAAAAAAAGTTGTGGGACCGATCAAAAATAAGGCCTGAAAATTTTGAGACCTCTAGGGGAACCCTCGCTCAAATGCAATTTCGGGGGGAGGGTCACAATTTAAAAAATATAATTCTGGTCATTTCCTTTAGATTTTGCTGAGTTACTGTTCTCTAAGGACAAAAATTTCGTGCATTTTGACGTATCTGCCACCGTTTAGCCACAAAATGCCTAATTTCAGTCCGCGAAGAAAATATTCCAACCCCCACGCAGCGTCGCGGATACAAGAACGGCAGGACGATCCCGTCCCCTCCCCGATCGCTTCTCCCCCTCCCACGACTCGAATACTCCAAAATTCATCCTGCATGTCCTGCTAATAGGGCGTTCATCTTTGATAATATAAATCGGAAGATAGTAGAAGGTAAAATATGATGAGTAGTGTGACGACTTGTTTCCCATTTGCCGCCTCGCCGACGATAAACAAATCTATGTTACCAACTTTTAGAGAAGAGATGAAATATTAATAGATCCGAGAACGCAGGAAAGGAGCCTACGGTGTACGAAAAGGCCTCTCGAGTGGCTATGAAGGCGTGCGAACTATGGTGACGCGCTTTTCTTCCATTATGTGTGTGACGAAATGGATTTAGTGGTACCACAGGAAGTACTAAAACTTACGGAAAATGGGAATAGGCCGAAAGTAGGGTTTTATTGAAGCACAAAACTCAAACACTCTTAAAGGAACATTTGTAATAATGCGATATTTTTGCGTATGTGAAAGACGGAGCATATGGTTCCCCCTACTGAAGAAGTATTTTGAGAGACAAGCGGAAGCATTTTTAATGAAGATGGTAGAAGGTAAAATATGATGAGTTGTGAGACGACTTGTTTCCCATTTGTCGCCTCGCCGGCGTTAAACAAATCGAAGTTACCAACTTTTAGAGAAGTGATGAAATATTAATAGATCCGAGAACGCAGAAAAGGAGCCTACGGTCTACGAAAAGGCCTCTCGAGTGGATATAAAGGTGTGCGAACTTAGGATATGCGCTTCTATTCCAGTATTATCCGACAGCTGTGACTAAATGGATTTTGGGCGAAGGCCGCTCGCGTCCCCACCCCGCTCGCCTTTCCCACGCCCCAAATGCGACAAAATTCACACCCAGTGCGTCTTTCTTCGTAAGTCTAACTAATATTTCATGATTCAACATCGTCTGTGGAGGAAAAATCACGAAAGAATTACTCAATTATCAGCTTTCCAGTCTGTATTTCTTATGTAAGTGTCATTCCTCGTCTTTCGCTGCTGTCAACAAAGTTTTGGTTTCTTTCACGAATCTCTCGTCCGCGTGTATAATAAAAAGAATATTTAACTTAAAATTTGAACGTTCATCAATAGATTTTTGAATTTCCACAGAGCTAAGGTCAGATATAACCGGAGGTACCGTGGTCTCTCTCTCCAATATATCATCACCGGGTAGTCCTTTACGCGTCGATATTCGAATTCAGCAATTAAAAAAATCTCCGATTGTTCGCCAAACGCATCCTTGCAGCAACGCAAATTGGGTCCATAGATTGCCCTCCCAATGTTTATGTCGCAAATCTAAGTCAACTTACAATAGTGCAATCAGCAAATAGACCACTGCAAGGGATGAAATATGATTTTATGCTTTCCCGGCGAATGATATGGGCAAACTCTTCTCGGGATTTAAAAAAAAAAACAAAATAACGGCCGCTAACCAAAAGTGATATTCCTAATGACACCATAGATTTTATTAATAACTTCTCGATGCTATTCCTCGAAATTGAAAATACTATTCTAAAAAATATTTGAAAAATGTTTTATGCACACATGGCCGCTTTACGGACATTTTTTTTTGCGGCAGAAATTTTTAAGTTTAATACATTTTACTTAATTGCATTGATATTAATAATAGAATAGTGTAAGGATTAATAAAATATCCCTCACAAAGCCGTAAAACTTACCATTTATCTTAAAATTCCGCAAGTAATTAATCTCGCACCTACCGCTTATCCTGGTGGGTATTCCATACCCCCACACACCCCGGTATTAGTTGCACCGGTTGCACCTAAACCATGGCCAACTTTAAACTGTATTAGAGTTGGCCATGCCTAAACCCATGAAAGACGCGTGAGTAATGCTTGAATAGAAGCCGTAAACACATTGGGTCAGTGGCGGATACAGATGGGGGGCGCGGGGGGCGCGCGCCCCTCCCTTGCGGGTCCGGCCGTATTGGCAAACATGGCAGAACCACGATTGTGACTTTTTTATATAATAAGATGGCATTGTCTTATATATGTGTATAATTACATTAATTAAAATTTTATTTTACTCTGCCTGTGACTTGATTATTTTTTATTGCGATATCGCGATAAAAAGTAAAGGCAACTCAATATATCTTTTGCGCCCCCCCCTTGAGTGTTTTCTGTATCCGCCCCTGCATTGGGTTCGTGGAAATAGTGGCCAAGAGTTTATCGTCATGGTGAAACTAAACGTTATTTCTGTACTAGCTGTTTTCTTGCCCTCTGAAGGGAAGAATTTCGGGGCTCTCTCCGTTTCTTTCAGGATTGGCATTCAAATTTCGTTGGCACAGCATTTTTAAGTAGAGGCCTCGCTCTAGTCAACCTATATGTACCTGATAATTCTTCAAGTCAGTTTCGCTCTTTGAAAAATGATAAACAAGTGCCGTCAAAATGAAAGAGTTGCTCAGAGACATGAAAATATCCGTAATTTCTCCTGCATTTACGTCAGTGTTGCACATACAGTCAATTAATTGGAAAGTTTTAGAACATATAGTTTGTGGCACCACTTCTGCTTACTCAAGGAAAATTAGTACCCTTTACTCCTTTCGTAGTTTTTTTGCCGATCTCCGCAAGCATTCAGCTTTCTAGTGAATATATACATATATGCACTCAAAGGGATAAATTATTTTTTATTCAAAAATTCGGAAATTTATCATTCCGCTTCCATTAATGTAGGATGTAATGATTATTTCGTGTGCATTTATTTGACACTTATTCTGTTTCGATTAATGACAGTTATAATTGATAGTTATTCAAATTATTTGCCAGTATTCATTCAGTACGCACTTGACTCCGGTTTCTCTGTTTTATTGTAAGACTTGCAAAGTTATCGGTGCTTATTAGGAACTATTTGTGCTTCTAGTTATCAACCACTTTTTTTGTCAATTGTGCTTATTTCTGCTTTTTGTAAGTAATACGATATCGCAGTATTTCCTGGAGTAAAAATTTGAGATTATCATGCGTAGTAATATTTCGTTAAAACTTTCGCGGGTACTCGTCATGCTGAATAAAAACTTTTGGGCTATGTCGCCGCGTCAATTTTTGGGTGGCCACCAAGGTGATAGAAAGTACCCCTCTACCACCTTGGGTGGCCCCAACGTTTCCCGACCGATTCGCTTTCTCAAGGGATTCTGAAGAGGTGGGGATTTAATTTCTTTTATATAGGTATCCGTCTCAGGTGGTGGGGAAGGGGAGCGGGAGGTTGGAGGTTTTTAAGAGATGCCTTACCTGCACTACTACTACCGAGGAGAGAAGATTGTCCTCATCTGGAATTTTCATAGGATATTTCCTATTATGTCAGTCGTCCCCTTTCTGTATGGCAGGAAGGCTTTCTTCTGATCGCTGAGGTCACTTGTAGAGGAGTTAGCGGCTTCTGCGGTGTTTTTTTTTGATTTCGTTCTTTTTGATGACTTCATTAAATGTGCGAGAGACAACTCTGGTTGGTCTGGGAGGTTGGAGGTTTTTAAGAGATGTTTTACCTGCACTACTACAACCGAGGAGAGAAGATTGTCCTCATCTGGAATTTTCGTGGGATATTTCCTATTATGTCAGTCGTCCCCTTTCTGTATGGCAGGAAGGCTTTCTTCTGGTCGCTGAGGTCACTTGTAGAGGAGTTAGCGGCTTCTGCGGTGTTGTTTTTGATTTCTTTCTTTTTGATGACTTTATTAAATGTTCGAGAGACAACTCTGTCGTCGAATCCATTTCCCTGTAGAATGGCCTCTAGCTTCCACCTCTCATCGGCAAAGTTGTTCTGGTCACTTATCGTGTAGAAGCGGTGAATCAAGGTGTTGACCACTCAATTTATTTGGGCTGGGTGATGGTGAGATAAAGCATGCAAGTACCGATTTGTTGCTGTTGGTTTTCGATACACTGTGTGGCGTTACATGTTTAACTCCTGCAGATTCGTAACGTAAGCCCTAGACACAGGGAACTCCGATCGTCTGACACTAGCTGGATGAGGGAAAGACTCCACAAAAAAAGAATAATCAGCAGTCAGAGAAACAATAGGGTGGTTTCCTTTTAATTTTTTATTGCCTAAATCGAAAGATTATTACTCCTGGAATACGTATTTCTCGCTTTTAGATTTTTAAATGACGATATCTATTTTTCGCGAATAAATGAAAAGTGAAAATTTTCAAGCGCGCGAAAACGCGACGGCTAAGTAGGAACTACGGGAAAACTCCGTGTGACGTATTTCTGGTTCCCGCTGCCGCCCTGTGAGGTGACCTTGAGGCGAGCCTTGAGCGCTAATATGACGCAGGCTGCTAGCAGGTAGCAGAGTACCATTCTAGCAGGTAGCGCTTGGCTTAAATATGGATTATTACTACCTTATCAAACGAAGGAAACTTTCCGACCTCAGACAATTTTAATAAGTGATTATTAAGAGATGTTCCCCTGAGCTCTGTGACTCATGCATGCATTGGTAACCTCAGACGATGTAAAACTCCTATCCTCTCGTGTAGAAACTAGGTCCCTGTGACGTCACGTGGAGTGGCATAGCATGGGCGCCAATCTGGCCTTTTTCAAATGAGGTTAAAATTGACCATTGCCATTCGTCTAAACTGGGATTTCTAAAAACAAATAATTTGTATATTATGAAAACCCTAATGGTGGGTAACGAATAGCAATCAATGCATTTCGTTTTCTTTGATGAAGGAAACGGAAACGGATAGGAAATCAAAATGTATTCCAAGTAGAAATATTCAAAATCAAAATTATTACAAAAATCAACGATGATAACTAATAATCTCATAAGGAACATTACCAATACTTTGAAAAGCTAAGTACAAAGCTGTGTTTGCCTGCAAAAGCACCAAAATTGATTTTTGAGGAATCACTCTCCCAGTCGACCGATGTGATTGCGACGACGCCGAAGAGGAAGAGGGCTGCTTGAGCCGGAACAGTGGCAGAGTGGAAGGGGGAATTTTGCAAAGGAGTGGAGGGATTACTGCGATGTGCAAGTGAGCTGCATCGGTAAAAAAAACTCCCGGCAGGCACCCGTGTTGACTGGAACCTCTGGAACACTTCTCGTCATCCACTCTGGGGTTGGGGGAGAACAGCGTTGCCCCGGGTTTTCTCTCCTCCATCTTCTGGGTTGGAGACATGGCCAAGTGGTGTGATCGCTGGTTGAGGCCAGCCATTGGAAAGCAAGGAGGGGAAAGACATAGTAGGATGAGGTCTTGGAGGGAGAGAGAGTTATGATAGGACAAAGTGGAGTACTTCTCACTTCAAACTGCATTCTTATGCCTCAGCACCCACTACCCCTAGATTGCCAGGTGTAGGTATTTCCCCACCATACTAGCTATATAAGTCTTGATCTCCAGGTGGGCTGGTTCAGTGGGCTGCTTCGGATGGCTGCTTCTGAGGACAGCTTCGGAGGAGAGAGTTCGGAGACAAGAGTTCCGAGACTTAAGAGTCTCCGAGCCTTTGAGTCAGAGGGCCTTTGCGCGATAAACCTTAGCGGGAGAAGTTCTGCGGATAAGTTCAGAGGAAGTTTGGGAGGAATTCGGAGGAATTTCTGGGGGAAGAAGTACCAGTAATTATTGAGGGGATTCACTAAAAAATGCCGCAACTGCATGCCCCAATGTTCCATCCTTTTTCTTTACCACGAGAACGTCCAAGAATGGAAGTTTTTTGTCTTCCTCCACCTCCATTGTAAACTTTATTTTTGTCGCGGATCCTGTTCAAATAAGTATAAAATTCTTGAGGCTTTTCCTTGCCATGCATCCAAATTATAAAAGTGTTGTCGATTTATCTGACCCAAATCTTAAGCTTGTGGACGGCGTTCTGAGCTGCTGTTTCTTCTATGTGTTCCATAAATATATTTGCTATTGCTGGGGAGAGAGGGGAACCCATCGCTGATCCAGACGTCTGTTGATAAAAATTATTCCTCCACCGGAAGAAAGTGCTCTTAAGGCAAATCTCTGCCAGCTTGGCGATGTTTTCTCCAAATCTGTCTTTTATGACATTTACTGCCTCGCCACAAGGAATATTTGTCAGGAGCGATGTTATGTCAAAGCTAACTAGGATGTCTTCTTTTTTTCCAGCCTTTATATCAACTCACCAACCTGTCTGTTTGTTTGTCTGTTTGTCTGGTACAAATCTTGTAACTCAAATTTGACTCACTTCCTGTGAAGCAAAAACGCTGAAATTTTGCACACTTCTTCATTTCCGATGACAATACATGAAAATATAACTTTTTCTTTCCAACCCCCCTTTAACCACCCCCCAGTCAACCTATAGCCCCCCAAAACATGTTTTTGATCTAAGAAGTTCCAAATGGTCGATTTTCGTGTTTTGCGATCACAGTAAAAGTTATCCACTTTAGGCATATCCACATAGTAGGCATTTAAAAGCATAGGGGTGGCATTTTGAAACATAGGGGGCTTACCATTCACTGAAAATTTAATAAATATAGTGACTTTTTTAATACGTCACTTTTGGTTTTTCGGGGTCACTGAGTTTTTTTGCTTTGTGTCATAAATAAACGTTGCTCATCCCCTGTAATCTAAATATAAAGGCTGGTTTTAAAAAAAAATTTTTTATAAGAGCTTATTAACCTTGATGCCACTCTTGGGCGTACTCAGCGAGTGGCAAGAGGGGGCAGCTACTCCCCCCTAGAAGCAAAAATCGCAAATATCTTTAAGGAAAATAATATTTTTTTCAAGCAAATCATTTTAAAAACTGATAAAGAGCTGTAAAAGTTTCCTTAAAATATTGATTTTTATTCACCCTTTCTATGCTTAAAACTTACCTACAACTTGAAAAACCATGACTTGCCGCCCCCCCCCCCTTAGTTTTGATCCTGTGTACGCCCTTGATTCCACTAATAATCCGATGAAAATGTTGAGAGTTTTTCACGTATGATTTCGCCTCTTCTACTGCGGGCTGTAAAATCGGTGCCAGGTATTTTGCTAATTGATATGTTGGTGAGTCAATGGCGCTGACAATGGGCCTAAGGGGCACTCCTTCCTCATGAATTTTTGGCAGGCTGTAGATGCAAGGAGTTTTTGGATCCTGCGGCTTGATTCTTCTTCTTTTAGTGGGATCTGGTACGTAAGTTTTTATTGTTTCTGTCACTATCCTCTTGTACCGGGACGTTGGGTCTCTGACAATCTTTTGATAAGGCCCTTCTGCAAGTAGTTCTTCCATCTTCTTAACGTATTCTTCTTTCTCTTGGATGACTGTCGCATTGTCTTTGTCTGCTGGTAAAATCACGATGCTGTCATGGAAATTATATTATTTTATCATGGAAATTATACGATAGCCTGTGAGAAGGTCGTGACTTGGCGAGGTCTGATTGCATTTACTTTGTTCCTTCAGCTTCATCTCAGGGATCACGCTGATGGGAATGCCAGCCGAGATGTACGTGTATGGCACGCAGTTCTGGATAATAGTGATACCAGTCCTTCTGGCTTCTGTGGGCACCGGCCTTCTCTTTGTGCCTGTCTTCCATGAACTGCAACTCACGTCCACTTACGAGGTATTACTAATTATGTATACTTATTTCTGTCATGTGGCAAGCCACTGTATAAGTTTACTTAATTAGTTCACCATTCCAAAAAGAAATGAAAATAAATGCATCAAAAATTATTTATTTGACTTGTATTCATAAAGTAAACATATCAATCAAATTAACAGAGAAATTAGACAATTGCACAATCCTTTAGTGTAGTATTGATACTGATAAAAGTTTTAAGCCTTCAATTTTTAAAAAGATAATCATGGTATTTCATTTTGAGCAATGATGAGCTATTACATCTGCTTACAGTATCTTGAAGGTTAATGCATAATTTAATATCATTGACCAAAAATTAGTGAAATATTGGCAAGTGGAATGAATCTCTCCCGACTAGGGTGAAGGCTGACAAAATGTGTAACCAATCAAGTAATCTCTCCCTCTCTTTCAGTATTTCTCGATGAGGTTCGACTCCAAAGTGCGTAAACTGGGTTCGCTGCTTTACATAATAAACAATGTGAGTGTCGATTCGAAGGTGATGGGAATCACAGCCTGTAAAATATTTTCTCTTTCAAGGTGGAATGGAAGTAAGAGATTGTAACACTGTTTATTGCTTTCAATATGAAAATAACTTAAGTATAATAATTTCTATAATTTCAACTATTGATTTGTAAAAGTAATTAGTACTTAATTATTAATAAATAAGTAATGAATGATAAGAATAAATTAGTGTTGTTCTTGATGACTGAAAGTTTTGTTGTGTAAAAGGAAACAACCCTCAAGTAATATTTAACATCACTTAGGACTGCTACCAATGGATTCAATATAAGAACAGAATGGAATTAATGGTGTGCCGTTACACTTATTTATTCAACATATGCAGTCATAGACAGATTTGGGAAGGGGGGCATGGGGGCATGTGCCCTTCACCCAGACACCTAAAAATTATACAATATTTTTAATATGGTTATCATTACGTTCGTTTAGTTTTGTGCATTATACGTACCGAGTCTCATTCATTTAATTTCATATTAATAACTTAAATCTTAAAATCAAGAGAATATTTGGTACAGTAATTGTTGTATGTAGTTTTTAATCTCAGGTATGAGAAACCGTTTGCCTGTCAGATACTTGTGCCCCCCCAGAAAAAAATCCTGGATCCGCCCTTGCACCCTCAGGTGTATGACCTTATCTTCAATTTTTCATTTAATACACGCAAGGGAAGAAACCACGAGACTTTATACTGCTATTGAACTAGCTACACAGTTAAGTTGCCACATAGGGTGCATTTTATGATCAAATTCAAAAATGTCTGCAGCGCCTTGTGATGTGAACATAGGTATTCTGCAAGTACAATATTGCATCACAGACTCTGCAGTGCAGAGAGATCCACTTACTCCCAATATTTGCAACAAAGTGTTTGATATCGCAAAGAAAAGCATTGAAAAATTATGAATTTGCAAATTCATAATTTAAGTGATGTATCATGATACATCACTTAATCACGAATATGAATTTAGGTCAATTATTAACCTCATATTAACACAAATATAGCATTATCAATAATTGATATTACATATATACTAAATACCTTAGAAATAAAAATTAACCGAAATTCCCGTGGCACATCTGCAAAGTATACCTTTTAAAATTACCTATATGTAGTTTAAAAAGCCATGTCAATTACAAATGACCGTTTTTAGGCAAACATTGAATATTTCTTGGAGTGTCAGAGCAGAGGAAAATAAGTGATTAAAGATTGAGATAAATCGTTACTCCATCAGTTTGTACCACAAAAAAATTATTTATTCCTGTGTAATGGATTTTCAGCTAAATATCTTCTACATTCATTTTAGCTTTTATTATGTGAGCATTACTTGTTACAAGGGCAGTGAAGTAGGTACATAGAAAATGTATGGGTTATAAAGTAAAAAAATCGCAAATCCTCAAGTATACATAGCAAAACAATACCATTTTTAGTTGTTTATGTTTTTCAATGCATTATCTAAAAACTTTTGTAGTATATTTTTATATTATCTGACTTTATTGCTATGGATGTCAAATTAGGTGGAAAAAGTTGGGTTAAAAAATGTAACCAATGGTTACTCATTTACCACGTGCAAGAAAAACATATTAATAAGTCCTATGTAATTTTGTTAACCCAAAATAATGTTATATGGCATCAATGATTGCAAAATTTTGGAGGAATGCCATGGATAAAATCGTTATTGCTCTATTGACAGCACAAACTCAATTTAAACCTACTTGACACTGTCAAATACGTATTAAAACACACCTTTACTTCACAAAATCCCCCCAGAAAAGGCCTGGGGTATTTTATGGTCAATTTGTAAGTTCTTACAATTTTTGTTTGCAGTTTTTGGTGCTTTTTTTAAATGGTTAGAATAGAAATAAGCAAAAGCTACACTTACACTGGTAAAACGGGGAATAATATATGGATTGCAATGCAATTTTTTTACAAAAAAATGTTTTTATGAGGAACTAAACAAAAATAAATTCTCAATGAGTCTGGCAGTCTTCAAATTATTTGGGTCATATAAAACGAAAAATGTTAGGCAAATATTCCACTGTAACACTCACTTTATACATCACATCATAAAATAATGAAACTACGGAATACAATTACCTACGGCTAATGACATTTTAATTGATGTTACTTTATCCACAAAAGGTCCAACATAATCATATTTTTTATTTTCAGTTGCTCTTCATCCCGCTGATAATTTACGTGCCAGGATTAGCCTTCAGCCAAGGTGAGAGATTTACACCACTAAATGTCCATCTGGCTCATCGCTTAAATTGCTCTCTATCGCTGTCAACTTTCTGCCTCGGCTATTGGTTGTCACAACAAGAGTTGTTTCTATTTAATGTTGAGTTTTGTTGATCTGGCATACAACGTGCAGCACGATATTGTTGTTGATTTCAGCCAGTGGTCTGAGCCCTCATGTCATCACTCCTGCCGTCTGCCTCATCTGCATATTCTATACGTCCATGGTGAGTCCATTCGCTCCTACTTATAGAGATTACAATTATTTTCATCACAGCACCATGGCAAACAACGCTACTTACGCACCTTAAGTTAAGCACCTTCAAAGCCAAAATTCATTCCATTTTTATGCCCGAGGAAACGCTTTGAGTAATAACATATTTTAGTGCGGAACACAGCCTTGTGCTCTGTAAATGCTGCATTGAGTGGTTGTGGGGCACAATCATGGTCAGCCGATTAGTCCTGCTGCCCTCTTTGGCGGCTTCAATTTTATCTATTGTATGTTTCAACCCAAGGGGAGGGGCATAGCTCCCTTCCCCCATCCCCCTCCCATTGATCCGCCACTGGCTAGAGCTAACATGATCGTGTGATTAAGGTTTAAGAGTTGAGGGGGTCATTTTCCGTAAACGAAACTGGCAGTGGTGATGAATCGCACAAACCTACAGTCGAAATATCACTAATTCACTCTCGTGAATAGGTATTAATTTAATGCCCCGTTAACGTAAAATGCTTCTTGCATGGTTTGCCGAATGAATGAGGAAATGATTTTTTACGAGTAGTATCTCAGATGTGGACGAAAACAGCTAGTAATCACGTACACGGGTCAAAACATATTTTCATAGCTTTATTTTACATGAATACTGGATAAACTGTTAACTTTTGCAGACTTGGAAGTCGACTGCTGCACCTTAGCTTTTGTATCTGTAGTTCTTTGGAATCCCTTCAAAGGCATTCCTTGTTGCTTGAGTATGTCATTCTTGGCAGGGTGGGTTGAAGGCAGTCATGTGGGCGGACACGCTGCAGACCTTGTTGATGTTTGGGTCTATGGTGACGATTGTGGTCATAGGCACAGCTGCCCTCGGTGGACCTGCTCGAGTGTGGCAAATGAACCAAGAGGGAGGAAGGATCGAGTTCTTCAAGTAAGGCTTAAATTTTTGTGTTCCCAAATCTTTTTCAAATATCTAATAACTTTTATTAAAATTGATAGTTTGAGGTGTAGCCTGGTGAAATTGCTTCATAATGAATAAAAAACTTTGCAAGTTTCACAGAAAAGAATTTAATAACGGCCAGTTCTGTCCCTGGGCAACATCCTCCGGTTCAAAACCAGGATACAGGGAGAGTATTCTTCCAGTATCCCGTTTTTGCACCGAAGGATGTCCCACAGTGACGAAACTGATCATTATTAAATTATTTTACGTGAAATTAGCAATGTTTTTATTTAACCTTTATTATATGCATTAATACTACGACCAAAATTCACAGGCACTTTTTGAAACTCATAGCATTCGAAAACTTTACTGCGATCACGATAATCAAGTATTTAGAATCTATACAACAGCATCGAAACCATTGACAGCATTAATAAATTGTATTTGTGGATTGTGGAACGTACATGTCAAATGAAATTTTTCCCTGTATCGTGGATACACAAAGTTAAGCGGGAAACCTTCCACAGTGCTCTCTCTGAGCTCCGTCACTGAAAAAAGACCCCCACTATCTTGTCTGTTCCATGTCTTTGTTTCAGCTTTGACCCAGACCCCACTACCCGACATAGCTTCTGGACGGTGACTATTGGCTCTCTATTTATATGGTTAGCTGACGTCTCAGCCAACCAAGGCATGATCCAGCGATTCCTCTCCATGCCAACACTCAAGAAAGCACACTGGTGAGTGACATAACAGACCCATCTTACATCCTTCTAGTACAGTCACATCAATAGCAAGAGACTGAAGCTGTCTGATTGGCTTAAGTTTCAGGTCGTGGTGAAGCACTAGTTAACTGCTCTGCCCTTCATATGATGGATTGCCATATAATTTTGGGCACAGTGAATTTCACAAGCCTCAATACTCCTCATTCTTCTTTGGGTATTCAATACTTTGATCACGATTTACCTGCTTGGAGTAAATAAAAATATACTTATCCCATATAGCAACACAACTTGGTAGTATTTTATTTTATGATTTGCATCAATTATTGATTGATAAATAGAGGAGGAATTTATATCAAGGCAAAGGTATAGCCCAGCTACATAGTTTTCTATAAATTTGCAAATAATCACCATATGAATTACAGAGAAAATGTTCAAGATTTTTATTGGGATTATTTCCATTCATTATTCAATTCACAATGCCTGTGCCATTCCAACGACTTTTCTTGCACTGTACATCACTGGTTAATCGGCTCCCAAGGTAGCAAAACTCTTTCACCTCTACAAATTTTTCAATTTTTTCGTTTAATATTTGTCCTAGTCTCCTCTCTTTTGATGCATATTTATACCTTAGTTTTCTTCGGGTACATTTTCAGCTGAAAACTGGCCATTTTTTTCCACATTTATCAGACTTCTTCAAATTATTCTCTGTCTTGGTTATGACTGCAAAGTTGTCATCCTAATTGTAAACCATGCAAATGAAGCACTGAAGGAACAAGTGACTTTGTACGCAGTCACGCGCACGGGTGCAAAGTTAAATACACCAAAGGATGAAGTTCGCCGTGAAAAAATCATCTTGTTCGGTAAAACCCATCCCGAAGTTCGCTCTGAGAAGATGGCTTGGTGGTGTAACTGGTAGCACGCCTGACCGGCAATCGGGAGATCCGGGTTCGAATCCCGGCTAAGTCAAATATTTTTTCACGGCGAACTTCATCCTTTGGTGTATTTAACATGCAAATGAAATTGAAAAAATCAGACTTGCGTTTAGACCCACATTTTTTTCCCATGATGTGCTATTTAGCTCCAAACTGTAAAATTTGGTTTACATTCAACTAAACAAACTACTTTTTCTGATGTGTTTACCAAGTCATCACAATCACAAAACTTTAAGTGCCGAAAAATAGGGATTAAAAATGATGCAATTAATTGGCCAGTCTGTACATGAAAGATAAACAAATAGAAAATGTGTGAGCTGCAGTTGGGAAGGGAGTATTGGTTGGTCAAGATAACAGATGGATACCTTTGTTTGACAGGTGCCTGGTCATCCTGACATTGGGCTCGGCAACCATTGTGTCAATCAGCTGCTACGCTGGTCTCGTTGTGTACGCCACCTACCGACACTGCGACCTAATATCAACCAAGGTTAGTTTATTGAAAGCACCAATACCCTTCTGGGTGTACTAGAGATCATTTCAAAAATCTTTGCGACTGAGAGGTAGGCCCAAGTTTTACGGAGGGTGAGGGTGGAGGGCAAAAAATGCCTCCTGAAAACCTTCCAAAATATGTTAGGTGGAGCCCAGCCTCCGGGAAATTCAGTTGCTTCCAGACATCCACTCTTCGTGAGGCAATTAGTAGTGTTGCCTAGTGGGTAGAAGGTCATTGAGACAGTCTTTCATTTCCATTCACTGACACAAGTCTTTTGAGAAAACATAGCAACACCCACCTCTATCATTCCCCATCCCACGTCCCTTGTGTCGCAGGTCCCACCTTCTGCCGCATGCCACCTAAAGTATGCCGAGGTTGCACGACTGGGACAGTCATAGAGATATATGAAAAGGATTTATGGCACACCTACGTCAGTATCCTGAAGTGACGTCTTGGTTTTTGGTCATGGAGAAAATTAAAGTGATTAGGATTAGTAAAATTTTATTGGAATCAGACATCAAAAGGTACTTAACTTCCTTTGCAATGCTCGTCTCTCAGCTCAATGACTGACAATTTATTGCGTCAGTTTTCTTAATGTTGAGTAGTTTGGTCAATTTCACTATGTTAATTCGATGGTTAAACTCATCTACTATGCAAAATCACAAATTGGAGGGGAAAACAAAGGTGATCAGAGAAGTACCCTAGCCGGCACAGACAGAGAACCTCTCCATCACATATGTATGCCCTTTAACTGTAGCGACCAGAGTACCTGTATGCATTATGGAGGTCGAGTAAAGGAGCAAAGGAATTTCTACTGGTCGCAGAGAGGCAGTGTGGGCTGTGCCGGCTGAGACAGCAAAATGAGAAAGGTTAACGGATTGCGGTGCTAAGAAATTTACTCTAATCCTGGTTCTCAAAGCCAAAAAGGTCAATAATATTCGCATAATTATTATATATCCTATAACTTGATTGATTTCATGGGTTAGATTGCAGGTTCAAATCCGCCTTGGGAGCTCCCAGGTTGCCCCTGTCCAGGGTATGGGGTGTGTGTGATCGTCCTTCCTTGTTATTCTTTAAATTTCCCCTTTGTCAAGATCCTGAATGCTGTTTTCAGTGCGGTAAAAGTTAACTTGATTTCGAAATTTAACTTTATGACCCTGTACAAAGGAAGTCGCCTTAGAACGAATGCTATCGAAAACGAGAGGGAAGTGGATGCCGATGACATGGGAGCCCCAATTTTAAGATCGGAATTTGATGCGGCTGTAAGAGACCTCAGGATAAATAAAGCGTCTGGCATTGATGACATTCCTGCAGAACTAATTAAAAATTCAGGAGAGAAGACGTTGAACCAGCTATACAAAAACCTTTGTGAGATGTATACGACAGGTGAGATACCAAAGGATTTCGATTGGAACATTATAATCCCTATTCCTAAGAAGAAAAGAGCAGAGAAGTGCGAAGATTTTAGGACCATAAGCCTTACTACACATGCGTCAAAGATACTGACAAGGATCATCTATAGAAGAATAGAACGAAAAGCAGAAGAGTACTTGGATGAGGACCAATTTGGATTCAGAAAAAACAAAGGCACAAGGGAAGCAATATTGGCCCTAAGACTGCTCATAGAGAAGAGAATGGAAAAGAACAAGCCAACATTCGTTGCGTTTGTGGACTTAGAGAAAGCATTTGACAACGTGGATTGGAGCACAATGCTTGGAATCCTAAAGGAAATTGGGGTTCTTTATAATGACAGAAGAATCATCCACAGTTTATACAAAAACCAAGTAGCCGTGATAAAATCAGGGCCCAGCTGTGAAGAAGCAAGAATTAGGAAAGGAGTGCGACAAGGCTGTACATTGTCACCCGTAATTTTCAACGTTTACATTGAAAAAGCCATTAATGAAATCAAAGAAAAGGAATTGGGAGTGAATATCCATGGAGAAAAAATTAGCATGCTAAGATTTGCCAATGACATAGCCGTTATAGCAGAAACAGAGAAGGATTTGAAAAATATTCTGGTTAATATGGGTAAGGTAATGAGTAGATATCAACTGAAAATAAGCACGAAGAAAACCAAGATCTTAGTATGCAGCAGAAGAGAAGAAGTCAAGACCAACATTAAAATAGGGAGGCAAAAACTGATAGAGGTGGATGAATTCTGTTATTTGGGAAGCAAGATAACTAGTGACGGGAGAAGCAAGAAAGAAATTATCAGCAGAATAGCCCAGGCGAAGAGTGCATTCCACCAAAAGAGAGACCTGCTTACAGCGGGACACTTAAATATGGAAGTAAAGAAACAATTTATAAGAACCTACATCTACACGGAAGTGAGGCATGGACAATGACCGCAGCGGAGAAAGCAAGGATAGAGGCCTTTGAAATGTGGTGCTACAGAAGAATGATGAAAATCAAATGGATCGACCGAGTTAGTAACGAGGAAGTCCTAAGAAGGGTAGGAGAGAAGAGAAGCCTCATGAAAACCTTAATAAGAAGACGGAACAACCTTATAGGCCACATCTTGAGACATGGCCTGATGAAGACAATCATCGAAGGGCAAGTGGAAGGCAAGAATGGAAAAGGAAGACCTCGAACAAAATATATGGAACAAGTAAAGAGAGATGTGAAAGAGAAGAAATACGTAGGTGTGAAAAGATTAGCTGATAGGAGAACTGAGTGGAGAGCTGCGTCAAGCCAATCCTAGGATTGTTGACCAGTGATGATGATGATGATGCTGGACAGCCAATGACTTCGGTACTACAGGTTATTTGGTGCTCATTTTTTTAACTCAACGATGAATGATATGTCTCCTCCCATGAAGGTACCTTGTAAATTATCATAGAGAATCGTTGTCCTATGTCATCAAGTAGACTAGAAATTATGTCGACTTGGTTATTGGAGTATTTGAACTCGGCCATAATTACAGGAGAAAAATATATTCACTTTTCACTCAGAGAATAGAGTAAGCAAAGTTTGCTGTTTCTTTGACTGTACTTGATTGTGCCATATATAAGATATTTTACAGAATTTAACTTTTTCTTGAGCTATGGATGGCACAGATCTCAACTTATTGCTTATTGCAATGCAGTTTGATCTTCAGTGTGACCTTAGAGTAACGATCAAAAATTGTCCTAATTAGCAAATGTGGTGCCTCTACGCTTGTTTAAACCATATGTCTTAATTATGATCTCTTACAGTTGGTGGAGAGGAATGACCAGCTGCTGCCCTATTTTGTCATGGACATTGCCCAGTCTACCCCCGGCCTACCAGGGGTATTCATGGCTGGTATATTCAGTGCTGCTCTCAGGTACACATTTTGCTCCTAACAAATGAGTTGTATGCTGGTTGCTATCGTTCCATCGTAGTTATTAAAAATCTACAAACTCTGTCTGGTCAAGTAATGGACTTTGGCCGTAAGATGGATTTTGTGAGGAAAGAAATGCTATAGACCAAAATAAATTGCTCATATTTAATGGAAGACTTAAGCTTTAAGACAAAAATTCAAGATGAAGGCACAGATGGAAACAACCAAGTTCCGATATCATGTCATCGCCTTTTTCCACATGACTAGAAGTTGGGTGTGCTCCTTTCAAATTTTTTTCTTCCAAACTTTAAATGCACTCACACTTTACACTCTTTAAATCACTTCATGTGATTTTTGAAAGTTTTTGAAACCACATCGATCAATTTGAGATGAGAATCGTTGGTGTTTCCTACTTGATATTTTGATTTTTTTAAGTGACAACAGAACATAAAGTGAGAACAAAATTTTATACTGTGGAAATCACTATAGAATAGGAGCATGATAAAGTAGTAAGTGGTATTTTTTAAGACTATGCTGCATCTTTCGGCATGCATACATTCTTTAAACCTGCCAATCATTCTGCATAAATCTATCACATGATGAATGATGAAATTCACATGTATTGCTATCAAAAAAATAAACTGTACTGGGTAAAAAGTACTGAGAGATAAATAGTTTTTTTCTGAAACTGGAACAATTAGTCTACTGGCACCATGTAAACGCAGTGGCATAACTCGGAATATGCTTTGGGGGAGGGGAGGGATGGATAAGCTTGGGGGGGCTTTGGGGGAGGCAACAAGGAGTCCGAGAGAATTTTTGAAAAATGAAATACCTGGAAATACATTTTAAATTATTTATTTATTTCTCTGAAAGTTTGGGGGGAGAGTATGGGATCTACCCCCACATATCCCCCCATAGTTATGCCACTGCATAAACGTATTTACTGGACTCTGACGTCACGCTCAGCAAACACGGCAATGGGTCGTTTGGAGTGCAAGATTACTATACAATTTTCAATGTGGAATTTAACAGATAATACGCAAGTAATAGAAGAACTTCTTTTACTGAAATTTTCTGTGTGGAGGAAATTTTTTATCGTATAATAATCCATTTTCATTGGAATTCCCCATTGTGTTTGTAATTTGTGTTAATTTGATTTGAGGGGTAAAAGGGTACATTACAACAGATAACCTTTCACTGAGGGAAGGAATCACTCATGAGAGCCTAAACAACAGTAGACCACGTGGGGTCGACACGTGAGCCCAAAAAGTACCTTTGTAACTTTACTTAATGAATGTGTTGCCTATGCCACTTTTCCTACAAGTATGTACAACATTACATGCCATGCCCAAAGTATGTGCACCGGAAAAATGACAAAATATTGAATATAATTATGCAAGTGAAGACATAGTGAAGTATCTATTCACTTTGGATCATGCCACTGGGGCAATATTCATTCTTAAAAGGTTAATTATGTTAGTACTCTATCTCTTTCTACGGAAACTGCTTTCTCTATCACAGCTCCATGTCCACTGGCCTCAATTCCATGTCAGGTGTCATCTACAAGGATTTTCTGCAAAATTGGTTCAAAAAGGAGCCATCAGAGGCCATGGCGTCATTCATAATGAAGATTACTTGTGTCATCATTGGCGTCATATGCACCGTTCTTGTGTTCGTGGTTGAAAAAATGGGACCAGTCATTCAAGTAAGTAATCATTCATGCATACATTCATAGTAGAAAAAAAATCATTGCCTAGATTTGTGAAGCAGTTTCTAAAGGTCCCTGAAGATGAACTTTCAGTGTCTTTCCCCTTAAAATGGAGGAGTGGCTGAGATAATGGTCTTGCATTTCAAGTGCCAAACAAACAAGGAAATAGATGCATCAGCGTTCTCTTATGGTGTCCAACTACGCTGTCCGAATTTCCTAGTATACCGAAGTGAATTTACAGTGATGTGGCTGTCAAATGAATGAGGACGCATTTCAAACTTCCCTTAAGGCTGTTTTACACTGGGCATGTCCATTTGTGTAGCTAGGAGGGTCTCGGGAGGTCCGGACCCCCTTCCCCACAAAATATAAAAACGCAATTATTTTCCTTCATAAAAAAATAAAATATTGAAAAATCATGAATTTAAACAATATTTCTTCAACAAATGAAGTTTTAACGATTATGAAAAGTGTTAAAATTAGTTTAAAACCCTCTTCTTAGTACCCTGTTTTTCAAAAATTTTTCCCCCCTGGTTTTGGATCCCTTTCTACCCCCAAACAAAATTCCTGGCTATGCCACTGGGAACGTCATTGTGCAAGTTAGCACTGAGCATCTTGAAATTGCGAGAATGCAAGCTTGGAATTAGAGCAGGGGATATTTTGCCGTCTTGCATCCAGGCATTCTCACATGTGTTCTAGCAATTCATCGCTTTACACAATGCAATTTTGATTGCACCTTTGTATATACGTCACACTGCGTAATGACGTATGTAAGAAGCAAAAATGCAATTGCACCCATGTAAAACGGCCTTTAGAATTGTCAATGAATAGATGTCAATTTCCGGGAATATATTTAGGAAGATCTGATTTCTTCAGAAGTCCTTTAACATCATTACAGAATACTACATATTCTCCCTCCCTCCGTCGTTCTTTCATAATCACTGCCACCATAACGATTGGTATCAGAGGAAGTTGCACATATACTCATTTCATTCTCACTGAGTTTTCCCAATTTCATTTCAGCCAAATAGCAGCTCCAACCAATATTGTCACGAGGAATGCAGCAATAAGTACTTCATCTGGAGCTGCAGGTAACAACAATCGCAACGCAATGTTGTGATATCTGTTGTGATTTATTCGAGGTGAATCATCCACTCCTCCTCTACTAGCCGTTCCAGTCCTCACCTTCCCATGATTCCTTCTTCTTGTTGAACCATTTGTTTGTGTCGCGTTTGTGATTCCGCGGACTCAAAGAAGGGACTATAAGCAGACTTTCTGTGATTGAAGTGATTTGACAGAGTTCTATCTCCTTCCTTAGATCACGGGCAGCCTCCTGTCGGTTGCGCTTGGACCCCTCCTCGCCATGTTCGTGCTTGGAATGCTGTTCCCCTGGGCCAATTCCATGGTAAAAAACTCACTATACACTTCAAATTGAATGGGACTTTAAATCAAAGTATACTTTATAAGGGAAACATGCATGAAATTTGTCTCATCTCTCATCAAATAGACAATTTTCTCATGACTCCAAATATATAAGACAAAACTCTCCATGTACTCCACAAACGTCACTAATTAATGCTAATTAAAAGTTCTGAAATATCGCTTGAAGTCACGTGACCCGAAACGCCTTCTGACATCATCGCACGATACACCATTCACTTCACTAAGAGAGGAGATCCTTCATTGCAAGAGATCGAAGTATAAGTTATGTTTGAGCTTAGCAGTAGTTTTTCTAAGGACAAATTGACCTAAGAGGGATTTAAGAAGGCACAATATGACAGTTTACTTTGGGTCGACTCATTAATGGCGGCTGATTTCCTGAAAAAAGTGATTGCTTCATCACCACGGTGATGCGTGGAGAAGCAAGCAGGTAAATAATTACAGTAGACCCTCATTAATACAAACAACGTTATCATGAAGTTCTCGTTATTACGAAGCAAATCGTTGGTCCCTCCGAAAAGGCCTATCCAAGCTATAGTAAAAGAAACGTTATCACGAAATTTTCGTTTTTACAAAATTACGAACCACAGATTCCGGCAGGTCCTGGAGGTTACAAAATGAACTTTATTACGAATTTCTACGCGTAAGAAAAGGCATTAAGGTAGATATTCAAAACACTAAGTTATAATAATCGCGCCACGTTTAAGTTCTTTTCGTGTGCTGTGCCGAAGAGTGTCAATTATGGTTCTTTATTCAGTTTACACGCAACATCGTATAATAAGTGCTTAGTGCCACTCTTGGCGCCTGACTGCAATGCCTAAATGGTGAAAGATACGCAAAAACCAACAAAATTTTTGCCCTATGGATCATAACTTACCCTGATTACCCTTACTTTGGCAGTTTTCGTGAAATCGCATGACAAATGAAGGGTGTTGGTATTTAGGTGCCTCTCGCTAACTAACAATTTAAAATTTTTCGAAAATTTTTTTTGGCAATCCATTGTCATCGAAATCTGATTGACGATTTTGAAATTTAAAAAGAAATGTTTTTTAGGGACAGCCTAACCTCCCATCTTTACATGTATCATGTCTTCTTTGACAGGGTGCACTGTATGGCGGCTTGATTGGCCTCGTATGTTCATCTACCCTGGTGATTGGGTCGCAGCAAGCCATCTTCTCGGGGAAGCTCACATATCCTGTGAAGCCAGTGTCGCACATTGGGTGCCCAGATGATATTCCCACGCCAGCGTCAATGGTGAAAAATTGGTCAGTGCCGTCAATTACCACTTCTGCATGCATACCCATGACATAGCCCAACCCAATAAAGCCCACAGTTGTACCTAAGATACCACAGATACATCACGGGAAATGGAAAAAGTTAACGAATAGAGTTCCGTAAATTGATACTTTGATAATTCCGACACTTCTCTTCCTTGGTGAACACTGAATTTCAATTGAATTTTAAGTCCCAGAGTGGTTTCTTTGATTATCCCCAGTCTTCCTCACAATCGCGACTATAAGATCTCTCGTGACAGCTTTGTGGGATACTCAGGGGTAAAGGGGCAGATCCAGGATTTCCTTCTAGGGGGGGCACAAGCAAGGCCGTATCCAGGATTTTGTTCTGGGGTGAGCACAAGGACACCTCGTAATATAAAACAGACGCAATGATAATGAGGCCATATTAAAAATCTTGCATATTTTTAAGGGTCTGGGGGAGACACGTGCCCCCGTGCCTCCCCCTAGATCTACCTATGCAGGGGTGGTCTGGCCAGGTCGGCTGATCTGCAATCACCAAAGGCCCCGAGCTTAAGGGACCCCCACAATGCTCATGTCTATCGTGAAGCATATGCAAAAGGTGTAATAAAAAAAGACTCGGACAACTTAAACCAAAGTTTTTTTGCAATCATAAAATTCTGCATTTTTATTTGCTTTATTTACATCATACTCAATGTTAAAAGATCATACTAAATAAATAAATACAGTAAAGATTTCACAAAAATAAAGAGAACCTGGTAATTTTTAAAAGGTGATTTTAGTTTTATTTTTTTTTTTAGACTCCAGCACACAAATTCTCTACTTCGGTAATGGAATCATAATACATTATTGAAAAGATAAGCCATTAAATTCTCACTTTTCTCAATATTTCCTCTTTCAAAAGTTCTATTTTTTACTACCTTTTATATCGTTTTTAAGAGCCAGACTGAAATTTCCAAAAATTGTCCGAGGGAGGACCCTTGAATCCCACGGTAAGGAGGGCCCCATCATGCCACAGCCGAGGGCCCCAATCACCCAAGACCACCCCTGGGAACACTTCTTACATGTCATATGATATTTGGCTGTACTTTTCAGGGCTCATCCAAACTTCTATGTTCTCTCTGTCAGAGGATAAACAACGATTATGGAGTTTCTTTGGAGGGCAAGATGTTCATTTCTTTTCCCTTAGGTGAGGTTAGGTTTCGGTGGACTTGCCTTCTCAAGCATCATCAGATCTAATCTTACTGGCTGATTTTAGGCCTCTGAATTGCCTTCCCAATATCTCCATTGAAGTCCAAGGAAGGAATCGACTTTGATGAAGGGGTGGAATTCTATAACTTGGAGTGCCGGAGAAAAGCACTTCAAGCTCTCTTCACCAAACAGTATCACTAGAGAAAAACCACGGCGCTAGCTCTTTCTCTGGACCTTGTATGAGTTCCTATAGTTCCGATCGGTATTCTGTGGTGCTCCGTGGGGCACTATTACTGTGGGGAAGGGGGGCTGAAGCCCCCAAATTCCCTGGCTACTTGCCTGATTGGTGGAGTGGTCATGATTAATTCGAAGAAAGCATTTAGGTGGTATCAAAATTATTTCATCTTAGGTGAGTTTTGGTATGAGGATAAGCAGAATTTCTGTGTGTTGCCTTGACTGAGACCACAATTTCATAAAGATGTATACACTTTTTTTCTCACCACAGGAACAATTCATCGATGAATGTGGTGGATGATGAGGTGTTTTTCCTGTTCCGCGTGTCATACCGCTACTACACCCTCATGGGATTCGCCGTCGCACTCTCCGCTGGCCTCATCATATCGGCGTGCACCCCTCGGCCCCCCAGGGTCGACCCTCGCCTCCTCAGCCCTCCCATTCGCGCCTGGGTCCGTTCACGCAGCCCAGTCCAGTGTGATGTGCGGCGACAGGATTCTCATGAAACAGGAGCTGTAGCCGAAGTTACAGGCATGCTTTCATAGCATGTGAAATGGCAGTGGCAGGACAGTGAGAACAGTGAATTTTTGGATGCCTTAGTTTTAGCAGAGACGCCTTCACAGTAAATTGAATAAGTACTTACATGGTTGCCAGTATGAGATTTTAACCCATCTTACTGGATTTTGGTCAATTTGGATTGGTATTTAGAAAACAATGTGGGGAAAGCAGTGGAGATATTTGTATAGAATCCTTGGATTAATTTGAAAAACTCACGTCAAATAAGTTTATAGCATGGTTTAACAAGTGTTTGTGCTTTTTCTGTATGTTTTCATTACCATTTGAAAGGGTCATATACCATAAAATCACCTCTCTGCTCAAATATCCATAAATTACACAGTGTACTTCATGAACCTCATTTGTTGTACGGAGACTATTGTGAGTGTCCGTCTAACCCGAGCCTTTCAGTATACATTAAGACTACTACAATGGCTGCCCCGTGCTAAGGCGAAATGCCAGATGCTTTTGAACAAGTGAACATGCCCAAGGTTGAAGCATGCTATTTGGTGTTCTACATTATTTGACTACAAAGAGAATGTAGATCAAGAGGCAATAAGTTCTAACTTCTTGTTGAGAGTACAGGCTTTATGGAGAATGATTTTACCAAAAAACTGCCCCGTCGTTCGGCATTAAGTGTTATGAGAGTAAGAAGATTTCCACTACAGATAGAAATGGATGCTGAAATGTGATAATGACTTGATATGATGATGATTAGTTGGTATACAGAAATGTTTAGATTCCAGTAAATAATTGACAGCAGTAGAAAACTATTACCACATCTTCCTTTTTAAAAATACTGCTCCCAAATCTTGTCTTGCATTAACTCTATCAAGTGGGATAAAAGATTATGTTCACCCAGTCTCCCCTAATGGTGGTAGCAGAGGTAAACTATGATTAATTCATTTGTGAATCCAAAAAAAATTTAATCCTTTTACCTGAGCTGCAAAATTTCAAACAAAATAAAGTAAAATACATATTTCTTTATACTCAATGATTCAGCAATGCAGCAATACATAATTTACTCATGATACATAAATATAACATTGATTGGGCCAGCCAAAAAATACAATAGATAACATAAGCACATATATATGCACATGTATATATACATAACATATATGTACATACATACTGAGGAGGGGAGAGTATGGCTGGCAAGCCACTTGCTCATTCCAAGTGTCCTTATTTCACAACCACCACCACTTCTTCATTCTCCCCCCTCTGAATAAATCACTTAAAAAATAATTCACTATGTAACATCTACGGCTGAGCAAGATTTAATCCACATCCCGTCTTCTCAGCGCCAAATGTCCGAGGACAAGAGCTGAATTCTACTCGGAGCACAGCCTTAACAATACAAATTCAGTAAACATAACAAAGAGATAACAACGCATTCAGAAGTAGACTTACGGTGTGTAAAGTATGGTGGAGAACAATCACAGAGTGAGCAATGCACACCTTTTTCCACATTTCTCAAATTCTTTCCTAAAAACGCTGATACCCTAAATTATTTTCCGCTAAGAACTTTTCCTGACAAACATGGGTGCATGGAAGGCACTTCAACCTAATCCCTCAAGGTACTAAAAACCCCAGGGTACTGAGTACGGGGCACTACAGTAGAAAAACACTGGTATAATCAACAGCACAGGTGCCCCAGCCACAGCTCACCAGCAGCCAAAGAGCAAAGGTCTCATATTTGAAATAGTGGAGGAGTGAAGGGATAGTTTAAAAAATAATAACCTCTGTACATTGAATTAAAGTGATCAAGCATTATGAAACATAAGGATAGTTAATATATACATCTCACTAATACTCTCCCCAATTCATCTATAGTTTGGCTAAGATAATCCATGTCTTCTAACTATCATTCTAGATTGTGTAGCCATTCTTCACATTGTATTGTCAAATTGTTGAAACTACCTTAATTATACAAGAACTGAATTGAAAAGGAGAATGCATTGGGTACAAAGTTGATGGCCGCCTCCGAGCATAAACATCTGCCAACAGAAGGAAAATGCACAAGAGCCACATACTAGAGAGAGACACAACAACTGCTCAGTCTCTGATTATTATTGGCACACTTACAGACTGCCACTTATCAGGTCAGTTGTGCTCGTGGGAGGAAACAATGTATTGCCCACAAGCTCCCTTTCACCCCCCACAATGGTAACTTCAATTGAGGCAAGATCAGCATGGGACCTTCAAGCTTAGATGCCCCATACTTTGTGTTCCCAGCAATCCCATGAAATGAGATAAAATCCACTTTGAAAAAGTATGTACATGTTTGCTTAATACATGGAATCCCCATGGTTTTCGCATTCAGGGCACTGTTGGTTATGATCACTGAGGCAGCAACTATTAATGCCATTGGTTGTTCCGAGGCATCTGCTCGGAGTCGATATCAGTGACAACAAAATGGTATAGCCACAGCAATATGCCAAGGATTAAGATTTTTCCAATAAAGATATTCCTACCTCATGCGTTTGCTAAATGGCATCACTTTCAGCTACTCTTCTGACAAGCAGCAAACACACAACCTTAGAAGTCAGAGTCGAACCACTGGGTAACAATACACAACTGAAATGCAAGTCTCAACTCATCCATGCCACCAGGGCTACCATGTGATGAGGTGGCGATATTCATCCTTGACACTGAATCGCTTGATGGACTCATATGCCAAGATGATGGATGAGGAGAAGACAGCCGACTGGACAAGCCTTGCCGACAGCCCCTTGCTGAACATTCGCATGCCCTCCTCAGACCACAGAATCCTGAACGTCTGCCCCATCGAGTCAAGTCGCTGCACCTGCATGCAAAGAAAACAAGAGGGTCACTTGCCAGCAAATGAGAGAGACATGCTTTGGCCACCACATTGATGGGTAAATTTTGGCCCATGGGCCAGACACAACCCCCAGAGATTTTCCAACAAGCCTGATCGGCATTATTCCTAATGAGACACATAAAAACTAATAGTCTAAAAGAAAATAAATATTTTCCTCTTTATATTATCTTTTTTACCTATCAGTAACAAGAAACACATTTATTGACTTAGCTCATATATTGGAATTTGACTTATGTTGAGTGAGAGAGGCACTGGCTGCAAGCAACCTTTTAGTGAAGAGTACAAATGAAGCTTCTAAAAACTTGTGTAAGAGATAGATTAACAGATGAGGAATTTAACTTCTAATATTGATCTCTATATTTCCTTAAAATCTGACCTTGTATTGACAACATTTTCATCCAGCTTTCTATGAAAAAAAGGTTAGTTTTTCCATGCTCTGAAAACGGGAGCTCCATATAGAATGTTTTTTTTCAAAAATTTCCTCATATGACCTTATAATGGAGTGACAGCTTTCTTCAACAATTATTACAAATTTCTGCTCTTAGGTATGCAGTTTATAAGTTTGTCCTTCCATCGTATGGACTCTCAAATCAATGCATGGAGAAGTTCTTGAAATAATAGTTCAAAGTGAAGCTACCATATTCCGAGCCTCACAACCGTACCTTTTCTCGTACTAAGACAAATAAAAAAATTGTCAATACAAGGACAAATGTCTGCTAACATCAAAGAAACTTATAAATGCATCACCTTACATTTCCAGTTTATTTCTTCAGCGTGTATCTAGTAGTTAACAAGATACGACACATTCAACCAACGTAATGAAACTTTCTAAAGGAAAGTCGTGATCTGCCCTACAAAATATGTGCAATGGTATGACTTGGGACTTGCCTGCAGTCTTGCTCGGACGATGTCAATTGGATTGGTGATGAGGGTTGTGGTAAACCCGCCCAAGGTGCCTGAGACACACTGGATTAACAAGTGCGACACCCACGGTGGCAGAAGCATGCTCAGCTCGTCTGAAATAAGCACCAGCCACACCATTAACAACACAAACTTGTCTATCTATTTAAATAAATCTATGGGGTGAGGGCAATGATGTGTCAATTAAACTATTATTACCCAGAAAGCAAATTGTTCACCATTCAGAGGATAGTGAGTTGGGCCACCTCCAATTATTTATTTCTATAGAGAACTAGTCAGTTCTATTGCCAGATTAGTTATGGCTCTAGGCTGATATAAACAGACAAAAGTAGCACTAGCAGAGCAAACTACTGAAGTGCAGCATTCATGAATGCAGAGTGTTTCCAGGCTTAATCTCATGGATTCCTAACATATAAATAAAATTAAAAGTATAGGCAATTTTCCACATATAGTGAATAGTCATGACTGGTTTAAATGCATTTTGTATTATCTTAAAGTTTGTGACTAAACTATTTCTGGAAAATTGCTTGTAAAATATATATTACGAATAACCATAAATGCGATTCTTCAACATAACTATCATTTAATTTTTTAAATAGCCTTCAAAGATCAAGGTTATTCTTCAGAGCAATAGCATCTACCAAGTAAAATCCAAAACTATTATTATTCATTTATCAAATAATTAATTCTTGCATTTGAGCTAACACAACTCTTCACAATTAACACTGAAAGACAAAAGTTCTTGTTGTTATGGTCCCAAGAAGTTTGTCATAAAGAGGTTTCAAACAATTGTAACAATAAAAATATTATCTTTCAAGCATACATGTTCAAACACGCCACCTTTCAATAGATCTTGATTAAATTTACTCCTTACTGACCAAGATGTTTACAACAAAGAATAGCTGTGACTCACTGCACTCACCTTGGTACAAATGATAAAAGGACCACCAGAGGGCAGAGTTGGGCACATACGTGCAAAGGGACGCACCATAGCCTCGATAAAATCCCTTTAGCCCATCCTGTCGGTAGATCTGCTTCACTATGTCCACTGTGATTTGGAAGCGTGACCTCCCCTCCGTTTCAATCGACAGCCCCCCATGTTTCTGGTAAGATTTCTGAGCACTGCGGCTTGCATCCACACTCCCCCCACGACCTCCCCAGTTCTCTTCAGGAGCACCCGTTGCTGAGATGCCACCAAAGCGCTCACCACGCCTCTCCCCACCTGGCCAGTGCCTTGTACTCGATTTGGCAGCCCCACTATTCTTCCTTGTGCGCAGCATCATTAGGTGCTGTGAGACAACATCCGATGGCACAACAATGGTCTGTCCGACAAGGGAGGCACACCCTCCACCAGCCAGTGCCTTCAGGCGACCGTCCTCCACACCACCAAGGGAAAGGGCATGACGCACAGACTCGTATGTGGCGATGTAGCCCACACCCGACACAATCTGTGGGTCAACATGATCCAAAAGTCATTACATATTTATTTTCAACACAATACTAAGACTAAAGACAAATAATTCATAGATAAATTTATTGGAGCTATTTCTAGGATTCAAGCATTCAGAAACCACAGCCACAAGTGGAGACTGAAAAAGCAAAATAATGTAAAGATTACATTTAGTGTAGGGGGAAGAATAACTATAAGCTATACTCTAAAAAGAGAGAGACTTCTTTCTTACAAAAAAGCGAGAGTTACAGAGAAAATTCGTCAGTGCAGACCAAAGAATTCTCACCAATTCTGTTTTTGATCTAGTTATAGAATTAGGACACTATTGATGAAGATGTTTTAAGTAATACTCAACCTCCCTTCAGAGCCAGAAATTACACACTTTCAACAGTCTTCATTAATCATCTTTGTTAATGAAATAGTGTCCACCTTCATTGTGAAAAGAACAATTCAGTTTCACATTCACACTTTTGTTTTCAAAACCAAACCGGGTGTCAACTAAGTATTAGTGCCATCATTTGAGTTGTGTTGAAACTCAAGTGAGTTGAGAAATTATAAGTGTAATGAATGTCAGGGATAAAATAAAAGGCAGACTTGTCACAGTTGACGAGGCCACATTAGCATTTGATGCCTTGAGAATAGCATTCATTCACGATTGGATCTGCTTGAATGATGGACATTTGGTTTGAATTCTCAATGGATGAAATGAATGATTCTTTCCAACTCTCTTATCACTAGCCAATCTTGTCTTGATACTCACCTGAAATGCTCCTACCCAAAAGCCACGATATAATCCCTTGGCACCTTCCTCCCGATAAATTCGGCAGCATGCATCTACCAGACCCCGATACTCCTCAGATGAGCCGTTTCTTTTCTGGACCTGGAAATGAGGACGACACAATCAACAACGCGGATGACATGGAAGGTATCACCGCGTCAAGTTTTGTGAATGTGAACTTGTGTGACATACATTCTGCTATCTACATTGAAGTGTTTTGTGTATGTTTGCATTTTGATACCATTTGCGTGTTATTTCAAACAACTTTGCGTTGATATGACTTGGACAAAATATACTGGATCAGTGTTAATTTGTGATATGCCGTTGAAGGTATGAAGATTTTCTCATGTTGAAATTAAATGTTTGTAGTTTTATGATGAATAATTCATTAAATGTTACCTTGTTTCGTGCAATCATTCTTTTTATTTTCCCCTTTCTTCCAATGGAATATACGGTACGTACCTACTCAGTGCTCTTATAATAAAAAAACCTATATTAAAGTCCTGTATAGTGTTTCATTAGTATGGCGAAGTAAATTCAGCATTTATTTAAACGGAAGTTTTGTAACAACGTCAAAGAGTGTGAGGATTGAAGTGACGCCATTTGCATTCTTTTGAAATATGGTAGCAAGTGCTTTTTCTATTAAGGCGTTGTTGTCTGATGCTTGCAAGGGTACAGTGTGTCCTCGTTTAACGTCGTCCCGTTTAACGTTGTTTCACAATAACGTTGTCCACAAATTGAAACCCTTCATCATTTAACGTCGTTATTGCTTCGCGATAACATTGTTCAAATTATGTGCGACGAAAAAAAAATGAATGGTGAATAGGACGCAATCTGATGTATATTAAATATTACTATATTATTGCGATTGAAAATTTTCGTTCGACAGAAAAGGTTGGCGTGGGTAGCGTATGTAAAATATGCATCTGAGCGAATAATTTTCACCTCATTTACCCATTATCCGTATATTTTTCTGATTTCAACCGAAAAAAATGTCCATGAAGAGGAGTGGCTATCCTGGTGGTTCTTCAGACGTGAAGAAAAAACGGCGATATTAGAACAAAAACTTGATATTATTATAAGAATTGACGAAGGTGCAACTGTTGGAGAGATCGGTCTAGTTTTAGGTTTTCGGCGAAGAGTTTTTACTATTAAAACTTCTTCTGTTACTGAAAATATCGATGTTTCGCCATTAAAATACTTTCTTAATTTAGTCTGTATATTTCATTTAATAATGCCTTATTCCCAACCTTTTATCTTTGCGCTGTGCATGAATCGTTATCATGCTGAAGTGAATAATCGGTACTGAAAGTTTCTCGCGATTTCCGCTGGGTTACAGAATTCATGTCATCACGAAAAGTGACTTGCACTTCATCCTCGTGCTTCCGAGGGTCAGTTTTTTTTCATTTTGGCCAGGTTCATGTGTCTCCCTATTGGTCACGAAGTCTACTTAAAAGTTACGGCTCCGATAATTGGCCTCCTTGGATTCTCACCCGGGAAATTCTGGATTCTTTACGAAGAAATGGATTGTTAGGAACCAATTTAAATTTTTTACATTGTTTCTTATGGGAAACACTGCATCGTTTAACGTTGTTTCGCTTAACGTCGTGTTTTTCAGGAATGAATCAACAACGTTAAACGAGGACTCACTGTATTTACAAAGGTATGAGAGTTATTTTCATTATAAACCCCATTCTCAGATGCTCACAAAGGGTATTGAAGTTAAGAAGAAAGTAAAAAAATGTCTATGAAAATATTTTATTAATATGCATCAATCCCAAATAGCAGCCCATTTGCTTTTGTTGAAAATATAATTTAATTTCATAACAAAACTTCGCGATTCAACCATGGATACTTATCGCTTCTTGTAATGAGTAATTCAAGCAAAGCAATATATTACGAATGTAACATATATGTTACACACGTAAAATGACGGAAATATATAATGAAAAATACCTTACGCTATTGGAACGCATAATGTAATATATGTGAAACATTGGCAAAGTTAAATGCTGCCTCCACTGCGTAGATTTTATGTTTCAAGTGTTTAATCAAATATTTTTATTATAAATAACATACAATTAGAGTGCTTCCACGGATCTAGCGTCGGAGATTATAATTGAAAATCGTCAGCTTGGGCCGAAAAGTGTAAACAAAAGTCTGCCATGTTGCTTAAAAAGTGTCGGTAGGTCCTACAGAGCGTTTCGAAATCGTCGGCATGTACTGACGGGTTTACCAACAACTATCGGTGGGATAATGACAACCGTCGGTAGAACGTGTCACCTGAATCGCTCATACCAAGAATTATTGGTAGGACCAGCTTACTGACACTGACAATCGTCGGTACGGTGTGCAGAATTCTGCCCCAGGGCAGAAAAATATAAAGCACAGTGGCACAACAAGGGGGAGTTTTAGGGGATAAACCACCCCCGAGCTCAGAGAAATTTATTTATTTATTTGCAATAAACCCAAAAACAGTTTAATCCAAAAACATTTTTAAGTTTAATCCATTTTACTTAAATGGATCAGTATTACTTATGGCATAGTGTTAGGATTAATCAAATATCCCTCAGAGAGCAATAAAACTCACCATTTTGAACCATTATTCTTAAAAATTTTCTGGAGGAGGGCCCCCACAACTCCTGCTTACCCTGGTGGGGATGTAATACCCCCATACCCCTAAGTATTAGTTGCGCCTAAAACCCCACCTAGCCTTAATTCTTAGCTGCACCCATGATAAAGTGAATAAGCTCATTGGAAGTATGTGGCTAAAGAAATATGCTAAAAATTAGGTGGGCAGATAGAATATCTAATGAAGGAGGACTAAATAAAATCTAGGAGAAAAGGAGCTTATTTCTATCAGTAGCTAACAGAAGTGTAATGATTCAAGGGGGACAGCTATTGACAATCATATGAAAGGAAATATCAACGGAAAAAGGCCCAGAGGAACACCACGGTTCCATTGTGTAGACCAAATAATGAATAATCTCGTAGCAAGAACAATGAGAAAATAAAAAGGAAGACATGATAGAATGTGTCAACCAGTCATGCAACTGCCTTTGAGTATCAGAGGAGAGAGGTGTATGAACATGAACAGTACCTGTATACGAGTCTTAACCAGGGTGAGAGGGTAGAGGAGGCAGCGGACACTGAAGGAGCTGAGCATAGACAGCGGGATGAAGCGGGACTTGTCCATCATGTTCCACTCGATGGTAAGTAGCTGGGCGCTTCCGCGGTGTGCGTCGGGAAGCGGTTGGCCCAGCACCAGCATCGTAGCGGCAGCCGCCGCGCCCTCGACCTCGCTCTTCATTCTGCCTGTATCGTCGCACCTCGGTCACCGTGGCACTCCCACCTCCATAGCCTCATTCCTGCGGCAAGCATGCTAAAAACACACGGAAATTCTTACATTACAAGTGAACTGAGAGATATTTAGACGCATTTATTACTAAATGAATATATACTATTAATGTTTAGAGGCCAGCGATTTGGTGATGTGATCAGTGGTTGATTGTATTACAAATTCAATGCACAAAACAACTAACATAAGACCAACAACAAGCGAAAAAGGTTTTCAAAATCTTTAGAATCAATCTATTGCAATTTTTCAACACATTAGGGAGAGAGTTTATGGTGAAAATATGTTTACTCACTGCTATGGAACATTGGCCTTAATCCAACAGAAACGAATTCCATCAACGTTTTGTCATGTAACAGCTTCTTAGCCAAAATTCGTAGCAGATAAAAATGATTTACAATAATATCGTGAAATATTAATAGGTACATGCCTTCAGATCCATAACACCATAAGCAACCCCGGAGTTTGACCCGATTACATGTTCGTGATGAAATTCGACCAATACCATAATCAGCAGTGCCCAACATGTCACCATACGTATTAATACCAACCTGAAAGTTAGATTCAGAACTCGTATTAAAAATTAGTAGAAAGAGACTTATATAAAGCCATTCAGTACTTTAATTCCGTTTAATTTCAATTTAATCATCACAGTACGTTATTGGCGTCAATAAAATATTCTTTAAGATAAAACCATTGCATTTTTTATCCGAAAGAATTTGAACTGATAATTTGTCATGTTTAGCAACTTGTATTTCCTGCAGTACAGACAACACTCGTAACACCACAGGGCAAGAAAGATACTCGTACGTCGTAGCTCTATGCAGACTCCATACTGGCTCTATGTTTATTTTCAAGAAATCGTATAGACAAAAAATAGCTGACCATTCTGCACATGTACTACATCTCATCAGATGATCATAGGTGGCCAGAGAATTTTCAATGATAATTACCTCCACGATACCTGCGATACTGCGCGATACCGCTAACTTTTGCCGTTATCCCGTTACCTTGGAAAAAGATGAAAACAAGTATCGGGTTTTCACATAGTCCACGAATCAGTCCAAAATGGCCGAAAGGCGAAAATTGTTCGACAGAGACAACCGAGATCGAGAAAGTTATCATGGATCAGATGGGGGGAAATTGTCAAGAGACACTAAATACGACGATCCTCCTAACTCCAGACTTTTCATCGTGTGTGGGAAAACGGTAACAGAAGAGGATTTCCGCGAATCTTTTGAGAAGTATGGCACCATAGAAGAAATATGGGTTGTCAAAACAAGAACAACTGGTGAACCAAAAGGTATTTATCGACTAGGTCGTTTTCTTTTGAATTATGCTTGAGCTTATCCGCAGTTCTTATAAACATGTACCGATACAGGTGTCGCTTACATCAAATTTTCCAAAACGTCGGAAGCTGCACTTGCAATGGAAGAAATGAATGGACGATGTATTGGTTCTCACCCGAGGCCTCTAAAAGTTCTCATAGCGCATAGGTATTTTATTTTTTAAATCTGTAAGACTACATGCTGATGAAATCCTGAAGTCTTTGTCACGATTTTATTTCTCTATTCTAGTCGTGATCAGGGGTCAAGGAGGGACATGAATGAGGAGGAGAGGTTGTTGCGGTTGTTTGTCGTAGTTCCTAAAACCATGACCGAGAAAGATGTGCGTGAGCAATTTGCTCAGTTTGGAGACATCGACTATGTGTCAATTGTCAAGGATAGAGTGACGAAAGAGAGTAAAGGGTTTGCATACATCAAATATCACAGGTAATGTGCCTCCTCCAGCTGTGATTTGTCTTTCAAAATATCCTATGATTATATTCTTTCCAATTCATACGATTGATTTATGTGATTCCACTAATGCCTCTTGGATTGATTGTGTATTACTGTCGTACCAGCCAAGTGATTTAGTTTCGCAAACCTTGAATAATTGTTTACAGAAATGGGAAAATATTTTGACTCTATCATGTTTCCCAAGATGTGTTCCAATTAATTTAGTGGTCCACTTTTTCTCTCATAACACAGCTGTCATCTCGTTAATGTGTGAAATGAAGTTTTTCCCACTTATTTTGTAGATGATACATTGCTTGAGAACGTAATGGAGAATTTTGATATTTTTTATTTTGTTTTACAGGCCTTCTCATGCAGCAAAGGCATTTGAAGGATGTGATAGATCATTCAAACCAGTGTTTGCGGAACCAAAACCTCAGAAGTCATTAGAAATGAATGAAAGGTTTAATGGACCACAAAATATTCCCAAAGGAGTATCTACCCATGATAATCCATTTCATCATTATGGTGAGAATTAGCGTTTTGCATATTGTATTTTCAACTTGTGAATCATATTATCCAGGTTGCAAAGGTGAACCTCATATTCCGAATGGAATTAATGTTTTCTTTGTTAACATTGTGTAAGTTGCAATTTCTTGAATCGGGCATGCATCCCTCTCTGTCCTTAGTACTGTAGGACCTGTATAGTTTATTTATGCTCATCAGACAATATTTCTTTGAAATACTCATGAATTTTCATTTAATTGTAGGCGAATGATTTCAGGAACCTTAGATAAATATTGGGAGACATTGTTCTGCTTGTCAGAATTATTTTTTTGGTATAAGCAATCAATGGGGCTTCAAGATACATAACTGGGAGAACTCTGGTTGTGCATTACTCTTTCGTTAATTGAAATACATTATTAGGAAGTTATGGATCTGACCAAAGGGGTACACCAATATGCAATGGCATTAAAAGATATTGTTAAATTATAGGCACTTGTCAAAGCACAGTCATAACAGTATTTAGTAAAAGCAATACTCTGTTGAATGTTTTACTGAAGAATTTTAGGACTGCCTGGAAAATAATAGTCTTTCACCCAGGCCTTAAATTGCAATTCACGAAATGAATTTGACAGATGAAATGAAAAGATGATTCATGAGGCTAGGTAAAGACAGATTATTCCATTTTATATACAGTGGAACCCCGATCTATCGTTCCCACGTTGATTGTTTTCTGCATTCATCGTTCGCCATTCCTGGTCCCAAATAAAGTTCCATGAAGGCAATATAATTTTTTCCTGCATCCATTGTTCCCCGAAGTATCGTTTTCCTGTATTGATCATTTGAAGATCATGGTCCCATCGTATAATTTTCCGGTATCCATCCTTTTACGAAAATGAGACGAAGTGTTTACCATGTGTTAATTTTAGCTAATAACGACAGACACCCCCAGGAGATTGAGCTACTATAGGGAGAAGCTGAGTACCGTGGGATAGTTACATTAGCACATTTCCCAGGATCCGCTATCCCCCTCCATTCAGCACTTGCCTCCCCCCTCTGAAGCTTTCCTCATCTCTGAAATTTAAAAAAAACGGTCCCAGCTTGTGCAGGGATCGTATTACGAAGACCTTAGCTTCGAAAAAAATATCAAGTTACAGGAGAACAATAGAAACGAGTTTCGTGCCCCCCCCCCTCCCTTTTTCTCACCCACTGACCTTTTTCAGCCTACCTACTTCAAAGTTCCCAGTTTCTGGAGGTCAACTGCTGCATGAATCACCTATTAGTAACTCTGACAGTTATTTTAGTATTTAAAACAAGAAAATAGTTGGAAAAATACAATGATGATTTCTGGCGAAACTCGATATCCTCGTAGCTGAGCTTCTCGGCAGTTAATGTGGCATTTTTCTGAAAACAGGATATCAGATTATAATCAGTTATCAAATTACGAGTTATACTATTAAGTCTCACTTGTCAGAGTTACTGAGGAAGGGATATCTTCTCAGGATATTTTGTTTCTCCCTGCTAACAATCCGAATTCATCTACTCATCTGGCACTACGCTTATTAGAAAAGAATGTGTAAGTTGCCTTCTCTTTAGGACAAAAAATTTCATGGCACAGTCATATGTTTATGCTTCAACCTCTGCAGTATGTTCTGCGTAAGACGTACGCGAAAGGATCAGTTCCGAACTTCACCTCGCACGAGTGGTTCCGTACTTTCCAGGGTGGGTTGACTTCAAACTAGCGAGTGTTTTCCGTGTGGGTTTAATAAAGTTAGGTTTCATTTTTATTAGTTTTACTTTTATCTGTCTTCAGACCATCGCCCTTCCGAAGAAACAAGTGAGTACTGTAAAAGATGGACTGAAAATAATTGAAAATGAAGAAAAGCATCTGGGATAGAAGTGCGTGAATATTGGAGAGTGCCTCGGGCTGTCCACTAGCACATGACGGTAGGGGTGGGGTAGAGCGAGCTACATGGTGAAAACAAGAAGTGGGATGAAGCCGAGGCTCAGGTGGGCATGCCACTGACGATTAACTCAAAATTTTTCGCGCTTTACACATCGCCTAAATTACATGAAAAATATATTTATTAGACAGGAACATTATAAATAATTGACTATTTTTGGCCTATATGATCCATCTCACAACCAATGAATGCGCTGGCGAAAGCGGTTGTTTTAGGCATAACATGCCCTTTGCTCTTGTGAATAAGTGTACTGGAAATGGTATTTCATGGATTTTTACATCAGAGAGAAATCCATAATAGCACGGTAAATGCCGAGTGGGGAGCAAATATTTTTTAGCAAGGTGGTGTGTTCCTTTAGGATATTTGAAAGGGATATTATTCGAATCAACAATATGACCTAAGTGTCTCGATAAAGTAATAGCATTCCTGTATTTGGCTAAAATATTGTTTGAATCCATTCATGAATATCATAATTATGTGCCAAAAGCCTGTGTTTCCTGGGACATAGGCAACCTAGGCAGACATTCCCACATCGATAGTTTTCCTGCATTCATCGTTTTTTTTCGTCCATCCCCCTGAAAAACAGTAGATCGAGGTTCCACTGTACTGCCTTTGTTCATCTACTTCCCCTTGATGATAAATTCTATGCCAAGACCCCAAGTGCGGTCGCCAAGACGTTATGTTGGTCCACGACATCTCTCCACAAAAAGTTGACTTTGCTAGATTTGATGATCATGGCATTTGTATAATTGAACTGCTGAAGCAATCTGAATGTGCTCAGGAGACTTGATAATTCTATTGAGTGATGACCTTTTGGTTATTTCTCTTTGTGTGGCAGATGGTGGGGTGTGTGGTGGCGAAGGCAGTTACACTCGCTTGGAGGTGATCGCATCCCCGCAGCTCAATTGGGACCAACTGTGGAGGCTCTTTGACCTCATACCTGGCCTGGACTACTGCCACCTTCATGACGACCCCAAGAATCGTCTGGTAAGCAAGTTTAAATATTTATTTCTCTGCCTTTGCCCACAATATCACAGGTGTGGTCTGCAGCTGGAAGAGAAGACAAGGCTCGTTAGCTTGTTTTTTATGCTGCTGCCCCATCAGTTTTCAAACCTAACAACCAGTTTGAGGTTGGAACTTCTCTTGGGTTTCAAGCCAAGTTTATGGGGTTTTGAAGCTGAAGTTTAGGAAAGCATTATCCTGTCCCAAAACCCTATAAGGGGTGGAGCATTGTTGCAAGTACCTACGTCTTGACTCAAATCTTTGAGTATTCGCTCTGCACTAATGATTTGGATTAATAGCTGATTGATAATCTGGATTCTCCCACCCAGGCCTGGCTCCAAAACTTCACACTTATGGCCTCCTCTAAAAGCACCTTGATTCTTGAAATTCTTATCATGCACTAATTATTATTATGAAGAAAGTTAATATTTATTGGTGTTTTGGGCAGTGGTTGATTAGATTTTGCCTGTCATGATGATTCAGAACATATCCAGCCTGCCATTTGCTCATCGCTAAACAGCCATTGGAGTGATAGAAATCCATCAGTCCTCGCATAGATCCGTGGTACATATTAAATTTTTCTAGCTGAAATCTTATTTAACCAAAGGAAACATAGGGGCTCAACATGATCACATTCACAGAACAGAAATATTGTTAGACTACTCCTTAATTGCGACTGCAAAGAGTAGAGCGAGATGAGAATAGCAAAATCACAGACGATATTTTGGATGGTTAGATTGTTACTGCGGCAAGGGAGTTAAATGAATTTCCAACAAATGGGGAATGGCAATCCCTCCCTATCTGGTATGGTATTTGGAGGAAGCGACCGACAGCTGAGGTCATTTGCGCCATGAGGGAAGGGTAGGTAAGGAAGGGTGGAGAGAAACCCGGCGTCGGCATTAGCCTGCTCTTAACGAAAGGTGCCAAGGGGACCACGGCTTAACGTCCCATCCGACAGACGGAGTGTTGCGCTTGAAATGTCCCCCACACAACATTCAAGCAGGGATCAGGCAGTCTCTGAAAATTCTCTGCTGCTGCCGGGATTTGAACCCAGGCCCAGCAGGTGGGAAACCAACACCAGCAACTACACCAACCCGATCCCCTTCCTGTCGCTGCCCCTTATTGTGCGCTTCAGTCTCAGCTACACTTGACGAGCACACCTACTGTCAAATTAAGGTATTAGGAGGTATACCACTCCATTAGCCTTGAAAGAATTTTACTCCTAAATTGGTTTTGATGGTAGACTCCTTACTTTCAATAAATAATACTATACCATTTTTCCGAACTGACGGCGGCTGGGTGGAAAATAGAAACTAGCCAATGAGAAGCGCTGCCCCTTCCACCTCTCCGTTCCCCTCCATCCCTTTCCCTTTTCCCCTCCGCTCCCCTCCATCCGGCCGACTGGCGTTGCCAGCCTTGGGAATAACGGTACTTTCAGGGGTGGCAGAACGAGTGCTGTGCGATCTCCAAAGATTGGGCTTGGCAACACTGCTAGCTGGAGAGCGATGTGCACTGCACGGAGTTCGGAGAGAGACTGCGGGCTCTTCCACACTTTCTCCTGTCGCTCTTCTGTGATTGGCTAGAAGAGTGGGTGGGTTTCGAGCACGCTCAAGGTCAGCCGTTGTCAGTTCAGAAACATGGTATTCCAATGGATATTTCCAGAATACCGTAGAAACTCATGTAATAGACGCACCTTTTATCCCAGAAATTGCAGTCGAAAATGGGGCGTGTGCCTATTACACCAATTTCTTATCTCCTCCCCCCATTACCCCTGGTAGTAAGTCCAAAGGGGAATAGAGTGGCCTTGTTATTAAATGTGAGTCAGTCATCTAAAACTGTTGGTCAACATGATACCTCCACTGCCAGCACGATCTTTTCCATGTTCACCTTGAGGAAACAACGCGATGGCGCGATGCTTAGGAATAAGAAACGCAAACAGGAGCATTGCTAAATACATCACTATGGGAGAAACTCTCCTGCCTCAGTCTTGTTTTTCGATACCTCCCCTGCAAATGCACTTAACTATCGCCCCTTAGAATCAAATTCACTCATCTTGGAGCCCAACTATACGAATATGCTCTACTAGCAATAGCCAGAGCACAAACGCTCACCTCCAAAAAGCTGCGGAGGTGAGCATGGTTTTTTGTTGTTTTGGTGCATTGATCTTCCACCTCAGGTTTTGATGGAATTGTTTTTTTTTGCATCGCATTGGTAGATTTGGATCGAATGATGTTGATCTTAAGAAACACCTGGAAATTCAATCCCTCCCCATCTATTTTCCTTGAGGGATAGCCATACTGACTTATTTGCAACTGTTTGCAATCTCGTGGAAAGGATAAGTCAGAGCACGGTGGCTCTTCATTGCAGTATGGTTGGTGATTGGTCAATTTAAAAACCTGTTCTGCAATGAGTACAAACTTTCGAAATATGGAATATGGTCCCAGGGAAAATATATGAATAGTTTTGCTAATAGCTTCACTGAAATTCAAATCAATCAAACATTCAGTTTGATTTTATTTCATTGAATATTTCAAAGGTGATGTGCTAAAATTGTCATTTTTTTTAATACACAAAATATGCTAAGCACATATGCCAGAGTGTCTTCTATGTTCATAATGCCATTGATGGTGTAATTTATTTTCTCAACAGTACAAAGGACATGCAACTGTGGTGTACAACACTCCGCAGTCCGCAGCTTATGCGAAAGAGAAACTCCATGGCTTTGAGTACCCGCCTGGCCAGAGACTGATTGTGAAACCGGATTATTCTCGGCAAAATGAAATCACCTCGTAAGTTTCATGCATGGCAAATTTGTAGTAAGGGATATTATTGGGCTAATTTTGGTGGCTGTTTCTAAAAGTAATAAGAACATTTTGTTTCTACTTATCAGTCCCAGGAGAGAAACTATTGAAAATTAAATGTATTTTTAATTTAGTTTCGTTTCACATGCCATCCCTGCTAATTGGTCACTCATACCTGTCATACTGAAATGTTTATTGACATCTTTTCTTGGAGATTTGAGGTAAAATGGGTGACTTGTACAATATGTTAGAATTCTACCAGATAAAGCCTGAATATGAGTTTTCAACTATCTATAAAACATAATTATTGTTAGTTTGTGATGAAATTGGTGGTGACAATATTAGGAGAAATGCATTTCAAACTTCCCAATTCCAGTCTTAATTATCAATTGATTGTAAATTAATCAATGAATATGGCTGCTGGAGTGCATGTTTTAACACAAGGTGAGTTTTTGAAAGTTATAACACAATGTGAGAATTATGTCATCGTCAAAGTAGTCTTCTATCAGCTGCCACGATTCATTGCACAAATCAGTCTCTTGCCTGGATTATGCCCTCTTGCCATTTCATAGTTTATCCTGGTTCCTTTATATCTCGCTCATTCATCTCCGCAGGACGTTTCGGCACAGTGCCATGCACTCTCAGTCTCCGAGTCAGTTCTCGAGGATGCCACCTCCTCCAAGTGCTGCCTCTGCCCTGCACCCTCCCTCCCTCGGCTCGTCTGGTGCTCAGGGCTTGGTGCCGAGTGGCGCTGACATGCCATTGGCCCACCACCACCTCTCGCATGGTGGTGCTGCCGCCCTTGTGGGTACACGCTCTGCCAATCTACAGACGGACTTGGTGGCCCTGGTGGAGACAATTGCTCAGGCCACGTCGTTGATTCAGGCTGCAGGCCTCTCAGGAGTCATCAACAAAGCAGCCGGCCTCGGCGTCTCAGCATCAGCTCAGGGTGAGTGACACATGCCGCAAACATGTATGGTGCCCTCGTGGAGTGTACTTTAGGGCTATGGTGTTAGCTCAGATTTATAAATTCAACCTTGCCACCAAAGTATTTATTAAATATGAAAATGAACTTTTATGGGTGCAAAATTGTATTACCTTCATTGCAAATTGAAACAAAAACAACTTTGTAAATGCTGCTTTAAATATATGCAAGTTAAAGATTTTATCTTCAAAATGAGTGAATTGCAAGATCAATATTGTAGAATACATAAGCTAAGGTTGATCTGGTTGCTTGTAACGGTCATTTCCCTAGTAGAGCTATAAATAACACACTCTTCAAAGATGGTGATCAAAACAAGACGCCTCAGCCTTCTAATTCCACAATGCCTGGATGAGATTTGTGCCACTGACCACTGGCATACCTGGGAGTATGGATGCTCTGTGAATGCAAACTCCTTTTCACTTTGACCTGAATATTTCAGCTGCAATTTTAGAGAGACCAATGTCAATGTACAGTAGACATACAGCCAGAAATATGTGGTGCAGGGTGTAACTCTGTGGTGTGTGGTAATATGTTGGCGGGTGGATCAGATTTCAGGGGACCATGGCTCATAAACGCATGGAGGTATGCCAATGGCTTCACTTCCAAGTTTAAACTGGACTACAGCAAAACTCTTGATTAGCCGGGCTAATGATGAGGAGAGGCAGCACCGTGAAATACAAACAATCCAAACTTTCACTTTAATTTCTTGTAATTTTCATAATTCGAGCAGATTAACAATCTATTATTATTTACACACATTGTCTGTTATTTTAGATTGCTTTTGGAAATCATTTAGAGCTTTTTTTCCTTCCTGTGATCTTTTTAGGGGTGATAGTAGATAGTAGTAGATGGTGATAGTAGTAGTGATAATATTGGTGATGGAGATGTGAATTTACTCGTATTCTTAACGCTCCATATAATACCTGGTTTCCGAAAATCACGCACCTGTGACTGCAATGTCTCGGATGCTTGGAGAACAGAAACGTGGAACTTCCGTGAAGGCAACTGGCACGCAATCAATCCATCGTGCAGCAGCAGTTATAGGAAACCAGGGCTTACAGTAAATTGTGTATGCAAACGAGTTCGTGGCTATGACTCATGCCATCTCTTCTTCCACTTTCCCCGCTGCCTTCACTTCTACTATTCTCTTCCTCTCCAGTCTGACCTTGATCAGTCACGGCGTAAACAAGCCTGATTGCAGCAAAGTCTCTGGTTCCTTTGGGCGGTATTCAATCTCTTGAGTGGCCACGGCAATAATTGCACATTTACGATATGAAACACATGTTTAAAGATTGTAATAACATTTTTCTTAATTTATGATTGGTTAACCATTGAAGAATCTTCTAAAATTATTCAAGAGTTGAAATCAATTGATTTTGGCGTGACTTGGTTGGAACAATCAGATATTCATGGTGAAGCAAAAAAAAAAACAGGAAACTTTTATTTGCTGTCAACTAGTTTCGACGGCTGTGGCATCATTCTCAAGATAAACAGTTTGTCTTAAGAATGACACTGTAGCCATCAAAACTAGTCAGCATAAAATAAAAGATTTTGGAACAGTACTGGCTTTTTTGCTTCAACGTGAATATTCAAGAGTTTTTTCCCTGCCCATGATCGTCGTCTGCAATGCAAGAACAGATGTCCTAGTAAACTTGAGATATATTTTGTCAACAATTAAATAAAATAACTCAATTTTATGAAGGGGAATGTAATGGATATAATAAGCCCGGTTTAGCCTTTCATTAAAATACAGATATCCTGGAGCTTTTGCGTCGGATTTTATTTTATATAAATATTGTGGAAAATATCAAAGGCGTGTGAACTCATGCACAGATAAACCGCAGCTGGATGACCAGGAGTCTGCTGTAGTTGTTTTTCAGTTCCAAAAAAGTCTAGTAGTTGTCCATTAGTAATTGTACCCTAAGGGTAAAGGTTCCCTATATTTTATAGTAAACAAATTTTATATCATGAATACAGTAAGTCCTCAAATTACAAACATTTTCGACTTACGAGATTTCAGAGATGCAAACAATCAAAAAATTCAAGAGCGCATGAAATATCAAATTTGGCACCGTTGACGTTGGCTAATGCAACACAGTGTGGCGTGAAGGAACTCGCTTTTTGGGCAGAGTCTAAACGAAGTATCAATTTAACTGCTGTAAAGTCAGGAACTGCTCAGCATTTTGCACGTTTTTCCTTCCCTTCACGTTTGAAATTTTTTTGGCTCCAACCGTGATTCTCACACTGCTAGATCAGTTCATCAATGTTTTTTAACGTAAAATTGTAATGCAGCGTTGCATTCTACAGGATAACTACAGTTTGTTGCCTTGCTTACACTTTACAACTAATGAACAAATTCAACTTACGAACTTGGACTCGGCCAACATCTTGTTCATATGTCGAGGACTTATTGCACAAACTTCACTTTGATATTTGGAGACAAGGAATACGTAACTTCTCAGAAACATAAAGGGGCTGCCATGTGGACACCCTATCAGAGAAGTTCTCCTATTTGTGATTGCATATATTCTGCCTTATCAATGAGACTGTCTTTCCTGGTCCATAGGTGATGTTCATGGGGTGAGCAAGGCCTCGTCGATGGGAGAGACATATGACCCTGCTTACTGCTCGGCCAAACTGCCCCCTCCCCAGCCCCTGGCACCCATAGACTCAGATGTGGCTCTCCGGTAAGAATTCTCTTGCTTTGGACAATATCTACTTCCACTCTAAATTTAATGTGGCATGATGACTTCATGGTGTAGTCATTACATTCAGTTGTTGCATTTGGTGTTCTTTGTGGTAATTAATTGATATTGGCTAGGAAGAGACTGAAAACTAGTCAGTTGCCATTTTTTATTACTATTTCATTAATTGCGCTGTATTTTTATTGTGCTCTGGGAATTATTGTCATCAATTCAATTTTTTGATACAGATTTATGTTGGCTACTATATTCCAGTCGCTACTCTTGGAAATTTAAAATAGGCTATATTGTAAACATGTGCTTAATGAGTACAGATAAATTCAACTGGTTAAATGAGAATATGCTGGTGTTATTAGGTGTAATGATACTGACTCCATTGAAGTCTGCTATTTTGAAAAATAAAAGTAGACCATTTATAGAGGCAGTTATTCAGCAGATGAAGATTATTTCCTCCTCTATTCCCTCCGCAATTAGCTGAAAAAGATGTATTCCAGGGCTCACGTGGCACTTCATCCGTTAAAATTTCATCCTGCTCATTTCATGATCCATTGTAGCTGCCACTCATCATTTTAACTTCTTGTCAGAAAGATAGAAGGCATGAATTTTTTAACCATGTCTGAAGTTGTGGCCTTTAATAGTCTGATGCCTTGTCATGACGTACTTGGGGCATCCAAGAAAGGAGTAATAACTGTACATAAATGTGCATTTCAGCATGTGAGTGTCTAAAATTGTATCCGGCTCGACTTTGTGGAAGTTCTTTATATCTGTGATAAAAAGAAGAACACAATGGTAATTTCCACACTTTTAATGTCACAACTCCGCAACCGACCATGGTTTCAACACGTAAGTGCATTTCAGCATGTGAGTGTCTAAAATCGTATCCGGCTCGACTTTGTGGAAGTTCTTTATATCTTTTTGGAAGATTTATATCTTTATGGACTTTGTGGAAGTTCTCTATATGACCTTGAAAATGACACGTGTTGAAACCATGGTCGGTTGCTGAGTTGTGACATTAAAAGTGTGGAAATTACCATTGTGTTCTTCTTTTTATCATGGATGTGAGTGTCTGTTGCAGAGACTGTTAAAATTCATTTTATAGTTATGTTGTTTAGCATATGATGTACAACATAACTATGTATAATTTCATGTTAAATTGAAATTATCCACGATCATTTGTGAATGAAATGTTCAATAGTATGATTTTAACAGCTTTAAATATTTAGGAGTCCATTTATCTAAGAATTTAGGATGGGGTTTAAACGTAGAGCACACAATCAAAAAATCTTTTAAAGTATTGCACTGGGTGATGAGAAACCTCAGAGGAAGCACTAGGGCCACCAAAGAAATGGCCTATACAACCCTAGTACGACCTACATTAGAGTACGCATCTCTTATCTGGGACCCTCATTTTAAAGGAGAGGTCAAGAAATTGGAGAAGGTGCAGAGAAAAGCTGCTAGGTATGTGTTGGGAAAGCATAAAAAAACGGAAAGTGTTTCAGAAATGCTCAGAGTTCTAAGGTGGGAGAGCGTACAAGAGAGGAGGAAAAGAAGCAGGCTATGTGGCATGTTTAGAATAATGAGTGGGGAAAAAGGATGGAAAGAATTTGAGAAGGACATATCAAAACCCAGCTTTGTTGGAAAAAATGATCACCAGTTCAAGATAAAGTGCCGATCCCAAAGGACAAATGCGAAGCAGTTCTCCTTCTTGAATAGGACCATAAGGGACTGGAACGATCTACCAGCAAAACTATTTGAGTCCTTCCCGAAAAATTTACTCAGTTTTAAGAAGCGGTTGAAGAAGTAGGGACCCAGGGCTTTTTATAATGTTTTCTATTGTTATTTCAAATGTTATCTATTGTTTTTTCAATGTTTTCTATTGTTTTCTTTCATCATATGTACATGTTATCACCAGGCCAATGGCTTACTTGTAACAATTTTAATAATAATAATAATAATAATTTAAGCTATCAGAGTGGCAATATGCCTCTCAACAAAAAAAGCCATAATAATGGCTGCGGAGTGAATTTTTGGGATTATTTAACTATTTTATGTAATAGCAATACTCCACAATTGCGAGTAATTTCTCTGTTCCTAAGAGCTGTTGCCTCCCACAATAGCAGTCTTCCACTGTACAGTAAAACTTCGATTTTATGCACTTTGATTTACATCATCTCGTTATTTTGCAGCAACACTCAAGTCTGGCCAGAAAGCGCTGGGAATTGCGTTGGTGAAACTTTGATTTTACATCTTTTCTTGATTTTATGTAGTTTATTTGATTTTGCATAGCCATAACCCCAGCCCCAAAGAGGCTGATGATCTTGATTTTATGCAGTTGTCTTTTGACCTCGCGAAGAACAACCTCAGTATTGAAGATAATTCTGATATCAATTTCATCTACGTATCGTCAAGTTTCTTAAAGATTACCAATGCCCACATTAGGGTTTAATAGACCAAATTAAAACATAGGTATCGCATTACAATGCGCATCGAACAAAGCTAGATTTATAACAGCGACGGTGCTTTCCATTTACAAACCATGTTCCTCCAAATCATGTTCCCACGTAATTACTTCAGATAATCCGTGTAGTAATCACATATGATTGCGTAGTCAGGGATCTAAGGTCATCAAAGCCCCACAACAGTTCATATCGTCTCCGCCAAATGGTAATGACATAAGAAGCTTTCAAGGTAAAACAAAGTGACTTTCGTCTTACTGTAAACTCTGTTGCTGATTATCCAATATTAATTCCAGATTATGGGCGTAGGTTTGGCAAGTGTTCCTCGCAAATGTTCTTCTTTCAGCTAAATATGAAATTCAGTATGGAAAAAGTAATTGTGCTTTACTTGATCATCATTTTTCAAATGATTTTTTAACTTTGCATAAAAATTTCATTCGTATCCATTCGTCTCAATATGCAGTGTTCAATTTAACTTTTAATTACAGGTTATTTATTGTATGCCAGCCAACACCTCCTCCCATGTATGCATTGAAGGATGTCTTTGGTCGATTTGGAAATCTTATTGATGTCTACATATTATCATGGAAAAGCTGTGGTTATGCCAAGTATGCCTCCAAGGAATCTGCAGAAAATGCTATTGCTGTAAGTCTGCTTTACCTATCAAGAGTTCTGTATAGTGAGCCAGCTAGCTAATAGTCCATCGGATTAAATGCTGTAAATTCTGTCTCAGTAAATCTGTCTCTTCATAGTTGTGGTTTAGAATTCCCTTATTCCCTGTTTTTTGCTTAACTCCCTCCAATGCTTTGTACCCTAGACAAGTTTGAATAAGTGGTGTCTTGACGTCATTCTAAGCCTGCCTATGTACGTTCCGAATTTTGTCCCAGAGTCTTGCTGTCTCCATTAGTGATCAATTTTACCATAAAAAATCTTTTAAGTAGTACTTGACCTCTTTTACTGTTATAAGTTCCTTGAAATGTGTGGTCATGCTTTGTTTACAAATGAATAGCATGCCACCAATTCTAGGGTACCATTACAGAAAGAGGATATGTGTCCCATACATGCCAGTTGCTCAAAGATACTTGAATGGCATGCTCATATAAATTTTGTGATTTTCAAAATTATTTATCGGAATAAAGCTCTAAAATGTGTCAAATGGTAGCTATCCTTGCTTGCAGTGCTGCTTCATAGATGAGACCTAGGGTTCAAATGAGGATGCTATTGAGGCTAAGAATATGAGGTGGAATCTCTGCTCTTCAATCTGTATTGCTGGCTCTCCTGCAAATATCATGTCCCTTTTTTATATGAGTCATGGTATGAATGGCCTTTTTACGTGCTATCCTGGTCTTGTAATGAAACAATGTTAAACTATTAACTAGGGATGGGCGGATCCAGGATTTTTTTCTGATCCGGATCAGATACTTGATTTCAGGTGTCGGATCTTCAGATATTGTTGGATCCAAATGCATTTTCAATGGCCTGCTATACAACGAAGTAATTATTCAAGTTACTTCTGGGTACATGCATTCAAAGGAATGTTATTTAGAATTCCATACACATTTTCATATTTTTACTGATAAAAAGTCATTTTTATAAGCTTTCAAGTTATTTTTTAAAAACACTAAAATCTGTACACGGCTGCAAATAAGGGAGTCAAGGGAGAACATGTCAGATCTTGCTATTTTGTGATGTCATTGCCTTCAAAGTGGGACTGGGCGAGCTATGTGATATATACAGTTGGTATTTCCAGGCCTTATCTTCTTGTTTGATGGTGCTGATGCCACACTTTTTTCTTTTAAAATTGTGCTATTTGGACAATGTTGAATATTGCTGGCTGAAATTGTTGCATAACTCCTATGAGAGCTTTGAAGCAATAGGGTTCATGAGGACAAGAATCGCAGTGCAACGGTGCTTTGGATGAGATGATCGGAACTCTTTCCACTCCCTATTAAGGCCGTTTTCCATGGTACACGGAATTGCACAATCTGACGTACGTGCGAAGGCACAATCAAAATTGCATCGTGTAAAGCGGTGAATTGCTAGAACACATGCGAGAATGCGTGGACGCGAGACGGCAAAATAGCCCCTGTTCTAATTTCGTTCATGCATTCGCGCGATTCCACGCCATTTTAGAAATTAATGCAGCTCTAACCTGCGCAATTCCGTGTACCGTGTAAAACGGCCTTTATGCGACGTTGCATTCACTGAAGAATAAATTTAAAATTTCTGATTCAGATCCGATGCTTTCAATAAATTTGAATCCAAAGTATCCAGTGAAGGACAATATCCGTGGATATTTGGATTGGAGGTATATGATCCAACCAACCGTACTAATTACAGGTGTATCTCCTATTTTGGTTTACAGACGTTGCATGGTCAGGAGATATGTGGGTCACGGATGAAGGTAATGCCAGCTGAACCAAATGAGAAAGCTGACTCATCCAGGAAAAGAATCAAAGTCAGTGTGGACGATGAATGAGCTCTAAGGTTGGTTAACTCAAACACTTATAAGCTAGTTTCACTCCATATTTTCAGAGTTCTAAGAAAAGGAAAGAAAAGTTGGTAATTCACATTCTGATGTCTCTAGGAGATAATTTCAGTTGAGGAGAGGTAGTTCAAAAAATTTATTTTTTTACTTTTATTTATTTAAAATATGTAAATGGAATCATAAAAATGAATATATTAGTATGGAAACCAGCGATTAAAAAAGAAACAGAAACTTTCATCATTATTTAGTGTAGGTCGTCAAGAACGGACACACACAATGATTATATTTATGAATTGAACCTTCATGTGGCAGAATAACCCAAAATGATCTCCATTGTGCTATTGTAATCAGTTTTAATTTATGCACGTGTATGTACATTTCAGTGGCAACCTCTTGCAGCTGCTGAGTAACTTTTTGCGATAGTAAACATTTCATTTTCAAGGTATGACCTTACCATCTTTTAACCAAAGAAGAACTTTTTTGTGTTTTTTCTTCATTCCTTACATACTAATCAATGCAGAGATTCTTGTGTTGCAGAGCGAGTGGACAGGGCCATTTTGAAACTCTGTACACACGATCACGTAAGCGCTAAGGGCATTTGGCTCTGATGGTTTGTGCAAGACAAATGCATCTCAATGTGCTCCACACATCTTATATATCTTCCCTGCTGCTGCTGTCTATATTTTTTCATTCATTCATTTTTCTGTTGTTAGAAATTAACACAAGATGAACTGGGTCAGCTGACGCAAACAAATACTTACAGGATGTCATTCCACTGTATTTTGCCTGCTTCTGTTACTTTTAGGCAACAAAGGTGTATTTCTATATATTCTGGAAGGCTTTATGTAGTGATTAGTCTGAGTCTAATTATGGTGATGTCGTTATCACATGTGCCGTTTCTTTTTTTGTTTGTTGAGCCTGTGGCAGGTGAATCCCTTCCCCAATGTGCACGCTCATTGCACTGACGTGTGTTTTCTCCCCTTCGCAGCTTTATGTTGACAAGGGGCTGACTGAATGAAGATTCGTGATGACGACTTCCTTACAACAGTGTGACATCTTGTACGAAAACTACTTCCTTTGAAATTATGGACATGTGAGACGACTTATTCACAATGGCACTGGTGAACTTGCAACAAATGGATGCCTTATGTGTCGACTGATGGACAATTTCGATACATCTCACTTCGTGCAAAAATGAATGATGCTGTGACTATTGTTGAATGTTCAGTCTGGACTTGATTTATGTGTCACTGCCGACCTCTTCAGTATGCTGTTGACTGTTTGACTATTATTTTGGATTCTTAGATTTTCTATTGACTTTTTTAATGACTTAAAAGTTGTTACCCATCAAATGGTTGTTAGTAGTCATGAAGTTTCCCTGATTCCCTGATTCCCTCAAGTGATTTTTATCTTGTTGTGATTTATGAAAAAGAGTATTGTTACTATTTCTTTTAAAGTTGGCATATGCACATATTTATGTTGTGGTTTATTTTTGGTGTTGCTTTATTATTTGGCATAAATTACTAATTCATGTTAAATCTTGTATTGTTTTGTAGTTATAAATACATATGATAGATCTATGTAACAATTTTCATGGTTGTAATTTTATGCTGTGAATTCCCATAATGTGTGACAATGTCAATTCCTTATTTGAGAGACAAACTGACGGACCATCTCGTGACCAGGTAAGACTGAGGCTTAGAACAGAAATGGTGAGGAGCAGTGAGACCGAAAATGAGGGTTTTTTTTTTTTCAATTATATTTTAGTTATTTTGAAATACTTTCTGAGAATCCGTATCCAAGGATTCCGAACCATTTCTCATTCCTCTCTCTTTGCTTATACACGTATGTGTATTTACATTGATTATATTTATTCACTCCAATTATGCAGTTATTTCCAATGACTGTGTGCCAATGTCTGAAATATTATAGAGACAAGAGGCCATTTCTTTTGCCTCTAGTAGTCAAGTCCCTAAATAGGCCCCAGACGAATGACACCCACATTAATGACATTTAACTGCGACAGAGTTCAAAGAAGTATAGACTATAATAGTCTAAGAAGTAATAGGCTCATTGTAATTGTACCTTGTTCTCTTTCCATGCCTCATCATTCTGATCCACAAAAGCTTGCCATTTTTAGGCTGTGTACATTTGTAGAGTAGTATGTGTAACATGTCTTCTTCATTTTCGTTGATTGTTAAAGATTTAGGCTTGGACATTAGGTATTATCATAAGAATGAAAAATAACCATCTTCACAAAAAAATTGCTGAAATGCAAAAAACATACTTTATTTGACAAACTTGGCTTCAGAGCGAACCGAATTCAACAGCATTTAAAGTGCAAAAACAAGAAATCCAACGAAGCTATTACAGTTCATTGATGAGCCTCACTTATTGTCTTTTTACAGTTTCCTATATTGTTAGCTATAATTTATGTTTAAGAAAGAAATGAAATTGTTTAGTAATTTGCTTGAGCTAACTTCCATGTACATATTTTACTTCTGTGCCCATGTCTCTGATACACTTGCTGATGGATAACATTCAAAATGTTAATCCACTAATAGATTCCTCTCCTCCACCCTCAATCGCTATGTTACCAATTCAACCTCATATCCTTTGCAAACAGGATTGTTTTACAAGAATTGCTCGGTTTCATGCTATTGTGGTGTTTCATATCTACATCAATATACTACCCCACAAGCCGCCTAAGAAGGCATTTGCCAGGGGGTGTTAGGAAACCAGCCATCTACATATAAAAAGGAAATGCTCAAACAAGATTATGATTAGCATTTATTAAAGTCCTTTGTGGTTCAAGAAGTTCCTCGATGAGGTGTATAACTGGAAAATATCCCAGGTTGGGCACACACAGTAAAAGACAAAAAGACTCACAAAACTAAAAATTTTTCGGTTGTACCTACCACCTTTAGAGTTATGACAATGACAATGTTTTTATCAAATCCCCTACTATCACCTTCAGACAACCAGCAAACCTTTCCGATTTATTCCGCGCGACAAAACCCCTTACAAAGGTCAGTCATTACTCTCAATAGTATACCTTTGCCCTGCGGTCGTCCCAGATGTAAGACCTGCCCAATTTTCACCCCACCTTCTATCCCCAGTCATCTCGTCTCCTGTCTACCACCCCCCTTGCTGCCTCTCGTACTTCCAGGAATGTAATCTACCTTATATAATGTTGCTCCTATATAGCTAAACTCTGCTCAACCTAAGAATAAACAACCACAGGGCATCATGCACTTCTCCCCACTTTGCATCCCTCCCTGTGGCGAAACATGCAGCCAATCATGAGCGTCCATTTATGATTGCCACAGTGTTTTAGTTTTGGCTTCCCTTCCCCCCACAGATCACCCTCAATTCCAGTGAACTCTTCCACCCTTAAACTCAATTCAATTGAATTAACTTATATTTGGCTCTTTAAAACATTTCATCCTCCCGGATTATCATCAGACATCAACAGATAATCCCTTTAATTACCTCAGCCCACTCTTTTCCCCCCCTGGACTCTCCTCCCCACTATTCCCCCTTTCTCGGCTTTCCTTAATCCTTTACCATAGTCTTTTTCCTAACTGTGAGGAAGGTGGTAGGTGCCTCTGAAAATTTATTTAGTATATAAGAGGATATTTGTTGGTCTGTCTGCAATGTGTTTCCATATGGCATCACGGATTGTGACCTAAGTTTGTACATAGATGCATCTCATGCTCCCAAACCTCGTAGTGCTACATATGGTTGTATCCGATGCGTCCTTTGCGTAGTTTTCTCATTACTGATAGTTACATCATATCATAAAACTTCAACTTCTATGGTTGTACATCCTGGCGGGTAGGCACACCTCTTGACTCGCTCAAAGGGAAAACATCTCCTCTAGGGGCAAACGTATTTGTTGGGGTATGCGTTCACGCAACGATTTTGGACTACACATACATATGGACACATAATAATCAATGTTATGGATATAAGCTGATCTCTTGTGAGGTAATAAACGGAAATCATTTTTTCCATTGTTCAGTGTTACACATGTATACCATCATCATACCTGCTTTGTTCTTTTGCCTAAAAATCCTGCCATGTGACCATGAATTCCAAGTTTCCCACTTCTTTGGGTACTATCCTTCCTGAGCAACGCCGGGTGGCCTGCTAGTGTAAATATAAAACACGAAAAACAGATAATACGTCAATGACTGGTTGTCATACTAGTTCTTAAGTTATCTTTTCCACTCACTACTGAAGTGAAAACCATCATCCTTATTAAAATTTTATTAGGCTATATACATATACATACTGCCATGATTTAGATATGCATACATAGCTGTTATGCAGTGCTCTGATTTTCTAGGAGGATCTTTTACCTTGTCTTGGCATCAAGTAATCAGTGGTGGATGAATTCTGCCGTTGCATAGATTCCCCCTCTCCCCCCAAAGCCTCGGAGAAATAAAAAAATTATTCAAAACTCTTGTCTAGTTTTGACATATAATAACTGCACCTGCTTAAAGTTAAATTTTAAGTGGCAAAATGATGTAAAATGTATTTCCAGGCATGTCATTTTTCAGAAATTTTCCCAGATGGATAAATGTTGCCATAGGAGGTCACTCCCCCAGGCCCTCCATCCTTCCTGAAGCATATTCTTAGTTACCCCACTGCAGGGGCGCAGCTAGGAATTAAGGCTAGAGGGGGTTTTAGGCACAACTAATACTTACGGGTGTGAGGGGTATTGCATACCCATCAGGGGTTGCGGGGGCCCTCTTCCCGAAAAATTTTAATAATAATGTTTCAAAATGGCAATTTTCACAGCTTTCTGAGGGATATTTGATAAATCCTAACACTATTCCATAAGTAATACTGATCCAAATAAGTAAAATGGATTAAACTTAAAAATTTCTCTGAGCTCTGTGGGGGTTTTAACCCCCAAAACCCCCTTGCTGCACCACTGCCCCTCTGGTCTCTTTGATGTAACTAGACTCACACACACTCAGAATCTCGTACAATCGAATTTTGTTATAACAACTTCTGAATATCCCTGGAAAATAAATTGTAATTATAACTAAATCTCACTATAGCCAATATGCAGCTAAAATCACTTCTTTTTCCAGATATTACTGCACAAAAAAGTAGAGAATTTAGCTTTTTTACACACATCTATCCAGAAGTAAATGCATCATTATTTCAGATCCAAGTTAAGAAATAATTTTATCAGAATCAATGTAGCCGATGTACAACAAAAAAGCCTCGGTATTCTGTGGCAACAGTGTGAAAAGACAAAATTTGATTCCTATACATACTAATATCGAGTATGTATCTAAATTTTGCCAAATAGGTACTAGTTCTAGGCATATATGTAATGGTCAAAATGATTGCTCCGCAAATGAACAAACGCTCCAGATTGTGCATCAGCAGGGCAGTTGAATTCATGAGGAAATTCCCTAGCTGGAGGGCTCACTTTCGATTTGTACTGGATGATCTTCCAATTCTAGGGAAAATTCTATGGCTGGAGCGCCCACTCACCTTCAATGCACTATTATTCTTAGTGAAAGTAAAAAATTATTTTCCTATCAGAGCTCTCGCTGAGCAAGGAAGCAGACAACTGTGTAGCATACTGCATTTATCTGAATATAGTCCCCCCCCTTTTTTTTTTAATGCTCCAGTAAAGGGGGGGACTCTATTCAAATGAACTTTTTCAATTTTTCCTGAAACTAAAGCTTCAAAATTAAGGGGGGGACTATATTCGAAGAAATACGGTACTGTTGGTCTGCCTGAGTATATTAGTCAATTGAGTCCTATGCAGTAGCCAAGATGTTATCTCAGTAGATCTTCTGACCATGTAAGCAAACAACTGGGATAAGGGATGTCCACTCTCTCGTTAACGCTGGCAGATTATCATCTCTTCCTTTTCTTCTTTGGATTCATTAGATTATTTATTCAAGTATCAGACATTTGTTGGATGCTAACATATAAGCGATATTTGGACATGCTACGCTGTAATTTCTTTGGAAGGAGTGCTCCTAAAAAGGAAATCTAGAAAAAAATCAACATACAGTAGACTCTCGTTATTACGAAGTTCACGGGACCGAAAAACCGGAGGTTCGTAATAACGAAGTTCTTAGGAACGTTTCTTTTAGGAATCGTCGAAAAAACCGGATAGAATAAACGCGATTAAGTGACGCGGAAATATATATAAACAGGAAAATTCGTTTCAGATTCAGCATGCGGCATGACGTAATCGAGGTTTGATATCTTCCCCAGTACAGTAAGGCCGATTTACGAACTAGGTGCGTTCCAAGACCTTGTTCCTAAGTTGATAAACCTACATTTGGACATGCTACGCTGTAATTTCTTTGGAAGGAGTGCTCCTAAAAAGGAAATCTAGAAAAAAAATCAACATACAGTAGACTCTCGTTATTACGAAGTTCACGGGACCGAAAAAACCGGCCACCGAGAGTTGTCCGATGTCAGGCAGAATGGTCTAGGTCGGGGCAGCGTTGCCAGGTAAGAAATTGAAACGTCTACAAAGGGCTCCCAGAATAAAGGAGACGGAAAGGACAACGAGCGTGAAGGACCTAGTGGATGAATCACTTGTTTTGGGGATTTGAAGAAAGGGCATGTTTTAGTGGATCAGGCTTATTTCGCTGCGCTTTATGAATTTGACAACGTTGTATGACTAGGCGATTGTGTGAGGTGTGTTTGGGGGACAGCGATTGACTGCAAACCGTACTGGCGAAGGGTTATCCGCACCTCCTATTGTGCTCTCATCGGACAACTTTCGCTGGCCGGACTGTATGCAAGGCATCGAAGAGTACGGTTACCATGCAGAATGCAACACTTCACAACAATCGTGCACTAACTCACGATTGTGACGAATTGATCTAGCTGGGCGTGCAACGCAGCCGGAGCCGAAAAAAAATCGCTCTCCACGGCAAGGAACAACGGGCGAAACGCTGAACAGTTCCTAACTTCACACCGGAATGAATGATACTTTGTTCAGATTATGCCCAGAGTACGATTTCCTCTACGCCACACTGTGTAGCAACGGCCGAATCATAAGGCTCCAAATTTGAAATTTTTTAATGCTGGCATCTCTGAAAGTTCATAAATCGAATGTGTGTTGGAAGAGAACTAACTGTACATCAAATTTACGAGCTGTAATGAGTCTGTCACCATGATTCCCCAGGAATGAAGCTTATCATATGACGTTGCACTTATAGTGAAGAAAGAACCATAAATGACACTCACAGCACACAAAGAGAACTTAAACGTGACATGATTATTAAAACTTATGGTAGTGAATATCCATCTGAATGCCATAGATTATGCGTGGAACTTCGTAATAGAGTTCATTTTGTAACCGCCGGGACCGGGACTGAGGTTCGTAATTTCGTAAAAAGGAAAATTTCGTAATAATGTTTCTGTTCCTATGGCTTGGATAGGCCTTTTTGTCGGGACCAACGATTTGCTTCGTAAAAACGAGACCTTCGTAATTAAGTTGTTCGCATTAACGAAAATTCTGTAGTAGTAATATCTGTAAAACTTCCCATGAGTAGGCCTCATAGATTATCATACCCTTAAACTTCAACAACAGATGGTGCCAGACTACTTACCTCGCTTATTCCAATCTCTATCATGTGGATGTGAAGTATGCGTTTAGTAGTAGTTTAGCAGTTTTTGATGTTATTACTATGCATATTAATACTGATAATGTTTAAAAAACTGTGATGAGGTCATGTTTCAGTGGGTACTGTAGCATTTGATATGAGTGGATTTAGTGCTCTGCCAGGGTTACCGGGTTATGTGGACTTCTGGGTTATTGTTATCTGAGTTTCCTGGACTCAACTGTACTGTTAACAAATTGTCTGACATTATAGACAACTACATTCAAGTTACTAGTGTTGAAATGTAGATTACAACACTACCAAGAACAAAATCCTACAATTCCCTAGTCATGTTATGATTCCGTTTTATAAAATTGATGACTGCTAATAATAATAATTTATTCCATCCTGGAGACATTACAAGGATGTATTGGACAGGTCAAAAATATGGAAAGATGAAAATGGTACACAAAAAAAGTCTCTGATTAAAACTGCAAGAAGTACTCTTCCACACTGTAAAAACACTTTGACAATAGGAATTTCCTCAGCTGGCATTTAAATCCAGACAGTGCTATTTAATTAGGTCAAGATGTGTGATTGAAACTTACACCAATGATGTGAGTAGTAAATGTGCATAACTTTGGCTGAAATAGAATGACTAGCTTCTTAGAAATTGGTAACCAAATTTGGGTCTTTGTTTGAACTTTGGTCTTTATTTCCTAGGTACATTTTCTGAATAATTTTGATATTATTTAAATGAATTTCTAAAGTTATATTTTGGCATGAGCTCCTTGGCTCGTTAGCTAATGTAATCCAAACAGATAGTTCTGTTGTCTGAATGTAATGATAATAAACATCTTTACATATGTAATTGCAGATATTGATGTTGTGCTTGACACAACTAACTGCAGCAAGAATGATGGGGGAGCAGAGGACTTTATTTTAGAGAATGAGTGGATCCTATGTCATGGTTTAACACCTTCAGTGCGGAGCACGTCAACTGACGTGGTCCCATCGAAGCCGAGATACGGAGCATGTCAATTGACGTGCTCTGCCGGTCGGGCCGGGAGCCCTTTCTCCACCTCCGTACATGACTAATATCCACTTCTGAGTCTTCCGATCGTGTGTATGGCCTTCAGCAAGCTTCCCTCTTTCGAACTGTGAGTGCCGTTTGTAAAAGGCAGTATTTGAATGGAAGTTATGGTACGGAAATCTTCCTCTATTTCTCTTTCTTATTTTAACGGCCGATTTTAACGACTTTAATGAAAATCGGGCCTACATTGAATGCGTTAATGGGCTGAATTCTTAATTCATATTGGCTTCCTAAAACTTCTTTGTGCAAGATGGATTTGAAAGTATATTATTTTCCTTTGGAGTTTGACGGATTCATAATGTATTCGCTTAGATATTTCAAGAGCAGCACAAATGAAATTAATTGGACAGTGAAATTACTATAAGATATTTGAAGTCCTCGATGCTTTGCCATTTTTGCACTAAAACAACTTTTCCAGGCCTTTTTGATTTATATAGTTACTGCTTTAATGTTTCAGTCAATTCATCACCATCGGCAGTGAATCCAGGATATTATGACCAGGAAAGCAGTCAGACATGTAAGTAAGCTGCAAGAAAAGTAGTTACAGTTGAGGACCTCAAATCCGGAACTCAGAAACCCGGAAAACCAGAAATCCAGAACGTTTGAAAATTCTTCTGCATAGGGTTTCGACTAGCCACCTCGTGGCACCACTCTCTGAGCCTTGTTCTGGGATGAGTAGGAAGTTAGCACATGCTATGAACATAAGCTAACAACCTAGGCAGGGACACAGGGATCTCAAACATCGAGCACAAGAGTCTGAATGCATTTATAAATTAACTGATTAACAAAGTATACCACGAAGACCAGAAATTCAGGAAAACCAGAAATCCAGAAACCCTTAGGTCTCAAGCTTTCCGGAATTGAGGTCCCCAACTGTATTAACTTTATTTGTGTTTCATTTAACTTAGGCTTGGTAACTTGTCATTTATTACATGCTACACGAGACGCACAGATGCCTGCACTTACTTTGGTAAAATATTCTTATAGATAAATTATTTGTGCAACTACAATTCAAGCATGACACCATAAGGACACCCTCTCTAAAACATTAAAGCCATTTTTGGTGCAGGCTACAATAAAGGTTTGCTCTAAACTCCAGGTAAGGAAGGCCTTTTGAGCGACTGTCATGCTTTATTTATTTACCCTCTATTCTCATTCTGCTCTGGGCTTGTAATTTGTTTGAATCTAGAAATTTTTTATTTTCTTCTCATTCATCTCTCTCCAATACAACATTGTGTCTATGCTACTTGGGTAGAGTCATTTTATAAGCTGCCTTGTGAGCTATGTTCTATTCTTTTGTACACAAAGATTTTACACGTAAATTCTCTCTATGCCATCAGGTTCTCCATCGGTTAAAAAGATTTATTTATGTGATTATGCTTCAAATGTATTTTTAAAATATGTATGTTAATAAAACTCATAAGAATTGAATTTGGAATTATTTAAGCAACATTTTTTGCCCCCTTCCACTTTGATGGTACTGCTTGGAGCTCTTCTATTTTCTTCTACATGATTTTAAACTGTGATGAATGAATTTTTTTAAATTCTGCTATTTATGGAAATATTTTGACCAAAAAGATGGACCTCAACAGTCCATAATCAGAATGAGCATGAACCATTGTATTGGAGATTCAAAGTAGTGGTGGATGATGATGTGATTGTGGGTGCAGATTTAGTAATACACATATGCCCTCTTAAAACCCTGTTAATTTGAAATACCACCTCACTGAGTGGGCAGTCCTAATAAAAATAGCCAGAGAAATTGCATGCTAAGTGTTGCGAATAATTCAAAATACCACTTAACATGTAATTCGAAATCTAATTTGCCTTGCAAAACTTGTTTTTACTAGGTAATTTGAAGTCATCCTTGGCATTGGTACATTTTTAGGGGTCAGAAGCAATGATTTTGAAGTGAGTTATGACGGCCCGCTCTTTGAAATCAACTTAATTTTTTAATGAGACTATTATACCAAAATCAAAAATCTCACAAGTAGGTATGTACTTCGCTTTCTCGGCCTCTCGGTATTTGGATATTTTCTTTGGACATTAATCTTGATTCGTTTGGAAGAGAGACCAACAGAACCATTGGCAGGCTGATAATCAACTAGAGAATCTCTTACCCACTTACTTATTGATCAGATAGGGGATGGCGAGCCTTCGGCATGGGTGCCGAAAGTGGCACGTGGGGCAATTATGTTGGTACATGGTGCCAGGAGGGCACGCAATTCAAACATGTTTACTCTTTATGTCAACTTGGGCTCTCGATCGCCAAAGGTTCACCATCCCTGGCCTAGGTGCTTCTCCACTATTTGCCCTTTCAGTTGATCTCATAATTCCATCACTGCATGAACCTATCTAAAGGGTCTCCAGCCTTCCCCCCCTCTTGCCCTGCCTCAATAGTTAATTGCCTTCCCTTATTTCTCTCTCCAGCACCAATCCTCTCCCCTCGTTGTCGTGACAGATTTAATGTGATAAGCCTAGACAACTTAGAGCACCATGAATTAAGGTTTAGCACTTGATGTCTTTACCGTCTCAAATGAATTCGCCTTGATCTCTAGAGTTATCAGGTGAAAGGAAAAAGCAAGCGTTTTCATCCTCCAAAGAAACTTAATTCAAGGCCGAACTAACTAAGCCAAAAATTATTGTAGTAACCTAAGTTAAGTCAAACTTTTAGTGTTTCATTCAGGCCCGTATGCCAATGACATGGAAAAGAGATCCATATCCCGCATTGACATAGAGTAAGATCAAAAGTAGATCGCCAATTGCCCAAAAGTTACTTAGGGCTACAATGCATACCAGTTATTTCCACTTCTTATCATTTAAAGCTTAATTGACAGTCACACGGTGTAGAAATTGATGCACCTCCGCCCTCGGAAAAAAATATGCCCGGATCTCTCTGCATACAAGTTACACTACATACATTTGCTCTGCGCAAAGGTTTCAATTCATACTCCCAATGATGAAGATTTTCCATCATGAACTGCCCTAAATGACTTCTTTCTTATGCCTATAGATAGTGTAATGGTTCAGACACCATTTTACGAGGTGCATTCATTTCGGCGCATTCATTTCCCTTTGCCCGCTCCATTCCGCTAAACTTTCCCCCCCAGACCATGGCCCGTGGAGGAAAGCATGAATGCGTAAGGGGATGAATGTCGGTTATGAAAGATTATGAGTGTTGTGTGTGAGTGTGTTTGGGAGGACGGGTACTCGGGTTTTTCCCATGAATAGCGTGTTCCTCCTCCCTTTTCTTGTGTGTTACCCCACCCCAAGATGGGGATTATAAAAAGGTTGTGCGCATGGAAGAAAAGAGTGTAATTTTGAAGTGAGTGTCGGGCGGAGCCCATGCCCGAATTTGGGTGCGACACGGCAGAGAAGACGAGGGGCCTAACAAATCACGCGACTGATTGGTCTGAAATAAGAGACCCCCCCCACTCCGACGGAGCAAGGACCAGCTGAAGAAGACGTATTCCCTCCGTTCCAGATGCAGCTTCCTCCAACAAGGGAGAAAGGAGTGTGCAGTAAATTGAACGAGAGTTTGTTGGATCCAACCTGGTCTAACCACAGGCAACGATCAAGTAAGATCACAACAATCCCCTCTTGTCTTCTGCCAAGTGTCAAGACAGACAGTCACGAAACGCGCCCGTTACTCAGTGAAAGTGAAATTAATCACCAAAGTAAAATTAAAATTCATTGGGATGGACTTTCATTTACCTCCCCCGTCAATTAATAATTAAAAAGTGTATCATTATTTACGTGTTCACGACCGAACTATATTTTGTAGTTATCATTTGCTATTCCAATTTCATCTTGAAAATCAAGGTATATTGTTGTTTTTTTTTTATCATTGATGTTTCATAAACATTTGGTTTCGCTGAAAGTGTTGAGTAAGTGTTTTGTTTTAACTCCTTCACGGGTCATCTTAAGGAAAAATATCCCTCGCCATTCCTTTTGACCTGTTCATTGTTCTTTCCGTGAATGCATTGTGGAAGAGTGCATAAGCGTTCGAACGTTACCCATCGGGTCGAATCGGGAACCCCCCACCCCCAATTATTTCCAAAGAAGGGGAATATTTTTAATTTCTGTAAATTGTACGAAGAGAGTGACATAGGTTTGTCCCGTAGGTCCCATGCGGGAGGGATCCACGCGGATTTATATATTTTCTTTTGTTTTTGTGAGACATCCCCCGGTTCTATTTTGATATCCGGGCGAGCCAGGGGTGGGATGCCACAATAGAAATATGTAGTAGTACAATATTTTCTACTAATTTCTGAATATTTGTTGGATAATTGGGGGAAGTACATTTAATTAGAATCTGTATAATTTCTAGTCCATTTTTTGTCAACATTACGTCCCTTCAATTTTGAATTAACGAGATTTTACTGAGCATAATTTGGTTGCATTAACAATATGCTACCTTACCCCTGAAATTTTAACATGTCCAAGCACTTTGTATTTCAAGACATTTCTTCACATATTTGATATTAGGGACCAGAAAAAAGGAATAAAGGTCGTAATCATGGGTTTCTTTGATGTAAGAGCCATTTTTGGCCAAAAGTCATGAAATTTGACTTGCAGATAATGAAGAATGGCAAAAAAGTAACAATAACCGTGTGGCTTAAGGGGTTGTTAACTGAATTCTTATAACCGTGGGCTCGAGTAAGGGAAAGTATCATAGAGCAATAACTATCCTGATCTCAGCTTTTGATAATGTCCTGGACCCACATCACTTTTGAAATGCTTTATATGCATACGACTAATTGGAGCTTGGGGAGAGACCTACAGGGTTCCCACTCAAACGTGAAAACCTTAAAACCGTGAATAAGCCAAGAATTTCGTCTACTGTGAAAAAACCTGGAAAAAGCCGTGAAATTCGTCGTAAAACCTTAAACCTCTCAAACTTGATTGTAGATCTACGATTAACGAATCAAAAGAAAAATAGGTCAGTCACTCGCACATACTGTCCACGCATTTATAAGCACACATATTCGAAGCACAAATATTGGTCCGTGTGTCATGATGACACGCAGACCTCAAGGCTGTGATCGGAAGACCTTTAACCTAAGTGATCATTAACCCTGGCGATAAATCAGACACCTCTTCACTTTCCTGTCACCCTCCATTTTCCCACCCACAACCTTTAGCCAGCCCTAAATTTTGCTAACGATAGGAGACATCATAAGAGTACTTTCATTGCTGCGTTTGTATTCCTGGCGTTTATCGCGTATGTTAAATTTTTAGTAAACGTGCAGCCAGTGATTTTTATGTGAGTTTTCTGGGGTATTGGCTATTTCTACTTTAAATTATTAATTCCAACAAGATTTATGGAATGGTGATGTTTGATGATGCTACTCATCTGCTAAAGCAGACTAGAGATACTATTCTGTCAGCTCAAGAGGCTGTCATAAAATGTTTGCATATGTATAAATAAGTCCATATGGAGACTGGGAGTCTTCTGAATAAGGTCCTAATGATAACAGTAAGTACTCATACATACTGTTTTGTGTGCTTCAGAAAAATTGACCTCTTTTCATTAATATGTACAGCAATACATGGAATAAGCAGGACATTAGTAATTAAACACAACATAATTAACTTGTATTATGTATTTATGTTTCTTTATGAAAGTCATACATAAATCCCAATACTGGTCTTTATGGACAAACTGAATGCAACTTACAAGTATGTATATAAATATTTCATGAAATGTCTCACAGCCAAGGTGTATGGCTTATGTACTTAAACTCATTCAAATTAGTTTAAATGTCATGCTCTTTAGGAGTCACAGCAGCAATATTGCTCATCAATAAGTGAACACATTATTCACCTCCAAGTACTCCCTCCAGAAATTGATAAGTCATGTGATGAGAGGACAATGATGGCATGCTAGCAACATCTGTTTTGCAGTGAATCATTGGCCACACTATGACACACACCAAGCTAAGTGATGATGATGTTGTGGCACATCTTCCTCTTTCACAGTCCCTTGATTCACATCAGAACATTCAAATTCATGGTCTCTATTTAAATGCCCTGAATGAAGACGTTTTAAGGGCATCCAATGGTTTAGGAGTAGCACCAATCCATCTCAAAAAGCCCAAGAGAATTAAATTAACTTGTGTATGCAAGTGAATGATATTCACAGTAAAATGCATTTGTTTTTCCTTTTCCTTGGTGCTCTGTGTTTGAGGGCAGCTGTGATGGCAAGGTCGAAGACATTCTTCACACCCACCTGTACGAGAAACAATGGATGGCTGGTAATTTGTTTTTTTTTTTTAAATTGACGGGTTAACCCATTTACCATAATCTTACACATAACTTCCACAAATAACAGAAAATATGAGACAAACACTCACAGAATAAACGCATTAAAAATGTTCCACACAGGATTTCTTAATTGATGTATGATACATGAAGGTACATGCAATAAATATTAACAACTGAAATATGAATGTGTTTAAAGGGCATATCCTACTGACAGAGTCGGCGCAGTATCAAAAATAAATGTAATTCAAATTTTTACTTCTTTTGTAATTTGTATTTAGTATCTAATATACAATATCTAAAAGAATTGATTATTTTGTTTCTAATATACATTTTAGGAAGAATTTTGTAATTTAAAATGCATTTCAAATCAAAATATATACTCCGAGCAGTTTCGATTACACGAGCGTTGAAGTTCCTTCATTCAGTAAAAGTAAGTATCAAAGGCATCAAATTTTTGCTGCAATGACAAAGCCACAAAATAAACTGCTGATAGACCTTAATTTAGTGTTCTACAGACCCCTAATGAGCGTTTCTACGTAACTGTCATACTAGGGTTCAAAAATTCAATTTGAGGTAAATGGACCATTCTAAGTCCTGAAATGGTGTAAATATTCCAAATTTTAATAATCCGTATCTGTTTCTCCCCATACTCCAACCATTTTTTACGAAAACGCCGTGGAATTGAGCTCTCGTATCATATGAGCAAATGATTCCGTTTACAGAGCCATTCTATTACTGAAGATATCGCAACTAAGATAAGATTTTTCTATGAAAATTTCCAGTTAACCATTCTCCCCAATTATGACTGTCTTACCAATCCATTTCATCAATACTTGAAAGTCACATGTTAACGCAGAGGAATGTAACGCAACAGTGCGTCGTTTTGGTGTCAGTCAGTGACGATTGACGTACATTTTTTTCCGCTGACCAAAATCGAGGGATGCGGGAGATAAATTGTTTCGTATCCAAATCAAGTCCATCCCAAGGATGAAATATCAGAATAAAAAAATTCACCGTTTTTGTTCCTGAGGGCCGTCATTGACTGACATTTTAACCTTTGGTATTGCTCAAGTTTCAAATTTTGGTGCGTGCGCTTCATTGGCCCCGACTGGTACACTAAATTCGTGGCATAATATGTTCCTCGAGTAATAATGTTATATCAGTTTTATTGTTCTTGGTAAATTGTTTGTTTATGCAGCGGAGCATTTTATTTTTTTGCCAATTGTTGACTCCGACATGCTGCGTATGACCGTCACCTTCATTTTCGTCGCGTCGCTTCGGTACCTTTGTTGTGAAAGCGGGACATAGGAGCAGAATGATTGTTGAGATCTGAAATCCTTAATTGTAACATATGTCAGAATTTATTAAGATGGCAAAGACGGGAGCAGAGAGACAGCGCGAGCATCGTGAGAGGAAAAGGCAAAGAGGTGAATGCGAGGAATTAAACAGGAAGAATAGAGAGCGGCAATGAAGTCGTAACAGATCATGGCAAGGGTGGTGTTGGTGTAGTTGGGGGCAAAGGCAGAAACATGACCTGGGAAGCTTTTAAGTCGGGTTCTCCTGTGATAAATGCAGTGTGAGTGTGTAATTAAAACAGCATGAAAATAAAATTTGCAGAGATCCCTGTATACGGCATTTCTGCCTCCAATGAAATGCTTGACTAACAGTGGCACCGCATTTCACCCATACGGAACACACTCTTTGTTCACCATGTGGAGTTAGTTGCTATAAATATAATTAAGATGTCTCCTTACGCGATAGATCATAGTGCTGGGAGTACTCACCATTTTAAGCGAGAATATAGAAATCGAAGCAAAATTACTGGATAAAATACATACTATGTGCTTATGTTTCATTGGGGTAGCCAGGAATTTTGTTCAGGGGGGTCTAACACAGGGGGAAAATGTTTTAAAAACAGGGTACTAGGTAGAGGGTTCTTAACTAATTTTAACACTTTTTTCTGAAGGAAAATAATTGTGTTTTTATATTTCGGGGGGGGTCTGGACCCTCTGGACATACCCCTACCGGCTATGCCACTGTTATTTTTCTTTTATATAAATTTCTGTGTTCAATATAGATATATTTTGCAATGCTCATTCCATGAAAAAGAAAAGTTAACACGCATCAAATCACATGTGTCAGTCAGTGACAATTCCCGTCAATCAGTGACGCTCCATTTTTATGGCCAAAGAGAGGAAACCATCATTTACACAAAGTCACGATTTTGCATACCTTTGGGCAACACAGAACTATTTTAAGTATTTCGTGGATTTTCTTTATCTTGCATAATTTCAGAGCAATGCAAAGAAATGTGACTACGTCACAAAACGGAGTTTCGTTTTTGTCAGTCAGTGACAACGACTTTGAAGTTTAAAATCTCTGGTTCTACAGGGGTCACAGGGTGGTACCAAAGCCAGTGTATGCTTTCACTAACTTGTTTTTGGTGGAATCCTCCAGAAAGTTCCTTAATTGATTTGTATTAAGTCAAAGGGGAAATATATAAACAAAAACTGGGTGTAACGGTCAGTCAGTGACGCGTAGAAACACTCTAATACAGATTCACATTTAGGATGCCAATGACGTAATTGACCCAGTGGATGTTTGTTTTAAAGACTACACTCATAGCCGATTCTGTTTTGCAGGAAATTCACCATTGATGCCACTCCAACATGTATTAAAGTAAGAGAGAGCTAATACACTGAAATTCTGCAGTAATTTATTTCTGCAACACAATTTTGAGCAACAATTTGCATTTTGTATGTATGATACAATTGATGCACTTTTCCCCCAGCTCTGCCTGCTGAAAAGAAGCAAGTACACACATATATGTGATGGAAGTGATTCTCACCTGGGTCAAGGCTGAACACTCCGAGTACGCCTCCAAGCCCAGCTCTTTGGCCACCCTCTGACCTGTTTGTGTGGCAACCGTGCGTCTGGATTTCCCCCTTAGATCTATCTTGTTCCCAATAAGTATTATGGGCACTACCTCAGGTGAGTGCGATTTTAGCTCCGGCACCCACTATGCAGAGAATAAGGCAATGGATTTGATCATTGCATTATTAACAATGATGACCCATGTAAATAAGTTTTGTTAAGCAATAACTATCATTTCAAAACTGCTATAGGAAGCATAATGATAGTAGAAAACTTATCTTCATCATAGATATGTACTCATAAAAGTCAGTTAAAAACGCGATAAACATGGGTGTCAAGTGACTGATGAATTAGATGAGGGAGTAGGGGGACTACTCATATTTCTTCAGAACAAACAATAGTACAAGTGATTTATTTTACTAATGTAAAAAGTAATTCAAATGAAGTATTCACAATATTTATGCAAATTGACTGATGATGGAAATTAATTTGATATTAACGTCCATGTGCATGAAATAGTGGCAAAGTATGTTAGGTGTAATTTCCATACATTATAATAAAATAAGTAACATAGGGAAGAAAAATAGGATAATATTCTAGCATTTGATTATATACTCAGAGTATCTACAGTGCAGTTCCGTTAATCATAAATTCCATATTTTCTCCTTTATTACTGGACATGGCCTCAATGATGAATACTCTGCATACCTTGTATTTCACATTCTCCAGTGACATGGGATTGTCAATTGAGAAGCACAAGAGGAAAACATCGGATCCAGGGTAGCTTAGAGGCCTCAAGCTGTCATATTCATCTTGCCCTGCAAAAGTCCAAAACATTCGTCATCAACACAGCCAAAACTGAGCTCAATGATAGCCAAATAATAATTTCTTCCCTTTATCTTACAACCCAGCTAGCACAGATTTAGCCTTACCCAGAAATTTGATATTTTGGAGATAAGCTTATTCTTCTCCTTTAACATCCCTTTTTTCCCAATTTCAAGTGTTAGGGGGGAGTGGTGTCACAGCACTGCGTTGCAAATATTGGTTGCATGAAAGTGACTTCCTATGTTTACTAGAGGCCCTCTACGATGACATTATTTATGATCAATATATAGTGCCCTTACCACTAAAGATATTGGTGGCTTCTTGTTTGCCATTATAATTCACTATTTTCAGTGATTTTTATGAGTGGAAGCCATATATTTACTTTTTTCTTGGCAGTAATAATGCGACCTAAGAGTTGCCGTTGTATCTCATATTGAGTTCCATGAGACCATTCACCACAAAATAAAATTTTCCTGGTGGATACTAAAGGTATGCCATGAAACACCAAAGGCAACAGAAGGCAGTGACAGGCATATATTCCAGAAGGTACAACCCATATAGCTATGTAGTTTGGTGATTCAGTATTAACTTCTGCATCATTTTCAAAAAGCATTTCATTTTATTATGCATGTCACGCACATGTCAATGATAAATGATGTCAATGACTGAATTCAATCGCAAATTCAGTCACGACTTGATTGGTGAAAGTTTTAAAGAAAGTAAAATTTATATTTTCAAGGTATGACTGGGGTCGATTGGGAGTCTTGTCTCCTCAACTCGTAAGGCGAATGACACACACTATTTTGTTCATTCAACCGCAGATTTAGTTTGGAAAACTTGGCATAAAAATTACATGAAATAAGAACCCTCTAACTGCTACTAAATGCGGGATGGATGGATGAATGGGAAATGAAACATAAATGATAAAGAAAATAACCATAACAAACGCATGAGAGATGACATAACAAAAAATACAGAAATGAACGCCGCTGAAGGCAGATAATTAGAAAAAGCAACAATTTCAAATATTGTTAATGATTTCAAGGAGGTATTGACTAATCCTTTCAGTTTTTTTAGCACACTCGTCCTCAATGACGATGATAATAATAATAATAATTCAATTTGCACTTTCACAGGGCGGGGAACTGTTTCAATGAGAAGTTAGCACTGCAGCTGAAGCATTCCTTTTTGAGGGGGGATTTTAAGTGACAATTACTGTCGGGCAATGAAAACCTTACGCATCCACTCCTGAGACGGTGGCAGCCCGGAGATAACTCTGCACCAAAATCTTCCGACGTTCTGCTCCTCCCCTCTCGGGATGGGAGTAGAGTTGGGTCCGCGGTGCTTCAGATTCTCCACCACACTGTTGATTCTGTAGAAATTGGTGGATGAATGGTCCTTCTTCAGGCACTGGTACGCCATATCTGCCTACGAATAACTTGCTGCCAGCAACTCTCCTTCTCCTCACTTCTGTGTTCCCTTCATCTCCTCCACACAAATTGATTGTCGCTTGATCGTCGCGCAGAGCTTCCACTCATAGGTCACGTCTATTTGCTTCGCTCCACAATGCCATGATCTTTTATACCCTTCGCTGCTTATATCCGCTTCGCGGCTTTGAAGAGGAAGGGGCACTAAGGGGAAATTTGCTTTAAGTCTAATGGATATAACTTCACTAGCATTCGATTTTCTCACCACTATGACACTTAAATACTCTCTCATACACACATTCACTCATCCACCTCCACTAGCCGAGGCAGAAGAGAGGGAAGGAAGGGTGAGATTGGGTGTTAAGGAAAAGTAGGAAAGGGAAAACGTAACAAAAACATAGGGAGCATGCCTGTGTAATGGGACAGACCATTACAATATACATACATATGTAAATCAACCATGTGTAGGTACCAAATGTCATGAAAATCCAAGTTGTTGAGTTAATTTTGCCATTTTTCTGGTTCATTTGACATGGAATGACATCCACTTTCATTTACCATTGATTAAGGCTTACCCCATAATTGACAGCAGAGATGGCAGGTGTTGTATCCCACAACATAAAACAAATTCTTCCCAGATCATACATTTTTGTTATGTCCTAGGAAGAATCATGAAGAATTTATTTCATTGATTTCCCCCAAAGTAAAAGTGTAAAATTGACACAAAGTATACTCCGTGTTCCTATAGGAAACTTTTATTTTCCACGTACGTATATAATTCCTATAGGATATTCCATAATACCAAATGAAAAATGCCCCATACTTATTGGTTTCCTACAGTGTTTTGGAAAATACTATAGGAATTCTACAAATTCCAATAGGAAAATGACAGTTTCCTGTAGGAACAAACGTTTCCCATTGTCAAATTACTATGGGAAAATAAAATCCTATAGAGATTTTCCCTAAGGATATACATAGCTAATGATTTTGTAATTCACTGCCAAGACTTTACCGTGACAAATGAGCCTTGAAAGGAGATAAAAACTAACCTGCAGTATCAAACAGGCCAATCTTGTACGCTTTTCCATCAATACTGATGTCAGCCGTGTAATTGTCAAATATCTGAAAGGGACATGATGACATTCTTACGAATATATTAACACGCATTTTTCAAAAATTAAGGAAACTCGACAATTAGGCGAGGTACTGACCGTGGGCACGTATTCCGTGGGGAATTTCTTTTCGGTGTAGGATATAAGTAGGCAGGTTTTTCCAACAGTTCCATCACCGACCACAACACACTTAATAGAGGACTCATCTCTCTGCAAATATCACAGAAACAATATTGTTTACAATAGCTTCCTCTATATTCCTTTTAATTAATACAAACCGTCAACCCAATACTTTCACACTTTATAACTATCTCTAGAAAATTCTCAACTTCATACCATTGCCGTTCCTTGGATAAACCGATTCCGATAAATTATCTCCGACAAGGAAATCGATATAAAACTTCGCGAACAATTAAATAATATATGCTATTCCTGCCGACGGATAAGGTATACGTAATCTTTCATGACGGCGAGAGCGACTGCGGAATTCTGATGGAGGAGAAAGGTGTGTCAACAGCCCAGATAACAGAAATCTGTCAACCCAACATTATCATCTACCAAGTCCGCGGCGCACTTCAACACAAAAGCGTTCGCCCGGTCATAAACGTCCCGATAGGTGAATGATGGCTATTTGACTACCTCAAGTATAATTAGCGCTAGACTGCGTAACAGAGGAAACTATACTGGGGAGGTCAGCCATTCCCTAGTTCAACCTTACATGTGTGAATGTCTAAATTGCACGAATAAATTGATTTCATGGACCTCACATTCCACTTTTCCAATGTTCTAACATGTTCAGAGAATACTTCACAAAAACTGTATTTAACTGTGAAGCTGTCCCGGGCGTACGTACGATCAAATCTTCCACATTTATTTCTACGGTTGTTTCAACGGCCGATACTTGGATCATTCGTTTTGTTATCATTTATATAAATCTGGGTTCGTGACTGGATCCGCCATTGCACCAATAAAATTTCTGCCCTTGCGAAAACGGTAGCACGATGGTCCTTGGTCATAGAAGAAATACGCGCGGGCATGTGGAGTTGCAACGGAAAACTACAATTATTTCAAGTCGGAGTAAAAGGCGAATAAGTCGACCATGGGGAAACGTTCCATTAACAAAAGAAGGTTACTTCAACCTGCTACATTCACGTGATGCCAAGAAATTTTCACAGCAAGGTCTTCCTAAGGCCGGAATAAAGGAATATGGCTTGGACTGTGCTGCGCAAGAAGTCGTGATGGAATCAAGTGAACAGGGATTTTTTTACCCCTTGATGTATGCCGAAAGCAGAACGTCCGCGTTTGGTGTGAGCTGGAAAAGACTGGGTTTAGGAAAATCAAAGAAGTCGGGTATAGTTGAAGTATATTGTAGGAAGGTTTTTGCGGTTTACCAACTGAGTGAGTGGTGAAGCTGCTAAAGCTTCAATGGCGGTGTCGTCAAATCATCATAGAGGGCCCTCTACCTCTACCGGTAGATATGTGTTTACTTAAAAACACGTTTCCTTCATCAAAGAAAAGGAAAGCATTGATTGCGATTCGTCGCCCGCCATTAGTGTATTCATTATGTACAAATTATTCGGTTTTAGAAATCCCAGTTTAGATTAATGTTAATGGTCAATTTTAACCTCATTTGAAAAATCCCAGATTGGCGCCCATGCGGTGCCCCTCCATGTGACGTCACAGGGACCTAGATGCCATACCAATAGCTGCCAATAGTCAGGAGTTTTGCATTGCCTGAGATTAGCAATGCATGCATTAGGCACAGAGCTCAGGGAAACATCTCAAACATAATAACCTATTTAAATGGCCTAAGGTCGGAAAGTTTCCTTCGTTTGATAGAGTATTCTATGACTTCCATGTTTCGTGCTAGGAGGTTGAGGAACGCCCCTCTCAACTGGATGCAAGTAAGGGATATGGCCCGGATGGTATTCCTCCAGATGTACTGAAATACTGTAGTAGTTTGCTTGTTCCACACATAACTACAGTATACTTCAACACCTTGATTGAACTTGGAAGATTTCCTCAGGTTCTTAAAAGAGGATATGTGGTACCGATATTCAAGAAGGGCGATCCGTCAGATGTAAAGAATTATTGTCCGGTTGTAATACAGCCTGCATTAGCTAAGATTTTTGAAGCAATTGTTCTTCATAGGCTCTCTTTCTCTCTGAATAATGTTCTCGTGCCTTGCCAGCATGGCTTCAAGAAAGGACGATCTGCAACAAAAAATTTGGTCCAGTACCAGGATGACATTGTAACGTTACGTCGTAAAATCTGGTTGATTTTTCACGTAAGTCCAGACAGGGGAAATACTCCAACCGTCGGTCACATGCTGGATCAGGGAAAAGACTCCACAAACAAGAAAAACAGCTCACAAGAAAAAGGCAGCCAAAAAATAATTTACGAGTTATTACCGTACGATATCTATTCAAAGTAGAGTATTCAAAAAAAAATCAGAAGTATTACAGAAAACAATGATAGTAAATTCATGATCCCAAGGAAACATTACCAGCAGAAAATTGCTCTAAATATGCCATGGCTCACAAGACATGTGACTCCCATGCAGGTCAGGAAGAAAAAGGGGCTCGCCTAAGCAAGGCGAGACAGCATTTGAGGGGAGGGCTTCTTCCAGGGAGTGGAGGGGTAGCCAGGCGAATTCAACAACCGCCCACTGATGCGTCACTGCCCCTGCAGAAACGGCCGCTCCGCAAAACACCATTCCCTGGTTTTGAGACAAAGCCAGCACCCAGAATTTTCCCCTCAACATCTGGGTTGGAGACCTCAGAGGAATCGTTCATTGGAACACATGGAGGGGAAGGAGATACTGGGGTGAGGTGTTGGAGGGAGAGAGAGTTTGTGATAGGACAATGGTAAAACTTCTCACTCCAAGTGCAATACTAAGGCCTTAGCACCGATTTCCCCTTGCTTGCCAAGGAGAAGTATTTCTCCGCAGTAGTCCTATATAAGTCTTGCATTGCAGGTAGGCTGGTTCGGAGGCTGGTTCGGAGGCTGCTTCGGAGGCTGTTTCAGAGACTGTTTCCAGAGACAGGATTTTCCAGAGACAGGATTTTGCGAGACAGGGCACTTTGCTACAGGGACCCTTTGCGCAAAAAATCCTTTGCGCGAAAAAACCTTAGCGCGAAAAGTTCTTGGCGGGAGAAGTTCTGCGGATAAGTTCGGAGGAAGTTCGAGGAAGTTCGAGGAATTTCTGGGGGGGGGGGTACCAGAAATTTTGGGGGGGGGGGGACACTAAAAAATGCCACATCCTCTGTAGGAAAATGACCACAAAAATTGCTTGAACTTGGGGACCAAGACACGTCCACCAAGAACTGATTAATGCCTAGAAAACTTATCGAGGCATCACAGGTCCACTGGTTTTCACTGGATGAACCCCCACTGTTTAACCCCCATGAATTTCACAAAAACCATTATTCAGTGGTTAGAATTGAACTGAATATAAAAAGTTTATTGATTGAGACAATAGTATTCAAGAAATATCACTCAAAAATAGTTTTGACAAGAACATACATTTTTATCACTCTGTAAATAATAACCTCAGGAGTGATGTTTGGAATTCAACAGAATTCTTAAGTGAGTAACATGACATAATTACAAGAGTGAGACAAGAAATATTGCTGATAGATATAGAGTAAATTATTTAGTATTACATAGCAAGAAAATAAAATTAATAATCAATATGTCATAAAGTGATGCTTGTTTCGGTGAACAGTGAATCAAAATTACAAATAATTACCATCAGCAACTAGAAGGAACTGGGAAGATTTTTATTGGTATAACACCAGGATATCTTTACCAAACTCAAATGTTCCTTCTCTCATCAGAGATATTTTGTGGGTTTTTTTTTTTTAAAAACCAAGTAAAGCAATACAATAACCAACCACTTAGTAAATGGGCAAGATTGGGTTGGTGAAGCAGTTGGGTTCATGGGAACCCTGGGTTGTCCCATTAGTTGGGTTCAACCACCTTATCAAAAAACAACGATTCACAAAAATGGGTTTTAACTTCTACCCAAAATTCATATTGCAACCCAAGAGAAAGTTAGGGTCGACCAACAAAATATATACCCCATATTATATAATCATTAAGTACAAGTTTATTCAAAAATACGGTTATTCACTAAATAATTATTAGTTATCAAAATACCAGCAAAAATATTCAGCATAATATGTGTCTCACTTAATTAATATACATTGGCATTAGTATTTCTCCCATTTAAACCCTCCATGTTTGTAAATATTATCAGTCCATAATTAATTATCAATAAAGAATCCTCCAAAATTCAACAAGATTACGTAAATGACAATAGATTGCACTAAATTCCTCGATTTTCCAATAATTATTAACAATTTATAAGGCATATGGTATTCATGTCAGCTATTGAACAAGTACTGACTAAATTTAATCAAGATGTGTATATATATCTCTCAGTATTAATTAAACAAGTCAAAAAAGAATCATAGGCGATGCTAACAAAATGAGAACTGCATATTGCATCAACAAAAGAAATCACTCTAAATTTCACTCTTCAATTAACAATAGAAATGAGAGCTACATGCTGGTTGCGACAAGATGAAAGTTCATACTTGTCGGGCGATGAAGGTCGCAACTCAACGCCAAAAGCCACACTAAAACACAGTAGGCAGTCTTAAAATCAGCTGATCAATTCAATCACTCAGCCATCGATAGAATATTGAACACTGCAAAATCACGACACTTATCACTGTCCAGAATTGTGAGAATGTCCATAAAGTCTTGGTGGAGAAAAGGTGACACAAAACACAATTGAATCTTAATAACTGGGGCCACCTCCACAGCTTATCTGGAAACGAGCCATCTCGGGGATTTCCCCCCAAGTTAATCTCCCGTCCTCTCCCTCCAAGCACCCATAATTCCTCCACCTTACCCCATCTCACAATCACAGTAGACCAACACTAAATTACATGAGTGAATTAAGCAGATGAGAATAAGCAAGTACAATACAATATTTCAGAACAATTTCAATTACAAGCATAGAAATAGACTTATTATTCATTAATCAAAACAATATTAATAGGAATCAATAGAAATACAACACCGAAATCAAGCATCAAATAGTATTTGAGAGAGCAAACATTAGCATTCATTAAAAAAAAAAGAATAAAAAAAAAATCAATGATATTTCTCTCCTTTTAATTACTGGAATTAGCAATGCCACCATGATATGCCTTTAAATGAGAAACATGACAAATTTTCTCTTTCCCAGGAGAAACTTCCAGAATAACTGTTACAGGAGAGAGATACTTTTTAAGGACGAAAGGTCCTTTCCACAGAGGTTCCAGTTTTGCCATTTTCTGTTCACCTTTAGAACTGACAGGATGGTTTTTGCAGAGAACAAGATCTCCCACACAGAAAGTGATTTGGGAGTGAGATTTATTATAGGATTCTTTATACCTATTTCTGGCCTTTTTTAAATTAGCAATAACATGATTCAGGAAAACTTGTCTGTCACTATTGCTGAGATCATTCTCGAATAAAGATTTTGGAATGTCCCACTGATTAATTAAAGGATGCTTTAGTTCTCTGCCGAAAATTATTTTGGCAGGAGAATAACCACTGCTCTCATGAGAGGCAGTGTTCAAGGCAAAATTTAAGTCAGCAAGCATAGAGTCCCACATATGGTGAGCATTATTGCACAAAATAGCAAGTGCAGATTTTAGATTTCTATGCAATCTCTCTACCTGATTAGAACAGGGATAGTATGGAGAAACAAAAATTTGCTTAACCCCCAGTTGCAAACACATCTCCTTAATGGCATGAGATTTGAAAACTTGTGCATTATCAGAAACCAAAAATTTTGGAAAACCGAATTTCGGGAATACTCTTTGAGTGAGTATTGAAACAACTGAACCAGCAGTAGCCTTACGAACTGGCTCAAGAAAACAGAATTTAGAAAAACCATCAATAAGAGAAAGTATATATTGGTGTCCACCTTTAGTCAAAGGTAAAGGACCCACAAAGTCAATATAAAGTCTTTCCCAAACCTCAGAAGGATTTTTCGATGATAGCATGCCAGGAGGTGGAGCATTTCTGGGTTTACAAGTTTGACACAGATGGCATTTTCTGACCATGTCATAAACCTCTCTTTTCATATCCTTCCACCAAAAGTGTCTGCTAATCTTATCATAAGTTTTAGCCATGCCCAAGTGAGCAGACATACTAGAGCAGTGAAAATATTGAAAAATCATAGGCCTCAAGACCGTAGGCAGAACAGCTCTTCCTCGCTTAATTTTAGAATTCCCATAACATAATAGCTGTCCCTTCAGAAAATAGTTTTTGTCGTTCAAGGAATTATTATTAATCTGATTGAAAATATCCTTTAGAACGAGATCAGTTTCTTGGTGTTTTCGAATGTCAACGAATGACAAAGGCAATTTATGTAACACACAAGAATAAGGAACAGCTGACTCCTTATGAGTGATTGATTCCACATCTAAATGACTATTTGTAGATGAGGATGGCTCAATGCGAGAAAGACAATCTGCGACAGAATTAGCTGATCCTCGAACATGATGCACAGTGAATTTATAAGAGGATAATTTAAGAACCATCCGGCCTAATTTGCCCAACTGCTTAGGATGAGAGAAAAGCCATGTCAAGGCACCATTATCAGTGTACAAGTGAAATGGTTTTACTTGTAAGTAAACACTGAATTTTTGAATTCCAAAATGAATTGCGTGACACTCCAATTCATAAGAAGAAAATTTACGTTCATGTTCCAAGAGTGCCTTACTAGCGAAAGCCACAGGGACAAAATCACCATTTACTTTGTGATTCAGAACGGCACCAACCGCCAAATTACTGGCATCGACAAATAAATGAAATTCCTCGTCAAATCGAGGGAAAGATAATACTGGTGGATTGGTGAGAGCTTTCTTCAACTGACAGAAAGCCTCATTTTCAACAGCTGTCCATTGAAAAGGAACATTTTTACGTTTTAAGCGATTCAGTGGCATAGAAATTTCAGAATACCTTGGAATAAATTTGCAGTAAAACCCACAAAGTCCAATGAATCTGGCCACTTCCTTCACATTTCTGGGAACTGGGAATTGTTCAATTGGTCTCACTCTCTCAGGATCAACTTGCAAGGTTCCATTTGTGATGAGATGGCCCAGAAAAGTGAGTGATTCCACACCAAGCTTAACCTTGTCCTCGCACACCGTCAAACCGGCACTGCGTAGTTTGTTGAGGACAGCATTAACATGAGATACATGGTCTTCAGCAGACTTGGAATAGATACACAAGTCATCAATATATGGGTAGACACATGAATATTTCAAATCGCCCAATACTTCATTAATGAGACGAGTGAATATTTGAGGAGAATTTACAAAACCAAATGGCAATCTATTATATTGGTACACTCCGAACGGCGTCACAAAAGCAGTTAATTTCTTAGAATTCTCAGATAATGGTATTTGATGAAAGGCAGAATTGAGATCAAGAACAGTGAAATATTTTGCATCAGCAAGATATTGGAATGCATGTTCAACAGAAGGTGTTGGATAACCGTCTGATTTAACAACTTTGTTCAACTTACGGTAATCAACCACTAATCTTTCAGATCCATCCTTTTTAGGCACTAGAAAAGCTGGCGAACACCAGTTTGAATTGGAAACCTCAATCACTTTCTTATCAAGTAAAGATTGGATGTGCTTCTTCATTAAATTAGCCTTTGGAGGTGACAACGAATAAGGATGGGATCGAATCGGAGTTGAATCTAGCAGTTCAATTTCGTATGTCATAACAGATGTGACCCCCAATTCTTGAGAAATCACATCAGGAAATTTTGACAATAAGCCCTTCAACTTATCACACAACGTGATTTCAGTGGACGACAGAACATGTGATTCGGACGAGTTACTAACTGGCGCCGATTTAAACGCTTCGCAATTGTCCGTAAAAGAAAAAAGAGAATTCGGGGCAATTTCAAAACTGACGTTCGCCGGACGAATGATCATCTTTGAATTACAAATGAAATCCACACCCAGTAACACGGGAAACGGGATTTTAGCTAGATAAAACACGTGGTTCCAAGAAAACTTGCCTATTTGAACCTTGAGTGAGACAGAGGAATTAATATGAAAAGGCTGCCCCGACACAGTGATTAAATCGACGTCAACATTCTTACGAATAACCTTTCTCCGGCAACATTTCAGAGAAGCAAAGAAATCTTCATCACACAGTGAAACTGAACACCCAGTGTCAATTAAAGCCTGGCATGGCATAGAATGAAGATTAATAGATAATATTGGCAATCGAGTCGAACACTTGTCACGGACGCTCATCAAACTCACGGCAGGCTGAGTAAATCGTCGTCTTTTGCGACACTCGTTCACTTTGTGGCCAGGTTTATGACAGTAAGAACAATTAATAGGAAAAGAAACTTCCCTAGGCGCACTGGAAGAGGCAACAGAAGACGGATTCCTAGAGATACGATGGAAAGTGTTGGAATATTCAGCACAGTCCATTAAATGTTTAGAAGCCTGCGTGATAACAGAGTCCAATTCTACAAATGTGTTAGGCTGATTTGAGAACATAATTGCAGATTTTGTTAAAGGATTTAACCCTTGAATAATGAGTCGCACAATAGAAGACTCGGAATACTGCAAACCCAGCACCTGAGTGGCATTACGCACAGAACACACGAAATCGTGGGGCGTTTCGCGAGGGAACTGAAATCTCTTAACTTTCGTAGTGATCAAGCGATCAAACTCTCTGTCACTAACAATTCTAGCCCAAACTTTTTCAGTGATTTCAGACCATGCGAGATTCAAGTTTAACATAGACAACCAAAAATGACGAGAGCTGGCAGGAAGTTTAGATACTACAAGGTACAATAACGTTGACAGAGGAACCAAAGACAAAGAAACGATTTCATTAACTTTTAACATGAAATTAAACCAATTCTCACTGTTTGACACTTCAAATGGCGGAAAATCACTGAGTAATTGTTTGACAATTACTAACCCTTCAGAAACTGGCAATGTCTGAGAAGCAGACATTTCGTGAGAGACGAGAACATCACTACTTTCCTCGTGCGTTGGGCGAGGTGGAACCACTTCTAAAGAAGATTCCCGTTCATTATTAGAAACTTCACTTCCTACGGACACATTAGCCGTACCCCTGGCCTTACGATCCTCGCCCGTGGTTAAATAAGTTTTCTCGTACGGGTTTTCAGTACCTCCAGGCATTTTGAAAAGTGAAGTGACGACAACGAGAAAAAGAGAGAGAAAAAGCGAGAAATAAAACTATCTCTCATTACTGGAAGAATCCAATAAGAAAAGAGGGGTGCGAGAATAACTAGCTGCTATCCAAATTATCAAGAACATTACGAGCATTACGAACATTAATGTCAAATGGCATAGGACCACGAGGAAAAGTCGGCAACACTAGTCACGTAATCCCACACGAACCAAAAAGCACTTAATGGAACATAAAATAACTCACTTTTAAGAGGAGAAACAACCAGAAACTGCAAAAAGTGGAGAAATAGTGGAGAATTGTCACCATTGTCCAGTACTGGGAGACCTCGACGAAAGGACAGGAAATCGAACCTCAGCTCTGCTACCAATATGTTACGTTACGTCGTAAAATCTGGTTGATTTTTCACGTAAGTCCAGACAGGGGAAATACTCCAACCGTCGGTCACATGCTGGATCAGGGAAAAGACTCCACAAACAAGAAAAACAGCTCACAAGAAAAAGGCAGCCAAAAAATAATTTACGAGTTATTACCGTACGATATCTATTCAAAGTAGAGTATTCAAAAAAAAATCAGAAGTATTACAGAAAACAATGATAGTAAATTCATGATCCCAAGGAAACATTACCAGCAGAAAATTGCTCTAAATATGCCATGGCTCACAAGACATGTGACTCCCATGCAGGTCAGGAAGAAAAAGGGGCTCGCCTAAGCAAGGCGAGACAGCATTTGAGGGGAGGGCTTCTTCCAGGGAGTGGAGGGGTAGCCAGGCGAATTCAACAACCGCCCACTGATGCGTCACTGCCCCTGCAGAAACGGCCGCTCCGCAAAACACCATTCCCTGGTTTTGAGACAAAGCCAGCACCCAGAATTTTCCCCTCAACATCTGGGTTGGAGACCTCAGAGGAATCGTTCATTGGAACACATGGAGGGGAAGGAGATACTGGGGTGAGGTGTTGGAGGGAGAGAGAGTTTGTGATAGGACAATGGTAAAACTTCTCACTCCAAGTGCAATACTAAGGCCTTAGCACCGATTTCCCCTTGCTTGCCAAGGAGAAGTATTTCTCCGCAGTAGTCCTATATAAGTCTTGCATTGCAGGTAGGCTGGTTCGGAGGCTGGTTCGGAGGCTGCTTCGGAGGCTGTTTCAGAGACTGTTTCCAGAGACAGGATTTTCCAGAGACAGGATTTTGCGAGACAGGGCACTTTGCTACAGGGACCCTTTGCGCAAAAAATCCTTTGCGCGAAAAAACCTTAGCGCGAAAAGTTCTTGGCGGGAGAAGTTCTGCGGATAAGTTCGGAGGAAGTTCGAGGAAGTTCGAGGAATTTCTGGGGGGGGGGGTACCAGAAATTTTGGGGGGGGGGGGACACTAAAAAATGCCACATCCTCTGTAGGAAAATGACCACAAAAATTGCTTGAACTTGGGGACCAAGACACGTCCACCAAGAACTGATTAATGCCTAGAAAACTTATCGAGGCATCACAGGTCCACTGGTTTTCACTGGATGAACCCCCACTGTTTAACCCCCATGAATTTCACAAAAACCATTATTCAGTGGTTAGAATTGAACTGAATATAAAAAGTTTATTGATTGAGACAATAGTATTCAAGAAATATCACTCAAAAATAGTTTTGACAAGAACATACATTTTTATCACTCTGTAAATAATAACCTCAGGAGTGATGTTTGGAATTCAACAGAATTCTTAAGTGAGTAACATGACATAATTACAAGAGTGAGACAAGAAATATTGCTGATAGATATAGAGTAAATTATTTAGTATTACATAGCAAGAAAATAAAATTAATAATCAATATGTCATAAAGTGATGCTTGTTTCGGTGAACAGTGAATCAAAATTACAAATAATTACCATCAGCAACTAGAAGGAACTGGGAAGATTTTTATTGGTATAACACCAGGATATCTTTACCAAACTCAAATGTTCCTTCTCTCATCAGAGATATTTTGTGGGTTTTTTTTTTTTAAAAACCAAGTAAAGCAATACAATAACCAACCACTTAGTAAATGGGCAAGATTGGGTTGGTGAAGCAGTTGGGTTCATGGGAACCCTGGGTTGTCCCATTAGTTGGGTTCAACCACCTTATCAAAAAACAACGATTCACAAAAATGGGTTTTAACTTCTACCCAAAATTCATATTGCAACCCAAGAGAAAGTTAGGGTCGACCAACAAAATATATACCCCATATTATATAATCATTAAGTACAAGTTTATTCAAAAATACGGTTATTCACTAAATAATTATTAGTTATCAAAATACCAGCAAAAATATTCAGCATAATATGTGTCTCACTTAATTAATATACATTGGCATTAGTATTTCTCCCATTTAAACCCTCCATGTTTGTAAATATTATCAGTCCATAATTAATTATCAATAAAGAATCCTCCAAAATTCAACAAGATTACGTAAATGACAATAGATTGCACTAAATTCCTCGATTTTCCAATAATTATTAACAATTTATAAGGCATATGGTATTCATGTCAGCTATTGAACAAGTACTGACTAAATTTAATCAAGATGTGTATATATATCTCTCAGTATTAATTAAACAAGTCAAAAAAGAATCATAGGCGATGCTAACAAAATGAGAACTGCATATTGCATCAACAAAAGAAATCACTCTAAATTTCACTCTTCAATTAACAATAGAAATGAGAGCTACATGCTGGTTGCGACAAGATGAAAGTTCATACTTGTCGGGCGATGAAGGTCGCAACTCAACGCCAAAAGCCACACTAAAACACAGTAGGCAGTCTTAAAATCAGCTGATCAATTCAATCACTCAGCCATCGATAGAATATTGAACACTGCAAAATCACGACACTTATCACTGTCCAGAATTGTGAGAATGTCCATAAAGTCTTGGTGGAGAAAAGGTGACACAAAACACAATTGAATCTTAATAACTGGGGCCACCTCCACAGCTTATCTGGAAACGAGCCATCTCGGGGATTTCCCCCCAAGTTAATCTCCCGTCCTCTCCCTCCAAGCACCCATAATTCCTCCACCTTACCCCATCTCACAATCACAGTAGACCAACACTAAATTACATGAGTGAATTAAGCAGATGAGAATAAGCAAGTACAATACAATATTTCAGAACAATTTCAATTACAAGCATAGAAATAGACTTATTATTCATTAATCAAAACAATATTAATAGGAATCAATAGAAATACAACACCGAAATCAAGCATCAAATAGTATTTGAGAGAGCAAACATTAGCATTCATTAAAAAAAAAAGAATAAAAAAAAAATCAATGATATTTCTCTCCTTTTAATTACTGGAATTAGCAATGCCACCATGATATGCCTTTAAATGAGAAACATGACAAATTTTCTCTTTCCCAGGAGAAACTTCCAGAATAACTGTTACAGGAGAGAGATACTTTTTAAGGACGAAAGGTCCTTTCCACAGAGGTTCCAGTTTTGCCATTTTCTGTTCACCTTTAGAACTGACAGGATGGTTTTTGCAGAGAACAAGATCTCCCACACAGAAAGTGATTTGGGAGTGAGATTTATTATAGGATTCTTTATACCTATTTCTGGCCTTTTTTAAATTAGCAATAACATGATTCAGGAAAACTTGTCTGTCACTATTGCTGAGATCATTCTCGAATAAAGATTTTGGAATGTCCCACTGATTAATTAAAGGATGCTTTAGTTCTCTGCCGAAAATTATTTTGGCAGGAGAATAACCACTGCTCTCATGAGAGGCAGTGTTCAAGGCAAAATTTAAGTCAGCAAGCATAGAGTCCCACATATGGTGAGCATTATTGCACAAAATAGCAAGTGCAGATTTTAGATTTCTATGCAATCTCTCTACCTGATTAGAACAGGGATAGTATGGAGAAACAAAAATTTGCTTAACCCCCAGTTGCAAACACATCTCCTTAATGGCATGAGATTTGAAAACTTGTGCATTATCAGAAACCAAAAATTTTGGAAAACCGAATTTTGGAAATACTCTTTGAGTGAGTATTGAAACAACTGAACCAGCAGTAGCCTTACGAACTGGCTCAAGAAAACAGAATTTAGAAAAACCATCAATAAGAGAAAGTATATATTGGTGTCCACCTTTAGTCAAAGGTAAAGGACCCACAAAGTCAATATAAAGTCTTTCCCAAACCTCAGAAGGATTTTTCGATGATAGCATGCCAGGAGGTGGAGCATTTCTGGGTTTACAAGTTTGACACAGATGGCATTTTCTGACCATGTCATAAACCTCTCTTTTCATATCCTTCCACCAAAAGTGTCTGCTAATCTTATCATAAGTTTTAGCCATGCCCAAGTGAGCAGACATACTAGAGCAGTGAAAATATTGAAAAATCATAGGCCTCAAGACCGTAGGCAGAACAGCTCTTCCTCGCTTAATTTTAGAATTCCCATAACATAATAGCTGTCCCTTCAGAAAATAGTTTTTGTCGTTCAAGGAATTATTATTAATCTGATTGAAAATATCCTTTAGAACGAGATCAGTTTCTTGGTGTTTTCGAATGTCAACGAATGACAAAGGCAATTTATGTAACACACAAGAATAAGGAACAGCTGACTCCTTATGAGTGATTGATTCCACATCTAAATGACTATTTGTAGATGAGGATGGCTCAATGCGAGAAAGACAATCTGCGACAGAATTAGCTGATCCTCGAACATGATGCACAGTGAATTTATAAGAGGATAATTTAAGAACCATCCGGCCTAATTTGCCCAACTGCTTAGGATGAGAGAAAAGCCATGTCAAGGCACCATTATCAGTGTACAAGTGAAATGGTTTTACTTGTAAGTAAACACTGAATTTTTGAATTCCAAAATGAATTGCGTGACACTCCAATTCATAAGAAGAAAATTTACGTTCATGTTCCAAGAGTGCCTTACTAGCGAAAGCCACAGGGACAAAATCACCATTTACTTTGTGATTCAGAACGGCACCAACCGCCAAATTACTGGCATCGACAAATAAATGAAATTCCTCGTCAAATCGAGGGAAAGATAATACTGGTGGATTGGTGAGAGCTTTCTTCAACTGACAGAAAGCCTCATTTTCAACAGCTGTCCATTGAAAAGGAACATTTTTACGTTTTAAGCGATTCAGTGGCATAGAAATTTCAGAATACCTTGGAATAAATTTGCAGTAAAACCCACAAAGTCCAATGAATCTGGCCACTTCCTTCACATTTCTGGGAACTGGGAATTGTTCAATTGGTCTCACTCTCTCAGGATCAACTTGCAAGGTTCCATTTGTGATGAGATGGCCCAGAAAAGTGAGTGATTCCACACCAAGCTTAACCTTGTCCTCGCACACCGTCAAACCGGCACTGCGTAGTTTGTTGAGGACAGCATTAACATGAGATACATGGTCTTCAGCAGACTTGGAATAGATACACAAGTCATCAATATATGGGTAGACACATGAATATTTCAAATCGCCCAATACTTCATTAATGAGACGAGTGAATATTTGAGGAGAATTTACAAAACCAAATGGCAATCTATTATATTGGTACACTCCGAACGGCGTCACAAAAGCAGTTAATTTCTTAGAATTCTCAGATAATGGTATTTGATGAAAGGCAGAATTGAGATCAAGAACAGTGAAATATTTTGCATCAGCAAGATATTGGAATGCATGTTCAACAGAAGGTGTTGGATAACCGTCTGATTTAACAACTTTGTTCAACTTACGGTAATCAACCACTAATCTTTCAGATCCATCCTTTTTAGGCACTAGAAAAGCTGGCGAACACCAGTTTGAATTGGAAACCTCAATCACTTTCTTATCAAGTAAAGATTGGATGTGCTTCTTCATTAAATTAGCCTTTGGAGGTGACAACGAATAAGGATGGGATCGAATCGGAGTTGAATCTAGCAGTTCAATTTCGTATGTCATAACAGATGTGACCCCCAATTCTTGAGAAATCACATCAGGAAATTTTGACAATAAGCCCTTCAACTTATCACACAACGTGATTTCAGTGGACGACAGAACATGTGATTCGGACGAGTTACTAACTGGCGCCGATTTAAACGCTTCGCAATTGTCCGTAAAAGAAAAAAGAGAATTCGGGGCAATTTCAAAACTGACGTTCGCCGGACGAATGATCATCTTTGAATTACAAATGAAATCCACACCCAGTAACACGGGAAACGGGATTTTAGCTAGATAAAACACGTGGTTCCAAGAAAACTTGCCTATTTGAACCTTGAGTGAGACAGAGGAATTAATATGAAAAGGCTGCCCCGACACAGTGATTAAATCGACGTCAACATTCTTACGAATAACCTTTCTCCGGCAACATTTCAGAGAAGCAAAGAAATCTTCATCACACAGTGAAACTGAACACCCAGTGTCAATTAAAGCCTGGCATGGCATAGAATGAAGATTAATAGATAATATTGGCAATCGAGTCGAACACTTGTCACGGACGCTCATCAAACTCACGGCAGGCTGAGTAAATCGTCGTCTTTTGCGACACTCGTTCACTTTGTGGCCAGGTTTATGACAGTAAGAACAATTAATAGGAAAAGAAACTTCCCTAGGCGCACTGGAAGAGGCAACAGAAGACGGATTCCTAGAGATACGATGGAAAGTGTTGGAATATTCAGCACAGTCCATTAAATGTTTAGAAGCCTGCGTGATAACAGAGTCCAATTCTACAAATGTGTTAGGCTGATTTGAGAACATAATTGCAGATTTTGTTAAAGGATTTAACCCTTGAATAATGAGTCGCACAATAGAAGACTCGGAATACTGCAAACCCAGCACCTGAGTGGCATTACGCACAGAACACACGAAATCGTGGGGCGTTTCGCGAGGGAACTGAAATCTCTTAACTTTCGTAGTGATCAAGCGATCAAACTCTCTGTCACTAACAATTCTAGCCCAAACTTTTTCAGTGATTTCAGACCATGCGAGATTCAAGTTTAACATAGACAACCAAAAATGACGAGAGCTGGCAGGAAGTTTAGATACTACAAGGTACAATAACGTTGACAGAGGAACCAAAGACAAAGAAACGATTTCATTAACTTTTAACATGAAATTAAACCAATTCTCACTGTTTGACACTTCAAATGGCGGAAAATCACTGAGTAATTGTTTGACAATTACTAACCCTTCAGAAACTGGCAATGTCTGAGAAGCAGACATTTCGTGAGAGACGAGAACATCACTACTTTCCTCGTGCGTTGGGCGAGGTGGAACCACTTCTAAAGAAGATTCCCGTTCATTATTAGAAACTTCACTTCCTACGGACACATTAGCCGTACCCCTGGCCTTACGATCCTCGCCCGTGGTTAAATAAGTTTTCTCGTACGGGTTTTCAGTACCTCCAGGCATTTTGAAAAGTGAAGTGACGACAACGAGAAAAAGAGAGAGAAAAAGCGAGAAATAAAACTATCTCTCATTACTGGAAGAATCCAATAAGAAAAGAGGGGTGCGAGAATAACTAGCTGCTATCCAAATTATCAAGAACATTACGAGCATTACGAACATTAATGTCAAATGGCATAGGACCACGAGGAAAAGTCGGCAACACTAGTCACGTAATCCCACACGAACCAAAAAGCACTTAATGGAACATAAAATAACTCACTTTTAAGAGGAGAAACAACCAGAAACTGCAAAAAGTGGAGAAATAGTGGAGAATTGTCACCATTGTCCAGTACTGGGAGACCTCGACGAAAGGACAGGAAATCGAACCTCAGCTCTGCTACCAATATGTTACGTTACGTCGTAAAATCTGGTTGATTTTTCACGTAAGTCCAGACAGGGGAAATACTCCAACCGTCGGTCACATGCTGGATCAGGGAAAAGACTCCACAAACAAGAAAAACAGCTCACAAGAAAAAGGCAGCCAAAAAATAATTTACGAGTTATTACCGTACGATATCTATTCAAAGTAGAGTATTCAAAAAAAAATCAGAAGTATTACAGAAAACAATGATAGTAAATTCATGATCCCAAGGAAACATTACCAGCAGAAAATTGCTCTAAATATGCCATGGCTCACAAGACATGTGACTCCCATGCAGGTCAGGAAGAAAAAGGGGCTCGCCTAAGCAAGGCGAGACAGCATTTGAGGGGAGGGCTTCTTCCAGGGAGTGGAGGGGTAGCCAGGCGAATTCAACAACCGCCCACTGATGCGTCACTGCCCCTGCAGAAACGGCCGCTCCGCAAAACACCATTCCCTGGTTTTGAGACAAAGCCAGCACCCAGAATTTTCCCCTCAACATCTGGGTTGGAGACCTCAGAGGAATCGTTCATTGGAACACATGGAGGGGAAGGAGATACTGGGGTGAGGTGTTGGAGGGAGAGAGAGTTTGTGATAGGACAATGGTAAAACTTCTCACTCCAAGTGCAATACTAAGGCCTTAGCACCGATTTCCCCTTGCTTGCCAAGGAGAAGTATTTCTCCGCAGTAGTCCTATATAAGTCTTGCATTGCAGGTAGGCTGGTTCGGAGGCTGGTTCGGAGGCTGCTTCGGAGGCTGTTTCAGAGACTGTTTCCAGAGACAGGATTTTCCAGAGACAGGATTTTGCGAGACAGGGCACTTTGCTACAGGGACCCTTTGCGCAAAAAATCCTTTGCGCGAAAAAACCTTAGCGCGAAAAGTTCTTGGCGGGAGAAGTTCTGCGGATAAGTTCGGAGGAAGTTCGAGGAAGTTCGAGGAATTTCTGGGGGGGGGGGTACCAGAAATTTTGGGGGGGGGGGGACACTAAAAAATGCCACATCCTCTGTAGGAAAATGACCACAAAAATTGCTTGAACTTGGGGACCAAGACACGTCCACCAAGAACTGATTAATGCCTAGAAAACTTATCGAGGCATCACAGGTCCACTGGTTTTCACTGGATGAACCCCCACTGTTTAACCCCCATGAATTTCACAAAAACCATTATTCAGTGGTTAGAATTGAACTGAATATAAAAAGTTTATTGATTGAGACAATAGTATTCAAGAAATATCACTCAAAAATAGTTTTGACAAGAACATACATTTTTATCACTCTGTAAATAATAACCTCAGGAGTGATGTTTGGAATTCAACAGAATTCTTAAGTGAGTAACATGACATAATTACAAGAGTGAGACAAGAAATATTGCTGATAGATATAGAGTAAATTATTTAGTATTACATAGCAAGAAAATAAAATTAATAATCAATATGTCATAAAGTGATGCTTGTTTCGGTGAACAGTGAATCAAAATTACAAATAATTACCATCAGCAACTAGAAGGAACTGGGAAGATTTTTATTGGTATAACACCAGGATATCTTTACCAAACTCAAATGTTCCTTCTCTCATCAGAGATATTTTGTGGGTTTTTTTTTTTTAAAAACCAAGTAAAGCAATACAATAACCAACCACTTAGTAAATGGGCAAGATTGGGTTGGTGAAGCAGTTGGGTTCATGGGAACCCTGGGTTGTCCCATTAGTTGGGTTCAACCACCTTATCAAAAAACAACGATTCACAAAAATGGGTTTTAACTTCTACCCAAAATTCATATTGCAACCCAAGAGAAAGTTAGGGTCGACCAACAAAATATATACCCCATATTATATAATCATTAAGTACAAGTTTATTCAAAAATACGGTTATTCACTAAATAATTATTAGTTATCAAAATACCAGCAAAAATATTCAGCATAATATGTGTCTCACTTAATTAATATACATTGGCATTAGTATTTCTCCCATTTAAACCCTCCATGTTTGTAAATATTATCAGTCCATAATTAATTATCAATAAAGAATCCTCCAAAATTCAACAAGATTACGTAAATGACAATAGATTGCACTAAATTCCTCGATTTTCCAATAATTATTAACAATTTATAAGGCATATGGTATTCATGTCAGCTATTGAACAAGTACTGACTAAATTTAATCAAGATGTGTATATATATCTCTCAGTATTAATTAAACAAGTCAAAAAAGAATCATAGGCGATGCTAACAAAATGAGAACTGCATATTGCATCAACAAAAGAAATCACTCTAAATTTCACTCTTCAATTAACAATAGAAATGAGAGCTACATGCTGGTTGCGACAAGATGAAAGTTCATACTTGTCGGGCGATGAAGGTCGCAACTCAACGCCAAAAGCCACACTAAAACACAGTAGGCAGTCTTAAAATCAGCTGATCAATTCAATCACTCAGCCATCGATAGAATATTGAACACTGCAAAATCACGACACTTATCACTGTCCAGAATTGTGAGAATGTCCATAAAGTCTTGGTGGAGAAAAGGTGACACAAAACACAATTGAATCTTAATAACTGGGGCCACCTCCACAGCTTATCTGGAAACGAGCCATCTCGGGGATTTCCCCCCAAGTTAATCTCCCGTCCTCTCCCTCCAAGCACCCATAATTCCTCCACCTTACCCCATCTCACAATCACAGTAGACCAACACTAAATTACATGAGTGAATTAAGCAGATGAGAATAAGCAAGTACAATACAATATTTCAGAACAATTTCAATTACAAGCATAGAAATAGACTTATTATTCATTAATCAAAACAATATTAATAGGAATCAATAGAAATACAACACCGAAATCAAGCATCAAATAGTATTTGAGAGAGCAAACATTAGCATTCATTAAAAAAAAAAGAATAAAAAAAAAATCAATGATATTTCTCTCCTTTTAATTACTGGAATTAGCAATGCCACCATGATATGCCTTTAAATGAGAAACATGACAAATTTTCTCTTTCCCAGGAGAAACTTCCAGAATAACTGTTACAGGAGAGAGATACTTTTTAAGGACGAAAGGTCCTTTCCACAGAGGTTCCAGTTTTGCCATTTTCTGTTCACCTTTAGAACTGACAGGATGGTTTTTGCAGAGAACAAGATCTCCCACACAGAAAGTGATTTGGGAGTGAGATTTATTATAGGATTCTTTATACCTATTTCTGGCCTTTTTTAAATTAGCAATAACATGATTCAGGAAAACTTGTCTGTCACTATTGCTGAGATCATTCTCGAATAAAGATTTTGGAATGTCCCACTGATTAATTAAAGGATGCTTTAGTTCTCTGCCGAAAATTATTTTGGCAGGAGAATAACCACTGCTCTCATGAGAGGCAGTGTTCAAGGCAAAATTTAAGTCAGCAAGCATAGAGTCCCACATATGGTGAGCATTATTGCACAAAATAGCAAGTGCAGATTTTAGATTTCTATGCAATCTCTCTACCTGATTAGAACAGGGATAGTATGGAGAAACAAAAATTTGCTTAACCCCCAGTTGCAAACACATCTCCTTAATGGCATGAGATTTGAAAACTTGTGCATTATCAGAAACCAAAAATTTTGGAAAACCGAATTTTGGAAATACTCTTTGAGTGAGTATTGAAACAACTGAACCAGCAGTAGCCTTACGAACTGGCTCAAGAAAACAGAATTTAGAAAAACCATCAATAAGAGAAAGTATATATTGGTGTCCACCTTTAGTCAAAGGTAAAGGACCCACAAAGTCAATATAAAGTCTTTCCCAAACCTCAGAAGGATTTTTCGATGATAGCATGCCAGGAGGTGGAGCATTTCTGGGTTTACAAGTTTGACACAGATGGCATTTTCTGACCATGTCATAAACCTCTCTTTTCATATCCTTCCACCAAAAGTGTCTGCTAATCTTATCATAAGTTTTAGCCATGCCCAAGTGAGCAGACATACTAGAGCAGTGAAAATATTGAAAAATCATAGGCCTCAAGACCGTAGGCAGAACAGCTCTTCCTCGCTTAATTTTAGAATTCCCATAACATAATAGCTGTCCCTTCAGAAAATAGTTTTTGTCGTTCAAGGAATTATTATTAATCTGATTGAAAATATCCTTTAGAACGAGATCAGTTTCTTGGTGTTTTCGAATGTCAACGAATGACAAAGGCAATTTATGTAACACACAAGAATAAGGAACAGCTGACTCCTTATGAGTGATTGATTCCACATCTAAATGACTATTTGTAGATGAGGATGGCTCAATGCGAGAAAGACAATCTGCGACAGAATTAGCTGATCCTCGAACATGATGCACAGTGAATTTATAAGAGGATAATTTAAGAACCATCCGGCCTAATTTGCCCAACTGCTTAGGATGAGAGAAAAGCCATGTCAAGGCACCATTATCAGTGTACAAGTGAAATGGTTTTACTTGTAAGTAAACACTGAATTTTTGAATTCCAAAATGAATTGCGTGACACTCCAATTCATAAGAAGAAAATTTACGTTCATGTTCCAAGAGTGCCTTACTAGCGAAAGCCACAGGGACAAAATCACCATTTACTTTGTGATTCAGAACGGCACCAACCGCCAAATTACTGGCATCGACAAATAAATGAAATTCCTCGTCAAATCGAGGGAAAGATAATACTGGTGGATTGGTGAGAGCTTTCTTCAACTGACAGAAAGCCTCATTTTCAACAGCTGTCCATTGAAAAGGAACATTTTTACGTTTTAAGCGATTCAGTGGCATAGAAATTTCAGAATACCTTGGAATAAATTTGCAGTAAAACCCACAAAGTCCAATGAATCTGGCCACTTCCTTCACATTTCTGGGAACTGGGAATTGTTCAATTGGTCTCACTCTCTCAGGATCAACTTGCAAGGTTCCATTTGTGATGAGATGGCCCAGAAAAGTGAGTGATTCCACACCAAGCTTAACCTTGTCCTCGCACACCGTCAAACCGGCACTGCGTAGTTTGTTGAGGACAGCATTAACATGAGATACATGGTCTTCAGCAGACTTGGAATAGATACACAAGTCATCAATATATGGGTAGACACATGAATATTTCAAATCGCCCAATACTTCATTAATGAGACGAGTGAATATTTGAGGAGAATTTACAAAACCAAATGGCAATCTATTATATTGGTACACTCCGAACGGCGTCACAAAAGCAGTTAATTTCTTAGAATTCTCAGATAATGGTATTTGATGAAAGGCAGAATTGAGATCAAGAACAGTGAAATATTTTGCATCAGCAAGATATTGGAATGCATGTTCAACAGAAGGTGTTGGATAACCGTCTGATTTAACAACTTTGTTCAACTTACGGTAATCAACCACTAATCTTTCAGATCCATCCTTTTTAGGCACTAGAAAAGCTGGCGAACACCAGTTTGAATTGGAAACCTCAATCACTTTCTTATCAAGTAAAGATTGGATGTGCTTCTTCATTAAATTAGCCTTTGGAGGTGACAACGAATAAGGATGGGATCGAATCGGAGTTGAATCTAGCAGTTCAATTTCGTATGTCATAACAGATGTGACCCCCAATTCTTGAGAAATCACATCAGGAAATTTTGACAATAAGCCCTTCAACTTATCACACAACGTGATTTCAGTGGACGACAGAACATGTGATTCGGACGAGTTACTAACTGGCGCCGATTTAAACGCTTCGCAATTGTCCGTAAAAGAAAAAAGAGAATTCGGGGCAATTTCAAAACTGACGTTCGCCGGACGAATGATCATCTTTGAATTACAAATGAAATCCACACCCAGTAACACGGGAAACGGGATTTTAGCTAGATAAAACACGTGGTTCCAAGAAAACTTGCCTATTTGAACCTTGAGTGAGACAGAGGAATTAATATGAAAAGGCTGCCCCGACACAGTGATTAAATCGACGTCAACATTCTTACGAATAACCTTTCTCCGGCAACATTTCAGAGAAGCAAAGAAATCTTCATCACACAGTGAAACTGAACACCCAGTGTCAATTAAAGCCTGGCATGGCATAGAATGAAGATTAATAGATAATATTGGCAATCGAGTCGAACACTTGTCACGGACGCTCATCAAACTCACGGCAGGCTGAGTAAATCGTCGTCTTTTGCGACACTCGTTCACTTTGTGGCCAGGTTTATGACAGTAAGAACAATTAATAGGAAAAGAAACTTCCCTAGGCGCACTGGAAGAGGCAACAGAAGACGGATTCCTAGAGATACGATGGAAAGTGTTGGAATATTCAGCACAGTCCATTAAATGTTTAGAAGCCTGCGTGATAACAGAGTCCAATTCTACAAATGTGTTAGGCTGATTTGAGAACATAATTGCAGATTTTGTTAAAGGATTTAACCCTTGAATAATGAGTCGCACAATAGAAGACTCGGAATACTGCAAACCCAGCACCTGAGTGGCATTACGCACAGAACACACGAAATCGTGGGGCGTTTCGCGAGGGAACTGAAATCTCTTAACTTTCGTAGTGATCAAGCGATCAAACTCTCTGTCACTAACAATTCTAGCCCAAACTTTTTCAGTGATTTCAGACCATGCGAGATTCAAGTTTAACATAGACAACCAAAAATGACGAGAGCTGGCAGGAAGTTTAGATACTACAAGGTACAATAACGTTGACAGAGGAACCAAAGACAAAGAAACGATTTCATTAACTTTTAACATGAAATTAAACCAATTCTCACTGTTTGACACTTCAAATGGCGGAAAATCACTGAGTAATTGTTTGACAATTACTAACCCTTCAGAAACTGGCAATGTCTGAGAAGCAGACATTTCGTGAGAGACGAGAACATCACTACTTTCCTCGTGCGTTGGGCGAGGTGGAACCACTTCTAAAGAAGATTCCCGTTCATTATTAGAAACTTCACTTCCTACGGACACATTAGCCGTACCCCTGGCCTTACGATCCTCGCCCGTGGTTAAATAAGTTTTCTCGTACGGGTTTTCAGTACCTCCAGGCATTTTGAAAAGTGAAGTGACGACAACGAGAAAAAGAGAGAGAAAAAGCGAGAAATAAAACTATCTCTCATTACTGGAAGAATCCAATAAGAAAAGAGGGGTGCGAGAATAACTAGCTGCTATCCAAATTATCAAGAACATTACGAGCATTACGAACATTAATGTCAAATGGCATAGGACCACGAGGAAAAGTCGGCAACACTAGTCACGTAATCCCACACGAACCAAAAAGCACTTAATGGAACATAAAATAACTCACTTTTAAGAGGAGAAACAACCAGAAACTGCAAAAAGTGGAGAAATAGTGGAGAATTGTCACCATTGTCCAGTACTGGGAGACCTCGACGAAAGGACAGGAAATCGAACCTCAGCTCTGCTACCAATATGTTACGTTACGTCGTAAAATCTGGTTGATTTTTCACGTAAGTCCAGACAGGGGAAATACTCCAACCGTCGGTCACATGCTGGATCAGGGAAAAGACTCCACAAACAAGAAAAACAGCTCACAAGAAAAAGGCAGCCAAAAAATAATTTACGAGTTATTACCGTACGATATCTATTCAAAGTAGAGTATTCAAAAAAAAATCAGAAGTATTACAGAAAACAATGATAGTAAATTCATGATCCCAAGGAAACATTACCAGCAGAAAATTGCTCTAAATATGCCATGGCTCACAAGACATGTGACTCCCATGCAGGTCAGGAAGAAAAAGGGGCTCGCCTAAGCAAGGCGAGACAGCATTTGAGGGGAGGGCTTCTTCCAGGGAGTGGAGGGGTAGCCAGGCGAATTCAACAACCGCCCACTGATGCGTCACTGCCCCTGCAGAAACGGCCGCTCCGCAAAACACCATTCCCTGGTTTTGAGACAAAGCCAGCACCCAGAATTTTCCCCTCAACATCTGGGTTGGAGACCTCAGAGGAATCGTTCATTGGAACACATGGAGGGGAAGGAGATACTGGGGTGAGGTGTTGGAGGGAGAGAGAGTTTGTGATAGGACAATGGTAAAACTTCTCACTCCAAGTGCAATACTAAGGCCTTAGCACCGATTTCCCCTTGCTTGCCAAGGAGAAGTATTTCTCCGCAGTAGTCCTATATAAGTCTTGCATTGCAGGTAGGCTGGTTCGGAGGCTGGTTCGGAGGCTGCTTCGGAGGCTGTTTCAGAGACTGTTTCCAGAGACAGGATTTTCCAGAGACAGGATTTTGCGAGACAGGGCACTTTGCTACAGGGACCCTTTGCGCAAAAAATCCTTTGCGCGAAAAGTTCTTGGCGGGAGAAGTTCTGCGGATAAGTTCGGAGGAAGTTCGAGGAAGTTCGAGGAATTTCTGGGGGGGGGGGTACCAGAAATTTTGGGGGGGGGGGGACACTAAAAAATGCCACATCCTCTGTAGGAAAATGACCACAAAAATTGCTTGAACTTGGGGACCAAGACACGTCCACCAAGAACTGATTAATGCCTAGAAAACTTATCGAGGCATCACAGGTCCACTGGTTTTCACTGGATGAACCCCCACTGTTTAACCCCCATGAATTTCACAAAAACCATTATTCAGTGGTTAGAATTGAACTGAATATAAAAAGTTTATTGATTGAGACAATAGTATTCAAGAAATATCACTCAAAAATAGTTTTGACAAGAACATACATTTTTATCACTCTGTAAATAATAACCTCCGAACTTATCCGCAGAACTTCTCCCGCCAAGAACTTTTCGCGCTAAGTTCTGCGGATAAGTTCGGAGGAAGTTCGAGGAAGTTCGAGGAATTTCTGGGGGGGGGGTACCAGAAATTTTGGGGGGGGGGGACACTAAAAAATGCCACAACATCATGCAGACTTTTTCTCGTAATCACCAAGTCGATTCTATTTATCTGGATCTATCCAAGGGTTTTGACCGAGTGAGTCATGCTTATCTTGTAGCTAAAATTGGTGGACTGGGTATCACTGGATCACTGCTCGGATGGTTTGAGGATTATTTGCATGGTCGCTTGTTGACTGTAAAGTTTGCGGGAGCTGAGTCTGAAGTTTTTTCTGGCGTTCCTCAGGAGTCGCTGCTAGGACCGATTTTATTTTCCATTTTCATCAATGACATTGCTGATGTAGTCAAAGAATCGAGTGTATTGATGCATGCTGATGATGTCAAAGTATATATAGAAGTAAAGTCCATGCAGGATTGTCAGTGCCTTCAACAGGACTTCAATGAAATTTCAATGTGGTGCTTGCGAAATGGTATGCTTCTGAATGAGGACAAGTGCAAGAGATTTCTTTCAACAGATCCTTGACAACCTGTCTCTTTGATTACTCAATCAATGGAAACTCTCTTAGTAGATCCACCTCTGTTAATGACCTTGAGGTAATAACCACATCAACGCTCAGTCCTGAAGATCAGGTGAACAAGATAACAAAAAAAGCGAGCTCAGCCCTTGGATTCATTCTAAGAGTATCAAGAGATGACTTCTCTGTGTGGGCGTTGAAGACTTTGTTTGTTCACCTTGTGCGACCTTTGCTGGAATATTGCTCTCCCGTATAGTCACCTCATACAGTTGGTCTTACACAGGACATTGAACAAGTTCAGAATTGCTTCCTGAGAATTGTAGGACTTAGACTGGGTCTTCTGTTTAGCAATGTTCCCATAGATGATCTTAGACAGCAGCTGCGGCTCTGTCATTTGAGTTCTCGATAGCGGATCGCTGACCTGTCTTTCCTAAGGAAAATTCTCACTTCAGAATCTGACTCTCTTAAGCTGTTGAGTAGAATCAATTTTCGTTGCTGCCGTTCATCCTGATCCCAGGACCTCTTTGAGAGGGGCCACCATTCAACGGCTTATGCCTAGTAATCCACTCTGCCTCGACTGAATTGTTTGGGAAACAGTCTTCCACAAATTGTTGACTTTTTCAGCACAAGTTTGTACAAATTCAAAAAGGATTTATTTGTATATTCTAAATGAAGACAGATATAAAGACTGATAAGACTGTTACTATGAATTTATTTTTTGAGTTGTTGCCATGCATTGTTCAAAAATTTATGAAATGGTGTTGACCGTTGAATAAATATTATTATTATTAATAATCTTTATTCAAGCCCAGTGCTAACTGCTAGCTGGGTACTCAGCTACCTGCTAGCAGCCTACATCGTTGCGGGGCTCATAGCCTCGCACCAAGGTGGCCTCACACAGTGGCAGCTGGAACCAGAATGATGCCACACGGGCTTTTCCCAGCATTCATACTTAGTACTTAGCCTTTGCCTTTTTGCACGCTTGAAAATTTTCACTTTTCATATAATCGCGAAAAGTAGATATTGTAATTTAAAAATCTTAAAGCATGAAATGTGTACCAGGAGTAATAATCTTTAGATCTTGGTAATAAAAAAATTATAGGAAACCACTCTAATTTTGATGAGGATTTGTTGAGTGACTTGGAACCGTGGCATTATTCCCTTCTCTATGCAATTTCCTGCCTCGCATCCCAGAAAATATTGTGTTAGATTTACCTTGGGATTGATGCATCATCTTAAGCCTCCATTCCTGAATTCTGGCATGCCTTGACTTCTGACTTTAACTCCACTCATTGAACCTTTGGAAGGTGTCAAGAAGTCTGGAGATAATATCACTGTGCACACTCATTCATTCGTAAATGTAATTTTTAGTTTTCACCATTCACTGTCACTTTTTCAGAAACCTCAAACAATAAAAAATTGCGAGCACAAATCTACTCATCTTATGACGTACACCTACAAGCGAGAATTTATTTGCATTCAAAATCACCGTGTTGTCGTCGAGACCAGGGTTAGGCCGGGACTCAAACTCGAACTAAGTTTAACGTGGGGTCTTGTCTTTGGCATAGGGTATCAATGATGGTACATGGATTGCATCTTAATAAAAAGAAAAGGAACTCTACCTTTCAATGTGGTTCTGGGCTGGATGGCGTAGATCGTGAAGGGTGGAGGAAGGTAGGCGACGAGTGGCGGACGCAGATGGACTGGCAAAATTTTACCTAGCTGAAGTCATGTGTGTGAATTAATTTTTTTGATTCCCAGAGGGGGAGGGAAGCTTATTGCCAGATTTTGAAATTTTTTGAAAGATTAAGGAATTTACGACTAGCTGTGGCCCTCTACGAGGGCTCGCAAAGCAAGGAATGATAGTTGTTACAATTGGATAGCAGAGGGCCCGTGATGCGGGTACTGCAAAGCAGAGTGACATTTAGCATAAGACAAAACTGTCAAAGATGTCGACCATCAATGCCGACTCACAATCACGAACAACTACCAACAAGCAACTTTATTCTACTAATTCAACCTTTATATAGTGTCTCTCAAATGATGTAGAGACGGTCAAAAAGCAAAAGTGGGAGCTTAAGGGTTTGGTAGACTCCAGCCATGAAATACCTTATTGCCACTGTGATGTGGAGAACATCCATCACCCAAGCGTCGCTCTATTTTTTCTCTATTTTGTAGAAATATATCTTTTAAATTAAGCCCCCCTTCCGAAAGGTTAGAACCCACGAGCGTTCGATTAATGGTGCTTAATTTGTTTCTGCTATTATTTGCGAGCTGTTTGGTCATTGCCTTCCTTCTCCATTCTCCCGGATCTCCTATTTTATGACAATCAGGGCTGTTTGCGCACTGTCTTTCGCCGTGAAAATAGCCCTGTCCGTCGCGAAACAATCTGTAAATGGCCTCCGAATTTCGTGCCATTACTACTGAACCTCTTCGACTCCAGCCATGAAATACCTTTTTGCCACTGTGATGTGGAGAACATCCATCACCCAAGTGTCGCTCTATTATCCGTTCAAGGACTGCATTATATTTTTGCATTCAATGTGAGAGGACCACTTACAATTAGACTCCGATCCACAAATTCACTTCCTGCCACTCTCGACACTCACCATCATGGGTGCGAGGCATGAAGTTAACCCATAGAAGAAGAAGGACGCCTTAAGCTATTTTATGTATGACAACCTTAATAAGTCCAAACAATCTGTCTGTACCTAATATGATTTTTGGATACCTAAAGGATTAAGCTGAAGTGCAGTGTAAGTATGTATACAGATAGTGAAATAATAAATGCTGCAGTATATTTAAGTATATATGATAATTGCTTACTTGGACAGTATTTTGGGGTCCCTAAGCAGTGTTGGTAGCCTACCTATAATTTCTGGAAAAATGGAAAAGATGGTAATTTTTGAGCTGGCTTTCTAATATGTATAGGTTTTTATTTCACCAGCTTAACAAAAAAATATGTAAAAATAATTAATGAATACCTAGAATTCACTGTGTACTCATAACCGACCTCAGGCACATTATCACTCTGTGACGTTGCATACCACCAAGGAGTTTTGGTGAGTAATGCAAAACCCTCCCCAAGTGAAACAATGACCTTAATCCAACCCTGACCCTTAGCTGCAGCTTGTGTAGCTCTTATGTTCATCCTGTACAACTAATAGCAATGTATGTATGAGTAAGCATAGCTACCTACCATTGCACTCAGGGGTGGATCCAGGATTTTTTTCTGGGTGGGGCCAAGGATCTGACAGGTTTTCTCATATTTGAGATTAAAAACAAAATACAACAATTAGTACTGTAGAAAATATTCTCTTTATTTTGATATGAAAGTAATTAGGGGAGAATTGCCTACATTTTACTGGCTCCTAATTTGTACCACCTCGTTAAAACGGAAGGACGTGAAATATTGAGACTTTGTTTTGTGCAGCTTCAACTAGGTCGTACAAGATACCAAAATACAAGTCACCAGCTTGGTGCATTCAAGAATGGTCTGGGGGTGAGAAAGTAAAATATTTTGCAATTTTAAAGCAATATTTTTATCCACGTAGCTAAGGGAATTACAGTAATAAGCTAAGTCTTAACTAACTGTATTACTTATTCTCTGAAAATACATACATATATGTATATATACCTTAGTTTTCACAAAAATATGATCCTGTAAATCTTATGGTTAGTTTGGGAGGAAGTAGCAAAGAAAAAATGGCAGAGTTGCCTATAATGTACAACTAGCAGTTTCCTATATTTTACTGGTATAATTTGGGACACAGTAGTGCTATTCCATGGTGATTTAGCTGTATTTATAATGTAAAGAAATTTTTAGCTTATGTGCTATTTTTAATGTTATTCATTGATAATTTGCCATTTATTGTAACTAATTTGCATTACAGCATGGGTCCCAAAGAAAAATATGGAAAGTGGAGCGTAAATGAACTACATTTAGCCGTAGCAGCATAATTAAATGGGAATATCTCCAATTCCCAAGGTAAAAGCAAGAGCAACTTCTACTAGAGCTACATGACCTGGAAAGGGAGCCTGTGAGTTGACGAGTACATAGTCCATATAAGGAAAAACTCAGATTAACCAAGGAGGGGACACAAAACCTGCAAAATTACCCATAAAAAGAAAATTCTTTTGTGATATTGCAGTGAAACCAACACAGAAACCAAAGGATGGAACTGCGGTAAAATGGTATTATAACTGTGCGAGGAGTATAAAATGGAAGAGATGATAAGGTGTATGAAATACCAAATATGGATTCATGCTAAAAGCACGTAGGTGGGAAAAGAAGTGAAAAAGTTTTTCTACAATGTCTGTGATTAGATGTGTCGCCAGTAAGGTACAGTAAAATGCTTATGTTAATATTGATCTGAACTGAAATGGATTTATTAAGCTTCAGCCACATAATTGATTAGAGTTAATGTGTGGTCCAACTTAGGAAACCAGTGGTACAAATTATGAGACAAGTTTCCTAATTTGTACAACTTGCAGATATTTATAAAATCAGGAATATTTTGCTTTTGACGATGTGATTTTGAACATTTTGCTGACGAATTCTATGCATTACATCACACTGAACAAGATAAAATAGTATCAATCACTGTAAAACTTATTATAGCAGACTCCCGATTATCTGGCTGCAGTATATCCGTGTTGCGGATTATCCGTGCATGATTTTCACTCTCGCTCGATATTTTCCTCAAACTTTATAAAAAAATAAAATTGGACACAAAATCAACAGAATTACTGCATTAATGCTATGATATATGGGGCTTATTATTTCCGCTAGATTCCCCTTCGTAAAACAGAAGCAATCATGCCATAGCTGCATTCACAGGAACATCGTGTTCCTGTTTTCCAAGCCTCAAAGTGCATGTGCAAACCACTTTTCTGTATCCGTGATCACATAGCCACGTAAGTGTAGTTTTCGAAACCATGCCTTATATGGAGCATTATTAATCCAAGTACAACCATGTTATTGCCACTGAAAAGATCGTAAACTGGCAAAGAAAGCTCTCAATGTGTCCGGGAAGCACTCTAAAATAACAGAATAACTGCATAAATAATAATATATTGTTTGTTTTACGTAAATTATGAACATTACAAGACATTTAAGTGATCTGTGTTTTCTAATTATTTATGCCATCTCTCCCCATCATTAGCCCGGATAATCAGGAGTGTACTGTATTTCAACCACATAAAATAAAATGTTAAAAGTGGTACAATATAGGTATGTAACTCTTCCCTAATATTAAATTAAATGATCGAGGCTCCGTAATACACAAAAGAAAACTAATGTAATGATAACCGTATAAAAAATCTTGTCTATTATTTAAACATCTGAGGGGGGGCCCGTGCCCCCCTCCTAAATCTGCCTATGATTGCACTTATCATATGCCAATCAAATCAGCCCAGAGCTTAGGTGAAGAATAACATGTATAGCAATTAAAGTATAAATAAGTTTATTAATCCAACATGAAAAAAAAAACCACAAACCTTTTCAAAATATGACTAAATACATTCCTGTCCTAGTAGTGAGATAGATACATGATATAAAAATGTAAATTTTTAACACTCCATCAAAAATAACATTGACAGTATGTCTTCAGTCTGCCATGAATTCTTCTATGCTGCACAGTGTTTTTACATCAGAATAGCCTTTTCAATTTACGAAGTCTTAAAGAAAATTCCTGCCACATGCAACCTCACAGTATCCCCCAGATAAGAACTAATCTCAATTCTACGTGATGAGCAGCCTTGTAAGTTTGTTCAGTCAGCAAAGTGAACTACTTGTGCCTAGACTGAGAGCAGCACCATTTTCAAGTTAGCCAATTTTACAACACCACCCCATGTGTTTAGAAGATCGAATCCTATGATATATACTATATTGTGCCATGACCAATTGTAATTTTTTTTAAGTAAAGGTATTCCTAAATTAAAACTTTATACGATATAAATTTACTATTAACAAAAAATTTAAATGAGAATAGCAATTTTAACAAAGTTCAAAAATGTAAAATGAGGATAATACAATGACTGAAGAAAATATAAATCTACACGTACCCGAGTAATATTGGGAAATATTGGCACCAATAAGATACTTGAGTGTCTGTATTTAAGAGTTTAATATTTGAAATATAATAGCTGTACTATATTGTGAAATATTATTTTCAGATGAAGGTGAGTTTTATAATGTCAAGCTATAATTATGGTGAGTATGAAAAAAGTTAGCAAAATCATCCATCCAAGGCTACTTGTTTAAAAGACCATTATTTGTTTGTGGTAACTTTCAACCATTCTTACGTTAAAGTAACAGCTATATCATTCTTAGGTAAATGCTGACCAGAGGTAAAAGAATTTTTGTATTCCCAATGCAAGTAAAAATTTCAGAGAAAAAAATATGCAGTAATTACATATTGTGTTATTGAACAATTACCTTATTATATATAGGTATTACTTCTTTTGAGACCTAAGGTTTCAATTACCTTGGGACAAAGTCTGCCAGCAGATGCATAAAATTTTTCCTACTACATATACAGCATACTCCCGATTATCCGGGTTAATGATGGGGAGAGGCAGCACGAATAATCCAAACTTGAATATCATTTAATTTTCATAATTCATATAAATCAAACTATTAAATATTATTTATGCACATCGTCTGTTATTCTAGATTTGTAACAGAAATATTATGTCCGCTGTAGCTTAGCATTAAAATGCAAATATCTTGGTGCTTTTGAGCCATTTTTATTTCTTCTTAAAGATTACGGAAAAAATTGAAAAAGTGTAAAAGTCATGCACGGAGAAGCCACAACACAGATAAACCGCAGCCAGATACTCGGGAGTCTGCTGTACATTAATATATTTTAATGTGATAAAATCTCTTAAAACTGGAGACTATTTCACAGCAAAGGCACAATGACTTACACTTTACATCACAAATGACTTCTCCCTGTACCTTCCATATCTAAAAATATAAAAATATTTCCTAGAAGTTCTTTACAGAGTCCAAATGCATTACGTGTCAAGCACAGTTGATAGTCTTGGCAGCCAAAACAGTTGACTTATGGATGCCAGTACGTTTGGAGATAGGCTCCCCCAGGAAGTTCAGCTCATCATGATTCACCTCACTCAGCTCCTGCATACCCACGGTGCGAGCAATGCGCTGAGTGTACACGGACGTCATCAAGGCCACAACCAAAGGCACATTACGGCTCCGAGCCACCTCAAACGATGCCGTCATCAACAAAGCCCCCACCCCACGCCTTCGGAATTTTGGATTAGTGGCCAGGAACATGACCTCCATGGCTGACGGTGCTTGATAATGCTCAAATACGTCAAAGCGAGAGTCAACCTGTCAAGCACATCAATTAAACAGGAGATGAGACACAAAAATTAATTCCTAAAACATCATCCAGTACACATTTCCAAATATTACTCATCAGACTGGAAATATTTCTCATTAGGCTGATGACATGAGTCTTGCAATTAATTAGTATCAAATCAAGGCATTTCAATACAAGAGCCTCAATATCATTCCAATGAAGTTTCAGTCACAGACCTTCCATCGTCAGACCAACTCTTTTATTATATAATGCCTCTAGAAGGAAAGAGAACGCTGAAAAGCCAATCAATTCATTTCTAAACTTTGCTGCTTCTATTAACCAGATGAGTTGCTTAGTTCAGTAATTTTCCGTTCTAATGAGCATATATATCCTATCAGTGGCGTAACTATAGGAGGAGATAGATCCCCACCCAAAGTCTCAGAGAAATAAAAAAGTTATTTAAAAATATTGCATAGTTTTGAAATATAATAACTGCATCTGCTTAAAAATAAATTTTTAGTACCAAAATTATATAAAAAATATATATTCAGGCACGTCATTTTTCAAAGATTTTCCAGCCCCAGGCCATCTAATCCCTCCCTAAGGCCATCTCATTCCCCCCATCCCATCCAAAAGGATATTCCTAGTTACGCCACTGTATCTTATATCTAATTCATTTAAGAATGAATACGACCCAAAGACATAAATTCAGGGAAAGAGTGCAAAAACTGTTGTGGGATAAATTGAAACAATTCTAAGACAAAAGAAATCAGTGACTGTAGGAATTACAGTATCAATCACAGTAATAACAGAATGATCATTTATGCGAGACAACCATGTCACCCCTAGGCTTTTTGTTCTGATTGGGCCAGGAGTGAATATTGAAGCATTAAAAAAATAATTACTTTTACTTGCCAAGTGAGTGTGTGTCTGTTCCCTTATGTTATCTATGTATATGTTAACCACATTGGGAGTTGATTGAAGACTGCCAGAGATTTGATACAGAAACCAAAAAGCTGAGTATATGATAAAGATGAGGACATAATCAATATCATTCAAACAGTTAATGTTGGCTTGTCATAATGCCAATATTTTAAACTGTAAAGCCATTGGATAATGGGTTATCATTAATTGTATGAGAAACAACCTCACCACTGGCAAGACTATACTAGAAACAGGTGAACATACTAGGATGCTTACTTCTATCATGCTGTCAATCAATGCAATGGCAGATAAGCTTTGGCAGTGATTGTCTCGGAAGGCTTCAAAGAATGCCTTCTCTCCACTAGCACACGGCCTCTGAATTTTGTTGAAAGCAGCACCAGCTGTCTGCTTGGAAGCCTTCTCAATGGCCACTATGGACACACCATCCTTGGCCGTCTCAAGTGTCAGCATTTCCAACTCCGCCACCCCTTGCTCACCAGACAACTGACAAACAAAGACCACAGTACCTATTCAAATATTGGCACCCACTGAGCCATTCATAGAATGGCATACTTATGTTTTAGGGAGAGGTAGTAAAAAAATAGCACCTCACTTTCTTTGTTTAAAAAAGAAACTCAAACTTCTTCTTTTTGAAAAATGTTATTATAGTTTTGCAGAAAATAAAGAAGATACTTTACAAATTGAATTTGTAATAGGCAATTTTAAATTTCCCAGTGCCATGTCCTACCTATTGGTTGCTCCATAGGTTCACTTTTTTACACTCTGTTGATCTTACGAGGTATTTTATTTAACATTTATTTGGATAGTTGTGAACTTGATAATGCTCACTTGTCATGTATGTATGTCATTATATTTTATCCTTTCTTTGACTTTAGTCATGTTTATGAATGCACTGCCAATAAGGAAATAAATTTAAAATTACTATTATTGAAGGACAGGGCATTGTGGTTGAGCATTATAGCTACAAGAGGAAGTCAGTGCTAGGAATAAGAGAAGCAGGGCATTGCGAGATGTAGTGGTGTAGCGATAGGAACCCTTCACCACTGGGAATGTATGTATAAAGGTATATTACATTGATAGTTGCCATCATGATGTTTGTGCTTTGCATGAGTGGTGTGGAATTAATGCATTCTAGAAAGTGGTGCATGTATTTAATGGCTGAAGGAAGACTTTAGGAAATGGGCAGCAGGTCAGTGGTGTAACTAGGAATATGCTTTGGGTGGGATGAGGGGGCCTGAGGGGGTGAAGAGGGATGGGGGGGTTAGAGGGGGGATTCCCTCCAGGAAAATTTTTGAAAAATAACATCCCTGGAAATACATTTTACATCATTTTGGCACTTAAAATTTAACTTTGAGCTGATGAAGTTATTATGTATCAAATCCAGAAAATAGCGTCAATATTTTTTTTCCCTGAGGCTTTGATGGGGGATCTATCCCCTCATAGTTATGCCACTGCAGCAGGCAATGCCATTTACATATCTGACCTGCATGTTCCCCCACCTCTCTAAGTCGTTAGGAACAGTTTAACTGACAACTGAACCTTGTGTTTGCTTCCCAAGTTTCTTCTCCATAAAACCCTTTTATGATTCATCACCTCTGAAATTTTGCATTTTGGTAATATTGAAAGGACCCTAAAAAAATATTATCTCTGGCTATTTTCTTTTTAAACAACAGTTTAATAAAATGGAAAAAATAAGACGACAATAGCCTATTATACTTCAGGTCAGCACTCAATTAGAAAAATATATATTTTTGGGAAATATATTAAAAATTAATGTATTTATATATTTTATTTTATACATAATTAAATATATATACTTGGGAAATACTGGAGCTAAAAACTAAGGAAGAATGCATTCCTTAGCTGTTCAGGAAATTTGATATTCACCATTGATTAATGCCTTCAGACAATTGTCACGAAACACGAATACATACGATTAAAACCAACCCCCAGACTCAGGTGTTTATTGTTGGGAAGATGACCAAGCAAGAGCCAGCCTCGAGCAACATGTGAATCGGGGATCTCAGTGGCACAGCGACGGGAGGTTTGGGGGTTAAACCCCCCCCCAGAGCTCAGATTTTTTTAAAAAGTTTAATCTATTTTACTTAATTGGATTGATATTACTAATAGAATAATGTAAAGTTTAATAAAATATCACTCAGAAAGCCGTAAAAATCACCATTTTGAACCGTTTATCTTAAAATTCCACAATCTATTAATCTCGCACCTACCGCTTATCCTAGTGGATATTCCATACCCCCACACACCCCGGTATTAGTTGCACCTAAACCCCCCACAAGCTTAATTCCTAGCTGCGCCCCTGGGGGGGTCGAGAAGTAAAAGCAGAGTCCTGTACATCTAAGATATGTGAAGTGCAGAGGAGGGCTGAGAATCAAGTTGCCGTGATAAGCTCAGAAAATCTTAACTGTTTTCGTCAATCACTATTAAGTTTACCTCACTAACCACCTGGCAATGACTTCCACATTTGATACTACTAACCTCATAGTCGTGGAAATAATGATCGTTGATAACGAAATCCCATGTTTATCGTAAACATATTCCTGTAGTTACCTGATTCTTGCTGCACTTTTGATGGACCTCAGCCTCTAGTAGATCCTCGCCGAGTTTAACGCCATTGCAAATGCTCTCGTGAGGATAGAAACCTTCTCGCATGACATTAAGAGCTTCCTTTAGGAATGTGACAGAGTTGACCAGAAAAACAGTAAAATCGTCATTTTCAAAAACTACAACCTCTTCCTCAGAGCTGCTGATTCCGGCAGATTTATTAGCGGTGGTAACGACTTCGCTTAAAATATTTTCTGAAACCATTTCAAATAGATGTTTCTGTCGCTGAGCAAAAGAGATAATTTCCGCCAATATGCGAGGGTAGAGATAGGTTGTATTGGGCTATGAAAGAGATGCCTTGGCCTTTTACCAGTTGTTACGGTATAACCCGGACTCGCAGTGATAGGAATCGTAATGAAGCTAATGAAGTGTCGACTGTGACGTCGGTATCACGGACGTTTTGAGTCTATTCACCACGGCGCGCATAGACTGTGTCCTCACGTTCCATTAAGGAATCTCCGATGGTGTGGATATAATAATTCCCTTCCATGTTTATTACATGGAGAATATGTCTCGAAGACTGATTCAGCCTCCTTCAGCAGAAGGAATGATTTATTTCTCCATGGGATCATCCTAGAGATATTATTCATTTCTTTCCACACGAATACTTCTACTGACTGTTAATGGCCACGTTTACAATACAAGTGCTCATCAAATTCGCGAACTCAATGAGTTACACCACAAATTTAATTAATTTTCACTAGTTTTTAACCATACAGATAAATAGGGGATAGAAGAGAAATGTGGATTTGAAGATTCCTGCGATCCCTTTCGTAAAATCCCCTGGTGCGCAAGGCGGCCGATAGGGACTTGTGAGCGCTGCGGTGGCAGCGAAAGGCCCGCGTAGCCCACAAGATCCAGTTCACAGAAAAGTTACAAAAGCTAGTATTATGTGCATATCTGTACTGTTATTATCATATAGAAGCTTTTGTATAACTTCCCTACTTTTACCTTCATCAGTTTATCTGACAGAAATATCCTGATATCGGTCAAGGCTAAATTTTCGACTGATTCACTGGCATTATCATTCATATGACCCAACAACTTTCTAAAAATTTCAATCGTTACTTAATGGAAAGCATTGAGTTACATGAAAACTATTTGTTTTGATTTATGGTTACAATCAAAATTATTTTCACATTTTCCCAAACAGTAGCGCCGGTAGCACCCATGATAGCGCTAGCGCGCAAACCACACAAACTCGGGCAGCTGCAGGGTATCTCGGGTATCTTACGGATAGCTTGAGCTCGGGCGGATGAAATTGTAAGCATATTGTGTGACCACTCCTCTTTGCCTTGTCTACACTACACACTTAACTTAAGTGACTTCACTTAAATATAATCTTAAATGTGGTGCGGTAGCTACACTTGAGCTTTAAGTCGACTTCAGCACCGTGATTGTCTATATCGGGAAACAGTTATGTTGACAGATGAAGGTCTAGGAGAGCAATTAGTGATTCTTTGATCCAAAGCGACTGTTATTTGAAATAAACTTCCAAACTCCGTGAATTAACCATTTTGGATTCAGAAGGTTAAAAGGAAAGACCGATTTCAGTTCCTGAGGGAACGCTATATGGCGAGAGGTGATGGAGCCATAGGAATTTAGAATTGCTAAGCGTGACTTCGTGGAATGACATATTCATAACGTAAACAAAAACACTTATTGCTAGTCAAATTCCACTGCTTTATTAAAACCATTGATGTTAAATTTCAACCATTAATTCCTCCCACGTCAAATGAAATCGCCACATCTTATCTCCCTCGGCATCCCTAGGACTAACATTAAAGCCCTATGCAATAGTTTCAATAACAGTGTGTGGGAAGTTACTGAGTGCATTCGTTTACGTTATTTTCGATTATGACACCATGGAAAATAAACTGTTTTACCGGATCCTCTGCCGTCGTCTCATTGTCAGTCTTAAAATTCCTTAAAACGTTTCTAAGTTTTATAAATCGAGTTTCACCGTGAGCAACAGGCATAGCAATTAGTTTTCACGGAAATAAAACCAACAATAAGATGAGAAACACTACAAAATAAATACGTCGAATTAATATCCCCAACACTAGAAATTAACTAACGTAATAGAACGCTCAATAACCACATCATACAATACAGCACAACTTAGAACATAATCAACGGGATGATGTGAGATGGGTATTTATGTGCCATTTACAACACATGAAGAGCTTCAACCGTGCGGAAACAGTTGCCTACGCAATTTAAGTTGGGTTCTAAGATGACTTAAGTGGAGGTGTACTTAAATGAAGCTGGTGACACCTACACTACCACGGTCTTAGAATATGAGAAGGTCTGGACACTCTCCGTTCAGGCATGGTCATTTAATGAAGCCGTTTCCCGTTGAGGCCGGTAGGGGCGCCACCTATCCTGAAGGGCAAGTTTCCTACGTATCTGTATACGATACTTCAGTAATTATGAACTAATTTATGGCAAAAATGAATATAAACACATCGACAGTGGTTACTAGTTAACAAGTTCATATGCACTTAACATCTTATAGCGAAAAATACCTAGAAATCGTTCCCATACGTGAGTATTAATCAAATGGAAGGCGTTGGATTTCAGCTTCGTCTGCTTCCATACCTTTGTAAAATCAGTTACAGCCATAACGAAAGATTGTCAGCAGTTAAAACCTTATGTAGTGAGGAAAGGTATTTTTAAGGAAATAATTATTTATAGCTATCTTGTGGTAAACGTTAATATAAGTTATCATAGAAGCTAAATACGCACCATTGCCTCTGAGCCCATCGGCATGTTTCCACGGCCTTCCAGAATATAGATGTTATTCCTTGCTTTCAAACACTATTAACAAATATAATATCAGAAACGCAAACGGCTCCTTACCAAGGCCGAAGTGAAATACTTCTTATGAAGTGACGTATGTTAATATTTTTAATCTCCTGAGTCTCGATCAAGTGATAATAATAATGGCAGGGCACAGCAAACCTAAAAAAATGATTATATCCTAGGGGCATTTCGCGGGTATAGAATAGGCATATTTAATCGTTGAACAGGGTGAATAATTTCCGGAAGTACCATTATTACCGTTCAAGGCTATTTTATAACGATGCTTGCCTACTCACCAAAGGAATAATTTGAGATTTAAGGAAGTAAAATACCATATGAAAGATAAGAACGAAAGAGATTTTGCAAATAATTTCCGAATAAACTTCCACGAAAACAGTGCAATGGATATAATCCGAGGGATTTGCGGATGTCTGATCACTTTCAGGTGCTGGCAAATCTGAAATATTATCCCTCGCCCAAAAATAAGATGAGTAGTACGACAGAAACCACAGGCCAATACTGCTAATACGCGGTAAATGTACTTTTCATGAGAGTTGCACGCACCATCGATAACAGCTGCATTAAAAGAAATCATCGAAAGAGGTATTAAGAATGAAAACGATTCACATTTTTCCAACTTGTAATAGAGTAACAAATATAATGTACACACACATCAAATCTACATTTCCAGAATGATTACACAATGCTATTGAAACTGAGATTATTTATACAATCAATGCAAGGTAATGTCATGAAAAATAAATTTTAAGTACTCACAATTTAACATTTCTATTAATTCTTTCTATTACTAATTTCTATTTCTAATTACTAATCATTCTAAGAGATTCAATTTAGTAGGAGAGAATGATGAATAGTTGATGAAAGCCGTCGCACATCTTGCATTTTCTCAGTGTTACTTCTTTCCTCCACTGTGAATGACATTATGACCACTGGAACAGCAGAACCTGTAATTTAAAATATGTATAAATTTTGGAGCTTTAGCACACCAAAAAAAGGAATCGTACAGCTATTTCATCGCTTCTCGGGGTCCTTGGGGACTCTAAAAAGCGAAATCCCCGAAGTCTTGTGGCCATAACCAGTGGTGCAACGCGGTACCACACACGTCCACGGCATTTTCCTTTTTTCAGTAAATCCGCGATATATATCCACGAAATATTAATGTAGAACAATAAGGAAATAGTGCAGAAGACTAGCATTCGAAAATAAATGAAAAATAAATCTTAATTAATTACAAAAATGACTATTTCCACTCACCTGTAGTATGCGCTCAACAATACGGACATTAACTTACCCGCTAATTCTTGCCCTCCAGAATACGTGGCGCCGCCCCGGCAAACGTACGGCAGGTTGAGAAAACGACTTCAATAAAAGACCATGGGTTCCCAATGGAGTGGGATAGGAAGTGTCATGGGGCTGTACACTACCAACTTAAATACAGAGCCAACTTAAGTAGTCACGTTACTAGTGTAGACCCGGCACTTGGGACCTTGGTTAAAGTCGAATCGGCCATGGTCGAATCCGAGCCTTCGAGAGTATCGCGGTATCGAGAACTTCCGTTCTGTCGATAGTCGACGCTAGTACCTCGAATGTGGTCGAAAGACTCAAAATGATGAAAACAATGATTAGGTTGTGAACTGAGTGCTGGTGGATTTGCTTTTAAAACATCTGGACAAATTATCTTGTGAGAATGGGTGTGCCGAAATTTTTTAGATGGCTTTACGAGCGGTATCCATGCCTCTGTGAGGTTGTGCGTGAATATGAGGTAGGGGGTTACTTGGGTTATAAATGCCAATTGCAGTCAACTTGTGTCATTTATCTTTTGGATTTTGACTTTATTTGTTTGTTTTCGTGTAACATATATTCACTGTCATTTACATGCAAACTTTATTTTTCAGATTCCCGAATTCGACAATCTTTATTTGGACATGAATGGAATTATACATGTATGCTCTCATCCCAATGATTTCGATCCGCAGTTTAGGATAACTGAAGAAAGCATATTCAAGAATATATTTCATTATGTCGAGGTATTATAATTGACGTAAATTACATGCTCTTGTACTTAGTAGATGACTTTTTATGCTATTTATCTCATAAACCTTCGCGTGTCATTTTTCTTTTCATACAGATTCTATTTCGCATGATTCAACCTCAAAAATTATTTTTTATGGCCGTCGATGGTGTGGCTCCGAGGGCTAAGTTAAATCAGCAAAGAGGGCGCAGGTATGTTTGAAATGCAGACACTAATGACAAGCATTAATATGTCTCATTAATTCGTAGTGTCCAAAGAATCACACTGAATGTGTGAGAGGCCAATTTAATGCTTGAAGGTATGTTTATACTAATTTTCCAACAGCAACCAAGGTTAATACAAGATGTACTGAGCTAGGTTTATCGTAATTCCGTGTTGGTTATACACCGCCCTGTAATGAAATTCAACAGCATGGAACTGCAGAAGAGATGTTTCTGGAACTTAAATTTTAAAGCGGTACTTGCGGCAAGTTTCGTATCTAAGATGCCTCAAATATATTAGTTTTATTTTATAAATCAGTATAACTCTTTTACTTGTTTTGCCAGTAGCTTTGATGAACTAATTTTTTTTCTATAGAATGGCTACTGGTTCAGAATTTCAGTAGAACAGATTTAGATGAATGCCGCACTTGACCTATCCCTATTATATTTTTTCTAGAACCTTTTATTCATTTTTTTGCCACTGAAATGGCAGAGCTAGCCAACTATAAATAGGCTCCTAGTCTAATAATTTACAGTCATATTATATGTATATATGTTTGCTTCACGAGTTTGTTTAGTTGTGCGCACATGTGAACTCCATTAAAGTGGTGCATTTCACATGTTGTATAAATTTTATCACTGTATATGACCATTTATGTTTAGCATCAATTTGTATTGCAACTTGTGTAGGAGTTGTTTGTGTTCATTTTAAAATTTTCCTATTACCTTTGGGATTCAGATTTCGCACAGCAAAAGAAGCGGTGGACCTTGAGAAGAAAGCTTTGGAGAGTGGTGCTGAGCTTCCTAAGGAGAAGAGATTCGATTCAAACTGCATTACGCCTGGAACAGAGTTCATGGAGAGGTTGCATCATCAGCTGCGATACTTCATAGCAGACAAAATGACTAATGACAAACTGTGGAAGAACGTGAAAGTCATTCTTTCTGGCCATGAGGCAAGCTTTATTCTGTTTAACATTTATAAAGAGATAGAAAATTTCCTGGATAATTTGGCAATAATGAGGGCAAATTCTTCAAATATTGTATGAGTTCTCAGTTCCTGTTTGCACTTATTTTGATTTGGCTACTGCCATCAGTGTGGATGTCCATGCAAACTTCTTGATCTGCTTTCTCGAAGCTGAACTGGAACACGCCTTCCTTTCTCTGCTTTCATTCCCTTCCCTCTGCAATCTCTGCCAATCTCCTTCTCTTGCTTGTGTCTTTGGCTCCAGTTTCTCTTTCTTGTCTTCTGTTCTCTCTCTTGTAACCAGGGGGGGGCAGGCCCACTAGAATTTTTTCCGGGCCACATTCTGTCTCTCCCTATATTTTCTTTTTTATCTCCCGTTCTGCCGCTCATGTTATCTCACTTTCTCAAATACACTCTCTCCTGCTTCCTTGTTTCCCTTTCCCTGTTCTTGTCCATTGTTAAGCCAGGTGTAATGTCAACTTCCTGGTGTTTAACTTGTGCAAACTGACTAATTTTACCCAGGTTATTACAGTAAAACCTCTATGTAGTGAACCTATTTACATTATAAATCTCCATACTTCATACCACCCCTACGGTCCCGTCAGATTTACATGCAAATTTATAGGCAAACTTCTATGTAGTGAACCTCTTATCTTGTAAAACCTCCACTTACCATACCAAGGAGACACCCTCGAGACTGCATAACTACCTCTGCAAATTGTACTGTGACAACTAGAGGCCATAAATGCAGCCGCAATTACGTTCATGAAATGACATTTTCAGCAATAAATGTTTCACGCGTATTTATTTTCGTTTACACCTTTCATATGCTGTAATTTTCACGTTAACCATTAGTTATGGCCATTTTGTTCCATATGTGAGCATACCTAACAGTAAATAAGAAAAAAGATGTCCAACTATCCTAATCATTTTAAGTGACTGTTGAATTAAGAGAGATCACATCATTTTCTCTTGAATCATGATAAAAATCGTGCGATAGCGGTCGCTTTCTGTTATCATTAAATAATAAATATATGTTCAGTAATGTGTGCATGTTTACTTAAATCCATAAATATAATGGTTTTAAAGATAGTAGTGCCTTTCATTTCCAAAGGATATGAAAAAATGGTGGATATCACTAAAACCTCTCTATAGTGAACTTCCATACATCAAATTGCCCAAGTTTTGGTCCCCTCCATTACGATGTAAAGAGGTTTTACTGTATTACCAACCATAGGATTACAATACTGTGGGAGGGATTTCACAGTCTTGCTGTATTCTTATGCCAATACATATTGCAGCACATGCTGTTGTGATTTTCTTATCTATCTCCTCCCCATTCCCATTTTGATATTCTCTAGGAAACCTGTGCTCATCATTGTCCTAACATTCCTTATTTCTACTGTAGATTAGCTATGAATCCTCATTGTTGAGGGTCTTGCTGTCCTCCCTCCTAAACCTACTCTCAAAGGCCGGATCCTATTGGATGAGTTTCAGGTGTTATTTGTCTTCTCCTTGTTGTTGAGGAAGTGATAAATTGTAGCATTGCCCAAAAGTTTTTAAATGATCTACCATTATGTAGACTACCCTTTGTCTGGCTCCTACTCTTTGACCCCTCTGGTTTGACCTCTCTAGCCTTTCTGGGAGTAATTGACAATAACTCCTGTTAGCAGAGCTCTTATGGGTCATTGGATACACTCAAGCCTTTCCTCTTTGACAAGAGTATAGCTCAAACAAAAGGATCAGGTAATTGATGGTTGTTATTTATTATACAAGTATTAATTTAAATATTTTCAAACTTTTCTGGAAATTTAATTGATCATATAGTGAATATTAGGACTAAAATATTTTAAACAGGAGAATAATTTTTTAATTTATCTGAAATGTTGAAAATTATTCACATTCAATTGATTATGTACATGTAGACATTTTCTGTTGATCAATTTCTCTTTTCTTTTTTGTTTTGAGCAGACGCCTGGTGAGGGAGAACACAAAATAATGGATTACATACGCTACATGAAAGCACAGCCAGATTATGACCACAACACGAGGCATTGTTTGTATGGGTTGGACGCCGACCTCATCATGCTGGGGCTATGCACGCACGAGCCTCACTTCTCACTGTTGAGGGAAGAGGTGAGAAAAAAGCCAACTCAGTCTAACATTATCGTATAATAATTTTTCTAATACACCCATGCCATGCTTAGCACAAGGGATGCATGCCTTGGGGTGTTTGCAAAAATCAAATTTGCATTATTTGAGACCATTTTAACATAGGGAAGATGGGGATTATTTCCCAGTTGCATAGGTGACAGGTATCCAATTGCTTATACAGTGAAACCTCTCTTAAACGAAACTCAAGGGACTGAAATTTTGCCGTTTCCTTGATTGGGAGTTTGTTCCCCGGTGGTGATACGCCCGTTGCATCATCATAGGGGCATGGAAATTGAAGCAAGTCTGCATGCGTTATCTTCATTCTACCTTTGCATACTTCTAAACAGTGCTGATTTCTTCAACTGCAATGCAAATCGTGGGCAATAGACCACATTTAGGAAGCCTCAGTTCATGTTATTCAATCCCTTCGCGTGCTTTTTAATCGGTTTTCAAAAATGTGTGCAGGGTCATTACTCGTCAAATCACCCAGAAATTTTCAAAATGACACCCACCGACTCGGATTTTAATGAAATTTTTGTCACTAGCTACCTTCACCTATCTAATGACCCATTTAAAATATTTGGGATATGTGGGCCATTAATGGTGGGACTTCAAATTACAGCCCTGTAATTTGAAGTCCCTCGAAGCATTATCACCGAGCAGCAATACAAAACTGTCTTTAAATGCCTTGAAACCTAACCTAGGTTTTTCTTCCCTGAAAATGAATGAACGAGATTGCATTCTCATCCAAAACAATCCGTCTCGTCAACATTGAAATTATTTTTATTTCCAAACCACCAAGTACAGCTCATATCGGCCATTTTATAACAGGTTCTTCAACAAATGTAACAATTGCACGTACACGAACAACCATACCCTGAATAGGGAAAACCTACCCAGGCGGGACTTAAACCCGTGACCTCTTGTTTGATAGACGAGGACTTTACCCTGCTGTGTCCGAGGCTGGCAAAGTTAAGTTGAGGTGGAAAGGAGCCACTTTCAATCACAGCTGGGAGATAATCAGAAAATGTTGTGGAGACTGTGCAATCAGAACTTGCAGATTCACCTGATATCACATCACTAAAATACTAGCTCGCCGTTTAAAATTCTGGAACCAACTTGAGCTTCCACTAAATCTCTCGAAGCAATCACCTCCCGCATCTTCATAGGTTAAAAAAATACACAGATTTAGAGAAGCATCATTTGACTGATTATGATAAATCCAGGTGGATAGAAGTCTTTCCATTTTTTTACAGCAATGGACTTCCTGTTCGGGTTCGTTGGTTGGCTGAAGTTGGTTTGGCTGATGCCACTGATGTTTTAATATCATCTTTATTCAGAAAAATAGTGCGGGCCGTCAACCTCATGAGCTTAAACTTACGTGCAATATAGCTTTGATACTCTCAATTTTCAATGCAATTGATAACTTTCAATTTCTCTTCTAAGTTTATGCTTTTCCTTCATAACTTATTTATTTTTCTATCCACATTCCTATTTTTTGTCATTGTTCACTTGGTTTTTACTCCGTATGGCTCTATGAAAATCAGCTTCTACTGCCAAACAACTGCTGCACTGTATTCCTGAGACACAGAGGGCCTACAACTGCTAAGAGGGAAAGAAGCCAATGTGTTTGACACTCTTTTATACCCTTTTATGTATTGATGCTATTCATATGCTACTCGACCATCGCTCCATTTCTCCTCCGTGATTTCTGATGACCTTGAAGGCTCTATAGTGGAAGTCAATTCGCCCGATATCCTAGGACAGCAAAAATTACGTCTCAAACTATATTTTTTTCAAAAACCTCATTTCCACTAGCTCCAAACATAATTAATGATCTAAATTACCTAGCTTCATTCAGTAAATGAAATGATATAAAATACCTACTTTGGTAGGTCAGCTATCCGCATGGCAAGTAATGTTTTTTGCCATTTGATTTGGATTTCACATATATATAAGCAAAGAATAATATTTGAGGGTAGTAATATTATTAATGCATGTAAGATGAGAATAATGTTTTGTGCACTAAGCGCAAGTTCATGTTTTATCAAGAGCATGTTAAGATTATTTGATTAAACTAATCAGCGTTGGGATGTTTTCCCAAGGAATGAATTAGCGCTATATCGTTATTGCACCAATTGAAGTTGCCATAATTGAGGAAGTTGGTATAATTATATGCATGCACATATCCTGCATGCTTCATTCACTCATCGTTTTTTTGGAACCCAAAACTTATTGTGGAATAGACAGCAAAAAAATGCGTATTTTTCCAGCTGCATGCTGTGCCATGAAAAGTAGAAATTTAAGCTTATTTACTCTTATTTTTTTATTTATAGTTTCTATTTGCTGCCATTCTTCATTTTGTCTCTGTGAAGTGCCTTACATTCTGTATCAAGTGTATGTGTGCGATATGGAAATCAGGCAGTGATGGGAATGATGATTTGATTGTCTCGTTTCAGGTGAAGTATGGTAAAAAGGCGAGTAGGGTATCTCTGCCAGAGGACACCAAATATTACCTTTTGCATTTGTCGGTGATGCGAGGTTATTTGGATTGGGAGTTTTCCAGCCTCAGGGACAAGTTACCATTTGGCTATAATTTGGAAAATATCATTGATGACTGGGTGAGTGGTATAATTGATGAAAATGTTTTATTTTTATTTTTTTTTGAATCAGTCGAGTGGCATATTGCCTTCTCCAGCAGTGGATGGGGAAATGTTGGAGGAAGAGCAGTGTGAAAATCATGGTTCACATGAGTACTAAATTTCATTTTCCAGTGCTGCAAGAAAGTACTTGTTAATTTATTACCCAAACAAAGAAAGAAATATATCAGAGTATTAAAGTGAAAGATATCTTATTAGAGGCAATGATTTTGTGTGTACATTATCTTCAAATTTTCTATGAAAAATCTAATTTGGTTTATGATTCTGCTATATTAACTGCAGTAGAACTTGTACAGTACGTTTCTGAAGGGACCACAAAAAATGAACGTACTACCAGGAAAACGTGCTATGAGCAGTTGGGGTAAATGCAATCTGTGGAAAAGTCGTCATAATTACAATTACTATCGGTAGTTCTCGTAGGATCACCTTACTGAACTCTTTTCACATTTAAAAACTAGAAAATGAGCACTACATTGAATAACAATACCGTGTGAATAAAAATCAAAATGCTTGATAGATTTCCCAAAGACAGTTACATGAAAATGGATCAATATCCCGTGATTTATTCTATATATGTATATATATTTATAGAAAGAGGACAAGTGAAGCTAAGTCATTTCTTCTTTCTCACAGCATACTTGGAGAATATAACGACAACCCAGAGTATGTCAATTGGTTGTTTAAACATTATAAAAATTGGGCAAAATTTTATTGGCCTTAAATTGTGGCAACAGCCGTACACATTCGCTTCTGGAATGAAACCATATCAATTGTTATATCAATCGATATATCGATTAATAACTCACTTACATGATTATTAAATTACAACATCATTTCATGAAGATTTTTATATTACAGTAAAACTTCGATTTTACGCAATTTGATTTTACATCAAGTCTCGTTTTTACGCAGCGGCACTCAAGTCCGGCCGGAAAGCATAGGGAATTGCAATGGTGAAACTTCGATTTTACATCTTTTCTTGATTTTACGCAGTTTTTCGATTTTGCGCAGCATAACCTCAGCCCCAAAGAGGCCGCTAATCTTGATTTTACGCAGTTGTCTTTCCACTTTTTTTGAAAATCCCGACTGTAGCAATATGAAGTTAGGTTATTTATTCGTCTCTATGAGTTGCAAAAATGAATACAGGAACGGTTGAAATGACGTCGCGCTGTTGAGCATGAAACTAAAAACATCGCGTATCTAATTATTGCTTCCCCCTCAGTAATATTTCAGGCTCCTTTACGAACGGGAATATCGCTCTTAGTTCAAATTTGCCGTAGAAGGATATCGAAACCTAAAACTTACGGCAGTCGCCGTGTATGCGTAACTACTTTTGATTAAGACAGATGATCGCCGGAGATATTAACACTATCACCTTTTGTTTATTATTCAACTTATTGATCGACGCTGTTTATAAAATATTTATTGTAATTACAGTAGATGGTCGTTAATCTGGAATTATCAACTACGGAATATCTATCCCAAACGGAAGGTTTTCTAGAATTTTGCCAACGCTATGTTTTCGTCGCCCCATTGTAATATAACGGTGAAATGAGCCGTTAAAAATCCTCCCGTGCCAAAATTTTGGCTTCCAAGGTGATCCAAAAAGGATAGTCGTACTTCCAGTATAAAGTAAAGTCGATGGTGATTCAACACGATGGTAAAAGCAGCATGAGTTGTCTCATTCCGCGGGCTAACCCCACATCTGCGGGACGAATGGAGGCGGGGCAAAGTTGCTTACGCGGAGCGGTTATCAGAAATGACTCAACTTGTATCTCATTGTCAGTGGGTTTAAATTAAACATGGTTGGAACTTGAGTAGCTATTAGCTTAACTCCGCTAGGTGGTAAGCGTTTACTTTTTAAACGGAACGGGAGTTAATGCCCCCGGGGAATAACTCGCGTCGTCAATCGTCATGTAATCATTGAAGTCAAATTCAAGACGTGAGTGATAAGGCAGTCCCTTTAAACTCAGGAATGGTTTGACGTCTCCATGTTCCTGGGTTTCACCGCGTGGATTTTCTTTGTGACGACAGTTTCACCGGTATTCTAACCGGCGTCTTCAGGTCGATGTCGGGATTCAATTTTTGGTGACTTATATAGTTCATTTTTGGCGCCAATTTTTCATGCTGGATGCTGATTGGTCCACCTTCTTTCCTCTCGTATGACCCTCTTCCACGAGCTGTGGAGAGGGTAGCCGTCTTCTCTATTCATGTTTTCTGGTGTCTTGAATATTTCGATAGCCTCCTTTATTAGCCTGGGATAATATCTATTTTCTTTTGCAACAACTGATGCTTCGTCAAAAAGTATCTGGTGTCCGGGTTTGCTCAACGCTTGCTCCGCAATGGCGGAGAGCTGAAATTGCTTATTTCTTGTGGCTCTTCTGTGTTCCTGGATGCGCACTTTCATTGATCTACACGTCTCTCCTATGTAGTCTTTGCCGCATGAGCATGGCACCTTATAGACCCCTTCTTGAATGTCGTGCGGCCAAACGTCTTTTGGACCCGGTAGCACATCGCCAGTCTTGGTGACACAAGTGAATCTTGTTACAACATTGTGCTGTCGTAGAATCCTAGCAATCTTCTCTGAGGTGCCAGATACAAACGGAATCGCTGCGTGTGCCCTTGCTTCCGTATGATCCTCCTTCTCATTGGTGGTTTGATTAGATGTTACGGCTTGTAAGTCGAAGGTCCCGGCGCTGAATTCGCGGAAGAATGCCGACAGAGAAGCTGTATCCGGTAGATTCAATCTACTAATGCTAAAATTTCATTGGAAATGCTTTTTTAATGCGTAAAAATTGTTCCGGACTATTAATCATTTTTTTATTCGTCACTGGCGGCATGATGGTAGTTGCGCGGTTATTTAAATAGCTTACTTAAAAAAAAGTGATCTAAACACCGAAAAAATCTAAATTTCCGAATATCCCGGGTCCTGTGAGCTCCGTATTATCTATGGTATGCTATTTGGAAGGAGGTAACCGACAGCTGGGGTCATTAGCGCCATGAAGTAAGGGCTGGGGAGATAGGAACCGTATGTTGGCATTGGCCAGGTTGTAATGATAGGCTCCAAAGGGACCAGGACTTAACGTCCCATCTGATGGACAGAGTGGTGCACTGGAAGTGCCCTTCTTATATCACTCAAGTAGGGATAGGGTCATCTCTGATAAGTTTCTGCTACTGCCAGGACTTGAACCCAGGCCCACAGGGTGTAAAGCCTTTATGATGTATTAGCAAAATTTTGCTCCCTGTTCATGGGGTTAATTTGGATGACTATACTCAGATACCTCATTTCTTCAATCTCCAATCTTTGTTTGCCTGCAGGTGGTTAAACAGATTTCCTGAAAACTGCTTTTGATGAGAATATTTTCCAACATTAGCTTCTCTGCAAGCATTTATTATCACCATTCCAAAATTTCTCCTGGGTAACAGAAGTAATCTTAGTGCCAGAAATGCTAGTGTTTCAACCATGCTGTTCAGCCATGGGAAAAATTTTTCATGAACGCAACCTTGTTTCTCTTACGGTCACACGTCATCTGTGGTGTTGTTTGTGAGTAAATAAGATTATAAAGCTTCATTTTCTTGCCTCCAAATGAGTAACTAAATCTGGGAAACATATATCTGATGCAATTGAAAAGGATTTCATGCTCTTTTACCATAAAACCTCACACATGAGACTTTTTCTGGTTCCGGTTCTGGCTTAAATCAGAGCTATACAAAAGTGTATGACCCAGTGGCGGCTCGTGAGTCAAATGCTAGGGGGGGCGCACTCCACCGGGGGGTCATAATTTTTTAATATTTCGTGTATTTTATTAAGTTTTTACGGCAATCTAGGAATTAAATTCTGTGATGCCATACGTTCCGTTTTTTTCAACAAAAATACCTAGTTTTCCTAATAAAGCTTGATTAATAAATACTAAATGCAGTAGACTCTCGGTCATACGGATCGGCTTAGTCCGGACTCTCGATGATACTGATCAATGATCTTGAAGAATAAAAATATATTTGCTGCGATATTTTGCAAATACAAACGAAAATACGTAACTTTAGGTTTTAGCGTCTACATTCTTCGTGCGGATATGCCCGCAATACACTTTTATTGTTCGTTTTGCAATCATAATGCGTTATTTGTCAAATCTATACAATATTTGCAATGATTTAGGTAGCAATGACACTTGTAACATCTGAGGGAGGAGAGTGCCACTGACTTCCACTAGGCAACAAACACTACTAGAATGCGCGCGCTTTGCTATTGCAGATGTAAACTTTGATGGCGGTGTTCGCGTTGCTTCTTGAATACAGTATGATTTAAAATCAACAATTAAACATTTCTCACACATTTTTAATAAAATATGAAATACTCACAGGCCTTTAGTTATATTGCAAAAGTCCATCCGTCTTTCATTTTGTCCAGCAAAGTGATCAATTACCCGTTCGTTGAAATCAGCGCTGGACAACAATTTCTTTCTGATTGAACACATGGCAAGGGCACTAGTCTATAAATAATCAAGGGACGACACAAAATAGGCCGACGAAAAATACGACCAAAAAGAACAAGGTGCCTGGACACAGAATTGGGACAATTTTTCCCTATATTTCCCTTAAAAAAACGAGCACTATTGATTAATTCAAAATTGTCTTCTTGAATGTACACACAGCACTAAGAAACTTCTTAATCGGCAATTACGCACAATTAACTCCTCGAAAATGATGTCTGAACTCATTTCACTCCGTTCTTTCCGAGAGTCTTGCCGTTACTATAAGGACGACTCAAGGGAGATAGAAGTCGTGGTCCACTAATGCTGATTCAGCTGAGGGACGAATTTAAGGTCAGCAAAGGCATTCAAGCAAACAAAGGACGTCACTGACCATCTCCTTGAGTCTAAGATTCATATGTGGTAAACACACGAGACGCCAACGGGTCGCATTTGGAATAACCGTGTCTTCGAAATCATTGCCATGATATAATAGAAAATAAGTTCTAGATCGTAAAAGAAGACGACTCGACTGAGCCACAGATGGGAGCTGTAAGGATTTCCGCACTGATATGAACTCTTCGAGGCCACTTAAATCAGACCCAAGTGGGCATTTTCCGTCAGACAGCTACCGCTCTGCCACTGAGTAATTAGGTGAACATGAACTAATACAACAAGGACGGCTAGAAAAATGATGAACCTACACACAAAAGGTGCATTGTACGCGGCACTTCATGACATTAATGGAATGACTCTATTTAAAGTCGCGCTTAACGATTTAAATCATATTTAATCCTTCACCCTATCACGCACGCAACTATTTCTTAAATTATAAATCAGTGGGAATGTTAACTGATTTTTCCTAATACTGCAGGTCTTTTGATAAATTTATCTGAAAAATAGGTACCGCATTTCTAATCATCGGGAAGATATGAATACATTGTTAAGGCCTAAATATTATAATATTAGTTTCCCCAAGGTTCTTGAAATTCGTAATCATAACAGAACTGTGTCAAATACTCGAGAATAGTTTTCCTTCATCAATACGGCCTTTAACTGGTTGGATTTTATGTGTTCCGGGATTCAAACACCAAAAAACGCAAGCATAATGGGATAATTTATTTACTGTAGCAATACCTACCAGTAATTAAAAATTTAAATCGTATAACTACACCCAGTACAGTGACCATTCTGATTCCGTAGGTCCCTTTTCTGTGGCAGCACCAAGTAGACGCCAGATTATACGCCCGCCGGCCTGCGCAGCGATGTCAACTCACTCGTCGCTCTGCGCATTTTCGGACGACGTCCCAAGACATCCATAAGACGCAACGTTAGACGCGTCATAGCACCAGCGGCCCCCACCACTACCACTCTCCATATGACTGTATGGGGATGGATTGGGACGTTCTGGCCAGCGCCCCACGGCTACAAATACGAACTTCTCGCGCTAATTCTTTTCGTGTTTTTCCAACACTTTCGATGTATGGGACTGAAAAAACGCTTTGATTAATCAGATGTATAATTATAAATTAATGGATATTTATTTTTTTTACTTTTTCAAATATTTGGGAGGGGCGGCGTCCGAGAGTCCTTATGGGCAAACCGCCACTGGTATGACCAAGCCTTCTAACAATAATGAGCTAGTTTTATCCTGAAAAGTATACTCCTCCTCAATACCAACTCTTAATTTTACACACTTTGATTTTACACAGTGCCCATATTTCGGTCCCTCCAACTGCGTAAAATCAAAGTTTTACTGTATACAGTTGAAATTTACTTAAAAAATTTGTCAAATGTCGTCTGCTTTCTATTTCTCGTGCCGAGATCAAGTAATTTTACTCTAACAATAAGCTTTGCATGGAGATCCAGAGCATCGTCTGCTCCCGCACAGTAGTCAAGTAGTGACGCACGTACTCCATAGCCTCGTCTGCTTTAGATAAAGTGGGAATTGGATAAGACTCATTTCCTTCATCAGCATCATCTTCATCACTTCCATCTCTGTTTTCTTTCAACTCCTGTTCGTGAATTTCATTGATTGACATGGGTTGGCAAACAGTGAGATCATCATCACACTTGCAATACTCATTGAAATTCACCCCTCCAGCAAGGATTTCGGTTTTCGAGAATTTCAATCTTTTCTAAAGTTGTAATCTGCTTCCCTATTCGTTTTCTCTCCATTTTAATTGTAATCTAACTCCCCTCGCTATAATAACTCGTGCAATACCAACCAGTGGCATAACTATGTATAATAACTGAATCTCCTTTAAGTTATATTTTAAGAACCAAAAAGATGTAAAACGCATTTCCAGGCATGTCATTTTTCAAACATTTTCTCGGACGCCGATTGCTTGGGGGGGAAGTCGCACCCTAGGCCCCTCATCCCCCCTCAAAGCGTATTCCTAGTTACGCCACTGATAGCAACAAGTGCCCACTCGCAAAATTTGTGCAGAGAGTGGTACTCAAAAGGCATCAGAAGATGAGGGGCTCAGGGTGGGGAAAAATGGGGCTTCTCATTGGCTGCAGTTTTGCATAGTCAGACATTCCGGTAAAATGGTCGCATTTTATTGTTCATCACGTCAAAAGAAATGAGAAATGCATTTGATAAATCACGGAATGAATGAATGGAATGAATGTAAGAATGTCAATGGCTGATAGTAATAAATTATATCATGAATTTGGAGGTTTACAATCCTTGAGCTGATACTAGAGAACGAATTGCGGGTTGCGTCACGGCAAGCCATTGAGCGTACTAACCAGGAAAGTGCAACTTTTTTAAACATACTAACCAAATACTTTTACCTGTATTTTGTTAGGATGGTACTGGAACCGAGAGAAATCGCCATACTATGGAGGAAAACGTACTAAAGAGGAATGTACTAACCAAGTTCCACTGTATATTTCATGTGGTAAAATCAAAATTTCCTTCTATGAAAATTGCTAGTAGTAGACAGTAGTGAATACATTAGACTCTCGTTAATACGAACAACCTTATTACAAAGCTCTTGTTATTACGAAGTGAATCGTTGGTCCCGACGAAAAGGCCTGTCCAATCTACAGTAAAAAAAGCGTTAATACGAAATTACGAATCTCAGTTCCGATACCGGAGGTTGCAAAGTGAACTTACTTATTAAGTTCAGTGGATAAGCAACGGCAATTTATAACACTCAAATGGATTTTTTATACCCTATGTTTTGTCATTACCATTGTGCTATGTTTTAATTCTTTTCGTGCACTGTGCCCAGAAGCGTCAATTCTTTCTTGAGTTGGAGATACTTCAGTATTCACTCAACGTCGTATAATAAGCTTCATTCCTGTGGAATCATGATAACCCACTCATTAGCGCTTGTAAATTGGACGTACATTTAGTCTTCTTCCTATGCACATTCGATTTACGAACTTTCAGAAATTCGAACATAAAAAAAATTCAAGAGTGCCCCAAATTTCAAATTTGACACCTTTCAAGTTGACCGATGCAATATGGTGTGGTGTAGAGGAACTCGCACTTTGGTCATAATCTGAACAAAGTATCATTGAATCCGGTGTGAAGACTGGAACTATTCAGCTTTTTGCTCGTTCTTCCTTCCCACAGACAGCAATTTTTTTCGTCTCCGGCTGCATGGCATGCCCAGCTAGATCTGTTCGTCATGATCGTGAGTTAAATCACTATTGTGATGCAGTGTTCCATTCTGCATGATAACGCCACTCCTCGATGCCTTGCATAGGTTTATCAACTTAAGAGCAAGGTCTCAAGTATGTTCGTTTATTGAGCTCTTACTGTATTCGGGAAGATATCAACCCTGGATTCCATCATGCCACATTCTTCTTTTGGGAAAATGAAACAAATGTTTTTGTTTATATATATATTTATACATGTATACAGTAGACTCTCGTTACTATGTAGTTCACGAGACCGAAAAACTGGAAGTTCATAATAATAAAATTCGTATGAACGTTTCTTTTAGGAATCAGTGAAAGAAAAAACTAGATGGGTGGAATAGCAGATTTCTCGAACTCAAATATTGAATTTGAATATTAAATCATTGCTCGAATATTCGAAACCTCGAATACTAGAATTGCGCAAAGCATATTAAACATTTTTTCTTCTATTTCACTTGATGAATGTATAAATAAAAAGGTATACAGTGGAACCTCGATCTATCGTTTTTCAGGGAGACAAAAAAAAACGATGAATGCGGGAATGTTTGACTAGGTTGCCTATGCAGCAGGAAATGCTGGATTTTGGCGAGTAATTGAGATTTCCTCTAAAGGATTCCAACCGGAATTTAGCTTATTAATGGAATATTTTAATTTTATGGAAACAATTTGGGCTTATAGTTGATTCAACTAACATCTCTTTCAAATATCCAAAGGGGACACACCACCTCGCGAAAAAAAGATTGCATGCCGTGCTCCCACTGTCAAGTGCTAGTGGACAATCCAAAGCGTTTTGCAAAATACACCTACTTCTCCACCGGATTTTCTTCTTCAATTATTTTCAATCCATCTTTGGAAGTTCTCACGAGATAAGCAGGTGAATTCGAATTGCTAGCAGGGAGAAACCAAATATCCTGAGAAAATATCCTTGTCTGTGACTGTGACATTAGAGATTTATAGCAAAAGTTGTATATTATAACTTTTTATACGTTTTCAGAAAAAAATACTCCATCAACTTCTGAGAAGCTCCGCTGCCAGGATATCGAGTTTCGTCAGAATGCTAAGTCTCCGTCGTATTTTGAAATTTATTTCCTTGCGGAAAATGCTTAAATAAAGTCAGAAATACATCGTGTTTAGTCTTATTCTTTTTTTAATTACGCGCCCACTACTTATATTTCTATTCAATAAAGGTGTAATATCAATTGCCGAAAGTCATTGTTAGACACCTTTTGTGCTAATAGATGACTCATGCAGCAGTTGACCTCCAGAAATGGGGAACTTCGAAGAAGGTAGGCAGAAAAAGGTCATTGAGGGAGAAAGAGGGAAGGGTGAAACACGATTCTATTATTCTCCTGTAACTTGATATTTTCTTTTGAAGCTCTATTATTCTCCTGTAACTTGATATTTTCTTTTGAAGCTTTTGATTTATGGTCTTCGTAGTACAAACCCTGCACGAGCTGGGGCCTTCTGTTTGATTTCGGAGAGGAGGAAAGCGTCGGAGGAGGGGCTGAGGGCTGATGGATGGAGGGGGTAGCGGATTTTGGGAATTGTGCTACATAGCTACTATCCCACGGCACGGAGGTTCTCCTGGTGGGGAAACCGGTGCCCAACCATTATCAGGCACATTAATTAATGTACTTTATTATGGCTTGTTAGAGGAAACTGATAGTAATTTAAAAAATAAATTGTGGATGTCACGAAGTGTTTTCATAGCTAAATGTTGTGCCAGTTGTACAAAAATGTTTCTCAACTATGGGAATATTGTGGTTGGGTTGAGGCAATGAATAAATTTTATTTATCACTCTAGGGAAAGGTGTTAGGATATCCGCTGTTTACTGCACAGTTTCATCTTCTATTTTGTTTTATCAAATAGATAGGGTATAACTTTGGCTATTAATTTTTTTTGGAAGGAAAAGTGTATCTAGATTAGATATGGTTAATTATATTGAAAAAGCCCATGTATTCATTTCACAACAGAAAATGACTGATTCTCTAGGATAGGCATCTCACCAATCAATTTTGTGATTATCAAACTCCCTTTATCTCCTTCCTTAAAATTGTGAGTTTTTTCAAAGGTGCTCTTCTGAGTGGGCTGAAAGGAAGGAATGACTCGATTTCTTTTTGATTTTCATGTGCTCCTCCTCAATCTCCAAAATGCATTATAGGCACCTCCATCTCCAAATTGCATTACACAGTCGTTCTAGGGGTGGCTTGTAACTCCATAGTGATGGATTTTGACTCCAGCGATAACAACGAGTCAAGTGATAATGGATGGTAATTGTTGTTGATGGTGCAGAACACAGAATAGGGGAGTATGGTTGTGAAAATAGTGGCGTTGTGGTGTGCATGTCGTCGCCCCCAAGGTTTTCGCTGAATGAACTGATAAAAATTGTGTTGAAAGTGTATTAACCATATTTTTGAAGTTCACAAGTAAATTAAAACTTATAAGGTAAATATTTGAACCATATGAGGAACTAAAGCAGTGTCGTCAGATTTAGTTGAACCAAGCGAAAGTCTAGAATTACGTCTGGAAACAGGACTTGGAAGAGAAATTGCAGGTTGATATCTGCCAACATCTTTGATTTAAAACTCCTACTTCTTCGTTATTGGCTACAAACATGAACGAGGGTGATTATTCTCAATTTTTTTTTTTTTTTAAGATTTGGACTTTTCTTCTTTAAATGAGTTCATTCAGGGATAATTGTGTGAGATTTAACTCCCCTAGCAGTGTTTTAGAACCATCAATGCAACACATTTATTGTGTTTCTTAGTAGTTACAATGGCTACATACGCTTGATGAATAACCTGGCATCATGATTTGTGAACTGGAAATAAACTTTTTAGCATATGATGGCCAGTTGAATATAATCAAATCCTAAATATGTAATAGGTTAGAGTGTTGCTACCCTTTTGAGCAGATAATTTAATTTTATGTCATTTACAATCGTTCTATTCTTCTTGGCTCTTGAATCCGCCTGTAAATGATGCAGTCTCTGCATGTGAAATCTAAAGTTCAAAAATACTTCCTCAATATCCAATGTCATGAGGTTGTTCTGTATATTGAAGTGTTGCATCTTGCTGTGGGAGATAAGTCATATCCCAGTGTGTGTAATGTCTTTTCTCTCCCATTGACAGGTACTGATGGGCTTTCTGGTTGGTAATGACTTCATTCCCCACCTGCCTGGCCTGCACATTGCTCATGGAGCACTGCAAATGCTCCACAAAGCCTACATGGACGTCCTGCCCACATTGGATGGTAAGTTGAGGATGGGAGCATTTGAAGGGTGTGGTGAATTGAATGTGAAAATAATACCTTTGGAAATGTAACCAATTTGAACTGGGTGTTGCTGGATAGCATCATTCTAGATCCAATAGAGATTGGTAATACAGTAGACTCTCGTTAATATGAACAAACTTATTACTAAGTTCTCGTTTTTACAAAGCAAACCTTTGGTCCCGACGGAAAGGCTGATCCAATACTTGTGAAGTACGGAACTGTTAAGCGTTTTAACCATTCTTCCGTCCCTCATACAGCAATTTCTTTTTTCCTGCTCCAGCCATGTAATACATCCTGTTAGGTCAGGAGGGTGTTTCAGAGTCTCCCTTTATAGTAAAAGAAGCGTTATTTAAAAATTGTCATTATTACGAAGTTTTTGATTTTATGACCATACAAACCTCAGTCCTGCAGGGCTATTCTACTAAACGGGGCCATACGTATGGCCGGCCGTAAGTTTCTTATGGTCTGACCCGAAATTACGGCCTAAACCGATTCCACTCTCGAGGGGCCATATCGTATGGCCCGGCCAAAAGTCTTAACGCCCTTTCTGCAGGCGAGTGTGAGAATTATAATTGGTACGATAAGTTTGGTTCACTTTTTTATATACTAGTCATTTTTTTGAGAAGGAAGTTTGTTCCAACGTGAATAAAAAATTAATTATATGTTCCTTAACCGAAATGGACTCTTATTAAAGGATAAATTTGGATTTTCTTTAAACACTAATCTAGCGGCAGACGCTGAAGATCTTTAAAACAAGTGAAGAACGCAAATCACGGGCGAGAAGAAGCAGAAGAAATTTGTACCGTGCAGTATTATAATATTCGTGAATTGTGCATGTAATGGATAGAGTTAGAACATGACATCATATTGTAGTTCTAACCCCCTTCCTCTCCTTCCAATTGTCTCATGGCTGCAATCATTTGCCCCCAAAAGCCTTATAAATCCAGCCATTGCACGAAATCTAAAGATGAAATTTAAACTTTAAGTTTCATTAATTTTATTATCAGAGGCTTATGTTTCGGTAGCTGTATAAAGTTAAAACATCAATATGAGACTATCATTCTTTCCTTGATTTGTGGACGACAATTGTCCTTTACGCATCGACTTACTGAAGATTGCCTTACTGCCAAAAAAATTTCTTGCCCTATGTTTCTTAGATATCCTCCCTCATGAACCGTTATGCTACGAGAATCTTAAAATATAAAACATTTAATAGCGGATATTTCAAACTACCTACAGCTTTTCGAAACAAGTAAGGAATCTGCTAGCAAATGTAGCACAGAAAGCAAATAAAAGCCGGCTCCGGGAAGAGGAATGGGCCCGTTCCTCCGTTCACTTTAGCAGAGCATCCATTAAAAGTATTCCTAACTTTTTAACTACAGGCGAACTTTTAGCTCATCCGCTATATCTACTTAAAAATTAAGTAACAACTTTTGACGCACGGAAATAGTTAATGAAAATATCGTCATCGTATGCGAACGGATTGCCTACACGTATCCCGTATCCTCCTTATGAAATCGACGTCTTTTTTAAATATATCTAGCCAATGCCCATTGAATCCGTATGTGCTCACCCACAATATTCATATATTTCTTGAAACAATCGCTATGTAATCGATGACACTTCGTAAGTTTCTTTTATAACACCTTAGGCGAGCAATGTTATTTCGTATGGCCCGAGTTATGACCGCCTCTTGGGCAGGCCATATTATTACGGCCTTTAGGCCATAGCTACCGCCCGACTTATGGCCTTTCGCTCAGAGTAGAATCGCTCGAAGCCATACGTATGTCTCGAGGCCGTAGTTATGGTCGATTTCGACTTATGGCCCGGCCATACGATTAGTGGAATAACCCTGCTGGTCCTGGCAGTTAAAAAAAAAACTTTATTACAAAATTATGGGATAAGCAACGGCATTTAGATTGATATTCAGGACGTTTTGTTATTATCAATGTGCTATGTTTAAGTTTTTCTTTTGCACTGTGCCCAAGAGTGTCATTAATGGTTCTTTCTTCAGTAAGAGTTACTTCAGTGTCCACGAAAGATCAAGTAATAAGCTTCATTCCTGTGGAATCTTGGTGACCCACTCATTTTCACTCTTAAATTGGACATACTGTAAGTTCTCATCTTGCAAACATTCAATTTATGAACTTTCAGCATTATGTACATTTAAAAAATTCACGTGTGTCCACAATTTCAAATTTGGTGCCTTTGGAGGTGCTGTGTGGCATAGAGGAGCTCAAACTTTGTGCATAGTCTGAAAAAAGTATCAAATCCCTTGTGAAGTATGGAACTGTTCAGCGTTTCACCATTCTTCCTTCCCGCTTACAGCGATTTCTTTTTTTCCGCTCCAGCCGCGTCATACACCCTGCTAGATCAGGAGGGTGTTTCAGAGTCTCCCTTTCCAAGCGGATTGGGAGACCTGATGCGGATTTAACGTCACTTACTATTGGCGAGGCAATCTGTGTGTTTCAGACTTGCTTCCTATCGACTCAAGGATGCTTTTCAGATAGGATAGAAGTCGATTGGGCTAGAGGTGCTGGAAAGTCATTCCGGTTGCGAATGGTGATCTGTTAAGATACTGTTTTTTTATTAATTATTTGGCTCTAATGAAATAATACCACTTTATTTCATGAGTGCTGCTATATGTGGATGTTTTGCTAGAGTAATATAGGTGTTAGTATATTTAATTCTTATGTAAATTAGACAATAAATGCACAGACTGTATCACTGTCAGTGCAAGTCCATTTGCATGTTATTTGGACGAGTAATTTGGCAAAAAGAAAGTGAAACAAGTTGGAATGCATGGCGTAATAACTTACATTTATGTAGGTAGCATAATGGATTGAATACGTGTCTGTAGGTTTTGACCATCATTAATAATATTATGGCCTTCATGATATGCCGAAAACATCTTACAAATTTTCCGTAAAAGTGGAGGTATGCTGGCACAGAGGCACAGCAAGGGGGGGTTTTGGGGGATAAAACCTTACCCATTACCCTATAAAACCCATGGATTGACACCTTTGTTGGTATGCTATTCCTTTTGCCACCCTTATGACCTTGACGGTGACCTAGCTGGGTCAACAATTGAATTTTCGTAAATAAAAGTGTTATTTTCGGGTTTCTCGTGTCCGAAAACCTAAGAATTGATATCTTGGTCAATGAAATTCAGACTTTTTTCTATCTCGATTTTTTTAGCATTGAAACCCCAAAAGGCAAATTCAAATTTTTGGTTTGGACCCACATTGTGAGGTCAAAAGGTCAAAATTATAAAATTTTGCTTGCACTCAACAAAACTTAGGACCTTTCCCCATAAGTGTGCCAATTTTCATGAATATTGCTCCATGCAAAGTTGCTAAAATTACAGGTCTAAAATGACACACGACCTTTGGGACAGTCTGTATAGTCCACAAATTTCCACCCTCTTTCTAGAAAAGTCGGTGGCACAATATACTAAGGCACTAGGCCGTGAAGTAAAGGTTAAGTGTTCAATTCCCGATCGCAGTGATTATTTTTTTTCTGTGTTGAATTATTGCACTCTGAAATGTAATTTAGTAGATATATTGAAAGGTGCAACAATAGTAACTGTTTGTCATTTTCCAAATAAAATGGTGTTTTAAAAATAATCGAGTACGTGCAAAACAGATAACAAACTAACCACATTATTTTCCGTTATTTTAGCCTACATAACTCAAGCCATTAATAATAATGGAAACCATTCAACCGAATTTAATCGCTGTATTTCCTTCCAGTACAGGGGCGCAGCTAAGAATTAAGGCTGGGGGGGGGGGGGGTTGAGGTGCAACTAATACTGGGGTGTGTGGGGGTATGGAATACCCACCAGGGTAAGCGGTAGGTGCGAGATTAATAAATTGTGGAAGTTTAAGATAAATGGTTCAAAATTGTGAGTTTTACGGCTTTCCGAGGGATATTTTATTATTAATCCTTTCGCTATTCTGTTAGTAATATCAATCCAATCAAGTAAAATGGATTAAACTTTAAAATTTCTCTGAGCTCTGGGGGGGGGGGGGGTTAATCCCCCAAAATTGCTGCGCCACTGTTCCAGCATACCTCCACTTTTACGGAAAATTTGTAAGATGTTAATGGCATATCATGAAGGCCATAACATCATTTATGATGATCAATATTCTTTTAGGATGACTGTTGATGTCATACCAAAAGTGAACGCTTTCTGATAGTAAGTGTGAAACGCACGGAAAAAGAGCGTAGGATAGGTTCCCGATCGACTCAGACTGAAGCTGTTTCCGATGCCGCCAATCCTATGAGACTGAACACCCTCCAGTTTATCACAATTGAGTAGAAACAGAAATGTAATGCTGTGTTGCATTCTGAAGGATAACCACACTTTTTGATGCCTTGCATAGGCTTATCAACTTGCGAACAAGGTCTCGGAATGCATCTTGTTTGTCTGTCACGGACTTACTGCATTCGGGAAGATCTCAACCCTAACAAATTTGCTTGGTTTTTTTATATTTGCACGTAATTCAGTCGCGTACATCAAAAACGTGACTCTGAATCTGAATGACGTAGTGTGACAATAAGTTTGGGAAATTGAAGGAACAAGAAATTTTGGCAAGGTATATTTTTTTGCTATGATTCCGTATGAAAAGAAATGTTCTTAGGAAATTCGTTATTATGAACCTCCAGTTTTTCAGTCCTGTGAACTTCGTAATAACGAGAGTCTACTGTAGTTATTATCACATTTGGCAGTTATTGAATATAGGTTTGCATTTGTTGAAGGCCTCAGCTTTTTATTGCATATTTTACGGGATACCATTGTCGTTTCGGTTAAGTTGCTTGTTAAAGTTTCATTATACTTTAAGTATCATCGTAGATGAGTCTTAAAAATGTTTTACTGTGGTTTTTTATTTCATGTTAAGGCTACATAAATGAAGGTGGAACCCTGGTTCTGCCCAGGTTTCAGCGCTACTTGGAGAAGTTGGCTGCTTTTGACGTCCATCAGTTCAAGGATGAGTTTGCCGACTTGAAATATTTCAATGCCAAGACAGGACGCAGAGTGGGGGCAACCAAGGAGAGACCAAAGGTTGGCTGGTTTCATTCGCATACAATCTTCTGATTGTCGATTTGAGTGTCCTTCTCTTACAATTGATGCAATAATTTGCTTGTACTAGGAGAAACCTATCATACAGTTTTAATTCTATGAAATTGAAGGGATCTAATGTTCACTATTTTGTTCGAATAAGTTAATGAACTTGGGTTTATGTTTCCTGTTGCAAGAGTCATGCATCAGTGACACAGATGGCATTCTTAGCATCTCATTCATTAATTGTGCAGCTTTCCTAAGATTGGTATACTGCCATTCCTATCCTTTTCTCAGCCTCCCCTGCTTCCACCTGCAGACAGTGACCGTGTTTCTGTACAGAATCATTTCATTTTGTGGAAGCTACTGTAAACTCTTTCCACACTGAATCTTGCCCATGGTCTCATCCTATCTAAAAATCTACCGAGGAAACAAACAGGTATGGAAGAAATAGCAAAATTAATGCTACAGTAACCATGAAGTACATCCAGGGCATTGTTCAGGCATTGTGCCCTTGGAGAAGGAAATTGGCTACCTCCGAAAAATTCATGCTCAACTAGGGAGGTGTGCCCTAGAGAACTGAACTGAAGACAACCACAAGATTCAATGGGACTACAGCAGTCCTCTCAAATCACTAACCTGAGTTAGAATGTACTCCTCCTCAAATATCCTCTCCCACTTTTCCAATCCCTCCCCCCTTTGCATACAAACCTGTGGAGCCACAGAAATATTTATTTTTGTTTAGGCGTTGCTATTTCTCATGTAATGAGACTCCCTGGGGCAACTGTACATGATATAAATCATTATGTACTGGTAGGCCTATTTTTATCATTGCAAAGAGAAGTTTTGCCCTGGAAAAAAGCCTTTATTAATTGTCATAGTTGTTGCGTTACAGATGCAATTCTCATACAATATTTTGTAAATAATCGCTTTGATATTTTTGCTGGGCAACAAATAGATGTTTAAATTAATTAACTTCATTTGTTATGCTATTAAAGTTTACTTCAAATGAATGAAATCAAAGGAAAATAAATTTTTCATTGTAGGCTTTCATTTCCGTGTATCTGAAATAAAGTTATTGCAAAACAATTCTTTAAATTAACATAATTTCTTTGTTATAGGGAGTAAAGAGTACAGAATGCTTTGTGAATGCCTCCCCAATGGTAATATTCAACTCTCAAAAAGAACTGATTGCACGAAGTATGAGTTGTAGTTACATGTTAATATTGGAAAAAAAATCCTCAAAATTCAAGCTACCTTATGGGACTAAATGTATTTTTTTTTATGATTAGTGTGAATCAGTAGAAGTAAAGGTTCAGGAAGGGAATAAATAGAGTGAGATGCAAAATAAATATTATATTACAATTTTAATTAGGATGCAAAAAATGGGATGTGGGTTCTTGATGGCTGCACTTTCATAAGATTTCTTTTGATTTTTTTTGCAGAAATTCAGATTTGTGATTGCATGTCTTAAGAAGAATTCTGTCTGATTGGGGCTCTACTTCCAAATATGATTATTTATTTTTTTTATTTAAACTTGCAGTTTTTCAACATTCCGGAGGCTGTGCTCAATAATTCCAGAGACAACCCCTCTGCACCAATGGATCCAAATTTGCTAGAAATGATCAACTACACTGAGAGAATGGAACAAGAGGTGAAAATATATATTTTTACATGTTCTTATTTTATATTTCTGTTTGTGGTGAATGATGACAAAACAATAAGAATGCTAGTGAACAAGAAAGACTTCCATGGAAGAAATAAAAGAAAATTTTGGATATAGTTATCTCACAAACCATTTATTGTATCAGTAAGTTTTGTATTTCTTATGACAAAATATGTTGTATACAACAAAATTATGAACTAAGATTGACAGATAGTTGTGACAAAATTTGCAGATTTTATTCACCATAAAGTCTTGTCTCTGGTAATCTGTCTGTGATAAGGTAGAGTTCCTGGATTACACTCATTTATTTCTCCCAAAATGATTTATGTACAGATAAATTTCTTCCTGTTCTGGGAAAATCTCTGAGAACAATTATATCTTGAGGATGGAGTGCCTTCCTGCAAATCTTCTTTAAACATTGAGCAATCAAAGGCTAATGGAGTGACCATCCACTTAATCCCTTAATTTGTCCAGTCTGTCGCCGGGGAAGCAACAAAGAGAGGTTGTCATCCCTCAATTTTTGGATGCTCATTTAACCCTACTGGCCCCGTTAACAGCTGACACTTTCGAAACAACGTCCCATTATTATGTCTTTCACTTATCACTCACAATGCCTGCAATAAGGCACTATGATGGTGGCTCCATGATAATGTAGTTTTTTAGAAGCGTAAATTTGGTAGATTGTTTTAGCTGCGTAATTCATGATGGTGGGAGTGTTTTAGGAATTTTTAGGTGTATCTGTATGTATGTTGAGTGAGCAATTGATTATTGCAGCTGGAGGAGCTCTCGTTGCAACGCGAGGACAAAGAGGAGGATTTGGAGGTGCTATTTGGAGGTGTCGAGGACGACTTCCATGAAGATGATGACGATGATGATGAGGAAGAAGACGACCCATCAATGTTCCTTGAGTTTTGCCAAAAGAAGCGGGATTATTACACAAATAAGCTTGAATTCGAGAAAGTGACACCGTAAGTTGTTGTTGAAGGTGGTGTTGCCTTGTTTTTGCATGTCATTTCAGAGTAAATATTTTTCCAATTGTTGGAATGGTAAGCCTCCTAATGGGATATGTGATAGGTGGCTAGCTTTCTGGCAGTGATCTTGAATAGGAAACTGTTGAAGAGGGATAACAACACTTTATTTGTAATTTCCTGTACACCATTCCACTCCCCACTGACTGACATTCTTCTTAGGCCTCCAATCTCCACTTTTGTCAAATTCCATTATTTTGTCCCTGGGTTTCAAATCATGGGGTGAAGGTAGACTTTTTTAATCCTCAGGCAATATTGTGCATAGAGTGCACTGGTTAATCTTAAATGGTGTTGTAAAAATAATTACGAACGACCTATTAATGATAATGACAATTTATGTGATCTCAAATCGATCCAAATCAAAGTTTGCAGGTTCAAGTCCCACTTGGATACGTAGGTTATCCAGGCCATGGGTTTCTGTGACCATTCAAATTGTTTGTCAAAAACACCTGATAAAAAAGGCCTCTCAGTGCTGTTTTCAGGGATACTGGATATGAAAATTAATAAATATAGCAAAAAAGAATCTTTACAACGTGGATGCAAGTATGATTATCTGGTTTGCTACAAACAAAATTTTGTAGTGATCCTGATTTTTTTTCCGTTTTCCATTAAAAATATATCAAATGATGCCGTAATTCAATCGATTTCCCAGGCTTAATATCATGCATAAATTGCAATCGAGGAATTCTTTTCTTAATTTTTGGGACAAATTTGCCATACAAGAGAGGGTACTTAATATTTTACTTTGAACTTTATACTCTCGTATTTTAGTTCCTTGAATCAAGGTTTTCAATCAAGGTTTTATGGTAATCATTTATTTCTTTTCCTCTGCCAGGGAAGTATTGCAGTCACAGGCTGAGGGATATGTGCGGGCTATCCAGTGGAATCTTCACTATTACTATGACGGAGTGTGCTCATGGTCATGGTTCTACCCCCACCACTATGCACCATACATCTCAGACATCAAGAACTTCTGCAATGTTGACTTGAACTTTGACTTGGGCAAGCCATTCCTTCCATTTCAGCAGCTCCTAGCTGTCCTCCCATCCCTCAGGTTGGTTTCCTGGTAACTTTTTTATCTCCTGAAGAAAGTAAATTATGTTTGATCTCCTGATATTCTCATTGTTAAAAGTACACCCACTCCCTAATTAACACTCATTTGAGTAGCACTGTTTTGCATTAGCACAGTTTATATTTTGAGATCCTTTTCGAGTTGAATGCTCTCCAGTTCTGAATTATCGTTCATGAAAATTCTGTGATGTGTTGTAATGACTTTTCCCTATATGCCTGTGATCCTCTATGTCAGTCATTTGTTCCCCCCCCTGCTGAAAATTCTTTCTCGAATGCCTAATTTTCTCTATCAATCAGTTTCATTAGTATTTCAAATTTGTGCCAATGCCAGCTCTTCTTGGTTTCAGATCAATTGTTGATGAGTTCACTCTGTGGATATTCATTGTAAAATGATATAAACAGCTTTAATAATTTTCCACACTATTTTATTCGCTCAACCGGTTTTCACATTTACATGTCATTATCTTAGAGAGTATCCTCAACTTTGTAGCGCTGTTTCTCTAAGAAATACATGAGTTTTCTATGGCAATTACCCATTTTATTATTATCATCCACATTATTCATCACAGTAGTGTCATATCCAATCAAGCTCTTGTTAATGACACGTAAATGTTGAAACTGGTTGAGCAAATAGAATAGCGTGGAAAATTACTACAGCTGTTTGTATCTTATTACTTCTTGGTTTTCATATTTTGTGAGCTCAAACTTAAACTCACCTTAGTCTGCAGTTGGAATCCATTGCTACCTGTGTTGTGACAATGATTGCTGCATTCTTCCATGTATTTTCTATGCATCGTTTTTACAAGGGAAAATGCCCAAAATATTGGAGATATTTGCAGAATCCATTTTATTTCTGTGATTTTTAATTTTAGTAAGAGCCTGCTGCCCGAAGTGTTCCACTCGCTAATGGAAGATGAGAACTCGCCCATCCTTGACTACTACCCATCCACCTTCCTAACGGACCTGAATGGCAAGAGGCAGGAGTGGGAGGCTGTCGTTCTCATCCCTTTCATTGATGAGGTATTCATTCATATATTCATTAATCATGCACCAGACACTCATCTGCATCTTTCTGTTACAAATCCTTGATTTTGTTGAGTACTTTGTAAAACTTCTGTGAAGCCACTAGCTCTGAGTAAAACGAATTGCAGTCTATGGATGAGAATTTTCCATGTGAGAAATTTTTCTTTCTGATAGTTTTATTTTGATTTGGTAAAATTTGTCTTATATGATAATATTTTCACAAGTCATGTAGATTGATTGTCTCGCACCACCCAACTTTTTGTGTACAAAGCAATGTTTGGCTTGCTGTCATTAGAGAAACTTTGTATAAATTCATTCAAAGGAAATTACTTTTGTCATAAGTGTACAGGCTTACCCTTAAAATTCCCCTTAAAGCTGACGTATTGACAGCTAGTTTCTGCTACACATTTTCAAACCAAAATGTTTGCAGGAAAAGTAATGATGCCACAGTGTTATGTTGCCCTTTAAGTGCTTTGTTCTTGTAAAATTTAAATTTTATGGGATGTATTTCACATTTTTCATCACCTTTGAGTTTAGCATAAAAAGTAAGGGAGAGCAAGACAATAGAGATAGAGAATAAAATTAAAAACAAAATATTTTATCAACCTGTATATTTAATGTAGCGTAACAGTATCAAACATCTAGGGTGTTATATTTTAATATGTATTTATTAGTGGTGCGTCGATTCCAAACTTTTATCTATTCTGATCCCGATTCCGATTCTGACATTTCGATTCCGATTCTACCGATACCGATTCCATCGATTCTGACACCATAGGCTCCAAGAAAAATGTCACTTAATTCCAGGCAGCAAGACAACCACTTAAAAAAATATTACTCTGTGAAAGAATCAGTTGACAAAAGCATCTTTCATATCATCACTATGTAATTAAAATATAATAGCTAAATTTCAAGACAGAACATACCTGAAAAGTGGTGTTACATGATAGGTATTACTTTAGAATATTGGCACTCATAATATGTCAACCATACATATGTATCCAAACTACAAGGGAGAGCCCTGAGTACAGAAATTTTCATAGCTGTAATAAAGATTACATACTACGTATATGAATCATGTAATATTTAGCCCTTTCTAATTCTCGAGCAGAAAAACCAATTATTCTACATGCCCAGCTTGCAGGTTTTGACGTCTCCATGTTACAGTATTACCTCCTACTTCTTCCATTGTATTACTGCCTGCAAAAAATTGCCTTTTGCTACACACTTGTGTGATTGGGAAAGTACTTTCCTACCAAAATTGCAAGATTTCGGAGACTGGAATTTTTATTAAAAATTATATCAATGATTTTTTTGGATCTTGAATCTTCATGGAATTCAAGTGGACGAAGCGAACGGACTATAGAACTAAACTTTAGTTTTGTAGAGCCAAAAAAATTCTATACTTCTCACGTCATTTAATCAACCTTAAAATCTCTTGCTTTTTTAAGTTCAAGATAGAAACTAACGCTACAAATGAATATCACATCGGACGGACGCAGTAATAAGAAAACTCCCCCTTCCGCGCGACTCACCTCGGCGAAGGTGGAAAGGGAAAAAGGGTATCGGTTGTTGCCTTTAATGGAAACAGTTCATTTTTCTCTCTCTTAAGCATGCTGACTTAATCTCTTCACTTTACTTCAATACCCGAGCCATATTTCTTATGCGTGGGATGGTTCCGAAAAATATCCAATCCTTAGTATTTTCACTCGAGTAATGCGCTAAATGTTCTAGTCGATTTATACATAATCCTTTTTAACATCCTCAGTTTAGTGTTTTAAGTCAATTAAGATGATTATCCATGCTCTAAATGACGATTTTCAAGACTAATATTTTTAAAAACTTGAAAAATCGGCCTCAGTTACCGACCATTAGAGTTCCGCGGCTTGTACCTCAGCCTTGACCCGCGATTGAAAAATCGCTCTTATTTCCTTCGTCGAAAACTTTTTTTTCCAAGATTTCTAATTAGTACTCTTTAGAAATCTCTACTTTATATTATGATTCAAATTTTCTGAGTTATATTTTTCGTAAACGAAAGATAATGTCTACTTTATGTCAAATTTCACGTGAAAAACGGGTCGGCCATTTTGCGTTGTAAAACCAGACACATTATAGCCAAAATCTTCAAAAGTCATTGAAAGTATAGGCAAAGCACCAGATCAAAGGAATATTGCGTTTTTTATTCCATAAAACTCATACCAACGCAAAACCACTTAGATAAATTCAAAGATTTTTCAGGAAAAACGATATCTCGCGTGGCATTGAATAATTGGTCATGTTTGGGCCTCTGCATCTCACTAAAGGTTCGTATTTATGTAAAATGGCATATAAATCTATATATGGTAATGATTTATGAGTATTTACGCTAAGTTTCAAGTCTCTATCCCCAAAAAGGTCATTTTGGACTTTATTCCAGCTTTTTCCGATTTCGGACCAGTGTGCGCCGGGTAGGAAGACGATCGGCCGTCGCGGCTGGCGTAAAGGTATTCGGCGCCCACGTCGACAACTATAGTGTATTAGGCAAGCTGAAACTACCAGGCCAAGGCATTAGAATGACTTATCGGCTTTAAAAACAGCATTATTACATGAGTTTCATGATAGCGCTTCCTGTCGGCAGATTGCTGGACCTACTAGCCTCGAAAGCTCTGTAACCTTAACTATTCGACTCGACATTCTTAATGCTACTCGAAACGCTCGAGTCGAGTACCAACTACTCGATCGACTTGAATTTTCGAGTACTCGCACATCCCTGGAAGATATGTGTTTTGTTATTACGATTACGTAGCGTGAAAATTCAAATGACTGTTGGAATTGCGGTCGTATATAAATTTGTGCTTTCAAGTGCTACTGGAATCGGAATCGATTTTTCACCTTGGCAAGTACTCATTTTCGATTCCGCTTCTTGGTCGAGAATCGAAAAATCGAGGAATCGAACCGACCCATCACGAGTATTTATATGCCTGGGATGATCATACAATTGAATTGAGTGTTTGTGGTCAGGTACGGTTGCTGGCTGCGATGGCTCCACTTGAGGGAATGCTGACAGAGGAGGAGAGAAGGCGCAACAAACATGGTCCCATGTCTGTCTACACATATTCGGGCAAGAGTCTGGGTGAGTGGGAATCTCCAACCTACATGACCACCTAAAATGTGATTGCCATGTGTCAACGGTGAAGGGTTTTCAGTCATTTTTCAATGAATACAAATGAAATAGCAGATACTCCCCTAGTTTAAGTTTATTCAGAATACAAGTAGCGCCTACATTTTGAATACTGCAACTTATTCCCATTCTGTTAATAGAAAATAAGAAGTATTTTAATTCTTTACCTGGCAAAAACTACCAGTAGGGCAATTATCTTATGAGAGAAGATAATTTTTGCATCATACTTTTCAAATGAGCAATCAGATTGGCTTGAATTGCTTTTAAGACAAGTATAATTTTTCACTGAAAGAAGTAATGAGATATTTATGGGCATTGAGTAACATGTTACCTTGTGATCAGCTTAGTGAGAGGCTATATTTCTCTGCTCAGGAGAATTTGGATTGGCTTAAGTTTCATTTATTTCTTATGTAGCCTAAGGTTTACATTTCTGTTATTTTTGGACTTTCAAGGTGTTGTGATATTTGGGATCTCCTTGTACCATTGCTGTCTGCCATTGATGGGCCATTTTCAAATATCTTTTCTTGAGGAAGGCTGTATGTCAGACTGTAGATTGTGTGCATGCATGCCTTTACCCAATGATCAACTCCCATTTGCTGACGGCATCTGACATTGACTCTTGCAGGCTCCTTCGAGGCTCCATACTTCCCAAAGATCGAGAGCAACCATGCATTGGAGAAGCATGTGTTGCGGGATGAACTGTACGTCCCTCAGTCCCAGCTGGTCAAGGGCCTGTGTGCCAACGTACTGCTCGATGTCCATGTCCCAGGATTCCCATCCCTGAGTCACGTGCCACACAAGGTGAGGGGGCTTGCTTTTACTTTTCTAGGGTCTCTCAACAGCTAAGTTACTCCATCTCCATCGAGGTTTTGATTACCAGCTCAGTGAACATCCTCAGGTCTTCTGTGTACCTATATGATGACTTCTCCGCCTTGCTTGCTCTCTGTCTGGAATCTGGTGCTTCCTGATTAGTCAGTCGTCCGAACTTTCCTACCCTTCTGGATCATCTTGAGGATTGGTGCTACTCAGCTGGTAATCTGAATCTCTATTAAAGTTGTTTTTGTATTGGTGGATTTGAATGGCCTCTTTTTTTTTTAGTTTATCTCAGTTGCCTTGAGAGCAACAAAGAAATTTTACCTTCTTTAAAGTCTTAGATGAAGCTCGGATAAGTTTGCACTAAACTTTGACCACAGATTAGTTTTGGAAGCTCATTTCATATGCATTTCTCCAATGTAATGACATTAGACTAAGAAAACCTATTTGTCTCCTCCACAAGGAATTGATATCATCATATACTATGCCTTATTCCCTTGCCTGAGGACCACCATGAAGCTAGATGCAGATGAAAATAGAATTGCACCTGAGTATCTACAGCATTGTAGGGCTGTTCCTCTAAGGATGACATGAGTTTTTTGTGGGGGTTATCCATGTTTTATAATTATCCACATTATTGAGAGTCATATCCAATCAAGTTGCTTTCTATGTCAAATTACCTCTTCCATTGCAATATTTCCTACTTCAAAGAATGTAAAACACTAGGTTGATATCTTATTAGAATAGACAATTGGTCTAACCTCTATCTCCCTCTCGTCTCTCCAATCCATGTTTACTTCCCATTCCATTCCCCCCACCCTTCTCACCTTAGCCATTCAAAATGATGGTGGGCAGTGTCTTTTGGGATACATCATGTGATGTTGAGCATCAAGTCATGGTGGAGGAGTGGCTGTCTCTCTATTGTGGAAAATGAGGCGCCAGTGTTGGTGTGAATGAATGAGCAAACTGGTGAATGGTGTGGCTTGAGTGTTGGCTTCCCACTCCATGGACCATGGTTCAAATCCCAGTGGTGGCAGAGACTTATAGGAGACCCCTACCCAAATGCTATGTGCAGGGCAATTCCATAACAGCACTGTCCATCAGATAGGACGTTAAGTTGTCATCCCCTCACTCAGTGCCTTTCATTTCATTAATGCTGGGGATCAGATAGGTGTGGTTGACTTACCACTGTGTGGATCTGGGTTCAAATTCGGGCATTGGCTGGGATTTTTTAGAGACTGCGGGATTCCTGCTTGATTTTTTTTTGTTTTGGAGAGCATTCCAAGTTCACCACACTTTGTCCATCGGCTGGGTCGTTAAGCCATGGTACCCATGGCACCTTGTGTTAAGAGCAGGCTAATGGTGATGCTGGTTTTCCCTCCACTCTTCCCCTCCCTATCCTTCCTTCATGGCACAAATGACCACAGCTCTTGATCGCCTCCTCCAAACACCATACCATGCAGGCTAATGCCGGTGGTGGGTTTCTCTCCACCTATCCTTCCCTACTCTCTCCTATTGCACCTAAGCTGTGAATCTAACTACTCCTGATACTTTCATGTGAGTGAGCAGATAATGGTCACTGGAGAATGCCAGTGGTTGCCTTCTTTCACCATCCAAACTACCAGAGAATTTTTAATTTCTCTTTTGCATTTTCTTGCTCTTTTCCTCCCTTGATAGGCATATTTGGAGAAGGCAAAGGTGAAAGTTTTTGACTCTCCAAGCCACGGTGAGAGCATGATGTTGGATGTCCAGGTGGACGACATTATCTGCTGGAAGAAGGACACGGCCGTGATTGCCAAGGAGCTACTGGGACGGACATGCCATGTCTCATGGCCACATCTCTTCGAAACCAAGTGAGTGCCACTGTACCCTCGTAGCGGGCGAGTTCATGCAATTGTGTGCACTTCATTGCTTTATGTTAGTCATACTGAGTGAAATGAGCAAACTATATAAGTGCAACAACATACTCACTGCTACCTGGGCAAACAGCCTTATAGATCACAGTCAAAAACATGTTGGACCATGGACAGTCATAAAATAAAGTATAAAGATTAGGGATCGTTGGATCGGATACCTTGGATATCGTTACAGTACACTCCCGATTTTCTGGGCTAATGATGGGGAGAGATGGCACGAATAATCGAAAAACACAGATAATCCAAACTTTCACTTAAATGTCTTGTAATGTTCATAATTTACATAAAACAATGATCTGTTATTATTTATGCAGTTATTCTGTTATTTAATAGTGCTTCCTGGACTTATTGAGAGCTTTCTTCACCAGTTTGCGATCTTTTTAGCAGCGATAACATGGTTGCACTCGTATTATTAATGCTCCATGTAATGCCTGGTTTCGAAAACCACACACCCGTGGCTGTGTGATCACGGATACAGAAAAGTGGTTTGCGCAAATGCTTCAAAACCACTGCTCGATGTCGGAAACTACACTGTCAGTCACCACGCCAGATAGTCTCATCTGGCACAGTTTGCCTGGGTTGCAACTGCTGCGCGACGCGTATCTGTGATCAAGGAGTGCTGTCTCGTGCTGCGAAGCTTGGAAAACAGGAACACGGAGTTCCCGTGAATGTAGCTAGTGTGTGACCGCTTCCGTTTTACGAATGGGATTCCAATGGAAATAATAGGCCCGGTGTATCCTAGCATTAATGCCATAATTCTGATGATTTTGCATCTGATTTTTTTATAAAGATCGCGGAAAAAATTAATCAAGAGTGAAAAATCATGCATGGATAATTTGCAACCCGGATAAACCGCAGGCGAATAATGGGGAGTCTGCTGTACCTGTGGATATTGCCCTTCACAGAATACTTCAGATCCAATTTCGCTGAAGACATCGGTTCTGCATCCGAAATTTTAAATCAATGCTTCAGTGAATGCAGCATACCATAAGAGAAAGTGGAAAGAGTTATGATCCTATCTTCGCATGCGCCTTCGCACTATGGTGCTTGTCCTACTTATGAACCATTTTGTTTGAAATCTATCGTAATGGTTATGCAATAGAATTTCAGCCGTGGATAATTTAAGGCAATGTATAAGAGGTTCGCTGAAAACATTTTATTCGCGCACCTACCACGATAATCTTACTCTTAGTGAACTCTTCCTGTAAACAAGAAGTATTGTTTCCTTGTGAATAAAATTTAGTAATATGATTCGGATAAGAAGATTCCTTTGAAATGTATGTCGATACCGAAGAAGGATTTGATTGTAATATGAAGATGCCGAAATATTATTGCAGCGGGCGGGAGAGTAGAGGTTAGATAAAATCTTACGTCGTGGAAAGTACGGAGTCATAGGTACCAATGTATTACATTAATAAAGACGCACGTAATGTGGTGAAGTGAATAACAATAAATCACGCGTAAAAGTGTGCATAAGCTTGTTGAGAATATCATAAGGTCATTAGTCAGCTGCGGCGGCAATTTACGAGAGGAAAAAAAGAAGTTAAATAAGCTGTCAGTGTACATAAAAAATTATAGTCAAAGAACATTTAAATTGGAAAATTATTAAAATTTATCCTCTATATCACTTATAAACGAAAACTAGCAGCAACAACGGAAAAATTTTCTAATTTCCTTTAGTTATAAAGTGGCGTAAGAATTTCGAAAAAATGAGTTAGATTTTACAAAGAGTTGGCGAAATAATGTCCATTAAAATGTTAAAAGTATGAATTAAATTATATAAAAAATACCTAAGGATAGCAAAATATGTATACATTCATAATAAAAATTAATGAAATAATTAAACATTATAGTTTATGTGAAATATTGTTCTAAGCAAGCGGCCGATATATCGGCGGCTTGGGAGTGAAAGGGTTAAAAGACAGGGATTGGGCTCCTTCCCCTTCACACTTTTACTTTTGAAAATTTGAATTCTGTTTGATAACTTGAAAGCTTATAAAAATGATTTTAAACCTGTTAAAATATTGAAATGTATATGAAAATCTAAACAGCATTCCTTTGATCGCGTGTACCCAGGAGAAACTTGAATAATTTCTTCGTTTTATAGCAGGCAATTAAAAATCCATTTGGATCTGAAAATATCCGAAGATCCAACACCTGAAATCAAGGATCCGTTCCAGATCTTAAAAAAATCCTGAATCCGTCCATCCCTAATAAAGATACGACCCTCTTTGTAATTTTACTTCATAGTGCAACATTTGTAGTACTTAGGCTATAAAATGGATACAATGAAAGGTGGCCTTTTATTAGCAATTAATCATTTTGTGTTTTGAAATCAATATTTAAATGATTACTAATTGCTTATTATTACAAATAAATACTTTGAAGGTATACCAGTGTGTACACAAATGCAATTTCTCTTGTTTCAGCTTCAATGCACTACATTTTTGTGAATTGGCTTGATAATTATCACCAATTATGTGATTTTTCACCTCTACCTCCAGGAATTGAAAGAGCCACACTCAAAGGTTCCTAACTTTTTAAGGGCTATGTCCTGAGTGTAGAGTTATCATTATCCATTGCAAGGATACTGTCCTAGCTTTGAGAGGTAATTCATAATGATTGCTGTTGATAGGGTGGTGGAGGTTGTGGATGAGAGAAGTACATTCCGGCTGGTGGGGCAGGCAAAGGGGCAGTCGACACTTGAGGTTCAACCCACACGCCCCGACCGCTGGCGCCTCGAGGTGCAGAGCATCCGAGAGGAGTATGCCACGCATCTAGGCGTCAAGTTGGGTGCTATTAGTGTTGTGCTGCGGGCCTTACCCATGTGTGGGCGCAAGTATGCCTTCAGCCCTAATGGAAATGTCAGCCTCCAGAAGCAGGTATTCGTAATGAAATGTTGTATTTTTGTCTAATCCAAATCTGCTGGTTCAGTGGTGTGATTGAATCGGCATGTAATGATTCTAAGATACTTGGAACCAAGCCTAGCTACATTATAGTCTATGATGGAGTTGAAATAAGTGGTTGCTCATTCTTCTGACACATTTATCTTTCATAGTTTGATCTACTGTTGATGTACCATAAATAACAATTCCTGTCCTTAAACCTTCAAGTTTTTATCTGCAAAGAAGTCTCCAAATCGTGTCGAACTGCTTAGTGATTATGTTTCATTCTTCAGGTATTATCACTTGTTCCTGTTGCTTTCTTGAATAGCCATTTTAATACCTTTAAGGACTCGTGAAATGCTATGCTTGTAAGTTAAAAATAATCAATATGTACTTACATTACAGCGAGCATAACGGGCTTACAAAGCCATAAACAGTTGATGGACTGGTAGATGAAGCACAGTAATATTAGCCCCAAAAAAAGTATGAAATGAAATTTTCTCATTCAACCTCGAGTAAGGATTCTGAATACAATTTCAATGATTTTTAAGTGCTTAGGTAACCAATTAGTTCCCAATTTCATTTCCTTTCCATGCATTATAGTACATACAGCATCTGATATAGTCAAATCTTTTGATGGATTTTCATCAATTTTGTCCCAATTTTTAATTTCAAAACCCAGAAAATGTACAATAAGAGTCTAAGAATAACTCAGCAGTAATCTAATGCAGCCAATATTAGCAACAAGTATGTATCAAATGTGGAATTATAGATGTTCTTTATTGTGTGTGATTTGATGAAGAACCTGGAAAATCTTTCAGAAGATATGGGATTCTTGTTCAGTCCATATAAGGTTTAGATTGATTATTAAACCTTAGTCACCCTAGGTGATTGTGCAGTGTCTGTTTGGAGTACATATACTTTGGGGATATTTTAGGGCATATAGTAAACTCTTGATTATACAAAGCTGGATATTGTGAAATTTTCAATATTATGTTGTGAAATTGTTGTCCCGGCAAAAAGGGATTTCATACATGACGAATTGGATAATACAAAGTTTTGAAAATATAAAATTACAAACATCGGGCTCAGTCCCCAGGAGCAAGTGGGATTCGTCTTTATCAATAGCTGAGAAAAATTTGTCTACAAAACTAGTTGTTCCAGCGAAATCAGTAAAAAAATCAATGCTTCTAACTGTGGTGCATCAACGTGTGAAATGGTAAATGATAGTGCAAATTTTGAGGGAAAGGGTTTGCCTAAAAACTTAAGATGGGAAATGAGGGGAAGTAGGAGTTCTGTTAAAATATCGTGGCTGACACAACTCCCCTATTTACTCGTAAACATCGCATTGACAATACTTTGTACTTTAGTATTTCACGTGGGGTATTTCTTACACCCCTACTTAAACCCTGCATTAATTGAATCATACCAAGAAAATGTTGCAAGTCCATAAAATCTTGATCAAATTTTTAAGTTCTTGTGGATTATTAGGCGACCTCAATACGTGGGAGAAAGAAACGTGAAAACTAAAAGAGGTTAAGGTACACATTTTGAGGTGTCATTCTCGCAATTGAACCAACACTTCACCTAAATATCCTGAGAAATTATAAAACCTGTGTTGTAGCAAATAAAAATTAATTTGGATAATAGCGATTCTCTCTTTATTTCCCCTATACCAGAAGATGCTTCTCCAGCCTATTTCCGGTAGAAACTTTGCTCCTGTGGGCATAAAAGAAGAGAGACATACTATATAAAAATGGCACCAGGTAGCACCTTACATCTGGCATCAATGGCTCTGTAGAGAATAATATCCTACCTAATTTGTAATTGTAACTGAATCGTAATGAATATAACTATTTAAATATATCGCACATTCACCTAAAAATGCAGAAGGAACTACAAATAATTACCTGTGAAGGTTATTTTGGAAATAGGCTATGATCCTTGTTTTTTCTTGTTATTCTTGTCACTGAGTGAGAGAGGGCAACATAAATGGTGATTAGGGTGGCTACAGTAAAAATTCCATGGATGTTGGAAACAAATATCTATTTCATGCATAGATAATAGTTGCTATTCGCTACTGACCACAAATTTCTAAGACCCAGTTCTTATGCAAAAATTTTACTTTCGATATTTGATTTTGTTTTCTAAAATGGACGGGAATATGTTTAGCACTATGATCGTTGATATTTAACTGGAACGAATTGGAAGTCTAGGGTGGTATAATTATGTAACGATTTTTCACAGCATAAAATCAATAGCAAAAAATATTTTTAAGGAATTTTAGGGTTAATAACCGCCAGAAATGTTAACAAAAGGCTTCTAAGAACAAAAAGGAGTGGTGGAAACACAAGCAAACATTTTTTTTCCCGACTTATTAAAAAGGTTTGATATTACAAAGTGCCACTTTTCCCGTCCTGCTGACTTCGTATATTCAAGGGTTTACTGTATATAAATCAGATGGGGAAACAGCACCCAAATCAATGATCTCTTGCGCACTCTATTAACCCTTTCGCTGCTACAAGCGGGAATACCCGCAAAAAACATTATGGTTATTGCCTGCGACATGCGGGGATATTCCACGACTTTCAAAAAACTTTTCCTTTCAACACGACATGCGGGTAAATATCTACGTTTTCGAAAAACCCTCCCTTCGGTCGTAGGTGCTGTCATCTGCTCGAAATTCTAGCGGAACTACGTCCATTCGTGCGGCGACATTCAGCGACGTCAAATGAATGATTCAATTCATTTTTTTCTGGATAATAGGCAAAATAATGGAACCGATGAAAAATCTATTGAAGCAGCAAAAGGGTTAAGAAGACGAGGCATTCTTATGATCAAAGACAACATTAGTTTCACTCGTAATAAGTGTTTGCTTTTATTTAGTGGAATAGTTATCGTCATCATCTTATCATCTGTCTCATGATGGAACTTTGTCTTTTGCAGTGGAGCAACCAGCCCTTATCGTTTGCTCTTCAAACTGCAGTCAAGGATATAAAAGTCATGCAGCCCAAGCGTGTAGAATGCCAGACAATTCACGAGATGTTTCCTCCAAAGACAGTTGTTTTCTTACTTGGCAATCCTCATTATGGCTCAATGGGCAAGGTAATATTAATGTACAATCGTTTCTTATCTATCCAAATGATCATATTTAGGAAATTGCATGTTATGATGGAGACATTTCTGGAAAAATTCATGTATTCTCTGAAAAATTCTTTATAAATTCATAGATTAAGTGAAATGGTGATTTATGAAAATATTACTTAAACTTACTTTAAAATTAATGCACATTGTCATTTTTAAGTTTTTACCAAGCTTCTTGTTCAGTGACCCATAGCATTTGGACAGCTTCCCATGCATTGAATGAATACAGTGGTGGCTACTACTAATGTAATCTGGCATTAGGCATTTCTTTCAATTAGGGTGTCTTAAAGCTACAAAATTTATTCACTGACCATCTTTGTATTATCTACTCTTATCTCCTATTTCATTTAATTCGTGGGACAAAGAACAATTGCAATTATCAGTCTGTATTATTATTAGATTGCAAGATGTTAGCCCCTGCCCGATCTGATATCCATGGTAGATAGATAGATAGGTCAAGCTGACACTCTTATCTACTCTTATCCCCTATTTCATTTAATTCGTGGGACAAAGAACAATTGCAATTATCAGTCTGTATTATTATTAGATTGCATGATGTTAGCCCCTGCCCGATCTGATATCCATGGTAGATAGATAGATAGGTCAAGCTGACACTTATACTTCTATTAAGCTTTACAGCTAAGGTAAATGCTGAATTGGTTGTGTGAAAGTAAGTTTATAGGTGATAATAAAGAGAACCCTTAGTATAATGTGGAATTTGCTAATAAAATTGTGTATAAACTCGTGGTAAAATAATTTTTTAGAGTAGAATTTTGCTATGGAGTGGTCATTTTCCTAAATTGAGACCGTGTGTGCACTTAGTTATTTGGAGGTTTCATTATTATAGTGGTTTGTTATGGAGGGTTTTATTTTCCATACATTGGTAATGGGAAGGGCTTGGGACCTGGGGATATGACTTTGAGTTGTAAGGACGTTTTAGTAAAATATTGCTGTGTGAAGGCTCATTATGATTAGATTTTACTATGTACTGTGAAATTCTTGGTAGTTACACTCTGTATCATATGCGCATATGTATCAATTGAATTTTGTTCGAAAGGAAATATAAATGAAATACAGTGTCCTCTACGCCTGGGTGTACTTGATAACAGCTGTTCCATGATTTTATGTATGTTTTTTTCTTTTCAAATTATTCTATTATTTTCAGGTCACTGATATAGTATCAGCAAGTGCGGGGAAGGTTGCTCGTGTGAAGATAGGTGTGAACATAGTGCCAGAACTTGACATGGAGTATATCAAGGCACAAGTGGTCCACTCTGGGATGAAATATTATCCAGGTATTTTTTCAAATCACTATTTTACGTTATTTTCCTGCTGAAATGCAATTCAATGTGGAAATTAATGTATCTTATATGCAAAACTAATTGGAGTGTGTTCTGTGATCAAAGGTCCTTATGTTTTTGTTAGGGATGGGTCGAATAGTAGATTTCTCGAATTCGAATATCGAATTCGAATATCAAATCATTGCTCGAATATTCGAATACCTCGAATTTCGAATACCTCGAATACTAAACTATGAATGTGAGAATGTTTGACTAGGTCGCCTATGCAGCAGGAAACCCAAGATTTTGGCGAGTAATTGTGATTGCCTTTAAAGGATTCAAACAGGAATTTAGCTGATTTATGGAATATTTTAATTTTATGTAAACAATAGGGTAGTTTCCTTCATTAAAGAAAACGAAAGGCATTGATTGTGATTCGTTACCTACCATTGGTGTATTCATAATATACAAATTATTTGGTTCTAGAAATACCGGTCTAGACCAATGGCAATGGTCAATTTTATCCTCGTATGAAAAAGGCCAGATTGGCACCCATGTGATGCCACTCCACTTGACATCACAGGGACCTAGTTTCCACACGAGAGGATAGGAGTTTTACATCGTCTGAGGTTACTAATGCATGCATGAGGCACAGAGCTCAGGGAAACATGTCTTAGTAATCACTTATTAAAACTGGCTAAGGTCGGAAAGTTTTCTTCGTTTGATAGGGTAAGGTTTGGTAAGGTATCAGAGCTCTGAGCCTCGCCCAAGGTCACCTCACAAGGCGGGAGGGGGAACCAGAAATGCGTCACACGGACTTTTCCCCATCATTCCCACTAACGCGTCGCGTTTTCGCGCCCTTGACATTTTTCACTTTTAATTTAATCGCGAAAAATAGATATCGTCCAATAAAAATCTAAAAGCATTAAATACATACTCCAGGAGTATTAATATTTCGATTTAGGCAATAAAAAAATAATAGGAAAGCACCCTATTTGAGCATTACGCCAAAATGCTAAGCCCCCGTCGTATTTCTTCGTCTTTCCGGCATTTATTTTCCTGCGTAAAATGCTTAAATAAAGTCATAAATATGTCGTGTTTGGTCTTATTCTTTCTTAAATTACGCGCATATTACACCCATGTCTCGTATAGCGCAATTTCGATTAGCGCAATTTCGATATAGCGCAAATTCGTTCCTCGGGGAAACATTGCAACGCAGTGTAGCCTAATCAAAAATCTTAAACGCTCTCGTGATAAAACGTGAACTTGCGATAAGTACACACGAAATTTCTATCATTTTACGCATATTAATGTTATTGCTTGCCTCAAATCTTCTTTTTTGTTTATATATTAATCGAAATCCATTGCTGCGCAATGGCCAAAAGTATTACTCGTCATTGGGTCCAGATAGCCGGCCTGCCGAAGTAATTTATCTCATCTCCTTAACAGAATGATAATAAATAATTTAGATCGTTAATTAAGAGTTGGGCTGGTGGAAATGAGATTTTTAAAAGCAATACGGTTTGAGACGTATTTTTGCCGTCACAGGTTATCGGGCGATTGACTTCCAGGTTGAGGATCTACACTGAAGCCTTCAAGGTCATCGGTATTCACGGGGGAGAAATGGAGCGGCGGCCGAGTTGTGCATGAATAGCATCAACACAAAAAAGGGTCCACTATAGAGTCTCAAGCACAATGGCTTCGTTCCCTCCCCGCAGTCGTACGCCTTATGCGTCTCAGGAATACAGTTCAGCAGTAGAAGGTGATTTAGATAGAGCCATACAGACTGAAAACCAAGAAAATATGGCAAAAAATAGGAATGCCTGTAGAAAAATCAAGAATTTATCAAGAAAAACCATAAACCTAGAAGAGGAATTGAAAGAGGTCAATTGCTTTGAAAATGGAGAGCGTCAAAGCGATATTGCGCGGAAGTTTAAACGCACGATGCCTTATTCTGAATAAAGACGAAGTTAAAACATCAGTGACCTCAGCCGCACCAACTTCAACCAAGCGGTCTACAAATACGGAAACTTCATAGTGAATCAGTACAAAAAGACGAGAGTGGTAATCGCTCCGAGACATTTAGTGAAAGCTCCGGTTGGTTCCAGAATTTAAACGGCAAGCAGGTATTTTCAGTGCAGCGATATCAGGTGAATCTGCAAGTGTTGATAGCGCAGCCACCACAACATTTTCTGATGAACTCCAAGCTGTGATTGAAAGTGGCTCCGTTCCCCCTCAACTAGTTTTTAGTGCTGACGAGACGATATTCTTTTGGAAAAGAATGCATTCTCGTTCATTCATTTTCAGGGAAGGGAAACCCAGGTCAGGTTTCAAGGCATTTAAAGACTGTTTCACGTAGCTGCTAATGACTCGGAGGACTTCAAATTAAAATGATTTATCATTCATAAACTCCGCTAGCTATGAAATGGCATTCAAAGTAGCATTTTACTGTCATTTCGATGAGCGACAAAAGGGCCTGGGTGACACAATAGTTGTTTTTAGACTAGTTTGAAAAATCGTCAACTGCCGGCAACGCATTACGATCCCCTGAGATAGCAGTTGTTAGCCCACCCGCACGACAGGAGGGAATTTCAAAAGCACGTAAGAATTTTTTTTAACGTGAATAAAAGTCTTTGAATGCGTGCATACTCTCTTTAAAGATGTTTTAAACTATAAACATTTATATAAATAATGTTTTCTAAGGCTTTTTATGGGAATATAGATGTTTTAGAGGAAATTCAATACCCAAGACCTATGCTACCAGGAACGCATCCCTATCTTCCCTATGTTAAAACGCTCTCGTATAACGCAAATTCGTATAGCGCAAAGACCCCAAGGAACGCATCCCTTGCGCTATACGAGACATGGGTGTACTAATATTTCAATCCAATAAAAGTGTAATAATAATTGCCGAAAGTCATTGTTAGACACCTTTCGGGCCAGTAGATGACTCATGCAGCAGTTGACCTCGAGAAAGGGGGAAATTCGAAGCAGGTTGGTAGAAAAAGGTCAGCGGGTGAGGAAAGGGGGTGCGTGCGAGACACGTTTTTATTTTTCTCGCGCAACTTGATATTTTTTTCGAAGCTAAGGCCTTCGTAATGCGATCCCTGCGCGAGGTCGGATCTTTTGTTTGATATCGGAGAAGAGGAAATCGTCAGAGTGGGTGAGGCGAATGCTGAAGGGAGGGGGATAGCAGATCGTGGGAAATGCGCCAATGTCACTATCCCACGGCACTGAGTTCCTCCCTGTGGTAGTTTCATCTCCTGGGGAAGATTCAAAATAAGTGCATGTCCTTATTAGCCACAAAGGACAAATGGTAAACACCTCATCTTATTTTTTATCAAAAGATGAATGCGGGAAAAAGGTCAGTGGGGGAGAAAGAGTGAAGGGTGAAACGCGATTCTATTATTTTCCGGTAACTTTATATTTTTTCGAGGCTTAAGTCTTCGTAACACGATCCCTGCACGAGCTGGGACCTTCTGTTTGATTTCGGATAAGAGAAAATCGTCAGATTGGGTGGGGTGAATGCTGAATGGAGGGAATAGCGGATCGTGGGAAATGCGCCTATGTTGCTATCCCACGGCACTGAGTTACTCCTGACGGGACGACACCTGGGATTCTCGGATTTTTTCACCCTATCAATTTCGGTTCCCCATGTCGAACTCTTTTCACCGCTCTAAACCGCGAATTTGATATAGTTCGTCAGCTTGCCTAAAACGGCGCTGCATGCACTAAACGACTAGAGTTCTCATTTTTCTGATTCAACTACCAATGACGTGCGAGCAAAAGCGTATGACGCGAAATTCAAAGTATTCGAGGTATTCGAGACGGTACCTTTGGCATAACTATTCGAGATCTCGAATATCGAATACTTTCTGGTATTCGAGGTATTCGAGTATTCGCGGATACTATTCGCACATCTCTAGTTTTTGTATTAGCCACCAAATAGATTATTATATGGTAGACTCTCGTTAATACAACCAACGCCATTACAAAGTTCTCATTATTACGAAGCAAATAGTTGGTCCTGACGAAAAGGTCCATCCAATCTATAGTAAAAGAAATGCTATCACGAAATTTTTGTTATTACAAAAGTACAAATCTCAGTCCCAGTCCCTGCAGTTACAAAATGTACTTGGTTATTATTTATTAGTATTGCTTTCAAAAAAACTCATTTCCACCAGTTCAAAACTCAATAATACTAATCAACTACTGTCATTCAGTTAAGGAGATGAGATAAATTACTTCAGTAGGTCGGCTATTGACTGTTTAATGAAGCAGTTCTTCTTGAATGATCACATATTGCCCTTTATACTTGCATAGTAAAACACATAATTGGAATCCCATTGAAATGCCAGTAAATATCTATTTTCGTGACGAGCATATATCATATACAGTAAACTCTCGATTATACGAAGTCAGTGGGACCAGGAAATTGGCACTTTGTAAAATTGAGTTTCGTAATTTCAAACCTTTTTCATAAGTCACGATAAATGTTAGCTTTTGTTTCTTCCGCCCTTTTTCGTCTTTAGTGGCCTTATTTAAATGTTTTCGGTGGTTATTCATGGTATAATTCTTAGAAAAGGCTTTTTCTTATCGATTTATGCTTTGACAGTTCGTTGAATAATTATACCACCATAAATTTCCCATTTCTTGTACATACTTCAATATCAACGATCGCTTAAGAAATTCCCGACCAGTTTAGAAATCGTAATCAAATAATGAATTGCAAAGTTTATTATAAGAATTTAATGCTATAAATTTGTGGTTAGGAGCGAATAGAAACTATTAAGTAAGCGTTAGATAGATATTTGTTTCCAGCACCCACGGAAATATTAGCGGCAGCCGGCCTAACCATATTCTAAGGGCCTAACCGCCAGTTATGTCGCCCTCTATCGCTCAGTGACGAGAAAAAAAAGAAAAACGAGGGCCTTAACCCGTTTCCAAAATAACCTTTGTAAGTTAATATTTCGAGTTACTCCGTATTTTCAGCTGAATGTGCTATCTTTTCAAATAGTTATTTTCATTGAGATTCAGTTACGATCATAAATTACGTAGGATATGATTATCTTCTGGCGAATATTTGAAGTAATTTCTGTTTGAGTTCTCCATCCGGCTAATGTGCTCCATCATCTTTGCAGACATTGCTATGAAAGACTTCATTCTTCATCAGGACCATATTCTTCATACCGGGTGTGAAGTGCTACGTTCATACAGTATGTCTCTTTTATTTTATGCCGACAGGAGCAAGGTTCCAACCGGAAAACGACAGGAGAAACATCTTCCATTATCGGAGAAGTAAAGAGAGAAACCTTATTATCCACATTGATTGTTTTCCTACAAGAGACGTTTCATCATTTCTCAACGTGTGTGAAGTATTGGTTCACTTAGTGAATTCCCAGAAATGACACGCAAAAACCTGTACCTTCACCTCATTTAGTTTTCGTGTTCCTTTCTCCGCCGTATTGAAAGTTATGCAAAGGATCATTGACATAGAGAAAAGATTTTCTATATTTAGCACTAAAAAATAGTCGCGCCATAATTGTAAATAAATATAGTGTGGAAAGAGCAAAGAAAATAATTTAAATTGAAAAGTCAGCAGAGGAGAAGAGAGACAATTATAAGCACGGCACCATTTCCCGATAGTGGAAGATACTTCTTCAGCCTCTCCGGTTAAAACCTACCCCTGTTGCAGGTAAAGATGAACCATGCCCTTCTCCACAGTCGGAGAACGTTCCCAGTGGGTGGGGTGAATAAGAGTGGGATGAGGAAAGAAGTGTGGTCAGCTAAACGAGGGTTGAAGGGGCAGGAGAAAGATGGATGGGGAAAGGGCCTTCAGCTCTGCCTCAATCTACGTTTGGGGGGCGTATTTTTTTACGACGCACTCAAGCTCAGTCACCTTAGGGAGGGAGTGAATGGGAAATGCTGGGGAGTTTGGGATGCTGGGAGGAGGGGTTTGGGATGCGTAAGTTGGGCGTCAGGAAGATCAGCAGAAGGCCGCAGGCGGGAGTAAACAAAGACTTTGGAAAGAAAGATCTCTCGGCGTGGGAGAACGGGGAGGCGCGCGAGAAGAAAGTTCATGGTTAGAGTTAGAAGTGAGTCTTCATTACGAGTAGCCTGAAAAATAAATTGGTGGTAAATAGAGCCCAATACTTACGATATTTAAGTTGTTTGTTGTTTATGCTAATGTATACACGAAAAGATATTACCGAGAAAAATCCGTTATTTTTTTGCTTTTTGCCCTTCTCCATCGCCGCTTCCACCATGGTTTCTCACTTGCATAAATGGGAATTAAATTGGGGACCTAACTCGTTAGCCAGATCAATATATCTTAATGTTTGGAGGGCAGCGGGTACTTCTTTTTTATTTGGTGAAATTACTTCACTTTCATCTTCGTCGTCACTGCTATTATGACTAGTCCCGGCCGCTGCTTCTTCCGACGCATGTACTGGCGTCCCATTGTTGCAAGCCCGGAGATCATCGTCAAGGGCAATATAATCGTTTTATGTTGCGCGCTGTGCTCTTCCTGCTTTTTCCAAGAATTTTTCAAAATCATCTTTTAAGCCTCTAATCTCCTCCGCGATTTTATCCGCTGCTGCTTCCTGAATGTATAACGTAACGAATCAACCATAGCCGTGATATTATAGCGGTAGAATAACTAGTAGGCTAGTTGTATCAATTACCAACCTCGTGAACATCCTCATGATGCGCTATCAAAGGGAATCCGTCCGATTTCCAGCAATTTGCGATTGTAGTGGAGGAAATAAAGTACGTCTTTGAACCGTGTTTCTGCGATGAAAAATGAAAATTTTATTAACTTGGCCATTTTAGCAAAGTTAACAAAGTCGTTATTCCTCATCGCAGAAACATGGTTCAGAGACGTACTTGAATGCCTGATAGGCGGGAGTGCGATGCAAACAATTATTTTTGATGATGGCATTGATTGATAGATTTTCAAAATGCAGTCAGAGCGGTCACTTTTGGGGAGGGAGGCCCCCGCTCGGAGGGTCGAGGAAAGGGTCCCGGATTATGGACCCTTCGAAGTGCTTCGGCGAAAAGTAGTCAAGTAGTCTTCGAAGTATGTTCCCAGCAGCCTGCCTAGCGAACGTACCGGGTACGTTCACAGCAGTGCAAAGGTTAAGTAGGAGTGTACGAAATACCTCGCGCGACCTTCCTAACATGTTAAACTACGATATATTGTCGATGCGATGTTTACGAATAGGTACGTAAATAGGGACATCGCGATATTTTAACTGAACTCCTACTTCCCCTAAATTCCCACCGTGAGGTTTTAGGCGAACCCTTTCTCTCCAAAGTTGCGCTATCATTTACGATTTCACACTTTTGATGGACCACAGTCGGAAGCGCTGATTTTTTTTAGCTAACTACGCCGGTGTAACTAGTTTTGTTGGCAAATATTTCGCCGTAGTTCGTATGAGCGAATGCCATTTGCTCCTGGGGACCGAGCCGAGGTTCGTAATTTCAAAACATTTTGTATAATGGAAACTTCGTATAATCGAATAGTGCCATGTATTTAGCATAGGCTTTTCGCCGGGACTGCAATATCACTTCGTATAATCGAAAACTTCGTAAAATCCTGCTTCGTATAATCGAGAGTTTACTGTATTGATAAACCACAATAGAAGCTAGGTGGGGCAAGTTAGTTCCCACGAATAGAAATGTGGTAGTTGGCAATGCACTGAGGTCACTGTGGCAATTACAGATGATAATGCCTTCATAGAAGCTGAAGACAATCGGTATTCTGTTTGCACACCTGTTCTTGTGTGCCAAAATGCGGTGTCATCCGTTATTATTCCGGGTAATATTTGAATCCATACCTTTTCGCCGTTCATCCAGTAATGTAGAGCAGAGCAATACACAGGGGCACATGGAGCGAACTAAGCATGGAGCGAGGCACATGGACTAAGCCGTGCAGAGGGAAGTAATAGACGGAGTCGCTTTAAGCCGAGCTTTGGTTTCCCTTGCACTTTTCTAATGGTGTGAACTGCCAAAGACTATGGCCTTCACCATGCCATAGCATCAAGTTTCCTCCACACTCTCTGCTGTGTATGTCTCGGATGTGAACCCTTTGAAGCTTGGGAGTTGAACAGTGAAGAAGTGGTGCCCTCCGCTGCGGTTCTGCTTCCTTCTTTTTAAGTAAATATTGATGGAAAATATTACCTGTAAATGGAAAATATTACATTTTTTTCTCAATAACTTGTTCCAGAGGGGCATTTTCTATATTTTGGGTCCAAGAATAGACTTAGCATATTTCTCTGAATATAGTCTCCTCCCTAATTTTGAGGCCTCAGTTTCGGGAAAATTTTTTAAAAACATGCTTGAATATAGTCTCCCCTTTACTTTTACCACGGGCATTTTTGGAAAAAAGAAGGGACTATATTCAGATAAATACGGTAGTTTTTGGGTGTTTTTGTAATTTGAGAGGTTCCTTACGGGAGGTTTGTTTTGCGTGCATTGTCCATTGGACGTGTGAGGGGCCAATTTCTTCGAAATAGGGAGATTTCCTTAAACTTTTGCCATGTGGGGGTTCGTTTTATAGCAGTTTTACTGAATTAAGTATGCAATTTAATACTTGAATGAAAAAAATAAAAAAGGGAAACTAAACATTAAAATATTGAGATAAAAAATAAATAACTTTACCAAATTTTTATCGTAACTGTAACCAAAATGAAAAATTCCTAACTACAAACCTCTAATAAGTGGTCACAATCAAGGTATGGGGTAACTTTTGACACCTAGTTGGAAATTGGGGGCACTGCATTTGTTGATGTATGTTAGTGAGTTCTGACCTCTTGTTGCAGGTGGAGTAGCTGCCAAGCGTGTGGGCATCAGTGCACACCTGCTGTCGAGAGTGACAGGCACCTTGTATGTGACGCAGAGCCAAGCACATCCTGGCTCTAAAGCCATCAACATTGGTCTGAGCCTTAAATTCAACAAGAGAAATGAAGAGGTGGGCTAATGGCTCTCTCCATGTCCCTTGGTGCACTGTGGTGGGGTTTTCCACCCCTCTTGTCAAACTAGCCCCTTTGCTTTTGCTCCGCAGTGCAGAATTCTCTTGTTTGTGTTTTCATATTTTATATCACCTTTTTTTTTTTTTTTGGGATTTCATTTCATTCGTGGTGAGCACTTTATAGCATTTGATAGCTTACTTTTGCCCATGTTAACTTTTTTGCTCAAGTCCCACTTTTTACAGTCATGGACATTTGTATTTGGCTTTATTCTTATATCTGGGAACTCTTTAGTGGTGATACTGCCCACTGACGTCATAGAGAATGTGTTGGTTAATTTATAACAGGGTGGAAATAAATGATGTTACACTTTTACACAATGTAAACTGTTACACAACACTTTTTTTTTGAAGGTATGATATCTTGTCTTGTTAACTTGAGACATTAGATTTAATTGGACTGTTGAGTTTTCAATTGGCCTTTTAATTGATTGACTCTTCGTCATTTCTCCTCTTTTACAGGTTCCTGGTTTCACCAAGAAAGATAGCAATGGCACTTGGCTATATTCAGACAAATGTGTTCAGCTTCTCACAAATTACATAGTGGCATTTCCTGAGCTCTTTTCGTACCTGAGTGAGCATACTGACACCAACGACTTCCATGAAGCTGCTATTTTCCCTGAAGGCATTAGGTTAGTATGAGCCATTTCTATAATTCACATGGCCCTTCAAAATCAACATCGACCACTACTGTTTTCAGTTGACACATGTTCAGTACTGCAGGCAATATGTCTGTCAAAAAAGAATAGATTAGAAAGGGTAAAAATGTTGAATTTTTAAGAGCAAAACTTGGGGAAAGAACCATTGCCTGATGTAATGTGACATATTGGTTGATCATGCATTTTTTAACAACGTGTTATTTTACCGGGAAAATAAAATTATGGAGGCGATCTTGCGTTTTTTTTACGGAGCTTTCCGGCTTGTTTACATTTTTAGTTAAATTATTTTTATTCACTTCTTGTGGTTGTTCATTTAAATTTGCCATTAATTCAGATAATAAGAGTTCATCCTTGGAATAGAGTATCGAGAACCGAAAACTGATGAGGGAGAACATTATGTACACACTTGGGAGGACTACCAGTTTTTTTCCCCGCACTCGTGCTATTATAGTCTCTTACTCATGGTGATTGTTGCTACAGGGAGGGAGGCCGGCTGCAGGATGTGGTGGAGTGGCTGTCGCAGCAGCCGCATGCCAAGGTGGAGAGGCGGGTGTGTGGCACGGAAGTGCTGGAGGACCATGAGGTGCAGGCGATTGAACATGAGGTGGATCGGTGCACAGATGCCATCCGCAAGGGTCGCAAGACACTGACCATCATGGTGCAGCCCCACCTCATCTATAAGGCAAGCCTGTTTGATCCTCCCCTCCTTAAAATGCAGATATGAGTGGGTGCAAGTGGTATGGGAGCAATTTTACCATTAGTCATTCATTTTCTTTGCCCTAGGGTCTTAGTGGATAGGTCCATTCTCCCTATTCCTTTAGACATGTCATTCCTAGGTATTTCATGTTACTATTATCCATTGGCAAAGGGTTTTCCCAATCATTGATATTATTTCCCTAATGAAGAAATACTGCTGATTATTTCCAAGCATGACTGTATGAGGCTATGGGTCTCTCTGAGAATCATCCTCTAAATAGCCCTCAGCATTTTCATGCTGAATAATCATGTCTTGTAAGAGATTACAATCGGCATATATTGGTCTGAGACACACTAGTTAGTGTAAGGCTTATTACTTGTCGCTTCCCGAAAAACTGTGTAGTTGGGATTATTTATATTATCCTCTGCTCCTATATAGAGAATAAGTATTTCTCCGAATATAGTCCCCCCCCCCCTAATTTTGAGGCCTCACTTTCAGGAAATTTTTTTAAAAATATGCTTGAATATAGTCCTCCCTTTACTTTTACCACAAGCATTTTTGGAAACAAAGGGGGGACTGTATTCAGATAAATTCGGTAAGTATAATTTTTGTAATTTCAAGGTTTTAAGTGGTCTCATAACCCACCATTTACATTGAATGCCAAGAGTTGCCATCAGTACCTTTTTTTAAAATATGTACAGGAATCTCTTTGATTCAGCCTGATAATTAACTCTTGAGACCTGTAATATTCTATAACTTTTCCATAACTTTTTCTGGGTGATTTTTTACTTATTCAGGTATTATGTGAGGGGTAACATGAGTTATAAAAAGTCATTGAGAGTGTTTATTTTGAGTGACGTATTTGAGCATATGCATGGAAGAATATGACTTAATCATTTGATTTTTTCGAAATCTGCATATTCTGTATCAGCGCACACATAATATCTACATTAAATTTTTGTTTGGCTATTTTAGCCATTGATTTGACATTATTCACATAAATGTTATATTTTGTGCAATGTTCATTTTATGCCCCTGGGGCCACTTTGTGCATGCAAGATATTACCCCTCACTAATCATAATGAAACCATGTAATACTTGGTTAGATAATACTTTTCGCTGGCTATTTACCTTTATATATGTGGTTCCAAGATATTCTACGAGGCATGTTTTTAAAGTAAGTACCGTTTTGACGTAAAAAAACAAGTAAATTTTTTTCAAAAATAATTTATTCACTTGAAAGGCCATACTTTACTCTACTTTTCTACATAATTCCCATTACTATTGAGGCATTTATCGTATCTTGGGACCAGCTTTTGTATGCCATCGTCAAAGAAGCTTGCCGCCTGATTAGACAACCACTGCTTCACGGTCGTTTTCACTTCGTCATCATCGGAATGGCGCTGTCGGAATGTTTTGCTCCACGATAATGCCCATCCACACACAGCAAATCGAACACAAGACCTTATCACTTCTTTTGGCTGGGAACAATTAAACCACCCTCCATACAGTCCCGATCTAGCGCCGAGCGACTACCATTTGTTTATGCACTTGAAGAAGCATCTGGCGGGTCAGCACCATTCCGATGATGATGAAGTGAAAACGACTGTGAAGCAGTGGTTGTCTAATCAGGCGGCAAGCTTCTTTGACGATGGCATACAAAAGCTGGTCCCAAGATACGATAAAGCCCTCAATGGTAATGGGAATTATGTAGAAAAGTAGAGTAAAGTATGGCCTTTCAAGTGAATATATTATTTTTGAAAAAAATTTACTTGTTTTTTATGCCAAAACTGTACTTACTTTAAAAACACGCCTCGTAGTTAATATTATGGTATCCGTCCCACCTGTCATGTGCCATGTCACCATGCCTAGTCTTGTACCATGTCACCATGCCTAGTCTTGTACAGTCGAGAGGCACTTCTCTAAAACACATGCTGCCCTCTAGCTGCAGTCTATTAACACCTGCTGTCTTTGGCAACATGCATTGTGTGCTCTTAACAGCTGCTATATTAAATAAACATTTATCATTGTCCTAGTTTGCAATTTTTTTCATTAGATTGTCATCAAACTTCTATGTTACTTCACCATGAAGTCAATGTGTAATGTTCGACATGGAAAATGCCACTAGGTGAAAATAATTTGTCTGAATTTGGTTATTTTCGAAAGCATTGCACCATTGAAGTAAATGCTGACAAGCAGGTCAGTGTCAGAAAATAAGGCTTTTTAAACGTCTTAAAATTAGTGTATGAATCTTGAACGAATCGAGTTTTATCAGTTTCATGTTACATATCAGATCCAAAGTCATGAATTTTTCTCATTAATTTTTGCATTTTTGATATTACCTGTCTTCACTATTTAAGGGAATATGTATAATGCTTTATTTCTTTTGGTAATTGAGGAATATGTCTTTGCAATTGAGCTTCTTCCTCCATTTCAGCCAGGGTTCAAGATGGGCTACATGCAGCCTGATGAAACTGCCAGCTACTATGTGTACGACCGTGTGGTCAATGTACGAGAGTGCTTCACAGTTCCCCTGGGCCTACGAGGGACCGTGGTTGGTATGTTGGCAATGGCCTGCTCTCCCCTTCTCCAAACCATTTCTCTCATGCAATGATTATCAAAATTCAATCAACTGAATACATACAGTGAAACCTCAATTTTACATTCCCCCATTTTACGTTTTCCCTGATTTTGCACACTTTTTATCAGGTCCCAAACAATACCGCCTTTAAACAATGATACTCTATTTTACAATTTTCTCAATTTTGCACTTTATGTAAGTGGTCCATTCAAAAGTGTAAAATAGAGATTTCACTGTATAATGGTAACAAGTACCAACGCACATCTAAGATGGGCATTCCTGTTTTTTTTTTAAATAACCAGGACAAAGAAGTTTTTTGTGGACAACAAGTGAATTACCCTCTAGTGTACCTGATCCATGAATTTGTTTTGATTGCATGAAGTATTTTGTATTTGAGTGTCTACTTGATGCTCATGTTGCCCCTTGCAGGAATCCGTCGGGCATCAAGGCCAGAGAGCACTCTGTACGACGTGGTGTTTGACAGCACGTTCGAGGGAGGAGTTTCGCTGGCCGGTTGTTCAAAGGGCAAGGGCTATCGGCTACCCGGCTACGCTCTAGTCAACTTATCTCATGGTATCCGCTGCAGTAAGGCTGGCAATTCCGCAGACATGATGGTCTCCTCTCTTGTTCCATCCGCTCCACCTAAGATCCTCTCTTCAGGCAAGTGTCTCTCTATAGTGTTCTTGTTGGCTCCTCTATCACCATGTGTTTCTTTCACTTGTATTTTTTTCATTATTTACTCGAGCCTCACATCATTACTTTGCAAAACTGAGGGCTAGTTCCACCCATGAAAATTGATTACTCATGGTCCTCGTGATATCACTGGGTAAATTCTGATGTAGATGGTCTCTTACACTAATCACGTTCCATTGCCCTTGGCTGATCAAGATGACCTGCCATGTTGATCATAAATTAGGGGAAATCAAAGCTAAAATCTGACAAGATTTTGAGCATCTTATATCAAATAAATCTACTTCTGGCAAAGAAATAGAATAAGTTTTAGATTATACAACCTCAGAGCTTACCAAGGCCAATTAAAATGCACCTGTGAAATATTTGCAAAGGTTACAATTTACGAATTAAGATATAAGTCTCACTTGTCAGAGTTGCTAACGAGGCGATATCTTCTTAGGATAGTTTGTTTCTCCTTACTAGCAATCCGTTTTCATCTGCTCATCTGGCACTACGCTATTTAGAAATGAGTGGGTAAGTTAAGCTGCATTCTCTTAAGGACAAAAAATTTCATGGTGCAGGCATATGGTCATGCCTCACCCTCTGCAGTATGCTCTGTTTACACCGTACACAATAGCATTAGTGCCGAACTTCACCTGGTACGAGTGCTTCCATACTTTCCAGGGTGGGTTGACTTCAAACCAGTGTGCTAGTGTTGTCTGTGTTGGTTCAATAAAGTCCGGTGTCATTTTTATTTGTCTTCGGACTATGGCCCCTCCGAAGAAACAAGTGAGAACTTTAAAAGATGGACTGAAAATAATGGAAGATGAAGAAAAGAATCGAGGCTAGAAGCACATGAGTATTGCAACGCCTCGGTTTGTCTGCTAGCACATGACGGCAGGGGTGGGGGTAGAGCGAGATACCTGGTGAAAACAAGAAGTGGGATGAAGGCAAGGATCAGGTGGGTGCGGCGCTGATGATTAATGCAACATTATTCACACTTTACATACTGCCTCAATTATATTAAAAATTTAATTGTTAGAAAGGAACATTTCAAATGATAAAGTATTTTTGGCCATAGTGATCCATCTCACAACCAATCACTGCGTCGGCAAAAGCGGTTGTTTTAGGCATAACATGCACATTGCTTTCGTAAATGCGTGTACTTGAAATGGCATTTGATACATAAGAATTTTTACATCAGACAGAAATCCATGATAGTAGTTCCAATGCCGAGTGGAGTGCAAACATTTTTTAGCAAGGTGGCGTGTTCCTTTAGGATATTTGAAAGAGACATTTGTCGAATCAACAATATGGCCTGAGTGTTTCAATAAAGTACTAATATTCCTGTAATCAGCTAAAATCTCATTTGAGTCCTTTAATGAATATCATAATTACACGCAAAAATCCTGCGTTTATTGGGATATAGGCAACCTAGCCAAGCATTCCCGCATTGATTGTTTTCCCGCATTCATCGTTTTTTTCATCCATCCCCCTGAAAAAAATCTCCAGGAAATCCCTCGTTCTGTCAGACGCTTGTTATATCTGTGGGTGAAGAATGAAACCCCTCATCTCCCATATTCACATGCACATTTTCTTTTCTTTTACATTAGTGCTATTTCTCAGAGGAATAATAAGGGAATTGGTCAGTAAATATTTGGTTCCCTCAAGCCAATTTGTATTTCTGCTGACTTGTCCCTACCAATTTAATTGGTTTAGTTATGTGTACATTTAGTGGCTGGCAAAGTAAACATCATACACCAGTTTTCGGAGTAATTATTTCTACTGACATCCGTAAAATGTGTACCCCCATTTACTGCTTAGTCAACTAGTTATGCTCCCTTCTGAATATATATATATGTATCCTGTAAAACCAATTGCATCCTGTGGCAGGAACTTCCTAGCCTAGTAATTTTTGTATTTTTTTTAACATGTTAATCATAGGCCTTTTGAAGTTACACTGCTAATCATTCATTATCATGAAGTTCTCGCTATATGCCATACTCACTGAAATGAGCTTAAACTGTTTTTTGATGTATACAGGCTGCTATTATTGAAGAATGATGACATGAGGCACTGATGTGAAGGTGTCAAGAAGCATACCTGGTTATCATTTCCAGATAGCTTAAGTCTCATGAAGAAGGTGTCCATAATTTAATATGCTGTATAGCACTGCATGAAACAGTCACAATAAAGATAAATATTTTTTCATGGCAAACTTCATTCTTGGTGTATACAATAAGCTGTATTTGATGGAATTTAGGGTATTGGGAGAGGATAAGTTGCAAAGTTTATGTTTTTCATCTTTCATTTCCGTGTGAGCAACTTTTACTTAAAAATGCTGTTTTGGTGTATCCTTGGTCATGATGCATGCTTTTTGCAGGAGGGGGTCGTTCTGCTGGAGGTATCACTCGTCACATAAACAACCACTCATCATCGTCCCCAGGTGGTCGGCAGTATGCAGTTCCAGATCGCCCAGCATCAGCATTTGCCAGCTGGCGTTCTGGTTGTACAGGCTTTGCCCACCCTGTCCAGCAGCAAGGAGGGATCAAAGGGGGTGGTGAGCCCCCTCAGGTCCACTCGGCTAACTCCAACTGTTCGCTTGAGTTCCAGGCCATGTGGAAGGAACTGCAGGTCAGTCATGCCGACAGACTTAGATAAGAAAAACGGAACACTCATGGAAATTTCAGTCCACCTTATTGTCACCTCAATCATTTCATCATAGTCGTTCACTTGATGGCACTATGGAGTCACTCTTGAATAGTATTGCATGAATTGGGAATTCGAAGGGAAAATGTGTATTTTTCCTATTTAATTCCTGTTATAATAGTATGGTGATATCTTGCTTTGATTTATATGATCATATAAGATCTAAAAGGAACTAACTTAAATTGTTGGGAAGCCATGCCTTCGTGCTGACATTTTCTTTTGTGAGTGCCATACTGAATTGAGGGTGCATCATATATGCCGTCAAATACGGTAAATTTTCTTTAGTTCATTACTACAGCAAATAAAGCCTTGAAGCCTACTTTACACACGTGCACCTGCTACTTATAGATACAAAAATGAAGCTTGAAAAAATGGGCGTTGGGTTAATTGAGGGAGGAGAATTCATATACAGAAATCAAAATTTAAGTTACTTTTCTTTATCTAGTGACAGTATATTCTGGTGACTAAAGGTTGCAGTTCATGAATTCTGTTCCATATAGTAGGGATGCTGTAATTAATCATGGTGTGTTTAATTGAAAATACCCATATCGGCATCTGCTATTGGGCAACAGTTTTAGGCTAAACAGTTAAAATTAGGGATGAGTCGATTCCAAATGTCGATTCTCGATTCCACCGATTCTCGGGCACGGAATCGGAATCGAGAATCGATCGCCTAAAGTCGATTCCGATTCCATCGATTCCAGAAAGATAAATGTTTTGAGCATAGACGATAAGCTTGGGACATAAAGGCTGCCACACACCTAAGCGGCCGCGGTGTCAGCCTTGCCCGCGCGGAGGATACGCCCGGCACGCGGGTGCTGCGACGAACATGCCTAAGAGGCCTCGGAAACATGAAAATATCGGCAAGAGTGACAAACCCTGAAATGGCGCATGTTCATGAGCAACTCTCAGAGAAAAGAAAATTGGAAACCACGGGATTGGGAAGCAATGCATGCGTTTTCCGTTCTTTTATTTACCGCTGATCACGGCAAATCAAATTATTGCGATTATGAATCACATTCGGAGAATTCATCTGGACCTCCAATTTTAAAGTATAATAGATCGAAATATATTCTTTTATTTTCGGATGATATTTAAAGTCTGATGATAATAAAAACGTGCAGAGAGCGAGTTTTCCTGTGAAAAAAAGTTTCTTATAAATACGCGCAGAGAACGGTTTTTTTATATATGTAACTTTTTTAGACTAACACGGGTCTGCGTCAATAATAAAAAATTTAGACACATTCGCGTTTGTATATCCCAGTTTCATCAATGCAACCCTTGAGAAAGTTGATACTTGCTTGGCATAAGCCGCCGCGGCCTCCGGGCGGACTCGACAGTTTGCGTTCGGCCGCCACCGCGCACCCGCCAGGCTGCTCTGGTATGTATGGACGCAATGAACGCTACATTATTGTTTAGCCACCGCGGCTATTGCTATTTTTAGGGATGGTCGGATCGGATACCTCGGATACAAATATCCGTGGATATAGCCCTTCATCGGATACATCGGATCCAAAGTCGCGGAAGACATCGGATCTGGACCGAAATTTTAAATAATAGCTTCAGTGAATGCAACGCCCCATCAGGATGGAAAGGGTTCCGATTCTCTCTTCGAATACGCCGTCGCTTTTGTCGTTTACTGCGTTGAGACAGTAAAATTCGGGGGAAACGTGCGTGTGGAAAATTTGAATTCAGTCGATGGTAGGGCGATAGCCAGGAATTTTGTTAAGGGGGGGGTCCAAAACCAGGGGGGAAAATTTTTAAACAACAGGGTACAAAGGAGAGGGTTTCAAACTAATTTTAACACTCTTCATAATTGAAAAAAACTTCATTTTTCAAAGATTCATTTTTTTCATTTTCGTAAATTCATGATTTTTAAATATTTTGTTTCCTTTTAAGAAGGAAAGTAATTGTGCTTTTATATTTTGGGGGGTCCTCTCGTTACGCCACTGGTCAGTGGTTCATCCTAAGATTTTTGCTATTTTCATTTATGATTAGGATTCAACATGGCGGCCGGTCAAGTAAACATTGAATGTCACGCTTGTAAAAACCACTTAAAGGATTGTGAAAAAGCCCTTCCTTGTGAAAATTGCAAGCAATTTTATCATTATAAGTGTACGGGCCTGAAAGAAATTGCTTTGAGAGCTCTGGAGGAAATTTCCGGATTATTCTGGAAATGTCTTTCATGTCGCGTTATTGAAGGAAACCGACTTAGCAAGATGGCGTGCGACATCGAATTATTAAAAGAAGAGATTAACAATCTAAAGGATAACCCTAAGTTTCACGCGGGGAATGAAAAGCGTGTGAAAAAGATAAGTTTTGCTGAAGTGGCAAATCACGTAACTGAGGCCTCACATGACGTAGCTAAGCCGGCAAAACATCGTCAAAGAGATGGAAAAGAGGCTGAGTTTGGAGCAAACACTGTTTCTGACTCAAAACCTTCGGCAAAAAAGGAAAAAACGACCCATGTTGATCAAACCAGCTGCGGAATAGTGCGCCTAAACCATGAACAATCACGAAGAGAATCAGACGACGACGGCTATACCCGAGTGCAACACAGAAGAAAGAAACGAAACTTCTTTGGTATTGGAAAAGGTGCGACTGAAAACAACGGTGCAGGTCTCCGAGCTGCGAAAATGATAACGTACGTATATGTGGGCCGCTTGGCCAGCGATTCCACTGAAGATGAAGTGGTAAAATATGTAAAAAATAAGTTTGACGTCACGTGTGATTCTTGTGAAAAAATAGAAGGTAAAAGTGTACATGGTGCATTCAAACTCGGCGTTGAATACAGTGATTTTAAACAGGTGATTAATCCGCTTCACTGGCCTTCTGGCGTGATTATCAACAAATTTACAAGACCAAGACAACAGTCGACTGACATGAGAGTCGAACCTAAGGGTAAGTCTTCCTGACTAGCTTTCTGTGACTCAAATCAGCAAAAGACGCACTCAGGGTTTAAATTACTGGTTTTAAACATTCAGTGCCTGAGTAACAAAATAGCAGAGCTTGAAGCACTAGCAGAGGCAGAGAAACCAGAATTTATATGTTTAAGTGAACATTGGATGAGAGATATAATTATATCAATACCTGGCTATGTGATTGGTGACTTTTATTGTCGGAAAGATCATCGTAATGGAGGTGTGGTTATTTTTGTAAAAAGTACATTAGTTTTTTCTAATATGTCGCATTTGGTGCATAATCTAAATGCTGAACTTATATTTGAATGAGCAGCAGTGAGGTACACTGTAGCAAGTAATGATTTTATTGTATTATCTGTATATAGATCCCCTGTTAGTAGCTTTAATAGTTTCCTAGAAATTTTAGATAATCTGTTGTACACCTTGACAAGTCAATTGTCAAGACCAAATGTTATATTGGCAGGAGACTTCAACTGTAACCTTTTTAAGGACGGACAAGATAAAAGAAGATTTTTGCAAATTTTACAGTCCTATCAAATGAAACCACTGGTAAATACTCCAACAAGGATTACTAATGGCACAGGGACACTACTGGATAACGTTTTCACTGATTACAATGAATCTAATGTTAATACTTCAGTATTTGACCCAGCAATATCTGATCATTCAGCTATTGTATCCATCTTTCATATACATGAGGAGCATCCTCAATCAAAAACCCTAAATCAATGTAGGTTCTTTAATGAGCATAATATGAATTATTTTTGTGTATTGTTGAATCAAGAAGATTGGAAAGACATATATGGTGGAAGACCTCTGAATGTTAACTTTGATGAATATCTTTGTAGATTTAAGTATTACTTCAACTTAGCTTTTCCGCTGCAGTCCGTGGAACACAGGAGTGTCAGCACAAAAAAATGGGTTACAAAAGAAGTTCAAAACTTATCCAGAGTTCTAAAACAAACATTTTTGCAAATACGGTACTCAAATGATGATGGGTTGCGACAGAAGTACTCTCAACTTAGGAAAGAATATAAGATATTTATAAGAAAAGCAAAAAGGGAGTATAATGACCAAAGGTTTAGGAATGCCTCTAATTATTCTAAAGTAGCCTGGGACATCATAAAAAGTAATGTCAATGCCAACCCAACAGTTCTGCCAGATCAAGTTACAAATGAACAAGGGGAAATTACTACAAACCCCATTGAAATCTCCAATGCCCTAAACCACTCATTCTTGCATCTTCCTAAGAGGGTGATTACCACCCAAAGTGGAGCTACTCTCGAAAACCATAAAATAAGTAGCTCATTGTATCTTAAGCCTTGCTCAGAAAGAGAGTTGTCTCTCTATATAGCCAAGATAGGAAAGAAAAAGTCTGCTGACATTGAGGGAATAACGGGAAAAGTAATTAAAGACTGTGAGTCCCTCATACAAAGACCCTTACTCTCGTTAGTCAACCAGTCCTTGTCAGAAGGTGTATATCCTGAATCCTTGAAGGTATCCAAGGTGGTCCCAGTGTATAAGAACAAAGACAATAGAAATAATCTGCAAAACTACAGGCCAGTATCTATAGTGCCACAATTTGGTAAATTATTTGAGTATGTATTCTGTAAAAGGCTCATTGACTATCTTGATAAGCAAAACATAATATCACTCCATCAATATGGCTTTCAGCAGGGAAAATCGACAGAATTGGCTCTATTTAATGCAATTGATAATATTACACAGGAAATAAATAGTAAAAATAAGGTAATGGGGATATTTTTTGACATGAGCCGAGCCTTTGATGCTGTGGATCATGACAAATTGCTAAAAAAATGTGAATCAATAGGTATTAGGGGCATTCCTCTAAATTGGCTTAAGACATATCTTCATGGAAGAAAACAGAAAGTAGCATACAGGAAAGATGGGACAGTCTATTTCTCCTCCACGTTAGAAGTCAAAAAGGGTGTACCACAGGGGTCAGTATTGGGTCCTCTTCTCTTTCTAATATTCATCAATGACCTACCTAATAAAATTGTAACCCAAGATAATAAGTGTGTACTATATGCAGATGATGTAACCATCTTATCAAAAAGAAAAAATCTGACCGCGTTAATTGATTCCAGTCAATATATAATAAAATGCATGCAAACCTGGTGTGATGTCAATGAACTAAGGCTAAATGATGATAAAACCCAAGTGATATTGTTTTCTGCTGGGCACAGCCCAAAGGACAATGATCTACTGCAATGTAAAAATAATTATCTTAACCCCTCAAGCGCGGCGGGCATTTAATTAAATCCCATCTCAGCGGCCGGATGAGATTTAAATGACTTCGCCTTTTTGGCATACTATCATTCAATAATTTATATTTTTCACTATATACGATCAGTATATTTGAAATTTTTATTAAACTTGCGTACTATAATGCGCTATTATATAATAATTTTTCGAGCGATTTGAAAAAATATTTATTGTTTTATGTATCTCCTTTTATGAACTAATGAATAAATTTTCAATTTCGAAAGATTTTAATTTGGTTTCGAACAAGCTACGATATCTCTAACATTCCATGCATAAAAAAATACAATTACATGATGTAATTTAGTTATTTGGGGTTGAAAATGTCATAACAGATTGGATACTTTCGATAGGATTACTCGTTTCGCCAACTTGAAAATTTACCACTCCGCCCACTTCTCTGACTTTGTTCCATTATTACCGTATCATTTCATTTAGGTAATCACGTGCTAATGTTTCAAACGTCAATATGTGAATATTCAAATGATTTACCTTAGAAAATCTGCCTTGTGTGACATGATTTGAAGCAATCCAAACATTATCCCACTGCACATTTTTCACACAGTACACGCAGTCTCTTCATTTCCCATATTAGGCACAAACTGCACACCTCCTTTGAAACTGTGATTTCTTCCCAGCAGCAGGAATTGTTCTTAGCAAATGTATATTGTGAGTCTTGATACCAAATTGCGTAAGGAATGACGGCTATGTCCAAACAGTCCGTATGAAGTTGGATATTTCAAAAATATTACCTCGACCAATGGCACGCGAAATGATATGTCAATTTTTATACGTGTTTTTCCTGTGAACAACATATGAATTTAGGACTGCGGCATTCAATAGTCTCCTAAATAACTTCATACACCACTTGCAATGGCGTTTTCTTTCCATTAGGTTCCAATGCAATAACAGATCCTTGAAATTCACCCCACCAATGAATTTATTATAACCTAACACACAAACAGACTTCCGAGTCTCTATTTTGCCTTTCAATACTATTCCCATTTCGTAGGATCCCCAATTATAAAAAAATACCACTCACAGGAAGTACACCCGATGAGAATTTCAACACACTGCGTAAAAGAACACCACACAGCATGAATGAATCTAGTGGACTGAAGCTCGTGGTTTAGAAGCTCCCTCAAGAGACGAGAAATTATCTCGAAGGGGCCCTGGTATATGCTGACTGTTTAGATGGAATCTTATCTTCGTTGATTACTGTCAAGAAAAAAATATAAAAAAATAAATGCAGAGCGAAGCACATGGCCCCTTCGCCTAGGACGCTAAGGACTAACGAGGCGGGCCAAACACACTTGGGGCTCGAGGTGACGACAAACAAGGAGAAGACGGAGAGAAGGCATTCAGCTTAGAAGATACCATATCTCAAGCTAAAGTAGCTGACCCTTCTTGACGTCTCTCAAGCAGAATAGGCAGATTTTTTCATGATAGAACAGTTGAAGGAAGGCGTTGAGTTTTTGGACCGAAGTCGTCAACGCGCTGGTTTAAAACGGAATTTTATCGAAGTTATCAAAACATCTTGAAGGCATAAAGCCGTTATGAATATTTTATTGGAGAGGAAAAACATTTCTTCAAATGATAGAGCAATTAGTTTTAATTTAACATGCAATATCTGGCGGAGAAAAAATATTATATACACTAGGTCAGGAAGCGTACTGGGTACGCATGACGGCGGCATACGAAATTTAAAGGGCGCGTACTGGGTACGCATGACGGCGTTGAGGGGTTAATGATATGGAATGTGTAAAGTTTCTAGGAATTTATGTGGATAGAAATATGAAGTGGGATGCACATATAGAGCACCTATGTAAAAAACTGAATACAGTGTTTTATCTTATATCTGTATTAAAGCATAGTGTAAGCCAGTATGTTCTGAAAACCCTTTACTATGGATTATTCTACCCAAGAATTTCATATGGAATTATAATATGGGGATCTTCGCCCCAACTTCATGATGTGTTTGTTATACAAAAGAAATTTGTGAGAAGTATGTGCAAACTAAAGTGTCGAGCTCATTGTCGCCCTTTTTTTAAAAGCCTTAAATTACTCACTGTACCTTGCGTATATATATATCAGAGTGTCATATATGTAAAAAGGTATAAAGGTTGTTTTACTATGAATAATAGGATACATTCCTATGAAACCAGGAGATGCAATGACGTTCATGTCAAACAATCGAACCTAGCTCTGGTATCTAGAGGGCCTGAGCTCATGTGTACAAAATTGTATAATAACCTACCTGTATATATTAAAAGTATAGAAAATATTGATGTTTTTAAAAAGAGTGTCTTAGCTTACTTAATAGAGAAGTGTTTTTATAGTATAAAAGAATATCTTCAATCTGAAATGTAACATTTTCTTATGTGAATTTGTTAATTTTGACGTGCCCTATATACTTGTTTTATGATTGTATCATGACATATAGTATCCTTTGGGCAAATAAATATTATTATTATTATTATTATTATTTCCAAACCCAAGCGTAACAGTTTAGGCCTGAGTATGTAAAGATGTTTTTAAAAAACAACTTGAAAGCCCATAAAATACTTTTTAATTTATAAAAATATTAAAATGGGTATGAAAATCTAAAAAGCATTCCATTGATTGTATGTACCCAGAATAAACTTGAACAATGACTTTGTTTAATGGCAGGAATTTGAAAATGCAATTGGATTCGAAAATATCCGATTCGAAAGATCTGGCTCCAAAAATCCTGGATCCGTCCATCCCTAGTTATTTTATTCCATTCAGTTCTTAAATTTTAATGACAGCAATGCTGCAGATAAATCAAAATACCACCTGTTAGAAGGAATAAGAATCGATGGAATCGGAATCGAGAATCGGGAATCGATTTGAAGGAATCGGAATTGGAATCGAAAAAAAGTGGAATCGACTCATCCCTAGTTAAAATACCATGTTTTAATTTTTAAATTTTAGAAAACTGTTGATTTTTATATAAATTTTTGCAATTAGGTGTATTTTTTACATTCATGACTATTGGGAAGTTTTTCAAATTTAGTTTTAATTTTTGTAGTTTATTATGCATTTTTTTGTACTCTTTAGTACACATAGAAGAATACCTCAACAAAATTTGGGAAATTTTTAAAATCATTTGAATTGACTGTTTTTTTATTTATTTGAAATGCTTTGTGAGATCAGCAGACATTATCTGACATCTGTTATTTTTTCTGTGTTTTTAAAGTATCATTGAATTTGAAAGTTTTCTGCATTACAGTAACTGGAATAAAACTTTTTTGTACCTTGCCATTTAAACTCTGGCACTCCTAAATTCCCAACAGGTACATGCACATGTCAAGCTTTTTAATGAATACAATTGTTTTGTATCTCTTTGTACAGAAATCAACTGGAGGAGGAGGTGTGAAGAGGGGAGACCCACCCTCAATGCTACTGGTACGTGATCCTGGCCGCCCTGCTGACCCTGCCATTGTTGACCAGCAGGTAAGTTAATTAATTGGTGGTGCTCTCTGCAATAACATGATGTCCCTCTTCTTATCATGCTCTTTACCCTCTCTCCATCAGGTGAAGGACTCGGGCACTGATTTCTTAAAGAAAATCCTGCGCATTGATGGGAATTCATCATCTACGTCATCTGTCACAAGTGTGCCCCCTCCAGTAGTCCCACCCCAGAAACAAGTGACTTCACCGCTCCAAGAAATAAGTCAGCCATCTGTTCAAGACTTCTTTGAAGTGAGTGCCCTTTCATATACTCCCTTATGTAGTGATCATTCATAGAATTGTTGGCAGGTGATCCACTTTTATCCCTTTTCCACCCAGGCCATGTGTGTGTGAGTTTATCAGCTGAGATGTTCCATTAATGGACCACGTGCCAGCATGGTTGTACCGTTGCACCATGTTTAATGTCCTTCCCTGCTTAGCCAAAGGTCAGGGGTTCTAATCCTGTCTGGTTAGCTTATCCCAGGGCATAGATGTGTTTGATCGTCATTGTGAGTTTGTTGCAAGAGAATATAGCAACGTCCAAAATGTGCTCCAAACAAAGATGTTTAATATTGTTGGACACTCTCCCCTAAACAGCTGACATGATGTTGACTCTATTTTCCTCATAATAGCATAGTAGTATTAAGATGTCACCCTAGTATGTGCTATTTACTAGAAGTATAAGATCAATTCCTACGCTATTGATAATACTAATGAATAATTTAATAGTATACATTCAGAAGATGTTATGTTTGCTTGAATCTTGTATGTACCTCCTCCCAAGGGCTCTGTTGACTCGTTATTACAAACAGTGTTATTACGAAGTAAATCATTGGTCCCAGCGAAAAGATTAATCCAATCTATGGTAAAAGAAATGTTATTACAAAAGTTTCGTTATTACAAAATTGTGAACCTCAGTTCCGGTCCCAGGGATTATAAAGTGAACTTTATTGCGAAGGTATATGGATAAGCAACGGCATTTATACAGTAAATAACTACATTTCTGAAGGTGGATATACTCTACGCTACATCATAATCATTGCACTACGTTTAAGTTCTTATCGTGCACTCTGCCTAAGAGTGTCAATTATAGTCCTTTCTTCAGTAGGAGATACTTCAGTATCCATGCAGCATCATATAATGCAATCATTCCTGTGGAATAATGGTGACCCACTCTTTAGCGCTCGTAAATTGCGATAAGTATGTCCTCTTCTTAGGAACATTCGATTTAAGAACTTTCAGAGATATGAAAATACGAAAAATTCAAGCATACTCAAAATTTTCAATTTGGAGCCTCTGGAGTTGGCCGGTACAACACTGTGTGGCATAAAAGAACTTGCGCTTAGCGTGTAGTCTGAATAGTGTACATATATTAAAACCATTGTGAAGTCAGTTACTGTTCTGATTTATGCTCGTTCTTCCTTCCTGCGGACAGCGCATTTTATTCGGGTCAATCTAGAGCTAGACACAGATCCATCTAGATCTAAACGGATTGTATTCAGCTTCATCTAGACACAGCTAGATCATTCATCACAATCGTGTGTTAATGCACAATTGTAATGCAGCGTTGCATTCTGCAGGATAACCACTATTTTCGATGCTTTGCATAGGTTTATCAACTTACGAACAAACTATCTATCTAACAAGACTTACTGTATATATACATGATTTAATAGCGTATATCATTCTCTAAAGCTATTCAGCCATGTGAGTAAAAGTACAGGAGATTGAAGAGACAAGGAGTTTTGGCAAGATATGTTTTTTTTTGTGATGATTTCTGAAAGAAACGCTCTTACGAAGTATGTTATTATGTTTTTGGTCCCACGGCCTTCATAATAAAGCAAGTTTACTGTATCACTTCTTTACTTTCAAGTGGTGTGCTGCTTAGTTGTTTACATAATTTTGGATTTAGGTGGCAGCTGGCTCTTGAGCAAGCATAAGGAAGAAGATTCTGTGTGATGTGGGTGATATGTTTGTGTGATATGATTGATTTAATTTTTTGCAGAGGGCAAAAGCGGCTGCGGTGCAAGGGGCCCAGGTGCAAGATCGACAAGCAACAAACCAAAAGTCTTTCAACTACTGCCTTCAACTCATTTCAATGTATCAGAGAACAGGTTAGTGTGAACTTTTTTCTCTTTCAACTTTGAAGCTTTATCTGATCCAGTTTTCAGAATTGTAAATATGTTTTTAGTGCCCAAACAAAAGTATATATTCTGAGAGAGATTGTTGAAATGTATCTGTACTGCATTCAATGTGTTAAGTACATATTTCCATGAGAAATGTATCCAGTTATCAAGCTTGAAATCAGAGAAATGGTGAAAACTCATAGGGGCAGACTGGTTATCATATTTGAAGCCATTTGGCTAGGATTCCACCATGACCGAAAAAGACAAAATAAGGGTCTCATTTGAACATGAAACCACGCTGGTACATCTGTTAGAAGAACAAATACTGAAAGAAAGTTGGTATTTTTGGTCTTTTTGGTAGTAAAGCTTGAGACTACTCACAGTAGATATGGTTTATTGAACTAACTTCCTGTTTAGAATCTGAATCCTAAAACTAAATTACAAATCATCTTCTTTTCTAATGATTATGTGGCCATTCACATTGCTTCTTACGTTTTTTAGGAAATTGCATTCTCTTGGATATATTATAAGTTTCTCATGGGACAAGGGAGGGAAAAGGAACCAGTTCCCTCGAGTACTGTTTTTCCTTCAGTCTCTCCAAAGATCCATGAGTCCTCCTTTTTTTAGTAAACTTGCTACCTATCAAATTATATTGGCTAGTCAAATAGCAATTTGGGTGTACCTCTATTAAAAAGATAAAAGAAATGTTGCCAAAACTATGGCAGCTTTTTAATCAGTTGATAATTTTTACGTGATCATTTAGACAAATGGTGAGAAACTTTTCCAAGCAGGTGGGTCCCTTTTCAGCATAGTTACATGAAATGGACTTAAGATGAATTGAAATGAACTTAAATTAATCCATAGCCTTTCTCCATATGCACTGCCATTATCTTAAGTGCTGAAAAATGTAACAGGAATTTCTCGGGGTTGCATATGTCGGGTGTGATAAATGATCACTTGATTTTGAGTTTGACCTATTTTCCCAATCATCAGTGAGCTACAATTACAAGGAACACAGGCAAGAATGATCAAAGAAATTGCCATTAGCCTATTTTTAACATTTCTGTGCTGCCTCCTTTAAATTTATGGTAGTAAAAAGTGGCTTTTTTTTAGCAAAAACTGAAAGCAGCACTAAAATTATTTATGTTCAGACCATTAGTAAAGATTGCAGATAAAAGATGCTTGCTGGAAAAATGAAATTTCCGATCCTCTTGTATGTACTGATTGGTACAACCATATGCCCCACAAGGAGTTGGCATGATATATTACTCTTCAGGTGGATAATCAACTCCATGTGAATACTCACAAGTTAGGGTAAGAGATATCCTCATTCACACTCTAAAAAATATTGCAAACCTGAAATACTGCATCTGCCGTGCATCCCTGAAAGGGTCTGGCCAATGTATGAGTGGTTTCTTTCATTCCATTGGTAATGTCTTTGTTTTACATGTGGGGGGGGGGGGGGGTGAGAATCCAAGTTATACAGATGTTTTTTTTCCTAAACTGAGTTAGGTACAGAAATTGATGGAAGAGTTATAAATTAACTTGGTCGCCAAAGTATACGGGTGGGTCTTTGTTCTGTGCTGACATCATTTAACCTTTGAGCAGGCATGCCTGATATTTTTACACATCTGGGCGTGTGGTGTACTTTTTCCACCATATATGCATTTATATGATAACACTCAATTTTTGATAAAATTTCTTTATTTGTAGGAATTAGTTCAAGCTTGTACATTTATAGTTGGTACAGATATAAAGGTACACAGGTGCTACATGGCTGGTCTCCCATTGTACTTATATGCCATAGGTGCCAGATTCCTCTTGCTGATCTAAAAAAAATTTGTTACAATACTTTGTGCTTTAAAGACTCGTGCAATAGATAGTCAAAATGATAGGGTAAGAATACACAAGGCCATTCAAGAAAAGGAAAGCACGAGGTGCATGGCCGGTCGTGCGGCGTACTTAGTATGCCACAGGCGTCGGTTCCTCTTGCCAACCTAATAATATATTAGCTACAATACTTCCACGGTTGAAAGCTTGCCCTATATACAGTCAAAGTACTTTGTAAGAATACATGAGGCCATTCTAGTACGTACTATGTTGAAATTCTTGGTTTTCAAGGATGGTAATATATGCTTAATACATGTGTGAAGATTTGCCATTGTTTGACTACTATAGGGTTCCCACTCAACCGCGAAAACCTTAAAACCGTGAATAAGCCGTGAATTTCGTCTACCGTGAAAAAACCTGGAAATAGCCGTGAAATTTGTCGTATAACCTTAAAAAACCTCACTAACTTGATTTTAGATCTACAATTGACGGATCAAAAGAAAAATAGGTCAGTCACTCGCACATACTGTCCACGCATTTATCTCCACACGTATATTCGAAGCGCAGATATTGGTCCGTGTGTCATGACGACACATAGACCTTAAGGCTGTGATTGGGCGTCCTTTAACCAAAGCGATCATTAACCCTGGCGAGAAATCAGACACCTCTTCACTTCCCTGTCACCCTCCATTTTCTCACTCACAGCCTTTAGCCGGCCCTTAATTTTGCTAACGATAGGCGACGTCATAAGAGAACTTTCATTGCTGCGTTTTGCATTCCCGGCATTTATCGCGTTTGCTATATTTTTAGTGCGGCCAGTGTTTTTTATGTGATCAATATTTCTTCCTAAAATGGCTTATCGACAGACCGTGAATTTGACGCACTTAAGACCGTGAAAACCTGGAAAAAACCGTGAATTTTATAATTTAGTTTTGAGTGGGAACCCTGTACTAGAAATCGAATATGTACATTCTCCATACTGATTGATCTGAATCTCAGTATGGGCTCCTATCCTTTTTTCATCCTCTGTTTACCATTTGCCATAAGGTGCTTAAACACAATACATGTTTCATCTTTTTGGTGTAGGCATCGAGTCTAATGTTATTTATTGTTCACTTCTCAGGTCAAGGTATCCCACGATATGATTACATTATGATGGACAATGGAATGGTTGCAGCAAATTTGTCTTTACCCAATGGCATTATCCTCCTTGGAGACCCGGCCCCCACCAATGAGAAGGTAAGTTCCCCGTGTACAGTAGAAGATCGATAATCCGGAATGCGTGGGACCAGACCCTTTCCGGATTAAAGATATTTCCGGTAAATAGATCTGTTCCCTGGATGCAGGCAACACTGCAATACGGAAAATATTTTTTTCCGGAACGTGCATTGGCATCAACAGAAATGATGTATTGCTGAGTAAGGGATCAAGAAAAACTCAATAAAATTCATGATGAAAGGCGTGAGAATCTTGGATATTTATTGAATATATATTATGGTGAGAATCTTGGATATCTATTTGCCATCTGTGATTAAAAAAAGGTTCAAAACATTTGAAAATATTCTTCGTCCGTAAATCGCAGAGGTACTCTTGATAAGGCCAACTGTAAATGAAATAAATATGGCAAATAATATTTTTACAATCCGACTGGAATATCAACATTTTGCCTCTCCGTATTTTTCAACATGCAGCTATCGCAAATTCCATGTCGTTTTCACGACTACTAGCATACATTTATCGGTAATTATCAAATCCTCCGATCGGAGGTAATCCCACTTCGAGTACGTTACCGTAAATAACAATCGAATTTGAATGTTAATTCTTCAATTTAATATTAATAGTCGCAGCTAATCTTTTAAGGGCGGAAAACGCGAGTATTTTGGAAAATCTACTTGGCATTAACTTCATAAACAACGCGTTCCCTAGCGGCATGAATCCCGAAAAATTGAAAAAATTGCTTACCATTACGTCCATTGGATATTTATTTGCCATGGGTGGAGTGGCACGCAGTATCTGTGGCAGCAACATCCGCGCACTTGGTTGTTGGTGCGTTCTTCATGAGGTCGGTAAGTTTGACCTGTTTCCAGCGGCTGCGTCTCTCTTGTATTAAATTGTTTTTCAACCTATGCATGTGTAATACCTCCATATCGTTGGAAGAAGAGGGCCTCTGCTCCAAGTACTTTATGAGTTTTTCTGCATAAGTGATTGCGTCCGACGTAGTAATTTTCTCCTCATCAGAGCTGCAGTCACTGTCGGTCACGTCTTCATCAACTGTCGAACCCGTGACTGCATCCATTATCTCTCCATCGGTCAAGCTTTGGTACACTGGGGCATTATTGTCGCAGGCATTCCATTCTTTTAGATCTTCATCACTTATGTCGGCATCCAGCTCTTTCACAAAATTTATAAAATGAGAAACGGGATCATTCGACGGACCCTGGAAGCCATCAAATTCTGGTATGTCGTCAGTTTCCTCACAGCGGTTTTGAAAATCCGGCAGCAAATTACTCCAACATCTTTTCAAAACCTGGGGAGTAACCTTATCCCACGCTTCGGCAATACACCATACTGCATTTTTAAGGGTAAATTCCTTCTTAAATTCTTCATAGGAGAAAGCAGTGTCACGGTTGATGATATTTTTCATAACTTCACTTCGATAGTGACACTTAAGGCTATTTATTATCCCCTGATCAAGTGGCTGGATTAGAGCAGTACAGTTCGGCGGCAAAAAAGACACTATAACATTCTCCTCGACGAGAGTTTCTGCTGGAGGATGAGCAGGGCAGTTGTCCAACAACAATAAAATTTTTGCATTTTCAGGCAGTCCAAGAGCCTTGAAATTTTTTCGGACCTCTTTGACAAAGTTAGTATGAAACCATTCCTTAAATAATTCTTGCGTAATCCAAGCTCGCTTATTGGCTCTGTAAATCACAGGAAACTGGTGTATACCCTTAAATACGCGTGGTTTTGCACTTTTACCGATGACCATGAGCTTGCATTTATGGCTCCCGGCAGCATTGGAACAGGCTGCGATGGTGACCCTTTCCATTGATTCTTTCGCTCCGCTCGCAGTCTTTTCATCGCGGCAAACGAACGTATTTCGGGGAAGACAGCGCCAGAACAATCCAGTCTCGTCCATGTTGTAAATCTGATCCGGTGAAAGATTATGTTCATCCACCAACTTTGCCAGCTCATTGACGTAATCTTCCGCAGCATCGTGATCTGCTGACAGTTTTTCTCCGGTAACCTTCAGATATCGAATGCCATGGCGCTGTTTAAATTTTTGTAGCCACCCTGTCGTATATTCGCACGGTGACGTGATTTGTAATTCCTTGTGGAAATATTTAGCTTTTTCCATTATTATTCCTCCGGAAATTGGAACTCCTTCACTTCGTCGCTGCCGGAACCATTCGTATACCGGCGTGTCATTGGGACATTGTGAGTCATTTTTGACCTGCGGCGAATACAATGTCTTTGGGAGAAGGGTGGAGTGGTGCAGTCGACGTTTTCGACCAGTCCGCATGACTCATAGGGAGAGTCTTAGGGCCTCGCGGCGGGGGTCGCCCGCCCAACGACCAACTCGAGAATGCAATGCATGGTGGCCTTTCATTTTTCTCTTGGATTTAATTATCGCAATCTCAGGTTCAACCGCGGGTCATTAGGAAGGGTTAAATATGTTTTGAGAACATCTACTTGTGAAAAGGGATTGCCATATCCAATATTAAAACTACTAAAGGGCTCCCGCGATTGAAGCAACTGGTAATTTCGCTCGTAGATTTTCAAAAAAGGCAAATTTCTGATCGGAAAATAGTGCTTTCACCAGGGAATATGCCAGCTGAAAAAATGTGTTTTAAGCAATACGTTGATTCTCACTGCTGCAAAATGAGCGCATGCAGATTAAAGACGTCGATAGAATTCCTCTTCCTGACGGTCGGAGCTCATTGAGTGAAAAAGAAGGCAATCGTAAGAAAATAAGCAGTTATCATTCATGTTCCTTACAGTTTTATTTTAACTGCAAATCTCCTCGGATTAATTTGAAGTAATTTTGGGCGTGCGGCGCGCACAATGTAAACTTCAATCCACTTTCATCCCTCTACTGAAGTCCGGAAAGTTCGAGGAATATACATGGTACGTTGATTCCGTGAAATCTTTTGCGCGAAATCACTACATCTAGGGATCCCGGATCACGAAATGAAATATTTTACAGAAAATAACGGCAACTTAGTTGACTATATCTCTTGGGATTAGCGAGAAGACAGCCAGGCTCTGAGACGGCGATTTAACCACTTAGATAGCCATATTTTCGGCGATGCAACTTAAAAAATAGAAATTTTGAAAAACTCCGGGAAAACCTTCCGTTGTTTAGATCATTCCGTTAAATAGATTTCCGGATTATCGATCTTCTACTGTACTTGCATTTGTTGCAGCTTCTCCTGTGAGCCCACTTCCAAAGTGCTATAAGGAAGTGCTAGTGCTAAGGGTATCCGGTGTGGATAGGTGGAGGTGGTCTTAAGAATTACTTTTTGCATCTTTGATCCATTCAAAGTTCAGCTGATGGCTGATAGTAGCCTGCTGTTTGAGAAAAATGTAAATATAATGTCATTTGCTATTGAATGACTCTCTTTGGCTGTGGAAGGTCATTGTGAAAACATTATGCTACTTTCTACAATGCAATGAAGGTTCTTTCTCAATTCAGCGCATGCAAATTTGTGAATGTAGTCAGCGATTGTGGAGGATCTGTAGTAGGGTGGTTTCCTATTATTTTTTATTGCCTAAATCGAAAGATTATTTCTCCTGGAGTACACATTTCATGCTTTTATATTTTTAAATGACGATATCTATTTTTCACGATTAAATGAAAAGTGAAAATTTTCAAGTGCGCTAAGGCTAAGTATGAATGCTGGAAAAGCCCATGTGACGTCATTCTGGTTCCTGCTTCCGACCTGTGAGGTGACCTTGGGGCGAGGATGTGTGCACTGCTGCGATGCAGGCTGCTAGCAAGTAGCACATTGGCTTAAATAAGGATTATTAATACCCTATCAAACGAAGGAAACTTTCCGACCATAGGCAGTTTTAATAGGTGATTATTAAGGCATGTTTCCCTGAGCTCTGTGCCTCATGCATGCATTGGTAATCTCAGACGATGTAAAACTCCTATCTACTCGTATAGAAACTAGGTCCCTGTGACGTCACGTGGAGTGGCATCGCATGGGTGCCAATCTGGCCTTTTTCAAATGAGGTTAAAATTGACCATTAACATTCATCTAAACTGGGATGTCTAAAACCAAATAATTTGTATATTATGGATAAAATAATGGTGGGTAACGAATCGCCATCAATGCCTTTCATTTTCTTTGATGAAGGAAACTACTCTGTTCCTTGGCTGTACAATTTTCATCCAAAAAATGCCCTTGCAAAAAGGAGCTCTCAGGTGCAATTTTCACTAGTTTTAATGCAGTGATTTGATGATTTTAAGGTAGTTCCTCTAGGGCAGAGTACCTATATATAAAGATAATTAAGAAGAATACATAATGGGATCGGGTTGGTGTGGTGGCTAGAGTGTTGGCTTCCCACCCTATGGGCTCGGGTTCAAATACTGGCAGTGGCAGAGAATTTTCAAGGACCACTTGATCCCTGCTTGACTGTTGTGTAGAGGACATTTCTAGTGCAACACCTCATCCGTCGGATGGGACGTTAAGCCATGGTCCCCTTGGTGCCTTTCGTTAAGAGCAGCCAAATGCCGATGCCGGGTTTCTCTCTGCCTTTCCTTACCTACCCTTCCCTCATGGAGCAAATGACCTAAGCTGTCAGTCGCCTCCTCCAAATACCATACCATACCCACCATACCAAGAACACATAAATACATTTTGAGGAAGTTACGAATATCTATGTTATTGGGTCACACATTTTCTCCTGAATTGAGGTTGGCCAGTGAATATAGTGGTTTTCTGTGGGGATAATTGTATCAACAATTAGCTGGGTGTTGCTGAAAGAATGCCGATTTTATTTTCCAATTCATGGAACATACCTATTTGAAGCAGTGATGGGGACAATGGAATATTATTTGTTTGCATACCACAGAATAAACAACCCTACATTTTGAATTGCCATGAGAAAAAATTCTCCTGGACTGGGAATCAAACCACGTACCTTTGGTTTTCTGGGCCACTGTACAGACCACTGCGCTATCCAGGTTCTCTGATTCCGATGGCAATTTTAACCAGCAATGTTTCGATTTCCAGTCCAGGGGAATTTTTTCTCATGGCAATTCATGTATATTTCACTGCCATTCAAGCAGCAGTCTGTGAAATATTACCCAACCCTACATATATTGTTCTGATTCATCAGAGTTTGTGACAGACTAACAACACACATACACCCATACCCTGGACAGCTCATTGAGATGAGTGCATGTAGGGAATATGAATTGGCTCACGAAGGCTTAACTGAGGTTGGCAAATTGCTGTGCATTGCTGGTTTGAGAGTGATACAAAATGTTTTAAGATTAAATATGTATAATTTTAGTGTATGAATAATAATTTGTGTAATTATATTAGTTATGAACATGTAAAGATGTGTCATATCTTGCAAATTTTTATGGTTTAGGAATGTGTAAAAGAGTAAAAATTAGGGATGGTCGGATTGGATACCTTGGATCCAAATATCCGTGGATATTGCCCTTCATTGGATACTTCAGATCCAAATTTGCTGAAAGCATCAGATCTGGATCCGAAAATTTAAATTTATGCTTTAGTGAATGTAGCATCCCATATGAGGGAGTGGAAAGAGTTCCAATCCTACCTTTGCATGCGCCGTTGCTCTGCGATGCTTGCCTTACTCTTGAGCCATTTTCTTTAAAAGATCTCGCATGGGTTAGGCAACAGAATTTCAGCCACAGAAATCTTTGCTGAAAATATGACAGGCACATAGTGTGACTCTTAAAAAGAGATTGAAAAAGCATCGGGAGAATCTCAATGCCATAGGCTAACAACCACGTCTGAAGTGACTACATCGCAGATTTAAAAAAAAACACCAGCGACCCTCCATCACTCAGTGCCTCTGATATTTTTTTATCCTTTCCGAGACCACACATTCCATAAATCACTATCTTCCAGGGAAAATATCAAGTTAAACAAGAAAAATGGAAGTGTGTTTCATTTCACCCAGTGACCTTTTTCATCTTACCAGCTTCAATTCTCCGTTTCTGTAGAACAAATGCTAGGTGAGTGACTTACTGGACCCGAAGATGTCTCGATAGTTTTCGGCAATTGGATGACGTGTAAGAGTACGAGATTCAAAAAAGAATGAGACCAAATGCATCGCATTTCTAATATATTTAGGTTTTTTTAAGCTCAAATTGATTGAAAAAAAGTTTTTTTATGCTCCGAAAATCAAGGATCCAATCCAGATCCGGGTCCAAAAAAATCCTGTATCCGTTCATCCCTAGTGAAAATGAAATAGAATACCTTGAAGTACAAAGTCACTTCAGTGCTGAAGTAAAATGCTTGTAATTATAATATATTTAATGATGCATCCAACACTATTTCATTGGGGGATACAATACTGCAACGAGACCTATCTTATACCTCCATTTAAAACTCACCCTAACTACTTGAAATTTTTAGCGCATGTGTTGCAGATCCTTGTCAGTGATACTACATAATAAGTCATTGTCTAACAGGTACTGTACACAGCATTAAAAATCGCATGACAAGAGTGTAGGGTATTTTAATGTAGAACATACATTTAACGTAACCTACAAAAGTGATACAAATTACAAATGTTGGTATGTAGTGGGTAGACAGATAATTTTTTAATCATCTTGCTCCACAATAGTACTGTAAGAGCCAATATTCAAATGAAATTTTCTTGAATGTAGAAATTCATTATCAATTTTTTTACCATTTGGTAATTTATTGAATAATTTGTTTCACTTTGACATTAGCTCTATTGATACCATGGAAAATTTTATTAGTTAGGCATAATGTCATCAGATTGTCTTATACAGTGAAAATTATAACTATCATTCACTGTGAAGTAATTCATGTTTTCCATTACACAGACTGCAGCATGATTAATGAACACAATTAGTATATAAAATCTTTTTAGTGTGAAAAAGAGGTTGACAATATGCTTGATATTTTTACTTGCATATGGTTATTTTTATTTTGTTCTTAAGAATGACTATCTGAAGTATGGAAATTTTGATTTGGTATTTATCATTTCCATTTCACAGGCATCAGAAAATGTAGCCAAGTTGGCGATTGCTCAGATGAACGAGTGGATGACGAAAGGGGGTGGGATGATGCCAGCGAGCAGCAAGCTGCCTGCGCCACCACAGCAGTGGTGTCAGCGGCCTCCCCTGGTTCCAACCACCCCTTACAACCCTTTCAGCAACCAAAATTGGCAGCACCCAGCCCCTGCAAATATGTACCAGAAGCTGAACTGGAGGGGTATGTGCTCATTTTGCTTCCCAGATACCAAGTAAAGGCTGTTTTTTAGAAGAAATTAGTGAAAAATAAATTAAGTACTTAATGAAAAATTTGCGTGAGGCTCTGGGATGCTTGTTAAAAAAAATTTCATGTGTTGGATGCTCTCTATTGTTCTTCCAAAATCTATCCGCAAACTGCCGCTCACACTGCATTGAAATTGAGTTATGTGGTTTCTTGGCTGCCTCAGTGCCTTTTCCGGAGTTCACTTCTCCATTCTATTCAGTATATCCGTGTAATTTTTCATCTTTAGGTATCCTCTTCCTTGATTCGCGGTTTGAAATAACAAAACATTGGTAAAAAGTGCATGAAACACGTCAATGACAAAGAATTTTACATTCCTCAAATTTCACACTAATTTTCTTTTAAGTTCAAAATTCATCAGATTCCACGCTAATTTATTTTATTAAACCACCATTGACATGCACTGGGCATTGCATACTAAGTGCTACTCACAGATAATTTATTGCAATTTATTGCAATTGCGATTAGCCACCTTCAAATCATTGCTTTGATCATTTTTTGGATTACTTTTCCCTCAAAGAGGAAAGAATGCTTGGGAGTTATGATACTCTGGAGTAATCTCAGTAGCTTTGTGGTCTGAGCTTCTGCCCAGAAAGCAGAAGATAGGGATAAGAAAGCAGATATGGATTGCCCACATTCAAGGTTGGTCAACAGTTTCTCGAAAAAAGTTCTCAGGCATTTTGGTGGATTCAGAGTTGCCTTTGCTGTCTTTATTAAATTAAACGAAATTGATATTTTTTCAGTCCTATGTAAAATAAATATTTTTCCTCCTGCAACTTGAAAAATTCAAAATTTACTACCTTATCATTATATGAAACTTATGTCTGTTGTCATGAGATTATGGTCCATGTTAATGATGATAGAAGATGATGTTATCCATGATAATGTTGAAAGGTATGAAATACATTTAAACTTATATTTTCGATATTTCGAAAACTTATATTATAAGTTCGAAATACAATGGACACTATTGCATCGTTTTATTTTGAATTCCAATTAAATCTTCGCCGTGCTGTAGTTGGGCTGGTACAGCATACCTCCTAAAATCCAAACTCGTTATAAGCGTACTGGTTAAACTACCTTTTTAAATCTGTTAAAAAAATAGCCCTACTGTAAATTCTCCAATGGATTTCAGAAAGAAAAATCGGAAATGATTATTTACTTGTTCAGAGTTATCTCGTGGCACAACTTGGAACTAATGTAAGAGCTGGGGTTTTACATTTCAATCGTGGCCGGATGTATAATACATGTTCAGCTGTTGGCAAATTTTGTTAGTACAGCCTAAATTTTGTTCCCAACTACAGCACTGAAACTTCGTTATTACAGTTGGATTGGTTATGGACATATTGATGAATATTAGTCCTTTAGAGGGTTATCATTATGCTGGGAATCCAATATTTCCTAATAAAATGATATATTCCAAATATAAACAAATACACGAGGTGAATTGCAATTAACTCTCGCTTTGCCATTACATGCGAGTTACCCTTCATTATATTTATGTGCGATAATTATGGGAAATGCCTGTTCAATAAGAAGTAGAATTTCTGAAATAAAGTTAACCTCATTGAGACTGCGAAATACTGGAGCAGAGCAGCATTACTGTAATTCGCTCCACTCAGGGTTGCTTTGAAATCCCGCTCCGGCTGTGTGCTCCACCCTGCTCTGGTCGGACCGGAGCACACGGCTGAAAATGAAAATTTGCTCTGCTTCACTGCTGCTCTATGTCCCTGATTTATACCCATACAGATAGTGCATGACAATTGTAAATGTTACCATTTGCAGAGCCTCCAGAGCAGACTGGAATGGAGTGGAGGAGGCGCCAAAACCAGTGGCAGAATATCCGACCACCCTCGCAGGTTGGCCTCTTTGCCCCTGGTGCGATCAACCCTTTTAGTCAGCACCAGCCACCTCTTAACAGCACCCACTTGCGCAGACCACCTCCTATGCAGCAGTCAGCTCCCTTGCGGCCACCTCCACACACGGCAAACGGCTCTGCACCTCTGCAGATGGCCAACCCCTTTGTCCCCCTGCAGGCGGTGCGAGCGCAGAAGTCAATGAACAGCAGCAGCTCGTTTCAGGGCAATCAGCGTAGCAAGCAGCACTCAGCAGAGGAGGACCGGGGCACAGGAGGGGTGGTGGAGAGGAGGAGGGAGCAGCAGGCCAACGAGGACGGAGGGGAACGGCAAGTCGAGGGTGGACGACGCAAGGAGAGGGACACAAAGGCCTTGTACGTGCCCCCTAATGCGAGAAAGTCTCGCTTGGCCATCAAATTTGCGCCAAATGAGTGACTGTGATGTTCCTTGGCTTGCCAGTGAGTGTGTGAGACTAGAATTGTATGATTGTGTGTTGTGTGTGGGGAAGTTTTTTTTAAATGATAGAGGATGGGAGTATTTTTGAAATTATTCGAGAAGTTGTATGTGTAGAACCTGTTTCCCGGTATGTGTCTGAATATATGTGTGAAAATGTTACTACTTCGTATTTTAATCAAAATGTTTGACGAACTGAGCGATCGATCAGGAATATATGGTGGCCATTTCATGACTACTATGTAACAGTGGTTTAGTTTTATTAAAAATCTTACCTTGATTGCAGAATTCTTATTTCCTCAGTGATTGGCCTTGGTTGTCTCTGCATTAAGTGTCCTGATGTTCTTTTGAGGTGATGCTGCTCTTCATGTACAAGGAGTGACATGAGAATTGGTGTTTTGAGATTGACCTTCAATGACCTATGGGTTGCAATGTGTTAATGGTAATAACTCGGAGGATATGATGTATCTGCTTCAGGCGTAATAAGGACTATCGTGGACACAAAAATTTAGCATCAAGGTACAGAAAATTTTCTAAGTGACAATTGATGCTTAATTGGCAATGCCACTGAACCACGCCTCCACATTGGAGAACAAGAAACCATCTGTGTTAGGAGTGAAGGTCTTTTCTTCATTGCAGTTGAAAATGAGTATGTACGAATTTAGCTCATGAAGGAAGGGAATTTGACCAGCAAAGTTATTTTTATGATGGGGTAGGCACTTTTCTTGGCCTTTGAGAGAGTGCAAAATTCTCACAGAGTTGTAGTATGAAGTATTCTGTGGCCATCGTTTCTTTGTGAAAGTTTCACTCCTATGTTACATCTTTAGCAGGATTTAATTATAGCAACTTGATAACCCATGCGAAAATTTTTCACTTTCATACTATTGGGGAATAAGCATGTTACGAAAATGGTGTAATTGGGTTTTTAATAGAGGAGAAGGTGGATCATAAAGTTCTTTCTTTATATGTACTGGTTTTCTTGCAAAAATATGTAAAACATATGAATACAATACAGGCAAAAGAGTTTGGTACCAGTAGGAACAATCATGATATCTGTTACTGAATAATGGCACACAATTTACAGATCTTCTTTAAAGACAAAATTTTATGTCATTCACCCGTGTACAATGATTATGTGCACTTTGTACTATTTTAATTTTTTTGTTGTCAATTCCCGTTGATAATAATTCTTGAATATTTTCAACATGATATTTTTATTAATTCGTGATACTCATTATCTCTTAAGTTCCTTACACACGATGTCTCTAGAACGTTTAACATTCTCCATACTACCAAGATTTTATTTTTAATATTTTTGTGTGCTTATGTTATGTTTATTTGGTTTAGTTATGGAGTTAATGGGTTTTTTAACCTTTTTTTAAAGTTTAGAATGAAAAGAATGTGTGGAGTCATTATATCTTGAATGAGTAATCAACATGGAAAAATCGAAACTTCTAAGTCAAATATTCTGTAAATAGTGAAATTTGAGATTTTATTTTTTGGCAGAAGTTGGTGATTCAATGTTTAAAATGATGCCTCATTTATCACTGTAGGTGTGGTATTAAAGGAGCTTATTGGATTGACGGAAAAAGACCTTTCTATAATAATATATATGACACTGTTCTGGGTACACGTAAAGGAAGTGAAAAGAATTTGTTAAGATTCGAGAGCTCATTAATACGGGAGCATTGAACACAGTCCTCGCTTAAGAGTCGTTCCGAATGGAAGAAGAGATAACCTCACAGGCATACCTACGTCACAGAAAATGGCGGCGGGCGCCAAACATATTCAAAATGAAATGCTGTACAAGTATGATGCCGTAAAAGATAGAAAGGAATGATTAAAAACCGTGGGACGTACATGTTTTTAATTTTATAAAAGAAAATATAGAATTATCGCACACATTTTGTAGTCCTACTCATTAAAAGCCGAAACATAGGAAGGATAACCTTAAAGGAATACCGCAGTCTTCAATGCATACCTGTAATGCAATCCTAATAATGGACAATTTAAGGAAAAATTATAATTGTTAGCGTACGGATAACCTTTAGGCATACTTCAGTCTCTAATTTGAACATGAAAATCAATTCATAGATTGCAAAATCTATTAAGAACTTAGGCGTTGAAGACGGGATAACCATCGGGCATACCTCTGTCTATAATGCAAACACGATAAACAATGCACAATAAATATCAAAATTCCAGTTATCGGACGAAAGATAACCTTCAGATATATTACAGTCTTTCACGTAAATGTGCAAAAGTATCCTAAGAAAGGACAATTTATGTAAAATTATAATTATCGGAGTAGGATAACTTTCAGGCATACCTCGGTCTCTAGTGTAAACATGACAAACTATGGACAATTAACATCAAAATTTTAACTTTTGGTTGATAATTACTTTCCGTAATACCTAAGTCTTTAATATAAATGCGCAAAACTATCCTAATATTGGACAATTTATGTAAAATAGTTGTTATCGGAGTAGGGATAACTTTCAGGCATACCTCTGTCTCTACTGTAAATATGACTAACTATGGACAGTTATTATAAAAATTCTAGCTTTTGGTTGAAAGATAACTTTCTGGAAAAGCTTAGCCATTAATATAAATGTGAAAAACTATCCTAAGAATGGACAATTTATCTAAAATTATAATTATTGTAGTAGGGATAACTTTCAGGCATACCTCGGTCTCTAGTGTAAACATGACAAAATATGGACAATTATTATAAAAATTCTAGCCTTTGGTTGATAGATAACTTTCTGGAAAAGCTTAGCCATTAATATAAATGTGAAAAACTATCCTAAGATTAAACAATTTATGTAAAATAGTTGTTATCGGAGTAGGGATAACTTTCAGGCATACCTCTGTCTCTACTGTAAACATGACTAAATATGGACAATTATTATAAAAATTCTAGCTTTTGGTTGAAAGATAACTTTCTGGAAAAGCTTAGCCATTAATATAAATGTGAAAAACTATCCTAAGAATGGACAATTTATCTAAAATTATAATTATTGTAGTAGGGATAACTTTCAGGCATACCTCGGTCTCTAGTGTAAACATGACAAAATATGGACAATTATTATAAAAATTCTAGCTTTTGGTTGATAGATAACTTTCTGGAAAAGCTTAGCCATTAATATAAATGTGAAAAACTATCCTAAGAATGGACAATTTATCTAAAATTATAATTATTGTAGTAGGGATAACTTTCAGGCATACCTCGGTCTCTAGTGTAAACATGACAAAATATGGACAATTATTATAAAAATTCTAGCCTTTGGTTGATGGATAACTTTCTGGAAAAGCTTAGCCATTAATATAAATGTGAAAAACTATCCTAAGATTAAACAATTTATGTAAAATAGTTGTTATCGGAGTAGGGATAACTTTCAGGCATACCTCTGTCTCTAGTGTAAACATGACTAAATATGGACAATTATTATAAAAATTCTAGCTTTTGGTTGAAAGATAACTTTCTGGAAAAGCTTAGCCATTAATATAAATGTGAAAAACTATCCTAAGAATGGACAATTTATCTAAAATTATAATTATTGTAGTAGGGATAACTTTCAGGCATACCTCGGTCTCTAGTGTAAACATGACAAAATATGGACAATTATTATAAAAATTCTAGCTTTTGGTTGATAGATAACTTTCTGGAAAAGCTTAGCCATTAATATAAATGTGAAAAACTATCCTAAGAATGGACAATTTATGTAAAATTATAATTATTTTAGTACGGGTTACCGTCAGGCATACCTCGGTCTCTAGTGTAAACATGACAAAATATGGACAATTATTATAAAAATTCTAGCTTTTGGTTGATAGATAACTTTATGGAAAAGCTTAGTCATTAATATAAATGTGAAAAACTATCCTAAGAATGGACAATTTATGTAAAATTATAATTATTGGAGTAGGGATAACCGTCAGGCATACCCTGATAAAAATAAACTCCCCCATGATGGGTAAAGGAAAGGTAAAGGAATGGTAGTAGCCATCATATGGTGGGTAGTTACCCTTGTACAAACCACGCCCTACCTTCTGAGGAGGGTAATGGAAGGAAAGAACAAACCTTCGTCTACACCTCCTGAAAACTCCTTCGCTTACCATCCGTCTACACTGCATTAAGGGTAAGGTAAGGGATAGGCCTATACTTCATCCTCCCTTCCTTAGCACTCCTTCACTTACCATTCCTCTATCCTTTGTCCAACATGTATTATGGGTTACGGAAGGGTAGGCCTATACTTCGTCCACCCTTCCTTGGAACTCCTTCCCTTACCATCCGTCTACCCTTCCTCTACATGCCATTAAGGGCAAGGGAAGTGTAGGGCTATCCTTCGTCTACCATTCCTTGGAACTCCTTCCCATACCATCCGTCAATCCTTCCTCTAACTCAATTAATGGAATGGCAAGTGTAGGAATATCCTTCGTCTACCTTTCCTTGGGACTTGGCATTTATTTCTGAGGAAAATATAGCCTGAAAATGTCTCCTCAGCTACGTTCACCAGCTGAAGAGTATTGAGTTCTGTACAAGAACATAAGCAGTCTTTGAAAGCAAAGATGGATGGGCTGCACAACTTATCTTTAAAAGTCTCCTAAGGAAAGCAATAATATATACTCAACAGTTTCTATAAGTGTGTGAAAAAAGCTCATTCAGAAGAGCTTTCATTCACATTATTAGGATGTAACCTATTTGTGTGGCTGACAATGTGACATCCTGGGAGTGATGTTCGGTATTTGAATGCCGATGTTATTTTCTGAAAAGAAATAGGTATGGTAGAAAAAAGTCACTGCTTTCTTCCACATAGGTCCAGGTGCAAAAGATATTCTCATATAAAGATTTTGTACTATAAATCCCATTGAGAAACTCCAGCACACAAGTACCTTGAAAGCCGAGGTTGTTAAGGCGCTACTTCAGCATCCCCCAATATATGAGTCCTGGGTTTTAATACCACATGAAGGCTAACTTTTTTCTGTCTCATAATTTTAGAAATCACTGTTACAACTCATCCCCATTCATTTAATTGAGTTGCTTAGCGATTTTTTAAATTTTCATATTAATATATGGATTTTTAGTTTTTATATTAGTCCTACCCTCCCTCTACACTCCAGGAAGGATAATACCTACCCGCCAATGTTCTCAAATATGCTCTGTCTCCCCTTGCTGAAGGGTAGAGGAAGGGTAGGCCTATCCTTCCTCTACCCTTCATTGAGACTGGCCCAACCCTTCCTCTACCTTTCTCCTACACTCCAGGAAGGATAATGCCTACCCGCTAATGTTCTAAAATACGCTCTGTCTACTCTTGCTGAAGGGTATAGGAAGGATAATCCGACCCTTCCCTTACCCTCATTAGAGGGTAGACCTCCCAACAATGGAGGAGTTTATTTTTATCAGGGTACCTCTGTCTTTAATGTAAACATGGAAATTATAGACAACTAATATCAATATTCTAGTCATTGGATGATAGATAACTTTCTGGAATACCTGTATTTAATGTAAACATTAAAATCATTTCAAAGATGGCAAAATTTATTAAGAACTTTGGTAAATGAAGACAGGATAACCTACAGAAATACCTCAGCCTTTCTTTAAAACCAAATATTACATAGTGTTGTAAATCAGGAAATATGAGTTACTGTAATGGAGACAACTCCTTATTAATTATTAATTCCGACTGTGTATGAATATAAATTATGACACACAAATCAGCCTCCTTGGCATAACAATCCGTCAATAGCAACCACAAACAAAAACCTAGATATAATGAGATCCCACGGTGCTCCAATAAATACTCGCTATAGCGAGTATTAGCTATAGCTATATCCTTTATGTCATTTTCATCAACTGGTAGTCGAGATAATGCATCTGCCAGATTACTGCTGCCTTTAACGTATTTTATTGTATCGTCATATCCAGACAGAAACAACGCCCACCTCTGCAACCCATTAGCTCCCATTTGTGGAATACCTTTATGTTCACCAAATATTGCTAACATAGGCATGTGATCTGTCTCCAAAATGAATTTTCTTCCCAACAAGTATTGAGAAAATTTTTTTATTGACCAATAAATTGCTAAGGCTTCTTTGTGAATTACAGAATAATTCATTTCAGCAGGCGATAGAACTCTTGACACAAAGCTTATAGGTTTTTCCTCACCATTCTCAAAAATATGCACCAACACCCCAGCAATTCCCTTACTGCTGGCATCGCAAATCAATTTTACTGGTAAATCAGGATTATAATGCACTAATATCACATCTGATGACATAATTCTTTTAACTTGAATGAAAGCTCTCTCACAATCATCATTCCATTCATATTTTACTCCTTTTCACAACAATTTATACAATGGACCTAAAACTTTCGACATATTAGGAACGATTTTCCCATAGTGACTGCAGGTACCAACGAAAGATCTAACCTCAGATACATCAGTAGGGCTGGTGGCCTTAACTATAGCTTTCACTTTGCAAGGATCCTTCCTAATTCCTGCAGCATCTAAATATGAAATTTCTGTTTCAAAAAATTAACTTTAAAACTTTAAGAGGAAGGGATATATCCTCAGGTTATAGTGATTTATCCCCATATATAGGTATATATCCTTACATTGTAATCTTTAGGCATACCTCATTCAATAATTTAATCATGAATACTTCTCCTGATAATGCAAAAATAATTGACTGCTCTTGATATTGGAATTAGGGATAACTTTCCAGGCATACCTCACTCCTTCATGTAAACATGAAAAACTATTTCACGTACATAACCTTAAAATGAAAATTTATTGAAAACTCTTGATATAGGAGTCATTGAAATTCTTCCATTCACACCTCTGTTATCCTTCTCCTGCGCCTATGGTGTGAAAATATTAACCATAAAATTTTATGGTTTATAGGATATAACTCTAATGTACATCTAGGTACCTAATAGGTGTACTTATTTATATCTGTAGCACACTTTAAATAAGGGAATGAACTATTCAACCATAAATGCATTTATTATTTGGAGAGATAACTTTCTAGGAATACATACACATAACAGGTCATATATTAATATATTACTCAAAGTAGCAAAGATCATCCCTCTATACAAAGGTAAGGGCAGTCGACAGAGGATGAATTCATATTGTCCAATCTCTCTACTGAATCAGTTCAGTAAGATTTTTGAGGTAGTATTTTATTCACGTCTCATAGCTTATTTGGAATCTCAAAAATTATTATCCACCGCCCAACATGGCTTTAGGAAATCAAGGTCTACTTCTACTGCCACTTACCAGGTTGTGAATAAAATATTAGATGATCTGGATAACAGACTAGAATCACTTATTCTCTCCTTCGACTTTTCTAAAGCGTTTGACTGTGTCAATCACGGTCTATTACTGCAAAAACTTGAAATGTTTGGAATTAGAGGTGCAGGCTACAAGTGGATTGAGTCTTACCTGAGTGATAGGCGACAAAGTGTTGTCCTTAGAAGGGATGGAACCAATTTTATGTCCCCTGAGAAAAAAATTGTCATGGGCATTCCCCAGGGCTCAGTTCTGGGACCAGTTCTGTTCCTTTTATTTATAAATGACCTCCCAGATATGTTTAAATATGTACCAGGTGTACTTCCAGTATTGTACGCTGATGATACCAATGTTTTAGTGTCTGCCACATCAATGGAAAGCCTGACCTTAAAATCTAATGATGCAGCACGTGTCTTACAAGAGTGGTGTAATCAAAATTCTCTCCTCCTCAATGTGGAGAAATCTAATTTAATTTACTTTTGCAACAAGAATAAACAGCAATCACAGATCTCTGTCAAGACTGATGGTAAACCTATTCCACAAAACCTCAGTTCCTCTTTCCTGGGTGTAACTCTTGATAATCAAATATCTTGGGAGGAACATATTCAGAAGCTTCGCAGTAAATTGAGTTCTGTCTGTTATTTGATCCTGTCTATCCGAAAAACTGTAGATATTGATGTACTATTATCAATTTATTATGGTGAATTCTACTCACATGTAATGTTTAGTATACTCTTCTGGGGCCCTAGACCCAATTCCAAAATAATCTTCAAAATTCAAAAGAGGATACTGCGTATTATCGGCAAGGTGCCTGTTTATGCTCCATGTCGCCCTCTTTTTAAGAAATTCAACATTTTACCTCTCCCCTGTGTATATATGTATGCTGTAATTGTCTGTGCAAAAAAGAATCTTTCGAATTATGCAACAAATGGTGATTACCACTGTCATTATACAAGGAGTTCTACAAGCCTCCATCAAACATTTACAAGAACCAAGAACTCAAGTTATGCACCTTGGCACATGGGCCTACTGCTATTTAACAAACTCCCACCAGAAGTGAAGGGAGTCAAAAACATATATCTCTTCAAATCAAAGCTTCATGAGTTTCTTTTGAAAAAGTTATTTTATTCTGTGGATGATTTTCTTCATCCATAACACCTTGCTTTTTACATGATGTATGGTAATACCTTGTAGTTTTTTGTATCTATGTATTTTTGTACCATAATTGACGTGTCCTATATTTGTGAGAACAAATCGCCGGACAAATAAATTATTATTATTATTATTAATCTCTGTAGCAAGCTTAATATTATTATTATTATTATTATTAATCTCTGTAGCAAGCTTAATATTATGGGTGTGAAAAATCAAACATAAAATATTTTTGGAGGAGGAAATAACTTTTTAGGTATACATCCAAATAATGGTTGCATATATTAATCTCTGAAGCATACTTGTATTAAGGGAGTGAACGAATTGACCATTACAGGTTATAGTAGTATGAGATAACTTTTTAGGCATGCATCTACATAATGGGTGTACATATATCAATTTCTGTATGGCATACTTGTAGGCACTAAGGGAGTGATATTATCCACCACAAAAGTTATTTTCAAAAGAGAACTTATTAGGCATACTACATACACATAAAAGGTGTATACCTATGTATTAATCTCTGAAGGATACTTGTCCTAAGGGAGGGAACAAATGAACCATAAAAGATATATAGTAATATAATATCGGATGATAGAAATAATAATGAACCTATAATATTAATGGAGGAAGAGATGGTAAATTTGGCATACGCCTACCTATAAAGGGTGTATATTTTACCTCTGAATTAATAAGAATTAGGATATCATATAGGTTTGAATGTTTTTATCAAGGGCTCAGGAGTAGCAAACCACTTTAGTGGTTTGCTGGTGGTTTTGCTTAGTGGTTCATCTTAGCCTCAATTAACGATAATGTGATTAAATTTTCCATTCTAAGATTATATAGTACTATAAGTAGGTTATCCTTTTTTACATGAAGTACTCATGTATAACTGAAGGTTATCCCTGCCTCCAGTATTAAGAGTGTTAGTAATATATTGAATTCTAGAATGAGGAATTTGAAAAAAGCTTTTACATTTTCATAAAGGAATGAGGTATGCCTGGTAGGTTATCACCCAAGCCTTCAATAATAACAGTTTTAACTGAATCATTTCACTTTAAACTAAATTATTTTCATTCTAAAATAGATAATAATGACAATTATTATTTCATGGTTACGTGACAGACTGATATGCCTGAAGGTTTTCCCAACCTCTCAAAATCAAGACATTTCAATATTTTTGCATTCAATACATAGGTATGTAATTCTTTTTAAGTTTAAATGAAGGACTGAGGAAAGCCAGGATGATTATTCCAACCTAAAATATAAAGAGAATTTAAAAAACTTATGCATTTTGTGGTTAAGTGTATGAAATAGGTTTTCATATTAACATGAGGGTCTGAGGTATGCCTATAAGGTTATCTCTACCATGAATATAAAGAAATTTCAATAAATTTTGCAAAAATTGGATAGGTCATCATATTTACATGAAAGACTGACGCATTGAACTGAAGCTAATCCTTTCTCCAATACCAAAAGTTCCATATATTTTGCATTCTAAGGATAGATATTCATGTTTACATTGAGAACTGAGGTATGCCTGAAGGTTATCCTCTCTCCAATAGCAAACGTTCCCACTATATTTTGCATTTTAAGGATAGATTTTCATGTTTACATTGAGAAATGAGGTATACCTAAAAGTTATCCTCTCTCGTACAACATAAGTTCTCCGTATACTTTGCATGCGAGGGATAGATTTTCATGTTTATATTGAGAACTGAAGTATGCCTGAAGGTTATCTTATCTCCAATAACAAAAGTTCTCAGTATATTTTGCATTCTAAGGATATATTTTTATATTTTCATGTTTACAATGAAAACTGAGGTATGCCTGAAGGCTATCTTATCTCCAATAACAAAAGTTCTCAGTATATTTTGCATTCTAAGGATATATTTTTATATTTTCATGTTTACAATGAAAACTGAGGTATGCCTGAAGGTTATCTTATCTCCAATAACAAAAGTCCTCAGTATATTTTGCATTCTAAGGATATATTTTTATATTTTCATGTTTACAATGAAAACTGAGGTATGCCTGAAGGTAATCCTCTTTCCAATAGCCCAGATTTAAATGTTTACATGCCCGATTTTTGTGTCACCTATTTGCATTTTTTGGAATTTATCGCTATAATTAGTATTAAATTGCACTTTATTTACCTGTAATAATTTATAAATAGACAGTATACCTATATGATCGCTTATACTTAATTTATATCGCCTTTTACCGCTGGATTCCATTGGGCTTAGACCATATAAGAACTAGACCCGCCATTCCCCACCCCTACCCATGTCTCGCCGTGTGGCCAACATCTCCCCTCCGCTCCCTTCCTTCCCCGCCCACTTTTAAAGCGACGTGATGTCACGGTTGGGACGCTCATCGTCGTAGCGCATGGCTACGAATGGGGATTCACTGTATCACTGCAGTATTCTGACCATTTTCTTCGCGATTTTTCAATTAAAAGTACTAATATTTATTGCGTTATGTACGAGAAGTATTCTCTCAGCCATGGTTGGATTGGTGAACTTACAATTAATGAACAGTGGCATTTTTCGGCATTGGCAGCGATGAAAAAATATTGCGGCAGTAAAATGAAGACAAAGCCCTTTATAAACTTCCGCAGATATTTTTCTTATCTCGTTAGCGATCTAGCATCATTCGGAACATCGTTATTAAAACATGAAATCTTGCACAAAAGTTGTAAATGGGGGGAATTTCAGAGAGGAAAAGGGTCATGGTGTAAAGAATTTGCCGGTCGTCCACGAAGTAACGCGGCAACGCCTTCGCATATAGAAATTTTTAAACGGTCAATTATGCGATGCAAATTGAACTGCGCGCTAGCGCTACTAAAAAGGGATGTCAACAAATCAGAATTCATATTATTTAGGTAAGTAATTTAGTTATTTCATAAATGCATAATTTTTTACTTGGCAGACAGCTCTCGAGTTATTTATATTTTGCGATGGTGGAAAAAGGTCTAGCGCCGGCTTTGCAAGTGACACCTACGATTTACGTACGCTACGGAAAATTCTGGGAATAAATAATACCTATTAACATATTTATAATTAGAAAGAAAGAGAGGATTGGATTAAAATAATTTTAAAGATAAATTTGCTTTAAAACAATCAATTATATTAAATTCATTGAATAACTTAATAAATATATATTCTTGTAATGTTGTACGTATGTACTTACCGAGTTTTCAATTAAATTTTTAAAAACTATTTATGACATGATTTATTTTTTAGATTTTTGTCATAATGCGTAACAAAAGAGGATGCAAATTCAAATATCGTCTAAGAAGTGAATCTCATTTTATTAAAAAAATCCAGGAGCGATTACTTTGTCTAATGTGTGAAATGTAACGGGTAATTTTCTATTTTTCACGGCAGTAGAAATGATATTTCGAAGCACTTGGAGACGCAAGAGCATAAAAGATATTTAAATACTTCTGCATCTTCCTCCAACATACAGAGATTTATAATAAAAACGAAGAAAAGAAACTTGCATCAGCAGAAGGATGTCTTTCCATGCCATTTTTCATAGTCATTCCTTCAAATCTAAGGCCTGTACATCACAAGTTATCAAATCGGTTTTGCAGCGCACAGGATACACAACGCCGTTCAAACAGCTGCTGTTTTGTTGCCCGCAGATGTGGAAAATTTTGTCATTAAAATATATATTTCTATTTCTACATTACACTGTGCGTCTTCAAATGCTGAAAGAATTTTGTGAAACTGCGGAAGTCGCATGTATAAGAAAATACTCGGTTACTGTAAAACGCGCTAGTTACCTCTTTCGTCAGCTGTAGATAGAGTTTTTAAATTATACCACACCATGAATTCCTACTTTCTATATCGGGCTTAATGTCCTAGAATTGTAGAAGAGAGTTTTGAAAAAGAATCCTCAAATTTAGCTAGAGTTTAAAAACAATCAATCACCTTTTTTTAAAATGCTATTGAAGTTATTGAGGGTGATAAAATTTTGGTAATCGAAGTAGCGAATGAAGTTTAAAATATCTGAATCAAAAGCGGTCAGAAAGTCAAAGCGGTCGACTAAAATCTCTATGACTTTGACCCCCATTATGACTTTCGGAGGTCATTATATATAAATTGTTGTACGGATGAATGACCTGCGTAACCGTCTTTGGCACCCTTCAAAACCTATGGTTTGACACGTTGGTTGTCATGATGGCCAGCCATTTAACTCTATGACATTTGACCCCCATTGAGACCTCGGTGGTCAAAAAATCAACAATATTAACTGAGAAATCGACTTTGGCACCCTTCAAAACATATGGTTCGAAACCTGGGTGTCACGATGGCCGGACGTTTACCTCTATGGCCTTTGAACTCCGTATTAACCTTGGAGGTCAATTAGTGAATAATACGGGTATTTTGGACAATACCAATGACTTGGGTGCCCTATACAATCCATGGATCGACACCTTTGTTGGTATGCCATTCTTTTTGCCACCCTTACGACCTTGACGGTGACCTTACTGGGTCAACGGTTGAATTTTCGTAAATGAAAGTGTTTTTTTTTGGGTTTCTTGCGTCAGAAAACCCAACAATTGACATTTTGGTCAATGAAATTCAGACATTTTTCAATCTCGATTTTTTACATTAAAACCACATAAGGCAAATTAAAATTTTTGGTTTGGACCCACATTGTGGGGTCAAAAGTTCAAAATTGTAAAATTTTGCTTAAACTCAACAAAACTTAGGACCTTTCCCCATATTAGTGTGCCAATTTTCATGAATATTGCTCGATGCAAAGTTACTAAAATTACAGGTCAAAAATGACACACGACCGTTGGGACAGTCTTAATATTCATTTTCTAGGAATGTCACCGTTAGGTTAATCTACTAGTAATAAGCAATATTTCTAAAATAATTTTGCCTTTTTATGGACCCCTCCCTTCATCCTTTGTGAGATATCGTGGGATTTTGCTCCACGCCTTCTATCTAATCTCACGTAGGATTTTTCAAAATGCGTATTTTCAGTGTAAATACGTTAATCTAGGCTTCATTTTGTTGGGTTTATAAATAAAACGATTTGTTTAATTATTTTTATTGAAGATTACCGAGATCGCAATAAACTGGTTTTTGCGGAAAAAATTACGTGATACTTGCCAGAACCCCTTCTTTTTACCTAGAGGGGGGGGATTGGTTACCTAGAGGGGAAGCCATGGTCTAGGCGGGGGGGCAAGCCAAGTTGTGACATTTTAGCATGGAAAAGATTAATGAAACCAACATTATAAGAACTAATAACTGCGCTTCATTAGTTTATGAGATTATTTCCTTGAAAAACTAGTTTTATTTCAGTTACTTAACTTATACTAATACACATCATTTTTCGTTGGTTTGAAGAAAATTTGTTGAATACTTTCGTTTCAATTCAGTACCGATTTTGCTTAAAGACTTTTGCGATTTTTGCTTCTAGGGGGACAGCTGCTCCCCCTGCCCTTCGCTGGGTACGCCCATGTTTACATATGACATTCTTAATCAATTTATTTAATACGATCGCTTTTCGCTTTATCTTGATTTATTTAGCTTTTTGCGCACAGTCAAGGCTATAAAATGCCTTAGTTCATCGTAAAAATATGTTTATTAAGTGAATAATCATTTTGCGTGCCCAATATCGTCACTTTTCAGCGACTTTGCAGCGGATGAGTGTTAAAATATCTCAAGCGCGCATACGGAATATCGTCTGAAGTCCCAACCGTGACGTCACGTTCCCTCATCCCACTCACTTCCCCGCCGTGCGATGTTGGCCACAGCGTTCCGCCCGAATGGCAGGTCTACTTACTTAAATGGTCTAAGGTTCGATAACCGTGGCGCCCTTCTCAAATTGCAAAAAGTGGAGGTACATAAAACAAGCCATCAAAAATAATTCGAATTTACCATTAAATAGTTGATTAATGTCACTCCTGCAGTTTAATTTTTAAACCAAGTGATATTGATATTATACTGAAACGCTCCAAAATCAACTCGCGTTGACTATTGGAGCATTGAATCAGCATTATAGTGTTAATACTAGTTTTGGTTTAACTTACAATTAGATATATTTGAGCGCAAAAAAAGCAATCGCATACAAGTTCAGTTTCATCTCGCCTTCTCACCAATTTCCTTATGCATAAAAAGATATCCCCCCAATTTACGTTGATATAAATACAACCCTAAGGTACTTTTGGGACCTTACTTATTGCAAATTTGATCCAAAGTACATTTTTACAGATGAAGAACTTTAATGAAAAACAATATTCAAGTTGGCCCCTTTGTTGCTCAAATTATACATTACAATGTCAAATGTTATTGCTAATGAAATCAGAGGATTTATGGTTTTAACATATATCATTTAAATGATATGTAAATTTACATATCAATGGATTTCCTTTATGTTTTCATCTGCAGAGAATCAAGAAAAATTAAGTTTTTTCCGTAAGATCAATGTTTATGAGCCATCCTAAAACATCAATCACATCATCACCACAGCACTGTGCGACTCTCGCTACTGCAAAAACCAAAATGCACTCCCACACTGGTCGCAACAGCACTCTTTCTATGAGCAAATCGTCAGTGACAATCCTGCCAGAAGCCTTGGACAGCTGCAGTGGCTCAAACGCCCCATTCTGGGAAGGAAAGAAGAGGTGCTAATATTGTAAGGTTCACAACCCACAAGGCATGATCCCAAACGGAAGAGAAGTTTGAGTTGTTTTTATCACAGAGTGTATCACTTCTGACTGTAAAGACCGTCTCACAATGGACACGAAATTGCAAGGGTAAGAACTGCATTAATTTCTCATGGGGTAAACTTGTGAAAATTAAATAACATCGTTATAAAAGGGGCTATTTTGCCATGAGCCACTTCTCTGGACCCAACATACTGTATCAATCATATTATCTATATTCTTATGGGTATCAATCATTGGCATAACTGTTTGGGGCAGGATGAGCGGATAGAATCCCCCCACCCCAAAGCCCAGAAAAATAGAAAAATTTTCAACTATTGTCTAGTTTTGACATGTAATAACTGCACATGCTGAAAGTTAAACATCTTTTATTAATATCATGGCAGGAAGTCATTTGAGACATTGAGGTGAGTCACTTTTCAAAGATTTTCCCAGACCCCTGTGCCTGAGGGGGGAGGGGTCACCCTCCACCCCCTCCCTAAGCACATTCCTAGTTATAATAATAATAATAATATTAAGCTTGCTACAGAGATTAATAATAATAATAATAATTTATTTGTCCGGCGATTTGTTCTCACAAATATAGGACACGTCAATTATGGTACAAAAAATACACAGATACAAAAAACTACAAGGTATTACCATACATCATGTAAAAAGCAAGGTGTTATGGATGAAGAAAATCATCCACAGAATAAAATAACTTTTTCAAAAGAAACTCACGAAGCTTTGATTTGAAGAGATATATGTTTTTGACTCCCTTCACATCTGGTGGGAGTTTGTTAAATAGCAGTAGGCCCATGTGCCAAGGTGCATAACTTGAGTTCTTGGTTCTTGTAAATGTTTGATGGAGGCTTGTAGAACTCCTTGTATAATGACAGTGGTAATCACCATTTGTTGCATAATTCGAAAGATTCTTTTTTGCACAGACAATTACAGCATACATATATACACAGGGGAGAGGTAAAATGTTGAATTTCTTAAAAAGAGGGCGACATGGAGCATAAACAGGCACCTTGCCGATAATACGCAGTATCCTCTTTTGAATTTTGAAGATTATTTTGGAATTGGGTCTAGGGCCCCAGAAGAGTATACTAAACATTACATGTGAGTAGAATTCACCATAATAAATTGATAATAGTACATCAATATCTACAGTTTTTCGGATAGACAGGATCAAATAACAGACAGAACTCAATTTACTGCGAAGCTTCTGAATATGTTCCTCCCAAGATATTTGATTATCAAGAGTTACACCCAGGAAAGAGGAACTGAGGTTTTGTGGAATAGGTTTACCATCAGTCTTGACAGAGATCTGTGATTGCTGTTTATTCTTGTTGCAAAAGTAAATTAAATTAGATTTCTCCACATTGAGGAGGAGAGAATTTTGATTACACCACTCTTGTAAGACACGTGCTGCATCATTAGATTTTAAGGTCAGGCTTTCCATTGATGTGGCAGACACTAAAACATTGGTATCATCAGCGTACAATACTGGAAGTACACCTGGTACATATTTAAACATATCTGGGAGGTCATTTATAAATAAAAGAAACAGAACTGGTCACAGAACTGAGCCCTGGGGAACGCCCATGACAATTTTTTTCTCAGGGGACATAAAATTGGTTCCATCCCTTCTAAGGACAACACTTTGTCGCCTATCACTCAGGTAAGACTCAATCCACTTGTAGCCTGCACCTCTAATTCCAAACATTTCAAGTTTTTGCAGTAATAGACCGTGATTGACACAGTCAAAAGCTTTAGAAAAGTCAAAGGAGAGAATAAGTGATTCTAGTCTGCCGCTAGTTATGCCGCTGGTATCAATGGTAACATGGTAAGGCTTAATGTTATTTGCATATGTTTATCAAAATGGCACACTATTACTGTGCGCTTGGATGCCAAAATTAATCATTCAAAAGAATCTCATTGATCTCTCGTAGATGAAAAAAGTTATAAAATTTTTATATATATCATTCACATTTTGATAACTGCTCAATTAAGTCTCCGAGACTCCTAGTACACGGGTTGAAGATGGTCTAGTCCTTTAGTGATCAGTCAATTGATTGATTGATTACAAGAAGTGGGGGGCTAGGCTTCCAGGGCACTTAGACCTGTTGGTCCACTGTGCTAACCACCAATGACTGATCACCCATAGAGGTCAATGTCCTTAGCGAAGGACAAGAGGTCCCCAATGGGAAGAAGGATCTTTTGCCTAGTTGGGCTCTATAAAAGGTGAGCCCAGGTGTCTATATCAAGTCCTCATGATTGCAGGGCACTCGCATATTAGACGGGAAGTCGTTTCTTCTCCCATCTACCCTTATCCAAGTCTATTACTCCCAGTAAGTGCTGATGTCTCCTTATGTGAAAGTTACCGGTAAGGTGGCCCACCACTGTTTGAAGCTGACCTCTATTCATAAGGATTCTTCTCCTGAGTCTAGGGCAAGGATCTCCAATAAGGAGTTAAGCCTAACGTAGCCCAGGTGTTTCTTACCAGATCTAGAAATACTGAGTAGATTTCCATAATGTGATCATTTCCATCACCGTTGAGGGTGCAACTGGCATGAATGGTACTGTTGCAAATATTTCACGACCTTAGAAATGACCAGCGGGTATCATCAAATACCAATGCACCCTGAATCACAGCCTTAAACTGGTTTCGTAGTCGAGAGTGGGCACTACCAATACACTAGAATGTCATTTGGTTTGTGAAATACCCCAGCTACCTTTCAGCGAATGATGGACGGAGTGCTCCGCGGATTAAAACCCTTACAGTGTTTAGTATATTTAGATGATGTTATTGTATTCAGTAGCGGAATTACAGAACACTCCGAGAGATTGAGACGAGTTTTCGAAAAATTGAGGGAATCAAAACTTTCATTAAAATTTGAAAAATGCCACTTTGCCTTAGAACAGGTAAATTATCTCGGCCATATTATTTCGAAAGAGGGTGTGCGGCCTGACCCGGGAAAGATTGATGCTGTAAAAAACTTTCCAACCCCAACGAATGTGAAAGAGTTACAATCTTTTCTCAGTCTAGCCAACTACATAATAGTAATCTTTACAGGTTCAACTAAACCATAATTTATCGAGTGATTAACTTCCATCCAAATGTCAATTTATTTTCGTAGCATGAACTGTGGTATCAAGTACTGCAATACATTATTACATTATCTATTATTTACTATCACCGCTTATTATTGCATAAGTTTTAGATGAAGAGAAATCTTTGTTTTCATCAAATTATAATTTTAGATAGTATTCCATGATCCTCAGGCTATCTGAGCTCTACTTCATCTTTAAATTTAAGGTAACTTCCTTTCACACGTTTTAATTAATGTTTTATTAGTAATTCTTCAATGGACATCAAGCCATTTTAGAATCACATGCAGGGTGTTATGTTGCTCGAGACAAAATCAATCCAACATTCTCAATATCGTTGAATTTGCCACATGTTTCTGAAAGAAAATTCCTTCGCGACCTAGGCATAATACGATAACATGAAATACTTTTGAAAATTCCAAATTTGAAATAGCATAAAGCCTACCTTATTTAATCATAATAAATTTCATCTTACGCCCATTAGGTACCATGTATTTCTCTCCTTCTACCTTCCTTAAGCAGCATCTTGTCCTTCTTTTCTTCTCTAACTACCAAGTCCATTAGTTGAGAGCATACATGATTCAATCGCATAATTAATGTTCAATTACATCCTGAAAACGGGCGTGTAACTTTAAAAAAAATGATTTGGCAATGAGAACTTGTGGGAACTCTTCTCCACCATTGAATTCAAATATATATTGCAAATTATCTCAATGACCTAAGCGTAATTATTAGCTTGCCTATAACAAAAATTACGAGTTTTTCAAACATAAAGAGGTGTTCATCTACACCTACATAATATCCCGCAAGCCGCCTAAGAGGCGTGTGGCAGGGGGGTTAGTGTAGGGATTAGGATCCGCTTACACATAAAAATGAAGTACTCTAACGAGGTTGGTACTAGCATTTATTAAAGTCCTTTATGGTTCGGGGGAAACACGAATTCCCATATCTATCCGTTCGGCAAAACATCTCTCTTAATTTATCGCTTCTATCGGATCTGGAAATGTAGTGTGGCTCTAATATTATGTTCTCCATGTCGCTCTTAAAAATACCCATTCTCAATTGTTCACGCAATATAAGCCTAGAGCGCAGCCTCCGAGTATCCAGTGGCTCCCAGAACGCTGTCTGTACGCCCGTAGCTGCTTTTGACGAAACACGCAGTATTCCGTTGTATTTTATTCAGTTCATGGATTATGTCTTTCTGCACTGGATCCCATGCGCTCGCTGCATATTCAAGGTGTGGTCGGACGAGAGCGAAAAAGCACCTTTCTTTTACTTTCTCATCTGAAAATCTTCCCACAATACGCTGGACGAATCCTAATTTCTTCATGGTTATGCCTCAAATAATCCTTATGTGCGTTCCCCACGAGAGATTCGACGTAACACCCAGGTACTTCACTTCGTCTACTGCCTTAATAATAATACCGTCTACTGCATAAACGTGGCTATAGTTGGACGAATTCCGCAAGAAATGTACCGCTATGAATTTGCACAGGTGAAATTCGAGTTCCCACTCTTGGATCCACTAATTAACGTTGCTTAAGTCCGATGATAGAATTTCACAGTCAAAGTGATCACTAATTTCGCAATAGATGACAGCGTCTTCAGAAAATAAACGTATTTTATTGCTAATGCGGGAGCAGAGATCATTAATGTATACAATGAACAAAAGGGGGCCGATTACGCTTCCTTATGGAACACATGATGTAACTTTACTACGTCAGAGCTAATTTTGTCAAGAACTACTTTTTGTGTACGGTCACTGAGCAGTGGCGGATACAGAAAAAACTCAAGGGGGGGGGTGCAACATATCTTGAGTTGTCTTAACTTTTACGTTAATAATAGATGATCAAGTCACAGGCAAAGTATATGAAAATTTTATTTAAAGTGATTGTAAACAAGTAAAAGACAATGCCATCTTATGATATAAAAAAGTTACAATTGCGGTTTTGAAATGTTCGGCAATACAGCCGGACCCGCAAGGGGAAGGCGCGCGCCCCATGCGCCCCCCATCTGTATCCGCCACTGTCACTGAGAAAGTCGCGCATCCAGTTTACCACTGTTTCGTTTAATCGGCATGACTGTAATTTTTATAAATTTTCTGTGAAGTACCGTGTCGAAAGCTTTCTTAAAATCTAGAAATAGTGTATCAACTTGTCTTTTCTATTAACCAGATTTTAGAACATAGTGAAGAAAGAGCGCGAGCTGTGTTTCGCACAATCTATCTTCTTGGAATCGGTGCTGACAGTCATGGAGGAAGTTACCCCTGTCCAAGAAAGTCATGATATTGCTCAAGACGATATGCTCAAGTATCTTGCCTACATTCGAGGTTAATGAAACTGGACGGTAGATGCCTGGGTCGTGTCTGTTTCCCTTTTTGAATATCGGTGTAACGCTTGCAATTATCCAGTCTAGCGGTAAATTTGTTATGTTATAATGTAGTGGACTAATTCCGATTTATTTAAAACACAGCACCTCACAAGCAGCATCACCATGAAATCCGCTGTACCAACAATGCAAAGGACAACGAGAGTGCATCGCAAGACAACACATTGGACTCACTACGTCATCTATTCAGCAACCCTGATGAGGACACTGTGGTCTATTTTGGGGGTTTTATCGGCTTCTCTAAAGTTTCGGACGAATACCAGATCACAAGGTATGACGGAAGAAGAGAGTTCCAGATGATTTTGATTTAACTATGTCCGCCGCATGGTCATTAATAAATGTATTAAATAAAAACATATCCAAGTTGGATATTATATAGATGGCATTTGGTGACAACTTCGGATATTATGTGGATATCTAAGCAATATTATTGGATTAAAAGTTGGAAATTGTTCGGATGTTGCAGTTGGATATTATAGATATTGTATGGTTATCAATTGCTACTAGGGAGGTAACCATTCACAGACTGTATTTTTGGGCCATTTGCGTATTATGAACCGTTCAATTAAGTTGTTAATGAGGTATTTTCCAGCTGTTCTTGAGCTGTTTTCCAGCTGCTCATCAAGCATTCTCTAACTGTATGGTAGCATTCACAATAATACTATTGATGATTAACTTCCCGGAGTGTGGGTCTGAGATTGACGTACAAAATTATTTGCCGAAGTTTCGATATATTCTTTATATCTTAGTCAGGGCTATGGTATGATAATGGCTAGATGAAATTTTATCATGTAGAAATGTAAGATTATAACAATGTTTTCTTTGCAATAAAATACTATAAAATATAAAGAGTATTAAGTTTTGAAATACAAAATGTTCGTCTATTTTCCATTTCTGTACAATTTAATTCTTTTATTTATTTTCTATTGTAAAATTTTTTGTCATAATCTTTCATGCCGCCATGTATTAATTTGATGTAACCATTATCATTCATAGCCCTGTAGAAAATATAAGGAGTACATATATCAAAACTTTGGCAAACAATTTTGCATTTCATTCTGAGACCTATATCATCATTAAAAAATCAAGGTCATGAAAATTTCAATCAAAGGTTGATTTAATAGCACCAATGTTTGATCGGGAAACTGTTGAAGCTCTGTTTACAAACCGTAGTTGGCTGAACGGATATGTTGCACGCCAATGAAACTGCACTGTTCCGCAAGCCCTCTTGAGTCATTTGGAAAGCATTTTCAAGCTTCTTTTGGGATTATTTGCAGTACTTTTCATTTTTATGCAAGCTTTGGATTGTATTTCAAGGTCCTACATTCCCCACTTCATTTGCTTTGCTCTAATTATTCAGCGTTCAGCTACTGAATCCGCTAGGATACATTGCATGAACGGTTCAGCTACTGGTAGAGTTCAGTATAGATGTTCAGTCCAGCTACCGAACCCGGTTAAATACAATATGTTTTCGGTTCAGTTGTCAAACCCAGTTAAATAAAGTATATTTTCGGATCAGCTACCCAATCCAGTTAAATTCAGTATTCATTCGGTTCAGCTACTGAACCCGGTAGCATGTTTCAAAAAGCAGCTTAGAAGCTAGAAACTTCTATGTTTCAATGTTTGAAGTTTTGAAATTTATAGTAAAAAAATTGATCAAAATGTAAAATGATTGGCATATAGTCACTTAGTTTTTGTTTATATCTTTCTGATAAATCATTTATTTAAAAAGATAAACAAATTAGAGACATAAGTCACCCGAATGGACTGCATACTTGGATCTAACGTGATTTACAGGGGGTGTCCCAATTAAGTCACCCCATCATGAGGTGTGACTTGGGACAGTTCTAATTTCTTCATAAATCTGCAAATAATTGACCAATAAAATTTATTTTGTTTGTAATTATTCCTGACAAGAGCTTGCACTATGATACTGATTTCAAAAATTTTTACTGAAATTGGAGAGAAAATTTGAGTTTTGAATGCAAAAATTGTCCCAATAAGTCACCCACTTTGATGGTACCGAAACCGGTTGTTAGAATTTTCAGCTGGGCAGCTTTAACGACCACATCCAAAATCCTTATAGCTGAATGCTTATTTAACTCCACAATAGAAATTACATTACCGAAAGAGTCTTTTCCTCAGCATCATATGCTCCCTTATTTTTCCAAATCTCAGCTAAAGCATCTCCCACAACAGCACTTTCAAGACGTTGTTCCCTCAGTGATGGTGCCTCCCTGGTCTACTTCGAAGTGGTAAAGGACATCGGGGAAAGCCCTTGGGATATGGCACCATCCTTCAGTTTTGGCCGTTCAGTAGTTTTCCTGACTTCTCATCGAGGCAGGAGCTTTAACGTACCACATCTTCAGCCAGGCAATACCGGATGAACACCTTAAAATAGAGATAATTCCATTGGTACACAGACAAACAACTGTATTTCAAGTGAAGATTACCTTCGTCCGATAAGGATGTCGTGAAAAAAGGCTTAATGTAAAATGCTAACCCAGTCACAGGTCATGTTTTTCTTCCTTATAAGAAGTCATTCATTCATCCATAGTGTTCCACATCCTTCCATAATATACTAAGTACCAGAATAATTCATTTAATACCCTCGAAAAATCAAGTTCTTTTTGTAACAACGCCTGATAAAACCAGGATATGCGCCGTGTGCTGCATTAGCGTTGGTGTGCGAGAATTTCAAAAGCATTTAAGTCTGTGCACAGACCATGGTAACTCAGGCAAAAAAATCTGTACTCTAAACTGCACTGCACTTAATTGAAACAATACAGCACAGTTGCCATAGTACAGTAAAGTACAGTTACCAAAGCACAGTCAGAGTGCAGTGGCCACAGCACAGTCAGAGTGCAGTGGCCATAGCACGGTCAGAGTGCAGTGGCCACAGCACAGTCAGAGTGCAGTGGCCATAGCACGGTCAGAGTGCAGTCGCCTCAGCACAGTCAGAGTGCAGTCACCACAGTACAGTCTAAGTGATTTATTTGGGTCTTCTTCCGTTTTATCCATGGCTCTATGAAAACTCACCAACATTCCAGCTGGCTTCATCAGATCCACTGAAGTAGCGATGCAGATTTGGCCAGACTGATATTTATGTCCAACGGAATCCTCTTTGACACTTCAATGAACACAAAGAAGCTGACTGGAAGTTTGACTAAATTTCATCCAAAGCCATGGATAAACTCTGAAGATGACCCAAAAAACTAGCTGGAAAAGGGAATGATCTAAACCCTGTTTTGATATTGGATACAAATGACATGAAAGCCAATTCAGATATAAAATCATTTAATATAAAATGTAATATCTTACAATGAAATTCAATAATACATGGTGAATTCTACATGGTGTTTCATTTTACATAAATTCATGGTGTTACATTTCGCGGAGGTTTTCCGTAAAGTGGCCGAGTGGGACTTTAACGTATCATCCTCTGTTGGCTTAAGGGCCTGCAGTGTCTCTCACCTGCCTACACCGTCTTTAGCTCACCGGTGCACTGTCGTGCGTGGAGTGAGGTAGTGTCCTTCAATCTGGTACGCTATGGTGAGCAAAAACAAGTCACCAGCAACGGGGTCGGACGGGATCGATTCGCGGGTTCTGAGTAGTGAGGACGGAGGTCCACCGCAGCAAGTTCAACTCAAAAATCACTAAAATTTGAAAAATGATTTGTCGGCCTCCTAATAAACACAGAACGCTCGGAATAACACCAGGACCTTGACAATCCGATCCGGAACACAATTTTTTGGGTTCTAAAGGGAGGTTATAAGGAGACACCAGTCGACAAAAACAAAGGACGATCGCCTTCACTACGAAAAACATCAAAAAATAACCCCAGATTTTCACTTTTCGAGATAAAAGGCACACAGAATAGTATAATTAGATAATATTGATATTCTACACTGGATATAAACACTTGTAAATGCACTGATAAGAAATAATAACGTATTATTGGAACACGATCGACAACTCGTCACATATGTTCAATCGTGAAACACAAAACTTCAAAAATAACCAAAAAAAAAAGGCATAGAATGTCACTGAAGGGGTGAAATATAAAGGAAAAGTAACTCCGAAACACTGATTAACCTCAATCAGGACGGATTTTCAATAACACAGGGAATTATAACACAAAAACCAACTCGGTATAACTGAAAACTTAAGACACTTGTAATTGAAAGAAAAATGCACGTAGGGAAACGAAACTTTCACAGGAGCAGTAGAATAAATGGCACTAGAAGCACATAGAATCACAAGGTGGGCAAAGCCACCCCCTAAGATTGGTGGGACTTTGAAATTTCTCGGCAGCGGCTAGATTGAGGCAAACACTAAAAACGCCACAAAAAAAAGCCAAAATTGGTTGGATCTTGAATATTTTCACAGTAGGCGGCAGCGGGAACGTTCACGGACGTTACTGACATAATCAGCGTCAGTTAATCAATGATTTAGCCACTAAAACTGAGGTTATACGGGAGCGGCACATAGACACGTGTCCTGCTGTGGACCCCCGTCCTCCATAGTAAAGATTAGAGCTGTGTCGTTCATGAATGAATCGTTCATTTTGAACGGTTCATTGGCATGAACCGAATGAATCGAAATACGCTCCTCGTTCAAAGGGTTCATAAAGAATCGTGTGGTTCACAAAGAATCATTAGAATCGAAGAATCATTTAGAATCGAAGAATCATTTAGAATCGAAGAATCACTTAGAATCGAAGAATCACTTAGAATCGAAGAATCATTTAAGAATCGCAGATTCGTTTAAGAACCGAAGAATCATAAGAATTGAAGAATCATGTAAGAATCGAAGAATCATTTGAACAATCGTCGGAGTAGTAGAAGTATAAAGGTCTTGAATTACTTCGCGAGCCGCGGATGACAGTAGGTCTTTCTAGTCATTTAAGAGCAGTGGCGGATCCAGAGAGCCTCTAAATATTACCATTATATCTTGAGTTTTTTAATACACCATTATATTTAGAGTTAAAGAAAATAATAATAATTTTTTTCAGTTGTCGGGGAAGTTTTACTCCCAATCCCCCCCACGTTACCTAGGTTACCCCAGGTACCTAGCCCCCTTCTTGTCACAATCTTGAATACACCTGCACTGGTTGAGAGTGAATATTCCATGAATTACTCGCTTATTATATGGAACCTATGGAACTTAACGTTCTTAATCCCCCTACAGTTGATACATAAGAAAACATATCAGTAGGAATATACTGAAAAATAGGAATTACTTAAATTCAATGAGACAAGAATAGCAATTTTTTCCTTATTAAATGTTTTGTATAAGAACGGAATATCTAGGACGTATATATATACTCGCTTGAGAGGTTAAATCTTAATTGCCTCTTCTTGAATTACTTCGTGAAACATTTATTTTATTTTCTATGTCACTATGGTTTCATTAACTAATTTTTTGTAGCATAATTGATTTCATTGCGGTAGCATCATGATCATTCTCTTTTGATGCTAAAAGGTTAAAAGCCCTCTGAGAGACAGACGCATAATGTCAGGTGGCTCGGGCTTTAATTCTTTCTTTGAGCAGCTTAAAGTTCGTCGCTGAATTTTCATAAAATCACACTTTTCCTAGAGTTAATATGACAAATGTTATGCCGTTTTACCCGCATGTTGTAGGGGTCTCGTGCGCCATGATGCCTAACAATATTGCTAACACCGCTGTCAGAGGTGTTGCGTGAGTTACCCGGAATAATTTCATGACCACTTTGCTCCCGATAAGTCTGTCTGTTTTAGGGAAAATTTCTTTATGGTGTAACGCCAATAAATAGAATCTAAGTTAATAATGAATCACCGAATACGAAGGAAACATGTTTAGTCGTATTTCTCGATTATAACCTTAATTTTTTATATGCATATATTCATGAAGATATTCTTACTAATAATTACATACATAATTATGTAAGTTCACGCGTACAGCCTTCAATGTTTTCGGTTAACTCTGGATTATTTCGCTTCATTGCAATCATTTGATTCACATTGTTCGTTTAGCTCGCAGAGTTCCTTTAGTTCACGTTGTTCATTTAGTTCGCAGAATTCATTTAGTTCACGTTGTTCATTCGGTTCGCAGAGTTCATTTAGTTCACGTTGTTCATTTAGTTCGCAGAGTTCATTTTGTTCACGTTGTTCATTCGGTTCGTAGAGTTCATTTAGTTCACGTTGTTCATTCGGTTCGCGGTGTTCATTTGGTTCATGTGATTCTTTATGAACGACATGAAAGAACAGTTCATTCACATGAATAGAACCGAATGAATCGAATCACGGAAATGAACCGAAAATCCCACCTCTAGTAAAGATAGGAAATACTTTCTCCCGCCAATGACTAGTTTAAGTCCAGCCCTGTCAGAGTGCAGTTTGAGCCATAGTACAGTTCCAGTCCAGTTACCCAGCCCAGTCACAGTCCACTTTTTGCCACAGTACACTTCCAGTCATGTTTTCTAGCCCTGTCACAGTCCAGTTTGAGCTATAGTACAGTTCCAGTCCAGTTACCCAGCCCAGTCACAGTCCACTTTTTGCCACAGTACACTTCCAGTCATGTTTTCTAGCCCTGTCACAGTCCAGTTTGAGCTATAGTACAGTTCCAGTCATGTTACCCAGCCCAGTCACAGTGCAGTCTGAGCTCTAGCACAGTTCAAGCACAGTGATCCAGCACTGTTACAGTACAGTTCTTCTCAAATTCTAGCTGCCATAGTACAGTCTAGTACAGAAGAGTGTACTGTGACTGTGCTAAACGCATAGTTTAGTCCAGTTACAGTGCAGATTTAGTGCAGTCACAGCACAGATTTTTTTGCCTGAGAAGACATTTATTGAGAAATAATTAAAACTATTAATTATTGAAGCAATAACACAAACAGTATTAAAATCAACCAGCAAATACATACGATCGCGCGTAGAATTTTTTCAAGAAACCAACACCAATTCGTCCACCGATCGATGCTTACATGAAATCTCTTTGTAATTCACTTTTAATGACGATTGAAATTACCAATTTACTAGAATATCCCTGAATAATCCCAGAGTTCAAAATGAAAGAAAAGGATAGAATTAACCCACCTAGGAATTTTTGTTGGCTGGAGTTCGTTTCTTGGAATGGCCATGGAAGAATCTTACTGTGAATGGCAAGTATCATTAAATATCTTCCAGATGCACAGGAATATGTCTATTTTACGAAAGTATTTCTACGGCTTAATCTAAAAAAAATACCGTTATTTTCAATACTGAAGGTAATTACTATAAAGATATTCGAAGAAATGATACATACTTTAAAAAAAATAATTGTGATGAAAAAGCAGCCATCGAAAGTATCTGAAGACTTTATAATCGTTTAAAGCATTTAAAAAATCAAAAATGATAGAAGACTGTTAACTGTCTCAGCTCCACGATGGTTCTACGTATCTACGTCTTTTGGAAAATAGAAAACGTATCGTCACGTACTACATGGGTGTCGTACGTATATTTTTCACGGAATCTCACAGATTTCGAAAAAAAAACGATTCTCATATTTCACTGGTGGAATAAGTTCAAAATTACGCCGCCAAGGGGTAAGGTGGCGTAAGGGGACATAATAGCGGGCATTTCAAAACCTCATTTGTTTTGAGTTTACAATGTTGCCACTTGGGCGCTATACGGCAGTTCTCTACACTACTTCCTCACAGGGTCAACTTTGTAGTGTATTATCAACAATCCAGAGGACTCTGATGATAGGTTGGTCGGAATTCATGTTGCTGGGTTTGGGTTGGGTTGGGTTGGGTTGGGTTGGGTTGGGTTGGGTTGGGTTGGGTTGGGTTGGGTGTGGTTGGGTGTGGTTGGGTGTGGTTGGGTGTGGTTGGGTGTGGTTGGGTGTGGTTGGGTGTGGTTGGGTGTGGTTGGGTGTGGTTGGGTGTGGTTGGGTTGGGTTGGGTTGGGTTGGGTTGGGTTGGGTTGGGTTGGGTTGGGTTGGGTTGGGTTGGGTTGGGTTGGGTTGGGTTGGGTTGGGTTGGGTTGGGTTGGGTTGGGTTGGGTGGGGTGGGGTTGGGTGTGGTTGGGTTGGGTGTGGTTGGGTTGGGTTGGGTTGGGTTGGGTTGGGTTGGGTTGGGTTGGGTTGGGTTGGGTTGGGTTGGGTTGGGTTGGGTTGGGTTGGGTTGGGTTGGGTTGGGTTGGGTTGGGTTGGGTTGGGTTGGGTTGGGTTGGGTTGGGTTGGGTTGGGTTGGGTTGGGTTGGGTTGGGTTGGGTTGGGTTGGGTTGGGTTGGGTTGGGTTGGGTTGGGTTGGGTTGGGTTGGGTTGGGTTGGGTTGGGTTGGGTTGGGTTGGGTTGGGTTGGGTTGGGTTGGGTTGGGTTGGGTTGGGGTGGGTTGGGTTGGGTTGGGTTGGGTTGGGTTGGGTTGGGTTGGGTTGGGTTGGGTTGGGTTGGGTTGGGTTGGGTTGGGTTGGGTTGGGTTGGGTTGGGTTGGGTTGGGTTGGGTTGGGTTGGGTTGGGTTGGGTTGGGTTGGGTTGGGTTGGGTTGGGTTGGGTTGGGTTGGGTTGGGTTGGGTTGGGTTGGGTTGGGTTGGGTTGGGTTGGGTTGGGTTGGGTTGGGTTGGGTTGGGTTGGGTTGGGTTGGGTTGGGTTGGGTTGGGTTGGGTTGGGTTGGGTTGTAATAAAGGGAATTCATGTTTAATGCATATTTTATAATTCCGTGGATGCCTTTCGAAGTCAATTTTCTGTATTTCGTTAGGTTTTTTGGAAAATAGATGGCAGTACTCGTCTGATTAAGTTTTTTCTTTTCCCGTCCGATGGCAGCACCGTTAAGATTAAGCTCAGACTTTGCCCGTCAGGTGGCATCAGTATTTTGATGTTCTGCATTCGCCCGTGAGATGCAAGCACGAGCGCAAGCAACAAGCGTGTAAGTGTAAGTTATAAAGGAGGCCATGATGTATCCCAAGAGCCCTGCATATTTATCCCAAGAACCCCACGGATTTTTGATAATTTTCTTTGAATGAGTATCCTTTTGAAGGAAATCATTGTCATGACAATTAATCTTTCTGAACTATCCAAACATATGTCAACTAGTTCAATTTCTTCGCAGATTAAATAACAAGTATTTTATGATCCGTAAACTATTTTGCACATTCAGTCGTCGTGTGGCCTTGTGACAATGACCTGGAATATTATTTTATCGATAGTTTCCTATAATTTCCTTCGGTGAACTTGTATCTTATAAATGGTAAGACGTTCGGTGAACTAAAAAGCCAGCGACTTAACAATCCAATACCACATAAGTGATTTATTTGGAAGATATAGTCATTTTATTCTTCTTGGAATAGTGTTCTGCCAGCCTCTTGAAAACCTCAACGAATAACAATTTCTTCGTAGGCTTACATATGTGACCTTACTAGGGTTAAAATCCAAACACGATTGGCATTTGTGTTTCATGGAAAATATAATTATGTGAAAAGAAAGTGATTACAAATAGTGATACACTATTTCATTTTAAAGAAATCAGTTTCCGTTAGTTGTATTTTTAATATATAAGTTTGAAAACTTCACCTGCGGGGCGGTTTTTTATGATGGGAATTCATGTTTTTATGCCTCTTATATAATGTCGTCGGAGCCTTTCGAAGACAATTTTCTGTGCCATCGCATCCTGCAACTTGGTATGCACACGATTTGTAATAATAATAATAATATCTTTATTGTTCTATGGGTCAAACATGTGACATAGAACATTGTCAGGGAGGACATCAAAACATACATGTTGTCATAAACTATCAGACAATTCATTTACATTGTAATAACCCTTAGGCTGTAGAAATTTTTTAAATTCTGTCTTAAAAATATTAATATTTGAAATATGTTTTATACTCGTAGGCAATTTGTTAAAAATAAGCGAGGCAGAGTGATGTGGACCTCTTTTGGCACATAATTGTTGTAAGATATGTATATATTCACTCCCTCGGGTCAGATAGGCTTGAACCGAGGAGTTTGGTAAAAATAAGGTAGGGTTCTTTTTTACAAATAATGCACAGTAAAAAATGTACATACTTGGTAGTGTCTTTATATTATATTTTAGAAATAATGGCTTTCCAGGAGACCTGATGGACCCATTTGCCATAACTTTCAAGGCTCTTTTTTGCATAGAGAATGCTCTAGCAGCAGCACTTGTGTTTCCCCATAAAACTACACAATAAGCCAAGTGAGAATGAATTTTGGCATAATATATCAATTTCAGTATTTCTAATGAAGAATTTTGAGCCAATTTGCGAATCATATATATTCCCGTTGCCATTTTGCTAACTAAATCCTCATCAATATGATATTGCCAATCAAGGTTTTCAGTTAATTTCAACCCTAAAAATTTTGTAGAGCTAGACTGCTGAATGGCTGTTGATGAATTAGTCTTAAGTAGAGGACTCGTTTCTGCAGAATGGAGGACTAATTTTGTGATGGAAATTTAAAAAACATGTTTTATTTCCATTCAATTTTAAGTTATTACTTTTACACCAGCCAATCATCTGTGCTACTGATGAGCGTGCCATATCAATCACCTCCCCTGTCTTATTACCAAAACTCAGAGTAGTAGCATCATCAGCATATAAAATGACTTTACTCTGATGCAAATGAGATGGTAGGTCGTTAATAAAAATGATGAATAATTGTGGCCCGAGAATGGATCCTTGGGGCACTCCACAATTTGAAATAAGGACATCTGAGTAATTCTGATAAACATCACCATTACAATTAGTGTTTAATTGCACTACCTGCTTACGATTAGTTAAATAGGATTTTATCCAAGCTAAAGCATTGCCATTAATTCCGATTTGGACAAGTTTACTGTACAATATGCAATGGTTAACAATATCAAATGCCTTTGTTAAATCATAAAAAATCCCAATAATTGCTTTCTAGTTGGCAAGACCCAAAGTAATGTCATTAACAAGCTGAAAAACAGCAGACATAGTTGACTTGCCTTTAATAAAGCCATGTTGGGTCGAGAGATTCAATAAATTAAATTTACACAGATAGACAATGATACGGTTGTAAAAGAGTTTTTCAAAGATTTTCGAGAAAACAGATAGTAGTGCTATGGGTCTATAGTTATTTGAGTCACTCAAAGATCCCTTTTTATGAATTGGGCATAACACAGAAAATTTTAAATTTGTCGGAAAATGACCATTGCAGATTGATAAATTGAAGATATCCGATAGAGGGGTAGAAATAATTTTAGCAGCTAGCTTAATAATAGGCATAGGTACCCCATCACTTCCGACAGACCATTTATTAGCGAGAGATTTTATGACATCTTCAACCTGTAGTATGGAGTATGCCTATCCTTTACACTACGCATGTGTCAACCTCGGTCACACCTTTACCTTCCCGTTTACACCGCAATGGTATGATCATAATTTCCAGTTTACACAGCGCGTATACCGGCCGTACCATTGTTTCATAAAACGTCATGCAAAACGCGCAAATCGTCTTTCAGATGTCATTTTTCGTTGGCTTAAGCCGTGTCCCAATTGGCCATTTGGCTATGCCAATTCCAGGATTTAGCCATGACGCCATCTTGGAAGGATGTCCCAACTCGTTAGCCAGCATAAGGGAGGGAATTTAGGCAGCTAACGCGGCCGCCAGATTTAGGCATCGAGGAGTGCATCCTTCGCCCCACTTTTCCCATGATTCAAAGCGTGCAAAGCGTCTTCAGCAGAAAGGGCATCATGGCTGTCAACAAGGGATAGTACTTGTTTGCAAGTAGTGTTGATATTTTGAGACTTGTTCGAATAATTATTAATTTTTATTTTGTTTATAATAATGAAATTGCGTTAATGGAAGTGTAAGAATTACGGAGAAATTAGTTAAAGAGAAGGCGGCGTTAATTTTAATGCTAATTAATGTTTATATGCTTCTTGTGTATGTATATGTTTTTTTATAACTTTTTATACCGATCACATGTTATCTTTTGCTACCGTTTACTTTTCTAACGTGTTAAATAATGCTTATTGATGTTTATATGCTTCTAATATATTCTTAATTATGTAACACTATTTCTAAATTCTTATTTAACACTTTTTGTACATAAGGTTAACACCCGTAAGAATAAACAATTATTATTATATGTTATTGGACAAAGTCTCGAAATTGGAATCGGAATAAGTAACAAAAATTAAAATGTATGGTGATTAAAAGATGATACCGAAACCTGATTTATGTAGTACGTAAACCATACTTAAAATAAATTTTGAAAATAAATCCCAAATCAGACGGTAACCGTTTGAATAGACTAAATAGACCTGTTCTAATAATACAAAACTAAAAATTAAATTGCTAAAATATAAGGAATTCAAAAAAGTACTTGGTTGAGAGACGATTTAAATATTACAAACCAATTAAAAGGGATATACGTTAACATTTCGCCACAAACTTAGCTAAAACCTCTTTAACAAAACCATACGGAACTAAAAATACGAATTTGAAAGTATACCCCTACTTTACTATTTCAAAAAGGTTGTCTAAGATACTAAAATTATGATTAAATACTCTTCTCCGACATCTAATACTCAAAATCACATTTTAACAATTTAGGATGGGTTTTGTTCATCATTTGTTCAAATCATTCCGATTATCTCTTGTTTTGCATTGGCCTAGTGCCCAGTAGATGGCAGCACCTCCGTAAGGATGTCCCAATTCATGCTCCCTTGTGGTTGGCTGCCCAGAATCTGGCTGGCTAAATACATGATGCCTAATGGCTAACGAGTTGGGACACGGCTTTAGACCATATAAGAACTAGACCCGCCATTCCCCACCCCTACCCATGTCTCGCCGTGTGGCCAACATCTCCCCTCCGCTCCCTTCCTTCCCCGCCCACTTTTAAAGCGACGTGACGTCACGGTTGGGACGCTCATCGTCGTAGCGCATGGCTACGAATGGGGATTCACTGTATCACTGCGGTATTCTGACCATTTTCTTCGCGATTTTTCAATTAAAAGTACTAATATATATTGCGCTATGTACGAGAAGTATTCTCTCAGCCATGGTTGGATTGGTGAACTTAACAATTAATGAACAGTGGCATTTTTCGGCATTGGCAGCGACGAAAAAATATTGTGGCAGTGAAATGAAGACAAAGCCCTTTGTAAACTTACGCAGATTTTTTTATTATCTCGTTAGCGATCTAGCATCATTCGGAATATCGTTATAAAAACATGAAATCTTGCACAAAAGTTGTAAACGGGGGGAATTTTAGAGAGGAAAAGGGTCATGGTGTAAAGAATTTGCCGGTCGTCCACGAAGTAACGCGGCAACGCCTTCGCATCAGAATTCATATTATTTAGGTAAGTAATTTAGATATTTCATAAATGCATAATTTTTTACTTAGCAGACAGCTCTCGTGTTATTTATATTTTGCGATGGTGGAAAAAGGTCTAGCGCCGGCTTTGCAAGTGACACCTACGATTTACGTACGCTACGGAAAATTCTGGGAATAAATAATACCTATTAACATATTTATAATTAGAAAGAAAGAGAGGATTGGATTAAAATAATTTTAAAGATAAATTTGCTTTAAAACAATCAATTATATTAAATTCATTGAATAACTTAATAAATATATATTCTTGTAATGTTGTACGTATGTACTTACCGAGTTTTCAATTAAATTTTTAAAAACTATTTATGACATGATTTATTTTTTAGATTTTTGTCATAATGCTTAACAAAAGAGGATGCAAATTCAAAGATCATATAAGAAGTGAATCTCATTTTATTAAAAAAATCCAGGAGCGATTACTTTGTCTAATGTGTGAAATGTAACGGGTTATTTTCTATTTTTCACGGCAGTAGGAATGATATTTCGAAGCACTTGGAGACGCAAGAGCATAAAAGATATTTAAATACTTCTGCATCTTCCTCCAAAATACAGAAATTTATAATAAAAACGAAGAAAAGAAACTTGCATCAGCAGAAGGGTGCCTTTCCATGCCATTTTTCATGGTCATTCCTTCAGATCTAAGGCCTGTACATCACAAGTTATTAAATCGGTTTTGCAGCGCACATGATACACAACGCCGTTCAAATAGATGCTGTTTTGTTGCCCGCAGATGTGGAAAATATTGTCATTAAAATATATGCTGAAAGGGATATATTAAGCCGATGTCCCACGGTCAAATTTGCGTCAAAATATTTTGATCAAAATTTTTGTCCAAAAATTTTGATGCAAATATTTTGATACAACTGGACTGGGGGTGTCCCACGATGCATCTCATTTTGATCAAAAACAAACGAAAGACGATATTTATGTAAACAACTAGGAAACTTGTGGAGGTGGAGGATTCTTTCTTTTTAAGCAGGCGAAATTGTTTGAACAGGCCTCTTGAACATTAAAGATGCGAAAAAAAGAAAACAGAAGGAATGCTGAACTTGGCCTTGGCTGGAAAAGGGGTATGAAAGCGTTGGAATAAGCATGCTAAACATGTTGGAGAAGGAGTTGGTCGCCGATGCTCCCGTTTATTATCGATAATAATTGACGACAAGTCAGGATATTTTCATGTCCCTTATCAGCAAGGTTGAGGGCAGAATAAAACGCCAGGACACAAACGTGAGGCAGTTTATTCCCGCGAGGAAAATGTTATTAATAAATGATGGACATTGTGGTTGAGGAGATGTTATGAATAGTGCTGTAAGCGTGCAATTAAATCACATTTTTCTCTCCTAATCTAGCAGTTTCTATAATAAGGTCCTTATCCTATAATCATAGTAATAGAAACGGGCAGCTGTAGTGTTTCACAGGTACAATCGTCAGTTCATATTAGTCATTTCTCCAGCTGCTCGTTCGCATTGTATGCCTTCCATTAAGCGTAAAATTCGGCCTCGATACCTTAAGTAAATCTTTTATTATTTCCAAAACATCCCTCCTGGTATTGCGATTCTAAAGATCGCTTCCTTTCTATTTAAGATCAACTGATTATTACGGATTTCCTAGTTGAGAGCTTCCATCGTCTATCACTAAGACAAATTTTTGCTCATATTTACCTTTAGGGCCACACCAGGCGATGAAATAGACGATCACGAACGTATATATATATTTGAAATAATGTTTTGTGAATTCACTTCGTGGTATGGTGATATTATAAATTTAAAACTAAACCTTTTAGTATTCCATACAATACTAATGAAAAAACTCAACCGGTTTCGATCTTTTCAGGTCCTTATCTAGAGGTTTACGATTAAGATAATGACCTGAAAAGGTGGAAACCGGTTGGGTTTTTAATGCATACTGTGTGGAATACAACAAAGTTTATTTTTGTGTCCATAATATACATAATTATTAATTAAAATACTCATGCAGACGATAAATAAGTTAAACGTATTTGGCCTGTGTGTCAGCGCTTGGCGATGCTTTTTTGTCAAAGGCCCTGTGATTGGTTGGTTTCATCCAATTGGATGAAAATTTAGAACCTGTCCTATCCATTTGTACAAATCGGTGATTTGCACAAACGATAGGACCAAAAGCCAGTTGGACAAAATTTTGACCGTGGGACAGGGTGCGCGTCAGTTGCATCAAATTTTGACCAAAATATTTTGACGCAAATTTGGCCGTGGGACATCGGCTTTAAAATATATCCCTTTCAGATTCCCTTGGGAAAGCGACCAGCATCGGTCGGGAAACGTTGGGGCCACCCAAAATCTGACGCGGCGACATAGCCCAAAAGTTTTAATTCAACATGACGAGCACCCGCGAAAGTTTTAACGAAGAATTAAAATATATTTCTATTTCTACATTACACTGTGCGTCTTCAAATGTTGAAAGAATTTTTTGAAACTGCGGAAGTCGCATGTATAAGAAAATACTTGGTTACTGTAAAACGCGCTAGTTACCTCTTTCGTCAGTTGTAGATAGAATTTTTAAATTATACCACACCATGAATTCCTACTTTCTATATCAGGCTTAATGTCCTAGAATTGTAGAAGAGAGTTTTGAAAAAGAATCCTCAAATTTAGCTAGAGTTTAAAAACAATCAATCACCTTTTTTTAAAATGCTATTGAAGTTATTGAGGGTGATAACATTTTGGTAATCGAAGTAGCGAATGAAGTTTAAAATATCTGAATCAAAAGCGGTCAGAAAGTCAAAGCGGTCGACTAAAATCTCTATGACTTTGGACCCATTATGACTTTCGGAGGTCAAAATAAATTGTTGAACGGATGAATGAACTGCGTAACCGACTTTGGCACCCTTCAAAACCTATGGTTTGACACGTTGGTTGTCATGATGGCCAGACATTTAACTCTATGACCTTTGACCCCCATCGAGACCTCGGTGGTCAAAAAATCATCAATACGGATCTATTAACTGAAAAATCGACTTTGGCACCCTTCAAAACATATGGTTCGAAACCTGGGTGTCACGATGGCCGGACGTTTACCTCTATGGCCTTTGACCTCCGTATTTACCTTGGAGGTCAATTAGTGAATAATACGGGTATTTGGACAATACCAATGACTTGGGTGCCCTATACAATCCATGGATCGACACCTTTGTTGGTATGCCATTCTTTTTGCCACCCTTACGACCTTAACGGTGACCTTACTGGGTCAACGGTTGAATTTTCGTAAATGAAAGTGTTTTTTTTTCAGGTTTCTTGTGTCCGAAAACCCAAGAATTGACATTTTGGTCAATGAAATTCAGACATTTTTCAATCTCGATTTTTTACATTAAAACCACATAAGGCAAATTAAAATTTTTGGTTTGGACCCACATTGTTGTTTAAAGTTGGCCATGGTGCTGCCCGAGTAAGCTCTTTGGCCCGAAGGATTGGGCATACCTGACATCAGCGCCACTAGGTTCAAATACGGCCTACTTTGAACTACTATATTCCATGTTTATTCCTTATTCAACTGTTATTTGTTAAGAAAAGAAGGAAGAAATTCGCTGAAAATTGCATGGCGATCGCCTGAATCGAGGAACTACGAACTGTTTTCTAACTATCAGTGGGATATAGTATGTTTTCTAAAGGATTGCCTCACTTCGCTTCAGGAGTAGTTATTAAGGGTTTTGGCAGGGGCTCCAAGCAATTAGGAATCCCAACAGGTAGAATGTGATTACTTTAATTATTTCCTTCACGTCGCTATGCAATGATGAAATCTAAAATGATGTTCAATGTTACAGCTAATTTCCCCGAAAGTGTTGTTGATTCTCTTCCTCAAGAGTTGAATACTGGTGTGTATTATGGATGGGCAAACGTTGACGGCGGGCCAGTTTACAAAATGGTCATGAGTATAGGTTGGAATCCGTACTACAAAAATACTAAGAAGTCCATGGTAAGAATTACGTAACATTATTCACTATTTCATCATAAGTGAAAGGTATCAAGCATACGATTTATTTCAGGAGACGCACATCCTACATACATTCCCTGACGATTTCTACGGGTCTCTTCTACGAGTGTGTTTACTAGGTTATATAAGACCGGAGAGGGATTTTCAATCTTTAGGTACGTGATAGGATTATTCAAACATTTGGTTATCTGTCTGAATTATAATTTTTCTGTGGTTAATTTATGTATGTCCTTTATTTCGACCGCAGATGATCTCATCGCTGCGATCAAAGCAGACATCGTCGTTGCTGATGAAGCTTTGGAAAAAAGCGAAATGCTGCAATACAAGCAAGACGATTTCTTTCACACTAATAATGTGGAGGATTTATGTAGGTAACGAGTATTTGATAGGTAAATATTGTTGAACTGTGTGGGGAAAGCGTCGAAACATGGGCGAGGCATATAAGGCATAGAGTACTTAATTGAGTATTCTTGGTGTTATTGCGTTACTTTCATCTATAAGACCAAGTCAAATATGGCAGCTAGTCTTTAGACCTTATATACAAATTAATGAGTCTCTTATATCACCGATGTAAAACATTTCAGGACTTGAGCGTTGGTGGACCAACTTCTGATATGACAAGGTTGTCTTTCAAGTCTATGTAAATCTTTTCGGTGTTGGTTAGTTAACAATTTCTAATTAATTTATGGAGCGCGAGTAGCCCCATAGTTATTCTAACTTTAGGCCATCAATTATAACGAGTCATTAAGCTCGGTTTATTCTCACAATCTGAACATGTGCATTGATTTCACGATTACATAATGAAAATGTAGTGCTTTATGTGGGGATATGTTTTGCATACATGTTCAAATTCGTCATTCCTGATTAAATTGTGAGTAAGCTATCTTGTGTCACAATAATAGTGACTGTCAGTAGCTACAGATCATATTCCAGAATTGGCCTAAACGACCTCTCTTGTACTTATCGCATGCCATTGAACTACGGGGGGATAGTTGTTGTATTTGAATTATAGCTTAATTTATCTGTTATAGCTCGCTTTTTTATTCACTAGTTTGTTGGCATACCAGTTAAAGTATCTGGTCTCTGTGAGAAGTGCTTTGATGAAGGGCTTCCCTGATTCACTTTGATGCGATGTTATTTATTCAATAAAATGTATTTTTATGATTTTTTCTGACCTTATCTTTGCTAAACTTAAGACCCTGATACCCACGAGTTATTTTATGGTACAGAATCCTAAGATTTGATTATATACATATCAGCTTTCAATTTCTCCCCTCATCAAACTGGTTGCTTCAGTTTTCCGACGTGCTTCTTTGTGTCCTCTTTTATATGTCCAAAATGCGTATCTCAAGGTTTTCTGTGGTGGTACTTATCGTTTAATTTTGCCTACCATCATATTCCTCACATAATTATGTTGTATTATAAGTCATGAAATAAATATTCTACAAGGAGCCCTTCTCTGGTGTATGGTACTCAACAGTTCCCCTTCTCCTATTCTGCAGTAAATCTAATTTCTCATTCTATTCTTCCATTTTATCTTCAGCACCCGTCACCTGTGCCCATCCTTCATGCTCACTTGGACCAATGCTGGTGACCGTTTAATTAGGCCTCCATAGTATTTTACTTCCTGTATAAGTATTGTGTCCACCTGGTCACAGAAGGTGCTGTACAATATTCTCCTGTCATTTAAGTTCAAGCCAAATTTTACCATATTGCTTAGCATCTTATTCCATTTTACCCTATCAAATGTTTTCGCAAAGGCTATCTAAAGTGGATCATTTTATTTGCCAGTAGTTTCAGGCTGAGTAGTGCCTCCCTTGTTCCTCTATTCTTCCCAAAACCCAAAATGTTTTCTGAGAGGGAATGGCTTGAAAAAGTTAGCAGTGCATCATTTCGTTATTCATCTGATGCACCATGAATGAGGGGCTGCCGTTCGTTGTTTGTCAAATTTATTCTCAAAGGAAAGTAACTGCTCTTGCAATGGTAAAGGTGTGGTTGAGTAGTAATTCTGGGCTCTGCCCTGCTACTTGTTGTCAGAAGGCAAATTGTTAGGAAGGGATGTGCTAATGAGTAGCTGCACCTCTTTAAAGGAACTTTACCTATCTTAGGACTAGTGGAGTACGACCAACTTCAAAGAAATGGCCAGATACAGCATTGGCACGAGGGACCTGCCGACGGGCAGAACCCCACAAGATGATGATAAAAATATCTTCAAAATTATCCTCCCCCATTCTTTGAAAGAGGAGAAATTGATTAGATGAAAGGCACATCAATTTCTCTTCTGAGGATTTACAAGCAATATTTTTACTAATAGATCTCGATATTGATCCATCTTTAAGTTTCAATAATTGTGCAATGGCTGCAGGCATTTTTCAATTTTTCTTTTAATGCGTACAGTGTGAATATATGGCACATAAAAAAAAACAAATAATACAGGTAAAAAAAAACATTGTCATTGAGTACCGTAAATGCCTTGAACGGAGCAGTGGCATTTTACCCATGTTTTGCCTAGTAAAATTGAAGACTAATAAATTTATTTTTATTACTGCTGGTCTAAGGGAGGGTGGACAGGAGGGGATGGATATACTGTGGTGAGGATATTGCTGTCTATATTCATGATATGGAAGGAATCTGAAGGAGAGATGTTAAGGTGTGAAAGTATATTATTCAAGTAAACACAAAAAGTCAATATTACACAAGCTGAGAATAGATTGTTACAACTAAGTTTTATTAAATGAATGAAAATCAACATGTCATCCTCCAGGAGTGGATGATTAATTAGTCTCTTAATTACTACCTACTCCTAACCCATCATCAATTCGGGGTAACTTCTCCCTAAAGGCCATTTTACATGGGGCACATTATTGTGCAAAATCTCATTTTACCAAGCATTACTGACTCATGATTAGATGCATCATGCGAGATTGCTGTGGTGGCTCATCATAAATGAAGTTGGGATGTATTCTCAGGATCTATACTAGGAAAATTTACTGTGCAGCCATTGACATATTATTTTGAAAAGAAGCTCTTCAGGCCATGTTCATACTCAGACAATTTTACTGGTTATTTCTTGACACCTTTTAAGAAATATGTAAATATAGAAAATAAATAAAAACTTGACTATGAACTGTGATCAATAAAAAGGTCTTAAAAAACAATTGTTGAATATTACCGTTTGAAGTTAATAGCAAGAGTTACTGAGCATCATTTGAATTACATGAACAGAATTGCTAATAGTTAATAGCAAGGATATTACCTCCGGAAGACATGCAAAACTCATTATGGATGGGACTTCAAGAACTTTCTCAGTATAAGCACCATAAAAGATGTGACCATAAAGACGTACTGCATTGTCTAATCTAGACACGTTTGAGTAAGAAGAGACAGTACGTTTTGAGTTGCACAGCCAATATAATTTTGCCCCAATTTATTCTTAATTATCCCTAGTGTTAAGGCCATTTTACACGGGGCACACACTTGCACAATCTGACGTGCGTACAAAGGCACGGTCAAAATTGTGTTGCGTAAAGCGGTGAAATTGCTAGAACACATGCGAGAATGCGTGGACATGAGATGACAAAATAGCCTGTTCTAATTTCATTCATGCAATTCCACACCATTTTATAAATTTATGCAGTTCTAACCTGTGCAATTCCATGCCCCATATAAAACGGCCTTTAATCTAATTCCAAAGCTTCTGTTCACATAATTGACACAAGTAATCCACGAGAGCATGGGAAAATAAATGTGTACATCGCCAAGCCTTCAAGCAATCCTCGAATTAGTCAAACTAAAGAGTATTGTAGAGTAATTATGAGTACTCTTCAGTTTCCATGCTCATTGGGTTATCATACTAGGATAGTGGGCAGAATGATCATAAAGGATATGTAACATAAAAACTCAAAGCATTCATTATGCAACTTGCCCAGCTGCAACAGTTAAATAAATCTTCATTTTTCAAATAAACACAATTAAGAGAAGACGTACTTACAAATTAGTTCGTAGAAACACAATGAGGCTACCGATGCTGAGTAACCATAAGTATTAGGCCTTGGTCTCCATGACTAACATAAATAATTGACTTAAGGCATACTGATTACAGACCACTAGGTAGAATAAAGGCCAAGGCCACCTGGCGATTTAATTCACAGAAATAACAACAGTTAAGACCTAATGGTAAAAAAAATACATTTCAAAAGATGTGGTCATATTATGAATAATCTTAAAAGGTTACGACCGCAAAGAGTTTCTTTGGTCATTCTTGGTTTCCGAGACCAATAGCACTTTAAACTGCACCATTTCTTCGTCCAAATCTCATTCCTCATAAGAATCACCTCCTGGACGGAGCCGATTCATCGCCGACATCTAAAACAAGAGAGTGGTAGGGATAATTTATCACTTTACACCCGAAATGAGCACAAGTACTTAAAATCTGTCACATTATCGAAGTGTGAAAAATACAGCAGTGGATCCACGGCGCTCACTGGGCTAATAATTTCAATAAAATGAGTGCCCCATCCACAGATTTATAATGTAAGATTAGCAACGAATGCACCCCCCAATACCGCTACGAACTGAACATGCCGATTTCTTGGTGTCATAATGAGCCGGTTGAATATAAAAACCTAAATACAACTGAGTGTAATTCCGGATGAAATTGTTTCGCAGATTAAATCAAAGCATGAAACTGAAATGCTGGCAGATGATGCGAAAAAAGAATTTGTACTCACTTTTCCCATCGCACGCCACAATTTTAACTTTATCCACCTTCGCCACTTCCTGGACTTCTCTGAATTCCACATCGTTCAGCATGAAGGTCCACACGTTATCGCAAAACCGATAGGTGTTAAGTTTACCCGCCTAAAATTTGGAGGAAAGTGAGAAAACGTCAAATAAATAAATTACATTAAGCTGTATACCATTTCTCCCTACACAGTCCTTACCTTAAAGGTCAGTCTAGACCTAACTCTTGATGGAAGGGCAGTATTAATACTTTTATCAAACAGGAGGAGAATTTTTATCGCTAACTGAGGGGTTATTTGTCCATACTGAAAGAAAATTTTATAGGAAATGCGTTAAAATGCACGATATCTCTCTCGAACAGCGCTTTAAAATACAATACCTGTATTAATTCATCCAATGTTTCTTGGAGTGTATTTCCTAGAGTGGTATTTCTGTACAACTGATAAGTCATGGCTGTGACTAAATTTAAAAAAACTATGATACCACCATATCACTCCGAAAAACTATGAATGGATAGTTCGTTGAACAACGTCGGATAAATCAGGATAAATCCTTCTGTTCCTTGACACAGACGTCGACCCACCTCCACCAACAGTTAAACCACGAATAGTAAAAACAGGATTATTCAGTCAACCCATATCAGCCACAATTGGGATACATGTATGTCGCCCACTGCCTACTTGGATAGATTTTCAAAAACGCCACTCATGTCGCCAATGGCAAGGCGATCCTAGAGGCAAGGGAGATTTGGAGCACCCTGCTGGCGATTCGCAGAAACTGTCATATGCATTTTGTGTATGCTTTTACATTGTGCACATTGCGCCTTCTATTTCTTGAGGGGGGTACAGGGGGTAGTTTCATTCTCTTCTCTATTATAATATTGTTTTAGGATAAATTTAGGTATGTTTTGTATTGCAATAGTGCTTAAGGCCAATGGATGGGACTTTAAATTTATTTATAGTTAGGGAAATAGATTTGATTTAAATTACGCGGGGACATATTAACCCGAGATCAAAATTTTAAATTTTTTCCATAAATGAGTCAGAAATAACTTCGATGCCATCACCACGATTTGGCCCTTTGAGTGATCCTTTTTGATCAAACAATGAATATTTTATGTTGGTAATATTTTTAAGCGATACTGCGATACTAGCTGGATATATTCCTTGGCGATACCAGCGATACTCACTGCGCTCTGAACGAGGCACTATCAGTCCAATCGTCTGGTGATCCATGTTGATCTTTTGTGACCATTTGTGACGCTGATGACCGATGTGGTGGTTGGTGTTTCGTTGATTCTGTAATTTGCGTTTGACAGTTCTGTAGATACTGCTATTAGAATGGTGCAAGAAAGCTCTCTCGCATGGGATACTTAAGTCTATCAGATTTGCTCTACACATATTTTGTGTATTAAAATCTATTTGTATTAGTTATGGCCGACGGTGGAAAAGATGAGAAACGCTACATTGGTGGTTTCGCTAAATCGTTGAAGAAGTATGGGAGCACTTGCAACCATATGAAGACTCAAGAAAAGCTCATAAAGCACACAGTGAGCAAATCTGATACCTTACAAGGAATTGCTCTGAAATATGGTGTCACGGTGAGTAGTTAGAAATTGTTTCTTACGATGGAAATTTTTTACTGCTTTATCTCGGTGGAACTGAAACGGCCCCCCTCTCTCGTTCTTGTTTTGATAATTTGATGTTATGTGAATACCCCTTGAGCGATTGTCATTTAAAGGGGTCATGTCAGTGGAAATATTCCGTCTGTTTGAGTGGTTCTTTATATTATCGATTTTTCCAGTATTATTGGGTGTTACTGCACGTGATTTCATGGTATATTTGTGCATCAAATGCTTTTTTTCAGTCAGGAGGAGGTTGATTATGGTGTCCTTATTTCATCATAGATCACTTAGGCTTCCAAATACCAAGAGCGAGACCATATATGCTAGGCACCAAAAATTTTCATATATTGTGGATGCAATCTTAAATGCCTGTTAAATTATTAGATAATCGAAAGTGCGGAGGTTGTAGATCTACAACCATCTATGTACCTACAGCAAGTTTAATTGCGTTGTTAATGCATTTCCTAAAACAGCTCCTGAAGCATCACCTGATATTTTACTCAGCTTAATAGCTGCTACTTGTTTCAACCTTATGTGCAATTAGTTTAATTTTGTAGATTTCAAGGACTATCGAAAATTCCAATATCAGCTTAATGAGAAGCGCTGGCCTCGTAAGGAACGCCGTAGTGGTTATTGTATTATTTAACTTGGTGAAGCTATTTTTCGAAGTATAGTTTTCCCTTCTCTGCCAAATATCGTGATCTACCAACTTCTCTCAAATATGGATTTCATAATTGCTTGTCAATTTCACATGCAAAACAATTGTCGTGTATCATTGTTGCAGTTTCTAAAATGTCCTGTTCTCGCCAACCTGTCAGCTTCTTTCTTCGTATTTTCTTTGGTAATCATGAAGTGCCCTTTCATATAACCTCATCTTTATTTTGAACTTCAGAACCACCTATTCGTCAAACTTTGTCAGGATTTATTTACTTTCCGCTGCAGCCAATTGGATAATATATCCTGAGATAATTCTTGAGCATTCCCTTGTATGTGATCACTGAGTTAAGCTCTATTTATGCAACAAGTCACCTAAAATTAAGTGTCAATCCATGTTAGTTTATGCTTGCATGATATACACTAACTCAGATTTTGACCAATTATTCATCATTTCATGTAAGTAGTCATGAAACAATGTGTAATTTTTCTAGGCTATCATTACTATACTAATAGTTTGTTCAAAACTATTTGACGTTTGAGTGAAACTGCCGTTTTCAATTACTGTGGTCTGCATAGGCAGTTGTACATCCAGAGAAAAATAAATTGTATGCTTATTTTTATCCCATTCTCATGAAACGTAATTCCCAGACAACATAGCATTTGTATTACATCAATGATACACAAAATATACGTGACCAATTACATATGTATAAGATGGAATATGATCGTATTACATCCGTATGTTTCATGCATAAGTGCTTCAAAAGTCCCCCACGGTGTATTTATATGTGCGTATTAAAAATTGGAAATCTGAATACCCATATATGAAATATACATATGTATCTACAGGCCCTGGTACATGAATTATAAATATTGATTTTCTGGCCCACATCCACATAATATACGTATTCATTATAAGGTGCATCTATGCAAAATTTAAAATTTACACCATTTATGTTTTAAATTCAGAGCAAATTTATTCTGTTCAAATGCGCTGTGAAAAAATGTGTTAAATGAACATTTTCAGAAATGAGACACCCGTAGAATTGATCAAATGGAGGAATAAATGTATGGAAACTAGAACTTGCGGGGCTGTCCGTAATGCCAAACATTGCAGAACCACAATAGGTTTGTTTCCTTCATCAAAGAAAACGAAAGCCATTGATTGCAATTCCTTACCCACCATTAGTGTATTCATAATGTACAAATTATGTATTTGGTTTTAGAAATACTGGTTTAGACGAATGGCAACGGTCAATTTTAACCTCATTTGAAAAAGGCCAGATTGGCGCCCATGCGATTCCACTCCACATGACATCACAGAGACCTAGTTTCTGTACGAGTAGATAGGAGTTTTACATTGTCTGAGATTACCAATGCATGCAAGATGCAAAGAGCTCAGGGAAACATGTCTTAATAATCACATATTAAAACTGCCTTAGGTCGTAAAGTTTCCTTCGTTTGATAGCGTATTAATAATCCTTATTTAAGCCAAGCGCTACCTGCTAGCAGCCTGCGTCCTATCAGCGCTAAAAGCCTCGCCCCAACGTCACCTCAATGGGCAACAGCTGGAAACAGAAATACATCACACGGAGTTTTCCCAGCATTTCTACATAACCGTCGCGTTTTCGCTCGCTTGAAAATTTTCACTTTTCATTTAATCACGAAAAATAGATATTGTCATTCAAAAATCTAAGAGCGTGAAATTCGTACTCCAGGAGTAATAATCTTTCGATTTAGGCGATAAAAAAATAATAGAAAACCACCCTGTTGTGATGTAATTTTGGCGAATAACTTATAAATAGATGATTTGAATCGTATAGTAGCACATCTTTGGTCAAAATATTGAAGAACATGCACACAAGAATACTCTCTTCAATCACAATGGAGGACTGTGTGCGTGGTTCACACTACTATAATTAATTTAACCCACAGAAAAAGGAGAAATCATGCCTTACCTTGATTATCCAGTAGCAGGAAACTGTTGGAGCTTCCTTCTACTTTAGCATAAGATGCAGGATGGAAGCATATATCCAGCAAAACTGGAGCACAGCATTGAGTTGAGTACACAATGCACATGCACCGGTTAGCGAGAATTACAATACTATATGAAATATACCATTAAGGTGAGGTGGGGTAAGTGCGACTTCGGGGTAAGTGCGACCCCCCCCTTCAGGAAAATCGTATTTCCGTTCTCGAAGCAGGCGGCGGTCGTGCAACATATTCCACATGAAACCAGAGCCAACGACTTTGTAATACTTATCCCTTAATTTCTCGTTCCACATGCTTAGGAAATATACCCGTCCGTTCATCTCGTAGTCTTAGTTGGTTGTAAGGAGAGGCTACACCGCAGTTCCCTCAGAATCAACGCATCGGAGGTGTTAGGCAAGAACTATATCTTGTTTTCTCTTCTTCATGGATTGATTTTCCTTGCTTTACTTTAAATTTAGGAACTCGGGTCATTATATTTAGTTTAGATGGGGGGTGGCACTTTCCCCATCGTAACCATTCATTCCTACCTTCCGGGGAAGGTGCGACCCCGTTGCTTGGGGTAAGTGCGACCCCCTGTCGCACTTACCCCAGGCTACGAGGTTGAAGTATGGATTGAATTTTTAGTTTCTGTCTAACAGTTCTTGCGTTAAACTTTTAGTTTCTGTCTGGCAGTTCTTGCGTTAAACTTTCTTAAATAAATGTTACAAAACACCAAAGTTTATAAAACTAGGTCTTTTAATTAGAGTCCTCTCATCGGCTTTTATTTTGAAGGTTTATCTGATAAAGATAGCTGACTTCAGTTTGTTGATTGATTATGATAGGGCATTGGATATCATGTCTTCTGACGAAGAGGATGTAGATGACATGGTATTAATGCCTGAAACAAGATAGCATGAGTCGAAAAAGTTTAACAAATTCGGTGACTAACATTCAAAGTGGAGATTGGATTCTGGCTAGATTCAGCAGCAAAAAGTCAGTTGCTCACTATGTAAGGAAAATTCTGGAGATTAATGAATAAGGTGATCCCGTGGTATCCCTTTTTGAGGACATTTTTTGGAACTGAAATAAGTTTCACCTGTCCACGGAATGAGGATTCCAGCGAAATACCTAGGGAAGATGTTATAAAATATTACCGAAGCCCTCTGTCGGCCGTTGAGGAAAGTTAACGTTTTGCCTATCTTTTTCAGGGGAAAACTTAAAATAAACAAATAAATATTCAATGTTCAATTGGTTGAAGACCATGAGTTTGTCTTCATTTTGCTTTTTTATATTAATAATTTAAGTTACGTTAGAGAAGAAATTCTTTGTTCATTACAATCTTGTTTGTATTCAGATTTGTTGTCATATGCAAGATTTATAATTTTTTTATTATTTTTAATTTATTCAGCTTTTATGCACACTAGATATTTTAAATACACTTTTGTATTAATGTGTAACATACTGTTACTATCATTAAAAAAACACATTTAACAACAATTCCATACTGTGCCATAATTAACCAAAAAACGCGAAAAAAAAAATCTACTTACATTACCTAAGATAAAAGTTGATTTCTCAAGAATGGTTAAACATAATTTGGTACTTTAAAAGAAATGTACAGCTGAATTTCTGGGCAAATCGCACTTACCCCATGTGCCACGTAATGTATAAATATATTGCACATCAGCCATGGGACGCACTTGCCCCATGTACGGGGTAAGTGTGATCCCTCTACAAGATTGTAAGTAAAAATTTATAAAAGTTACCACTTTACAGAGAGAGGATTTTTAATCTAATTATCATTTTCAGTGATTCACATATATATTATACATTGAATCTCCTGTTTTTAGCTAGCCTAGAAAATTTTCCTAAGCTAGTTAAAGTTGATGTATGCTATTTAGGGGTCGCACTTACCGCACCTTACCTTACATATTTTATAAAATCGTAAAATAATGATAAATAAGTTGCTAGTTAAGTACGGGTGGTACGGATTTTCTTTTAGTTATAAGGATAGATGACGGAGTTCCTCCAATTGCACTTCCTTGTAGTTGCAGTTCAGATGCCAAAAGAGCTGGGTATACCATAATGATTACAGCGATACAACTGTTTCATTCACTTGCCATGCTTAGAGCCATGAAGTTGATAGTTTAATTTGTCTTGTTATAACAGTTATCTTAAAATTTAGTTTGAAAATTTAATTTCACTTTTGTTTTTGCTATGTATTGGAACTATATTTTGTTTTTTTTTTCATTTGTTTTGAACCATTTTTCAATTAGTATATTTTGCGGATGGAGACTGTAATTTACATATGTAATATGTCTGTATTTCACATGTATTACAAATTAACATAAATATGGCCACCATCTTCACTCTTGCTCACTTTGACCTGTATATGATTTGTTTTTAAACTTTCTGGGTATAACTTCAAATGGATGAACGATCACTGAAATAAAGAAATCTGGCGTTTGCAGTGAAAATAATTATTTGTGGAAAATGTGTTTATGAACATTTCATTAGGCTCCACAGTAATCTACCTCCCAAAATTACAGGAAATATACATAAGTATTTTTTGTGTATTTTGGACCATATGTATCCAAATAAAAAAAATACAATATGTATTTATCATGTAAGACATGCCACTTTTTAATGTATGATTAAAGAGGAAATACATTGAATAATACGCATGTATTTTAGATGTTAAATGTGACAAATATGCATATGTATATCCAAATGTGTGTTGTGAGGGTTGGATTATTAAAGAAAGAATTTTAAAAATTTCCTCCTCTTAGTAATCCACTATGGTATTGAAAATTTTCAATTCCCTCATGTCTAACGTATTTAGTGAAATTTCATGTTGCATCAAAATATATTTAAAATCCACAGTCACAATCTCATTAACTTTATAATGCCTATGCATGAATTAATACGGTCAAGTAGCTGGAGATGTTGGATCTTGTCCAGTTTTCCATCTCTTAAAGAGCTATTTCATATTTAAATTTAATATAGATTTGTAATTCTATCCCACCACTGATAATTTTAAGTAAAGCGCTAGAACTAAGTAATTCACCAAGATTAAGAACTAAGGTTCACTATGATGAAAAATACAAAGTCAAGTCAAAATCTGAGTCAGTGGGTTTGATGCCTGTATGAACTGACATGGAATGACCCTTAAGCCTTGACCTATCTGTTATCTTTGTCAAAGCATCTTCATTCTCAAACATGCCATACTGAGTTAAAATTCGGCTAGTTAAGAAGGAGTAAATATTCATAACATAAATCTAGTACATAATCAGTGCAAAAATTAAACCTTATTATGTGCTGGTTGTTTTTTACCCGTTAAGAAAAATACATGAACCCTAAATATATATGAAATCCTAAATATATTGTTAATACTTATGAAATACTAATTACCTTAAGTTAATTATGTTTCTCCATTTCAGTACTTACAGCTCTATGAGGCAAATTGCCATGTAGATATTTTTTTTTGTTCTTGAGTCATTTTCACCAGGCATTATTATCATATCATCATAAGTAAAGGGAGGCCATTCATCATTTTCTGTTTTGGCTCTTGCCCTCTGTTCAACAATCCAGCCCAATGTCTCTCTAACAAGGGGAGACCACTTAACTTGCTCCGCCTTTTTCAATGCCGTATTTTTTATAGCATTCGGAATGGCGAACACATCTCTGAACTGATAGTGGTTCCATTGAATGGGCCTTAGTTAGGCTGTAATTAAATAATTTTCGAGCAGTATTTTTAACAAGCGCTATATAATGCAAAAGTAATGCATCCCCATACAGATGGGTTGGTTAGTCTAGAGGTAAGCATCTCTGGCTCTCACCTGGGGTGTCAGGGTTCGAGGCCTCGTCACGGCAGTACATTTTGTAGTCTTCATTTTGATCATGCGGTGACAAGTATTTCACTAATTTTAATTGCAGTAAAGATAGGTGTGAGAAAATTTTTTATCATCATAACGGCGATTAGGTATTTAAGCAGTGTCATTTTGGATGCGGTGATATGAAGACTACACTTGCTACCATCCTCAAAAATATGCAGAAAGATAAACGGTGGGCAGTGACAGTGGCTTTTTTTCAAAGAAATTGCATTTGTAGGTGGTCCTCTTGTTGTTATGCTGGAGGGCTGCGGAAGATGGGAAGCAGCGAGAACAAGACACATTTGGCGAAATTGTTGATTTTATATAATCAACCTCTATTCTATCCTCTTTGTTAATTGAACTAATGTTTTGGAATGGCTCTTTTAGCATGTAGATACTTGAAGTAAACTTTGGAGTAATGTGAATTACAAGTGCTTGAGAGATATGGCAATTTATATTTGTTTTGTGTTCTTATTTATTACATCTGCACGTACATTGCTGCTCGCCACGAGTCTTAGTGGCATGTGCTTTCGCAAGAAAAGTTTTTCATTTTTAATTTGGAAGTAGATCAGTATAAGTAATACAAAAAATTAGCATTTTAGCATACACTAACCCGTGGTAGTGTAGTCCACATCCATAATGTCACTGCTTAAATACATTTTAAAAAATTCTCACACCTATGTCTGTTGCAATTAAAACTAGTGAAATACTTGTCGCTGCATGATCGAAATGAAGACTACAAAATATACTGTTGTGATGAAGCCCTCCCCGGGTGAGAACCAACCCATCTGTATGGAGATGCGTTATTTTGGGATTATATAGCGTTTGTTAAAAATACCACTCTAAAATTATATAATTATTTACAGCCAAACTAAGGCCCATTCAATGGAACCACTTTCAGTTCAGAGATGTTTGCCATTCCGAATGCCATAAAAAATACGGCATTGAAAAAGGCGGAGCAAGGTACGTCTCCCCTTGTCAGTAGTTTCTATTGCACATTTTAACTGCCACATCACTTTAGCGTATCTGATACCAAATGCTGATGAGTAATAGCTGATTCCCTCACCCTTATCTGGTAATGAATTTTTTGGCCTACATTTTTTTTCTCTCATTACTGCGTCCTTCATAAATTGTTTTTGCCTTCCTAGCCATGTGTTTTAATGGTGTGGTGTGGTGTAGGATCAGGGTAGCTCAAGAATCCACAAGCACTCTTCTCTGCTGACCAACCCCTGATGAGTTGGGGACTGCACCCAAAGAGTCTGTCCAAAAAGATGCTGTGGAAAAAATTTAACATGACAGAGAATTGGTTGTGTTGCCTGGCCTAGGTTGATATTTGAGGGATCCTAAATAGCTGAAATGGATTTTTGCTGCTGGCTCTAGCTTGAGAAAGGATGCATTTGAATGTCTGTAGTTGCATGATCCATGTTCATCAGAATGGTATAAAACTGAAGCGTCATCAATGGGGGAGTTAACCCATTTATTTCCGGAAAGCCTGGCTCGTATTTTGGGGATTGTGAGCCCTAATGTAATAATTAGCACCATAAGGTGTGGAATTAACATAACTTGTATCATAATATGTAGAGTTAATCATATGCCTAGGATGCAACCGTGGACTATGGAATCCCATCCTCAATGGTTGATACAGAGGATATAGGTCTTGTGATTCAGTTGATCCCTTTCTAGAAGAGTGCCTCTGTTCTCAGCAATAGGAATGCTTCTGGAGGTCTTTTTTGTAACTCCCATCATCCTAATTGTTATACACGTTGATTTCTTTGTTACAGATGGAGCAGATAAGGCGCATAAACCGACTGTGGGCCTCGGACAGTCTATTTCTTCGTGAGAACCTGCTGATCCCCACACCTGACCATCAACGAGAGCTCTCTACGCCTGAGCTTGAGGCTGCTCTTGCCAGTCCACTGTCCTCTTTCGAATTCCTGGCGTCAGCCAGCCAGGACCCAGCTACGTCACCTATCATGCGCGAATGTGTGGCTTCCGAGTCGCAGGAGAATGTGTCTGCCCAGAGAACAGAGGACGAGAAGTCTGTGCTGCAGTTTCTGGGAGAGATTGATAACTCAATAGCCCACACAAAGAACATGGTGAAGAAAATTCAAGTGTCTAGCAAGTGAGTTGTTTGAAATGCTTCATCGTTTCACTTTGTAGCATTCATTGCTGCTTCTCGTCTTTTTTATTTTTTCTCTCGCTTTTGCCTGTTGCAGGTGGTACCATTGTCTGGAAACTAATTTTATTCGTGAATTGATAAAAATTTAAGACTCCTCTTCATATCCTTTCTTTGTGCTTGAGTACTCTTCTAATCCCTAAGAGGCATAAGGTTGAAAAAGATGAAAGACATTAAAATTAAAGCTAATCTTATTTCATAAGAAATTGTTTGAACAACGGCACAAAGTCCTCCTAATAAAGCATAAAAATCAATTAGATGATCAACCAGCAATTATTGCAGTATAAACCCTGAAACCATCTCATAAATTTATAATTTTTTCCCACTTTGTAGTTACAACCTTAGTTAATATAAATCCAAACCATTTTGGCCAAAAAAGCAGTACACCCATGTCTCGTATAGCGCAAGGGATGCGTTCCTTGGGGTCTTAGCGCTATACGAATTTGCGTTATACGAGAGCGTTTTAACATTGGGAAGATAGGGATGCGTTCCTGGTACCATAGGTCTTGGGTATTGAATTTCCTCTTAAACATATATATTCCCATAAATAGCCTTAGAAAACATTATTTATAAAAATGTTTATAGTTTAAAACATCTTTAAAGATAGTATGCACGCATTTGAAGACTTTTATTCACGTTAAAAAAAATTCTTACGTGCTTTTGAAATTCCCTCCTGTCGTGTGGGTGGGCTAACATCTGCTATCTCAGGGGTTCGTAATGCATTGCCGGCAGTTGTCGATTTTTCAAACCAGTCTAAAAACAACTATTGTGTCACCCAGGCCCTTTTGTCGCTCATCGAAATGACAGGCAAATGCTACTTACTAAGGCCATTTCATAGCTAGCGGAGTTTATAATTGATAAATCATTTTAATTTGAAGTCCTCCGAGTCATTAGCAGCTACGTGAAACAGTCTTTAAATGCCTTGAAACCTGACCCAGGTTTTCTTTCCCTGAAAATGAATGAACGAGAATGCATTCTTTTCCAAAAGAATATCGTCTCGTCAACACTAAAAACTAGTTGAGGGGGAAAGGAACCACTTTCAATCACAGCTTGGAGTTCATCAGAAAATGTTGTGATGACTGCGCTATCAACACTTGCAGATTCACCTGATATCGCCGCACTGAAAATACCTGCTTGCCGTTTAAATTTTGGAACCAACCGGAGCTTTCACTAAATGTCTCGGAGCGATTACCACTTTCGTCTTTTTGTACTGATTCACTATGAACTTTCCGTATGTGTAGACCGCTTGGTTGAAGTTGGTGCGGCTGAGGTCACTGATGTTTTAACTTCGTCTTTATTCAGAATAAGGCATCGTGCATTTAAACTTCCGCGCAATACCGCTTTGACGTTCTCCATTTTCAAAGCAAATGACCTCTTTCAATTTCTCTTCTAGGTTAATGGTTTTTCTTGATAACTTCTTGATTTTTCTACCCGCATTCCTATTTTTTGCCATTTTCTCTTGGTCCTTACTCTGCATGGCTCTATCAAAATCACCTTCTACTGCTCGACTGTATTCTTGAGACGCAGAGGGCCTACGACTGCGGGGAGGGAACGAAGCTATTGTGTTTGAGACTCTATAGTGGACCCTCTTATATGTTGATGCTATTCATGCACCACTCGGCCACCGCTCCATTTCTCCCCCGTGAATACCGATGACGTTGAAGGCTTTAGCGTAGCCCCTCTACCTGGAAGTCAATCGCCCGATAACCTATGACGGCCAAAATTACGTCTCAACCAGTATTTCTTAAAAAAAACTCATTTCCACTAGCCCCACGCTTAATTAATGATCTAAATTAAGTCATTCTGTTAAGGAGACGAGATAAATTACTCCGGTAGGCCGGCTATCTAGACCCAATGACGAGTAATACTTTTGGCCATTGCACAGGAATGGATTTCGATTAATACTAGAGATGGGTCGAATAGCAGATTTCTCGAATTCGAATATCGAATTCGAATATTAAATCATTGCTCGAATATTCGAATACCTCGAATTTCGAATACCTCGAATACTAAATGATGAATGCTGGAATGTTTGACTCGGTTGCCTATGCAGCAGGCAACACAAGATTTTGGGGAGTAATTTTGATTTCCTTTAAATGATTCGAACAGGAATTTAGCTGATTAATGAATATTTTAATTTTATGGAAACAATTGGGCATATCATTAATTCAACTAACATCGCTTTACCCCCACTCCTGCTGCCAAGTGCTAGCTGACAATCTGAGGCATTTTGCAAAATACAAGCTCTATTCCACCGGATTTTCTTGAATTATTTTCAGTCCATCTTTGGGAGTTCTCACGAGATAAGAAGATGAATTGGAATTGCTATCAGGGAGAAACCAAATATTCTGAGAAAATATCCCTTTGTCTGGGACTGTAACAATAAAGATTTATAGCACCACTCATAAATTGTAACTTGATATATGTTTTCGGAAAAAAATACCGCGTCAACTTCCGAGAAGCTCTGCTGCTCATATCGAGTTTCGCCAGAATGCTAAGTCTCCGTCGTATTTTGACATTTATTTCGTTGCGTAAAATGCTTAAATAAACTCAGAAATACGTCGTGTTTGGTCTTATTCTTTTTGAAATTACGCGCACATTACTAATATTTCAATCCAACAAAGGTGTAACATCAATTGACGAAAGTCATTCTTCGACACCTTTTGTGCTAATAGATGACTCATGCAGCGGTTGACCTCCACAGAAATGGGGAACTTCGATGCTGTTAGGAAAAAAAAGGTCAGTGGGGGAGAAAAGGGAGGGCCCGAAACACGATTCTATTGTTCTCGAGTAACTTGGATATTTTTTCGAAGCTAAGGTCTTCGTAATATGATCCCTGCGCGAGTTGTGACCTTTTTTTTTATTTCGAAGAAGAGGAAAGCCTTAGAAAGCTAGTGCCGAATGGAGAGGGATACCGGATCTTGGGAAATGCGCTAATGTAAGTATCCCACGGTAGTCACAAAGCAGTTGACTTCCAGAAATGGGGAACTTCGAAGCAGGTAGCCAGAAAAAGGTCTGTGGGTGAGGAAAGGGGGGAGGGCGTGAAACACGTTTTTATTGTTCTCGTAACTCGATCTTTTTTTCGAAGCAGGGGTCTTCTTAATGCGATCCCTGCGCGAGCTGAGACCTTTTGATTTTGGAGAAGAGGAAAGCTTCAGAGTGGGTGAGGCGAGTCCTGAATGGAGGGGGATAGCGGATCGTGGGAAATGCCCTAAGGTTGCTATCCCAAGGCACTGAGGTTCTCCTGGTGGGGGGGAATCGGAGATTTTCGGATTTTTTCACCCGACCATTTTCGGTTCCCCTCGTCGAACTATTTTCACCGCTAAAATCCACGAATTTGATGTAATTCGTCAACTTGCGTAAAACGGCGCTGCGAGCACTAAATGACTAGAGTTCTCATTTTTCCGAGTCAACTACCAACGATGTGCGAGTGACAGTGTATGACGCGAAATTCAAAGTATTCGAGGTATTCGAGGCGGTACTTTTCGCATAACTATTCGAAACCTCGAATATCGAATACTTTCTAATATTCGAGGTATTCGAGTATTCGCGGATACTATTCGCACATCTCTAATTAATACATAAACAAAAAAGAAGATTTGAGGCAAGTAATAATATTAATATGCGTAAAATGATAGAAATTTCGTTTGTACTTAGCGCAAGTTCACGTTTTATCACGAGAGCGTTTAAGATATTTGATTAGGCTACACTGCGTTGCAATGTTTTCCCGAGGAACGAATTTGCACTATATCAAAATTGCGCTATACGAGACATGGGTGTACTTCTTAAGCTATGAGTATTTGTATGTACCCAGTCACTGAAGAAAATTCTGCCTTTTGTTCACATTATACCTAATTTTGGAATTATTATATAAACAAACATAAGCAAGCTATGGTAATAAAAATTTATATGCTATAATCACATAGCTTTAGTTTTCAAAAATCATGTGAAAGATTTGTTCTATGAATATTAAAAATAGCCGATTTGACAAATTTCATTCATGAGCAACATTTTCATGTGCAACCTCATTTAACATGATATAACCACCTACGTTTAATGTGCTGTTGACCATAGAAAAGTATGTTGTTAGGAGCAATTTCAGACATAGTCATTGATATAGTTACAGAAAGCCGTTATCCCACTAACTCTTTGTTGAAAAACACCACTTTTTCAACTTCTAATGACAAAAAAGGGAGTACTCGTAAAGGACTGACATTTTTTATACGACGAGTGGTAACTTTCTTTTTCTTTTATGGTATGAAATCCCCAATATTTTAATGTTACATGTGAAACGGCAGACTCACCCATATTTCAGGACTTCCTACCATATGAGGAGTAGGTTTCCTCTCAGTCCATTCACATTATAATGCTATTTCTGTCACATTAGTAATTGTAATATTTACTTGTACACAAAGTGAAAAATCTGCATGTTTGTAGAATCTAATCAGTGGCTATTGGTATTCTGTCCAATACTCAGACCACTTTCCACTCCAAAATCCTGTGCTCCTGTGGTTGTTGATTGATTGAAATATGCAAATAATTTACATAGGGTTAGACCCCCTGAGTGCTTGAGGCATCGAATGCCATCAGCTTGAGCTGTACATGGAAAAACCAGAATATGCACCATTTTGAATTTTATTCAAGGGAAAGGTTGTGGAAAGTCAGGGTTCCATAATTAATTTCCTTTTATTTTTAGTCCCCCACCTTCAGGCAAAATTACAGCTCTCTAGGTCATTGGGAAGTGGTCTGGAATTGGTAATTCTCAGTGGGTAGTCAGTCGTGTACTTCCTGTGAGGGCCTTCACAAGTTATGAAATTAGTACCGCAGTCAAGATTTTCTCGCTCCTAGAAAAAAAGTGTTATCAGGGGTCCACTGCAGCCCCTATATTTGCGGCTCACATCTTAACACTTTCACTGCTGGCCATTTTGATGAAAAATATCGCTGTGAGCGGCAGTGGTTTTTCTGCATAACCAAGTAGATATGTCTCTATGGATACCGTAAAAAATAATAATAAAAATCCTATGATTGTTTTAAACAAATAAAACGAAGGACGCACCGGTGCGTCTGCCGCTCACAGCATTGTCAAAGCTATGCAACCCGTGTCACATCGTTATGCAACCCGCTATACAAATATTTTTATCTCCCTTAATTCTAATCTAACGTTCATATATTTCAACTTATTTTGCAAATAAATAGATATATTTAAAAATTTGGAGTATTCGAAAATTATAAAATTTTATTTATTTTTAATTAAATAATATTTTTCTCGTAAATAATTACAGATACATAATTTACTCGTGGTTTTGGGATAACTTTCAAGAATCATACTGAAAAAACACTAGAATGAAGAGTGCTATTTAAGTCAGCAATAAATATAAGACCTAAGAAAATATCCTTAAGCATAAAACCGTTTTTTATGGGCAATCTGGATCGTAAGTGCTAACATATTTTCTCACTCTGTTTTTGGCACTTACTCTGCACTTCTTTCTTCCTTTTTTTTCATTTCCAAATTATGTGGTGAGTGAACATGTTTAGGGGAACTCATTGAAGGCATTACCTCAGGTTGGACATTTAGCAATGAGTTTATTGATTCATCGCGGTATTCTAACAAATTTACACGTTTCCCACTAAATCTTTGGTATAGAATGAAAGAATGAATCATTATTATCTGAATAAAGTATATTCTCAACTTTAGGTACCTACGGAGAATTTTTGATTCGCAAAGACAATATGACAACAATTTATCGGTCTTGTCTTTGCCTCCAATATGTTTATTGTAAGCGTCCACCATACTGGGCTAAGTTGAAACCCTTTCCCGCCTGCCCGCAGAATCGTGTCCATACTCAGACGAAATCATCTTCACATCTCTTTTATCCCCCCATTTCAAAACGCACCCCCCATTATATCGTAGCAAGCCGCAAATTCACCCTTCTCTAATTTTTTTTAAATATATCCGGGTTATTTTTCCTTTTCATTAGCAGAATGACTGTACAGTATGTTTTCTCTGTACTTACAGTATGTTTTTGCAGACAATGGAAAAGGCTCACACTGTCGTAAAATTATCCCTGTACACATGCCCCTTATTTTTAAAATTTGCCAACAATTTATGAGTCACTTTCTCTGCGTTCCCTGCTCCCCCCACTTTTTTACCCTCGGTGCCACAATATATCAAGCAATCCAAAACCAAACCGTATTGCAAACAAAAAGTACACTTCACTCATACTTGCTTGGAATGTATCATGCAAGGGCCGTATTTTGTAAAATAGATCAAGTGTTAGCCTTCAACCACATTTCTATCTAATTGTAAGTGCATAGTGAGAAATATTTGCAAAAGCTATCTCGAGACCTGTATGTGGAAAAAACAGGGAGATAATATTTTTCAGATATTTTCCAATAATATTATAATCTACTAAGAGAAATAAAGCCCATAGGAAATAGAAGGTCAAAAAAGTTTCCAATTATCTTCGACTCAAGACTTATTCCAAGACGTTATTCGCATTTGGAGAAGTATTATTTCGAACCACATATTCAGCATTGATATACGTTTCTATTACAACTCAAAAAACATCATTGGCAATGAGTCGTAAGTCGTAAGGATTCCTGCTGGGAGCATTAAATTTTTTGTCCTGAGGTGCCAGAAAAAAGGATATCTGTTACTTAGAGTTCAGCTTTGTACCATAAATTGAAGTTATTTGAGTGCTTTCGGAACAGTTTTGATGATGGTGCATGGGCGTTTTCTTCCTGACTCTCTTCGAACGACTCCTGTGGAATTCCTTCCTGGGATGCATTATCTTCCTTGCTGTCCATCTCCTCATCAAACTACTTGAGGATATCCATCAACTCTTAATTAGTCTTTTTCTTCAAAATTCTCTAAGGATATTCATCTCTTTTTTCATAACGTTCCCGCTGAACCAGGTGTTGATGCTACTGGCTCCTCAGCCATCAAATGTAATGGGAAAAAATCAAGATATTCAGGTAACAGGTGACACCTCCGATGATACTTCAGAGGATAGATATCTCCGAAAATCGAGCATATCAATGTATTCCGAAGGCCCCAAGCACCTAGTACTTTCCTGTGGCAACGTCTTACTTGATATGATATTTTGGCGAGAGGGCGTGGAGGGATGAGAGTGAAAGGCATGCCTCGACGACACTGTTTTTATAGGCCAGACGAAAAGATATCCGCATGAAATGAGACGAAATATTACCCTTTTTTTTCACACATTATTGTGATCGTCTTGGAATTCCCGGTATTACATTTCCGTCATATCGGCATTGAATTTCATTCTCAAGGTCAATGCTAATGGATCCTGTGTAAAATATTTTATCTTGATATGGTGGTCGATTTCAGTTTCGTTTGTAATGTATACGCAGAGTGTGGTAATTATATTCCTATCTGTCAGTTTAACAAAGTATATAACCTTTGCAATTGGCCCGTAATATAATGAGACACTTGTCTATAATATTGTGATTCGGGGTTTTGTGGGACAAGTGATGTTCAGCAACATTTTTCATTATATTTCAGAAAAATTCGGCAACATTACGGCATGTTTACATAATCAATCTGCTATATGGAAGAATAAAAGAAGAGTGCAATGGATTATAATTCATTATTATCAAAGGGGATTACATAATGCCCCTCGATATGCCTTATGGTAATAACTTCTTAGAGCTAACTTTTTCCGCGTTATGCACGATAAAGGTACATGTGTAGAAAATTCTGGCATCGAACCTGGGTCAACTACGCGTATTACGTTTTCAAGGGATTAATCATCGCTAAACGTAATATCTATTATGTTCAAAAGAAGCAACCATGACAATTGTTCAAACCAATCTGTTCACATATTTTTGCTATCTTCAGGTATATCGATACATTTCCACATATTCGAATAAACTGAATATAAAACTTTATTTGACATAAATAATATTTAGAAGAGTTTTTGATGCATACGAGACCCATTTATCTCCGTTTCCGAGACGATTAAGTTCAGAAAAATTAATATATCATAAAAATCACGAAAAAATGGAAAAAAGATGTAAAAGTAGTTACAGTAAAAAATGACAGTTGATTCCTAGAAACGACGGCCAATACGGAATAGTGCGGAATGTAATAGAGTAGCGAGAGGTAATTTGGAGCGCCCAAGACGTTCTCGGCTGATTCTATGGGCATTTGAAAACGGGCCGAAGCAGGACGCACCGGTGCGTCCTCCACTCAGCGTTATAGTTTGCGCAGGACGCACCGGTGCGTCCGCCGCAGCGAAAGTGTTAAACCTACATCCTACTTTCTCTGCTCATCCTGCTACAACGCAACCCTCAAAGCATATCTGTATGCCTACCGAGCCTCCTATCAACAAAGTAGCCAATTTCCTGGTCCAGAAATTCGTATTTGTTGCATGGAGATATTATGTATTAGGTTGTGCATTATTGCGTTGCCCTGTATTTGTACTTGCTGATGTTGCACAGCTGTCTGTGACTTATGGTTTTTTGGCTTGTTTGTTGTCCTATGGCTCTGAGGAGGACTGAGTGAGTTGTTTTCTCTGCCTTCAGAGTACTGTAAGTAACGAGCAACTTTGTACCATCTTAGGCTCTGGCACAAAGTTATTTCCTCCTGGGATTAAATTCACCATGATAAAGTGATTTGGCATAATTGTAGCATACCTGATTGTAAAAGGGAAGATCCAGGTTTGAATCCCTTCTGTTTTCCAGTAGTTGGTACCTTGCTTGGTTTCTACCTTTTGCAGTGCATCTCACTGTCTGTGTCAGTTTCAGGGAGGAGGAGCAGGAGGGTGTTGCACCTGTGGGCAAGAGGCGACCCCTTCACTCGAGGTTGCACCCCAACCACCAGGGCGCACAGAACCACCGGAACACCACCAAGCCAAACAATCACCATGTGAACAACAAGCACCACAATAATCATGGAGGGAGCAGTGAGGAGGACAAGAGGGTAGGCATTGAACCCCTGCCTCCTGTCGTCTTGACTCAGGGCAAGAAGGTGAGGTCATCTATGCAGCGCTTGGAGCAGGAGGCAGATGAAATGTTTGAGTTATAGCCTCACACCCTCAACCTGTATTGCTACATATCGCGCGCAAGGAGTGAGAGACATGGATTCACTCATCATCCTCTGGTGACAAGGGTAGAGTGAATGTAGTCCACAATTGCAGACTCCTCATCAATCGCTCTCTTCATGCGAATAATGGAATTGTTGTAAATGACATGCTTCCACTGTTAATCTCATCGCATGGGGTCTTAGTGTGGGAATCTAATCCATTGGTAAATTTGTTGAAGCGTTCAGTTTGAAGATTTTTCTTGAGTTGTGTTGTCATTTTATCCTTTCCCAGTTTGTGTTTGGGTATCATTTTACTCTGATTGATTTGTGTTTTGTGGAAATTGTCCCTTGTATGTGTTACACTCATTAGCAGTCAGTCAGCTGTGCCATCGACAAGTGCTCTTTGGCAGTGGAATGCTAAGTTTGCAAATTACCACATCGCTGCATCCCTCTGCTACTGGGTAGCATTTTTATCATTTTCCTTTGTATGACTTAAGTCTAGGCGGCTTATATTTCATCCCAAGGAATGAATGTTATTGCAATGTAACTTTGGTTTGTTATTTGTGAATGAGTGTGTGTGTGTGTGTGACTGCGACTAGAAAGCACATTTTATTCATATATTCATGTTCTGCATGTGCTTCATGTTGCAGAAGTTACTATTGTTAATACTGTAAAAAGAGTTGGATAGTTTCTTGGAATCCACCATAAGTTTCGTTTGGTCTAATCTTAGGATTGAGTAGGGGTGTGTTCAGTTAATCTCTCTGCTTCATAAATATATTTTTAGTTATATTGTGAACAAGAATATTTTTGTTACTAAGAAAAATGTTAATAAAACTTTTTACTACCAATTGCTTTTTCTGTTTTTCATATTTAAAAGGCAAGGTGTCTTTCCTGGAGTGGACCGTTTCCCTGAGTCGTAACAACTTTCTCGAGTGCTTTCATGTCAGAATTCACAGGGATATTTAAGTTTTTTATTTTATTTTTTTATATTATTAAATCACTATTAGTAGTAGTAATTTAGAAGTATGTGTACCTCAAACCCTCTTGAGTGACTTTAAATGCCCGTAGTCCTCTCCACGCGTCCTCAGAACACCATGCCTCAAGCGTGGGTGACACACCAAAGGCATCTGAATTTTTCATTATGAATTCATATTTCTCAAACTTCCATTCATGTACTTTTAGTGAGTATGAATGAGAGACATATCTGCTTGCTTTTTTCTGTGCATCTTTGTTGTCTGTGTTTGTGTGCTTGTATTTTTTTGAATATTATTTCCAGCTGATGACAGGAAAGACATTTTCCTCTAGGAGCAGCGTACGCTGGATGCTAATGAAAGATATCCTTCCACTCATTCTCTGACTTATATGTGCTTTCATAGCGATCGAGTGTTCTGTGTGGGGATGTGGAATGATTACCTCAAAGGTCCATTATCATGTGCCCTTCTGCCTCATCATTTCCTTTCTCTTCCATTGCGGCAATGATAGTGAAGGCATGGTTGGTCCAGGCATTGTCACTCAATGCTTCTCTGAATCTAGAAGATATGCCAGCATCTGGTATCTTATTTATACATACATTTGAAGCTTAGGATTTGGGTTTTTTCATGGCTACGTTTGCTTTGGTGTTTATTTTTTGTTTTTTTTTCTGCCTTGGGTTCATTTCATATCTGAACCCCTCTTTAGATGACCATGGCTTCTAGCTCTTGTGAGTTGTCCTATGAGCAAGTGCTTGAAGCTCTGGAAGAAAAGAGTGCAGAATGCTCAGATATCACTTTGGAGGTATCAATTGGATATTCCCTGGATTCCAGTAATGAAGAGGATATACCATCTCATTTTTCTGTAAAGTTTCAAGAAAATAATTGGGAATAGAATGACAATGCTTACCCCCTTCTACCTTTTGCATGTGATTTAGTTGTTCTGTTCCGTGTACAATTGATCCCTTGGCATATTTTTGAGTTATTTTTTGATGATGATATAATTACAATTATAGTGACTGACAAACCACTATCCATAACTATTTCTCACTTGTGAGAAGGAAAAAATTATGAAGCAGAAAAAAATCATGCTTTTAAAAGTGGGTTCCCACAACAATGGGGAAATAAGGGTATTTCTACGTTTACTGATGTCGATGGGAATAATTCAGAAACCATGCCCCAGAATATATTTTATTGGTAAAAATTTATTAGAAACTCCATTTTCTAGATAACATCTTTGAGGAAGTTGTAATAAAAGGATACAAAACTGAATAAAATTTTGCCAAGTGGTGAATATTTGAAAAATAAGTTCCAAACAGTGTATGTACCAGGTAAGGAAATCAGTGTAGATGAATCATTGTTACTGTTGAAAGGCAGGCTGTCATCGAAACAGAACATTCCCATGAAAGCTCCCTGGGATGGAGTAAAATTGTTTGAACTTTGTGACTCTACAGGGTATTTACGGAATATTATAATTTACTATGGTTAAAAAATAAATGGGCTGTGGACAAAGAGCAGATCTTTTTTCAACAAAAGCTGTTCTAAGTTTGTATACGAAACTATTAGACTCTGGTGGATATGTTTAAATTAACGATCTTTACAGTGGTCCTCATATTTTTCTGAGGTTTCGTCAGAGAACAACAGATGCTGTTGGGACAGTAAAAGTTGCACAAAGGCTTACCATTAAATCTCAGAAAGAAACTAAAGAAAGGAGACGTTGGTCATGTAATGTGAGGGACATTGGTTGCTTTGAAGAGGAAGGATAAACGCAATGTTGCAGTGTTGACCACAAAACATTCAGACAAAATGCAAAGTTGAAAGGGCAGGCTAGAATATGTAAATAAGCCTCTGTGTGCAATAGAATATAATAAATATATGGCCAGTGTAGATTTAAAGATCAGCTTTTAGAATCTTTATTGCTGGAAATAAAAAGGACAAATGTCGTATAAAAAATTATTTAACCTCTTAGTTAATAATAATAATAATAGTTTTATTAGCCAAAAGAACCAATACAAGTAAGTAAATGGTATAGGCTTCGTCAAGTATAATACATAATTGGTATTTTAGATAATGTTCACTCAAAAAAACAAAGACATCTTCCTAAAATAAAAAAGTTACATTACAAATTTCAAGCACACAATAGTGAAAGCTGAACAACAGCCATGTATACTTCAACACTTACTTCACAGCACAAAACCTTAAGCACAGGTATACAATTCTCATTTAATAGGTTAACACATCGAACTACATACTTTCTTTACAATAGTTAATAAATTCATCAACACTATACAATGCCTTTCCAGTCAGGTATCTTTTCAGATTTACTTTAAAATTATTTACAGAAGACAAACTTCTCAATTTTTCTGGTAAAAGGTTATATAGTTTTGTACCCTTATGTAGAGGACCATTACTACTCCTTTTTGTTTTCCTGGGTAGCACATGTAAACAGTCTTTGGTTCTGGTCATATGTGAATGGAAGTCAGAATTTTTTGGGAGAGAATTTATACGTTTTTTTATGAATAGCATTAAGTTCAGAATATAAATGGATGTTAGAGTTAAAATTTTGTGTGCCTCAAAGTGAGGTCGACAGGATTCTCTATATTTTAGGTTTAGCATAATTCTTACAGCTTTCTTTTGCATAGTGAATACCTCAGTGCTATTGCAACTGTCACCCCATAAAATAATGCCATAAGAGATTAAGGATTGAAAATTAGCATAGTACACATATTTTAAAACACTCAAAGAAACACTTGATCGTAAATAGCGCAGTTGATACATAATATGTGACAGTTTGGTGGTTAAGATTTCGACATGTCTAGACCACTTCAAGGATTTGTCTAGTGTGATTCCAAGGAAAGAAATATTATTTACATAAGTTATTTCAGAGTTGAATAGTTCCACTGTTGGTGGCGATTTACAATTTAAGTTCATACATACAGTTTTTTCTAGGTTAACTGCCAACATACTATTTTTTAGCCACATTTGAATACTTTGAACTGTAGAGTTTACCTTAATCTGTAATTCTTGCGAATTTGGGGCTTGCAACAATATACTAGTGTCATCAGCGAATAAGATTGTTTTTGCTTCCTGGAGATATTCAGGAAGGTCGTTAATATACAAAGTGAACAATAACGGCCCAAGGATTGACCCTTGGGGTACACCATATTTGACTTCTTTCATAGTAGAGGAGCAATTATTTATATATTTTGTGTTTGAGTCCAAGTAAGAAATTTGGACAATTTGGTGTCTGTTAGTTAGGTAAGAATTTAACCAAGAATAAGCTACTCCTGTAATACCATAATTTAAGAGGCATTTCAACAATATGTCGTGGTTTACAGTATCAAATGCTTTTCTGAGATCAATGAACAACCCCACAGTTTGGTTATTTTTGTCGAGAGCATCAGTTGCATCATTTAGAAATTCAAACAAAGCATCAGTTGTTGACTTATTTTGTCGGAAGCCAAATTGGTATTTGGATAAACTTGCATTTTTATCTAAAAAACTTAAAAGTCGATTGTACATGACTTTTTCGAAAATCTTTGAAAAACCTGAAAGTAAACTTATGGGTCTGTAGTTATTACAATCCTTTTTGTCTCCTTTTTTAAAGAGGGGGTAGACTTTGCAAATCTTTAGCTGCTGAGGGAAAATACCTTCTGATATTGATAATGCGGCTGTGTTAAACACATACATTTTATACTGTAAGGATGGTAATAATAAAGATCACCGAGCATTCATAACTACCTCAGTGAACAAGATCATAGCAAAATATCACAGACAGAACATAGAACAGAGCAAAGGACGGCCCTCCGATACTGATATGGAATGTATGCGGTTGATCAGACAGGATTTTGTTCAACTAAACCCACAAACTGCAACATTTAAGTTTGGAAGAAGAAAGTGTGTATGAAAAACAGAGAGATACACGATAATGTCCCGGAACACCCCACTCTGCCTAGAACCCTGTTTAGAGCAACATATTCCACACTCACAGGTTAACTACTAACCACCGGAGAAAGGGAGCAGGAAAAAGTAAACAGCTCAGAAAATTGTAAGTACATTTTTATAATGATAGAATATAATGTTTTGAATTTTTTTTTATATTGATTACGGTACTAAAAATATTTTACTTTATGCTTGCATAAAATCTTCAGTGTCTCCGAATTAAAGTACCCTGGGCAGTTTAAATACCTACAATTAATTCTCTATATAGGAATGGAATAGCAAGGACACACGTGCTGTGCCACACACTATTGAGAGTTAAAGGAGCAAAGCTATGTCAGTGAGCTCAGCAATGCTTAAGGCTAGATATTGGCCTGATGATAATGTTATATCAGTACGTATATGTGAAATCCTATTACGACCAATACAACCTATGATGAAGTCTTTAGAACTTACCCTCTCTGCAAGCCAAATATGTACCTGTAAATTAAAAGTTCTAGATTTTTTTTGGGGATTATTTTTGTGACTTCTCTGCAAATAATGATAACTTGCTACTGCTACAAAATCAAAAAATAAATATATTTCCAATGCATGGAGAGGTGAATTGTAATGGTACACATGATATGTGAGTGGGGCTCTGTTGCCTTCAGTAGCCTGCGCTGCTATGAGCATCCAGCATGGAGCATATTCTCTGGTCGGCTCGAAAGACGCGCCCCTTGGCAGCAGAGACAGCCTCCCGCTCTTCCTGCACCCTCTGCTCCAACTCCAAGAGGACTGCACTCAATGGCTGTAACTCCAGCTCCATCTGCCTGCAAAAATAGAAACAATCAACAAAGTCAGCAGTGTGACTTACCTACTTACAAACTCAGCAAGACACATGCACACAAATTGCTGTACTGGTGAAGATTAGCTTAAAAGACAATAGTTTTGGAAACTAAAAGACAAAGCATTATTTATTTCTGCATATTAAACATTTTTATTTTAATAATCAAATGTCAAATATGTATGAGGATGCAGATCGATTACAGCATCAAATGATCCCATGTTGAAGGTAATGTTTCAATCAGGATTTTTAGTTGGTGCAAACAGAATTCCATTTCTATCATGAGCTTCAAACCAATTTTGCAATTCATTACATCTACCTACTATTGGTCACAAATTTTGTGATCTCATCACTAAACGTGCGGCAATGTTTTTAAAGTGCAAATTTACAAAAGTGATTTCAGTCTAGTTTTTTAGTACATTTATATATGAAAATAGCTGTTGATAGTGGATATAAATAATAACTATAAAGTAAACTATATTATCTGAATGTTACATCAACCAATTGTATGTAATTTATTAATCAGTTAAAATTATTATTAGATGCAAATTCAGCTCTTGGTTACCTAAAACAAGAACTTACTTAATGAGATACTAGAGTTTGGTGTACTGCTGAACCAATCATGATTAACTCCACACTACTGAAATTCATCAGTTTGTTACAAGTGTTCAATAATATGTATACAGTTACCTTTGTATGTCCCTTATGAATACTATTACCTTTTCACCCTCTTTAACATTATTTATTCATCTCCCTCCAAAATGCATCTTCATTATGATATTCATACATATTACCTATTTCGTATGCATCATTTGGCCCTAATTTCAAATGGCATCATAACAAACTGCAAAGCCTGCTGGCAACTCTACAAACATCATTTGAATCTACTAAGAATATTTTTTATGGCATTATTCTCTAGAGAAAGTTTTGAGCATTTCGGGGATGGATCTTTAGAGTTCTTGGTTTCTCCACTTTGAAAAGAGAGAAATACAAGTAGGGCGAAAGCATACTCACTTGTCCTCATCTGCAAGTCTTTTGCGCAGCTGCTCTCCCAGTGTTCGCCACCTGGATGCCTCTGCCCTCATTGAGTCGACATTCTCCCGCAAGAGGGTGAGGAGGGCACCAAGGGGGTGTGCAGCACGTGCAACAGCCTGTACCAAGGATTGAAGCCCTGCTCTGCTATCATGGCGTCCTTCATCTCCCTGAAAATATAATAAATACACTGCAACAATACACATCTAACCCATTCCTTGAGGGAATGATTACAGCTCTGCGTTGAAGCTTAAATGAAAGAAAATATGGTAGAAAAATTGCTCCCTGGAATTGCATTCTTTTCGGGCACAGGTAATAATTGATTAATCAACCATTAATAGAATTTTTAATGCCATAAAAACTTATGAAATATAATAGAAAAATGAATCTAGAACAATAAAAATGAATAAGGAACTTAGAAGATAGTTGAACGCCACATATCAAAATTTCATACCACAATTTTTTAATATAATTACTTTTTTCAGTTAAAAGTAACAGTGGCAACCATCACCGAAAAGACAAAATTGAGCACCTACCGTATTGCCAGCTTGAGAGTCACCGCCACCACCTGACTCCAGCTCCCTCTTGGTCTCGAGGATCTTGGTGACAAGCACACCCTGCTTCTCAGTTAGCACCACCCCCTGAAAAACAAATACATACAGCAGCCCCTGCATCAACAAACATCCTACGGGTGAGCATGGGCATCAGGTTAGTATGATGGTTAGGATTGGCGACACTTCCCTGGTTCAAATTCTGGTGGTGGCAATGTTTTCCAAATTTTATGCAATCCCTACTTGAATGCTGTGAGGTGGGCAACTCAAGTTCAGCACTGCATCCATGGGATGGAATATCAAGCTGTGGTCTCCTAGGTACCTTTCATTAAGAGCAGGCAATTGCTGATGCCAGGTTTCTCTCCACCCTTCCTTATGGTGAAAATGATTGCCTCCTCACAATGCAATACAAGTGAGAATATTGCACAGAGCAGCGAGGCCGCGTATACTTGTGTGTCTCGGTTCGAGCCCCTGTCAGGCCACATTTCTACTCTCTGATTTATGGCTTTTTCCATCTACCACAGTACTGTTTTCCTTGTCCATTTTTCTATTACATGCATGTTTCTATCCCTTTCTTTCCCTACCTTTGACCTTATTTGAATATTACAATATTGTGTCAAATATTATATACAGTAGACTCGTTATTACGAAGTTCAACGGACTGATAATCCGGAGGTTCGTAATAACGGGGTTCGTATGAACGTTTCTTTTAGGAATCTTCGAAAAAAACCGTATGTGATTAATGCGATTAAATTACGCGGAAATATATATAAACAGAAAAAATCGTTTCAGTTTCGGCATGCGGCATGACGTAATCGAGGGTTGATATCCTCCCGAGTACAGTAAGTCCGATTTACGAACTAGATGCGTTCCAAGACCTTGTTCCTAAGTTGATAAACCTACGGTCCGGCCGCCGAGAGTTGTCCGATGACATGCAGAATAGTCTAGGTCGGGGCAGCGTTGCCAGGTGAGAAAGTGAAACGCCTATAAGGGCCTCCGGGAAGAATGGAGACGGAAAGGACGGCGAGCGTGAAGGACCCCGTGGAAGAATCACTTGTTTTGGGGATTCGAAGAAAGGGCATGTTTTAATGGATCAGGCTTATATCGCTGCTCTGTATGCATTTGACAACGTTGTATGACTAGGCGATGGTGTGAGGTGCGTTTGGGGGACAGCGATTGGCTGCAAACCGTGCTGGCGAAGGGTTATCCGCACCTCCTATTGTGCCGTCATCGGACCGGTCGTACTGTATGCAAGGCATCGAGGAGTACGGTTACCATGCAGAATGCAACACTTCACAACAATCGTGCGCTAACTCACGATTGTGACGAATTGATCTAGCTGGGTGTGCAACGCAGCCGGAGCCGAAAAATAATCGCTCTCCGCGGCAAGGAACAACGGGCGAAACGCTGAAAAGTTCCTAACTTCACACCGGAATGAATGATACTTTGTTCAGATTATGCCCAGAGAACGATTTCCTCTACGCCGCAAGGCATATCAACGGGTAAATCAAAAGGCGCCAAATTCGAAATTTTTGAATGCTGTCATCTCTTTAAGTTCGTAAATCGAATGTGCGTAGGAAGAGAACTAACTGTACATCAAATTTACGAGCTGTAATGAGTCTGTCACCATGATTCCACAGGAATGAAGCTTGTTATATGACGTTGCGCGAATGGGGAAGAAATAACCATAAATGACGCTCTCGGTCACAGTAAATGAGGACAACTTAAACGTGGCGTGATTAATAAAACTGAGCGTAGTGAATATCCATCCAAATGCCATAGCTTATGCATGGAACTTCGTAATCAAATTCATTTTGTAACCGCCAGGACCGGGACTGAGGTTCGTAATTTCGTAAAAACGAAAATTTTGTAATAACGTTTCTTTTCCTATAGCTTGGATAGGCCTTTTCGTCGGGACCAACGATTTGCTTCGTAAAAACGACGACTTCATAATAACGTTGTTCGTATTAACGAGAGTCTAATGTACTGTACATTCATATTAAAAATATATACACATCGCCACAGCACCGTGTGTGTGAATGCGGTGGTGTGGCGATGGAATGATGGCCGCAAAACACTTTTCACCTTGACCGGGTATGAAACCACGGACCTTCTCCTTTACGGGCAGATCCTCAGACCACCAACCTATTGAGGCAATATATGTACATATAAATATACACTAAGCCACCAGCCAATTCTTCCCATTCCCGTGTTTTCCACTGTTATTACATCTGTGCCCCACTGTTGTGTCAAATTCATGTGTTTGTGCTCCTATCTATTTGCATTTATTTTAATATAAATATGTATACTTATATGTAAACATAGAAATATATGTCAATATAAATTCACTCAAAATATATTTCACAGAAAAAGCACGGTTGTCCTTATCTTTTGAGTTCCTTCCTCTTTCTTCACCCTTCTGTGAATTTATATTAATGTTGTATGTTAGTACTTATTCCATTGTTTGCATGAACGAAGGAGTATATGGCCAGAACAGTTTGCTTCACTTGGGCTCTGCATTCCCCGAAACTCATGTTCCTATATCTTTCCAACCATTGCTTGCATGTGTGTGTATCTTTATTTTCATTCTTCTCTGAGTTCTCATGCAATTCTTCTGTTGATTAGTGGTAAGCTGCCCAAGAGCCAATGATTAGTCATGGAAAAGCGGGTTTTTGTCATCCACTATGGGTTTGCATAAGAGGTTTTTTTTCAACAAACCCCCACCGAAATAATGGTGAATCTAAGCATCCTGGCAGCGCAACTGGTGGAGTATGCATAGTGTAGTTGGGATGCTTGAGTCCCAGTCTGCATTTTAACCTTTTTATCATCTGCCACAGTTAGTACTGTACTTAAGAGCAGCATCCTTTATTTGAGGAGATTCTTCACATGTATGTACTTCATTTGCAGCTGAACACTGGTGCATAAAATGCATCAGAATGATTCAAGCTATGGAAATACATTGACAAAACTGCTTCCAATTGAATGCTTTGCTGATCCATTTGGCAAAAGAAAGAAAATAATGAGAAATGGAAGTGAATAAAATTGGAGTAAAATGATAATGGAAGCCTAGGACACTGAAATGTAATATGTACTAAATGAAATTACCTATTAAACATTTGAAATCTACCAATTTTTCTGTTTTAAATGATGTGATAATGGCTTAATCCTCCCCATTCATGATATACTTTCTCCTGTGCCAGTCCTCAGTCCCTTCCTCTACTAACCTTGACCTTTGGATGCAACTCTTATCTGAACAACCCCCTGTACAACAAGATATCCTTCCTTATGACCTCCTTGTTCTATTTCTATAGGAAATGATGCACTTATTATATAATCTCAAGAAAAAAAAACATTCTGAAACCTTCCACTCTTCCCTAGCTCACCTCCTTCCCCTGGAATCACTTCTGCAAAAAAAAGTCCAAAAATGCTCAGCTTCAATTTTAGGTCGCTGAATCTGAAAATGGCCTCCGTTTTTTTTCTATCACCCTCCATTTTTACGAGCAACCCTAAAATTGGGGAAACCAACCCTGTATTTAAACTTATCACTTTTCAAGGGACTTTTACTAATGTTATCTGCTTCTGATTAAAAAAACACGTTTTGAGTCTATCAGGGTCATGAAAGACACAAACTTGACTGGGGTTGAAAATATTTAGGGGGTTAATGTCAAAAAAACCTTAAAAAACCAATGAAATAACAATTTTTCTTCATTTTTTATTGCATATGATATGGTAGCTAATAGAAAAGTTTTTAAGGGATGAATACACTGTACAACCACCCCATTTTGTAAAGGATTAATATTAAATGAAATCGAAGAGGAGAAGGAGGCTACAGGAGGTGGTATAAAGAGTTGCCACAAAAATCTGGACACACATCAGATTTTTCAAAATATTTTTGTAAAAGCATTTGGAGGATCATGATTCGACTGTGTTGTCCACCTTACTTTTAAAGTAAGAGCTGAGAACTTTCCATTTAATACATTGGAAAATGTTGGGAAATACTTGTATTTTAATTCATCGTAAATATGTACCTATGTCATCATAAAAGTTACCACATGTTTTGACATGCTTGGATACATTGTAACGTGTCTTCATGTGTCTTGGCAGTCACACTTGCTGATGTTCACTTTTGAAATAAACCAATGGTCTATTAAGTACATCGCTCTCTTTCATATATGTAGGTTATAATATTCCAAGTTCTTTCTTTATTTTTCTAGTGGTGTGATCGATATAGCATGTTATTTTGCGAGCGATAAAGTGTTTTCTCGCAATCATGCCGCGATCTTGCAAAAATCATCCCAATACATTTCGTTACATCTGAGGGGCTTTAACGTTTAAAAATCAATGGTAAGTGATGACTGACATTGTGCTGAAATCTTATTAACTTTATTTCGGGTGAAAAATTTGGGACCATGACAAATCGCAGGCGCCTAAATTCTGTTGCAGTAGTTGCCTTTAGGATTTTTTTTTGGCAGAACAGTAAAAATATATTTTGTATTTATAGCCATCATGTCCATAAGTTATTGAACCATGATTATGATCCTGCCCTTGAAATCTCGGGAGGTTTTGGATAAAAATCTGTGAAATATACAAAGAATTATTAAAATCAACAAGAAAGAGTGTTTCTACCAATTAATTCACATTGAAGGAGTTGAAGAAAATAGAAATTACTTCAAAGTGGCTGTGGCAAGCTGTCTTCATATATTCCCAGGAATCTATATCAGGTGGTAATAAAGGGAAAAGCCAAATAAAACTTTTATATCATGAGTAAATAATTACCCATCAGTATGATTAGCACTTTGCCTTCACTGCTCTGGTAATCACAAAATGTAGTGTGAAGAACGCACTCAACAATGTAAAGATAAGTGTCACCTCCCAGACTGTTCCGCGATTGTTCTCCAAGCTCTTGGGAAGGTTCATGCTATGTGCCTGTCGTGTTTTGCCTTAAAATTTTCCACGGCTGCAATTCTATTGCAATACTCCTGCAAGAGCATTTAAACAAAATTGTTCGAGAATAGGACAAGCGTCGTAGAGCAACGGCGTATGCGAAGAGAGGATCGGAACTCTTTCTACTCCCTCTTGTGCTGCTATTACCGCCGCAATTATCAAAATTTCCTCTTTCCATTAAAATTGAAAGAGGAAAATTCAATAACTGTCGAAATTCCAGGCGTACATCTGCAACACCACGCGATAGTATAAAAAAAAAATGCCACAAAATTTTTTTCTTCATAGCTACGATGCTCAAAATGGGGGTGCACCTCTTACACATGCTTATACGGTATTTACAGTTTGGTGTTTGCAAATACTAGGAATAGCATTAAAGAGTTTTAAATTCGAATAATGACATCATCATGATTACAAATTTTGGTTGGAATCCCTAATTATACCTCATTTTCCCGTGAAACTTGGATCAATATGTCCTTCAGCGACACAAGTGGTGACTTCTGTAAACCCATTTAAATGCGTGGTGGGCGACAACACATTATGAGGGACTTGAGGATCCTCTATTGTAATATTCGTGATTCAAACACTGATGTAAATCTTTCATGTAGACCTAACAAATGATATCCCATTTAACTTCTATTTCATGGATTCATGTTCCAAAATCATTCTCTCAAGCCTTTCAATAAGAATATCCCAAAATTAAGCAAGCAAGCAGGACACTCACATCGCTATCTCCAGCCCTTCTCTCCTGCACTGCCTCCTCCACTAAGAACTCCTCTGCCCCCGTCACCTCACTGCTGCTGATGATGGGTGGAACCTCTTCCTCCTGAGTTGCCTGCTCAGCTGGTACAAGGCCCCCGAGAGCGGAGCGCAAGCGTGGTGCATGGGGACGGGCACTTCGTGGTCTCCCCCCTTGAGTGGACGAAGGGCGTATGACAGGAGTGGCGATAGCCACCCTCTGCTGCGTACCAACCACACCAGGAGGCGTGGCTGTGGCCCTGTTAGAGGGAGTAGAGAGAGTCCATTACAATTTACTGAGGTAGAGCACTGATGACAAAGAAATTCACTTAATCTAGTAGAAAAATTTACTCCTAGCAGAAAAACTACAAATGTAAATAGCATTTTTCTTGGGCACAATGGAGTAACAATTAGATGGTACCAGGGAAGTTCATTTCTCGCCAACAGAAGAATTGTAAGTGGACAAAAGCATGAAAGCAAAGATACACTCACAGAATAGAAGAAAATAGGCAGGAACATGTACTTTGGGGCATGCTGAACTCAAGTGAAATAAGACAATATGACTGCTCACTCACTACCATAAGGGTAAACATGTATGTTTGCCAGAATATGAATTTGCATTGATGTATACATCAATGCAAATTCACAGAATGGTAAGAAAAGGATTAATATATGTAAAAGAAAATGAACAAAAGTGAAGTGGTACATATATCGTAGAAGCTGGAAAAAAGAATATTTTTACCTTCTGATTTCCAGCATCAACCATAGAGCAAGAGCTAGGGGTTCAGTCAGAATAATGCAGCAAAGCACAAGAATAACACAGAAATAATAAACTGAGAGTTCACCTCATTGGCTCTCTCTTAGTGACAGCAACATTTCTGCTACCATCGGCCACCTCCTCTCCTTCTCCCTCAGATGGCACCAATCCATCCTCACCACCAGCGGCCAATGGTGCCCCTTCGGCAACATCCACTGCCTCCATCGACCCCACCTCCTCCTCTCCAATGGCTTCCTTTGATACATCAGCCGATGGCCCCTCCCCCATGCTTTGGCCAGGCACTTGCTCACTTATGCCCTCTTCTGATGGCTGCTTCTTTGTCTTCTTCCTTGACAGCATCTCGGGTTGCTCCCTTCTTCAAAAGAGGAAAAAGGAAAAGCATATCAATTTCAATCCTTTAAAAATGATTCACCACCAGTAACTATATTCCTTGCGGAGATGAATTTTCCATTCCGGGTTCAGACTGCGATGGGAACCACCAATGAGTCACAAATGTACTTCATTCTATACAGTGTAACTCACTGGTACGTCACCCGCAAGTTCATCTTCTAACCACTGCTTTAGCCAGGCTAGCACCACAGAGAGCAAGAGGAAACTTAACATTGCCAAATGTACACAGCTGCCCTTGTTCATCCAAGATAATGATTGAATCAGAGGTGCTGCAGGTATTTTCGGCCTGGTGCCATGACAATAGACTTACACATTGTAGGGCATTGAGAATAATTCCTTCACAGAGGCTAAGGAAATGGGTAGCTAATATAGGTTTGGTAACACTTCCAGCAGATTTACAATGTTACCATGACAGAGGTCTGACAGTGAGAGTGACGGAATTTCAAAAGCCCTAGACTGTGCCTTCTGTCTTTTAATTGGCAAAGGTGAAGACACACGAGACGAGAAACTTTCCCTCCACTTTCTTCAGCTACATGCGATCAAAAGCAAAGATAAATCGAATGGGGTGTAGTCAGCACCTTAAGGGAGTGCATCCACTGGGCAAGAATATGCCAATTAGTGGCTTGTGTATTTTAAACACAAGTTTGAGGGATCTGGATTTGAATAAAGGTCAAAGGAAATAATATTCCTACAGGAGATGCAGTACAGCAGGATTTGCACAACAAATACACACAAGCAGAGGAGGAGGAAAGTATCTATTTAAAAACAAAAAAAAAACAAATTTTCCACACAAATGCAATTACTTAATCAACCAAGTTTTGGCATATAGTGCCTTTATCAAGGTCACGATTGCTTTTTTTCTTTTGTGAATTCCAAAAAGTTAAGCCTGATACGCTAATAAATATAAAGTGAAAAGTGTACACATGATTGGTGCGAGGATAGGGTATTTACCCACCTGGGATCCCTGGTGGGCTTCTCACCCCCTTTGCCATTGCTGCTTGACTTCTTTTCCTGCTGCGTCTTCTGCAACTCCTCCCCTCCGCCCACCTTTTGGGCCTTCTCACCCCCTTTGCTTGACCCCCTTCCTGGCTGTGCCTTCTGCTGCTTGCTCTCCTCCCTGCCTACCTCCTTTGCGACCTTCTCCCTCTGGCTCCCTTTGCTCGACCCCCTTTCTGGCTGCACCTTCGGATGCTTTCCCTCCTCTCCACCTCCCGGCTTTAGGGCCTTCTCGCCCACTTTGCTCAACCGCCTTCCCGGCTGCTCCTTCTGCTGCTTGCCCTCATCCCCACCTCCCGCCTTTGGGGCCTTCTCCCTCTCACCCACTTTACTAGACCCACTTCCTGGCTGTATCTCCCCACCACCCTCTTTTGGGGCCTTCTTCTTCTCTGCCAGGGGCTTCCTCACCTTGCTCACGGGCTCCTGCAAGGTGGGAGAATATATTCAACTGCCACTACCCACAACAATATGTGCCAAGCCTTCTATCTCACCACTCCAGTGTAGCAAGGCTGTCATCAGAAATTTTCTTCAGGGTTGCATGCATGGTATATAGGTTGCCTATTCCAAAATTTTTTTTTTTTTTCCAATTTCCATGTATTAAAAAATTATGAATTTCATTAAATAAGCTACAAATTTTGTTTGCACGTTGCTGAAATTTATAGTCATCATCGGTTTTTACCAAAACAGCTGAAGCTGCACTGGCATTAGTGGTAGTATTTGATACTATGTTTCCGATTATGAGAAAATTTTGGATATGAGACCCTGATCTAAGTCCACAATTTTTTATCGTTTAGAGAAAGTCAGGAGATGAGTGCCCTTTTGATGGAGGGGGCTGAAGCCCCAAAAAATCCGCTGGTTAGATACTTGCGTTGAAGGATAATAATAATTCTTTGTTGACAGGCTAGGATAGATCCTTATTTTTCAAATAACATACGATAAAGTTGAAGAAAAATGGCATTTTGAAACGAAATAGTGCACATTAAAAAAGCACAGATTTGAACACAAAAATCTTGCATTAGAAAACTCATAAAATTATAATTTCATTAGGTTTATCGCCATTTTCAAAGTACATACTTATACATACTTTAGTAGAAAATTTTTAAACAAAAAACTTATAGGCAATATACATTGTCAATTTAATGGAAAACATAGTTACATCTATGCACCTATGGGTTGAAATGAAGTACTTTTCTGTGTCGTCTGGAAGAGACAGAAATTAATAATAATAATAATAATAAATTTATTGGTGCCAAAAGATATGCAAAAACATATATAGGACCCGTCAAAAAAGATAAACACTTACACAAGAGATTCTGAATGAACAATACATAAAAGAATGTTACACAGTTACAACAAAACAATTAAGAATTGAGGAATTCCTCAATAGAATAAAAGGTATTGTTTAAAAGGTACATCTTTAATTTAGAGGAGAAATTTCCTTTCACCTTTTAATGAGGCAGGTAGGTTATTATAAATCCTGCAACTCATGGTGACAGGACCAGTATTAAAAATACAAAGGTTATGTTGTCTCACAGCATAATTGTCTCTGCTTCTCGTGTTATGATTATGAATATCAAGATTCTTTAGAAGTGTCAAGTGAGAATGGTGATTTCTTATAAGCATCGCAGCACAATAAATATAAATACAAGGTAGGGGAAGGATTTGTAACTTTTTAAAAAGATTGCGACAGCTGTCTCGTTTCCTAGCTTTGCAGATGATTCTGACTGCCCATTTCTGTAATTTAAAAATACGAACAGCCTTAGGGGATAGACCCCAGGCTAAAATACCATATCTTAGCGTGCTATAGATATGAGCAAAATAAATAGTGATAGCTGTTCATGAGTCGGTTAATTGCATCATGCGTCTAATGAGATAGCATCCAGATGCATTAGAGGATGAAATATGATTAATATGAGAGTCCCAGGACAGATTTTCATTAATGATGAGCCCAAGAAATTTGGTGTCATTGACACGTTGAAGACTGACGTCTTCAAATTTTAAATAAAGGCTGTAATCAATTATTTTTTGAGCAGGGTGGAAAAAGACATATGCACACTTGGCTTTATTTAAGTTTACTTTGTTGGAGAGGCACCACTTTTCCATGTCGAAGACAGCATTTTGAGCAGTGACTACAGGATTATCATCATTTTTGATTAGATGATTTGTATCATCAGCGTACATGAAAATATTTCCATTCAATGATGAAGGAAGATCATTTATGTATAGTAAAAAAAGGAGGGGCCCAAGGATGGAGCCTTGAGGAACACCCCCTGCCACCTTGCGATATGATGAAGTATGTTTGGACATCTTGTCATGTGTAACAGTTACTGATTGAGTCCTATTTGAAAGAAAAGATCTAATGAGGTTGTTAGGGATGCCCCTTATTCCATAGAAGTGAATTTTCTTGAGAAGAATCTCAAAGTCAACAGAGTTAAAAGCTTTAGTGAGATCATAAAAAATCCCAATAGTATGTAAATGATGATCGAGACCATCAATGACAGCATCAATAAATTTGTAAATGGCAAATTCAGCAGAGAGGCCACCTATGAAACCAAATTGGCTTTTCGATAGAACATTGTTCTTGATTAAGAAAGACATAATCCTCCTTGAAATGATACTTTCAAGTATTTTTGAAAAGACTGATAGTTTAGAGATAGATCGATAGTTATCCATAACATGAGGATCACCCTTTTTGAGTAAGGGAACCACAGTAGCCATCTTTAGTTTATCAGGAAAGATGCCAGAGGAAAGAGAGGCATTGACCAGATGCGTGATAGGAGTGAGAAGTAAGTTCATGCAATTTCCTTTAAGAAGGGAGCATGGAATCTCATCCCATCCAGCTGAGTGTTTTAAATTAATTTTTTAAATTACAGATTCAATTTCCTTTTCACATGTAGGGTAAAAGTATATATTATTCATAACTGAATGTATATGTGAGTAGTTATCTGAGTTAATGCGTCCAGTAGCTGGTTTTGTAATGGTATCCAGGAAATGATTGTTGAAGTAGGTGCTTTTGCATTTATTTGCTTTATTTGCTCAGGGTCATGAATTGAAATGTTATTGTGGAGAATTGATTTGGTAAAATTAATGTTTTTGGATTTCCCATAGGTATTATTAATAATGTTCCAGGCGGTTTTAGATTTGTTTTTCGGCGGCGGCGAAGAAGGCGGCGGATTACCAGAATATGGACTCCATAGAAAAAAATTAAAATCATTGCAAGCATGCTGAATAGGCAGCGCATTTAAATGTATGTGTGTAAGAAATTGACACACTCAACATTCATGCCTTCCATACGGTACAATGGATCTAGAGACACACTATAGCACCCTCCAAACCATTCAATCCACTCAAGTTTAGGAAAGTAAGGCACAAAATTAGTTTTCTGATTAACTGGGAAGGATCATACATTTTACTTAAGATATAGAACTCAAACTGGAAAAAATATATATTTACCTAATTTCACCATTCCATCACTTGAAAGTACCAACCTGAAGGTTTGTTGAAGGAATGAGGTAAAAGCTCCCACCAAACTAAGCGATTGGTGTAAGAATTTCACAGCTTTGGGAAATGAATACAAATGTAACTTGTATATTACCTCTTTCTTAGTATGATGAGGCTTCTTCCCTTTGGGCTGATCTGAGCCCTTTGCTTTAGCCAGCACTCTCTGCACTGCGGCCGAAGAATCCACCTAATGGAGAGATGGTTGACAAATCAACCAAATGGACCTCCCAAAAACTGAAAAAGATACTGGAATATATTTGCACTTCGATTTACAGATGGCAGTGGTGGATCCTGCAAGGGGCCTCCTCTTGGGTATTCAATATACACTATATAAAATGGTAATATTGTTCAGACCCCTCCTTCAGCAAAGAGATTACCCCTGAGACCCTCCATAAGGTTTCAGGTATTATCATTACTTAAATACTAATTGTTTCGGATAGGATAGTTTCATCATCAAGCTCTACACCACATTCACATCGAGTGTATAGTGTCCGTATTGTGAAAGTATTTTTCATGCTGCAATATTGTTTGATATCCCTAGTACAATTATACTTGGATGCAGTCTTTGGTTGAAGAAAGAGTTTTTTCTTTTATATGCAGTATGTATGTTGTAAGAGGATGAGTCAAAGTTTGGGATAGGCAATGGTAACAGTACTCTGGGTGGGCCTGTGGGAATGCACTCCTGAAGTCATGCCCATAAGTCAGACATTTTTCCACCCGGACCTTGGGGGGAGGAAAAAGGAAGGAGACGCCACCAAAATAAGGAGCCAAACAATACTTCTGTGGGTAAGAACAGGGTAGGAAGGGAAAGGATGGAGAATCCTAACAACAATCTTAAAGTGACGTGGGCTACCACTAGTGAAACCAACTTTTCTGTTCCTAAAAGAATAGTAGAACATCCTATGAAGAGAATGATCCAAGGATATTTCTCCTCAGATGTTAGGATAGGCACTGGAAATAGGTAACCAGGATGGGCCTGCAGGGTTATTCTTTGTCAGTCTAAGACCAAGTCTGAGATTGTTACGTTCATGTACCTTGAGAAGGGTGGAGGAAGGAGAAAGGAAAAAGAGGCACCACTGCAATGAGAGCCTGATGACACCTCCAGGGTCAAGGGAATAGGCATGGAAGGGTAGGGGTTGGGAGAATCTCAATGCTGTCACGAAGACAACAGGAGATAGCAAATTCACAATGCCTAGAGAAATGGATGATTATTCTATAACAAAGAATAAACCCAGAAATTTTTCTCCTAATAGGTTGGGATAAGCAGACAGACACCAGCATTGTGCGTAAGTACTTTATCACATAACAGACAGTCCTGTGCAGCCTGTAGGGCCTCTTCATGCAAGAGGAGCCATTCTCAAATGGTACTCTTGCCAAGGAACTAGTAGAGGGGCTTGAAAATGCCTTTCTGTGCAGGAAACGATAATGCAAATTAATAAGTCAAAGAATGGCTGGAAGCTTTGGCTTATATTTTGACAAAGGCACTTTCTGGATCTAGAAGCTACTTAGGACTCCAAGGGATGGACTTCCAACTGGTCACCTCAGAAAACAAAAAAGTCAAGCCAGGAAGGAATGCAATTCAGCCAATCAAAGCTTCAATTGAGCCAACACTTAAGCCAATATTGGCAAATTGGTTGAAACACACTGCACGCCAACACTTTGTTGTCATGACTGCAGATCAGGATATATACCATTAGCACCACCCTGATGCCAGAGGCTAGAATGCTAGTGGCCACTTTAACTTCTAATAACATATGGTACACATTATTATTTCTGGCCAATCACCACTTTAAATTTTGAATACGGTTCTGGCACAGGAAAAGGTTCTTTGCTGGCATATGGAATGTTATCAGGTCTCCAGGAAGCAAGACCATGCAGACAAATATCATATCCATCTCTGGGAATATGTCAAGCCTGTAGGTATAAGCAACAGTCAAATAATTACTTGCGGCTGTAAGGCCAAATAAGATTGATTCATCCACGCAAGCACTTCTGTGACTGAGTCTCCCTTAAACAATAGCAGGGATGGCCGACTGGACATTAAATGATAGAAACTGGAGTATGCTTCCATGGCTAAAATACTCAGGTTATACATCATAGACTGTGAGCATTACATTCAACATAAATGACGATAATACCTTATTTCTCCAAATATAATCCGCCCCCCCCTAATTTTGAGGCTTCAGTTTCGGGAAAAGTTCAAAAAATGCCTTTCAATATTTTCCCCCACCTTTTTTTACCACGGGCATTATTGGAAAAAAGGGGGGACTATATTCAGACAAATATGGTACATACTTGTCAAATGGCTGAACAATGTATGACTAAAGTCATAGTGGAACTCTTTGCTACATTTCACCTATTCATATACATATGAAACAAAAACACACATTTTACTGAAATAACCCAACAGATACATACTAGTCAAGGGCATACCCAGGATCATTACTAGGGGGGGGGGGGGGGAAGCCATGGGATTTATGAGATTATTTCCTTGAAAAAATAGTTTTATTTTAGGTACATGTCTTGTACTAATACAGTAAAACCTCTTTACATCGTAAAGGAGGGGACCAAAATTTGGGCAATTTGATGTATGGAGGTTCACTATGGAGAGGTTTTAGTGATAGACACCATTTTTTCATATCCTTTGGAAATGAAAAGCACTACTGTCTTTTAAACCATTATATTAATGTGTTTAAACTAACATGCGTACATTAAGTGAACATATATTTATCATTTAATAATTACAGAAAGCGATTGCTATCACATGATTTTTACCATGATTCAAGAGAAAATGAAGTGATCTCTCTTAATTCAAAACTCACTTAAAATGATTAGGATAGTTGGATACCTTTTTTCTTATTTACTGTTAGGTATGCTCTCATATGAAACAAAATTGCCGCAACTGATGATTAACGTGAAACACCATATTAAAGGTGCATAAGAAAATAAATTAAGGTGAAACATTTATTGCAGAAAATATCATTCCATGTACGTAATCGCCGCTGCATTAATGGTCTCTAGTTGTCTCGGAGCGATTTGCGGAGGTAGTTAGGCCATCTCAGGGGTGCCTCCTTGGTACGATAAGAGGAGGTTTTACGATATAAAGAGGTTCACTACAAAGAGGTTTGTCTATAAATTTACATGTAAATCTGATCGAACAGTAGGTGTGGTATGAAGTATGGAGGATTATGATGTAGAGAGGTTCACTACATAGAGGTTTTACTGTATATATCATTTTTCATGGGTTTAAAGGAAATTTGTTGAATACTTTCCTTTCCATTCACCACCCTGATAAAAATAAACTCCTCCATTGAGGAGTGGTCTACCCTCCATTGAGGGTAAGGGGAGGATAGGTGTACCCTTCCTAAACCCTTCAGCAAGGGTACACAAAGGGTATTTTAGAACATTGGTGTGTAGGCCCTCTCCTTCCTGGAGTGTACGGGAAGGGTTTGGCCAGCCTCAATGAAGGGTACAGGAAGGATAGGTGTACCCTTCCTAAACCCTTCAGCAAGGGTACACGAAGGGTATTTTAGAACATTGGTGGGTAGGCCTTCTCCTTCCTGGAGTGTACGGGAAGGGTTTGGCCAGCCTCAATGAAGGGTACGTGTACCCTTCCTAAACCCTTCAGCAAGGGTACACGAAGGGTATTTTAGAACATTGGTGGGTAGGCCCTCTCCTTCCTGGAGTGTACGGGAAGGGTTCTGCCAGCCTCAATGAAGGGTACAGGAAGGGTAGGACTAATATAAAAACTAAAAATCCATAAATTAACATAAAAATTTAAAAAATCGCTAAGCAACTAAATTAAAATAATGGAGATGAGTTGTAACAGTGATTTCTAAAATTATAAGACAGAAAAAAAAATTGGCCTTCACTCGCTCTTGAACCCAGAACTCACTTGTTAGAGGATGAAGGTTATAGGATGAAGATGTAGTGCTTTAACAACCTCGGCTATCGAGGTACTAGTGATATGATGCTTCTTAACAAAACTTATACTACAAAATCTTAAGATGAGATTCGCACCCGAGTCTATGTGGAAGAAAGCTGTGACTTTTTTCTACCACACCTACTTCGTTTCAGAAAATAAGATCGGCATACAAATACCAAACATCACTCTCGCCATGTCTCATTGTCAGCCACACAAATAGGTTACATCCTAAAAATGTGAATGAAAGAACTTCTAAATGAGCTTTTTTCACACAATTATAGAATCTATTGTGTACAGTGGCGTAGCCAGGAATTTCGTTCGGGGGGGAGAGGGGGTGGGGAGGGGGGGGGGGGCATAACGGGGTGGGGAAATTTTTGAAAAACAGGATACTAAGTAATGGGCTTTCAACTAATTCAAACATTTTTCTTAACCGAAAGAACTTCAATAGTTTAAGAAATATTTTTTAAATCCATTATTTTTCAATATTTTGTTTTCTTTTATGAAGGAAAATGATTGTTTTTATATTTCGGGGGGCGGAGGGTACGATTAAAAGACTGCTTATGTTCTTGTACAGAACTCAATGCTCTTTAGCAGGTGAAAGTAGCTGAGGAGACACTTTCAGGATATGTTTTCCTCAGTAATAAATGCTAAGTCCCAAGGAAGGGTACACGAAGGATTTTTCTACCCTTCCCTTATCCTTAACGGTGGGTAGAGGAAGGGTTGACAGATGGTAAGGGAAGGAGTTCCAAGGAAGGGTACACCAAGGATTTTTCTATCCTTCCCTTACCCTTAATGGTGGGTAGAGGAAGGGTGCACGGATGGTAAGGGAAGGAGTTCCAAGGAAGGGTACACGAAGGATTTCCCTTACCCTTAACGGTGGGTAGAGGAAGGGTTGACGGATGGTAAGGGAAGGAGTTCCAAGGAAGGGTACACGAAGAATTTTTCTATCCTTCCCTTACCCATGATGGTGGGTAGAGGAAGGGTGCACGGATGGTAAGGGAAGGAGTTCCAAGGAAGGGTACACGAAGGATTTCCCTTACCCTTAACGGTGGGTAGAGGAGGGGTTGACGGATGGTAAGCGAAAGAGTTCCAAGGAAGGTTACACGAAGGATTTTTCTATCCTTCCCTTACCCTTAATGGTGGGTAGGGCGTGGGTTGTGCAAGGGTAACTACCCACCATGAAGGCTACTACCCTTCCTTATTCCACCATGGTGGAGTTTATTTTTATCAGGGTACTGATTTTGCTAAAAGACTTTTGGGATTTTTGCTTCTAAGGGGGGGGGAGGGGCAGCCACCCCCCTCCCCCTTAGAAGCAAAAATCCCCCCCCTGCCCCTCGTCAGGTATGCCCATGGTACTAGTCAACTCACCTTCTTCTCAATGGCCCTTCCAATAATTTGCAGAAGTTCATTTGTCTTCTCCGGCTCATAACCTGCAACAATTTTTGCAGGTCGAACAGACAGAGACACTCCACATGATATGTCTGTGAGGGCAAGAATTTGAATTTTGTTGATATGAACATTACTTTTTTGAACAAGTAATTACATAATGTATTCAAATATAAATCACTTGCATGTGACTTATATCGTTATGTGATCTGTAATGGTGTATGATCTGTGATAAATGTGTAATGGTGTAAGTGTAAATGGTGTGTATATTAATATACACACCATTACAGATCACATAACGATATAAGTCACATGCAAGTGATGGGTGGATAAAAGTTGTGACTGCTTTGCAAGTTCATGCATGTGCATCAAGCCCACCTTGATTTTTCAGAATTGAGAAAAGTTATAGATAGATAGTGGATTCTCTGAGGAGGAAGATATTGAGGCTATTTAATACTTTGAAATATGTACTGCATTCTTTGATGTGTCAGGGTAATAATGAGATGAAAATCCTGACTACAAGAATGGTTTGCAAATTATTCTGGTTCTTCAAGTAGTGAATGATTGTACAGAGAGAGGGGTGAGACTAATTCAAGATTTTAAATCAGTTACGAGGAAGGATGAAGGTTTTAAAAATTTATTACTAAGTGTAAATTTTCATCACAGCACCTAACTTGTGAAAATACATTTTAATTACCAAATATGGACTGTCGGTGGAAGATTAGAAATACATTGAAATGTTAATTTTATTTACATGTGCTAAAATTTATAGTGGACTGAGTGAAAATAAATTGATCACTTTTGACTGGAAATTTTGTGATGCCAATTAATTCATTTCTAATGTAAGCACATTTATTTAGAGGCTAGATCATGCCATCAGGAGCAAAGATTTGGAGGGGAAGAGTGCTTTGGTGGAGGGGAAGTCTCTAGCAAGTGGTGTAGGCCGTTCCTCGGTGGCTCTGCGGTGTGGAATAACACGCTGGGGGGGTGGATCGCATTACGATGGACAATATCATGTAAACGCTTAAAGATAGGTTAAAAAAAATATAAATTCGGCCCTAATAACCTTTACTTTCACATTTTACATACACGTAAATAGTAAATTTTCCGTCGCAAAAAACTCAATTGAGGGTCCTGTTGTGGAATAAACCTCAATTGACCAATGTAGGTGTATGCTTGAACGGAGAGCTGTCGAGCCAATCGGTGAACAGCATCCAACCTAGCCTCGGAATAGCTGTGTTTCGTATAAGTTACAAGTTTTTGTTTTTTTTTTTACTAGATAAAAATTAAATGCATAATACAAAAATATATTATTTCCTACTGAACTGTGAAGATACAGTAGCATCATCATTTTTCAGACGAGTCTTTAATTATAGCATATGCTCAGGGCTTCAGACCTCCACTATATATCGTACTCTACACCGCATTCAGGTTATTATATCCTCAAAAGAAGTTAATTATGAAGTATGCTTTCAGACTCACTGCCAAATGCAAATCTGCAAAATAATGTTGTGTGTACCCCTTTACAAAGAATGGATCACACTGCATCATAAAGTGTTACTCTTTCTTATGGTGTTGACATCTTGTTCAAAGCTTGCTTCCTGAGAGGATCCACTATTAGAATAGAGGTGTTTTTTCAATATTCCTGAGACATAAAGAAATATAACCTTATTAAGTTTCACAATTGTGTTTTAATTTTCCCAAGGAAAAGGTTTACAAATTTTTATGGTTTGCGATTGCAGCTAGCCCATTTATGCATATTCCTGATGTTCCATCACAGAATTTTCCAAAGTGTACATTTATCTTCAATCATAACGTTCACAAAGGGAATCTAATCCATGGGGATTAGAGTAGAGCCTGAAGTTTGATGGAAAAGTAAGGGAATGATAGGGATAATGAACCTCTTGAAGGCAGATTGAATGAATTAAGAATGGTAACTTTCAAAAAAGATAATAGAAATAATGCTTAGGTAGGTTGTATACTTGAACAATCTCAAAGAAAAATGGCCTACAGTAACTGATCGAGATAGCGAAATATTTCTCATCCGGATGCGAATTCCATAAGCCCATTTATGCAGTCATACGAGACTAACGTACATGCTAATGCACAACGTACGGAATACCCCACTAATATGACAGAATTTAAATAGTAAAAAGCACTTACTGACTACATCAATGACCTTTTGCAAAAATGCCATTTTACTTTCTTTATCACAGACATTTTCAGAGTTCATCTCTTCATCGGAGAAAAGTCCATCAAGAAAACTGGTCTCCCGAATCACCTGCAAGCAACATCATCAAGTCAACCTTCCGTTAGAATGTGGGCATCATAAAATTACTCCACGATGCAAAACTTGCCGAAGTAACAACATCATGCAAAAATCGAAAAGGGGGTTTTCTTAAAAGCTTTTCGGTGAGAGGAGGTCTTTTGATGAACTTTCCCAAGGTATCTTGAGTCTTTTTTATTACAGCTGGTTTAACTTCTTCCCCCATTTCTGTAGATGAACGGAGTCTTTCACTTTCATCAAAACATTGCACCGCCCCCTGAGGTGCCAGTGATTAATGGTTCTAACCGTTCCAACAGCTACAAGGCGCTACATTACTTTACAGATGATGACGCAGTGACCTCACCGACCTCAGCATTCGTTTCCCGCCACAACATAATTCGTTGCCATAGCAACGACAGCAACCGAGACAAAATAATCCGAGGTATTATCAACCACTCGGTATATTCAAAAGATAATACTGCTTAATGGCCATTAAATTATGGCTAACGTGCGCTGAAATGAAAACGATCCCATACATCTCATACCACATTCTCCGTACGTCCTATGAGTATATCGGCATATATCGGTATGATCTGGTACGATCAGTTTAAAGATTTGCCAGCAGTCATTTGTTTGAGCGTAGGAACACATTTCAGATGAGGTGCTCCGCTTTTCTGCGCCTGGGAAGTAGTCCTTGATAGTGCAAGAGGCGACGCATAGGTTGACGACATTTCAGGGGCTTTGGTATAGGGCCGTCATAATTATACGCTATTTACATTGGTTCGTGTGCAGTATGTATCGTTGCTACTGTGTTTATTGAAGGTTAATACTCTTTATACATTACCTCTAGATTCGGGAATAATGTTGATATTCATGTATGCTGAACTCTGAACATTTACGTGAAAGAGACGCCCTTTTTGTTGGCGGCAATTATTTATAGTTATTGTGTTGTCCAATGATTCATCTTTGTAGGAGTCATCTATTTCATACCAAGTGTTTGAATTATTATTCTTAGTATAGTGCTATGGGAGTTATTTCTATGACGTAAATTATGCAGCTATCACTACATGCGTGCATGGTTGGGTTGTAGGCATGCGGTTTGTTGTTCCATAGTGCCCATTTGCATTTCTTGTTGCATCTAGAAGTTATTTAGGATGCGGTAGTTGTAAACAAGAAACATTTAAAAGATTTTTTATTTCAATTGCATTAAAGTTTATTTTTATTTTTTACAGTGTTTTATAGCCTGATATGTAAATTGTTATTATACTGACGATGGCGGAAAAAAGGAAAATGCCCGGTAAAGCCTTACCATTAGTTTTCTTTTATAATTTTGTTTGTTATCAGTTCATGATTTACAATTTTCTGGTTTATTTCCTTCTTCAATGCTTCTTTTCCGTATTGCTCTTCCTATGCCGATTATATGATATATTGCTCGCCTATTTATTTTGAAAGGTCTTCCTCATTGGTCTTTATTTATATTTCTATAGGTGAAAAGAGGAGCTCTTCTGTTGGGAAAGCACTGCTTACACCCACGAGGTCATCACCCAGAAATAAAGGAAATAGTGAGTTTTATATTTTATGTTGACACCTCTTTTATAGCAGGTTAGAGATGTTGGCTTTGTTGATATTAAATATCCCTGTGCTGTTGATTGAAGTGTAATTTTTTCCTTTTAAATGAGATAGCTAATTTATAATGGTCTAGTCTGAATGTAGTGCCCTTGCTACCTCTTTTATTAAATTTATCTTAGTGGAGAGCGGTTTACTCATTCTCATTTTATCTGTCAAATTTGGATAGATCAATTTCGAGTGTACTATTTTGACTGTCAGTATTTCAATTGGTATCGCCAAGAACTATCGTGGTATATTCCAGTCCGATTCGAATCTGTCATATTGTGTGAGCCTTATTTTCAGCCTTACAAAATTTGGTAGAAAGATTCATAAGTGAATGATTCCAAAATATTATGTTACTATTACATTTGTATCGAATTCATTTGTCGAGTTCACAGCAGAATGGCGTGGTATTCCCAATACTGATTTTAACTATCTTGGTAAGGTGCTGGTCATGTCAGAGTTACTTCTAATTGTAGTTAAATATTTCCTTTCCTCTGTTTTGTGAACTTATAGCTAATTTGAAGTACTCTGCGATAAGCTGCATGCAACTGATCTAAGGGCCTGCATGTGTCCAGTTTTTAACTTAGGTGCTTAAATGAAAATAACAATCTGGGCATCTCAATAATTTGTAGAAGGTCGGCTGGAAAATCCCTCTTTTGAAAACATCTGTTGCTCTGTGCGTTTAATGTTATTTTCTTGATTCCTTTATGTTTTTGTGGTGATGTAGGATAATTATTTCAAATGGTGGGACTCTCATGATGAATTACATCACACTACACTAACCCCTATGATGGTTTCACACATATCTGACCACACCTGGTTTTGCAGTGCTACTAACCAGTATACCACCTTACATTAGTGTTGTGTTGCTGCATACACCCTAAAACAATACAGTTTTCGGGTACAATCGTTTTGGAGCGAAAGTGGCGCCGCTTGATTTGTTGCAAGACTTTTGCAAATGATAGTACATACATGGATGTATGATACATCTGTAGGGCAACCAGAAAAATGGCTCAAATTCCATTCCAGAGTATATTACAGAATAACTATTAACCTAGTAATAGTTTTTATGTCATCAGTCAATGCTGAAGTAAAAGAGCTTAGTTGTACGTACTATGGGGGAAAAGTATCCCAACAAAGGTTGTGCCGCTACTATCACTCTGCGGGATAGTGGATTTCCTTTCCAGAGGGTTGTTATTCTTTGGTCAGTGAGGGAAATTCAAACTAGGAAAACCATTTCCTTTCTTCGTCGTCCAAATATGCGACTGACCACTGAGTCTCCAGCAACCCAGAGCATGACTCACCATGTACTCCGTAGAATTGAGATGAATTCGACGGCTTCATATGCGCACATTGGAAATTCTCCTTTTAATTTTCATAGGCAAATCTCAATGGAACAAATCACTATGGGCCATAGCAAGTTTTCTCTTGATGTAAACAAGACAGTCAATGAGCAGATTCGAAGGGCCATGTATTTGAATTTGAAGCAGTTGAAACTTTCTGGAAGGACTGACGAGCATATGGCCTGAACGTGTTTTTCTATGGATCGAGAAGGATGTGCTCCTATCTTGATTTGAGATGCCTTTGTCAGCAAGCAAGAGGGGGAAAAGTAGTCGGCTTGTTGGAGGCAGGCTTAACAGTCGCGGAAACATAGTGAAGGATGAATAAAAATAAAGTATATACCATGCACTACTGGGAGAAATGCAAAAGGGAGGGTAATGAGGCATTAACAAATCGAACAAGAGGAAGACCTAGTTTGACAACCGGAGATTTTGATGCTATGTATAATACATTGAAGTGCTTTTGAGAGTTTGACTTTAATAAAAGATGAGATATTGTCCGAAGTGATGAGTGAATTCATTGGAGTATGTTTTTCGTGCCTGGATTTTTTTGGTCCACAATAATTTAGATATTTTCTTTTACCTTAAATATTGTCAAAAGTAATTTGACAGCAATAAATGTCATAAATTGTTTTAATTTTACAAAATTGGTTTTCAAAGTAATTGAAAAGATAGTGATGTATCAAACTGCAGAAAATCAATCAAAGACAAGAAAATGAGGAAGTGGAGATGGGTTTTCAGAGAATTTTAGAGTGAGTGCCAGATTAGGTGCGAAGAAGGTAAGGAGGGTTTAAGGGAGATAGCGGAAAAAGGCACAACTGCTAAGGATATCGAATGTGTCATAATTCTCGTGAGCAGTATGAAATATGTTAGAGCCTCTGTGCAAAGCAGGCAAGTTTACCGTCACGACCTTTGAATTTCTTTCGTCTCGTTCAAAGGATTATATACCATTAGAAAGGGAATCCATTCTCCTACAAAACGATGGAGGCGGCACAAACTCTGTTGGGATACTTTTTTCCCTCATAGTACATACCTTGTTTACGAATCAACTGAGCAGTTTGATGGTTTTGATAATCAAACTCTGGTGACTAAAATTTGCAAAGAATAGGGGGTCGGTCCTCCTGATGTAAATATGGTGTAATAAAGTGATCCGTATCTGGGAAACTGTAACTGTTTTTACAACTTTGCTATTAGCTGAAAATCTGAAAGTGGGGCAAACTAATTCTGCTGGAAAAATGACTCGAATGCGATGATAAGTGTCAAAAGCATTAAATGTCTGAAGCAGTGAGTGAGTGAAGGTTTATCTGAACAATGAGGATGCTTTTCTATCATGCTGAAATAGAAAATAACATTGTTTTATGGATGTTGTGTGCTTGCATTCTAAATTAATGGCTGCCATGAATTTTTATGAGAAGTGCTCAGGCTCAGAATTGCTGCTTTAGCAGTTTTAACACTTTATGTTTCAGTAGCTATAAAAAGTGCTGTGATATTTTAGAAACTTAAATCAAAGAGTCCAATTAGACTCATAATTATGCCTATACTTTACTCTCCCAAGTAGGGGCAGGTGATGGAGAAATATTATAGTAATAAAACTAATAAGAATAATAGGATTAAGATAATTCGTGTGGTGCACTTGTGAAAGTGTTGCTGACCAAATATTTACAAAATTAACTGAGTAAAATTTTCACATTTTTTGCTATCGTTAACATAATTAAAAGACAATCATGGTTATCAGAGCAAAATGGGAAAGTTGTATAAATTAAAAATGTACAGTACTCTTCAGTATTGCAGATTGTCTACCCAACCATTTGCCGGAAAGTAATGCAGTTGAATTTCTTAAGCCTAAAGTAACCAATTTGTAAAAAGAACAATCAAAAAACCCTGCTAAGAAGTGGAAAAAATAAGAGAAATTAACTGGAGTAAAATTAATCCCAACAACTCTTAATGGTATATGAATAATGCTGTAGTGTCGATTTGTTAATTGGTTGACATTTGGTTGCAATTAATCTTATTTTCAATCCAGTAAATATAAATATTTAGCTAAATAAGTATTAACAGTATGGAAAATTAGGAAAATAATCAGCTAAGTGTGGAGAAGTGAGTTAGGGATATCAATTTTACATGTAGTTAGAGTGGTTACCTTGTATATTCAAAGTTCAGGCCACTATGTGGTTGTCTTTTTGTAATGTGAATACTAATTTTTTTTACTCAGATGCAGAGAGTGCTCCCAGTGGCAGACTAACGGCCAAGGGGAAGAAGACTCTGATGGATCACTTCCAGCCCGTGCCAAAGCCAGCCAAAAGGCAGCAGGCACAGCCACAAGTTGAGGAACCCGTTGGCAAGAAGAGGACAGGACCACAAGTCGAGGAAGCTGTTGGAAGGAAAAAGCCTGGACTACAAGTTGAGGAGGCTGTTGGCAAGAAGAGGCCAGGACCGAAAGTTGAGGAGTCTGTTGGCAAAAAAAAGTCAGGACCCCAAGTTGAGGAGGCTACTGACAAAAAGAAGGCAGAACCGCAAGTTGAGGAGGTTGTTGTCAAGAAGAGACCAGGGCGGAAGCCAGGCCAGTCCAAGAAGACACCTAGCGCTGAAGCACCATCAACACCAGAAGTGGCCACTCCTGTTGCTGCCCCTGAGGCTGCTGAGAGCAAGCAGGAAGAGGCGAGTGCTGCAGAGAAGAAGAAGGGCCAAGTGAATGGTGGGTGCCATTGATATTGATTAGAGATGGGTCGAATAGCAGATTTCTCAAACTCGAATTCGAATATTAAATCATTGCTCGAATATTCAAATACCTCGAATTTGAATACTTCAAATACTAGAATTGCACAAAGCATATTAAACATACATATAAACTGTGCCCATTCTGACTGTTTCTTCTACATGGAAGTGGGCCGGTCATCTGTCACTGGTGCTGGCGAGTTGTGGATGCAAACTGAATACCCAAATATTGCACAGAACATGCATGACTCCATCTTTCAGTGAGTAGGGCCTCTTTCAAGTGTGCACTCCACAATGTACGGATAGGATGTATTGACATAGCTTCCCAAAACACCTGTCACTCACTGATTGTACCAGGAAAGTTTTAGGCATAATATTGAGAAGTCTTTTGATGAATCGTTTTCAAACTGGTTATCAGTCCAGATAATTTTTTTTCTTTGATTATTAAATTTAATTTAAATTTTGAGCTGAAGTCTTAGATATTGTATTTAACATACAGTTGCATTTTATCTAGAGATCGGTCGAATAGCAGATTTCTCGAACTCGAATATCGAATTCGAATATTAAATCATTGCTCGAACATTCGAATACCTCGAATACTAGAATTGCGCGGAGCATAATAAAAATACGTTTCTTATTCTATTTCACTTCATGAGTGTATAAATATAATGGTGAACAGTGGAACCTCGATCTATCGTTTTTCAAGGGGATGGACGAAAAAAAATGATGAATGAGGGAATGTTTGACTAGGTTGCCTATGCAGCAGGAAACCCAAGATTTTGGCATGTTATTGTGATAATAAGGATTCAAAGAGGAATTTTGCTGATTAATGGAATATTTAAATTTTATGGAAACAATTTGGGCATGTAATTGATTCAACTAACATCTCTTTCAAATATTCTAAGGGGACACACCACCTTGCGAAAAAATGATTGCATGCCATCTCGGCTTTTGCACTGCTACGATGGATTTCTGTCTGATGTATATATTCTTATCTACCAAACGCCATTTCAGCGGCACGCCCATCTGATACGTGGCTTCATCCAACTTCTTATTTTCAACAGCTAACTAGCTTTACCCCACTCCTACTGTCAAGTGCTAGAGGACAATCTGAGGCGCTTTGCAAAATACACGCACTTCTCCGCCGGATTTTCTTCTTCAATTGTTTTCAGTCCATCTTTAGAAGTTCTCAAGAGATAAGCAGATGAATTCGAATTGCTAGCAGGAAGAAACCAAATATCTTGAGAAAATATCCCTTCGACTGTGACAATGGTGATTTGTAGCACTACTCATAAATTGTAACATGATATATGTTTTCGAAAAAAAATACCGCATCAACTTCTGAGAAGCTCAGCTGCGAGGATATCAAGTTTCGCCAAAATGCTAAGTCTCTGTCGTAGTTCTTTGTCTTTCCGACATTTATTTTCTTGCGTAAAATGCTTAAATAAAGTCAATAATACTTCGTGTTTGGTCTTATTATTTTTAAATTACGTGCACGTTACTAATATTTCAATCCAATAAAGGTGTAATATCAATTGCCGAAAGTCATTTTTAGACTCCTTTTGTGCTAATAGACTGACAGCGGTTGACCTCCAGAAATGGGGAACTTCAAAGCAGGTAGGCAGAAAAAGGTCATTGGGGGAGAAAGAAGGAAGGGTGAAACATGATTCTATTATTCTCCTGTAACTTGATATTTTCTTTTGAAGCTTTTGATTTATGGTCTGGGGTCTTTTTTTTATTTCGGAGAGGAGGAAAGCGTCAGAGGAGGGGCTGATGGATGGAGGGGGTAGCAGATTTTGGGAATTGTGCTACGTATTTATGGTTCTCTACTATCCCACGGCACTATGGTTCTCCTGGTGGGGGAAACCGGGGATTTTCGGATTTTTTCACCCTATCAAATTTGGTTCCCCACATCGAACTCTTTTCACCGCTCTAATCCGCGAATTTGATGTATTTCGTCAACTTGCCTAAAACGGCGCTGCATGCACTAAGAGACTAGAGTTCACTACATTTTTCCGAGTCAACGACCAACGACGTGCGTGCGACAGTGTATGATGCGAAATTCAAAGTATTCGAGACGGTACCTTTAGCATAACTATTCGAGACCTTGAATATCGAATACTTTCTAGTATTCGTGGTATTCGAGTATTCGTGGATACTTCGCACATATCTAATATTGATCTTTGTGCATTATTTTTGAGGAGGATATATTGTGGCCTAGCACCGTAAGTTCCCTGTCCTACTGTATCACCATCAATGTTACAAGCTCATAGTGTCCACTAACCTGGGAAAACTCAGGGAATGCCATGGAGAAATTGGTATTTGATGAATGTTACATCCATACAATCATTTTCCACAATGAACCCAAAGATAATAAAAAAAAACAAAATAATGCTTTTTAAATTTTTTAACTTTTTGTTTTTATAAATTATATCAGCATATGTTTTTAATTTATTGGAGATAATTCAATGTGTATATTTTTTAAATAATAGACTGCATTATTTCCAAATATGTTTTGGATAATGTGATAATTCCTGTGCTGTTTCCTCATGTGTCAGCTGGCATCTTTTAAAATATCTAGGTTTATCAAACCATGTCTGATTTGGTTAACGTCCACATGCTGATAAGTTTCTATGCTTAATCTCAATATGCTACACACAGCATTAATATGAATTGACTACTAATCCTGTGTTCCATAATTCTACTTAAATAATTTAGCCAAAAATTCTTATATTTGTGACGGTATTACGTCCTGGAAAGCAAAGAAATATCACTGGAAAACTTGGGAATCTCAAGGAAGTTTTAAATAGCTTATCAGTGATCTCCCTGAAGATAGTTCATAATGCCTGCAAAAAAATTATAAAAATGAAAGATGGCTTTTCCATTCTATCTGGAAAACTTAGACTTAGTCACCGTGGGTTGATCAATGGATGCTTGCAGTTCAAATCTTTGTAATGAATTCCCTGCTACTTAGAAAATTTATAATCAATCACGTCCAAAACTCTGCTTTCCCAGGTGGGTATGAGAACATCATTTGGGTGAAATGTGAGGGGAACAAAAATTCGCGCGGTGGTAGTGCGAAGAAAGCCACCAAGGATGCTGTGGACAGCTCTGTGGATGATGGCCCTGACCTGACATACCCAGGCGACCTCAAGTGTGACTCCTGCCAGAGGACATTCAGCAATTCCTCAGTAAGCACGCGGGGGAGAGAACTGTGACATTTTTATTCATCTTATTTCTCCCGATCTATGCATTTTATGATGAAGTGATGGTCTAGTACTAGTGTGAAATATAGGGATATATTTATGAAATCGGTAATAATGCTTATGAGTGTTAACATTGTAGCATTTATACTAGGGATGGACAGATCCAGGATTTTTTTCGCATCCGGATTGGATCCTTGATTTTCGTAGCTGGATGTTCAGATATTTTCAGATCCAAATGTATTTTCAAATTCCTGCTATAAAACGAAGTAATTATTCAAGTTTGTTCTGGGTAAATACAATCAAAGGAATGCTTTTTAGATTTATATACACATTTTAATATTTTTACTGATATAAAATCATTTTTATAAGCTTTCAAATTATTTAAAAAAAATGATAAAATCTTTTCACACTCAGGATCTAAACTGTTGTCGTTGTATTTTGAAATTAAAATAGGTTTCAATCTTAAGTTTCACCTGAATTTTGTCACTTTCTCATCGCATATTGATTTGTGTTTGCTTCCCGCAAATGCTTCACTTGCAGAGAGGTGAATTTTGCATTTCCTCGTGATAGTTTCACATCACAGTGCACGCACATGGCTCTCTTTATGTCAATAAAAAGGTTGCTACACAATGAAAGATATTTTTATCGGTATATCATTAAATTCATTTGTAACTGCACAATCTGTAACACAATTAGCGATGATTAGAGCAACGTTTACGTCACCTGCAACGAGTTGTGGGAACAGAACGAGACGACTGCTCAGCGAGAGGAAGGTGTGGGCAGCAGAAGCGCGTAAATGATAGGTGGAGGGGAAGGAGTGGGCTCCCTCCTCTTTCTAGCATTGAGGCTACGAATGAGGAAGTTAAAGACGAAAATGTCAGATATTGCTATTTCGTAATGTTGTTGCCTTTAAAGCGAAGCCGGGCAACCTATGTGATGTATACAGTTGGTGTTTCCAGGCTGTATATTCTTGTTTGACTGTACTGATGCCACGCCTGTTTCTTCATTCAACATTTGCATTTTGTTATGCTTCTGGATAAGTCTTTCTATATATATGGTGGACATTCATTCATTCAAGTGGAATGTCAACTTAATACTGAGAGGAAGTTTCACTCAGCACCAAACGGAATTCTTGTTTTTTTTTTACTTACATTTTGTGCATATTTTCAAATGGAATGACATAATTTGAGTTATTTCATTATTAAACATTAATTTATAAAAATGAAATCTGTGGAGAAATAAGGTTTTAGTATGGAGTGATCGCAGGCTTTCCTGGCATATAGAATTGTGGAAGGTTACTCGGGATTTCCACCAGGTCAGGTTCTCCAACTCCATCTCGGCCGACGTTTCGATGAACGAGTTGTCCATCGTCATCAGGGCATGATGATGATGGACAAATCGTTCATCGAAACGTCAGCCGAGATGGAGTTAGAGAATCTGACCTGGTGGAAATCCAGGGTAACCTTCCACAAGGTTTTAGTATGTATATTTTGCTCTTTTGGAATGCAGCCGTTAATTAGAATGGAACTCAATGGTTCGACTTTTGTACACATTTTCAGGAATGCATTGTTCAGGGACCACCTGTATTGCTCTCACATCAACTATCTCTCTTGTCCCTCAGGGCTTCAAGCGTCATCTTAAGTTCTGCCTGGATGCTGAGGGTCCACCGGTTATCATGAAGATGAAGAAGCCAAGCCCGCCGGTGAGCAAGAAGAAGGCATCCATAGAGGATGAGGGGGGGAAGGGGACGAGGCAGGGTAAGCTGGATGCATTTGGTTTTGTGGGGGCCAAGGGCAGGAGGAGAAGCAAGGGGGGCGAGGAGAGAAGGGAGGATCGGGAAGATGATGACCCTGACGATGAACTGGGGGAGGAAAGCAGTGAGGAGGGGGAAGGCACCCTGACACTAAGTGACCTGGAGCAAATGCACGAGGATGAGGAGGAAGAGGAGGGGGGGAAGGAACCTACGGAGAAATCGCTCCGTGAAAAGATGAAAGGTGAGCAGCACACTTGCAGCACACACCATCACAAGATGGTGGTGGTTGACGATGGTGGATGTGAGTGAAATAACCTTATATCAGGGTTCATAACAGTCAGGGAAATAAAAATCAAGACTGGAAGTCAGGGAAAACTTGAAAGAGTCGCAGAAAAAAACATTAAAATTTTGCTTGAACGCTGTGTTTTTTTTTTTGTGGTGGGTTTCAGTGGCAAATTGGGTGTAATGTTGCTGTTCTGGCTCATTAGCACAGGGTAACACCAACTTTGGAGCTACTTGACTTTATTTAATGGTACATATGCCTTGCTTCATATTTCTATAAAATTCTAGGTAAGACTGGGTTGCCATTGGAATGAAGTGAGGGAAGTGTTAGAAATTCTGACTCGAAATCAGGGAAAAGTAAGGGTGATAGAAAATAGAAAGTGATTATGAACCCTTAAAATACATGCTGGGATTTAATTCCAAGACAAAAAGACAGTTAATACATGTCGTAGTAGTATAGATTTTCCATACACATTATTTGAGAAAAATAATAGGATTGGGTAATTGGGAAAATGCTCTCTTTTGCTGGAGGAGGATGATCATGGCTTGGAGTTTGGCAATGGAGAGTGAAAGAAAGCCAAAGAAGCTGATGGAGAGGAGTTTGTTGCTATCCCATCAGTTGGGATTGGCTGGGAAAGCCCGCTTGCTGTGGCATTGAGCTATAGTCTGTGTCAGCCGCAAAGAGAGCCGGCACTACTGAAACCACTAGAAATCAGCGACATTAGCACTAGTTGTGATGAAATTGCATCTTTGGACAAGTTAGCTTTTCCGCTGAATTAGCAGCTTTTGATCTGTGGGACTCGCAATTTGTTCCCTTGCGACAAAGTTTGGTAAGAGACTATGGTCTTTTCTTGCTTGAAATTTAAGTGCACTCTTCTTTCTCAACCCAAGTCAACCTGAAGGTTTCATTTTGCCATGTTTTATGTTATCCTTTATGCCCCCTGATGATATCTTCATCATGGTGGAATGAAGTCTACGGTGGTAATTAATTAATGTTTGCAGAATTTAAAATGGGTGTCCATTGGTGAAAGGGAAATTTTATGCTGCTGAACCGTGGTTCCAACTTTGGAAATAGTACAGTGGGAAAATCGGGTAACAGTTATTCAAGGGGCATCCTTCTCTGGCATGAGTGCAATGGTGTTTAAAGCCGACTGCTATGGTATTTGATACTTACAAGTAAAATGTGATGCAATTTTTATGTGGTAGAGTATTTCCACAATTTCATTCATTTCAAATCATACTCCAATTGTATAGATATTTTTCGCTCTTATCTTTTTGGCCTGTGCATATGCATTTGACCTTTCCCTTGGGCTACAACCTTGTCGCGGTGGAAAGGCTTGCGCGTTCCTATGACCCTAAGAGCTGCACTGGCGGGATTAATTCTAAATTATTCCCGGTAGGGCCACCCATGCCAAATAGGTCGAAGGGTAGGAGCCAGACGAAAGGTAGTCCACGTGATGGTGTCACGTGAAAAACACTGTTGGAATGGAAGTGGGAAACCCTACCAACTATCTCTTCCCTGTAAACATGGAGTACAACCAAATGAGCCTCGGAATCTCATCGCCCGGGACCCGTCCGCAAAGGGCGGGTGTCGGGCACGGCAGCGAGGTCGGCAAGGTCCTCGGGGTCACCAACATGCGAAATCCTTGCAGAGACTTATCATCATCATCATCAGCTGAAGCAGCAATGAAGAAGGAAGAAAAGAAGACCAAGAAGATGGAAAAGAAGAAGTCGGCTATTAATGTAGGGACGTGGAATGTGAGGACTATGATGAGGGCGGGGAAGTTAGAAAATATCAAAAGGGAAATGGATAAAGGGAGGATAGATATCTTAGGATTATGCGAGGTGAGGTGGAGGGATGGCGGGGACTATTGGAGTGATGAGTATAGGGTTATATATAGTGGAGGGGAAGAGAGTCAGCGAGGGGTAGCTTTAATATTAAACGGGAAGATGGGTAAGCGTGTGGTAGGTATAGACCAGGTAAGCGATAGGATTCTGGTGGTAGAAATTGAGGCGCGGCCCACCAACCTTGTGGTGGTCCAAGTTTACATGCCCACTAGCAATCATAGGGAAGAAGAAGTAGATGAGGTGTATGAACAGCTCGAGGAAATAATTAGAGACACACCGGGTAAGAAAAATCTGGTAGTGATGGGGGACTGGAATGCCTCAGTGGGGGAAGGGAGGGATGGGCACGAAATAGGAGATTTTGGTCTAGGAATGCGAAACGACAGGGGAGAGAAAGCAGCAGAGTTTAGTAGGAGAAACAAATTATTCATCACAAACACGTGGTTCAATCATCATAAAGGGCGAAGGTACACGTGGAAAAGTCCAGGGGATGTGGGGAGATATCAAATAGACTACATTATGGTAAGACAGAGGTTTAGGAATAGTGTGAAAAACTCGCGCAGCTTCCCCGCAGCGGATGCGGATTCGGACCACAATCTAGTGCTCATGAAATGCAACGTAAGATTCAAAAGACTTATGAAAGTTAGGAAGGCGAAGAAATGGAACGTAGAAGCCCTGAAGGGGAGTATGAGGAGAGAATATCAGGAACTAGTGGACATTAGTATAAGGGAGATTGAAGGTACTAAGACTGTTGAGGAAAGATGGGATAATATTAAAACGGGAATAGTCAAAGCGGCGGAGAAGTCAATTGGTTACGTTGACAGTAGAAGGATAAAGAAGCCGTGGATAACGGAGAACATGATAAGGGAAATGGAGGAGAGGAGGAAGTGGAAGAACGTAGACACAGAACAGGGAAAAAGAATGTATAGGGAACTGAATAATCGATTACGACGTGAAACTAAGAGGGCAAGGGAGGCTTGGTGGAAAAGACAGTGTGAAGAAATGGAAAAGTTCCAGAAGGATGGAGAAATAGGCGTGTTGTACGCCAAAGTTAAGTCGCTATCGGGTGGCAAAAGAGGACAAGCCATGTCTAAAATTAAGGCGAAAGATGGGAGGATGCTAACCGAGCGAGAAGAGGTACAGAGTAGATGGAAGGAATACGTGGAGGACCTGTATGACGGAATGAACAGACCAGAGAGATTGACTCTAGAGGAGGAAAGTGCAGTGGAGGAGGATAATCTTGGGCCGGGGATATTAGATTCGGAAATAGAGAGAGCACTTCGTGATATGAAGGCTAGGAAAGCAGTAGGCGTGGACAATATCCCGTGTGAGCTTCTGAAGAATCTAGGGAAGGAATGTAAGAAAAGGTTTTTCGAACTAGTGCGCAGGATCTATGAGGAGGGATGCTGGCCGGAAGATTTCGTGAAGACGGTTTTAATTCCGCTACCGAAAAAGAAGAAAGCTGTGGAATGCGGAGATTATAGGACTATCAGCTTAATATCGCACGCGGCGAAAGTGGTGCTGAGGATATTGAACAGACGAATGGAGGCGAGGGCAAACGAGTATTTGGGCAAAGATCAATTTGGTTTCAGAAAGGGGAAATCAACTCGTGATGCAATAGCAATAATGAGGTCCCTCATGGAGAGGAACCTAGAATACGACCAGGACGTATATGCGTGTTTCGTGGATTTTGAAAAAGCGTTTGATAGGGTGAACTGGGTAAAGTTAATGGATATTCTCAAGAGAATAGGTGTAGATTGGAGGGATAGACGACTGATTCGTAATCTTTTTATGGCCCAGACTGCGCTAGTGAGGGTAGCGGACGGAGAATCTGGGTCGGCAAGCATTGGCCGAGGTGTGAGGCAAGGCTGTCCTCTATCGCCGCTGCTCTTTAACGTGTACGCTGAAGAGATGGTAAGGGAAGCGTGGGATGAGTTAGAAGCTGGGATAAAAGTGGGAGGAATGATGTTCAAATCAGTGAGATTCGCGGATGATCAGGCGCTGATTAGCCAGTCAGCAAGGGGGCTTCAGGCTCTAGTGGATGCGTTATACGAGCGTTGCGAGGAATATGGGATGAGGATTAATCACAAGAAAACTAAAGTAATGCGGTTTTGTAAAGCATCACGAGCGAGGAATGTGAGACTTAAGATGAAGGTGGGTGGTGAAAAACTTGAGCAGGTTGAGCAATTCAAATATTTAGGCAGTATGTTAGAGGAAAATGGATACAGTAGTAAGGACATCAGGAAGAGAATTGCATTAGCGAAGGAGGCGTTCATGAACAGGAAGGAGCTTCTAAGAGGATCGTTATGTAAGAGTTTAAAGAAAAGGTTAGTGAAGAGTTCGATCTGGAGTGTAGCTCTCTACGGTGCGGAAACGTGGACACTGAGGAAAGAAGACGAGAGAAGATTGGAGGCATTCGAGATGTGGGTATGGAGAAGAATGGAGAGGGTGAAATGGACGGAGAGGAAAAGGAACGACGAAGTGCTGGATATGGTTGGCGAGGAGAGGCAGCTTTTAGATGAGATACGGAGGAGACAGAAAGTATGGATGGAGTTAGTGCTTAGTGGTGAGGGGATGTTGAAAATGGTGCTAGAGGCTAGAATGTTAGGGAAACGAGGGAGGGGAAGGAGAAGAATAGGATTTTTAGATAGATTGAAAGAGAGTAGGCCTTACTGTGAGTTAAAGAAGGCAGTGCTGGAAGGAAAGGGAGGCTCCCAGATCACTTCTTGCGTACTCCATGGAAACCTACCTTAATCGGTAGAATACTATAATAAATAATAACAATAATAATAATAATTTTATTTCTGCTTGGTTACAGTGTAACATAGAAAACGTCATAGTGGACAAACAACACATGAGATAAAAAACATAAAGGACAGATGACAGTGGTACATATTTTAGCTTATTTTAGCATATTTTTTTTTTTACACAAGTCGTAGAACTCATCTAGTGAATAAATTGAATTTTGATATATAAGCGTTTTTAATTTGTGCTTGAATGAGTTGCTATTTTGGATTGCTTTGATATCTGGTGGTAGTAAGTTAAAAAGTTTGGCCCCTTTATGATATGGTCCTTCACTAGCAAGTTTAGATGACCTCGGTTCAATATGTATATCATGTTTTTGTCGTGTGTTTATTTGGTGTATTTGACAGTTTAGATCAAATGAGTTCAGGTTTTTTTTACATACATTATTAAATTAAATACATACAAGGCAGTAAGAGGCATAATTTTTAAGGATTGAAAATGTGCTCTGCATGACTCCCTATAGGGTAGATTGAGAATAGCCCTGATAGCCTGTTTTTGTATTTTAAAAATTTTATGAGATTGATGTGAGCCACCCCAGAAAATAATTCCATATGACAGATGTGACTGAAAATTTGCATAATAGAGGCATTTTCTAATATCGATACTGGTACTTGTTTTTAGATATCTTAATTGAAAAAGAGTTTTATTTAGCTTAGAGGTAAGGGTTTCTATATGCATAGACCATTTCATTGTTGATTCAATATTTACTCCAAGAAAATTGAGGTTTTCAACAAATTTTAAATCATTTCCACATAATTTTACTGGAGGTGTTAGATCTCTGCCAAAATTAACACAGACTGTTTTTTGAACGTTTATGGCCATCATGTTATTTTGACACCAGTCTTCTAAACATTTCATTGTGGAACAAACTTTCTTTAGTAGATCAGATTTTTTATTGGACTCGATGAGAACATTTGTATCATCTGCAAATATTATAGTTTTTGCTTCTGGGACACTCTCAGGTAGGTCATTAATATACAAGAGGAACAACAGAGGCCCAAGAATGGAACCTTGCGGAACACCCATTTCAATAGCCCTTTCATCTGACTTGAATTCAGATCTGTAATTTGTGGAATTGTCAAGATGGGGGATTACAACCACTTGGGACCTTCCTTTGAGATAAGAATGGAACCATTTATTTGTATTACCTGTAATTCCATATTTAATTAGTTTTTGCAATAATAGATTATGATTTACTACATCAAATGCTTTAGAGAGGTCTAAGAAGACACCCAAGGATGATTTACCAGTGTCCATTGCACTTAAAACATTGGTAATAAGTTCATGAAGAGCTGTGGAAGTAGATTTGTTTTTTCTGAAACCATGTTGTTGTTTAGTGAGAACTGAATTTTTTTCCAAGAAATTTACAACACGTTTTTGCATTACTTTTTCAAAAACTTTTGAGAAGCCTGATAGCAAGCTTATAGGCCTGAAATTTGTTATATCCTTTGAATTTCCTTTTTTTTGCAATGGAATTACCTTGCTTACCTTCAATCTTTTGGGAAAGCTACCCTCACTTAAGGAAAGATTAATGAGATAGACGAGGATTTTGCATATATAAGGAATGGAGAATTTAATTATTCTGTCTGGTACACCATCAATTCCTGCAGAGTTCTTATTTTCCATGGATTGACCTAATAAATATGCATTGAATAAATAAAATATGCATTTGAATGCATGTGATTTTTTAGGATGGGGTTAAGAGATAATGGTCATTCATCGGCTTCTTCTTTGCAGATGTGATGCTGGTCAAGGTGAATGAGCTGATTGATGAGACATCTGCCATGGCCCCTGGCAAGTGCCACTGCTGTGGGGAGGACCTGGAAACAGCACACTCGGTGTGTACTCATAAACTGTGAACAATTAATAATTGGAAAGAAATGTGTACCATCTAGTGATTGCCCTTTGTTCTTTTCAGGGGGGTGAGTTTGAGTGTGGGGAATGTGGTAAGCACTTCAAGTTGCGTGCCAGCCTGGAGCGCCACCGCCGCGTCATCCACCTGCAGGGCGAGACACATGCATGCCCCGAGTGTGATGCACGCTGCCCTGACAAGGGTTCCCTTGCCAGGCACATGTACACACACACGGGTGAGTCCATCGCTTCCTCTAATTTTCTATATATCTTTGGTTTATATAATTTTGGTTTGATATCAAGTGATAGTGGGTTGGCTGGCTGAACAAAGAGGGGAGTATCTTGAAAATCTTCAGTTTCAGGGAGTGTTGAGTTTCTGTAAAAATCAGAGTAATATACATTGGCAGAAAGTGGCATAGGAAATGCAGTGGAACCACAGTTGTACGATGCTTTAGATCTAAAGAAAAATATGCTGTACAAGTTAGAGCATCAAACAATTGCAAATTTTGTTTATCAAAGCTTATTTACAATAATATCCAGGTAAACTCTAATGACAAGGAATGTTTTCTATTTTAAGATGTCAGGGATTTAGAAATAAAACTGTAGAGTAAAAGCATTCATTTATTAAAAAAGGACATTTTTGTATTCTTTCGCACAACCCATTTTTTAGTCTTGAACAGTACATACTAATAAATATTTTTTCTCGGAAACACATTAAATAAAGAAACCTAGTTTGTTAGCTTCTTTAGCGTAAATGCTACAAATGAAACTTATCTTGTGCTAATTAGTAATTCAATATAGTCTACCCTCAATCAGTAAATATAAAATATAGTTACATAAAATTATTGGATTTTATTGAACTATGCAATTGGAGCTAGGCTGCTTTAAATAATCCATGATTGATGGCTGTTGGCTCGAAGCAAGATTTAAGCCAGTTCACCCTAGGTCTGCTCACTGCTATGAGTTAGAAGGCAGTGGCCTACTCAATGGAATTAATAAAATTTATGTCAGCAAATTAGTGGTTCTGTACAATTAAAATTTATTTAATTGTGAACAGATTAGTGTGGTTAGGCTTTTTGCTTCATACAACAGGGAAATTCATACAACTAAAGGTCGTACAATTGAGAATGCCCTCCCTTGAAAATGTATGTATTTACTCAGGGTAAATTTACTTTCAGTACACAACAGAATACAACTGCAGGTTTTTTGACTTTTAGGTCCACTGAATTACAGTGGAACCCCAATCTATCGTTCCCGCATACATCGTTTTCCCGCATTCATCGTTCGCCGTTCCTAGTCCCAAATAAAGTTCCATAAAGACAATGTAATTTTTTCTGCATCCATCGTTCCCCGAAGTATCGTTTTCCCGCATTGATCATTTGAAGATCACAGTCCCGTTGCAGTAGTCCCGTGTTATAGTTTTATTTTTATTCGCCATCGGACCATGGTCCTTCCGAAGAAAGAAGTGAGAACTTTAAAAGATGGACTGAAAATAATTGAAGATAAAAGAATCCGTGCTAGAAGCTCGTGAATATTGCAGAGCGCCTTGGGTTGTCCGCTAGCACATGACGCAGGGGGTGGGGGTGGAGCAAGCTACCTGGTGAAAACAATAAGTGGGATGAAGCCGAGGATCAGGTGGGCGTGCCGCTGACTATTAACGCAACATTGTTAAGGGTTTACACATCCCCACAATCATATTAAAAATTTAATTGTTAGAAAGGAACATTTCAAATAATAAACTATTTTTGGCCTTTTTGATCCATCTCGCAACCAATCACTGCGTTGGCGAAAGCGGTTGTTTTAGGCATGACATGCACATTGCTCTCGTAAATACGTGTACTTGAAATGGCATTTGATGGATAAGAATTTTAAATCGGACAAAAATCCATAATAGCAGTGAAAATGCTGAGTGCAAGGCAAACATTTTTTAGAAAGGTGGCGTGTTCCTTTTGGATATTTGAAAGAGATAAGAGTTGAATCAACAAAATGATGTACATGTTTCGATAAAGTAATAATATTCCTATAATCAGCTAAAATCTTGTTTGAATCCATTGATGAATATCATAATTAGCAAAAATCCAGAGTTTCCTGGGACATAGGCAACCTGGTCAAACATTCCCGCATTCATCGTTTTCTTCATCCATCCCCTGAAAAACGATAGATCGAGGTTCCACTGCACATAATACTGTAGACTTGTATTATTACGAATTTTACGGTACAAAAATATCCTAGGTTTGTTATCAATAACTTTCTGTAATAACATTTCTTTTGCAAAATATTGTGAGAAAGAAAGCCTGCCTTACCTTTTTTCTTGTTTTTTTCACTCTTTAGTTTTTAAATATGTAATCATATTATGGAATAGCTTTGGGTGCATATTTATGATTTACGATTGAATTGTGCACAAAAACATGAAACCAAGAACACCAGTTCTTAATAGTCACAAAGAGTGTGTGGTGCAACTGGAAGGCCAGAATTTCCTGAAAGATAAATAAAGCAAAATTTAAGAAAAATATAATGTGTGGAACTATTGCAAAAATAATTGACATGATTTGGAATAAATGTAATATTAGTGGAGATTGACCATGGGATTTGTGGAGAATGTTTGCATGGAGTAAAATGGTATTTGAAAGAACGTCACATGACTCTACGGACAGCATGTTAACTTGTTGGTCTCCTTGAATTGTCCTCTTTAGCTGCAAATTGGTTATCAAATTGCAGGGTGTACACAAACCAGGAAAATAAGAAAAAAATGAAAGGCAGGGAAACATCTGGGATCTTCGAATCTTTTTCGAAATGTGGGAATTAATAAATCCCACATTACTTGCAGCATAGTGTGCCGTTGGTGCTCACCTCCTACATTCCTTCATTCTCCTTTCCTTGAATGACAAAGAGAAGTATGTCATGATATTAGTCCCCTCTATCACATTCTCTGATCAAATAAAGGGGAAATTGATGCCATGAGGAATTATTCCCTTGTGGGGCACTTCTGCACACATCCAACACCCCCGCTGTGAAGTAGGCAAACTTGAAGCAGTTATTTATTCCTATTAAGCCATCCTCTGATGCATTTCATCATTGGAAGAAGGTTTAATTGGTGTCATATCATAGATGAAATGCTCTTCAAATCATTGTACAGGTGGAAATTTCACCTAAAATAGCACCTTGTGGAAAATGCATTTTTTTATCAGGATAATTGATATTAATCAATATTTGAGGCTGAAGCACAATTTATAGACATTGTGCAATTGTGATAGACAAATCAGCTAACTTAAAATGTTTTGCCTGGTCACAAGCCCAAGCAAATTTTATTATTATTTCAGCTGAGTAAGTAACTTCTAGGGGCTTTCCACAAGGATGAAGGGGAGTGCCCTGTTTTTTTCTTTTCCAGTGTCCAAAATTCTCACAATAATTCTTCAATGCTTGAATTTCCTGTTTCAGCTTCTCAAGATCAGATCACATTGCTTCAGGAATGTTTCTACAGTCCAACAAGGCTCTAGGAGACAAATCATTCAATATTAGCATTTTAGATGTAGTCTATGTGGAATCGATACACCTTGTATCACAAAGGAATAGGAATCACAAAGACAAACTAGGCTCAGATGCCATCTTAAAATATGTTTTTTTTCTGTTTCATCTGTTGATACTGGTTAACTTTTTGAAAAAGTGGCTTCAGTGCTGAGGGCCTGGAGGTATTTCCAGACCACCTCATGCCTCTCCCTTTGGCAGATGTGCATCGTTTCTCTTTTCAATAGCCTTTGAATTCATTGTCATCATTTTCATTTGATATTGATGTAGTGTCTGACAAAAGTGTTCCTTCTCATCCATAAATAGGCCTGAAGCCATATTCTTGTGTGCGCTGCAAGAAGCAATTCAGCCGCAAGTATCACCTGGAGAGACACATTGTGCAGACGGGCTGTGATGGCAATCCTAAGCCAACATATCCTTGTCAGGTAAATTTTAACCATTTTTTGTTCAGTTCTCTGTGTGCATTCACGTCTCAGGATGTGTTTTGAATACACGTATCATGGTCTTTTAATACCTCTGTCATGTTTTTAAGTCCTCTCAGTTGGTATGATTGGTTTGGTCTTATGATGTGAATATTCTCTTATCCATGCTAATTGTTGCATGGGTTAGACTCAGTATTTTGGAGCCAACGAGTGCAATCCCCTTCATTTTCTTTAGTAAGTAAGCTAAGCAAATATTAAAAGGGGATTGTGCTCTTCGTTGGAAAATGGGATTATTTTGGATGCTGTGCACTTACTGGCAGTTATAAATCTGTGGCTAATCTTATTGACGAGACCCCTCGTCAAACCATAAATTGTTGCACTGCTTTGGATGTGATTGGAAAATAACTGCACAGGCTCCATTTTTTTTCTTTTAACATGGTGAAAAAGCTTTGAGGACAAAGAGTGTGCGAGTACAATGGAGAATCAGCTGGTGCTGGCAGTGGCCAGCAACCTCTATAAGGGAAAGCCCTGAGGTGCTTCCTCCTACATCCTGGCTCAATTCATATACAGTTCAGCTGGCCAGAGTTGCCCCATAATTTGTAGACTGAGATGGAAGTTTTCCAAAAGAAAAATGCCCAGGCTTCTGCAAAGATAGGGAACCCTACCCCAAGATAAAGAGTCAGGGTTCCCACTCAACCGTGAATGAGCCATGAATTCCGTCCACTGTGAAAAAACCTGGAAATAGCCATGAAATTCTTGTAAAACCTTAAAAACCTCTCAAACTTCATTGTAGATCTATGATTGAGGCTTCTAAAGAAAAATCGATATGTAGATCATATTTCAAGGCCAGTCACTCGCAGACACTGTCCACGCGTTTATCTGCACATGTATATTCGAAGTGCAAATATTGGTCCTTGTGCCATGACGACACTCGGACCTTAAGGCTGTGATTGGAAGACCGTTAACCAAAGTGATCATTAACCCTGGTGAGAAATCAGACACCACTTCCCTGTCACCCTCCATTTTCCCGCTCTCAACCTTTAGCCGGCCCTAAATTTAACTAACAATAGGCGACATAACTTTCATTGCTGCGTTTGCATTACTGGCGTTTATCACGTTTGCTATATTTTTAGTTAACGTGCGGCCAGTGATTGTTACGTGATCAATATTTCTGCCTAAAATAGTTTATTTACAAGCCGTGAAATTGAAGACATTTAGACAGTGAAAACCTGGAAAAAAATGTGTCGTAGAAAATAATTTAGTTAGAGTGGGAACCCTGAGAGTATTTCCAGGTGTTGCTTATGATTTATTTCCCTGTGACAACATTGCGTGGAGAGGCAAGGGTGTGAGTTGACTGTGGGGGACAGTTATTGGCTGAGTGACGAGAGCAGTGACCTGAGTTGTCCACCCCTCTGTTACCACTTTTTGGGCCACTTTTGGTGGCTCGACTTTAGTCCTACTATCTTTAACAAAGCATCCTGCATAAATAGGCCCATTGGTGTTACATATGCATTGGAAGCCACAGGCATTTGAGTGTAATAATAATAATAATAATAATAATCTTTATTGGTCAATAGTATTCATTAGATACACAGACCTCGTCACAGATGAAATTCAATTGCACATACATATAGAATGTACAAGAAAAGATAGTCGCGGTTCATAGGCAGTGTACAATTAATAAAAATAATAAAAATAAATGAAATATAATAGAAAGTATATGAATATATTAGAATACAATATCACATGTGGTAAGAGTAAAATATTCACTGACAGAATACAATGGCTGTGAGGCTAGCCATGAGTGAATCACACTCTTGAATTTGGTCAAGCTAGCCATTCTGGCTGAGATAGGGAGATGGTTAAATAGCTTGATACCTAAATTATGTATGGAGAATTGGGTTTTGGTTAATCTGCACTGATTTATTGATAAGGAATTCTTATTTCTTAGGCTATGGTTATGAGTTGTACTTCTTATAGGGAAAAGATCAAGGTTTTCTTTCATATATAGTAAAACTCTGTACACGTACATACTGTAAATAGTTAAAATGTTCAATCTAATAAATAGTGGGCGACAGTGTTCACGAGATGGAGAATTAGTTAGTATTCTAACTGCCTTTTTTTGCAAAAGAAACACTGATTTTATATCAGGGGCACTACCCCATATTTCTAGGCCGTAATCTATGTGGCTGTTAAAAAAAGCATAATATATAGATTGCATATAATCAGAAGGGACTATCGGACTTAGCTTTCTTAAAATAAAGAGAGCTTTGGAAAGCTTTTTATTAACCTCAGTGGTGTGATAGCTCCAACTGAGTTTAGAGTCCAGATAAAACCCAAGTAACTTTGTTGGCAGGCTTCAGGTTACAGATAAGCTTTTGAGTTTTTTCTATGTTAAGTATAAAGCCATTGAATCTAAACCAATCATTGGCCAATACTAGATGATCGTCTGCACTTTGAGCAGCATAAGTAGTAGTTTTGCAGACATCTATTAAGGTCGTATCATCAGCATAAAGAATGGATTTTGAAGGTATACTGCATGGTAGATCATTGATCATTACTAAGAATAAAATGGGTCCCAGGACAGACCCCTGGGGAACACCGTACTGGGTAGGGAGGGAGGAGGACTGCACTCCCTCCATTTCAACAAATTGTTGACGATTAACTAGATATGATCGGAAAAGAGACAACTCAACTCCTGAGATACCATAGTATTTTAATTTTTCAAGTAATATGGAGTGAGAGACACAATCAAAAGCCTTGGTGAGATCACATAGGGTTAAAGCCACTGATGATTGATCTTCAAAAGAGTTGTGGATAATATTGGTGATAAATTGTAGAGCTTTTGTGGTGGTTTTACCTTTACGGAAACCTTACTGAGATGAACTGAAAAAACCATTACTTTCTAAATAGTCATATAGCTGAGATTTAATAATTACCTCAAAGACTTTACCAATGATTGGTATGACAGAAATAGGGCGATATGAGTTAGGATCTTCTTTAGGGCCTTTTTTGTATACAGGAGTTACTTTTGAGTATTTAAGATGATGCGGAAAGACACCAGATTGAAGACAAGTATTGATTATTATAATGGCCATGTCACTCAACAATTTAGCCAAATTTCACACGTAATATCTCACTCATTTTTTGTACATATAAATGAAAAACAATATTTGCCACTGATGCGGTGAAACCATCCATTAATCCTCCGAATACTAGAAACACTATACGCTCCAAAAGTTTACTTTATAAAATAGATAAAATATATCTTCAAAGTCTTGTTAGCTAACAAGAATTAATTGTGGCTTGCCACTGTTTGTCTCCCGTTTTGTGTGCCACTTGGTTTTGGTCCATATTTGCACATTTTTTTACCTGCAACTTTATGCAATATTGAGCTAGAGTGCTGGGACTAAGTCTTAAATGTGCATGCAGAGATTTTGCATCAAATTTTGTGCCAAACCCCATCCGTGCAGCCCTTGATACGACCGATTGTGAGATAGACCCTAACAAATCTATTGTTCATGGTGGTAATAATGGATCTTGGAGACAGTGGCCCAAAGATGTATGAACTGTAATGCCAGTCAGATGCTTAATTTTCTATTTATTCTTCTATGTATGTATTTTTTTCACATTAGCCAGCAAAATTAATTTTTTGTGGCTTTATGTGTAATTCAGAAATTAAAGTGCATAAGGAATTTTTTTGATTAATTCAAGCCATAGCTATGCATGTTGATTGGAGTTGATGGGAGAAAACACTGGTATTAGTGTGCGAGTCACGTAGACTGTTATTACAAAGATACCAGGTTGCCTTGTCTCTCTGAAATAATTGTCAATGGTAACATTTATTGGAAAGACACACTTCTCTCTCCATCCCGTGCTGCTGGATTACTGCTCTGCCAGGCATGCTACCTTAGTTTCCTGCTGGCAGTTTAGTAGTTGTCCTCATGATTTAAAATTGATGTGTTGATTGATAAAAGAAGGGGTTATTCCATTAAGAATGCGGAGGGTTGCAACTGAGATTGCGAGCTAGTTTCTTAGAGGTTTCTTTTCCTTTTTCAGGTTTGTGGACGCATGTTCAGCCGCAAGGATAACCTGCGTGAACATTTGCGAGCGCACGCTGGACAAGTGAAGAGGAAGAAGAAGTATTCATGTGAATACTGCCTCAAGGAGTTCCACGGCACATCTCTTCTGCGCATACACGTACGCACGCACACTGGTGAGAAATAGTGTCTCCCACCCCCTTCTTTGTATTAATAATAATTTATCTTCCATATTCTCATCGTAAGTTCCTGTGGTAAAAGAATTATTTAGATAGAAGATTAGAATATGAGCCTTAATTGGATCGATTGCAAGGTTAGTGCAAGACAGATTTCCATAGGGGATTTAAAGTCCCTAGTATTTAGGCCATACCATGTAGGTGGTTTAAGTTCGATCAAGGCATGGTGTTTTAAGAAGTATGTTATCTGTGAACATTAAGTTGGATGAGTTAATGCAAAATAGCTTACGTTGTCGACGTTGATTACAAAGCTTGCAAAAATATAAATGTTGATGTCTCCACTTGCATCATTGTTTTATTGCTATCATCCTTCCGTTTCATGTTAATTGTTGTCACGGAATTACTTTTAAAATTGGATGAACTGCTTAAACATAGCGTCTCTATTCATTTTGAATTTTCAGACGTTGAAATGTCCCATGCATGCTTTTAAAGATGGTGTACCCACTTTAAGCCATCTCTGCCACACCAAAATAAGAAAAGGAGGCAGGCCTATACAAGCCAAGTACCGAAAAAATAAGTTTCTCTTATTAGACTGCCTAATAGAACTGATTCTTGTCATCGAAATTTGTACAAAGACAATTCTCTGCCTTACAGGACCTGGTTCAAAAGAATGATTTTGGTATTATTCTCATAAATGGCAAATTATGTTTTATAATTATTATGAAACTCCTCTCAAATGCCCCATCTCATTATTAGTTTTTTTTTTTTTTGCTATCAATGCATATGCAGAAAAGGGTTTCAAATTTTCAACACAAGTATACAGCTTTCATATCAAACGCAATGCCCCATAAATCTAGTGAGTAACAGATGACAGCCTTTGGTGTACAAGACATTGTGAATGATAAGATTTCGATAATGTTCTTAGTTGAATAACTTAGTCACTCAAGGAAATGTGATTTTCACAAGACAAATAATTGAATTAGAAATACCTTTAATTGCATTTATCCTCCTTATTGTATTATTCACTGCCTTTGATGCACCACCTCATGGATAACAATGCACATTAAAAAGGACATTAACGGAAAAAAGAACGTAAACAAAAATAAAAAGTGATCGCCATCATAAAGAATGAAAATAAAATCATTTCTACCTACCTATATTTTATGGAAGTCTTGTTTAAAAGTCTTTCTACTACAATCGTGTATCGCCAACAAGACACGAACTACAGTCAACAGCAAGAATCATCTTTTAAAAATGGCATTATGTGCACTTGTTAACTATGAAATTAATAACAACCACACTTTCGTTGTAATATATCAAAAACAATAAGTAATTTCCTACCTTATATTTCTCTGCTTTTCATTTGAATACGCTTTAATGTTACAGATGTTTGTTCATGTGGTAAGAAGACGTAAAGAAATAGACATTTCAAAAATTACTTTCTAAATTTCCTACCTTATCTGTATCAGTTTTTCGTTTTAATTCCTTTATCTTCTTTCCCAATTTAGATTCTCTTGCTTGCATAGACAAGGTGTTGCTATGATTATTTGTTTCTATGATCGCCGTGCCGCCATTGGATTTTGGTGGCCATTTTTTGAACTGATCCCCATACTCAATTTTAATTGAATAGACAGTTAAATAATTGGAAATTTATTGTTTTCATGATTTTTCCTGGGATTTCAGACAATTTTAGAGGGGGTCTTCATGAGACTTTTTGTTGTATCTCGTCTCGTTCACCCCAAACATTTGTATTATGAATGAATGAGTGAGTGGTCGTTAAGGGGCTTTATAGTATATAGATTACTATCACCCAATCACAAAAAATTATTTAAACTTGCATTTGAAAATTTTCTGCTTGAATTTATTTGGTGAGGGTATTTTTCATTGCTGAATACCCCAGGCCAACTTAAGACATGAGGTGAGTCTCACTCATTGGTTGCGTGTTGCAGGGGAACGTCCTTTTGTGTGTGACTTCTGCGAGAAGGGCTTTCCATCGTCGGGTGCCATGAAGAAGCACCGCCGCATGCACACAGGTGAGCGTCCCTATGAGTGCAAGGACTGCTTTGCCAAGTTTTCGGCCAAGGAGACACTGAACCGCCATGCACGCACCCACACTGGACTTAAACCCCATGTCTGCAACTACTGTGGCAAGTCCTTCATACAAGCATCACAGTTGCGCGCTCATGTCTTCCACCACACGGGTGAGTACTCTCTGCTATGTATTTTCAAATGGTCTTTCCCTCTACTCCCATTAATCAACAGGCTGGAATCCGGCATCCTATTCCTCATACTAGTGACTATGAAATCCTCCTCTGACTGGTATGCATAACATCAAGACAGTAATAATATCTGTCTGTGGCTTCTTGCCTCCTGCCACCCCAACTTAAGAACACAGAGTTGAAAGGAAATGTTTGGCTGCCCAATCACGACAAAATTAGCAATTTTTTGTCTGCTGAATTTCTTTATTTAAAATCAACATCAGTTGAGAGCTAGAGGGAAGTTCAGTGGAACTTTGATATGGCAAAATTAAAGGGACCCATAAAGTACTGACTTGAAATTCAGAGCTAAATTATTTTTTACCATATTTTCAGTGATATCCCTAGTAATGAAAGTTTCAATGAATCCGACAGAATTCATTAGCCTTGAATGCATTCTTCGTATCAACTTATGAATTATTATTAAAATGTTGATATTTCACATTGAACAAGTTTTATGAACGTTCAAAGAGTTTTATACTCCGTACTCATGGGCCATGATGTGAAAAAAAATTTATGTCTAATCCTATTGCCAGCTAAGTCAGCTTCCTCAAATTTGAAGTGACCAGAGGAAGCTGACTGTAAAACCTACAGAATACATCTTAAGAGATGAATGTAGGTGGAAGAGTCCATGTATCATGTACTTCATGGTAAGGCCTCATTTATGAACTCCACAGCTGTGATGACTGTGAATGTGATGCTTGGCTATATCCCTACTGATGGAAATTTCCAAATGATTTATTTCAGTGACTGCTTTCATGTATTTATTATTATTGTTAATATTTAAAATGTCTGAAATATTGTTTTATTTCTCTTTTGCCTTAAAGCTGAGGAAGCTGAAGGTAATTACATTACATTAACCTTGCACAAGCTAGTTTAATTTTTCCATATTTTAAGTATTCAATATTTAGTTCGATAGTTACATGTTGATGCTAGAGTGGCACTTGGTTAGTGTGCCTTCTTGAGTGTTGTTGCTGCATGTGCTTTTAGCTCTGATTGGTTGTGTTCCCCCACAGCAGATTCCCAATGAGCCATTACTCTTGAAGTGGTCAATGCATCATATTTTTATTGTTTTTTATACTGGCCTTGAAAATACATGTTGGTGAATCAAAACTAGACTCAGCAGCACATCTTAAAAAGTTTCAATTCTGATGCTATTGAAGCATAAACAAATGATGCTTGAAGTACGATTCAAAACAAGGATAATGCGGATTGATACTGACAAATAATTTCTGAGATAATATAAATTTTATCCAATCATCTATTATAATTGTTGATGTAAAATTATATTTTCAGTTATTTATTGCATGTCTTACAAGATATCTCTTGGATTAAAATTGCATCTACCTCAAAGTTAGATTGCCCTTCACAGTCATTGTCAAATGGATTTGATTGTAAAAATTTATAAAATTCCTTCAGTTATTTAAGTTGTTGATCATTTTATGTCCATGCATACCAGCATTCGTAATAGTGAAGATTGGCTGTAATAGAGTGAAGTCACCCATTTATGGTCTTCTACTTTACAAATTGATGCGAATTAACAAATTCTGATTCCAGTTGTATACTTAAGGAAAACTATATAAGAGAACCAATGTTTTATGGAACCCCCACTTTTTCTTAACAAAATACTTACCAGTCCCTAGGAGTGATTTCCATTTTACTTTTTCCACTTCCATTTTATGAAGCCCATTAGTTTGCCAATCACCCATGGCAATACAGGGAGTTGTCTAATCGGTCAGTCATAAACAGTGCAGCAATATTTCAACCAAAGCTCCTTATTTTTTGTCAGCTTTCCTTTTACCCTCCATAAAACATTGAAAAACAGGTTTGGTTCCCACCCTTATTTAATTTTACTGTTACATGGCCAAGCCTAATAAATTTCAAATGCATTACATCTCCTGTTTGCCAAATAATCTTTTAACCCTTTGCGGTCCAGCGTCGAGGCTGGCTCGACAAGTCTAGTGCTACGAGCACTATGCTTGTCGTAGCATCAGGTCTAATTTGGAGTGGACGGCAAATCATGTAACCTCTTGAAACATTGCCCTTGTATAAATGGCTTCGCTTTGATGTCGAGCTGAACTCGAAGTGAGACCTGATGCTACGACGAGCCAAGTGCTTGTAGCACTAAACTTGTCGATCCAGCCTCGAAGTTGGACCTCAAAGGGTTAATGGGCAATGATGGTTTTTCGAGTTTCACGGCCTAAAATTTTTACATCCGAGGGAATTTGGGCCACCGTTGTTCATTAAATTTTGTATCACATTATAAATGTTCAAATAGCATTCTTCTCAAAGTTTGTTAGTGGTTGCACGGCAACCCATTCATAGTTCCAATTCCCCTCATTCAAAGGTGTGTAGATAATCCAGCCTCGGCCAAAATCTTAATACACAGATGCAGCAACCTTGTGTACGGCCCTTCTATCATATTCATTTTCCTCAGCCTTGTCTATTACTAAGCAAGTCAACGTCAATGGTCACCCCAACTTTAATAATGCAAGGGAATAATGACCTTGAGGATAAGCCCTCTTCCATGACACTAAGGGACCCAATTAGACCCTCTTTTTGCTCCATAACTTCTCTTTTCCTAATACTCTGGTTTGCAAACATGGAAAATTTGGGTCCCTTCACTTCGGAAATTAGAGGGTCTAATGTATAACCTCGTTCCTTTGTGCTAGCATGACATAATTTTAATCTGAGAGAGGGTGGTGATGTGATTCTTCTCTCTAAATGTTTTGACCAGTGGTGCTGGCATGACATCACCTGCTTTCTTCAGGGCTCTCATGGGAATCTGCTTCCAATGTCCATTCCCCATTTATCTTCTTTCTTGCCATTATTTATTTTTTATTATTGTATAATTGTTCAAGTATTCTCATGTGTTAACATGCAATGTGATGCTCAGCAAGATCGGCAAAATAGAAATACAATGCTGTCGTTTATGTTTTCTTTTTGATGCCTGCCTTTCATTTGAAGGTGCATATATATTTGATTTCAGCTCTTTTTTGTATGTTTTTTTGCATGCTATCATTTTGTTTATCTTCATGGCACTCTCTCAGGCGAGAATGGTTTCACATGCGACCACTGTGGCAAGGCATTCAACCGGCGTGCTCGCCTACACATGCACGTAAAGTATGTGCACGAGGGTGCTCGCCCCTTTGAGTGCACCAACTGCGGAAAGACCTTTGTTCGCAAGGAGGACCTGGTGCGCCACACAGTCCTGCACTCGGGCGTCAAAGGTGAGTGAAATTGTTTGAAGGGAGAGAGTAAGGGGAGAAACATATTCGAACCCTCTCCATCTTCACTTGCCCCCCTTCTATTCAAGGATGCTTTATCATTTGACCACTGAAGGCTTCTCTGCCACCTCCAAGCCATTGGCTGGATCAACCACATTTCTACGTCTCCCTCATTTTCATTTCCTGCTCTGTTTTTGTGACAAATACAACTTTTCCAGTATGCCAAAGTAAAATTCATTTCATGTTTGCAACAGGGCTGCAGTGAAGAAAATTCCTTTTCTTTGACAAGCATTTCCTCTGTTTCACCCTGTAACACCCGTTTCAAAATTGTTCTATTCCCTTCACTTTCTCTTCCACAAATTTCTTTTCATTCTTTGAATTCTTGCTCCCTTGTGCTTGGCCTTCTAGCCCATTTTTAGCTTCTATGGATATGAATCTGCCCCTCTATTGCATTTTATCCCCATAAATCGAGGTGTACTACCTTCCGATGACAATTTCATTGTTTCAATATTATGTGTATCATATGTGTGATCTTCATCCTCCTGTTACAACATCTTTTATTAACACATCTAGGTGTTTTGAGTCACATTAGTCAATTATGTAGTCTTGTGTCCATTCTCATCAAAACTATGACCGCAAGTGAACTTTCTCATCAAGTTTTAAAATGTTTCTTCCTCTCTGCCTTCTTTGACAATTAAGGACATCATGATCCAAAATAAAGAAGCATGTACGTAATCAGAATTTCACCTGCCATAATTTGATCCATCGAGTTGTCAAGAGGGAACTTTAATTCTTTCACACTTATCCCATTTAGTGATCCACTATTCATGGCAAGTTTTGTGTCTCTTTTGCTCCTTATGTCTGTGGCCCTTTATGTCTGTTTTGTTATTTACAATTTGCCATTTGCAGTTGCTACCGGTAAAGAACATGGTTAATGGGGATGTACAGTATGCACAAAGCTTTTTGAGGGGTATGGTTGTTGTACCTGCAGACATTTTATACTTCATTCATTATAGGTAGATATTATTGCATGTTTTTGCATGTTTACTTTTACTCTATAATATAATTACCTACTTGTTAATATATGTGGTTGATATACTTTCCTTATGATTTGGTTTCTGGATTTCATTATTTTACTTGTATCTATTGGAACGTATCACAGTGACATATCATCGATGTGCTCAAATGAATTTCAAAGGCATCCTGTTTTACGGAGCAGAGGCAAGACTCATTCATGGAATCATTTCGTACAATAGTTTATCCTTTTTGTCACAGTAACCAAAGAATGTCTTGAATATAATTAATGACATTCATTTAGTTTGGGTTGCTCATAGTTGGCTTCTATGCTAATGGATTTGAAATAATTTAATGCAATAACATGGAATTTCCTAAGTAGCTAGCAGACTCGGGGACTTATACTTATTCTCCTTACATATTTTTAGTTATTCCTCGTGGAATGCAATCATAGCTTTTATATTATCAATTAGGCTAAGAACCCTTCTGGTTCAAGCATAGGAAACAAACTGTACGGTGTCTCAGAGCTAGAAGGGATGCCTTAAAGCGACTCTACATCCAACAATTGCCCTCTCATGAAAGCTTGAGGAGGAGATGATGTCCTCTGCATGTATGGTTATAGGTCGACCTTATGTGTTTATAGTTTTTGCTACTACATATTTCTTGTCTGTATCCAATCCCAAGCTTTTTTTATGAAAGTTAACCGGAAAAATGAAGCATTCAAATTCAGGCAAAACTGGAACCAAGTAACAAATGAGGACAATTTCGGATTTGATAGATGATAGTTTTAGTCTCTCCTAACTCCAGGAATGTGAATGAAGTGAGCTATAGCACAGTCACCTTGAGAGAAGGCCTGATCGCTGGTGTGTGACATCACTCATTGTAGTGCTACTGCCAGAGCATGGCAGAACTGAAGTAGCCGTGAAGGTGCTGTCTGCGACACTAGTTCAGCCGCCATTATGAAAAGATAATTAATACCTAATTTACTCAGTCAACAAAAAAACAGTCAGCGGGTTCTGAGAAAATACTTACATGCATAAATAAGAATATTTTTCATACTGAAATGATTAGTTAATGTTGTGTATTATCCACTAATTATAACGCTGGTGCTGTAATATTAACATTTCATTTCATTGGCTGGCTAGATTTTCATGCATTGTCGATTAATTTACCTGAAGGGTTATTTGTAATTAATTACAATCTACAAAGAGTGTGTAGGATATTGAAGTACAGCATTTCTAACTGGAATTAGCATCATACAAGCTAAATCTGATGATTTGAGTAGTAGCCATGGTGGGATTGGCAGTACTCATCATCAAGGATATTTTAGTTCACCATTTCCTGTTGCTTGTGATGGGTAGTAGAATATTACAGTTACAAGGAATCCCAGGTTGTGTTTTATCTCCTTAAAATGATCTTTTGCTTTCCTCTTCTTAACCACATTGAATCTTTTTCAGCTCATAAATGTCCCATATGTGAGAAGTCCTTTGCCATGAAGTCTTCGCTGAAGATTCACCTGTTGACTCATACTAAGGTGAGACTATATCTGATTTGCATTGCATACATTTAATTTGCCTAGAATAAAGGCCTCCCTCTCATTGGTCTTATCCATTTGTTGGAGGGTTGGATTACTCTATTCCCTTCCTTACATACCTGATGCCCATGTAAACCCTCCTGTTATATAAATGCTGGCATCCACTACTCCTGAATTTTAATTATGTATGCCTCTCTTGAGAAGGAGCATGTGTATACAGTGGAACCCCGATTTATCGTTCCCGCATTCATCGTTTTCCCGCATTCATCGTTCGCCGCTCTTGGTCCCAAATTAAGTTCCATAAGGACAATGTAATTTTTTCCCGCATATATCGTTCCCCGAAGTATCGTTTTCCCGTATTTATCGTTTGAAGATCGCGGTCCCGTCGTATAATTTTCCCGCATTTATTGTTTGACGAAAATGAAACGAAGTGTTTACTACGTGTTATTTATGGCTAATAACGACAGACACATAGTTTGAATCTTCCCCAGGAGATTGAAATACGATAGGGAAAAGCTGAGTGCCGTGGGATAGTCACATTATCGCATTTCCCAAGATCCGGTATCCCCCTCCATTCAGCACTCGCCTCTCCCCGTCTGAAGCTTTCCTCTTCTCCGAAATAAAAAAAGATCCCAGCTCGAGCAGGGATCATATTACGAAGACCTTAGCTTCGAAAGAAAATATCAAGTTACTCGAGAACAAAAGAAACCTTTTTCACGCTTCCCCCTTTCTCGACGGCTGACTTTTTTTTAGCTGACTCGCTTCAAGGATCCCCACCTCTGGATGTCAACTGCTGCATGAATCACCTATTAGCCCAAAAGGTGTGTAAAAATGAATTTCGGCAATTGGTATTATACTTCTATTATATTGAGATATTAGTGATGTGCACGTAATTAAAAAAATAATGATACCAAACACGAGGTATTTCTAACTTTAATTAACCATTTTAAGCAAGAAAATACTTGGTATAATAAGATGGTGATTTCTGTCGAATATCGATATCCTCGCAGCTGATAGTGAGCTTCACGGTAGTTGAAGCGGATTTTTTTTTCGAAAACAGTGCGTCTGGTTACAATTTACGAGTTATGCTACAAGTCTCACCTGTCTGAGGTGCTAACGAAGCGATGTCTTCTCAGGATATTTTGTTTCTCCCTCCTAGCAATCTGAATTCATCTGCTCATCTAGAGCTACGCTACTTATTGTTAGAAATGAGTGGGTAAGTTGCCTTCTCTATAGGATAAAAAATTTAATTGCGCAGTCATATGGTCATGCTTCACCCTCTGCAGTAAGCTCTGCTTACGCCGTACGCGATACCATTAGTGCCTAACTTCACCTCGTACTAGTGGTTCCGTACTTTCCAGGGTGGGTTGACTTAAAACCGGCGAGTGTTTTCCGTGTGGGTTCAATAGAGTCCGGTTTCATTTTTATTAGTTTTATTCTTTTTCGTCTTCGGACCATGGCCATTCCGAAGACACAAGTGAGAACTTTAAAAGATGGACTGAAAATAATTGAAGACGAAGAAAATCCGGGCTAGAAATGCGTGAATATTACAGCACGCCTCGGTATGTCCGCTAGCACATGACGGCAGGGGTGGGGGTAGAGCGAGATCCTTGGTGAAAACAAGAAGTGGGATGAAGCCGAGGATCAGTTGGGCGTGCCGCTGACGATTAACGCCACATTGCCTCAATCATATTAAAAATTTAATTGCAAGAAAGGAACGTTTCAAATAATTAACTATTTTTGGCCTTCTTGATACATCCTATAGCGAATCCCTGCGACGGCGAAATCAGCTGTTTGAGGCATAACACGCACAGTTATCTCGTAAATACGTCTACTTGAAATGGCATTTGATGGATAAGAATTTTTACGTCGAGCAGAAATGCATAATAGCAGTGAAAATTCCGAGTGGAGCGAAACATTTTTTTAGCAAGGTGGCGTGTTCCTTCAGGATATTTGAAAGAGATATAATCCGAATCAACAATATGACATATGTGTTTTGATAAAGGAATAATATTCCTCTAATCAGCTAAAATCTTTTTTGAATCCATTATTGAATGTCATAATTCGCAAAAAATCCAGCGTTTCCTGGGACATAGGCAACCTGGACAAACAATCCCGCATTGATTGTTTTCCCGCATTCATCGTTTTTTTCATCCATCCCCCTGAAAAACGATAAATCGAGGTTCCACTGTATAATGGTCTGAATGGAGGATAATGTATTTGTGCACTAATGTGCAAGCACGGAATAATCTAGTCTGAATTTATAGCCTCTAATATTCTACAACAAGCAATATGTGACTCATATTGCCCTTAGGGATCATGAATATTAACTTTGTTACTAACACTGGGGGTTGATTGGGTGGGTAATGATGTTCAGTGTCTATAACTCACTTAAACGAAAACATAGGAATATCTATTAGTTTGTTTGCTGCAAAGCTTAATCTCCCTTCCCTTGTTCAGATTGTGTTGGGGTATGGATGAACTTCATTCTAGAATATGGCTCTGCTAATTTTTCATTAATATTTGGACACGTAGGAGTTAGACTGAGGCCAGTCTCGGTAAGAGCCTCTGTGGTCCATTTTACTCTACTTAAGCTGTCAAACTCCATTCTGAAGTGACCTCAGTAAGTGGGGTCATGTTTCACTCTGAGTGTACGTATATGTTTCATACATAAAGGATGCTGCTAGCTTTGCTCTGGTCATAAGTGGTGGGTTGAGTCAATGATGGTGAGTAATGTGCATGTAGCTATCCAGTTTAGTAAGAGTGTGGTTCACTAGTGGCTTACACTCTGCTGTTTGGCAAAGCAAGTGTCATCCTGAGCATTTTGTTCCACCAGTGGGTCACACCTTTTTTATGGTTGCACCGAATGACTGCAATCTATAGAATAAACACACCATGTATAATATGTAATACAGTGAGTCCTCGTTTAACGTCACTTACCGTTCCTGAAAAATGTGACGATAAACGAAATGACGTTAATCGAAACATAATATTCCATAAGAAACAATGTAAAAAGTGAATATCGGCTCCTAGACTTCACAATTCCTACGCGAAAAAATTTTAGCGTATTATATCTGGGGCATTTTTTACGATGAGAATGCCAAGCTATGGCATAAATACGAGTTCCTGTCTTCATCGACGACAATAGCAGCAGTGACGTAAATCCTTCTCCATTTTTGTATCTTCCCGCATTTGCTTTTCGGCTTCGCTATGGTGGTCGCGAGTATGGGGCGGGCGAGTGTTGCCTGGGCATTATCATCGCTGAAACATCTTCGCAGTTACAGGAACCAAAATTATTGTGAACACGGCGAAAAAAGTGACGACAAAAACTCCAAGTTCTACACGGAAAAATTCCTTGAAATCACTTTTTAGGTTCCTGAAAATCATTATGTCAAGTAAAACCTTGCGCACCTACCTAAGAATTCATTTTGCAGAAAATTTGCTAAAACCGTAATCGCAATTAACAATAAACACACCGTTTTACACTTCGTTTAGACTGACTGTATTACCGCCCACCAAACGAACAACCTTCAATGCCCGCCGCTTCGCGTTTTTTTCTTGCGTGAAATTTAAAGGCCTTGACGTTATTGCAAAGCGAAGGTGCGATAAACGATTGACGGTCTCAAAATTTTCGTGACGTTATCGCGAAATGACGTTAAATGGGGTGACGTAGAACGAGGACTCACTGTAATTAGTATTTTCCTGAGGATCAAGGTACATAAATTTCCATGATATGCAGCACATCAATGTTCAATTAAAGTGCATATTATCCATACAGAGCTTTGTTAAATACTCAAAATTTATCAATGGAGTGCAATAAATGAATAATGAATCATGAAAAATTCCTTCATCTTAAATTTAAAAATGGACATTTTTTTTTAAATCCATTATGTCTTTAGGAAGCTTCTTATACAGTATGATTTGGATATGATTATGATATGTTATGTATAGAGTTTTATGACTCTTAACTTCTTATTTCCCTATGTTGGCCTCTACAAAACATTGAAATATAGTAAAATTTGCCATGGAATGGCAAAGAGGTCTGTTGTGACCCACAGGTAGGTCACGCTGCATTGGAACATTTTATCATCCTTAGTTTTTTGCCATAAGGATATTCCATTTGTAGAAATACAGCAATTTAAATTTTACAATTGAAGGTGTAACAATCACAAATACATGTCAATTTTATAGAATTCTTATACCTATTAGAGTGCAGTCCATTATCAACCACTATCTTTGTTAACTCGATTCAAGTTTTGAGGAAGTGATAGTGAGCTTTTCTTTGGCTTGGCTTGAATTTTGAGTTGTTTGCCCATCTAATCTTCTTGACATGTGCTCCTGGGCGATCATTTTGTGTCTACAGGAGCCACCAAGATCGTGTGATGAGTGTGGACGAGCCTTCATCCGACAGGACTGCTTGTTGCGTCACATGCGTTCCAAGCACCGAGAGATGCTCGAGGAAATCCTTGCCGAGGCTGAGAAAAAGAAGCTTCAGCAGCAGCTGCTTGCTGCCACAGCAATGGCATCACGCATAGTGGTGCGTGGTGAGAGGTCTCGCACCACACATCTACGCAGTGGAGAAGAGGACCTCGAGGAAGAGGATGAAGATGAGATGGATGACGTTCCTGAAGCAGGTGAGCTCCCCCCATTTGCCCCCTCCCCCTCCCTTTGCTGGTATTTTGTTTACAATTATTGTGTGATAAACGTTTGAGGTAATATGGCGGAAACAATTGCTCTAGTGCATCCTGCTTGCAGAGAGTGCATAAAGAATGGCTTGCCCGAAGAAAGGTGTTGTGTCTTCAGTGGTGGTGAGGGTAACAACAGATATGTATTTACTCCACTTATGAAGCTACACTGAGCTTTTATTTGTCAAATGTTAAGATTAATTAAATGGAAAGAGAGCAATATTATTTCTCTTAACTGTTGAATATTGAATGAGTAAGTACCCCACCACACCTTAACACTAAAATGACAGGGAGTGGTCAATTGACTGTTCGGGTTTTTCTTTCGTGCACCATTTCGTAATTTTCCAATTAATGGCGCTGAATTTTTTTTACTTTAAATATTTTGCTACAAATAATGTGAAAATGAAGTTTTTTTTGGGAAAAATTCAATGTCAAGAGAAATGTCAGCTTTTACCTATAATGACTGCAAGTGGTAAATTGACTGTTTTTGTATTTAATACCATAATTTAACCCTCTTTGTCAATTTCATTAAATGTCATAGAGTGCATTTTACCACATACGAATACTACTCAAGTTTGTCTCTCATGCCTTTAAAACAGTTTTTGCGTATGATTTTACTGTTTATTGAAGGAGAGAGACAAAAGCATAATCAAGGTATGTAGTATTGTATAGAGTCACTACTAAGCCTACCAAGTATTCTATGGGCAATGATGAACATTCATTTAGCTGAAAGTCATTGTTGCATTTGTGCATAGCTGCTGCCAAGTGCCGCCACACCCCCACTTCTCCTGTGTGCCACGTAGCCTGCGGGGCTGCCTGTGAGCACCTGGGGAATACCCTTTGCATTACGTTCTATAACTTGCATGCCGGTCACTGCCTCTTCATAGATACTGCAGTCACTTATTCCCTTAGTTCAGTTCACACTGTGGTCATCCGGTTCACCAAAACGGGTGATATTCTCCTAGATCTTCAAATATGAACTGCAAATATTTTATGAACATATTTGGTGAAAACCTTTTTTGAGCTCAGTTCATTGCTAACTGTAGTGGTTAAGTGGCTAACTTGAGTGGTTATGTGGTTGACTTCTTTGTGTCACAGGCAAAATATGTGGTTTTTACTATTAATTGTCTATTTAGTAAATAAGTGATATTGATGCACTAAAATATTCCTTTGGAATGGAATGTTACCTTTTAATCCATTTGCAAATTGCCTGAAAACTGGATATGAATTTTGGAGTCCACATTACTACTAAAGCATCAAAATGGAATGCTATTTTTTAATTAATACAAGATTTTTCAAGCAATAAAATTTCATAACGCCGTCTCGTACTATGAATATACCTCATAGAAGAAATCCTCCTCTTATCTCATTGTCAAGACGATGGTGTTATACTCTCGTATCGCCCTCTTTGTAGTCAAAGTCAGCGGGACCAAAAAATAGGCACTGCGTAATATCAAGTTTTGTAATTTCAAACATTTTTAATAAGTGGCGAAAAAATGTTTGCTTTTGTTCTCACCGCCCTTTTTCTGCCTTTATTGGCTTTGCCTAACGTTTTCAGTGGCTATTTAAGATGGAATTTTAAAAACTGCTGTTTGTAATTGATTTCATGTTGTGATAGATGGTTAAAAAAATCATACGACCCTAAATTTCCCATTCTTTGTAATCGAATATCAACGATCTTTGCGTTAAAGAAAATGCCACCCATTTTAGAAAATGTTATCAAATAATATCTAGAAAATTTTTGTACAAGAATTAAATCTAAGAATTTTGTGGTAAGTAGCGAATAGCAACTATTTTCTACAAGCAAGGTTCCTACTGGAGAAAAGCTGGAGAAGCATCTTCTATTATTGGGGAAATAAAGAGAGAAACGTTATTATCCACTTTCATTTTTTTCATACAACACACGTTTTATCATTTCTCAGCATATTTAGGTGAAGTATTGGTTCACTTGCGTGAATTCCCGAAAATGATACCCCAAAACTTGTACCTTAACCTCATTTAGTTTTTGTGCGTCTTTCTCCATCACATTTAAAATTATGCCAAGTATCATTAATACAGAGAAAACATTTTTTTATGTTGCCACTAAAAATTAGTCGTGCCGTTATCGTAAAATAAGTAGTAGTGTGGAAAGGACCAAGCTAATAACTAATTTCTGTTGAAAGTCTGCTGACAAGACGAGAGCCAATTTTATAATCGCAGCACCTCAAACCGGGTAAATATCAACAGCATTGATTACGAAGGATCTTCGCTTGAAGGGTTGGCTTAGAGGTAGTTGGAGCGCCTTACCCGGACAGACACCCGAGAAGCCTTTAATTCGATCCTCCTTTAGTTTTTTCTTTCTCCCTTCCACACTAACATTTAAAGTAAATAGTAAAATTGTGTCAGCCACAATATTTTTACAGAACTCCTAATTCTCCTAAATTCCTACCCTAAGTATTTATGTGAACCCTCTCCCTCCTAAGTTGCACTATCATTTAAGATTTCACTCTTTGATGCACCACAATCAGAAGCACTAATTATTTTGCTGCTTTTGCTGGTATATCCAGTTTGTTTGATAAATTTTTTGCTGTAGTTTGTATAAACAAATGCCATTTGCTCCTGGGGACAGAGCCCAAGGTTCATAATTTCAAAAAATTTCGTATTATCAAAACTTCGTATTACCGAATAGCGCCGCCTTGTATTTACCATAGACTTTTCGCTGGGACCACAATTTCACTTCGTATTATCGAGAACTTCGTAATATCCTGCTTCGTAAAATCGAGAGTTCACTGTAGTAAGTAGAAGCTGAGACTTCCTAGATCACCAACAGCTTGAAAAGGTATTGTTCACGGATGCAAGATGATCTTTACTTAGAAAATGATAATGGTGAATTGGAACAAAAAACATTTTGGCAATGAAGAGATATTGAAGTTGATCATTTCAACTTTTATCTTGTCATTCCTTTTTCGCTACTTCATGGAGCTCCACCGTAGTTTTATGCAAATGCTTTAACCTCACCATTATACCTTATTTTGCTGTTATTTTTTACTGTATATATCGAGCAATAGATTTTGAGAATTTAAATATCATTATTACGGAAATACAACAAATAAAATTTTAAAAAAATAAATTTAATTAAATATCATTATTATCAGTGAACGCAGAAACCAATCATTAATTTAAATACCATTTAACATTAAAGTGACCGAATGTATTATCATGGCAGGAAGAGGAGCTCAACCTCCTTCCATGGAATTACCTGTTTACATTTCAAAGAATTATACAGTCTTCTTAGATATGAGTGTTCCACGAAATACTAGGTGGCATACATATTTAACTATAATTTAAGACATAAAATCTTCACAAAATTGTGTTTTAGATGATTTCTTTCTCTGATGACATCCAAATGATTTTTAAAGATTCCCTAATGACAAAAAAGTTAGAAAAAGCAGATGTGAGCATAACTTCCGATTTGTTAAAAATTCTTGAAATTGCAAAAAGATAATTATTCTGTCTCAATGACTGTGTATAATCATGAGTCACTGTATATGTTGTTATTATTGCCATTACCCTCTTTCATTTTTCCTCCCATTGACGTATCCCATGTGTTTGCAGGTGCCATAGACCGTGTGCTTGGAATGACAGGGTCCGATGGTGCTAAGGCGGGTGCTTTGCTTCAGCACCTGACGGCTATGGGCGAGGCGACTGGGTCGAGTGCTGTGCCTCGTATGGAGGCATCATCATCGTCCTCAGGTGCACGCCTTGGGCCAAGCCACCACCAAGGGGGCGGTCTCTCAGAGACTGCACTGGCTGACTCAGTTAGGGAGCTACTCACCTTGCTTGTGGACGATGCAACGCTCCGTGCATTTGGCTGGCCCGATGCCCCTGTCGACAAGCTACTGGAGGCCGTCATACGAAGGTAAGGTTCATCCTGCCATCTTGAGTTGTCATGTGTACCTTCATATTGTCAGTCTCTCATTTGGAGGACAGTTACTCTTGCTCTCATTGGTTCTATTGCTTTAAGAAGATCCAAATACATATTTAGATAAATTTGTTCTTCTGTAATTTTACTTTTATTTTCATGGGTTAGAATTAGTGGTTAAGCTTCCAGTCATCTCTGGATTGGACAATAATTAAACTTGTGAAAAATATTATGATGGCCTAAAGTAAGGACAAGAAATGGTTTAAAGTAAGTTTATGATGGCAGTTGTTCTGTTTGTTGCTGAAGGAGCAATGTCAAAATGTTATATACAAGCCATGGGGTCATTCATTATATAGAATCTCTATTGGTGGAAGTCCACTCTCAACACCCTCCCTTGCCTATCCCCTCCACTGAGATTGGGTGTGATGCGAACGTAGGTTAGTCATTGCTGAGGCTAGTGAATCCCTGCTCCTTCAGCTTTTCTTGATCAAGCATGACCCAGAGCCAAGGGCTTCCCGTGCCATTCGTGGACTTCGGTCCTGGGGTCCTAATCTTAGGATTTTTAAAGGGTACTTTACATGGGGCATGTACTTGCACAATCTGTTGTGTGTACGAAGGCACAGTCAAAATTGCATTGTGAAGCTGTGAATTGCTGGAAAACATGCTAGAATGAGTGGACATGAGATGGCAAAATAGCCCGTTCTAATTTTATGGTTAAAAATTAATGCAGTTCTAACCTGCGCGATTCTGTGCCCTGTGTAAAGAGTTGTTTTATCAATGCTAGTTTAATTTCATGATAAAAAATAGATGACCTTGGAAAAGGGCATTCCACCACGCATGTGATGACAAAGGTCAAATGTCATGCTTCACCACTGGTTAGAATGCCCTATCATTGGATCACCCTACACTCACTGTCTTCTGTCTCATTCATATCTACTCCTCGTTGTGACCAGGTGTGGCCACCAGCCGGCTTCTCCTGAGGATTACTCGAGGCCTTCGGACCGACTGCGAGAGAATGCCAAGCTGCTGTTCACAGTTGTGATTGATGACTCTGCTGTGAAGACTCTGCTTAACAACCAGACAGTGGATGAGGTCATTTTACATGTGCTGCGGCTTGCCAAGTCTTGAGCAATGAGGGTGGGTTGTAGTGGGCTGGCAGTTTGCTATTGGCTGACGGTCACTTTTCCTCCTCACATATTATCCGTCATTTATTTTGCTACAACGTCCATGTGTTGCATTTCTTTGGGCTTGGTGTTGGCACCTGCTTGGGAGTGGCCAAGTTGCCAACACTTGTCTGTGACTTTTTTCACATTGTTGAAACTATTAAGACCCAGGTGCTCCTATAGTTTTGGGTGTGGAATTTTTTAAAACTGTCATATGATTAATCTTGAATAATAGTATCCCATATCTGTTAAAACTTACATGAATGACTGTGAACTCCAGAATCTAACGAGAATTGTTATTTTTATAACTTTTAGAATTATATTTTTAGTATTAGGCAATTGTGTGCATTTAATACTCAGCTTGTATTCATGAAGGTAGAATTGATGGAATGTTTAACTTACTCTTGAGCAATAATGTTCACTCACATTATTTTTGTTTCGAAATGCCATATTTTAAGTTGATGGCAATGATATTTAGTGTGTGTTGTCTTGATTGTGGAATAATTATATTTAGTTAAATGCGTGAAATCATCTGTAGGAAAGTAGCTTGATTTTATGACTTCTTTCTCACAGACGTCTCTGCTGCAATGTTTATTGTGCCTCTGAATTATAGTTTATAACTTACTAAAGCGGTAATGCATTAGTCAGTACAATGAAAGTTAGAAATGGAATATTAATTTCAACTGCTGCTGCAATTGAGAAGTATTCCCAGTGTTAGGTTGACATGTTTGTCAACGTAATTCCATAATTAATATTTTAGTTTGAAGTTATTATGAATATTGTCACCTTATTTCCTTTGTTCATTGACGATTAGAGGGCACTTTTTGCAATACACTTGCCAGCTCTACCTATGAATAATGGTTACAATTTTTTCTATTTTATCATTATCTTTTTTTATTGCTGAGATCATATACAATCATGTGGTAACTTTTCTTATCTTTTTCCATGCTAAAAATCAGTGTTTTCTGCAAATCATGAGGATTCCCTTGGCCAGGTTCTTTCAACATCTTATATGTTACAATTTAAGGTAGTATATAGGAGTACCGTACTCTTATATACTACCTTATTTCTATAAAATTCAATATTCATTGTCATCAAATTATTGTTTGTGTAATTTACTAGCATATTGAGGAAGTATTTTCCTTTCAATAGAGTTAGTAGTCTTCATTTTTCGTCACATATTGCGATGCACATTCTCCGAGGAATTTACAACTGTTTTTATGATATTTTAATGGTGAAGCTATTATCCATTTTAGTGGGTAGGCTACAAAATAAGCTAAGGAGGATTAAAAACATAACAAGCTTTATTTATAAGCTTTAATAAGCAGTGCCTTATAAAAAGTTTTATTTCTCATTTGGAGTTTTTATTATGATTGCTTGTAAGAAACACCAGAATTACTTAATCATCTACCTTGCCCCTCAACTTGTATCATGCTTTGAGAGAAGCATTTCTGTTGTTACTGAATATGTTGAAATTGACTATTTAAAATTATACATGGTTTTCGTTTCTGTAGTAAATGAAAGCAGTCAGTAGATTGAGTTTTTCTGTTACTATTCATGAAATAAACTTCAAGTTTGGCAGCATTAGTCTTTTGCGATGAAATCAATTATATCTCCTGAAGTTACTATGCATAAAGGTCCAGATTCCCAATCCTTGATATAACTTGTGTATCCTTTTGTTCAATTTAATTCAAAGATCAGAGTGTGACTAAAGGGTCATATTTCTTCGTGGTCCACTGAGTGAATTCATCATTCATCTTGGTGAATGCAATGAATTTAAACAATTACTGAGTGAAAAGAATTCTCATATTTTTGAGGTAAATATAGTTATGCTAGAACTCCAGATGGTAATTTCTTTAAAAAAAATAAAACAAGGTCAACTCATCCATTGTGCCTTACAGCTTGACTATTGATCAAGAATTATCATGTTGGCTTCCAGGTTGGTAAATGTTGTACATAATGTGCCACATTACATAATTTTTATGAATAAAGGATATATATATGTATAACGAGCATATTCATTTATGTTAATAAAATATTAGAAGAATGGACATAGTTGAGGCCTCAGCTGAGAAGAGAAATTCTAGATTCATTACACATGCATTTTGGTCCACAAAAAATAAATTTATAATGGTAAAAATTACAAAAAAAATCAGTTGTCTACAATATTTATAGTAGGCGTTTTAGGTATGAGTAACAATACATGAAAAGAACACAAAAAAATCCAATGCGTAAAATTAAACTATCATCAGAAGAATAAATGAGGGATATAGTGACATTGAAATAAACACCAATAGGTAACATAACAAATAGAAAATTCACACTAAAATCATGACTTTTTCATTAAAAACCTTACATATACAAGAGCAACAATGATAGCCACTTCAAGAAATATTAATAGACCCAGTATGAATTTGTTGGCAATTACTCTAACATACATTGTCCTCAGCAATCTCCTGGTTCGACTCAAGTCTTGATTCACATCCTCTAGACGCTGTCGAGTTCTGAAAAGTATTGGACAGAAAGCAAATATGTATTGGTTAGTTGCTAGAAGCTTTTAATAATATGATGTTACACTCATTGGTTTTAAAGAAAACAAAATGGATTGCATGTCTTAATTTTACACATGGATGCCACTGACTTCCTCTTCATCAGGGGCCCATGCTGTGGGTAGAGGTTATATACTGATTAGATACCTTCAATCATACAGCAGGCCACACTTTAAGGGTCATTCCACTCCAACTCGGACTGTTGCTGACCATTGATATCTCAGATTCTGATGAAAATAAGTATACATGGGTGCCTTCTCAAATTAACATAATTTTCACTGGTTTGTAATAATGGAATAAATAATCTGGATACTTGGTTTTCAAAATGGCAGTTGTTCAAGAACAAGACATTTTGACTTCACATTTTTTTTTAAAGAATCATCATAAACAGATGCTGACTTGTTTTCACACATCATTCTATAATAACTGTTCAAATGCAACCAAGATGGATGGATGCAATTGTTTGTTTTAAAGTTAGAAAAAATAACAAATTTTGCAAATCTACAACTGAAATGCTTGACCAGGTTCGATACACTGTATCATTTTATAGACTAGTAGTACAGAAAAGGTTAGTACATACCTATATACCAGGTACTTAAATATAGGTTATACACCAACTCGGTTCATGGTCCACCCAACCGTAACCACCAACTGACCTGGTATATAACCAAGCCCCAATAGTCGCATTCAGCATATACTCATCGGGATCAAGAGGTCCCTCAATGGTGAGTGATTGGCAGTAGCGACCCGCAGAATGGTTTCTGACCCGTGATCAGTCACGTGACCAAATAACAGATACCTTCAACATGGGCAGTATTGCAGTGCCAGTGCACTGGTGATTTTAATTTCAGGAGATGATGAAATTAGGATTAATTTGCTAGGTTTAATTCAACGTGTGGCAGATTATTTAAGAAGAAATCTGAAAAAGAAACATTTCAATCTCATTGTGAAGTGACTAGATATGAAGGCTTCTCTCACAATCATAAGTGAGAGGTTAACGGCCATCTGTCCACGTCTGTTTATATTAACGCAGTTAAGAGAAAATTCTCAGATTTGGGGAAACTGGAAAAGATTCTCAGGATTGATAAAATTTCAAATACAATGGGGAACTTGCATGAATTTTTTTTATTTTACAGGCGGACAGAACATTATTTTCTAAATTCAACAAAGAAAACCGCATGTAAATCTGAGTTTTCCTTTGTGAGATATTCAATGATAAATATAACTAATTTTAAAGCGCGCCAAAAACTTCCTCACCCCCAAGCCACTGCCGGCGAAGCCTCAATGACATAATAGGTGCCTTAACATCACATGAAACAATTGTTGTCATTGTTTGTAATACTTGCCAGCAGTTGTGAGAGCTTCGTTTTGTGAGACGTGTTGATTATTTTCTATTTAAAGCAAAATATCCTACGGTAGAGGCTCGTAAGCCCTGAAATTTTGTATTATTTATAATATTAATATCTGAGTAAGGTCATAAAATATAAAACTGGCATTTAAACCAAAAATTTTATGATACGTAAGTAACATTGTTGTAGGAGTCTGAGCTATGGCTGTTGGAAGGGGGATACGTTAATTGTAAGTTGATGTTATTGACGGCATATCATTCATTTAAGCATGTAATTGGAACAAATTTTGATGTTTACTAATGTCCGCTATATTTTTATAGACAATAACTTCATCCATTTATTCGTAGGTACCGGAAAATTAGTCATTTAGGACTGCCTGTGCTTGTATTATGAGGTGAATTCCTGTCAATGCAACTTTTGCTCACATTGGAGACAACTAGGAGCATTTTTTGTGCTAAAGTAGTGTTATTTTCAATGTGACAATTCCTCTTAAGCTACTGCTAATAATCACAGCGCCAGTTTTGTAATACACAAAGTTTGACAAGTTTGAAAAATATCGGCCAAGAGTTGTAATTATCAGTGTTCCATCATGATTGAATTATAAAAGGTGCTATTACGCTATCGATAAATGTCTAACAGTAGTGTAAAAAAATTTAGTGGGCTGTTCACCGTAGATATGACATTTCACGGTCAAGCTTTCAAGATCAAAACTGTGAGTGAAGTTTGTTATTCTATTATTTCAACGAATAGCAGTGAGAAAAGTCACTTCCTTGGGCTTATCAAAGGCTTTAAATCAGTGAATAAATAAAATTATTACAGAGGCTTCCCAATGAGTTAATTGGTGATTGTTTTTCGGGTTCCTTCCGCATTGACTCATATTTATGAAAAAAATGTGTCGAAAAAATGATTTAAAAGAATTCAAAATATGAGTCAATGCGGAAGGAACCTGAAAAACAATCACCAGTGAATAAATACCGTATTTTCCGGCGTATAAGACGACTGGGCGTATAAGACGACCCCCAACTTTTTTGTTAAAATATATAATTCGTGCTATACTCTCCGTATAAGACTACCCCTTTTCCAACGCACACTACCGGTAAATAAAAAACATCAGATTTGATTTCAATATAGAAATTTTTAATTAATATGCTTATGACATCATGGCATGACATGATAGCATGAAAACGGTCACTAATAAACATAAGTCAGTTCCTCATAAAACATATAAAACTAAAACAGTGCAAGTGGATTAAACTTTTCCTAAAGCAGTCTGATACAAGGAAGTTAACAAACGATAGAGAGAGCTCGCAAGTCACTGCGAGTCAGCAACGCAGTTTCCATTTAAAAACCTTTAAAATCCTCCTGTTCGTCATTTGATATGATCAGTACATCAATAACGTCTTGTTCTACATTTGTAAGGCAATCATCATATGGATCAAATTCCGTATCAGATGGTGTGGTCTCAGCTTCGACTTCCTCTTCATTTTGCCACAAGTAGTCGTCCTCCATACCATCTAACGAATTTGATATGCCACACTTTTTGAAAGACTTGATTACTGTTTTTGCATCAATGTCATTCCAGGCTTTTATAACAAATTTGCACAAAACATCCAACTGTGGAGCACGCATGTTTCCTCCTTTTGTGAATGACTTCTCACCGCTAACCATCCACTCATTCCACTGTTCTCGAATGCGATCTTTAAACGGCTTGTTTAGGCACACATCCAGTGGCTGTACCAATGATGTCAATCCTGCAGGAATAACTGCTGAATCTGTATTTAGTCTCGCAAGCCTTTCCTTGGTGCTGGGAGTTAAATGAGCCCTGAACATATCCCACACCAGTAGGCTACGTTTTTTAATAAGTCCACCTGGTCGCCTGCTCCATACGTTATCAAGCCATAGCTTTACCCCTTCTTCATCCATCCAGCCTTTTTCATTCACATGTACAAAACAACCAACAGGGAACTTGAGTTTCGGCATTGTTTTTCTTTTAAAAATAACCATTGGTCTCAGTTTGGCGCCATCAGCTGTGCAAGCTAGTACCACTGTAAAACTGGACTTCTCATGTCCTGTTGTTTTAATTAAAATAGTTTTTTCACCTTTTAGATGGACAGTCTTATTTCCAACCATATCAAAATTCATTGAGGTTTCATCCATATTTCCGATACTATTTAACGTTTATTGCGCTGTTTTATTACGTATCGATGGAAGTTATTTAATTTGGCATCAAGATCTGCAGGTAATTTCTGTGCAATTTTTGTCTTTTGCCTCAGTACCAAATTGTGCCTTTCTAAGAATCTAGTACACCAGGATACAGTGGCCTTAAATCTGTTGCTGTGATCTGGATTAGATTTTGCCCACTGAAGTGCAAACAAGCGTATTTTATTGCGTGTTACAACATAACCATTTTGGCGATGCTCATTCACCATGTCTGCTACATGTTTTTCGAGTTCTGGCCAATGTGGGGTGCCTCTTCTTAATGCACACTTACCCCTTGGCATATTCTTCAGTGCTTTTTCGTTTGCTTTCCAGTCACGAACTATCTTTTCTGTTACTCCATAATGTCTTGCAGCAGCGCAGTTATTATGTTCCATGGCAAAGTTTACAACTTTTAGTTTGAAACTGGCTTCATATTTCTTTCTTCTTGTTAGTGGAGCCATGTTGGGGCCTTGACTGTTTGGCATTTATACGGTATATTACAACCAGTGCGATCTCTTATGGGGCTTCCGGGTAGCTTGCACCAACGCCATCTGAGAGAAATATTGAAAGGTGTAGGGGAGGTGAGAGTGGAAGGGGGAAGTAGGGGAGGGTTTCCGTAGAGCTCACGTGGCCCCACGGCCGTTATTACCACGTGACCACGTTTTGAATTCGTTGTCTTGGCAAGTCAGGAGCTCTCGTGATCCGTGTGATGTCTTTAATTTTATAAAGTGAAAATGAAGCACCATCGTAGTGTTTCGGGGTGTGGTGCCCATATTTCGAATGGGAGGTAGTGTACTGCCTTTTGCTTCGTATGTCAGTGTTAAAGCCAGTTGTCTGATTTATATTCCGTGCTCACGCGCCTGTTAATGCATTGCATTCACAACTGTCCTCTGCTGATTGTGTTGAAGTGCCTCCGACCGTTGGTTTAATTGTCTTGCTTGGTTCTCCCTTGGCCTCCTTTTAACATGGAAGTTCACAAAGCCTGGTATATTAGATCTCAGCACTGGGTTAGGGTTCTGCAAATGTGTGAAGTGTTTGTTCAGTGCGGCCACCCCTCCTCCTTGCTGCCACATTCCCGGCGTATAAGACGACCCCGACTTTTTAAAAAAGATTTTAGGTGCTAGAAAGTCGTCTTATACGCCGGAAAATACGGTAGTTGTTTTCATCATAACAAGTTCTGTTACTGTAAGTTGTATGTGATGAATATAAGAATGGTAGTGACTTCCAGTTTTTGATAATTGTATTTGCCTATTTCCCACTATATTTTTATGGTATTATGGCCTGAAGGTCCATCAGATGCGTAAGTCTTTTCATTCCTTTGTTGCACCTATTACCCATGTGTGTTATATTGGAAGCAGTTTCTTGCAGCTTGCTTTTATTTTAATTGAGGGACATCATCATAATATCTGTGTTATATTTTTGGTGAAATAATATCAAGATAATTTCTTTTCTTATATTTCTTATCAATATATTTTCTAATATCTTTCTTACCAATTTTGATTCAAATAGTTTTTATTGAAGGGCCCTGGATACACTCAATGTATTCTTTCAATGACGTCGTGGGTGTAACACTCAAAATGGAACTTTTTTGAAACATAGACAATTTTAATTACATTGGATGATAGAAAAGATCTTCCCAGGCAGGCCTTCCAACTTTTTTGTCTGCAGAAACAAATGTGATACGTTATTTCACGTAACTACCGCAAAAAGTACAGAAGAAGAACCGTACAACAATGGAAGCATTTGAACCGCTGTACTGTTTCATCCGCAATAGTTTTAACTTTCTACAGGAAATATCAAAACAATAGATTAATCATGTAGATGAACAATGTACATAGAAAAATTGCTTCGTCGATTGTGAATTAGGATAATGTTGACAAATAATGCTTTGCATGACTTTTATTTAGTACGGTGCTTATAAATGGAATCGCTAGTTTGTTATTTAGGTTAGGAAATTAAGTGATGCAACAGAAACATCACCTTTTGTCTGGATTTATGCTTAAGTTTATCAGATAGAAATGTCTCCATTGCCGCACCAATCCTGTTCCCAAATAAGTGTTGACAATGGGTTTATTGGCTCTAACTTGCTCCACCTCCGGTAAAGTGACAATTCCCTATAGCGAGAGTTTATTTGAGCACTGTGGGGTCTCTTTTATCGAGGTTACACTGTAATTTAATTAGCTGATGAAAGATTTGAAACTGGTTTTACATATATATGTCTTCAAAATTTTATACTTCAAACGCCATTCCTCCATAAACATATATGTTCACGATGATAGCAGAAGACATCTTGGGCACAGCTATATTGCTCTACAACATGTTCTGGATCAGAGTCTGAGATTTTCTCCATTGGAATAAATGGCATCTGATCAGAAACACTGATGAGCTACCATAGGGCATTCAGCAGAAAGGGTCTCACCGGTTCCACAACTGTTGAGTCTATTGAATGTGACCAATGTGTTTTGTACCACTAGTCTTGAAAATGATACAGTGTATCGAAACTACTAGACCATTAAAAGTTAAGATTAGGAGCAAAGTTAGTTATTTTTCCTAGCTCCATTTATTGTTAAACAATTAAAATTTAATTACATTATGAACATTACATGAAACAACGAGGAAGATGTTCTTCTATTGACGACAAAAACAATGTTTGAATCACTAGGTGCAACGCACGTTTGGAGTCTTTTGGAGATGATTACTAGTACAAAGTGTATGTACATGCTCCTAACATTGAAACAATATGCTTGATCAACAAAAGATTTGACAGAAATCCTACCATAATTCTTGAATAATGCTTGTGCACCAATCAGGTTCAAACTAGCTTCATGAAGTGAAACTCCTTTCAGACACTTGTGAAATTATCACCAAAAAAACATGCACACTTGAGAGGAAATTGGAGAAAACATAAAGGAGAGGAGGCGTCTGTAGCATACCTGAGCAGAGACTCTCGCTGCTCGCTCAGCTCGCCAGCCACTTCGGCTCCAATCACTTCTGTCTCCTCTGCGACCTGGATGGAGCGAGAGAGGGAGGCCGAGGTGCGATTCAGAGCTGCGGTCCCCTCTGCTAGCCTTTTTCTTGTCTCCTCGTCGACATTTCCTCCTCCCCACCGATCACTCTCCATTGCTGTGTGGGACAAACACAGAGCTAAGAGAAAAACACTTAAGTGTACACACAACTGATGTTCCCTCACTATAAATATATTTTATCACTGTAATTAGTCACGAAATCCGTGCCACTCATGATATAACCTTCATCGAATGTCCGATAGACAGTTCTCAGATAAAGACGAAAAATTAAACTTAAGTTAGGTACGTGAGTTAGTATACTATTTCAATTTTTCAGATACCTTCACAAGTCGGTCTAGTATTTTAATTTTCACTTCGTGTACTGAACCCCAAATTTACCTTTACCTGCTACAAGGTCGCATGAAATATCAAACCCATGTTTCCTCAAATGGATCCGTAACGGAGTGCAAGTTTCTACCTTGAATTTGGAGAATGTCAACAACGAAGTAGGTTAGAAGAAAACTAACTTCTAAGTTACTTATAACCTCCTTCGTCAACACCAATACAGTCATACGATTACCACATAGTCTAGACACTGGTAAATTACGTAATTGGAAATATCTGAATATAAAATACCTGGAGAGTCACTGTACGTTGTATTCCAACGAGGCAGTCGTTCCTCATTTCCCCAATTAGATCTTTCCATCGCTTTACGCAAATGTGCCGAAAGAATCACCTTACGACACTAATCTTCCTTCCACAGTTTCGTAAAACAAGGAATGCAATAACAAATGTTTTCACTCCAAGTCAAGGTGGTCCTTCAGGGATAGGAATGAAAATTCATGAATGTTCTCAAAAAGTTCAACCAAAAGATATCACTGATCTTATCCGTAAAACAAAAAACTGAAAAAACAATTCCACAAATCATACAACAAAATAAAAATTCGAAAAGGTACTAACAGGGACAGTAGTATATTCTCCGATTATCAGTGGTTGCGGAATCCATACAGTTCACCTTGAAATTAATCTGACATCATGACATTCCTTTATTTATGATAGAAATATAGAATTCATTACCTAGTTCAAGGATATTATTAACAAAAATACAGAAAATGCCTTCACTATAAAGAACCCAACTGTATCAACCCTTGAACAACAACATTCGTTCAATAGATATACCCCCTTCTCCACTAGGGAGGTTGGTGTGCTGCAAACAACCCGAAACAATGACGTCACACTGTTTATGTGGCGAACTGAGGATCCCCACGACCCTATGTTTTTAGGCAATCGGGTTGCATATGCACAAAGTGACCCTTGTGACGTTACTGGGTTTTGAGAAGACTCCTCATGCAAAAGTTTTTCGTCTGAGATTTTGTCCTGGTGACGTATCTTACGTTTTATGATCAAAAACAACAAATGAAGCACGAAAATAATTGCCATGACCGCCATAACTTGGATCGAATTGAACATAAATTGAATTAATCGTACACGAATTTAATTATGAAGGATATAATAATTTATTGTGTAATTTCAAAGGCCACATTCCTGATTTATGCGTAAGTATCTGATGGCAATGCCATCTTTCAACTCTGTAACCAAATGGGTGCTTAAAATTTCAAGCAGTTGAATATGCTTGCGTGGGCCTTGTTTACACATGGGCACTGGATTGTTCTCTGTCACCTACCAGGTAGTTCAAGGCATATTTGTATTTTAACTGATAAGTGCATCAAACTAATGTTTAAAATTCTGGTCCTGCATAATAACTCCGTCACACATGGACGTCATTGGGGTCGCAGGCTAAATTAACCGAGCCGTACATTAATGTGGAGTGGTTTGTTTCCCAACGTTTCTGTCAAACCTCATGAATGAAGAGCTAGAGTTTCAACTCCTGATGCTCCAAGAAAAAGAACCACGATGCCTTAACGCTCGTGAAATATGAATGAACTTCATTAAGAAAGGGGAATGAAAATGACCAATGGCATGGAATATTTTAATCATTATCTCGCGCTTAATTCACTCCGAAAGTCATCTCTTTTTACCTAAACGCATCATCATCTCTGGCAAACAATCCTGACTCCTGAGTTGTTTGAGGCAGCTCTCCACTCAATTCTTTTATCAGCTAATCTCTTCACACCTATACGGGACTGACAATTCTCCTCGTTGAGAATTGTAACCAATGGTGTTTCAATGGGTACAACTGAAATAAGAGTTTGGAGAACAGTGACTCAGTGGTTGCAGGTTTAACTACAGGTTACATACTTCCTTCGAAACGCAGTCTTTCCTGGATTTCTTTGCACATGCAATTTGAATAATCCAGTGGAAATTTCCTCTTGAAATGTTTATGGTTCCTTATGTAGGTTGAAATGGCTTTGGGTGTCGATGATTTTGGGGAACCTTTAAGTTAATTCTTTCCAAGCAACAGTTTTGCTCTAGTTTCAACTTATTCCTGAGAGACAGATAATTTGGGAGATAGGGTTTTCATTGGTGAGCTGTGACGTCGCATTTAACGTGTGGGCCAATTTTGGTGTCTCTTGTGTCCCAATGAACTTTCACAGAATAAGTTGAGTTTTTGAGTGAAATCGAAATATTTTATGGGAATGTTATGAGTCGTCAATTATAATTGAAAAGCTGGCACTCAAATTAGTGCATGGCACTCACTAAGAAGACCGTCATCACGCATATGTTTCAATCCTGAGGTTAATCAGAACAGGGGCACAGCTATGAATCAAGCCCAGAGGGACTTTAGGTGTAACTAATACTGGGGGTGTGGTATACCTCCCGCCAGGGTAAGCAGGAGGTGTGGGGGCCCTCCGCCAGAAAAAAATTTAGATAAATGGTGTGTTTTACGGCCTCCTGAGGGATATTTTATTAATCCTCACTCTATAAGCAATCATTTAATCCATTTAAATAAAATAGATTCAATTTTTAAAAATTTCTGAGATGTGCGAGGGGTTTTATCCCCCAAACCCCCCCCCCTTGCTGCACCACAGAACCAGAAAATTACCAGAAGCTTCAAAAAACAACAAAACTGTCCTAAGAAAAATGAATCTTTTGGGAACAGCAGAAGACTGGGAAAACATAACAATGAAACACACCAGCAAAACTAAGCTCACAATAATGCCGAGACTACCTCCACCAGCTTTCAAACTCTTTTAATTATTCCTATGCCAATTAACTGTGCAATTACTATGCAACAACTATTAAACAATACTATGCTAATGGCACCTGATTCAAAGAATAAGTTTTGTCCAGGCAAGTTTTTTGGATTATTGCCACCTTATGTATTCTCCTGAGACCAGTGTTACGCCATCAGATTCACTAAGAAAAATTAGGATGAGATTATGTCCAAGTCCTTGTATGTACCCTATATTAAAAGATCCTTTTATATGATGAAAAATAATACTCCTTGCAATAAATGAAGAGTGTTATTCCATGTAACATATATATATATATATTAAACAAAATTCCTGAGGAAGAGCCACATGATTAGAAGTAAATGAAATAACAACGAAAGGTGAAGTACTTTGTCTTACACTAATGCTTATTGTTATTAGCTGCTTCTGGACCATGGTTATATCTACTCACTCTTCCCATTTTACACAGAAAAACTTTACTTCCTCCCCACTACATCAAATCAAACTCCCTCATAAATTGAGTTCTCAAATGAAGTGAAGCAAATTTTAGAGATAAGATTTTAGGTTAGATTTAACAACTTAACTAGATAAGAGACTGTGACCCAGGAAATAAAATTACCAAGATGTTTCCTTTATTTTTATTTACAACACACAATATGATTCAGCATGTCACAGACAATGTATTGGCAAAAATTATATAAATACATAATTTCACTTTCATGGAAAAGAGCAATAATTGGAAGTAACTTATTTACACAATGCCACCATTCTTACCAAAGCTAGTATTTTGCTGAGGCAGGCACCTAAGGCTACACATTTGGGGAAATAAAAGATGATAGCCAGAAATCATAATAGTGCACATGAAATAGCCAAACTAACTGATGAGTATTCCAACCACAAGGTTACCTCATGTTACCAAACGTTATGAAACAAATGAGGCTCACAGAAACAGAGGTTTATTGGGCAGGTTTTTTGTAATCCCAGCGGCAGACTCCTCAGTCAGCATCCAACATTATGGCCAGAAATTCTTGCTCATTAACTGAAAGCAAAAATGAAACTTTAGTTAACTATAGTTAGCCAAATGCTGAACACCTGAGGTAAATAAAAAAAGACCTGTAATATGTGTTATCTGCAAAGAACTCATAGTTTGACATGTCTGCTACCTCAGTGTCAAGAATCATCATGGAATAACACTCTTCATTTATTGCAAGGAGTATTATTTTTCATCAAAATTAAAAATGCTAATCAATTTACATCTAAAACATTATTCATCAACATAGCAATTTCTGAATTGAGCAATTCAGTATTTGATGCAGTCTCTGACAAATATAAGTCAAAATAAAAAAAAAAAAAAAATACACATCCTTTGTATATCTGGAAGTACACAACCAATTTAAAAGACAAAAATAAATGTAGGAATGAATTTTAATACAAAATTATGGCAAAATGTGCAGTTGTAAGTTATGTGCATCGATACACAAGTTTTATCCTAATAATGACCGAGTATTATTATTATTACACCATCTCTCTCTAAAAAAACACAAGTAAATGACTTTTTGGTGCTGTCTGGGCCAGTGGCGTAGTCAGGAATTTCGTTCGGGGGGGTTCAAAACCAGGGGGGGAAATTAAAAAAAAAACAGGGTACTAAGAAATGGGTTTTAAACTTATTTTAACACTTTATAATAGAAAAAACTTCCATTTGTTAAAGAAATATTTTTTAAATTCACGATTTTTCAATGTTTTATTTTCTTTTATGAAGGAAAATGATTGTGTTTTTACATTGGGGGGGGGGGGGGGGCTTGGACCCCCTTGGCTACGCCACTGGTCTGGGCAATGTAAAGGTAAGTAAACACATAATAGAAGAATCATTATTTATTTACCGAGGAAGCAAATTTATCTTACCATACAAAAAAGGTTTTCAACAATGAGGTTAGATACTGTTTATATCTGACCATGAAGCTCAATATCCAATATTCAGTGGGCGTAACCAGGAATATGCTGTGGGGTGGACTCCCCCAGGCAAGGGGATCCAGGGGTAATTGCTGAATACTAATCGGTGACTTAAGTCACCGGTTAGTATTCAGTGACTTGTTTCACTGTAGTGATATTAATAATTGATCTTTAATTTTATATGCCAAAACCAGACCATAGTTTTAAATAATGTTTTTATTCCTCTGAGACTTGGGGGGCGGGGGGGATATACTACCCTCACCACCCATGGGTGATGAGGGTAGTATATGCATATATTGGGGGGGGAGGGGGTGAGGGGAATACTATAGTTACACCACTGCCGATATTCATGACATTAAAATAAATTGGCTCTGTTATACTGACTTTTCTCATCTCGATCATGATCAAACTCCAATATCATGCCATGCATTTCTTCCTCAGTCAGATTTTCGTTAATTGCCTGGGCAGCTTTTCGGAGTTGTGGGACAGCTATACCATCAGAACTTTCATCAAGGAAAAGACGGTAAGCATACTTCATCTCATCCACTGGATCTCGTTGGGCGGTCATGTCAGCCACTGCTAATTTAAACAATAATATGTAATATTGGCCAAAGTTAACAAACGCTAATATCCGATTTAATCATATATGATGTCACATGTTCAATAACGAATGCACATCATTATCTCAATCATACCAATTCGGGAGACTCCTAACACAAAATTTCACACTGCAGCAATAGAAGCCATACAGCAGTAGATATATTATGGAGATAGCTAATGATCATCAACTCGAGTTACCGGCTTTCAACATAAACGATATATTAAACAGTGGGCATAAGCTGCTCATTGGAATGTTGTAGGTACATGCGGTATCAAGGCATTACCACCATACTTACGCACATCATTAAAATCTCTGCGGCTAATTTTTCTTCCATTGGGCTTATCATAAGCTTCTAGGATCTTTTTGACTCCTTCTTTTCTTATTGGAAACCCCAAGGCACGTATTGCCGCTTTGAGCTCATAGTAATCAACAAATCCATCCTCATTGCAATCGAAAACGCTGAAAGCGTCGTCGATAATTTTTTTACTTTCCTCAGAAAGTACATTCAATTTTCGACTCTTAGGGCTTGCTTTCATCGAGGCCATTGCTAAAATGAGGGAAGAAAACATGTAGATAACCTATTGCGGGATAAACATTGAAGCCACAAATATATGCACTATCTATACTCGTGTTTATCACTTGAGTGAACAATAGCGAAAAAAACTGTTCAAACTAAATTTCCAACGGCACCTCTTCAAACGGAGTGATGGAAACACCTCTTAACAAAACGCGTGGGCATGGAACAACAAAACGTAAGTCAACGATAATCATCAATAATCACGATGAATGCCCCACACACCCAATACTCTCACATTTGCTGTGACGTTTGTTTTCATTTGTGTGCAACGGAGTTAACCACTGGTAGGCAACCAGACGAACGAGACCAAACAAAACAACACTGCGCCGACTGCGCCCTCCAGCTGCTCCGTGGGGAAAAGAGGGGAAGGACCGGAAAGATAAAAGCGTTTACTAGGCTTTTCAAGAGTTGTGTGTGGAAGTGTGTTGTAAGTTTCGCACGTTGTAGTTACGTGATTGTTCGGGCATTTTTCTCTATTAAAAGCAATACATGTATTCCTCATTTTATAATTAGAAGGTAATACTGGCGAAGTTAAGGGAGTATAACAATTGCGGAGACAAAAATTAAAATTATTTTCAGGAATCACGGTGAAACATTTAATAAAAAATTATACAAAAGAACGCGCTAATACTTTCGAATGCGACAAAAGTATTTGTAATATTGAGAATAAAACTTATCTCTCTTTCTCCGACGATCGTTGCTGCAAGAAGGTTATTAAAATTGCCAAAGAATTGTATCTCGTATGGAAGAGCTTGACATTTCCTTCGTGACAGAGATGCCTATGCATATTTTTCATTTATTTCACATCAATTCATACTCATTCACAAGTCCGTGGTTATTAAATAATAACATTAATAATATATCCATTAACCATATGTCCTTTCGCGGCATAAGGTGATTTTCGCCTCCAGGTTTTCCTGTTGTTACTTTAAGATTTGGCCACCAGAGTGTGTGGAGTGATCATTGTGAGGAGTCAGAGAGGAGTTGACGCCCTTTGTTCCGTGAGTATTTAATTTAATTTCTACTGCACACTACTGAGACGTAACAGGTTTTTGGGGTTGTTTTCCTTTTCCTGAGTACGCAAGGCGATGATTATTCACCTATGGATTCCGTTTCTAGCAATACTGCTGGAAATCACCTATAATGCGGATTTCCGGAATAGGAGATCAACAGAAATCAAAATGGCCTCCACACCCTTTGCTTTCGTTATAGTGAAGTTTTTCCATTGAGTTAGTGAAGGGAGCCTTTTTATTGACTGTAGACGCGAGAATGCATTTTCAGTCGTCTATTGCATGTCGTGCAAGGGAATGGTGTTGACTCTACTCGGTACTGCTTCGTCTGACATGAAGTATTTTGATTATACAGTGAGTGAATCATAGTTTGATGGTAAAATCGGTGATTTTATAGTGTTTCGGCCTCATGCCACTTGATGCTTTGCAGTTGTGAAATCACAGGTGATAATGCTTAAGGAAATCGTATGAATGTAATGGAATAACCAGAGATTAAATCGTTTTGGGAAGGGCGAGGTTTCAAATGGCATTGTGGGAATTCCTTTCTGAGAAATTGCCGGAGGAACAGTACTAGCTGAATTTACATAAATATATTTAGTCCAACAGCGTATTGTGATGTGTACGTAGGATTCAGCGATTTTGGTATCGTTTCCATTCGAATTTTTCTCGTACTGCCGCATTGCAGCTAAGGGTTAAGACAGCTATTTGATTGTTTCGTTACACTTTCCACGGATTTCCTGCACGAAATATTGATAATTTTCGGCCTTAATCAGGTGTTAAGGTTGCCATCAACACTGCCAATGTCAGAGCGTTCTTAAAGTCAGTGATAGGATCATGTCAATTACTGAGCTATCATGGACTCTCTGCATCCTCCGTGGCATATTCTTGATCCAGCAAATATCTCTTGTTAGGGTGTGTATGAAATAAAGTTTTTTTTCTGGATTTGCAGTGTCGCGTATCGTTTATATCGAAATCTTTGATTTTTGTCTTTGTTACTTTTTTGCACATACCCATCAAACGTCCGCGTGTGGGTTAGTGGCACCTGAAAGGCATAAATAAAAAAAGGATACTTATGCGTGCTAAGCAAACTCGTTCTAGGAATTTATTTCTTATGGTGTTGACTTTTCCTTAATCTTGAATGTGCAATAATCATGTTATCATTTTTATTATCCAACGTTGTTAAGTACGTTTTATCTAGCTCTCTTCTCAACTCTCCTCTCGGTTTATTGTTCTCATTATTCTCTATTACCTTCTTCAATGGCAGCAACATTATTTTTTCTTATAAAATCACATATGCTACTTACTAATACACTACACAGCTTCTATATAGAGTTATGAATTTTTGAATGAAGTAATTGTACTAAAGACACTTGAATTGGGCAAGCATCTCGAGGTTCTAGTCTATTTGAGTTACTTATGTTTTTTTCTCGTATTCACTGTTGCTGCACACTTTATGTAATCTTTATTTATGTTCTATTTCATCATCAATTGCTTTATATCTATTGTCTATTTCATTTCGGTTTGGGTTATTGTATCATTTTCTATTCGCAGTCATTATGGGAAACCTCACTCAGACGTTATTATCGTTTACAATACAAAAGTAATCGGAGAGGGAAATGAATGGCCCTAGATCATGGTTTTTACATCAAAGATATCGAAGTTAAGCTGTGACCTTGATGGTCTCAGAAATCATGAAGGAAAACATGTCTGTTTTTAATGGATGTAGTTAAGCTTTGAAGTGTGTTATATCTATTAATTACTTTCTATCTATCGTGCATTAAGTAAGGCGTCATAAGGCAAAGCAGGATTATTGTGTTAAAATATGAAATCTGCAGCATCAAAAATACTGCAATCGTTATGGTTTTAGCTGATATATGTTTTAGCTGGCATCTTGTGAAGTGTGTCTTTTGGGGGGTTGATATTTTCATTTTGAAATAACCTAGGTTAAATATTAATGGTCAATTTAAAATCTTAATATTTTGAGTAAAAATATTGCGTGTGCTGCTCAGAATCCAGATTGGTTCACACATATGCGTAATATTCCTGCTACGTTTAGAGGTTCTATGGATAAGGAGTATGTGTGTTTTTAAATGTTGTGTTGAAATGTTTCTGTTGCTCTGCACAGGCTTCCAGTTAGCAACTTTGAACTTCCTGTGGTGTGGAGAGAGATCCTTTTGGATTTTCTGTGTCGGATTCTTCACTGTTAGTCCTGCAAGAAAGTAAATATGCAGACGATCAAGTGTGTTGTTGTTGGCGATGGAGCTGTTGGTAAAACGTGCCTCCTCATCTCCTACACCACCAATAAGTTCCCATCGGAGTATGTCCCCACGGTGAGTTGGATTTCATTGCATCCTTTTCATTGCCAAAGCTCGTTTCCCTATTCATTTCGTGACTTAGCTGTGGAAGTTCTCATGTTAAGGGAAATAATTTGTGAGCTTTGTGCTAAAGAACATCGTGGGTAGTGACTGTTGAGGTTTGGAAAGTAAGGCCTGTGCTCGGTAAAACGAGTGCTCAGACTGTCCAAATAATTGCTGGTCATATGAAAAAATTGTTTAGTTATATTACACCGAAAAAGGAATTATTGATCAATTTCAATGAACATCATCAGTGTGATGTATCAAATGCTCAATATCACTAATCATGATAAACATCTAGGTGTTTATTAAACATGCTATCACTAAACCTTTTCCACTCGGGTGTCGAGTGACACTCGACATGGCCTAGCTCACTACCAACTCGCGAGTGTCACTCGACACACGCTATTTTCCATTATTTTAATCTGTTCCATTCTCATTTTATTTGTATATAAATGAATATACATTTTTGATAACCTACAGCTTCATTGGGCAATAAGTGTAGAGTATAAATTGCAATATATTTCAGAATATCATATTTTATTTACACCATCAGCCATGGGGATTCTTGGCCATGGAGAGCCTCGGTTCTAATTTTTGTACACACGTTGATCATTCTCTTTATCCTTCAAATCGCTGAGAAATATCCCGAAAAACAAGTATATTTGTTTTAGTACATAATTGTCAATGTTATTTATACCAATATCATATATCGGAATGTGTGCCTTCCTCTACTTTGTTGTATTTTTTATTCATCTATCAATTGTATCGGATCTCTTACTATCATATATTTCGGAGCAAGCCACATGTGTACATAAGGTGTGATATTGACACAAAGTACAAAAGGTTATCGTTCTTCGGAGTGCTGGCGAGCTTTGCTAAATCAGATTTTTTTTAATTACGTACCCCCCTGAGCGGAGATGAAATAGATACTTTTTTTTTGCCTGCATATTATTCCGAGAGCACACCGAATACGATACGCTCGCTGCTTGAATGACTCATTTCTATTTCTTGATTATTTTGTGTACATTTTGCACATTTGTTTCGTTACTATTTCAACACACTCCCTTTATGACACCTTATAAATGGGAACTAAATCCAGCATGGAGGTAGTCGTTTGTAGTTCCTATCCCAGAATTCAAGTTGGCCATGGAAAAGTTCAGCAAATTTGTTGATGAAATTCTTTGTGAGAACAGTGACAATGAGTTTTACTGTGGAAGTGAAGATATATCCGGAAGTACCGTATTTCTCCGAATATAGTCCCCCCCCCTAATTTTGAGGCTTCAGTTTCTGGAAAAGTTAAAAAAATGCGTTTGAATATAGTCCCCCCCCCTTTACTATTACCAGAGGCATTTTTGAAAAAAAAGGGGGGACTATGTTCAGGCATATACGGTAGTTCTAGTGATGAAGGTGGATTATCCAACAGTCATAAATCTACACAAGTTGAACCTGTTGTTGGTCCTAGTAAACCTGCAAATAGGAGGAATCTCTGATTTCATCAGCAGGAACTGACATAAAGTGACAGTGATAGTGACACCCAAGTTGCACATAAAAAACGTAAAAAGCTACAAAGAATTGTTTGTTCTAGTGACAGTGTGGATGAGTGGGAAAGCGATGACCTTGACATTCAAAGTGAAAAACTAATGCGAAAATGGAAAGATGTCAATGTGAATGACCAATTTCCGAAAAGGTATCCCTTCTCCACTGGACAAGTGTGCGTTGGTCCACAGGTAGTGACTGTGTGAAGCCCATTCAATTTTTTCAGTTGTTTTTTACAGAAGCCTTGATAGAAAGTATCGCCTGTGAGACAAATATCTATGCACAGAGTAAACTTCAAAATAGGATACTAGCCAAGAGATCAACTTGGAATAGTTTCTAAAAAATGAAAAAGCTGGTATAAATGATACAAGAACCAGAAAAGAGGCTCCTCTTCAGGTCAGTTCATATTTGAATTACTTAGATATGAAGTTCAGAGAGAAATTCTGTACAGGACGCGAGATAGTCATTGATGAGTCTGTTGTGGGTTTGAAGGGCAAGGTGCGCTTCATCACGTACAACCCCAAAAAACCCACCAAATGGGGAATTCGTATCTATGTCCTCGCAGATTCCCGATGTGGCTACATCTATTATTTTGTTCCTTACTTCAATTCTGTTACATCTGACTCCCTTGCTAGATCTGATCTACCATTTACTTCAAAAATTGTACTAGAACTTTATGGCAGATTGAAGCAATCTCTTCCTGAAGCTCAGGGATTTCTTGCCTTTATTGACCGGTTCTACACAAGCGCAACTCTTACTAAAGAGTTGCTAAAATATAAGTGCCACTTGACAGGGACTCTTGATGCCTAACAGGAAAGACAGCCCAGCCCTAATAAAAAATCCCAGGCATATAAAAGGAGAGCTGGTTGCCTATAGAGACAGGGACACATTACTCCTCTCATGGAAGGACAAAAGAGTGGTTACATTTCTAAGCACCTGGGACGCTTCTGAAACGGAGGTAGTGGAAAGGAGGGTTCGAGGTAGTGCTGAAATTCAGAGAGTAGTCAAGCCGAAAGTTGTTGTGAACTACACCAAATTAATGGGTGGCGTGGACACCGCTGATCACTATACAAGTACCTATTGTTTTATTAGAAAGACATTGAAATGGTGGCGAAAGCTATTTTTCTGGGGCTTAGAAGTTAGTGCAGTTAATTCGTACATTTAATACAAAGAGTGCAACAAACAAAAGGTGGAAAGTGTATTTCGCATGTAAAATTCTTTATGGAGTTAGTTGCAGAACTTGTTGGAGATTTCAGGATGGGTGGTACAACTCCCAGGGCCCGACCAAAACCATCAGACCCTCTACAAAGGTTGAATGGAAAACTTCATATCATCATGCCACATTCTGAAAAAAAAACAAGGACTGTGTAGTTTGTTCAAAAGGAAACATTAGCGGAGGAAGAAGAGAGACAATTTACTTTTGTGAAACATGTGAAAACCACCCAGGGCTTCATGTGGGGGAATGATTTGGAAGGTATCACTGTTTGGAAAAATTTAGAGATTAATGAATATATGATGCTTATTTCTCAATCTGAAAGCCTAATTTGTCAAATAAACCCTTTATTTTAGAGAAATATAAAACTTTATCATAAGATATTCTCATTCTTAAATTCAGGGGCATTTAAAAATAAAATTCCAAATAGGCTTCTGGTATACGGGCTGAAAAATTCCGAGTGCAAAGGGTTAAGTTTCTACTTCATTAGGAGAACAATGCATGAGCAGTTTCAATAAGCATACAGCTCTCTACAAATTAATTCTTATGTCAAGAGGGAGATCTTCCCTCTAGTACTGTCTTTCTTCTGGACTTCCCCCATCTCCGGCTTAGGAGCTGCATAGCATTTATCCAAGAATCCCATGAAAAAGATATAGGTCCATTGGTCTTAGAAGAACATCCAGCTCTGTTGTAAGAAGATATTAGGAAGTAGATATTAAACTACATACAATAATCCACCATCAAATAAAACCATAAAACAGAATAATAAATTGCAAAAAAGACGAACTCAAGATTGATCATCGTGGGCACGTTCTTAAAGAAACTTAAAAAATGAAAGAGTCACTAACTTGATCCTAGCATAGACAAAAGAGCTGTTGCTTCAGCAAAGTTGTAATCACAAAAACAAATATAAAAAACACCTAAAAGCAAAAAAAGATGAACAAGTGCCATTGCAAGTGACAAATGATATTAGCCTGATATTGCAGTAACTCAGCAAATACTAATAAGAATATTTTGCCTCCACTTTCTAAGAGATTAAGGGACATGAATAGGCTATGGAGCAAGAAGAAACACATCCTGGGCATTGAAAGTAGTCAAGGTTCATGAATGACAATCAAATTATGCTTTAACAGCAATATTTTTATGACTGAGCACTTAATTTCTAAAATAAGATCTATTGAGGTGGATATCAACCCACCGACAGAGAAAGAAGTGGCCTTGAAGGACATCTCAGAGGGGGTAGCTGTTCTCTAACATTTACATGATCTGATCATGTCACAAGTTCAGTTATATTTTTAGAAATTATCATGCTTATTTTTAAAATTTCTCCAAGGCATTCATTTTACAATCACTAAACTATTCTTAAAATGCTTTAGATTTTAGAAAATATTATCTGAACATTTTGAAATTTTAAGACTAACACCCACAACATGAATAATGCTAGTGGAGGCTGGAAACATGAATTTAAGTCAGGGCACTTGGAGGCAGTTACACTTTTATGTGACTCATTAAAATAATATCAACAGAATATAAGTATCTAAAATGTATCACTGACCAGGGTCTACTACATTCTCACATGCAAGTAGATAGATGTGGAAATTCTTACTGTCTGAAAACTATCAACAGCTATCAATATAAAATTGGTTGTTTCATTATATAGTAATATAAGTAAATATGTATAATTTTCATGCTTAATAAATTGAAGAAAAGTATTGGAAGACTTCGGGGGGAATTATTATGTAAAAAATAACCTATGGAATTTTAACGACAGACTACTTTTCCCTACAACTATTCTTATTCAATGCCTAACTCAGATTGCATGGCATTTGTTCTTGAAGTGGGAATTTCTGCAGAAGGCAATATGCGTTGAATTAGATAAGATAGTTTCCGGAGAGAAAATTCAAGCGTAGAAGAGATCAGAAATATTTAAATATGCATCTAAGCTACTACTATGAGGGTTTACGTACGTAATAACACCTATCTCTACACATCACAAAAAATATGCCAAATTCACCTTTCCATTCAAAGCGATTATACAGTATAAAATATGAGCATATAAAGTACACAAAATGTAGGTGGAATTTTTAAAGAGAAATTGTTCCATAACACACTAGAAGCAACTTAACTGTCCAAAAACTGTACACAGTATCTGCATTAACTTGCACCATGCAATAGGAGATCATCAATGCAATGTCTAAGCTAAGCCACAAGAGATGATATTGGATATAATCAGAAAAATTAAACACCACAGAAAACGGATCAGAAAAGAGGGAATTCTAAGCAATTATTTTCCAAAAATAAACTTATAAATAGGATTTAAAAAATTATTTCTGGTCCACAGAGCAGAGGAAAAAGTTCGAGCTACAATTAATGAAGCATGTTAAAAGAATGGTGCTAATAATGGTCATCTCTAATAATCATAATAGCTTTTTGCTCGCTAATTGAAATATTGCCTGGAATTTCTTTCAAAACATGCGACGCAATTGTAAGGCCAGTATAAATTAACAATTTTACATTTTGGATTTTAGAGAGAAATTCCACAAATTGTAGAAAATAAAATTCATTTGCCAATGCTTGATTGAGAACCACAAATCCCTAAACATATGTTATGATTTTTAACTAGCTCTAGTTTAAAGTATAACGTTATAATGTTGAATTTTGGAGGCTTAGAGTGCTATGCATATATCTACTGTAAATGGACCTAAAATCTGAACACAAAGTGTTCAACGAAGCACGAAATTCACCCACATCTCATGCCTTGTACGACGAATAGGTACTTACCAGAATTTTTGTACCATTATTTCAATGCACAGAAATTTTCACCAGCAAAGGTACGTCGAGATGAAAAGAGGTGAAAAAAGAAATGTTATTTTTTTAATTTCTTACTTCACTGTTAATAGTAACCAGCTATAAATATGTAATATCGCTCAAGATAAAATTCAATTGTATAAGGTAAGGTGGGGTAAGTGCGACCCCTAAATAGCATACATCAACTTTAACTAGCTTAGGAAAATTTTCTAGGCTAGCTAAAAACAGGAGATTCAATGTCTAATATGTATGTGAATCACTGAAAATAATAATTTGATTAAAAATCCTCTCTCTGTAAAGTGGTAATTTTTATAAATTTTTACTTACAATCTTGTAGAGGGATCGCACTTACCCCGTACATGGGGCAAGTGCGTCCCACGGCTGATGTGCAATATATTTATACATTACGCGGCACATGGTGTAAGTGCGATTTGCCCAGAAATTCAGCTGTACATTGCTTTTTAAAGTACCAAATTATGTTTAACCATTCTTGAGAAAACTTTTATCTTAGGTAATGTAAGTAGATTTTTTTTTTTCGCGTTTTTTGGTTAATTATGGCACAGTAAGGAATTGTTGTTCAATGTGTTTTTTTAATGATAGTAACAGTATTCAACTGTTAAACATTAATTCAAAAGTGTATTTAAAATATCTAGTGTGCATAAAAGCTGAATATATAATAAAAAATAAAAAAAATTAGAAATCTTGCACATGACAACAAATCTGAATCCAAACTAGATTGTAATGAACAAAGAATTTCTTCTCTAATGTAATTTACGTTATTAATATAAAAAAGCAAAATGAAGAAAAACTCATGGTCTTCAACCAATTGAACATTGAATATTTATTTGTTTATTTTAAGTTTTACCCCGAGAAAGATAGGCAAAACGTTAACTTTCCTTGATGGCCGACAGAGGGCTTCGGTAATATTTTCACAACATCTTCCCTGTGTCTGTGCCCATCTGGAAGGGTAAAGGCGACGTCGCAGAATGCTCCAACTACCGCCCGATCCGGCTTTTATGCCACGCCATGAAAATATTCGAAAGAGTGATTGATGCTAGGCTCAGACACATTGTTCACATCACACCCAACCAGTGTGGATTTGTATAGGGGAGTGGCTCAACAGACGCAATACACGCAGCTAGGCTGATCTTGGAGAGGCACCGAGAGAAGAACAAGCCATTGCATATATCTTTCCTTGATCTGGAGAAGGCCTTCGATCGCGTGCCACACGACCTTATCTGGCATGCCCTCAGATCTCACGACGTCCCTGAAGTCTACGTGTCATGGGTGAAGCTTCTCTACACCAACGTCACCAGCTCCGTCCGTTGCCCATCAGGAATATCACCGCCTTTCCCAATCACTGTTGGCGTCCACCAAGGATCGGCCCCCTCTCCGCTCCTTTTCATCCTGTGCATGGACTTACTTACGGCCTGTCTCCAAGAATCACATCCTTGGTCACTACTGTTCGCCGATGATGTCTTCCTTGCCAGCACCACCAGACCCGAATTACAGCAGCGAACTCAACTATGGAAGGTACGACTCGACAACTATGGGCTGCGATTAAACACCAAGAAGACTGAGTACATGGAGTGTGGACCTCAAACCGATGGCACGATAAGCATCGACGGCGAGGACATTGAAAAGGTCGAGAAGTTTAAATATTTGGGCTCTGTCATCAGCAACGATGGAAGCACAACTGCCAACACACGAGCTCGAATTAATGCAACATGGCTGAAATGGCGCCAAGTGACTGGCGTATTGTGCGACCGTCGAATGCCATAACGATTCAGGGCCAAAGTATACAAGACCGTTGTCCGCCCAGTGGCCCTATATGGAGCAGAATGTTGGCCAGCCAAAGCAAATCAAGAACAGGCCATGCATGTCATGGAAATGAGGATGCTGCGATGGATCCTAGGCATCTCCCGCCTGGATCACATCAGGAATGAAGACATTCGGAAAAGAATGGGAGTTGCACTGATCGCAGACAAGATGCGGGAGGCTCGATTATGGTGGTGTGGGCATGTGGTGCGTAGTGATGAGAACTCCGTGGCCAAAACAGCAATGTGGCTGAGTACTGAAGGACGCCGACCACGAGGACGACCAAAGATGCGCTGGCTCGACAAAATTAAGGCGGACATGAAGACCATCAACGCCACGCCAGTAGAAGCCCTGGATCGAGCCAAGTGGAGAAGACTTTGCAGAACAGTGGACCCTGCAATAGCGCGGGACAAACGCTAGGAAGAAGAATAAGAAGATATCTTCCCTAGGTATTTTGCTGGAATCCTCATTCCGTGGACAGGTGAAACTTAATTCAGTTCCAAAAAATATCTTCAAAAAGAAAACCACGGCATCACCTTATTCATTAATCTCCAGAATTTTCCCTACATAGTGAGCAACTGACTTTTTGCTGCTGAATCTAGCCAGAATCCAATCTTCACTGTGAATGTTAGTCACCGAATTTGTTGAGCTTTTTCGACTCATGCTATCTTGTTTCAGGCATTAATACCATGTCGTCTACATCCTCCTCGTCAGAAGACATGATATCCAATGCCCTATCATAATAAATCAACAAACTGAAGTAAGCTATCTTTATCAGATAAACCTTCAGAATAAGAGTTAATGAGAGGACTAATTAAAAGACCTAGTTTTATAAACTTCGGTGTTTTGCAACATTTATTTAAGAAAGTTTAACGCAAGAACTGTTAGTCAGAAACTAAAAATTCAATCCATACTTCAACCTCGTAGCCTGGGGTAAGTGCGACAGGGGGTCGCACTTACCCCAGGCTACCCCAGGCCCTATATTATAGTCCTTACACCTAATGAGGTGGCTTAAATGGTAGTTTTTAGAGGTATGAAGTGCCATGGCTTTTTCACTCTACTCTCTGTCAGGGGGCTAACCTCTTATCCATTCCTCACAAAGGTGGAAGGTTCATGATTCATATACCAGATGTGTTCAGCCCAATATATAATGGTGAAACTGACATGTTATTGTTCCATCTCTACAATTACAGGTTTTTGATAATTATGCAGTGACTGTAATGATTGGTGGGGAGCCCTACACCCTAGGACTCTTTGACACAGCCGGTAAGTGCACTTCCCTGTTGTGCGTGGCCAGTCGCTGCTCAGCTGTTAAATCTTTGTCTCTCTCAGACTTCTCTTTATATTCCAATTTTGCTTAAGGAAGCCACAGTAGGACCTTGTCAGATTGTTTTCTTTAATTTGTTGATGAAAACCATAATCCTTCTGCTTATCTTACTCAGCATAAATGATAAGAGTGAATAATTTTAGCCATTATATTAGATATCCTATAGTGGGACTGAACTTCTTATTTCTGCTTTCCTTTGTTGCAAAAATTTGATCATGCTTAATAATCAATTCCAAGTAGTAACTTGATCAGTTGCTGGATTGCACTCAAAAGCATTCTTGCCTCCTTAATGTACCAAATGTGGTTGAAGGAACACTGTGCTAATGACGAAAATTGTATAAAGACATCTTTAAGGTAGTTTGAGCGAAAAATCAATCATCATAGAATTCTATGATTTTTATCTCATTGTAAAGAAAAAGTCTTGATCTTTCCAGTGATATCATAATATACACCCCTTACCGGGCTAAATTCAGAGATATTTGTGAGCAAAGAGAAGCTGATTTACATGGCATAGATAGGAGCCATGCGCTTTGGCGACAGTATTTATTTAAAAAGAATTATTTCCCGTTCATAGAAATCGACGAAAAACTACCTGAGTGTAGTAAATTTCATTTATGAATTTTTGGTTGCATTAAAATTAAAGGTCACCGGTAGTATAATTAAAATATAAAAGAAAAACTTTTCGTCGAACAGGCATTTCCTGCAGACGACCGGATGCCGGAAGATTTGGCTTGGCAACGCTGCTTTAGAATTAAACGTAAACAAACATGATCGCATACAAGGAATAATTGGAAAAGGAATAACTGGATATAATTGATTCCGTAAGAGTTTAGTGTACTGACTTTCCATATTGTCGCAGTAAATTCCAAGTACAAAAATTACTTCGTGGTGGACATTGGGAAGTGAAATATGAGATTCGCGATTCCTGATACTATTTGGGTTTCTGTAAACTTCGAATGAAGAGATTTCTTATGTGTACGTAAATATTATTTGGCATGCTTTGGGAGGAAAGATATTACCGATTCTACGCATACTAAAGGTGTCTGCGTATTTACTTTCACAAGTACGATTCTCCATCCGCATTAATGAACTTGCTATTTGTGATGAAATCGAGTGGCTCAAACCATCTTTTAGGTATGAGCCGTGCGTGAAACCTATTGAACAACGTTAACAGGTAGTTATTGACAAGTACTTTTCATATTTAAGTCAACGCAGTCCGAACCTTACATAAACGAAAGGACAGGATTCATGGCAAGATATTATGAGTGTAGTCATGCGTTTACACTTAAGTCAAACAACACATTTCGTTTATGGTAAAATTCTGTTGAATCATCTCCCTTTTGGAAATCAGAATTCATCCCACAATGCATAAAACCTACTAAATCTTGTTGCCTTAACCGAATTTGAGGAAACCTATCGAAAAAATGAATGTATAACCAGCCCTCCGAATATATTAACATTGGTCGACATCGATTTTAAATTACCTATGAATGCAGAGCTGACTACTAACCACGAAGCAATCAAACGAATCTAATCTTTAGATAGAACGTAACCGAAGTATAAATTAATCTTCCAATAACAGTCATATTGAGTCTCAAAGGAAGTGCATCTTGCCATTTCCTTACAACAAGAACTTGCCCTTAGGAACAAGAAATTCACACCAAATGGACTTCTGCTTACATCATTACAGAGATACTAAAAGCTAAAAAATCACAATATTGTGCTTCAACCACTAAAATCTCCATAACACTATTCTAAATGAAGCTTGCCATTCACCTTGATGCCTACTGCAATACCCCTTACCTTTAGTTAAACTGGATACAATTTCAATATTCTGCTTTTCATCTCAAGGCCCTATTCTGGAAATATATGCACATAGTTCCCGAAGTCATTGTAAGAGCAAAAGATATAATACGAAAGGGATAAATATGTTACCAATGTTAGCTATGTAAGCTGATTTTGATTGTGATTAACTTCAGGAGCCAATAGCATTGAACATGGAGACCACCAGATTTGCCTTAACCTTATTTCTACATAATATGGAGAAGCTGGTGGACATTTTCAGGTTAATTTTATATATAAAGATATTTATATACATAGAGTGGAACACAATGTCTTTCAGTAATTAGATGGCAATTAGTTAAACAGTACTTTAAAATAACTTTCACCGATGCAAATAATAATAAAATCCTTGCTACCCTTTTAACAACAATCCCTTGGGAGGGACAGCATAATTTTCTTGCCAATCAAGGTGCGCAAAGAAATTGATCAGCCCTATCGACAAAATCCCACTAACAATTCAGGAGGGAGTTTCTAAAGAGTCATTCTCACTCAAAGGCATTGACGCATTAACCAGTATACAAGATAATCACCCAAAAGAAAACATGGAAAAATTGCCCAATATTATGTCACGCAAACCTTTAGACCCTTGCAGCAAACCTGAAGATACTAGTTAAAATACACCCATGTCTCGTATAGCGCAAGGGATGCGTTCCTTGGGGTCTTTGCGCTATACGAATTTGCGTTATACGAGAGCGTTTTAACATTGGGAAGATAGGGATGCGTTCCTGGTAGCATAGGTCTTGGGTATTGAATTTCCTCTAAAACATCCATATTCCCATAAAAAGCCTTAGAAAACATTATTTATATAAATTTTTATAGTTTAAAACATCTTTAAAGATAGTATGCACGCATTCAAAGACTTTTATTCACGTTAAAAAAAATTCTTACGTGCTTTTGAAATTCCCTCCTGTCGTGCAGGTAGGCTAACATCTGCTATCTCAGGGGATCGTAATGCGTTGATCGGCAGTTGACGATTTTTCAAACTTGTCTAAAAACAACTATTGTGTCACCCAGGCCCTTTTGTCGCTCATCGAAATGACATGAAAATGCTACTTTGAATGCCATTTCATAGCTAGCGGAGTTAATGAATGATAAATCATTTTAATTTGAAGTCCTCCGAGTCATTATAGCAACTACGTGAAACAGTCTTTAAATGCCTTGAAACCTGACCCAGGTTTTCCTTCCCTGAAAATGAATGAACGAGATTGCATTCTTTTCCAAAACAATATCGTCTCGTCAACACTAAAAACTGGTTGAGGGGGAAAGGAGCCACTTTCAATCACAGCTTGGAGTTCATCAGAAAATGTTGCGGTGACTGCGCTATCAACACTTGCAGATTCACCTGATATCGCCGCACTGAAAATACCTGCTTGCCGTTTAAATTCTGGAACCAATCGGAGCTTTCACTAAATGTCTCGGAGCGATTACCACTCTCGTCTTTTTGTACTGATTCACTATGAACTTTCCGTATGTGTAGACCGCTTGGTTGAAGTTGGTGCGGCTGAGGTCACTGATGTTTTAACTTCGTCTTTATTCAGAATAAGGCATCGTGCGTTTAAACTTCCGCGCAATATCGCTTTGACGCTCTCCATTTTCAAAGCAATTGACCTCTTTCAATTCCTCTTCTAGGTTTATAGTTTTTCTTGATAAATTCTTGATTTTTCTACACGCATTCCTATTTTTTGGCATATTCTCTTGGTGTTTACTCTGCATGGCTCTATCTATATCACCTTCTACTGCTGAACTGTATTCCTGAGACGCAGAAGGCCTACGACTGCGGGGAGGGAACGAAGCCATTGTGTTTGAGACTCTATAGCGGACCCTTCTATGTGTTGATGCTATTCATGCGCCACTCGGCCACCGCTTCATTTCTCCCCCGTGAATACCGATGACCTTGAAGGCTTTAGCGTAGACTCTCTACCTGGAAGTCAATCGCCCGATAACCTATGACGGCAAAAATACGTCTCAAACCGTATTGCTGAAAAAAAATCATTTCCACTAGCCCCACGCTTAATTAACGATCTAAATTATTTATTATCATTCTGTTAAGGAGACGAGATAAATTACATCGGTAGGCCGGCTATCTGGACCCAATGACGAGTTATACTTTTGGTCATTGCACAGCAATGGATTTCGATTAATATATAAACAAAAAAGAAGAGTTGAGGCAAGCAATAATATTAATATGCGTAAAATGATAGAAATTTCGTGTGTACTTAGCGCAAGTTCACGTTTTATCACGAGAGCGTTTAAGATTTTTGATTAGGCTACACTGCGTTGCAATGTTTCCCCGAGGAACGAATTTGCGCTATATCGAAATTGCGCTAATCGAAATTGCGCTATACGAGACATGGGTGTACTCAGAAGACACCTGTTACCACAAGCCAGAGGACGTGGGGAGAATCTTAAAGAAGCTAAAAAATCTCTAATAGACTTTACAGTATGACCATTGCTACTATGTACATTTAAACCATGCTATACATAAGGCATAAGATAATTTATCAGTCTTACTCTTTTTTATTTTCTCTTTTTATTTATCATCTTATTTATTTATCGTACTCTTTAAGTTTTCTCAACTCCTCAAAATATTTACTAATAGCCTCAATAGACTTGTGAAACTCTATTCTCCTTTGGATGGTAACATGGGGCTTACCATTGATACTCTCTCCCATGTGGACTTAATCTTATTCCCTCAATTCCACATATACTGAGTATTTCACCAGCTTCTCCATATTAATGCCAGCTGTAGCCATTTGGGAAATCATTAAGCTTGAAATAACACTCCACAGGGTTTGTAACATTGCCACCTTCTGTGTCTTCTACACATTGCACAGATAGTCCTGCATACATCATACGCATGTAATTTTTTGGAGTGGTAATCAATGACAGACCCATGCCCTGTGAATGTAAAAAGAAAGACATTTTAACTTTTAACATAATAAAGAGGAACAATTTACGCATAATTTATTTCCCAGAAAATATAATGGAATTTACCAGATTAACTGTCGTATGATTACCCATTGCCTTTCTTCTGCCATCCATAATCATAAGAGGCAATGATATCTACCTCAGCTCCATCATTGCACAACATAGGAGACTCTTCACTGGGAGTCATGCCACTGAAATAAATTATGTATACTGAATGAGGGGCCACATATTAATTAGCCAATGCACTGCACTTAGATTTCTGTGACTGGGTGGAATTAAAACTAAGGAATAGAAATAGTATGATAACATTGGAGGTAGGGATGAGTCGATTCCAAATGTCGATTCTCGATTCCACCGATTCTCGGGCACGGAATCGGAATCGAGAATCGATCGCCTAAAGTCGATTCTAGGTAATCTACCCCTTTTCTAGTCGATATCTAGGTAAGGTAATCTACCCCTTAACTTATGATGTTCTTGATTCAACATTAGGGAGGACATTGTATATGTGTCAGACACTTATACCCTATCATTGGTTAATGTGACACAAATACATTTTGCCACTTTGGAACTCATTAGCCTAACTAGAACATTAATCAGTATGTGTAATGAAGTATTACTAAAATTATAAATTGCAATATTTCCACTGAGTTTTATTATGACAAAACGCGTTTCATTGCTACAAACAACATTATCAATTGTTATTTTCATAATAAAACTCAGTGGAAATATTGCAATGTCTTTTTAATTGTACTAATATTAAAGACCACCATATTGTGCCCAACATCATACCAGATATAGTGAAGTAGATTGTAATTATGATAAATGTAGGAAAGCAACCACAATCATGACAGAACCATCAAGAACAACAGGGAGATGATGTCGATGGATAGGAACATTTTCCTGCAATATTATTTCCACTAGTAAAATATGATTATATGCAATTCTTTTAGAAAGATAAGTTCAATGTGATCATTAGCATTCACTCAATGCAACATTAGGAATTTGAAATGAATAAGGGTTTGCAATTAGTATGTACAGCCTTGACTTTTAAAAAATTAACGACAGAGAAAACATTTCTTCACATTGCATAAAAAAACAGGTTGTGAGAGAAGGATGAACATCATAAGTGGAAAGGGTATGGCCACGGAAACAAAGCTGATTGAATTATAACTAATACTCCTCTTCTGGCAAGCACATGCTGTTAGAGGAGACAGGTAATCCCTTTAAGAAATCAAGAAAACGTTTTTGATCAACGAAAAATATTGAAAGTCTTAGATAAATAAGTAGCATGTAAAATTATGACATTGAATAATAGTTGCAACACTGAGCACACCAGTAAAAGGGCTGTGCTGAGTACTTAACCTCTTTAAGAAACAATGACAAAGGAATAATAATCAAGGAGAAATTAGATTGTCTTCAATTGCTGAATAAATACTTAAGATATGGATACTATAGTTGAAAATATATTTTAGATATACTTCTAATCCTATGACCTGATAACAGATCACCATAATTAATCAACTTATAATCCACATTAACACAATCCAGCAATTATTGATTTTCTATGTTAAAAACAGCAAATCTGTGGTAATTCTCTGGTTCTAAATATCAAACACTTTATATAGCTCACATCACCAAATTCCAGTCAACAGTCACTTAATCAATAATGATTTCATCCAAAGGAACCAATAACAAATTACATTGAAGGACAATAAAAAATTAAATGAAACTAATTTAAAATTACACTTGAACAAAGTAATCATCAAAAAAATCAAAGCCTCTGCATTTCCAAAATTTAGTTTATATATTGGACCTACTACTGGTAATGTTCTTGGAATGCAATGTACATGGAAATAAAAAGCACACCGACTGAATATTTCCAAGAGATATGAAAGAACGTAATGCAACCACAAGGCACATTTAAAAAAAATGAATTAACATTCACATTGGGTTTCGGGGGACCAATAACGCTACTACTTATAGTCTCATTTTTTAAACTGATGCGGTGAAACTTACGGTGTTAAGGCCAAAGTGAGAAGCTTCTCCACCTCCACAGCTTCCGTACTCGATTGCATCTTCAACCTTTGACCCCACAGATCGCTCCTACCTTTTCCAAGTGGAATTGGCGACAGACGGAATAATTATGGTTGCCAAAACCCGATTAATTTGCTCATTCCCAACACATGACAGGACGCACACTATAAATGAAATAAAAATTTATTTTCAGCTAATAACATACTTCCATTCTTAAATTCGCAATGAGTTATTTACTAGAGCACTTACCTATATTCACTGAACGTTCGAGAAGAACTCATCTGTCCCTTCGTAAATTCCTTCTTCCGCACAAACCGCTTTACTAGTGGATGACTTCATCGTTAAAGCAGAGAAGGCTGAAAAACTGGCATATTTCACTAAAAAGTTAGAGAAATACTCGACTTTCTAAAGTATATTTCAACACCGAAATCTCTGCACTCCTGTAACGCTTCAAGCCATTCACTTGTTTCTCTGAATTTGGCTAGTTGAGAGTCGCACCAACCTAAGAAATTTGACGTTGTTGCCAAGTCGAACGTCTCTTTGACATATGTCATTTCTTGCGATACAATGCTTTAAAATAGCTTTCTAATATAAGTAACCCTTATAGTTTTATGTTTGAACATTTCAGATGCCAGGATATCGTACTCCAAGTCGGGATTAAGCCCATACTATATTAAGGAAACTTAGTATTATATTACTAAAAGTACCGTTGGTACCTTTGGTAATAAGTCAAGATAGAGTTTAAAATACGTATATTTTGTTCATTACCGAGAAAAATAAGCAACTGATGCAAATATTTTCCCACCAAAAAATTATAAAATTGTATCAAAAACCTTAAAAACTCTTGATACTTGTTAAGTTTGAGAAGATACAGTCGCTGTTGTGACTACGGATCTATCTCGCTCAAACTACCTTAAATGGAATTGGTGCTTACGGCATGTTGAAAAGCTAAATGTGACTCCATATTGTGAAAACAGCTGTGAATGGATAATTGCAGATCACAGTTTTTTGTTTATATTTTTATATTATTGTGAATATTGTTTTTAAACTTCACAGTTTTAACTAGTGAAGTGCAGTGAACATAGTATGGAAAAATAGGAAAATAGCCTATTGTCTTTTCTTATGCACCTTTTTGTACGCCTGCTACAGGTCAGGAGGACTATGACCGACTGCGTCCCTTGAGCTATCCCCAGACAGATGTTTTCTTGGTCTGCTTTTCTGTGGTGTCCCCTTCATCATTTGAAAATGTGAAAGAAAAGGTGAGTTTTGGATGCACATTTTGTGGACAATTGTATTTAGTCACCTGCGTATTAAACCTCATTGTTACCCTCAAATTACTGCATGTTTTTCCTGATCTTTTATTTGCACTTTTCCCATCAATGGTATATAAATTGTGATGATGAATGATGTGCTGCAAATATCTTTTGATTTAAACTCAACTTTCTTAGGAGAGATGTCGTGGAACATAGCTATTATATGCCCACAATTTATTTATGGTTACTACACCTATTTCGATTGTTATACAATGAATAGTTACTATTTGTACCTGAGGATGATTGTATAACAATCGAAACACATGTAGTTCCCTGTAAATAAATTGTGGGCGCACGATATCTTTGTTTATCATCTTTTGATGTGCAGAATGTGCTGACAGGCTGTGGATTTTCGCACTTCAAGGAAGTATTTATGGTGCAGTGGGTGACCTCTATTTTATGTCTCCTTGCAGTGGGTTCCTGAAATTACCCATCACTGCCAGAAAACTCCATTTCTATTGGTTGGCACTCAGATTGATCTTCGTGAAGATGCAGCCACAGTTGAGAAGTTGGCGAAAAATAAGCAAAAGCCAATAACTTTTGAACAGGGGGAGAAGTTGGCCAAGGAGCTGAAGGCAGTCAAGTATGTGGAATGCTCTGCGCTCACACAGGTATTATTTTACTTTTCTCATCTATTTACAGCTTAAAATTAGGAATTCGAAGTATTATCCAAAAATCATGCCACTGCAGATCATATGAGCTGGTGCAAAGGCTTTGTGAAAGTTTCTGATAATGCTTATGTAGCAATGCTTTAAGTGAAAACTGTCTAAAGAGGAAAAATATCATCACAACAAAATACCTTATGCCTGAGATATTAGGAACTAAGCACATGTAATTTTCAATTAGTGGCCAAAATAGGAAGTATCGTGTTAAAATTATGATAATGCACTATTAGGGATGGTTGAATCGGATACCTCAGATCCAAATTCGCTGAATGCATCAGATCTGGATCTGAAATTTTAAATTATGCTTCAGTGAATGCAGCGTCCCATACAAGGGAGTGGAAAGAGTTCCAATTCTACCTTTGCATGCTCCGTAGTACTGTGATGCTTGTCCTACTCATGAACCATTTTGTTTAAAAGATCTTGTAGGGGTTATTCAGCAGAATGTCAGCCACGGAGATTTGTACAGCAAAATACGGCAGGCACATAGTGTGACTTTTACAAAGATATTGAACAACCATCGGGAGAATCTCAACCCCTCAGGAGAATAACCACGTCAAAATTGACAATGTCGCAGATTTAAAAAATCACCCTCTGCCCTCCATGTCCCCATGCTTCTGACATTTTTTCCTTTCTGAGACCACAAAGTTCATAAATCAATAGCCACTAAATGAGTTGCTTCCTTAGCTTCACCCACTTAGTCTGCATCACAGAAGGCCTTTGAAGGTAATCCTTTTTTTTTCTGATACTACAGCTGAAGATGAGCAGATTTCCTTAAATATCGAATTATACGCCTTACATGTTCCCAATCATGTGTGTGGGGATTATTACAATATTGACTTACTTTAAATACTGCATTGAGTGTCAGGTAAGGTTTAGTGGTTACAATGATATAGTTTATACTATAGATGTACAAATAGTATCCACGAATACCTTGAATACTCGAAAGTATTCGATATTCGAGATCTCGAATAGTTATGCTAATGGTACCGTTTCGAATACCTTGGATACTTTGAATTTCGCGTCATACACTGTCTCACGCACGTCGTTGGTAGTTGACTCGGAAAAACGTGGAGAACTGTAGTCGTTTAGTGCACACGGAGCAGTTTTAGGCTAGTTGACGAATAACATCAAATTCGTGGATAAGAGCGGTGGATAGAGTTCGATGTGGGGAACTGAAAATGAGCAGGTGAAAAAATCAAATCCCCGATTCCCTCCACCAGGAGAACCTCAGTGCCGTGGGATAGTAACTACGTGGCACATTTCATAAAATCTGCTACCCCCTCTATCCATCAATCAGCCCTCGGCCCCTTCTCCGAGGCTTTCCTCCTCTCCCTAATCAAACAAAAGGCCCCAGCTCGCACAGGGTTTGTATTAGGAAGACCATAAATCAAAAGCTTCAAAAGAAAATATCAAGTTACAGGGGAATAATAGAATCCTGTTTCACCCTTCCTTCTTTCTCCCCCACTGGCCTTTTTCTGCCTACCTGCTTCGAAGTTCCCCCATTTCTGGAGGTCAACCGCTGCATGAGTCATCTATTAGCACAAATGGTGTCTAACAATGACTTTCGGCAATTGATATTACACCTTTATTGGATTGAAATATTAGTAATGTGCACGTAATATCAAAAAGAATAAGACCAAACACGACATATTTCTGACTTTATTTAAGCATTTTACGCAAAGAAATAAATGTCAAAATGCGACGGAGACTTAGCATTCTGGCGAAACTCGATATCCTCGCAGCTGAGCTTCTTGGAAGTTGATGTGGTATTTTTTTCGAAAACACATATCAAGTTACAATTTAAGAGTTATGCTATAAATCTCTATTGTCACAGTCGCAGACGAAGGGATATTTTCTCAAGATGTTTGGTTTCTCCCTGCTAGCCATTCAAATTCATCTTCTTATCTCGTGAGAACTTCCAAAGATGGACTGAAAATAATTGAAGAAAATCCAGTGGAGAAGCGCCTGTATTTTGCAAAACGCCTCGGATTGTCCGCTAGCACTTGACAGTGGGAGTGAGGGTAAAGCGAGCTTCCTGTTGAAAATAAGAAGTTGGATGAAGCCGAGTATCAGATCGGCGTGCCTCTGAAATGGCGTTTGGTACATAAGAATATATACGTCATACAGAAATCCATCGTAGCAGTGCAAAAGCCGAGACTGCATGCAATCATTTTTTCGCAAGGTGGTGTGTCCTCTTAGAATATTTGAAAGAGATGTTAGTTGAATCAACTTTAAGCCCAAATTGTTTCCATAAAATTGAAATATTCCATTAATCAGCTAAATTCTGGTTTGAATCCCTTAAAGGAAATCTCACTTACCCACCAAAATCCTGGGTTTCCTGCTGCATAGGCAACCTAGTCAAACATTCCCGCATTCATCGTTTTTTTTTTCTTCCATCCCCTTGAAAAACGATAGATCGAGGTTCCACTGTACACCTTTTTATTTATACACTCATGAATTGAAATAGAATAAGAATTGTATGTTTAATATGCTTCGCACACTTCTAGTATTGGAGGTATTTGAATGTTCGAGCAATGATTTAATATTCGAATTCGATATTCAAGCTCGAGAAATCTGCTATTCGACCCATCTCTAGTTTATACTTTTAAACTTCCATATAATGAATATTTTTTGAAGGACCACACATTGCCCTTAGATTCACGGAAGACTACGAATTTTTGGAATCCTCTTGAAATACTGTGAAATGTCTATGTTCGTGACCAGTATATACTATGCATCAATAAATGGCATTGCTATTTTTTTATAAATATGTAATCACTTTAATATAGCAATTCATCATAGTTTTGCGATTTCTTAATTAGTGGTAGAGGACTGGTGTTTCTTTCTCACTTCTTATTTTAACCTTTAAAAATATAAATTCAATACGAATTTCATGTTTTTGATGCTGTCAGTAATGATGCAAATTTTGCCAATAAATGTGCATATTTTCCTCTTGTTTTAATGACATTCCAATGAAAGGAGCCATAAAGTTATTCATTCAACAGGCTGAGCATTAATTGCTCATAAAATTGTAATAGGTAGGCTTCCACCGTTAAAAGTAATAATTACACTGTCTTGGTCTTTGGGGTGAAGCTTTGTCGAGTTGTCACTGCTCACATTGATCACATGCCTGGTGGACGTTTCAGAGGTGATGCAGCACCTCATCTTCTGGGCCCACCAAGCAAACAGCTCTAAATTGCAATTAGAATTATATCATAGCAACATTGAGAACATCGTATTAGAACTCCACGATATTTCGAGGTCTGACAAAAACAATAAAATAAGAGGGATATTTTGCTGAACAGGTACATAAGGGAATTCATTTTTCCCTTAAAGAAAAAATACTTGAATAAATGATAGATGAAACTTTTTCCAAGGATTTTCCTAGAGTTGATCGCTCAGTAGGCCCTGAATGTATCCCCTCCCTGTATCGCCTCCGAAATGTCAGCAAGGTATGTGAACAGTGACAACTCGACGTGGCTTCACCCCAAAGGCTGAGATACTGCAGCTGATAGTTATGTTTTGAATTCACAAAAGTCACAAATGTTTTGAATTTTACAAAAGTGAATGCATATCAATGTTTCCATTAAGTTGTTAGGCATGTTTTTTCTACTTGTTAGTGTAAGTTGATTTGGTTATACACCATGGGTGATTAAGGACTGATATCTTTCTCAGAGAATTTCATGCAGTAGACTATCGTAATTACAAAGTTAATGGGATCAGAAAACCGTAGGTTCGTAATAATGAAGTTCGTATGAACGTTTCTTATAGGAATAAACACGATTAAATTATGCAGAAGTATATACAAACAAGAAAATTCGTCTCAGTTTCTCAATAGGAGAATGCGGTATTACCCAATCGAGAGTTTATATCTTCCCGTTTACAGTAAGTCCTCGATATACGGCCTAGATGCGTTTCGAGGCTTTGCAAGTTGATAGCCCTACAGTCCGACTGCCGAGAGTTGTCCGATGATGGAGAGGATGTTCTAGTTCAGGGTAGAGTGCAAGGTTGCCGGGTAAGGAAGGGAAACATCTACAAAGGGTTCCATAAAGAAAGGAGCCGTAAGGGACGACGAGCATGAAGGACCCAGAGGGAGAATCACTTGGCTTGGTGATTTGAAGAAAGGGCTTATTTGAGTGGATCAGGCTTATTTCGGTGCTCCTTATGCATTCAACAATGTTGTATGACTAGGCGAGGGTGTGTTTGGGGGATAGCGATTGGCAGTAAATAATGCTGGTCCGTGCTATTGTGCCGCCATCGGACAACCGTCGCTGGCCGGACTGTATGCAAGGAATCGAGGAGTACTGTGAAATCCAGAGAGATGTCTCCTTTGAAAGCGGCCTGAATTTCATGGCGCCGTGCCGAGAATGGCAGCCAGCGATAAGTCATCGTGTCTGAAAATAGCCTCAAGGTAGCGCTGTGTTTATTTCATGCCAGAGACGGCACACCGCTGGGCCGGATTGGAATGGGCACCATGCTGACCGTCGACAACGCCATGCCATCAACTGTGCAATTCAACTCATTTGAAGACATCCATTGAAACCAATGGTTATTTTAAAGCATGGTGCCGTGCCGTTGACGACGGCCGGAGCAAAGGCGGTTGTTCTGAAAGCGGTAAAAAGCATCGGTGCACTGTCTATTAGGGTGGTGCGAAAAAACTCAAGTTCCAAATTTCGTGTCGTAATAGTGCGGAAAAGTTGCGATACGTTAGTACAAGGAAAACAAAAAAAGAATTATGAAAATCGGACGTCATCTTCCGATCCCGCAAAGCACCTGAAAAAATGACAAAAATGAAAAAAATTGTTTTTTTTTTTTCGTTGTAAAAAAACTAAATTAAATTAATACCGTTTAACGTTGTAGCAAAAAATGATTACAAATAGCATATGTTATTATTTATATATGCATATTTATGGCTTTTAACTGTTATTACCGTTCGCACGAGATCATTAAAAATGTATAAATTTTGCAATTTAGCCGGTTTTTCAGAGTTGTGTCATAATAACTTATGGTAATATTTTAGTCTAAAATACATGTTTGATTATGCAGCTCTTCCTTTGTTTATATATGTTTTAATAATATTAAAACAACCCAGAACTCACCGCGGAGAGGTGGCTGCACTTTGAGTTCTACCCACACCCTCCATCCATCCATCCAATGAGTGTTACTGCTTCTACAATATTTAAATTTTTTGTCCCTCTTTTAAATTTTAACTTTTGAAAACTACTTTGTACTGCGATTTAGTGGTAAGGTCTGGCATAATGGATCTTGATTTGAATTAGACCTAATAAATCCATCTCTGGATCGATAGCCACAAAGCTTAAGGGATGCCTCCGTTACCAATTTCACACACGGCTCCATTGCTTGCGTGTGATATGGGAAGTAATAATATACCAATCTTCTTTATCGCCAGATTCAATGAAGGAAGCTATTTCCTCATTAGTAATTATTCTCATAAGAAGAGGTGGAGTAGATAGTTTGACTACATTCCAGTCAATCAATTCTATATGGTCAGTTATTTCGAAGTTCATTGTAGGAGTAATGAAGTTTACGATAGGTTTGCCTTTTGGTTAAGTCTGTCTGGCTTTAAATACTATTTTTAGCCCTAGCTCTCTAATGTGCCTTCTGTTATAAAAAACCATCGCCATCAATACATTCTCTTTGTGATCAAAGTTAGAGTTCCGTTCAATAACAGGGAAAACTACTTTCTTTTAATATCCAGGTATGTATCGAGAGGTTTATTTTGCTCTGTTCACACGAGCCATCTAGCATGTGAAAATTGTCCAGTATCCCGGTTTGCTAAGTCATTTGGAAAGTCGCCACTTGTGATTGCTTGACCAATGTCAGTAAGGTATCTTTGGTCCTTGCTCAAAATTTATCTATCAACTTGTAGAATTTCACATTCAATTGTTTGGAAATGCAGTTTGGAAGCTTTCCATAACCATTCATACTAGTCCAATTGGCACACTAAATGATTTTTGGCCACTTGTTTCACCATCTAAATACTGAAAAATATGACAAAAGTAATTCAATGAAATGAAGTAACCCAACTGCCCGCTGTAGCGGGTGTCATTGGTGTTTTACGAGCTTTCTAATAGTGCAACCTTTCCATCTAATGTTGATGTTCGTGCCATCACAGCAAACTAACTCTAAGAACTCTAATGAAACTCCTTGATCAGAGAGATAAGATAGTATGGAGACCACTATATCTTTAGCAGACCCGGAGCTTGGAGAAACATAACTCAAATACACAAAAGCCGGTTCTTTTATTAGAGAATGGTGTTCCGCTATAACTGTCCGACAGTACTTCTTCGATTCAATCATTTCTATTACTATGGTATTGTCTACCCTTCCGTCAAAGTATAACCGTGTAGCTGACCTACATGAAGATGGATTTGCTGTAAATCGCTTATAATATTTTTCTTTTCCTTTTTAATTCTACATCGGTCAATGAACTTAGAAGTATATTCTTCAGTTATAACACCAATGTCTACAAGTACACTTGATGCTATAGCAGCAGCTGTACGGTGAGACACCCCGTATTGATCACAATGAAAAGCTGTACTTTGTAATTTTACCCTCATTTGCCATGGTGATTTATATTTTTTTGGATTTACTAGGCATGTAATCTTCCTAGTCAACAAATTTCTCCTTGATTGTTGAACTTTGCGTTGCGTCATTTAAAACCTCAACATCTTCACTTTCGGTTTCAATAGGGTTGACATGCTGCCTTTTTAAAGTGCAATTTTGCCTTTCAATTCTAGTGATGAGTTTTATTGTCATTTTTGATCTAAAGAGCTAATTAAAACTTCTCAAAAATTATCCTCAAGTAATTATTACAAAACTCTGAAAAATAGGCGAAATTGCAAAATTTATGCATTTTTAATGATCTTGTGTGAACGGTAATAACAGTTAAAAGCCATAAATATGCATATATAAATAATAACCTATGCTAGTTGTAATCATTTTTTGCTACAGCGTTAAAAGGTATTAATTTAATTTAATTTTTTTACAACGAAAAAAAAACCATTTTTTCATTTATGTCATTTTTTCAGGTGCTTTGCGGGATTGGAAGATGACGTCCGATTTTAATAATTCTTTTTTTGTTTTTCTTGTACTAACGTATCGCAACTTTTCCGCACTATTACGACACGAAATTTGGAACTTAGGTTTTTTCGCACCACCCTACTGTCTATGCCCTGAAATATACACGGAGCTACATACACTGAAGCAGCTTTCAGCTGCAACGATTTATCGCCGGATGCCATTCCTGGCAAAGCGCCGTGAAATTCAGGCCGCTTTCTGACGAGACGACTCTCTTGATTTCACAGCGCTGTGCCGTGAATGGCGGCCCGCAAACTATCCCAATGCACACACATTCTATAGAGAGTTAAACCTTTTGCGACTAACGAAGAAAATATGCGACAGGACGTTTCTTGAGCTGGGAGACGAAAGCTGAAAATTTTCAACAGAGATTTTTCTACGCCGGAGAACAAATACCGAAAATATACATTTCCTTACTCTTCCCCTTTTATGACAGTCGTGGGTTCGCGAAGTCTTAGTTTCGGGACCTAACTAGCGGGACTAAGGCCGTACTCTTGAAATCCAGGAGCAGGTACCCGGACCCCTCATCTTATATTGCCCTCATTCATTCAGTTAGTGTACGAGATAAATATATTCTTCTTTCACAAAAAATATAGACTAAGAATTGAGTTCTGTGTCTTTTGAGCAGCATTAAAATATTTAAACAAATTTCTACCATAAATATTAATTAACATCTTGATTTCAATATAAAAATCAACATGGAAATTGTTAATGCTTTAAATCCGTTAATACTGACAGTAGAGCTTCATTCAAAATTTGAGAATTCTCAGAATAAAACAAGGAATTTAATTGGAATTCTCCAATTTACGTGCAAGCAACAATCATCCATATAGCTAATTCATATAAACAAAGCATGACAGCAAACAAATGCCGCTGGTAGGGTTGTAAACTGCGAAAGGAGGGAGACTCCCTCTACTAAAGGAGGGAACTACCCACGGAGTCCAAGAAAATGCGAAGTCACCACTAGGAAGGATTGAAAAAGGTTGGTGTTGAGAGTGTGTGATTATCCGCAAGACCTTTCTTAACAAATGTCCAACATTAGGGCTCCATGCAGAGGGAAGTCTCATGGAGCTCAGTCCTCAATTCATGCTAAGGAGAGAACTCTACCGCCTCGAAAGAGTTAAGGAAGTTATAAATGAATCTCCAGAATATTTATTTAGTACTTTTTTCGATAAAACCACTTATTGCTTTTGCAAAACATCACAACCTCCAAAGCAGCTGCTGTGAAGTCAATACCTATGCAGATGGCAAGATCTCAGTTTTTGATCCCCAAGAAGTTTCAACTACTGAGGTGAACCCTGACTTAAAGACAAAAAATTCATGGCCTCAAATCAATGGAGACAGAGAAGTTGATGTTGGGGTTGGGAGAATTACAGAAATTACTACAAATGCTTAATTCCGGGGTTCAGTGGATATAATTAAAGCAATCCAGGAGCTCAAATTGTCTGAGACATGGTTTGCATCTAAGTGCCTTTATGCAATTTGGATCCCCTCTGCAAATGTGGACTCAGAAAGATTTTATTTCCTGCTATAGCATTGTGTTAACAGATAAGAGAGCGAAGGTAAAAGAAAACTTGATCACAATAGCAATATTTCATTTGAAATTACAGACATTCAAAAGTAATTTCTCTTCTATGTAAGCTGGATATATGGGTACATGAAGGATAAAATATGTAAAATAGGTGAATTCAGTCAATGCTCCATGTATATTATTGCTTAAATAATCCTATGTCAATGATATCCTAAATTTAGAGTAATGGGTAGGCCACTGAAAGCATGGCTCTCGATCAACATCAATTATTTTGGCGTTAAAATAGCACAGATTTCAGTGCAAAATAACATCGCATTTGTAAAAATATAACACCACTTTTGACTATAAAATAACCCCACCTTTTGTATGTCCCTAGTAATTATATTGTTCGTATTAACGAGAGTCTACTGTATTAGGAACACCCTGTATTTCCAGGCCTTACAAAAATTATAAATTAAGAGGGATATTTTCCAAACACACAGTTGAGGGAATTCATTTTTCCCCAGAAGAATAGTGGACTTAAATTAACGCTACATGGAACTTTTTCAGAGCATTTTCCTTTCTATTTGGTAACTGGTGTCTTAAAACCCTCAGCCATGCACCTATTGAGGTGGCATGTGGTGCAGTATGTAAATTAGATGGTTGCCAAACATGTTGAGCATCTTATGTTTTAAGGCGTACATTGAGTTCTCCAAAAATGTGCTACCCACTCCTTTGAACCATGTGGGCAGTGCAAAGTAGTGCCAATTCGTCTAATTTCTCATTTCAGAAAGGACTGAAGAATGTGTTTGATGAGGCAATATTGGCAGCCCTGGAGCCCCCAGAACCCGTCAAAAGGAGAAAGTGCATTCTGCTGTAAGGGATGCCGACTGCAGTCCAAACCAAAACACACACACACACACACGCCTGTAATTTCCTGAAGCAGTTCCAGATCTCTCTCTTGCAGTAAGTTAACTTTTATCCTTGTCCTTTTTTTCAGAAGTGCATGTGCAGCCTTAAGGTGGTTGTGTTAAATAATTTGATTTATTTACAGCATACACCAGTAAAAATTACTTGTCTTTCTATTTGTCAAGGTACAGTAGACTCCTGATTATCCGGGCTAATGATGGGGAGAGGTGGCACGAATAATCGAAAAACACGGATAATCCAAACTTAATGTTGATTTCTTGTAATTTTCCTAATTAACCTAAATCAAACATTCTATTATTACTTACGCACATTTCCTATTATTTTAGATTGCTCTCCGGAATCGTTAAGAGCTTTCTCTTCCCGACCACGACCTTTTTTGCGGTGATAACGTGATTGTACTCTTATTCCTACTGTTTCATGTAATACCTGGTTACCGAAAACCACACACCTGTGGCTGCAAGGTCACAGATTCAGAAAAGTGGTATGCAGGAATGCTTTGCAACCAACTGACATCAGAAAGTAGGCAAAAATTGATCAACAACTGACAGGCACTATGCCGAGTTGTGCATCTCGCACGTGTTGCCCGGGATGCAACTGCTGCGGGATGCGGATCCATTGTCGCTAAATGCGATCCTGCACTGCGATGATTAGAAAAGAGGAGCTCGGAACTCCCGTGAAGCCACCAGGCATGCAATTACGCTAGCATCCGGTAGCAGTTATAGGAAACCAGGACTTAAGGCAAATTGCCTACGCAGGCGAGTGCCTGGCTATGACTCATGCTATCTCTACTCCACTTCCCCCACCGCTATTCTTCTATTCCATTCCACTCCACTTCTTCTATTACATTCCTTTCCGGTTTGGTCTTTACTGGTAACGGCATAAACATGCCCGAGTGCGACGAAATCTCTGGTCACATTGGCCGCATTCAAACCGCATGCGAGGCCATGGCAATAATTGCACATTTGTGATGTGAAATATACAATTGTAGATCATAAGTAATATTTTTCTGGATTTACGAATGATTAAACATAAAAGAATGTTCTGACATTAATCAAGAGTTTTTTCCCACTGCTGATCATAGTCTACAATGCTAGAGCAGACGTCCAAGTAAACTTCATTCAAATATACCTTGTCAACAAGTTGATAAAATAATTCCACATTAAGAAGGGGATTCTAATGGAAATAATAATCCCGGTGTAGCATTGTATTTCTAAATAATGCAAATATATCTTGGTGCTTTCGCATCCGATTATATTTTTTTAACATATATCGCAGAAAACTTCGAAGGACCATGAGCACAGATAATCCGTAACTCAGATAAACCGCATCCGGATAATCGAGAGTCTGCTGTACTATCTTTCTTCTTTTTTATTTACCAATTAAGGAAAAATGACGTAGCAACTCATAATAAAGTAATGATGTAAATAAATTATATGCATTATATGGGGGATGACAAATGACTGTTAGGGAAATCCATATGATCGTGGATATTACGGTACAGGTGTCAGTTTAATTTTCAAGTTCAATACGATTATTATAGCTAATTTGCAATTGGCATACCTTGACAAGTATGTCCTTTAGATCAATGAAATTTTTGGGAATAGGTACGGAAGTGATGTTAAAATGACCGCATGATTTTTTTTTTGGAAAATATTTTCACAAAATTTTGATGAATGTCAAGGAATTTCTGTGTCCACCCTGGAATCTATTTTGGAGTGTGAATTGCAAAAATGTGTTTTCTTGTGCCTTGGTCTTACTCTCAAGGGCTTCTCTTCACCTCTGATTACAGGAAATGGAGAAATGAAGAAGGAAATGTTTTGCTTGGGCTTATGTGGGCATCAAAAGGAATCCACTGTGACCCTCCACATTGTGCGACGACTGACATCAGCATTGGAATGGAACTGATATTTTGTTCTCGAGTGTTCCGCACCCCATGAAACCCTTGTCCTGTGTTATTTTTGCGAAGGGAACGTTTTCTTCTTGATTGATATTTTTGTGCATGAGAAGATGGACGGAATTGATGCATTTTTTCAGGTGTGTGCAATCCATTTTTTTATTAGGAGAGGGAGAGCGCAAAGTGACAGTGATCATAGAAATGAAGTGAGAGGACAAAGTGGGAAGAGGTTTTATAAATTTTTGCCGTTGCCGGCTGGGGGGTGGATACGAATGAGGCCATAGTTTTTTTAATTGCTGCGCTCGCCAGGGTTTTTCTATGTGCATTGAGTGAATGTATATTCCCCTGTATGGTGATCGTGTGCTTGGGCTAGTGTGCTTGTTTGTGTGAAAGGAATGTGAGGCTGGCATGTGGATTTTTTGTGGTTTTTGGGGAAACTGGGAAGTTTGTTGACCCAAATGTAGCATTTCTAACATCATAAGGGATTGGGCAACGCCAACGTCTTTTTTCTACTACCAGTTTGAATTAGCATCTAAGGCCTTAAAGATGCCCTTGAGTGCTTGGCGTGTGTTATTGTAATTTCCCTCAGTCCCTTTACAAGCTGTGTTTACCCTTTTACTGTGGTCTTTCTTTTTATATAAGTTGTGCAATTGACATAAGTATTCTTTTGATTTTTTTTGGCCTTGAATTCGAAACTGAAGTGCAAGGATGTAGTTATTTGTGCCAAGCAGAGAGAGTCGGAGCTTTTTCTGTTTTTATCTCTTCCATCAAATGTCATTTGTCGGTTAACGTTTGTAAATGTTGACATGAATTGTGAGGTGCCATTGCAATCGGCTTTGCTCTCTCTCCTCTCATCTGGTGCAGAGTGTAATTAATTACCAATAATTCATGCTGATTGCTGTACATACTAAGGAAAGGTGCACAGGGAAGCAAGAACACAGTCTTGTCTCTGTTGTTGTTGTTGTTTACAGTTTGAGGCATCTATTTCTTCCAATGCCTCACATTGAAGCAATACATAACACAGTGACTTATTTCCCATTTGAGCTGTAAAAATGGGTGTGGGAGTGAATGTCAGAGAACTAATAATTGTCTTCAAAAGTCTTTTTTATGGTGAGGATGCGATCCGTCCCGGTTCGTTTCCTTACTGGAAAAGTGCGGCGAAAAAAAAACAGGCAATGTGTCGTGACGCGTGCGTAGACTAATATTTCTTGGAAGTGGGTGATGAGAGGCACCTTTCTTGTGCATTCACTATATCTTATGTGGATTTTTGATAACGGATGAGTGAGTCCATATTTTTATGCCATTGGCAGATGATTGATTAGAGGGGAGACATGAAAGAAATTTGAATGCATTTGCAGAAAGTTCCTCGGAGGTTACGTGCTTTTTGAAGAAGAAAAATCTATATATACATATATATACATACAAACATATATTAATAAAATAGGTTATTGATTATGGGAATGGAGCAAATAGATTGGAGGGAGAGAGGATTTGTGTGTGATGACTGTTTTGATTGAGTGAATGTTAATGTGTGTGGCTGGTATTATTATTATTATTATTACTCCGAAAAATGAGCATCCGAAGAGTGTAATGATGGAAGTTTGACTGATGGATTCTCTCAAATGCAGTAGAATATGACTGTCTTCACTGCTGATTGAGGGAGAGCTTTCAGATTTCTGTTCAACCAAGAGGGGAGATTGTTGTGATTCTCATTCTTGCACTGGTCTTCGACTTCTGGCTAAGTGAGTAAAGGGAGGGATACAGTTGATGAGGCATTTAATCAATCTTGTATCATCAGGTTTATTTAGATTAATAATTTGCCATTTGATTGTACCATGATAGCCTCTTTGATATTTAATTATACAATGATTACCATGAATTAACTGTGCATTCTTTTTTGTTCCTCCCAGTTGTTGTGTTTCAGGGAATTACAGAGCCATGTGGAAGAGTGAAATTCTGATATATGCCAAGCATGAAATAGTCTTTCCTGGCAAATTATTTGCGTGAAGTCTTCTTGGGATTTCCACCTGTTTAAATCATTGTAAATCACCAACCTCTCAACAGATTGTGCGAAAAATCCACCGGGAAAAATCAATGCCTTGACCGGGATTTGAACCCGGATCCCCTACTTTCTGGTTGATTGCTTTAGCCATTTGAGCTACCGAGGCATCATTTCTCCCTGTGGATATTTGTGGACACTACCGGACAAGGTGGGTGGTCCTTGCAGGTGACTCCCGCTAGTTATCATTGTGGCTAGTCCTGGTATATTTAAAACCCTCTCAACTGATGACTCTGCCATCGACATTGGGGTGAATGAATAAGTTTGACTGAATAAAAAATCATTGGGATGAAACTATGAACAGTCACAACAGGTTTCACCTGATTGGCTGGAATGATCTTGGGAATTAAGTTATATGAATGCTATCATTTTATATTTTCTTTAAAATGGGATTGCATGCATGGCTAAGTTTTTATCCCATTTATACCCGTCAGTCACAGTTACTTTTATTCAGCCTAATCTCAAGTTCCTCCGTAACAAGCCTGTTCCAGAAGTTGTTGGAACGTCAGACCAATTTGGCTCTATCTGATTTTATCTTCTGCTCCATAGTGATGCTATATGTTCAGACACGGAAAACATTTTGGGCTGGCCAAGACTAAAATTCTTTGATGCTCCTTAAGCCTGTTGGCTATCAATGTACCAGTCTCTCCCATATAGATTTGGCCACTTTCTTGTGACTGCTTATGGTTACAATCAAAGGCTTTTTATTCTGTGAAACTTATTCATTCATCCTAATCCGGTGAAGACTTCATGCTAATGAATGTCATTTCTGTTCATTTGTAATGAGATGCATTTCACTAGATTCTTAAAACATTGCCACAATTTTTTAATGAGAGTCGTGTTGACCCTGAGCATCAGTTTTTTACGGTGCTTTGTTCAAATGAAGTGAATGAATTTGGGCCAATAGTTAAAAAGAACTGAGGTTTTTATTTGAGCTACCTCTTTCCTGTCAATCATCAGAATACCTGTACAGTCTGGAGGGGTGTGGAAACATCTCATAACACAGGACCCAATGACTTCGTTTTCATGAAACCTTTGTCTTTGTCACACCCAGGGATGTGAAACCTCTTGAAATATCATTTCACAACCCACCTCGAGTTATTGTTTAAAGAAAGAGGTCATGAAACTGAAACCCTTTGTAATGAGAGCACAGGTAATGAAAAATGGCTTGTAACAGATGTGAGTCCTTACTATTATTGACAATGTTTTTTAATTGATTGAAATATGTAATGTTTCTGGTTACAGTTCTAAGCTGGGAAAAATGGTTTGGTTTGGAATTTAATTTAACTGAGGGACGAATACCTCCTCCAATGTACACCAAAACTGAGGCTCTGTCATATTTGCTATCATCCAATGAACTATCTAAATTAACATTTTGCAACATTCTTCAGGAAGCCTTGGAAATAATGGAATTTTGAATTTGAATTGTGAATTCAAGTCACTCCGAATGGAAACAAAAGATGAGCATGATTATGGGGTGCAAACTTGACTTAGGTATTTAAGCGGGTTTAAAATTCAATGCAGACGAAGTTACATCCTTCCCTTCAGTATGGAGTATTACTAGAGTAGGCTTCTTGAAAACAATAGAATGTTTTTAACGTTTGAAAGAAACATTTTCTTTTCAAGCTGGGAAAAACTTATTCCCGTGAAATTTGAAGATTGAAGTACTGTGGGACCTTCATGTATCATCTTTATAAGGGGATGGATGAAAAAAGAGACGTGGCCGATCGCGGAGGGTTTGCCTTCTTAGACGGCTGTCAGCTCTCAACCTTCACTGTCTCAAAAAATCCCTTAAGGAAGAAAGTAGGGGAAGCAGTGGCCTACTTCTATATCCTCCCTCCTACTAAACCATACTAATGCTATACTGCCTGAGGCGAGCTGTGAGACCGTGTACCAGTTAAGAGACCATTGAGTGGGAAGACTATTGCTTCAACGATAACTTCTTTCTTATCTTCCATTTTGTTCGAATGGTCACACAAAGTTCAATCTTGTTGTACAATTTTGTGATCATACTACAAATAATCACTTGAGTACTTGGTTTTTAACCATTTCCATTCAGCGTTTCATTCAGTTCTTCATTCCATGTATGCACTTAAGTAGGAAAAATTAATAATTATAGATTGACCTTGGACCATTGTAGCAAGAAAGCCAATTTAGTGGGATTCCTACCTTTAAAATGATCCCTATCACAATGAATCTATTGCAATTGGATCATATTAGTTAAAAGTGTGTATTATGAAATTGCTTAGGAATGTACTATTGTTTCCAAAAGTCTGTGTGAATTTATGCTCTACTCCCTGGTTGAATGAATGGATATATTTTCTAAAACATTAACTGAAGGGTTGGCACACAATGCTTAGGCCCTTTCGGGAAGAGCCTAAGGTTGCTGAAAGTCTATAAGGACATCTTGCGTTGGGGCTTGAATAACTGGAGTGAAGCGGCAGGATATGGGGACCCAGAGAAAGGAATGTGTAGTTGAGGAATCTTGTGTCCACACACGGTTTGAAGATTGATGGTGCTGACTGGAGGATTGATGATGCAGCTTGGGTGGTGAATGGTGCTACTAGTGATCATGAAGCTGAGTTCAAATGAATGCAACTTTTTTTACACATTTTTTTAAATTTTCTGATAAATTCTATTCCTTCAGTTACTCTCATTGGTTACCAAAAATGATTAATTCTTTGTTGCCTGTAATATTTATGAATTGCTAACATCATTGGAACATTTCAATGTTCTGCAGGAATTTCCATTCTGACAATCGGAATATATTCGAGTTCCTGTGTATGTTTAGTAATCGAGAAGTCTTTTAAGAAATGGGATGCAATGGAAGTGGAGAATATACATTTAAATTTAAAGAAGCTACTATTTTAATTCTATATCAAGAGTAAAAAAAAGAAGCAGAGGTAACATATTGCATAAATTTAGTAATTAATGTTAAGGCAAAAGAAGATGGCCCCATTAAACGATTTTCGTAATTGGAGTGATAAGCACAATACAATCGATGTGAAGCCTTTGCTAATATATAAGTCACTGCATTTTTTCTGTCTAGCTTATCTAAATTGACATAGATTGGTAATTGTTAGAGGTCCGTGAATTTCGCGAGACGCGATATCGCGAAATAACGCGAAATCGGTAAATAAAAACGAAATTTCGCGTTTTAGGTGGATTAGCGAAAAAATCACATCTAATGAGACATAATCTATTAAAGACTAAGCCTTCATTGTTTTAAGCTGCCAACATTCATTCGCTCTATCTCATAACGATTCCAAGGTCAATTGGCTCGTTTAGTCTCGCGCATAACGCATCCGCGTAATATCGCGCGCTGTAGTGATTTCTCCGCCAGAATTTGACGTTAAACTTGTCACAGCTTCTCTCTTCGATTCCCATGTATCAATCCTGAAATATTTAGAATGAAGCGCTTTCTCACCTGAAGAATTAGATATTATGAATTAAAAATGTGCGGAAAGAAATTTAACGCGGCCGCGGAAGAGCGGAAATACCAGCTCAAGCGCCCGGTACGCGTCAATGCCGAGCAGTAATTCCGGTGACTCACCGCAACGCATTAGACAGCGTTATTGGATAACTTGTTGCAGGAAAACCTTGAGTGTGGGTCTAATGTAACAATTTCGTTGACTTAAACACTTGGCTGGGATCGGGCCGCCGTTTACGGCACGGCCCACAGCGTGGCAAAGAGTCGTCTCGTCTGAAAGCGGCCTGAATTTCACGGCGTCGCGTCGTGACGTGAACGGCGGCCGGCGAAAAGTCGTTTCATCAAAAAGCGGCCTCAATGTAGCACTGCCCGTATTTCACGCCGTAGACGGCGATCCAAAAATTCTGGAATGGCTCTCGAACTATACACATATGAGGTAGTGGAAAATAGCTGTTTGCTGATCGTATTAACCTAGACTACATATTTGAACCATTCATATACCTTGAACAAATGTAAGTTAAACCATTTCTTTCATTTAGTTTTATCAGAAGTTTTGTACAATCCAAATTGTGTTAAATGCTATGTAAAATGCTTAATAAAGGTATAAGCATTCATGAAACGTGTACCATAAAACGCCTATAAACGTGGGAAAATTGTAGCATTAAAATAACACCGCCAAGATTTTCTATAACACCGAAAGCACATGGTTTTAAAACGAATTTTAGCAAAAAATAAAACCTCTTTCACGGACCTCTAGTAATTGTAAGTTTTACATGTTGTAATTCATTAAACGTATTATTTTAGGAAAAACAGTCAAAACCAAAGAATTCAACCCAAGTTTCTAGTCTGATGTGACTTTTAAAACCAAGTCATTTTCAGAGGTAAAGTTATAAATGGAATAATGATAATGACAGAAACACGAACCATCAGAGGGTGTTGTCAGCGGCGATTTGGGGGAACTAGAACGACTTATCCACTCAGCCAGAGGAACGGGGGGCTGCGAAAAAATGGGAGGGTGGGGCCGTGGTGGGTACGGAGAGTGTTCTCTGTGTGTTTGGGAACTCTGCGACTCTGCCTTCATAGCAGTGAGGCACTAGAGAGAACACAGATGGCAGCGAGGGACGAGTGTGTAGATCATGAAATTTTGTAAATTATTTTTTTCTAGGTAGAAATGGACAAGCTAAGTTATTTGTGCAGTTTGAGTTTTCAGTCTGTCTTGTCTTGTTTGGGTCTAATACTAATAACATAGACCTGCATTTATACGGTTCTATGTATCATTTTTTTTCAAGTTCTGTTGATTGAGTATCATTTATTTTTGTGTGCTGAATCCGAAAGCTGTCTTATTTTTACTAGATTGAGTCAGGCCCCTTTCAGACGTGACGGCTTTTCGCCGGCCGCCGTCCACGGCACGGCACAATGCCTTTAAATAACCATAGTTAGCAATGGGTGTCTTCAGACGAGTCGAATCACGCCGTGGACGACACGACGCCGTGGACGGCCGCCGTGGTATCCACGGCTCCCATTTCAATCCGGCCCGGCGTACGCCGTCCACGGCGTGAAATAAACACTGTGGTGTATTGGACTGTTCAGACGCGTCGACTTATGCCGTCCGCCGCGTAGTTCTATAGAATTCAGAGTAGCGTGATCGGCGAAGAAATGCGGACATGACTAATATTTCATCGTTCCCATATTTTAAATTGTGTTTTTGAGCGAGATGGGACATTTTGTAGTGGACGTTGACGCTTTTCTACCAAATCCAAGTCATGCAATTACGTGTGCGATATGTCCAACAGCTATCAACCTATCTAGAGCTAATCATTTATTTAAATGGAGAAATAGAGAAAAAAGGCTAAAATATGTGTATTCTATTAAGTAAATAATAAGACTAACGATGTACGCAAAAATAGTCTATATGACTTCAAATAATCTATATGACAAAATAACAATATATAATAAAAACAAAAATAATCTATATGACAAAAATAGTCTATATGTACATATCAATTGTAAATTACGCCGAGTCTAGACATTCCATACAATCGGGGAGCTGCCGCGGACTGCGCGCGCGGCAAAAACATCGATTTTTATTTTTAGTTGATTCTAATGGTCGTATTTGATTTCTTTTGATGGACACTCTAAAACGTTTGATGTAATTTAATATAAATACATGGTAAATATTTTGAGATAGCACGGTGATCCTTTTCTTATAATCCCAAATAAACACAAAATTTCGACGAAAAACAGTCCTACAATTTGTATCGTATCGACGATAAATATCGATAATTATAACGAAGAAATTAGGTTATATGAAATGTAAATTGAAGGTGGCACTAAATAAATTATATCTTATGCGTAATTAACTTGCAAAAATTTCACTTTCCAACGTCCGTCGAGCACGGTATTCCCCGTGGACAGCTGAAAGCTCCGAACTGTGCCGCACGTTCGAAAAATCGATCTTAATTTCGGCGTCGCGGGTGGTCGCTTTCTCCTTTTGGTATCACTCTCTGCAGGTTTTGTTGCATATGTGGTGTAAATATCTCGAGGTAACTCGGTGATCCTTTTTTTATAATCCTACATGGACATAAAAGTGGAGCCTGAGGAAAAGAGGAGCCTTGTAATTTAGACTTTTTTAAAGGAACTCTACCAAGCATGCATAACCTCAAGGATGCGGAAACAGTTAACTACCAAATCGAGGTATTGAACATTCTGGAGAGGATACAGCAGTTGCGAGCAGTTTCTTCTCCTCTAGCAGGATCAATTCATTCTCCGACATCACTTAAATCTACGCCGTCAAATCAGTCAACTTATTCTGTGAGAGAAGTGGTATAGTTGCAGAAAGGTTTCTCGGGTTTTCCACCGGTTGATGTCGTCCATGTCTCCCGACGTTTCGATCTGCGACTTGCTGATCATCCTCAGGGGATCTTCCGAATGCCGTTCTTCAAAAATTTTCAGTATATATACACTCCATCCGAGTTCAGGTGTAACCTGATTGGTTCGGCATTCGGAAGATCCCCTGGCGGAAGATTCGGCATTCGGAAGATCCCCTGAGGATGATCAGCAAGTCGCAGATCGAAACGTCGGGAGACATGGACGACATCAACCGGTGGAAAACCCGAGAAACCTTTCTGCAACTGATACGCCGGGAAAATCTAAGATCATACATAACTCACCTCTACGGGGAGGAGACACATCGCAGCGTGCGTAAACTTTCGGACCTACGCAAGGAGAAGGCAAAACTATTATGCAGTCTTGCTTTTCTTCTGAAATGCCGCGACGAAGAGGCTATTCCAACTTTTGCCAAGGTGAAATCCTCGCTTAAATCGACGAAAGTAGATCGAATTCTCCAACGGACCAGCCTTGCCCTGCTCAGAGAACAAATACAGAACAAACGACGGATGCTGGATCACAACGCCAAAACTTTGAGAGATCTTCACCTACGCCTCTCTACCATTCTTTCACCGATTGACTGGGAGCATGTTGATCGGGCCACCGCAGCCTTGGGTGATTCATTGCATAACCGTGACACGGAGAGACTGAAGCAGAAGTTCGAGCGTCTACCTAGGAAAAATAAACCTAACACGAAACCAGATCGCCACCGCTTGGTAATAAATCTCACCGACGAGAGGATAGACGAAGACACCTTATCTGTTCTCTCCAAGGGCCTGAACTTTGCACCGGCACCACGATCAATACCATTCAGCGACATCATCGGTGGAGTGGAGCAAGCAGTACGAAAACTACCCAATGACGCCGCAGAAGATATAAGAGCAGAGATATCTATGACTTTGAAGAAAGCTGTGCCGCCCAAGTCCAACATCAGTTTTAAAGAAAGAGCTGCTCTGCGATCCTTACGGAAAAATACTGCAGTAACCATCTTACCAGCCGACAAGGGCAACGCTACCGTACTCATGAAAACATTGGATTATCAAGAGAAGATGAAGGAGTTACTCACAAACAACTCATACAAGAGAATTCCACGAGACCCCACGGACTCTATTAGCAGAAAGACTATTAAGCTCATCAAAGAAGCGGGAATTCCACTGGAGACAGCGAGGCACCTTCGAGCAGAGGCACCGGTGCCTCCCAGAATCTACGGATTACCGAAGATCCATAAGGAAGGAGTTCCACTTAGACCAATCGTGAGCGCCATAAGTTCGCCAACCTATAACCTGGCAAAATATCTAACCGGCATTCTTGCACCACATGTGGGTGTAAGTGAACATCATGTGAAGAAATCACTGGAATTCGTCGAGACCATCAAAGAGATCCGAGTGGACACGACTGACATCCTTGTCAGCCTGGACGTGGTGTCATTGTTTACCTGTGTACCATTGGCTGACACGATGCGGCTCTTAGCAGAAAGATTCGACTCTGACACAGTCAAGCTCTTCCATCATGTGCTGACTTCGACCTATTTCTCATTCGATGGACAATTCTACGAGCAGACAGAGGGTGTAGCCATGGGTTCGCCGCTATCCCCAGCAATTGCGAATTTTTACATGGAAAACTTTGAAAAACAGGCTCTCAACTCAGCTCCACTGAAACCCAAATGCTTTTTTAGATATGTGGACGACACGTTCCTGATCTGGCCACACGGAAAAGACCTGGCCCTGGACCTGTTCTTCGCCCACATGAATAGTCAGCATCCGAGCATCAAATTCACCATGGAAAAAGAGACAAATGGCCAACTCCCGTTCCTCGACATTCTAATCCAGAAAAAGAAAGATGGAAGCCTGGGACACAGCATATACAGGAAAGCGACTCACACCGACCTATATCTCAACAATCAGAGTCATCACCACCCATCACAGAAGCAAGCTGTGTTGTCTACTCTATTGCACAGAGCGAAGAAGATTCCCGATAACGAGAGCATCCAGAATGAGATAAAGCACCTGAAGATTACGTTTCGGAAAAATGGCTATAGCAAACATCAGATTTCTGAGGCCCTAAAAAGGACCTTTAACAAGCCCATTGGCGGCATAAGAGAGCCGCAAGAAGAGCCGACCGCAAAAGCCTTTCTTCCCTATGTCTCCACAATATCCGGAAAGATACAACGCATTCTAGGCAGATACAATATTAAGACAATTCATTTACCACCTCCAAAGCTCAGGGATCAACTGGTGAGAGTAAAGGATCCCCTCGGACTGAAGACACCAGGAGTCTACGAAATTCCATGCGAGTGCGGAAAGAAATACATTGGAGAGACCAGTCGGACTATTGAAACCAGAACGAAGGAACATCAGAGGTACTTACGGCTGGCCCAACCGGAAAAGTCTGCAGTGGCGGAGCATAGCATCAATGAAGATCATGCCATACAATGGAAGGAGACGAAACTGCTATGCCGAGCACATGGCTACTGGGACCGCCTTGTCAAGGAAGCCATTCAGATCCGCGTCAACCGCAACAACTTCAACAGGGACACTGGTTTCCAAATCAGCAATGCTTGGAGACCAATAATGAAGTCTATTATATACGACAAAAATGGCGGGAAAACCTCAACAAGCGTGAACCAATCAGGTTACACCTGAACTCGGATGGAGTGTATATATACTGAAAATTTTTGAAGAACGGCATTCGGAAGATCCCCTGAGGATGATCAGCAAGTCGCAGATCGAAACGTCGGGAGACATGGACGACATCAACCGGTGGAAAACCCGAGAAACCTTTCTGCAACTGATACGCCGGGAAAATCTAAGATCATACATAAGTGGTATAGTGTTTTGGGATTTGGGATGCAGCGAAAGGTTTCAACTTTATCAATATTTTATGTATTTTTTAAAAATTCTTTGTATTTTTTTTCTTCCTGTTTGATTTTTTTAATTATTTGAAAGTACTGGAAAGAATTTCTGATAGATAATGTTTTGAGAAGTAAGCAATAAAAAATTCTAAAATCGGACTGAATGAAAAAATCACTATAATGCACTCCCCAGCTCACATGAAAGTGTTAAGATCCATTACATTATCTTTCTTTAGTAATGAAATTTAATGTTTCCTTTGACTAAAAACAATTTTATGAAAAATAATGCTTAAATAAATAATTTTAAAAAGAAATTAAATAATAATAACCTATCAAATGAGTTACTCATTGGCTAGTTACAGATTTCATATTTGTATCGAGGTTCCCCAAACTAAATTTTATATATAAGCAGCATAGATAAAATTTATATCAGCAGTATAGATAAACAATTAAAATAATAATTTATATTATTATTTTAAAATTCGCTCCTATTCTTGATAACGACTCGAGAACTATTGAATAAATGTCGCTGATGGCCGTGCCGATTGCTTGCCGTACTGTTCTCTGTATTTAACAGCGCGCCGCGCCGTGAACGGCGACCGGCGGAAAGTCGTCTCGTCTGAAAGCTGCCTGAATTTCACGGCGCGGTGCCGTGGACGGCGGCCGGCGAAAAGCCGTTGCGTCTGAAAGGGGCCTCAGGGCTGTTTTTAATTCTCCATCTGTTAATTTCTAAACTGTGTCATATATGGAAGAAAATGAAAAATATAAGACACAATTATATGTGAACTAACGTGTAAAATATAACTGAACGAGCACATTCCTACTTTTCCTAATTATTGCATGTAATCCTTATTGCCTTCATCATTGGAAGTGGAAGTGATATTAATACTATTCTGCTAATTCAAGCAAAATTATGCTGTTGAAGTGAAAACTTCTCATCGTTGTTTGGGTGCGGTCTAAAATAAGGCCTTGTGATTCGTTGGTAAATCCATGAATAAAAGTGATGGAACCATGATTAACGATGTTAAATTACGTATGTTGGAAATGTGTCTTGGACTCATTCTTTTTCATATTTGGTGCGCATTCCTATTCTTGAAATCATACAGAGGTAAATAGTGGCGGAGACATAGGGGGGTGCACGCATCCCCCATGTGGGGCTGTCCGCATTGCCTAACATTGCAGAAACACAATTGTAACTACTTTTTATCATAAGATCTCATTGCCTTGAATATGTTATTATTAATTTAAATAAAATTTTCTTTTATAACTTGATAATTTTTCATTACGACAAAAGTAAAGGTAGCTCAAGATATCTTTTGTGTCCCCTTGAGTTTTTTCCTGAATTCACTACAGGATGTAAAACACTAATTGTGGTTAGTTTATGGTTGTCACTGAAGAGCACCGTACATGTGCGACTCATGCTATCAGCTTCTTTCAAAAATTGGAGACCAGGAAGACAGGTCGCGTGAAAAGAGCGGAGCTTGCTAGAAGGAGAGTGGGAGAAGCTATTCGAAAGAAACCACTTCCCACTGTTCATAGGTAACTTGAAACTTTAACTCGACTTCAATGAAATTTTTTCAGACTAAAGAACTCCGGTGTCTATGCATTCCTATTCCACTTCCATTTTTAATTTTTCACAGGGAATTTACTTCTTAACATGCTTAAATAAATATCATAAATACAATGAGTTTGGTGTCATTTTCTTTTCAATTTTGTGCATAATACCAATATTTCAATCCAATCAACATACCTCATCATTGGCCGAAAGTCATTGTTAGATGCTTTTGTTTCACTCAATAAGTGACTCATTTTTTTGACCTCGAGAGACTGGGAAGGTTGAAGAAGGTTGGCTGAAAAAGGTCAGTTGGCAAGAAAGGGGAAGGGGTGAAACATGTTTCTATTGGTCTCGTGTAACTTGATATGTTATTTTGAACAAGTTGTGGTCTTCGTCACAGGACTGATGGGAGGGGGATAGTGGATTTAGAAAAATGTGGGACGTAGTTACTACTCTACGGTACTGAGGTTCTCCTAATGGTAGTTCTTTCTAGGCGAAGATTCACACTATGTGCCCGTCGTGTTTAGCCTTAAAATTTGCATAGATCATTTAAATTAAAATTTCTCGATTTAATTGGTTTGTAGTGTTATTTGAATGTTTTCCTTATTTTGCACAATTTCAGGCAATATTATATGGTAGTACTATGTAGAAAAGGAGATTGGAAGAATGGTCTAAAGATCTTTTTAAAGAATTGATTTGGTAAAAAAACTTGGTGGTTATTTACCTGATTTTGGCTAAAAACTCTGGGGAATCTTTTAGCATCAATTGCATTATATCAATCACCTAGCATGAAAGCCTAATTTTGTTTGACTTTCACTTACAATTTAATTATGCCATTGCCTCTAGTTACATTTGTCAGTATTAGCTTGAAGAATTTTGAATATGAAGAAAGACTCCCTTTCATTCTTATATCCGACCCTAGCTAATACATAGGTACTCGTAGCCTAATTGAGTGACTCACCCATTGGTGCCTAGAAAAGAAATGTACTTGAGTCAACCACTTTCATTGGAGCTTATTCTTTTAGATTATATGATGAATTTTAAAAATTCATGGCTATAATGTGTAAATTTATGTGTATATGAATGACCTATCGCTATGTCATCACCTGAAGGTATTTCTTGATTAATAATTGAATGTATGTTTTTTTTGTTGCATTCGCTGAAGTTATGAAAGTATGAGAAAGAGATGATACCTTCAAGGTATATCACCAATGATCAAACAAGACTTCTGATGCAAAAATTTCAAAATTTGAAATTCAAAAAATATATCAGCGTAATTGCTTTGACTGGGAGTACAAGTATTTCTTGAATTCCTTGGGAAAAAAGAATATATTTGGAAAGGAGTGTCCCTTTTGGCTGTCCCCAAAAAAACATTTTTTTTTTAATTTCAAAATCGTCAATCGGATTCCGATGACCCTCGGGTATACAGGGATAGGCAAAAAAAAGATTTTCGAAAAATTTGAAATACTTAGCGAGAGGCGCCTAAATACCAACACCCTTAATTGTCATACGATTTCGCTAAAAATGTCAAGAGTAATCAGGGTAAATTACCACAGGACAAAAATTTCGTCGGTTTTTGCGTATCTTCCACCATTTAGGCTTTGCGGCCCGTGCAGCCTGGCGCCAAGAGTGGCGCTAAGCGATGCGGCTCGCGCGACGCGGCGCAGCAGACGGCTGAGGCCGTCCCCCTCCCTCTTCTCCTCACCCACGGTCGCTCGCCATGTTCACATGCTTCAGTGACTCTCTCTCTCTCAAATTCAGATTTTGAACTCCTTTCGTAGACCAAATCATGTCGGCACGTATGGTAATGAACAATTTTAACTTTATTTTAGAAAATCGTTACAAATTTGTTAACCTACTGAGAAAATTATTCAACAAAGCCAGGTTTCAGCTGAACAAGCTCTCTCCTCGTACCCTCATTTATCATTTTTCGAAATAGGGAAACAATCTGCAGCAAATATTGCTTTTGTTCTTCGTTGTTAGTAACACTGCTATTGAATTCTGTTATTAGGGTCACCACGGCTGAGGCCGTCTCCCTCCCCTCCCTATCCTCCTCACTTATGGTCGCTCCTCCAGCAGAAGCTCTTCTCCGTTCCCTGGCCTACCATTTTTCGACACTGACAATATTTATGAGATACAAACTGAAAAATATTATGCTTTTATTCCTCACTGTGCATTTCCTCATCTTGTGCGAATTCAATGTAACAAACCGGAGTCCTGGTAGATATGAATCATGGAATTTACTGAGGCGCTGGGGTTAGCAGCAGCTATAAAGGATTCTCTCACTGACCTTCCATAGTTTATAACCTTCCTCCCCCACCAGGCAGGGTTTTAAAGTTCTGATGTCCAAGCCCTAAAATCGTCTTCCGCGAAAGGATAGAGGCTGTAATTGGCATGGTGTTGCATTCTCACGCCCCATTCTCTTTCGGACCTTAATTTTGAATTGCGAAGTCAGTTCGCTGTGGGGCAGCTTCGTGTCTACTGATTCGTGCTGTTATTCCGTGCGCTCTACTCTTGCTCTGCGCTGCAATTCGTCCTAAACGCTTGCAATTCCAATTTGTGTGTAGGTGTGTAAGAGTGCACAAGCGAATGCATATTTGGAACAAGCTTGTTCAGCTGAAACCTGGCTTTGTTGAATATTTTTCTCAGTAGTTTAACAAATTTATAACGATTTTCCAAAATGAAGTTAAGATTGTTCATTACCATACGCGCCAACATGATTTGGTATCCGAAAGGAGTTTAAAATCTGAATTTGAGAGAGAGAGAGAGAGAGTCACTGAAGCATGTGTCCAGGGTTCCCACTCAACCGTGAATAAGCCGTGAATTTCGTCTACCGTGAAAAAACCTGGAAAAAGCCGTGAATTTCTCCATGAAACCTTAAAAATATCACAATCTTGATAATACTACTACGATTGACTGATCAAATTCGATATGTAAATCATGTTTCATGGTCAGACACGCGCAGACTCTTAAGGCCGTTTTACACGGGGCACGGAATTGCGCAGGTTAGAGCTGCATTTATTTCTAAAATGCCGTGGAATTGCCCTAATGCACGAACGAAATAAGAACGGGGGCTATTTTGCCGTCTCGCATTCGCGCATTCTCGCATGTGTTCTATCAATTCACCGTTTTACACGACGCAATTTTGATTGCGCCTTCGCACGTACGTCAGATTGCGCAATTCCGTGTACCGTGTAAAACGGTCTACGCATTTCTCTACACACGAATATTCGAAGTGTAGTGATTGGTCCGTACCGGTCCGTACTGTATGACGATCACATACTGACCGATATTTTCCATTTTAATGGCGGAAGTCTGTTATTTTGTCTAAGCGTTTCGATTTCAGTGATAGCTTGGGATGGACTTGTATTCGAAAAAGGACGAATGAAATAACTTGCATTTCTAATGGACCCAGAATGAACCATTCACGAAAATTATCTGATTTGTAACTCGAAGTTCGGTTCCCACACAAAATTAGGGCACGTGCCATATGCTTCGAAATATGAGTTTGCCATTGGAATTTTACTTAAGGGGATAGGATACTTCGGGAGAACTCCGCTGCAACGGTCGCTGGCATTTAGTTCCGAAAGCGACCGCTGCGTTTGAATTGGAGAGGAAGTTGACTGGGTGGAAGGGGGACTCGAGAGCGAAGAAAAATTCATGGTTGGGGAGAGGGACTGAACTCCCCTTCTGCGGTGTCAGATTTCGGTCCGCTGGCGGTCGGGATCTCGGATAACCTATGCAGACCCCATGGAGTTGTTTGTGTTGCAAAAAAAACTCTTGAGGCCCAAAAAACTCTTTTTGTGTTTTTTGTGTTACTTTAGTTGATCAGCCCTTCCTTCGGTCTCTTTTTCTATGGATAGTTCCCGCATTGAATTCCGCTCGCTTTCTTCACGGTGTCCCATTTCTATTCATCCTGTACCTCAATGAATGCATCGTAAATAAGATTGCAGTTTATAATTTATAATATAAAAATAAAATAGACCGTATGACTTGACTTATTCCACGCCGCAAACCAATATTGCACAATATAATTATTCGAAACGAGAACGCGAGAAATCGTGTATCACTTTCGTTAAATGCAGTTTCATTTTTCTCTCTACCGTTTGTTGTTGCAATCCTTCACAAAATCCACGTTTATATTACTTCAATACTCCGTTTTATTGCGCACTTCAATTATAATTTTTTCCTATGATGGCAACGACAGCATAATTTTTAGTACAGCTGGGAGGAATCCTAAATTACCTCTATTTCGAAAGCTTCAACTCCAAGTATGAAAGGTGAAAGTATGTCTTAAAATTCGAAGACTTTTACAAGTGGTCTATTTCATATGATACATATACGTGTTTATGATTACATTTATAAAAATTCATACACAGTTATTAAATCTCAACTCCCCTGGGATCATGCAAAATTATTTTTTTCTTAACTTTGAAGTCTGTAGCGCTGTAATCGGCACTGAAGCTGAGGAGTCATGATATCCTCATTTTTTTATCTTACTCGTTTGAAAATGCCCGGAGAAAATTAATGTCGCGCCGCAGCACGAAAAATTTCGACTCGGTTCACAATTGGTGAAGGGTATTCAGAGGTGGAATTAGTAACTTCATGTATTGCGATCTCATTACCCTGTAAGAATCCCATCTCTAAAGGCCGTTTTACACGGTACACGGAATTGCGCAATCTGACTTACGTGCGAAGGCGCAATCAAAATTGCGTCGTGTAAAGCGGTGAATTGCTAGAACACATGCGAGAATGCGTGGATGCGAGACGGCAAAATAGCCACTGTTTTAATTTCGTTCATGCATTCGCGCAATTCCGCGCCATTTTAGAAATTAATGCAGCTCTAACCTGCGCAATTCCGTACCTCGTGTAAAACGGCCTTAAGGCTGAAGCCGGAAACTTTTGATGCGCGCGTGACTCGATAAACAATGCGGTTCGCGCGGCTGAGAGCTATTAATTATTTCGATGTATGTATAGCATATTGTAAGCACTAATGGAAGTCGCACTTAAATTTGTTACAATATTAATAAATTTATAAAATTGGCCGAGAAAAGAAAAATGCGTCTTACTCAGCCATGCCATAATATATATGCGATAATCCAGGAAAAACCAGTGGCCGGGGCATAAGGCTGCTGTTGGCCGCACCGCGATATACAGGGATAAAATATTACCATATTTAGTCTCCAGGAGGCCGGTGTGCAAAGAGAAATGAAGGGTAAAAAGTTGAGGGAAAGTATTGATAAAAAAACATCAGCTCCGGTACAATTATTTATTGTAACCAGGTGTATTCTGGCATATTTTAGGCAACATAAAGTTCAGGTAAAACTCTTTTAATTTATCCACCATTGCTATGGCCCAAAACTGCTTTCCCTTTGAATTCTGTCAATTATAATCCCATGAGGAGACCACACAATAAAATCGCAATATTGTTTATCCCATATTTCCAGCTGTCCCTGTACTTGATAAAAATATCTGTTTCTCCTGCGTAACTTATATTTTCCTTCTTTCACTTCCATGAAGGTAGCTCTTTTATTTTTAACTCCTTCCTCAGGAGTAATATACCTACAATTATAGGGGCACTTGATTTCAACCAAGCCTTCACCATCAGATATTACCCCATCAGGACTAGCAGCCAAAAAAGGTAATTTTTCATCAACAAAGAGACCTGCGGGTAAAACTTTATATTTGATTGAAGACTCATATTCCCTGATGGCAGATTTTTCCTCAGCATTTCCCCAATCTGTAGCCTTGTTTCTTCTGAAGGAAGGAAACAAAATATCGTCTGCCACTTTCTCCCTAGATGTTGTGGGCCTTAAATTGCAAATACGGCCAGAGAAAGAGGCCGTCAACCTTTTCCACATTTCCGCCTGCCACGTCGTATTGAGCATTTGCTCTCGTGTTTCCCTCTCCAACTTTTCCCTTGAGGTTTTATTCATTTTTAGTGATGATAGGAAATTATTCATGGAATCTTGGCTGGCCAATGCGATGTCACTTTGTACATCAGGAACAAGCCCATAATGTTTGTCTGGTCCCTCAATTCGCAGACGTTTCTTTTTTGAAGTTTCAGAGAATTCCAGTCGTCGCTTTCTTATGTACTCCCTATTCCTTTTGTAGGAAACAGAATTTTTTTGGGCATTCTCCTGGGCTCTAGCTCGTCAGTCCTTTATGAATTATGCCATGTACATCATCTTTCACATTGAAGGCTACCGATGCAATGGCACACCTAGTTTCATAGGCCCCCCTTAAACATAAATTTAACCTTTTCCCTCCTACGTACTTAGCTACATAAGAGTTGTAGGACTCCGCAAGATTGTCACGTTATATATCAAACTAGCGGAGTGACGAGATAATATACTGTTGGCATAGGTGATATCCTCCCATATGCCGCAACTAATGAAATGAGGGACCAAGTTTTCCTCTCCTTCTTTGGGCCCTTTGCAATAATATTTGTCACATTTATTATGGTCACCAAAAACATGATTCGATCCTTGCTCTATGTCCTTTTGTAGGAGTTTGACCCTTTCCGACCCGGCCATTTTCGCTCTGAAGGAGATTGCCCCACTCACAGCTACCCTCAATCTTGGCAAGTTATTGTTTATTGTTCTCCTGTACCCAACGGGCACTGCCCCTTTTGAATTTCTTGGCCGTCGTGCAATATCTTGCAGTCTACAGCTGTAATTTCTAAGTAGGTGGTTGACGCATTCTACTTTTTGCACTGGTAACTGCTGCCCATATGGCATTTCCCTAGACAGCCTTTTCATTATGCTACTATCACCATCACCTGTAATAAAAAGGATTTCATTACTTGAGAGCGATGTTGTTTGATCGTGAATGATTTCATGATAAAAATATATTAAATATTCAAGTTTTAAAATTAACTTCCAACTAAAGTATTGAAAGAAAATGAATGCATATAGCTTCTAATGAACAAATATTTTATGCACATTAGCTACGTAAGAGTTGTATGACTCTACAGGATTGTTGGTGACATTATATATTAAACTAGGGGCGTACAAAATAGGAGACGCTGAACTACATTAAAATGCGTTTTTCAATTCTGTGAGTTTGCGTATTCAAAATTATGTTCCGAGTAATTCAACCTAACCGAATCAACAAATCCACCAAAGTCTTATCGCAATTACCTATCCGTTTTTTCCAAATGATCCTCAACTCTGAGAAGGCAATCGTCTACGTCTGATTGCTCAGCTCGTCGATATTCATCCTGTTCCTTAGGGTCCATTTCTCCACCATGCCAATTGCTGCATCCAGGCTGAGGTGATGATGGCCTAAGGGGAAAAAACGAATTTTGAGAAAGCGAATTTGCTGACGGTGATGTAATTTACACGTTAATTATAATTAGCAATTAGCGCTCCATTGAATATTTCTGAACTATTATCAACTAAATCGTAGGTATAATATTTAATGTAATTATTTTGCAGCAATATTTACCTTTCCACTACACCTGTTCCGGAACCCAATGGCGATGATTCTTCGGAATGAACGCTTCCGGTTTCAACTGCTACAAAAAAAATGTGTAATAAGGCTTCAGGCAAAGGAGGGAATTTTTATTCTCGTTATTTTTCTTGAAGCTTAAATAATTGGTACACTATCAATACAAGAGAGTCATTTTTTAAACGCAAAATGAATTGAATTTCATTGTGAAATTACCTGCTTCCTTAGGTTTTGGAGGGTGATATTTCCTCTTCTTTGGCTGATAACACTTACGATATCTCCACTTCAGGTAAGGAGTTGGTTTTTCCATAATCTGCTGTCCACAATCAATCTCGACACTGAACCGTCGAAAAACACAGGTGTATCTTGCTCTCGTATATAGCACGCTTGAACTCTCCAGCCTCCCGAAACAAAATATTTTTTTTCTCCGAATATGACGCCCGACGCAGTGGAGCAGTGTGAGGGGAAGGAAGGCAAGGGATTGGTAGTGGGGGAGAGAGAGGGGTAGGAGAGAGACCGCCAAAGAGAGGGGAAGTGGAGGTGGGGGGATCCTTCTCTGGAAGACGACAGCGCCAGGTCCCCGCCAGCGCTGTGATAGACGTTGAGCCGTAGAAAGGCCAAAACATCCATCACGCTCAAGAACATAACGCGAATCTGGTTGCATGCACGCTCTACCGGTATATATATTTGAAATTATGAAAGACGCAGCCTTGACTCAAATGTTTGATCATCTCTGAGTCTCAATTTGGAGCGGAGTAATTCTCACGAGAAAAAGGCGATTTTTTTGGGAAGTTTACAATTTTTTTCTCCTAATAGGTTTTTACGTGTGCAACTGTGAAGACATACAAACCAAGGCTACATATATCCTATGTTTTTTAGTGGAAACAGTTCCTTGTTACATGCAAAAATGGCTCCCTAGCGACCTAAATGGTAGCTTGCTGCAACGGCACTTTTCTGGCGTGGTATCCAGTCCCCTTAAGGAAACATTTCTACGGCAAATAGGCTTACAATTTTAGGCAATAGCTCTCAATAGACTACGCTCACCTATGTGAATATGAAAGTAAAAGTGAAAATAACGTGTTTCAGCTGGTATTTATTTTGTCTTTTACTTGATATTTAAAACCAAGTGCATTATACAGTGGAACCCCGATCTATCGTTCCCGCATTCATCGTTTACCCGCATTCATCGTTCGCCGTTCCTGGTCCCAAATAAAGATCCATAAAGGCAATGTAATTTTTCCCGCACCCATCGTTCTCCGAAGTATCGTTTTCCCGCATTGATCGTTTGAAGATCGCGGTCCCGTTATATGATTTTCCCGCAGCCATCGTTAGACGAAAATGAGACGAAGTGTTTACAACGTGTTGTTTGTGGCTAATAACGACAGACACCCCCAGGAGATTGAATTTCCATGGGGAGAAGCTGAGTGCCGTGGGATAGTTACATTAGCGCATTTCCCAAGATCCGCTAACCCCCTCCACTCAGAACTCGCCTCCCCCCTCTGAAACTTTCCTCTTCTCCGAAATAAAAAAAGGTCTCAGCTCCCGCAGGGATCGTACTACGAAGACCTTAATTTCGACAAATATCAAGTTACACGAGAACAATAGAAACGTGTTTCGCGCCCCCCCCTTTTCTCACCCACTGACCTTTTTCTGCCTAACTGCTTCAAAGTTCCCAGTTTCTGGAGGTCAACTGCTGCATGAATCACCTATTATCCCAAAATGTGTCTCACAAATGAATTTTGGCAATTGGTATTATACTTTTATTAGGTTGAAATATTTGTTATGTTCACGCAATTCAAAAAAGAATGAGACCAAACACGACATATTTCTAACATTATTTAAGGGTGTTCTATCCTAATTCAAAAATCCAAATTCAACCGTCGCCGGATTTTAGTTGCGAAGTCGGCCGCTACGGCCAGTGGAATGGGAAGCCTCCTTGGGTGGAGGGGAGGAGTCGCTGATTGAAGGAAAAAAAAGGAAAGGAGGAGGGGTCGAGCTTCGCTCCGACCGAAAAAAACACCCGACGCTGTATCAAGTTTCACTGCGGAGGGGCGATATTGAGAATAGTCAGGATTCGGAGGTTGATTTTTGCTCTCTGGCGGCATTAGTCCCACTTCAGCCACTCGGTTGCCGTTTCTTGGAAGAATCCAAATACGCACGCTCTCGACGAGGCTGGGAAGTGCGGCCGGCTTCTATGAAGAAAGGCGATTACTTGCATTGTTCTCTCCTTATTCGACTCTCCTGGAAGGGGAGAGCTGGTCAACGTTCATATCACAAAATTGTTAAGTGCTATTCAAAAAATCGTAAAAGTCAATTACGCTAACCGAAATGCGCGTACTTCGTGAAACTTTTTTTTAAGTACAACTTTACATTTTTACGTTATTCCTCAGTATGAATGAAATAGTAATCACCCACGTCCATTTGAAAACGTGTATTCAATACAGTTACTTTCCGAAACATGTTTATTCAGTAATCATAGCGCTGCAGGGAGAACACTAATGAGACAAATGACAAATAATGAATGAACGAAAATTGATTTTCTATCATCTTTAATATTTATTGATTTATATGGTAGGAACATCATAAATTGCATATTGCATCAGACATCACATACAGCTTTAATAAGGCCAATAACCCTGAATAGATCGCATCGGGTCATATTGACTTTTTCTTCGATGTTTTTTTAATAAAATGATGCCGTTCGAACTAGAGTTTTTCTGGTCTCTAATTTCTTGTAATTCTAACTCTAAGTAACGTTTAATATTCAAAGTGTTCCCTAGTTTTGCTGCAACCGAAGTTTTGACCCGATGCGACCGAAAGTGTTACAATTTATTCTCGCTTCCGATCCATCGTGAAGACGATTAAAATTCATTCGCTCGCATTTGGCTTGATGAAATCGCCGACTCATCTTCCTGCAATACACCCATGTGCAAAAAGTGTGTGCGATGAATCATCAGCATTTCGCCTCTTTTTGCGCAGAATTATTAGTTATAATTGTGAAAATCACAAATCTCTACTTTAATTCTGTTTCTGGAAATTATGCAAGAGATCGTGATACTAGGCAGTTGAGTGAAGATGATTAACTAGCTCTTATTAGTCCCCTTTTTCTCTCAGGTGCGTATAAAATTTCCCGTGTTGATATTAGGGAGATTTGGAGCAAAGAAGTCTTTTTCCCGTACACTGGGCTAACGGATTTTTTTTCTACGGTGCATTAGATTTTATAACCTTAGCACTAGACTACAAAGTAAGAATATTGACTAGTAAGCCGCAGTTACTGAGTTCATTAATAAAATATTAAAAAAAAATTGAATTTACAAATACACCATCAGAGTACATCACGATCCTTGACCAACTTATACCATTTCGAGGCCGATGTCCTGTAACGCAGTATCTATCCAAAAGCAAAAGATATATGGTATTGAAGTCATTGCTGTGGTGGATGCTAGGAAAATTTACCTAAAAATTGAAATTTATATGGGCACGTAGCCAGATGCCCTTTCAAAGAATCCAATTCACCTCATGAAATTGCCAAACGCTTAGCAGAGCACATTGAATGCAGAGGAAGAAATATTACCAGTAACAATTGGTGTACCAGCATGCCTTTAACAGTAGAACTTTATCAAAAAAAGATTGGCTACAGTAAGGACGATGAGTAAGAACAAAGCAGACGTTCCTCCTGAATTTCCCCCAAGAAAAAATAGAACCTTACATCATAGGCGAGGGGCAGGGGGGGCAGCTGCCCCCCCTACAGAGGCAAAAATCGCAAAAGTCTTTCATCAAAATCAGTACTGATTTGAAACGAAAGTATTCAACAAATTTTCTTTAAACCCACGAAAAATGATATGCATTAGTAGGTATAAGATATGTAAGTAAAATAAAAATATTTTTTCTAGGAAATGATATCATAATCTAATAATGTGGTTATAATTTTCTTAAAATATTTGTTTCATTCACCTTTTCCATGCTAAAATGTCACAACTTGGCTTGCGCCCCCTTCTAGACTATGGCTTGCCCCCCCCCCCCTAGTTATGACCCTGGGTATGCCCTTGTCTTACATCCTTCCCTTTTTGGCTTTACTCCCGATATTTCCGCATTGTAATACCTACGTTTCAATAAAATCCTTATAGTACTTACTTCTGCCATTATCCATGACGCAAGTATTACTGCCTCAAGTGGTAACAAAATGCTTCCTGACATTATATCATTTTACAAAACTATGAAGGGGGTGTGGATTCAAATGATCAGCTTTGCTCAAATTATAATTCCTTCGATTTCACATGCAAAATGACCTCCTAAATCCGAATATGAACTCTGTTTTTCTCCATCACCCACCATTTTTGGGGGAACTCCCCCCCCCCCCCTCCATTTTTACCACTTTTCGGTCATTTGGAGAAATTAAAAGGATTATTTTAGCATTTAAATTTTTCCTAGGAGTTTTGAGGGGTGCAAAATTCTGAAAAAATAATATTAATGGTAAAGATGTAGATTTGAGGGAAATTAGTCTCCGTAAATTGTGTAATAACGCATTAAAATGACCAATTTTGCTATTTTTCGCAAATTTTCACGTATTTTAAAACATTTCCTGCTTCTATTTCACATCATCCTCCCCGAAATATAATAATACATAACAGCAAGAAACAGCAGTATTAATAAAAATATTTAGCTGTATAGCATAGCAACAATAATTAAAATATGTAGCAATAGGTCGGAAGATTCACTTTACTACTCTGGCCCTCGCAGTGCCTCTCCCGCTAAGGATTGGACGACAATTCTCTTGATTTCGCAGTTAAAAAAAAAGAAATGTAATACTTTCTAGTTCCATGCAGAATATAAAACTGAGATTTTATATTTTCATTGGATTAAAAAAGATGATTTTTAAAGTGTTTTTTTTTAGTCATTAACGGAAACTAATCCCCCTAAATGTACATCCTTACCATTAATTATCATGTTTTAGAACTTTTATACTCTCAAAAGCCAAATAAGAAATATAAATTCTAAAATAATCCTTTTCATTCCTCCAAATTATTGCAAAATTGATGAAAATTATAGGGGGACCTTCCCCCAAAAAATGGTGGGTGATGGAGGAAAACGGATGTCATATTCGGATTCAGGTGGTCATTTTATATAAGAATCAGCAGGAATGGTACCAGGGCTCGAGAAAAAATTATTTTTTCCGTCCAGTGTTACAGTATCGGCCGAAGAACGAAAATGTGTCCCTTTCCATGGGATATTGTCTCCCTTTTCCGACGCAAAGCGACTGATACCCTTCCCGTATTATTTTTAATTTCTTTGCGATTTCCCTCCACCTGTTGCAGTAGTTGCACAATAAATGATTTATGCACTCTACTACGGTATCAACTGCCCAGTACTGGGCAGTTGATACCGTAGGGTGGTACTTCAATCAATTTCTTCGTAACGCTGCTGTCGCCATCACCTACGAATGAAATGATAGTATTATAGTATCTTCCAGAACAATAACACTGAATTATTCCGTGCCTTATATTATCGTACCAATTATCCAATGATATTTTAATTCGCGCATCTTTATACCTGTTTCGAACCCTTCGACTAATATGTCAGCTTCCATTGCTGTCGAGGATTTGCTCCAATTTTTGTAGCATTGCTCTTTCACCTCCGATTTTGTATCGCTACTTCTCGCACAAATACAGCAGTATCTGTTCCTCACTTCAATAAACAAGACCTTCTGAGTTCAAAAGCCGACAATACGGGCCTGTGAAATGAGAGAGAATTTTAATTTTAATGCTATCAAAATGTAGTTTAAAATAAAAAAATTACATCCAATATTGTCCTACAGAAGAATCTCTCTCTTATTCCAATAGTAGATATTAATGCCAATGTGTTGACAAAATTCATACTGCTACATTTGGGCAATAGTAAAAGTTGTTGGACTAGTGTGCTTCTCAATATTTCTGCTCTTCTAGGTACCGAGGGATTATAGGTTTGAGATCATAATTATTAGTCAACAATCCTAAGATTGATTTGACGCAGCTCTCCATTCGTCTCTCCTACCCGCTAGCCTCTTTATAGCGACATATGTCTTCCCTTTTGCATCCTTTATAACCTGTCCAATGTAACTCATTCGGGAGCGTCCCTTGCCATTCTTCCCTTTCACTTGTCCTTCTATGAATGTTTTCATCAGGCTATCAGGTCTCATAATGTGGACAAGTAAGTTGTCCCGTCTTCTGCTTCATAGGTTTTTAGAAGTCTTATTTTTTATCCCACTTTTTTTGCACTCATTCATTATTTACACGTTCGATCAATTTTATATTCATCATTCTTTGGTAGCAACACATTTCGAATGCTTCCACTCTTTGACTTCTCTGCTGCTATCAACGTCTGAGCCTCACTTCCTTAGAGAATCATACTCCATATGTAGCATATGATGAATTGTTTCCTTACTTCTATGCTTGTATTCTCAGATGTAAGAAGATTCATCTTTTTGTAGTAAGCCCTCTTCGCCAGCGCTTTTCTACTATTTCTTTCTTGCTTCGTCCATCGTTGGTAATTCGGCTTCCCTGGTAAGAAAACGCTTTCACCTCTTCTAACTTTTGATTTCTTAGCTTAATGTTTGTCCTAGCCTCCTCTCTTTTGCTCCATACTAATATCTTAGTCTTCCTTTTGTTGATTTTCAACTGATATCTGGCCATATTCCTTTATATATTTGTCAAAGTCTTCTTTAAATTCTTCTCTGTCTCGGCTATGACTGCTATGTCGTCAGCGAATCGTAGCATACTATTTTCTCTCCGTTAATATTGACACCCAAAGCCTTCTCCTTACAATCACCTAAAATTATAAGGTTTTCTTCACCTCTTACCTGTTTGATTACTGCTGTGATATCTTCATAGACGTCTTTAACTTCTTCATCCTAGTAATCCGTCGTAGGTATGTTAACATGTACCACTACGGTATCTACCGGCTTAGTCTCAAGCTTTACCATAATTATCCTTTTATTTAGCGCGGAACCTTTTTCCATGAATATCGATCGTATGATCCTTATCTTTTACATAATTAACGGAAGGAGGAATATTTCTCGCAGTTTTTCAAAGTAAATTAGTAAAGGCATTAGAAATAATTTATCCCCTACGAAATTAAAGCGGGCCAAATGTTGGCAAAGTCGAATCCATTAGTTCGTAATCAGACATAGCTTAGTCCCAAGAAGATACATTGAATGAATTACACACAATTTGTACGTTGAAGATGTTGTTATAACATTGAAATCTAGGTCACATTAACTTTTCTTATAATCGTGGAAAATTGCAAGTGTTTCTTTCAATATGGAAAAATTCCGCTCCATCACGTTTGAATCTTCGGATTTTATTTGTAAGTTGAATTAAGTATATGTTTTTATGTAGAGCGTTTTGAAAATCATTAATCATTCTACCAAATAAAGTTGTTAAGCATGGAACGGCAACTAAAAATTATCTACCGTGTAGTGGTTAGAGTTATTCGTAAAAGAGGATATTCCAGCGTCACATGCAAAAGGTTTTGTGCTCTCACTCATACAAAGTACTACATTGAACAAGCAAATTTGTACGCAGTCACGCGCACGAGTGCATAGTTAAATACACTAGTGCATAGTTAAATAAGCATGATAATCGACATGAAAAAATCATTTGACTAACCTGGGATTCGAACCCGGATATCCCCGATGGCCGGTTAAATATGCTACCACTTATACCACGAAGCAACCTTTTTCCTTGAATATGAAATTCACTGACTCTTCAATGACTCTTTTTACTTGTGTCTAAGATTCGCCTAGAAAAAATTACTTGGTAATGTAGCGGACCGGCAATCGGGAGGATCTGGGTTTGAATCGCGGCTAACATAAGCGAAATGTTTTTTTCGTGGCAAATAACAGTCTTGGTATATATGTATTCTCATTCATATTAAATAATAGTGTAGTATAAGACCTAAAATTCCCTTCGAAATTAAAAAAATGGGAGATATATTAAGTACAAGACCTAACTTCAATCCAGGGTTCCATCCCGGAAGGGTCATACAGTGTACTCGAGGGGTAGAGAAAAATTGATCGGGTAATGCTCCTGAGAAATTTTAGTTTCTTCCCAATGACTACAACCGCTCTGCGGTGATGTTAGTATCATTCTAAACTGAAGAACTTTTAATGAAATTACATTTAAATGTCATAAACTTCTAGACGTATTATTATGCCTAATAATTTCAACAGTTAAATATAATGAGTCTACCTGATCCTGCGCACTAGTATTTTACATGAAGTGTCGCATATTTATATCGCAATGTGGTCGTTTACTCTGGCACGAAATCTTAATTTTAGTTAATAACTCGGTCGATGGATGGGTAAAAATAACTAACTACCTCGTTCAGTCATTCTCACAAAAATTAGCATTGAAAAATCGCGGAAGTTGCCGCCCACTTCTGAGAAAAGTTGCATTCATCATCAGAGTTTCGGTTCATTACGACCTGTAGTGAGAACAATTCATTGAGAGAATCAATCGCTCATAAGAGTGTAAGCAGCACGTGAAACAGGTTGTTGGTGAGAGATATAACGCGAAGTTAGTTTGCATAACTTCACTCGAGCGAAATAAATATCCCACATTCGAGTTTTATCCGTGTGTATTGTTTGTTTTCTCGTCACTCCTGCTACACAAGTAAAATTCTTGTCTTATACTTGTAAAACTGGTTTGCAGGTTCATTGGATCTCGCGTATCTAATTTTTGCATACAACAAGCATATTTACGCAAATAGTTAGATAGATAGTTAAAGATTAAATTCGGTCATCTAGACGTCGTCGCTGTATTACATCGACCAAACATCAACCCCTGCTTAGTGATACGGTGGTTCAAGTTCAAATTCTTTCTTTTGGGTGACTCATGTAATGATTAATAATAGTAATTTTAATAAATAAGAATATTTTTATAAGAAAATAACTTTCCGAAGTTTTCTCCCTCGATTGCAAGTTATCGAGAAACGTATATGTCGGAAATACGAGACAAATAAACCAACGTGATACTTTTCATATCGTGTTTTGATGACATAACGGTTACTTTTGAAAATATTTAGACACGAAATGAAGATATGCACGTTATATTACCTACTCGGTGAAATATTTATTCTTGGTTAGCGTCAGCAAGAACTTAAAAGGCAATGGTGCAACCTAGAATCTAATTGATAATGTGCAGTATATTCTCTGTATTCATCTTATTTTCAATGCTTGGTTACAAAAAATTAATATATTATAGTCACAGCCAATAAATTATCGAGAGGTAGGTACTTACTTTAAAGCAGTTTCTCCTTCTGTAGTGTAAATAACATCTATTATTGCAGGTTTGTAATGACTAAAATGGTTAAAATAATTTGATAGTCTATTTCTTAGCTGCATCACGTTTTTACAGATTTTACGTGGATGAAAATACGTGTCTAAAGATATACTAACTGTTAATAATGTAGCACACTTAAAAAGGATTTATACATTCACCATTATTCCTAGTACTTCTTTTCCACCTTCCCACAAAAGATATGCTTCCTCTTTGATTTCCTTTCACTTTCCATGCATAAGAACAGAAAACTTGAAAACTCGCGCTAGCCCCGTTTCAAACATGCCGCTCGCAACACAAGAACACAGGGCTTCGGATAATAACGAAAAAAACTGTTGGCCTGCTGGGGCCCGACCACGGGTCAGACGGGCTTCTTAGGTCGAGGAAAGCATAGAGGAAAAAAAAAACAGATGTAGGGGACACACGAGACGATGGAGGGGAGGTAGTGAGAGAGACTGCTGTGGGGTGAGAAGCTCTTTCACCGAGAGTGGGGGATCATACAGCAGCGCCATGGAAGAAAAGATCGTAAGCGCTTGACGTTGAGAAAACACGCTCGGGAAATTGAGCTATAGTGTCGTTATTACAAATATTACATTGATGAAACGTATCTTATTTCCAAGAAGAAGGATGAATGTTCTCATTTCCCGAAAAAAATTTCGCATTTTCTACGTGGTAGAATTACATCGAGAAAACAGGCGTTTTATTGTGTTTTTCAGCGCAAATAACTAATTAATAAATGCTTTTCAAATAATTTTTTTTCACTTGCCAATAACAATAATCTTAGCTTAAACCATATCCAAAACAAGTTTTCTCCAGAGTGTATAATAAGCGAGCAAATGGCGAGCAACCTGAAGTCTGCAGAGCCGTTTTTCGCGGAGGTATAGAACACCCTTAAGCATTTAAAGCAAGGAAATAGTTGGAAATATACAATGGTGATTTCTGGTGAAACTCAACATCCTCGTAGCTGAGCTTCTCCGCAGTTAATGTGGTATTTTTCCGAAAACAGGATATCAGATTATTATCAGTTATCAAATTTCAAGTTATACTATTAAGTCTCACTTGTCAGAGTTACTGAGGAAGGGATATCTTCTCAGGATATTTAGTTTCTCCCTACTAACAATCCGAATTCATCTACTCATCTGGCACTACGCTAATTAGAAAAGAATGTGTAAGTTGCCTTATATTTAGGACAAAAAATTTCATGGTGCAGTCATATGTTTATAGTTCATCCTCTGCAGTATGTTCTGCATAAGACGTATGCAATAGCATCAATTCCGAACTTCACCTCGTACGAGTGGTTCTGTACTTTCCAGGGTGGATTGACTTCAAACTAGCGAGTATTTTCCGTGTGGGTTAATAAAGTCAGATTTCATTTTTAATAGTTTTATTTTTATGCGTCTTCCGACCATGGCCCTTCCGAAGAAACAAATGAGTACTTTAAAAAATGTCTGAAAATAATTGAATATGAAGAAAAGCATCCGGGATAGAAGCGCGTGAATATTGGAGAACGCCTCGGGCTGTCCGCTAGCACATGACGGAAGGGGGGGGGGGGGGGTAGAGCGAGCTACCAGTGAAAACAAGAAGTGGGATGAAGCCGAGGCTCAGGCGGGCGTGCCGCTGACGATTAACGCAACATTGTTCACGCTTTACACATGGCCTAAATTACATGAAAAATATATTTATTAGACTGAAACATTAAAAATAATTGACTATTTTTGGCCTATATGATCCATCTCACAACCAATCACTGCGCCGGCGAAAGCGGTTGTTTAGGGCATAACATGCACATTGCTCTCGTGAATACGTGTACTGGAAATGGCGTTTCATGGATTTTTACATCAGAGAGAAATCCATAATAGCAGGGTTAATGCCGAGTGGAGAGCAAACATTTTTAGTGAGGTGGCGTGTTCCTTTAGGACCTTTGAAAGAGATATTATTCGAATCAACAATATGACCTAAGTGTCTCGATAAAGTGCTAGTATTCCTGTAATTGGCTAAAATCTTCTTTGAATCCTTTAACAAATATCACAATTACGCGCCAAAATCCTGCGTTTCCTGGGACATAGGCAACCTATCCAAGTATTCCCGCATCGATCGTTTTCCCGCATTCATCGTTTTTTTTTCGCCCATCCCCCTGAAAAACGATAGATCGAGGTTCCACTGTAATTATATGAAATTGATTTTTTTGACTTATTACGCTTACTTAACAATTTTAATAAATATTTTCCGCGATCTCAGAAAGATTGGGTAAGGGAAATTTGGTTACTGTGCGGTAATAACAACGTGCGCAAAATAGAATCTTTCGGCGAGGAATTAAAAAAGGACTTCCGGTGTTCAGACGGAAGAAGGTCCTAAGGACATTCGCATATTAAAAGAGGCCATGGTATTCGGCGTCCGGGCAAGAGCGCGGTTGGGTTGGGCCTTTAGTTGGCCCTGAATTTTCCAGACGTTGACGTCATAAGAGATATCACTTTTCATTGCTGCGTTTATATTCACGGCGTATGTCGCGTACGTTAATTTTCAGTTAATATACGGCCGGTGATTGTCCTATTGTTGACTTATAAACGGACCATGAATTTGACGACATTGCATGACGACGACTCATGAGACCGTGAAAACTTGAAAAAAATGTGAAAACTTGGGAAAAAACCGTGAAAACCCGGAAAAAACCGTGAATTTCATCATATAGGTAGAGTGGGAACCCTGTGTGTACATGGCGGGCGACCGTGGGTGAGGAGGAGAGGGAGGGGGACGGCCTCAGCCGTCTGCTGCGCCGCGTCGCGCGAGCCGCACCGCTTAGCGCCACTCTTGGCGCCAGGCTGCGCGGGCCGCAAAGCCTAAACGGTGAAAGATTCGCAAAAACCAACGAAATTTTTGTCCATGGGCCCTAATTTACCCTGATTACCCTTAAAATGACATTTTTTGCGAAATCGTATGACAAATTAAGGGTGTTGGTATTCAGGCGCCTCTCGGGAACTAATTATTTAAAAATTTTTGAAAATCTTTCTTTGCTTATCCTTGTATACCCAAGGGAATCGAAATCCGATTGACGATTTTGAAATTTCAAAAAAAAAAATTTTTGGGACAGCCTAGTGTCCCCTGTGTTAATGATGTTAGAGGATGAAATTACAACGGAAAACATAAGATATTTAAATTCTTTTTGCAGGGAAATGGGTGGTTCAAATAATTTTCATGCACTTGCATAAGCAAAAGGGTTTATTTGGTGCAAGTAGTGGCCACTTAGTTCAAATAATGTTATGTGTAAGCAGGTTAAAAACTCATTCATAAAATAAAGTTGGTAAATTGATGTGTCACAGAGTTCAAATATTTCTAATTTCCCCTGTAGAACCTGAGAGTCAATGGGAAGAAAGCTGTTTTCACATTAGAAAAAAGAAACAATTTTTCACGCGAGAAAGAAAACTGTGAGTGGAAATATTTTAATGTCCTCGGTAAAGCTAAAGAAGTTATTATATTACCAATTGAAGTTCTTAATTGTGCTGTGGTCACCTTATGCTCTGGATGAATTAGTTCCACCAGCTACTTAGAACATATTTATAGCCATCATCGAATAATGTAAATGCCGTATATTTTGAGCTAAATATTTCAACCTTTCACGCCAATAACACTGATATATCATCGTGACACTACTAACTCCGAATTGATTCCTTAGCATAATTACTAAAGCTGAAAATATCTTAACGAATCATTAGAATAATTTTAAGAGTTACAGCATTTTTGTGTTTTAATTTTCAAATTTTCACGTGAAAAAATATTAATATTTTACGTGTAGAATAAATTTTCTCAGGTGAATTTGGTGGTGTTATCGGGTGCATTTCGAATATTTGAACTCATCGCTAGTAAAATAGAGTTTAAAATTTTACGCTGAACGTCTTGGAATTCCTCTGAAGTATTTGCCTCTTAATATTTCAGATATTTTCTTCTTTATTCAAATAACCTAAGAGATGCTTGAACATTATTTTACTACTTTTTGGTAATTTTTTATTTGCTTGTGATTTTTAATTAGATACTTCTTAGTTTTTAGCTGCTGCTATATTCATTTGCTCACGTCACGTTTTTATTTATCTTGAGGTCGCTACTCTGTGCCAATGAATGAATTACCGTCACTATCAGCAATGACAATACGCATATCAAGCCATATCTTCACCAGGAATATTGTATTTGAGTATTTGCAGCCCCAAATAATAGGATTGAGAAGTTTTGAATTCGATAGATTTCATCAACACGAATATAAAATTCGTCGATTAGCTAATTATTGCTGACATTTTTTGGGAAAAAATATGTGCAGCAAATGACTTCAATGCAATTTTACGTTAAGTTAAGGCATGGAAATAAATTGCACTATTTGGCATGAATGGTTGCATTACTGAGGACGTAAACGCATTCGTTTTGTTTCCGTGACGTTTCATAAACTTTTTATCCGATATTTACCTGATTATGAGGACATCTGACTATGATTTTTACGTGTCGTAACTTAAAAGCTAGTGTAATGAGTTCCGAAGCACGTAAACGAATTCCGATCTATGTAAAGGTTATTTACCTGATAGGAGAACTGAGTGGAGAGCTGCGTCAAACCAATCCTAGGATTGATGACCAGTGATGATGATGAAAGGTTATTTTAAATAAATTCCAGATAAACTGTTCATTTGCGACACCTGTTATATCTATTTTTTCCTAATTTGAGTAATCATGATTCATGCCTACATATCATCATACGCTAGGTTTGGCTGATAAAATGTCATTAAAATCAGGGCACGTATTGTCCAACCGGTGATCAATTTGGCATGATGTGTTATGTAAACTGGAAGATAAAAATAAGTGACGACTGCGTCCCTCGGCGAATAGTGATTGGGACGGGGAAAAGGGTTGGCTGATCGCAGATGAGCTTATTGTAATCCCTCGCTGTCAGTTGCCTCTTGCAGACTCTCCTTTGTCAAGTCCCCTTTTTAGCTGATTTTATTCTTAACTCTCCGTGGAAGCAAAACGAACATTTCCAGCATGCGATTAGTGGCGTCCGAGAAAACAACGCCATCTGCGTGCGTATTTATTGCGAGATCTAAAGCGTCCGTCGCTACCGGCCAACACACCAGGGCTGAAAGCGTGCACACATTCAATTGTTAGGGTTTTCCTCAATGGGGTAGTCGGACAAATAAATGAATAAATATAACGAATGGACACAAACATTTCGCCGGAAGAGTTGGGACTTCCTCCCGTGAGGATGGATCCGCGAATAATAAAATACCCTTCAATTGTTATGTCCGAACGAAAATAAACTGGAATTCATATTTAGGAAACGATTTGTTTCCCCGGAAACGATAGGAAATCAGAGTGGCGAATTTACTTCAGCTGGCGCTTTATTGGGAAAGATGCCGGCGCAACCCGGCGCGCCACGTAAGGGGAGGCGGAAGTGCGTATTTGATACGATATTTCCATGTAAAATTGACGTTTTTTGGTAGATTTCTTCTTCTTGGTTGAATTCAATAGATAAAGAAAGACCCTGCTTTGAGTGATGTACATTTATATACAATTACATTAATTAATAAATGCCAAGAGAGTCGCTAATCCAAATCGGAGTAAAGGGGTAGAAATTGGAAGGATTATTATGATTTTAGAAAACCTCCCTTATCTTCCTTAATTAAATTTTTGATTGAAATTTTAATCAATTTTTGAAAAAAAATTGATTAAAATATTTAAAGATTGATATAACCTCAAAGGTTATAGAAGACAAATTTTATCAAAAAAACATTGCTTCCAAATTATCATTTTTCAATGGGCTGATAGAACGTAACGTAGAACTTAAAACTTAAAACACGTAGAACTTAAAACACGTAGAATTTTGGAGTCAACAAGTCAATGCTGCGTTTTCAAATCTTATTTTTTAGTCAATGCTTTTTGCCAGGGGAGGCGAAGTAGGTGTAAAATTTGGAGGTTACGTGTTTAAAAAATCGTAAGTTTCTCTGTACATGCAGAAAATATGCGAGCGATCCCTATAGAAAGGGGTGCCGATCAGGGGCGGTCTGGGGTGATTGGGGGCCCTCGGCTGAAGCTCATGATAGGGCCTCCCTCCCCAACCGGAAAATTTTAGGAATCTGCATGCCCGGAAATGGATTTTGACGCTATTTTGGCTTTGAAAAACAAGAAAAATGTCAAAAAATTAAACTTTGCAAGAAAAATGATATGAAAAGGGAGAACTTCGCAGCTTATAAAATTTAATTATGCATTATGGATCTATTCACTATTTATTAAATTTGTTCATTAAAAATGACCTGAAATTTAATAAACCCAAAAAAACCTTTTCGGATAACTAATTTAAAAATAAAAAGTAAAAATGTAAAATATTGCGATGCACATTTTGGGGCTAGAAAAAGACTTCTGGTTTTTATGATTTAACTATGTGTAATTAATTTTTGCATAGCATATAGATTTGGTCACAACTACGTACTTTTTATCCATACTCGTTGGTTATTGCTTTAAAGTGGAGATGAAAACTTGGTCAAAAAATGAGGTACTAATTTTGATTAAAAATTTAGGTTTGAATTAAATAACATAGGTACCTCAAACTATTATTTTAGGAATAATGCTTAACAATTTGTTTCGTCCTTAAAAATCAGCTGACCAATTAAAAATATCGGGAAGGGAGGAAAAAAAGAGTAAAATTTTGGGAAATATTTTTATTTATTTTGATTTTGATTTTTTTATTAGAGAAGCTGTAGTTAAAAAACTAAATATATCAGTAACTGTCAAATATTAATGGACCCAATCAATAATTCAATTATTTTGTGCTTTCCTTCTGTCAATAAGTGATTATGTGTGGACTCGTAAAAATACTCACAATATAAAAAAAATTATTAATACTAACAACATCTACATAGTTACGGTAACAAATACAAAATAAGCGATTACGGTCAACTCTAAACAATTGGAGTTCAATAAATATTGCTGATATTTGACAAGAAGCCGAACTTGAATTCAACAGTCTATGCGAAAACTCCCTTCAAGTGGCAGTTGAGCTGGGGTTTGAAATATCAACACACGGAACATGCATACGTCAAAGGAACAGAAGACACGCGACCGCTGAAAATGCAGAAAAATATTTCAGAATATCAATTTCCTTCCTTTTTTGAATCATTTAATTTGAGAGATAGATTTAAGATGTACAGCAGAGGTATCCGTGGAGTCCTTCCTCTTGAAGGCCTCAGTCCCTCCAACCTATCAAGATATTCGCGAATCGTCAAAAACTGCTACATGCTTACAGAAAGCGTTATCATCATCATCAATGGTCAACAATCCTAGGATTGGTTTGACGCTGCTCTCCACTCAGTTCTCATATCAGCTGATCTTTTCACACCTGCGTATTTCTTCTCTTTCACATCCTTCTTTACTTGTTCCATGTATTTTGTTCAAGGTCTTCCTTTTCCGTTCTTGCCTTCCACTTGTCCCTCGACGATTGTCTTCATCAGGCCATCATGTCTCAATATGGGGCCTATGAGGTTGTTCCGTCTTCTTGTTAAGGTTTTCATGAGGCTTCTCTTCTCTCCTACTCTTCTTAGGACTTCCTCGTTACTAACTCGGTCGATCCATTTGATCTTCATCATTCTTCTGTAGCACCACATTTCGAAGGCCTCTATCCTTGCTTTCTCCGCTGCGGTCGTTGTCCATGCCTCACTTCCGTATAGGAGTATACTCCAAATGTAAGTTCTTATAAATTGCTTCTTTACTTCCATATTTTAGTTTCCCGCTGTGAGCAGGTCTTTTGATGGAATGCTCTCTTCGTCTGGGCTATTCTGCTGATAATTTCTTTCTAGCTTCTCCCGTCACTAGTTATCTTGCTTCCCAAATAACCGAATTCATCCACCTCTATCAGTTTTTGCTTCCCTTTTTTAATGTTACTCTTGACTTCTTCTTTTCTGCTGCATACTAATGTCTTCGTTTTCTTCGCGATTATTTTCAGTTGATATTACCCTACCCATACTAACCATAATATCCCAACGTATCTGAATCTGTATCTAAAATCTCATTGTGTAGTAAATCGATACGGAACCACTGATCTTGTTCAGCCAAGCTCTCAAGTTTTTTGAGATATTATTAACATAAAAGTTTTTTTTCTTCTTCTCGTTTCTTTTATGCGCTCCGCTTTTGTAAACACGTTCCTTAGAAGAGCATGAAACTCTCTCTCTAACCTAACGAGCATTCAATTTCGCGAACTGTGTGAGGAAAAATCGAGAATATTTGTGCTGTGCGTGAGCAACTTCCCCCTCCTTTAACGCTTCCTTCCCTACCTGCCGTCCGTGGCACTGCTTCCCACGGTAATAGATACCCCTTACACTTAGTCAAAAACTCAGAGAAGCGAGATGTGTAACTACACCCATGAATTGTAATCTGATATTTTTTCTCGATGAAGGAATTGGGGTAAAGACTACCCAGAAACACCTGCGGGGATATCGGGTTTCTCTACGGAACTGGAGACTTAGGAAAGAGTGGACGAGGGAAAAAATGGTCCGTCACATGATCCGTAGCAGAGAGGAGTCCTCGTACTTATAATTAGTAGTTCCTCTAAATATAGAGATATATACGCACTTGCAGTTGCCACCGTGGTCTCTTCTCACGAGGGAGATTCACGTCGTCGCATTTGACGTAATCGTGGGACATGAGAGAGAGTGAAGAGACGAGACCAGCGCCCCAGCCCATGCCGGCTGCTTCGTGATATATGCGAGCGTTGTTGTGGGAACCCGGAAGCTAAGGGCCAGTGGCGCAACTAGGAATATATGCTTCTGTGGGGGGGGGGGGTTGGGACCTCCCCCTCTGGCAACCGGGGGTCCGGGAAATTTTTTGAAAAATTACATGCTTGGTAATACATTTTACATAATTTTGGCTCAAAAAAATTAACTTTAAGCAGACGCAGTTATTATATGTCAAAACTAGACAATATTTCTGCATTTTTTTAAAATTTCTCTGAGGCTTTGTTGGGAATCTATTCCCACATCCCCCCTCGATTGTTACGCCACTGCTCAGAGCCCACACAGTCCTCTGAATGACAGTTATCTACCAGGGGCGGATCCAGGATTTCTTTCTGGGAGGGGCACAAGCAAGGCCGTATCTATGATTTTGTTCAGGGGGGGGGGGGGGCACAAGGATACCTCGTTATACAAAACGAACAAAATGATAATGGGACCGTATTAAAAATCTAGCATATTTTTAAGGGTCTGGATCCGCCTATGTTATCTACTGTATTCTCTCATAGGGTTACGAGAATTATGAACTGTGTAGCATATTATTGACAATTTAGAGGACCCTGAGCTCGGGGCCCTCGGCGATCGCCGACCTGCTGACCTAGCATGACCGCCCCTGGTGCCGATGCATTTCTTCCTGTGCAATCCCTTTTGTATCTATGGCATAACCAGCTTTACTTGCTCTTTTTAAGTATTTTCTCTTCAGATATGCGATCATAACTTCCACAACAAGGAGGGTTAATAAATAGAGTATTTATAGCAGTATATTTTATCCTACGATAATGTAGTTTTCCAACCTCGGAATTCGTTAGAGATGAAAAGAAGTACGGTTAAAATTCATTCTATGATTCATATAGAGAATGTTTCTTTAAGGGAGCAAGGCATGGACGTTGTCAGCAGCTGAAAAGTTAAACAAAAACATAAAAGAAAAAAAGCGAAAGAAAAGCAGAAAAAAAGAGTGAGCATTCCAAATGCGTTTCTACCGGAGAGAGATAAAGATAAAATGGATCGACCCAGTAATTAATGACTAATGAGGTAGTGCTAAGAAGAGTGCGAGAAAAGAAGTCTTCTAAAATTCCTAAGAAGAATACGCGGGATAGCGTAGTTGGTCACATTATTAGACTTGATGGCTTGATGAAAACAATCGTAGATGGACAGGTGGAAGGGATTTTTTAAATAAATAAAAGATCGTAGCACTTTTCCTCAAGATTTTTTAATGCGTACAACGCGTTTCGGCTGAGTACAAGCCAGACGATGGCTCAGTGTGCCGAAATGCGTTGTACGCATTAAAAAATCTTGTTGAAAAGTGCTACGATCATTCATTTATTTAGATATATCTAACTTCCACCAATTGAAGCCTGAATCTGTTGAACTTATTAGGTGGAAGGGAAGGTGGAGTAGGTCAAGGGACTGCGCCGAATAAGTTGCATAGGACAGGTCATTAAGGATGTAAAGAGAAGGAATACGTTCGCATAAAAAAGATTGCATACAGGAGAGCGGAATGGAGAGATGCGTCAAGCCAATCTTACGATTATTGACTTATGATAATAATTACACCTATTTTTCTTAATTATTTCAGTTATTTCGATAGAATAACCAATTTTCTCCTGGCATTAGCAACGGCAACCACATCCACGTATTCTTCCATTGGACTGTGGTTCAGTGAAGTGGCTCACCTGCTTTAACATTATCAACATGAATAGGGCCTTAAGCTGCTAGCGCTGACAATGAGATAAGAACGGATTTGGAGTCGGTAAAATCAACGATTTTGATCCTCTTGGACAATGATGGATAGTTTTTTTGCTCGACGCCAAAAACTGTGTAGAAGCTTCCTAGACGCAAATGTTTTTATTTCTCGTTCATTAAGGGAACGGTCGTAACCCAAAGTTTCTCTATACTTCCCCATAATCACTGGCGATACTTAAAATAAAAAAAACTCGCCGTGACAAAACTATGCATCGCTAAGTTTCATCCTTAAAAATAATTTTTATATCAATGCAGTCATGGAATACATTTTCGGACTTTATTTCATTCAGGACATTTAGATATAGGTAGAGGTCCGTGAAAGTGGTTTTATTTTAGGATAAAATTCGTTTTAAAACCATGTCATTTCGGTGTTATAGAAAATCTTGGCGGTGTTATTTTAATGCAACAATTTTCCCATGTTTATAGGCGTTTTATTATTTTATGCTACACGTTTCATGAATACTTATACTTTCATTAAGCATTTTACATAACTTTTAACACACTTTCGATTGTACAAAATTTCTGGCAAAACTAAATGAAAGAAATGGTTCAACATCTATTGTTGAAGGTATATGAATGGTTCAAGTATGTAGTCTTGGTGAATACGATCGGCAAACAGCAAAGTCCCACTACCTAATATGTGTATACTTCGAGAGCCATTCCAGAATTTTTGGATTGTCAAGTTTCTCTACACTAAATAAAGCCTTTAAAAATGCTTCAGTGGCAATGTGGGTTTAAAAATGCTCGTTAAATGCAATTTATAAATGCTCGTTAGGCAATGCGGGCGGCCACACAAGGGGGAACCCAATTTCGTGGAACCCATTAAAATGTTTCAGCGAATACAGTCTTTTCTGCTCTAAATAAACACACACACTTGTTCACGTTTTGAACGCCGATCTTTGGTCCAACACTAATGAATGCAAACCTATTTATAACAGAAAACATGGATAATCTGTAAAGGTAGAAATGTTCCACCAAAGCGGAAATTTGTTTGTAAATAAATGGGACGAACATGCTGTTGTATAGTATTCAAGAAAGAAATCCATGGGTGAATAAATGTATTGCCGAAACATATCAATTTGTTTGGTCCACTGTCATGTCGATTCAGGTATCTGAATATACTTATGCTGACATTTATGCTCTATGAAAATTTTAGGTATGTACTTGAAAACCAAGGAGACGCCATGCATAAATTTAGATTGGAAAAGATAGGAGCATATTTATTTCAATTTAGACTTTTATTTGCTGCGGATTAGTTCTCACAACGGGGATAACGGGTACTCCTGTTGTTCGGCAAATGATTATTTTTATTCGTTCATTTGCCTTCGCTCTTTGGGAAATACGTTGTATCTCTCTCTCTCTTTCGTAACTATAGCATTGGAGTTATATTTTGTCTAGCGGATTGGTACAAGAATTCCTTTTTCCCCAAAGTAATAAAGGGCTTCAAGACATACTCGGTCGAACTCAGCCAGACTAATCTATCTTAATGTGCATCTATATCGAATTTTATTCTCGTACAGTTTAACGGCTGGTGTCCCAACACTCCCTGCCACCCGCCCATTGAGGTGGCTTGCAAGTAGTGTTGCCGCGAGACGAGACGAGACGAGACTTTCGCCAGTCTCGTCTCAGTCTCGTTTCCTGACCTCTGGTATCGTCTCAAGTCTCGTCTCGTGAACCCCAGTCTCGTCTCGGTCTCGAGTCTCGGGCGAGACTCTCGTCTCGTCTCGTTTCCCCCACAGTACATTTAGCGTCGTTTCCATGCGTTAGCGTGCTTAATCGCTTAATCGATAGTCTTAGAAATAGGAAAGCCATTAATATAAATTGCAAGCACATATTTATCTGGACACCAATTGCATCAAACTGGTGCTAAAATCATTGATTTTATTGATAATCAATGAATAAAATAGTAACATAAAACGAAAAATGTCTAAAAATGGAATGTAGACATAATCCTAATCGATCACCAGAAAATTTCAAAAAAATATATTATCTTAAACATTGTTTGAAATTGATTATTATTAATACGTACTTACAATTTTCAGCGTCGTTTACTTTTGCCTGCTCCCTGTATGCCGTGTCTAGTAGTTCAAAAGTCTGTGGGGTTTCTCAAAACCCAGGTTCCTGGGCAGTTTTACATCTGTATCTTGTCTCGTATCTCTCTATGTTTATCTCACTCACTGCACACTTTCTTCTTTCAACCCTATATGTTTCAATATATGCGTTTTGTTGAGCAAATTATGCCGTCTGGTCGATCGAGCACATTCCGTATCGGTATCCGAGAGCCGTCCTTTGTGCTGTTATAAATTATGTCCTGCTATAATTTTGTTCTCTATGATTCAAATATTCACTAATAGGCGAAATGTTATAGTGAAAGCGCATTTTTTTGCTTTGGAATTTTCTTTGTAAGTTTTAAAGAAACTATGCCACGTAGCGGTTTGTCTCAGTCACTATAATTGTAATTATTTCATCATCGAAAAATAACTCCAATTCCAAGGATCCTTTTTACACGAATAGGCGATATTTCTTTTCAACTAAATCACACGCAAAGGTTAGAGGCGCGTCTTCACAGCCGATCTCTTCCCAATTATTTTCTTGAAAATTCACCGAAAAATAAGATGTTATAAATCTTCGAACCTGGAGTAAAAGGAGTATCCAGTTGAAACTTCTGAAGTGGTATCATAACATTCTGCACTCTTTTATTCCCGAAAGTCAAGCACACTCTGATCGGACCACTCACGAGAGCTAGAAGGCTTGGTTAGTAGAAGGGGTTCAGATACGGAAGGGGCCCAAGGCCGAAAAAAATAAAACCACCAAAGCAAACGTAAGCATGAAAAAACTCCAACCCTCAGCTTCCAACGTCATAAATAAGATACCATATGCTGGCAGGTCTTCGAGGCTCCGAGAACTATTGAGTGACAATGCCTGGACGGTCCAAGCCTTCACTATCATTGCCACGAAGAAAGAGAAAGGAAAAGATGAGACAGAAGATGAGATGATAATGAACCACAGAGGAAGGCATTCAGCGTCCCCACATTGAACATACAATCGCTAAGAAAGCACATAAATCGGAGCGTAAGTGGTGGACTATCTTTCATGGGCGTCCACCAGTCGCCGCTCCTAGAGGAAGCATCCTGGCATCAGCTGGAAAAAATATTCTAAAAAAAGTCGACCACACAAACAGAGGAATTAAGAGGCACAGACCGAAATCAGGCAGATATGCCTCACATATATACTCACTGAAAGTACATATATGGAAGATTAAGAGATAGGAATACCTAATGAAACTTTCAAACTCATACAGTGTGTCTTTCACGCTTGAAGCATGGCATTCAGAAGACGCAGACGCACGCTAAGGGATCGACCACATTTAAAGTCACGCTAGAGGAGTTAAATAGCAATAATAGTACTCCCTCGTTTGTACCACCGAAAAAATACCGGTATACTGGTACATTCATAACTTATAAAATTTGTTAATAAGTTGAAAATAAACGTTCGTATTAATGTATTATAATTATCCGGTGTTTCCGAAAATTAGATTATTATACGGGACGATTACACTGAAAAAGTCATTCACAGGCATTTATATGAAAACCCATCGGAAAACTTCATCGGAGGCTCGATTATCGAATTGTTGAACGGTGATAGCGATGTAGTTGTCAAAGGCAACTTTATACAAACGATTTCGGGGCATACGTTTTAATTTTTGGTGTTTTCCTAGCGAATGATAAATTTGAAGATCTCTCAGACAAGAAAAAGATACTGTCAGTAGAACGTCTTCTTATTCAAACACCCGACGGTGGCATTCCGACACAAACTTTGGCTACTTATACAACAACCACTCACTTGGTGTCCGAGAAAGCTTTTGTCATTTTAATTTCTGCTGTATTTATGTGTGTAAAAATATTTTTACACTTGTCTCACGTGAAGACATTGTAGTTTTTACATTTCTAGAATCGGAATTAGTTATGCCTAAAATACTGCGATCGAATAAAATTAGATGTGTAGGTCACATTTATATTTAGTTTAGAAAAATATATACATTGTACGGTTCAATAACATTGAAATTCTTGCCTTCCCTGGCTAAAAAAATCTGAAATGGCCATAGTGATAAACAGTCAAAACAGTCAAGCATGTAGCCATAGTCAAAACACGTAATCATTTTGAACAGGATATTTGGCTGAAATTCTCGTAAAATGACTTTGCAAGTCATATTTAATTCGAATATTTTCATTTATAATTGATACTATATTTATCTCTGTGCATCGCGGTGCGGCCAACAGCAGCCTCCTGCCCGCCGCCACAGGCTTTTCCAGGATTATTACAAGTGTGGCATAACTGTGTACGACACATTTTTTCACCGCCAATTTTAAAAATTTATTAAAATTGTAAAAAATTTAAGAACAAATTTCTCTCCATTTTCTTATCAAAGTTCAATCGATCAAAGTTCTTACAATATGCAATATATTGAAATATTTTTGCTGACAGCCGCGCGAGCCACATTGTTTTGCAATTACATGCGGATCAAATGTTTCCGGACATGGCCTTAGAGGTCCAATAGAGTAATGAGATAGCAATACACGAAGATACTAATACCACCTCGAAATACACTCTACCAATTATGAACCGATTCGAATTTTTTCTCCCAGAAAAGATAAAATGCTGAGGCACGACTTTCATTTTCTCCGAGTATCTTCAAATGAGTGAGATAAAAAATTGAGGATACCATGACTCTTCAGCTTACTGAGATTTTAGTGCCGATGACAGCACCACAGACTTCATAGTTAAGAAAAAAATGAAGTTGGCAGGATCTTAGAGGAGTTCAGCTTGAATAACTATATATGAATTTTATGAATATAATTATAAACACGTTTATGTCTCTCATGAAATTCACTAATTGTAAAAATTTTAGAATTTTAATATATTTTTCCTACTTAATGTATAACTTGGAGTTAGCATGGCGTGTGAAAACCTTTCACCATTGGAGTTGAAGCGATCGAAATAGAGGTAATTTAGGATTCCTCTCAGCTGTAATAAAAATTATACTGTCGTTGCCATCTTAGGAAAAATTTAGAAATGAAGGGCGCAGTAATATGTATTACTGAAGTAATATAAACGTGAATTTTGTGATGGATTGCTAAAAAAACGGTAGAAAGAAGAAGGAAACAGCAATTTACGAAAGTCGTACACGATTTCTGGCGTTCTCGTAACTATCTATTATGTTGTGCGGTATTGCTTACCGACGCGGAATAAGTCTCGTCATGCGTCCTAATTTTATATTTGTATAATGCAGTCTTTTGTTTACGATACACCGATGCTTTCACAAGTGCAGAATGAAGAAAGACCTTGGAGCCCTGAAGAAATCAAGAGGAAATAAATGCAGGAAATACCCAAAGCAAAAGATACCGAGCAAGGGGCTGACCACCCAACGTAACACATTTTTGTAACACAATGCTGTTGCTCTCGAGAGTTTAGCCCGAACTTATTTACATTAAAATAAGGCTCCAATTTTCCAAATGAATTATCCCGGGAAACAAGGAAAAGTAGTCAGCCATTAACACTCCCTTACTTTGCTCCATAAGTGTCGCTCATGCATTCAGAAATTGGTTTTTCAGCAAATATTCTAGTTTATAATTTGATCATCTATCGAAAAGTTATTATTCAGCTGTATTTAAAATATAATGCTTAAGAAAAACGTAAAATTTATTTCGTCCTAACTGAAGGATATAGTTTTAGGCATAAAACTATACCAAATATCAATTAAGGACGTGTATCTAAATTTCGAGACTTTCGAGAGTCTCGTGGAGGTAGTATCGTCTCGTCTCGTCAAAAGGTGGTCTCGTCTCGAGTCTCGTCTCGAATTCTACCCTACGGTCTCGTCTCGTTTTCGAGACGAGACTCGAGACGAGACGAGAAAGTCTCGAGTCTCGCGGCAACACTACTTGCAAGTCATTGCGCAGATCTCGAAGGCCCTCGTGAAGGTAGTCGGGCATTGAGCGGCGCTTACTAACATTACGTAGGTGTGACCATGGTGTGACGCGGAGGGCTATCTCCAGTGTCGGTGCACGCCTTAGTTGAGGGGCAATCCTTCCTTCCCCTCCCTTTCCTCACACCCAGCCCCCGGCTTCTCCCTACCTCTCCCCTGCTGGCTCATGCGACCCTTACTGTCCGATTAGTTCGTCATTTTCACCGCTGGCGCTACTTGTGCACTCGTCCGACGTCAGCCTTGCGATTGCATGGGAAGTAATGCGTCTTGGTGATTCATTGCGATAAACCACGTTTTTTTACAGTCTTTTCCTGCAACGGAGGCCAGTTTTACTTATGGTATATCGTTGATCGAGTGTTTAGGAGTTGGAAAAACTCTCTATTTCGGTTTAAAAGGAAAATGGTGGGCAAAAGATGTATCGTGCCAGGTTGTATGTACCTCTGGGTATGACTCTAACTTAGAAAAGGTGCATATCTTTTTGGTGTCAAGGGAAGAAAGACTACGAGCTGAGTGGCAGAGGTGCATTCCTCGTGATAATTTTATCGTCAAGTATCCGCAAGTTGTTTGTGAAAAACACTTTATTGAATCCGATATTCTTCGTGAGAAGATTATCACGGACAACGAGGGAAACGTCGCACAGTGGTCCGGATCGCGAAAAAGTCAGACAAAAATCAGATTTTTGTTGGATGTCTTGAAAAATTGCTCCCTACATGTTATTTGGCGAGCTATTTTCATTTCTGCAGTTATTTTTACGAAAAAACTATTATTTCATGCGATATCGTGGAACTTTAACTTATTAACTGGCTAATTGTAACGCTGACTGCATAGATAAACGGTAATCATGATAAAATATGAAAATAAATGATAATTAGTTGTATAGAATGAGTTAATATTCTTTCAAATTAGTCAATAAAAAAAAACGGCTAAAAGTAGGGTTTTTTGGTGCATTGACTTACGTTAAAGAGGTACGATTTCCAGATTTCGAGAGATTCTTCTGTATGGACTAAAAAGTAATTAATAAATTAGTGTCAAAATAGTATTTAAGTGAATCTTTTATTCTCATAAAAGCATGGTTAATTCCTCATAAATTTACAATTATGTATTATAATTGTTCAGCATCAGATTCTTCTGAATCCCACCCATCCTCCTCTTCTCATTCACTCGAAGAATTTTGAGACTCTTACAAGACCAAGAGATCACGAACCTCCTGCGGAAGATATTTAAGGCCCTGGCATTTGTTTAGTTCAGTTCCTAATGTGCTAATAAAAGGATCCGATATTAGGATCAGTCTCCGGAAAATATCCTCATTAGTATGAAGTCGAGATATTTTTATCGCGTGATGCTCGCGATATATTCTAATGTCTTTATTGCGAGATTCCTGGGCCTCCTCCGACAGTTCTCCAATACGAAGAAGAGCCGACTCGATGTCATCTGCACCACTTTGTGCACAGTGGGTGGCATGTAAAACCAACCATAATGTCTCACAAAATTTTCCGCTGTATCCATACAGAACTTTTTAAATTTTACTGAATCAATCAAAAATCCGCAAGACAAAGACCTTAAAATTGTTGAGAAGTGAAAGATTAACTCTTCCTCTACTCCTGAAAATTAATTAACTATGTTATATCATGTGAAAAATACTGCATAAAGCAATAATAAAAAGATGTTATATTGCAACAATGAAAAGAAAGCATTCAAAAATATTGACCCTCGCCAGTAGGCTCAGCCGATAGGCGAGAATTTTTGAAAAAGCCCCTAGCTGAGTTTTCATCACTGGATGTACCATATTTTGGCTTCGGCACATCAACTAAAAGGCCCATTCTCTTTTTAAATTCGTAGGTACCAATTAAAAAATAAGACTACTAGGACAATATCCCAGGGGACCCCATATCACCATTAGAATACAAGGAAAATACGAACCTGAGGTGCTTTGAAGGTTGCGAAATGCAATATCAGGAAAATCAACAATTTTGTCCAACCAAGTGCAATTCCGCTTCAAGTGCGATTTAAAAAATATGGCAAATGCTGGAATGCCAGCGAAATTATTCTTAGTGATATCCTCGAAAGGAACGACCTCTCCTTCCCGTGCAGTGAGCATCGAGAAATGATGCTTGCTGCCATCATTTTCCAGTTTTTGAATTTAAGGATGAGGCAAGCTGCACGGGTGGAGAATGCCGAGGTTGGCCGAGAGTATGCCTCCAGAAGGAGGAACTTAAAGTTTTTGAAAAAATAAATGCTATTCATTTTAGCCTTGTAGAAATATCTTTTTTGATCGTTCACACCATTATATTGTTTAACCATTCCTTTGCTTGTAGTGCTTGTAAGTATAAGTATGCCGTGTGTTGCTTTCCAGATGCTGAATCTACAATTACAGTTATCATAAGGATTAATATTTTCAGTTTTTAGGAATTCATATTGGTATCTATCCAAGGAATGGAGCAGCTAATACAGCACTGGCGAAACAATGGGGGAGGCGTGAGGAGATAGATAGGAAAAAAATTAATGAAAAGTAGAAAAAAAGATGATTTTCGGTGGGTATTGGAAAAGAAAATTAATTGGCCTGAGCTATGGAACTCGAGAGGTAAATATTCGGTCTTAAGTTTTACTGTTGAGAGGACTTACTTAGCAGTTACACTTGTTACAAATAATGTGAAAGCTGTAGCGGCAAAGTTACGCGAAAGCTTTTTGGCTAGGTCGGCACTCGTTTCTCCTCAACTATCTAGGAATAGTAAAGAGAGATTGCCATTGCTTCTTTATTGCCGCTTCATTTACTAAGTTTTCAGCCTAATACTATGCTATTGAGTACCTTACCGATATTCTCCGTTAACACTTCGCAGTTTTGCTTCCATTGCAAGGTAATTTCGACCGATGTCCTTTTCAGGTGGGTATATTATCTTCACACCATCGTCCTATTTGTCTCAAATGGCTCGCGGAAATGGAATCTACAAAAAACACACCTTTATTATTTATCCCCGTGGGATTAAGCATTCAAACACCCGATTTCGTAGACTATTTTATGACCGTTTACGGAAGCTACTGCACCAGTTTTCACGAATAAAGCTATTTTATATTCTTTAAAACTGAAGCGCGTAAGAGTGAGTACATGCGCGAAGCACGGCTTACAAAATTTTATAAATATAGTCCATCAAGTTACCTCACAGCCATATCAACCCATGTAATACGCCCGGAACGACCGGACGAGTGTACTGCTAGCGCTTGACGGCCGGTATGGGAACTAATCGGACAGTAAGGGAACGTACAGTGGAGCCGCGGATGCCGGGGGCTGCTCACACCATAAGACTTAGACCATATAAGAACTAGACCCGCCATTCCCCACCCCTACCCATGTCTCGCCGTGTGGCCAACATCTCCCCTCCGCTCCCTTCCTTCCCCTCCCACTTTTAAAGGGGCGTGACGTAACGGTTGGGACGCTCATCGTCGTAGCGCATGGCTACGAATGGGGATTCACTGTATCACTGCGGTATTTTGACCATTTTCTTCGCGATTTTTCAACTAAAAGTACTAATATATATTGCGTTATGTACGAGAAGTATTCTCTCAGCCATGGTTGGATTGGTGAATTTACAATTAATGAACAGGGGCATTTTTCGTCATTGGCAGCGACGAAAAAATATTGTGGCAGTAAAATGAAGACAAAGCCCTTTGTAAACTTCCGCAGATTTTTTTCTTATCTCGTTAGCGATCTAGCATCATTCGGAACATCGTTATAAAAACATGAAATCTTGCACAAAAGTTGTAAACGGGGGAATTTTCGAGAGGAAAAGGGTCATGGTGTAAAGAATTTGCCGGTCGTCCACGAAGTAACGCGGCAACGCCTTCGCATATAGTAATTTTTAAACGGTCAATTATGCGATGCAAATTGAGCTGCGCGCTAGCGCTACTTAAAAGGGATGTCAACAAATCAGCATTCATATTATTTAGGTAAGTAATTTAGTTATTTCATAAATGCATAATTTTTTACTTAGCAGACAGCTCTCGTGTTATATATATTTTGCGATGGTGGAAAAAGGTCTAGCCGGCTTTGCAAGTGACACCTACGATTTACGTACGCTACGGAAAATTCTGGGAATAAATAATACCTATTAACATATTTATAATTAGAAAGAAAGAGGATTGGATTAAAATAATTTTAAAAATAAATTTGCTTTATAACAATCAATTATATTTAATATATTGAATAACTTATTAAATATTTTTATGTAATTTTGTACGTATGTACTTACAGAGTTTTCAATTAAATTCTTTAAACAATTTACAACATAATTTAATTTTTTATATTCTTGTCACAATACGTAAAAAAGAGGATGTGGATTCAAAGATCATCTAAGAAGTGAATCTCATTTTATTAAAAAAAATCCAGACGCGATTACTCTGTCAAATGTGTGAAATGTAACGGATAAATTTCTATTTTTCACGGCAGTATGATATTTCGAAGCACTTGGAGACGCAAGACCATAAAAGATATTTAAATACTGCTCTATCTTCCTCCAAAATACAGAAATTTTAAGTAAAAACAATTTATGAAAACGAAGAAAAGAAACTAGCATTAGCAGAAGGATGTATTTCCATTCTATTTTTTATAGTCATTCCTTCAGATCTAAGGTCTGTACATCAAAAGTTATCAAATCGGTTTTGCAGCGCACATGATACATAAGGCCGTTCAAACAGCTGCTGTTTTGTTGCCCGCAGATGTGGAAAATATTGTCATTAAAATATATTTCTATTTCTACATTACACTGTGCGTCTTCAAATGCTGAACGAATTTTGTGAAAATGCGGAAGTCGCATGTATAAGAAAATACTTGGTTACAGTAAAACGCGCTAGTTACCTCTTTCGTCAGCTGTAGATAGAATTTTTAAATTATACCACACCATGAATTCCTACTTTCTATATCAGGCTTAATGTCCTAGAATTGTAGAAGAGAGTTTTGAAAAAGAATCCTCAAATTTAGCTAGAGTTTAAAAACAATCACCTTTTTTTAAATGCTATTGAAGTTATTGAGGGAGATAAAATTTGGTAATCGAAGTAGCGAATGAAGTTTAAAATATCTGAATCAAAAGCGGTCAGAAAGTCAAAGCGGTCGACTAAAATCTCTATCACCTTTGACCCCCATTATGACTTTCGGAGGTCAAAATAAATTGTTGCACGGATGAATGAACTGCGTAACCGACTTTGGGACCCTTCAAAACCTATGGTTTGACACGTTGGTTGTCATGATGGCCAGACATTTAACTCTATGACCTTTGACCCCCATTGAGACCTCGGTGGTCAACAAATCAACAATACGGATCTATTAACTGAAAAATCGACTTTGGCACCCTTGAAAACATATGGTTCGAAACCTGGGTGTCACGATGGCCGGACGTTTACCTCTACGGCCTTTGACCTCCGTATTAACCTTGGAGGTCAATTAGTGAATAATACGGGTATTTGGACAATATCAATGACTTGGGTGCCCTATAAAATCCATGGATCGACACCTTTGTTGGTATGCTATTCTTTTTGCCACCCTTATGACCTTGACGGTGACCTTACTGGGTCAACGGTTGAATTTTCGTAAATTTAAGTGTTTTTTTCGGGTTTCTTGTGTCCGAAAACCCAAGAATTGACATTTTTGGTCAATGATATTTAGACATTTTTCAATCTCGATTTTTTACATTAAAACCACATAAGGCAAATTAAAATTTTTGGTTTGGACCCACATTGCGAGGTCAAAAGGTCAAAATTGTAAAAATTTTCCTTAAACTCAACAAAACTTAGGACCTTTCCCCATAAGTGTGCCAATTTTTATGAATATTGCTCGATGCAAAGTTACTAAAATTACGGGTCAAAAATGACACACGACCGTTGGGACAGTCTTAATATTCATTTTCTAGGAATGTCACCGTTAGGTTAATCTACTAGTAATAAGGAATATTTCAAAAATAATTTTGCCTTTTTATGGACCCCTCCCTTCACCCTTTGTGAAATATCGTGGGATTTTGCTCCACGCCTTCTTTTTAATCTCACGTAGGACTTTTCAAAATGCGTATTTTCAGTGTAAATACGTTAATCTAGGCTTCATTGTACTGGGCTTATAAATAAAACGATTTGTTTAATTATTTTTATTGAAGATTACCGAGATCGCAATAAACTGGTTTTTGCGGAAAAAATTACGAGATACTTGCCAGGACCCCTTCTTTTTACCTAGAGGGGGTGAAAAGGTATGGTCTAGGGGGAGGAAAGCCATGGTCTAGGGGGGCAAGCCAAGTTGAGACATTTTAGCATGGAAAAGATGAATGAAGAACATTATAACAGCGCTTTATTAGTTTATGAGATCATTTCCTTGAAAAAATAGTTTTATTTCAGTTACTTAACTTATACTAATACATATCATTTTTCGTTGGTTTGAAGAAAATTTGTTGAATACTTTCGTTCCAATTCAGTACTGATTTTGCTTAAAGAATTTTGCGATTTTTGCTTCTAGGGGGACAGCTGCTCCCCCTGGCCTTCGCTGGGTACGCCCATGTTTACATATGACATTCTTAATCAATTTATTTAATACGATCGCTTCTAGCTTTATCTTGATTTATTTAGCTTCTTGCGCACAGTCAAGGCTATAAAATGCCTTAGTTCATCGTAAAAATATATTTATTAAGTGTATAATCATTTTGCGTGCCCAATATCGTCACTTTTCGGCGACTTTGCAGCGAATGAGCGTTAAAATATCTCAAGCGCACATACGGAATATCGTCTGCAGTCCCAACCGTGACGTCACGCTCCCTCATCCCACTCACTTCCCCGCCGTGCGATGTTGGCCACAGCGTTCCGCCCGAATGGCACGTCTACTTACTTAAATGGTCTAAGCCATAAGATCAAAACATACGTACCTCCGTATGCGCACGTGTTGTGGCCAGCGCATGCGCGTGTTGCGGTGGGGGGAGTACAGAGGGGACGTCTCACTCCCCTCTCTCATGTCGGCCTCTCACGTGTTGGGCTGCGTGACAGAGGCCGCTACGGAGGACTTCGTTAACGGTCAGTGTGACAGCGGATAGCAGACCAAGAGCACGTACTTAGCTATCAATCATTTTTCGGACCTTTTCTGGTCTCAGCATCAGGAGAGACTACATTTTTGAGGCACATGGGCCACTGACTGACAACAGGGGGCCAACAAGCACAGACATACAGGTGAGTAAATGATCTTCCTTCTTGGATCGTTCTCATTTCTTCGTCTTGGTTCGTTCCTGCAGCGCATATTTCGTCTCGAATGAAATCAGTTGTTGTTAATTTATTTTACTATGGAAGGGATGCGGGAGACCAGACCTCTTATTTCTTCCCCCCTCCCTCCCTACTCCATCCCTTTCATGCTCTCGTGGAGAAACATGTGCAAATCTTAGGCATCCGTTCCCGTATATTAGGACTTCGATTCGAATCAAGTGGAAGAATTTATTAGTCTGATCCCTTTTTCTATAATTTCAGGCTTTTATCTGTGCATTTGTCAATTCAGCATTTTCAGTTTCATACTCTTGACAGAGCTTGCGGTCTGTTGGCAAAAGTTAAGACACTGTATGTCGCTGGGATGGGTTCTCCTCTCTGCGTGTTTCAGTCACATGTCCATGATCTGCTGGCGATGGAAACTTAACTCCATTGACTTTTTTAATCGATGGCTCGTGCATTCTGGTCCACTCTTTAATAATAAAATTCAGTCATAGAGATGCGAGTGACGAAACGTTACTTGCTACTTATGCAGCCTGAGCCTTATATAGCGGTTCGAACTTGTGTGAACTAAGTAAACACTCTTCGATGGTGTAGCCGTTTCAAATTACTCGTTACAGTCTCATTGTTATTGTATAGAAACGAATGAGGTACTAATTGCGAGGTTTGAATTGGCGTTTAAGTGAGCGATGCTTTTGCCAGCAAAGTGGAAACACTTGCCTTTCAAAATCAAAGTATGAGTAGACAGTATAATGTGGAATGTTAAAGTATTACGACAAATTGAGCTAGATTATGGGGTTTCCTTAATTTTTGATCTCGGAAGTTCGAACATTTTTTCACATATCCCATATCATTGTTATTACTGCTTCAGTAATAAGAATTGTTGAAGATAGTTTATATTTAAGGTTCTCATTCAATTTTGGGTACGTATGCGATAATTCTGCAGCTCATGAAATACAGTATCATAGCTTAATTTAACACACGTTCGTAAATCAGGAGACTCGCTGCAGCGTACTTTTGTAACACTAGAACTTCAATAGAACAAATTTATTTTAAAATAGTCACGAGATAACGTTATATTATGCTGCTGCCCATATGAATTAAATTTGCCTCCAAGCTCGCTGATTGGTCCATTCCCTTGCAACGGATCCGGAAAAATCGGCATGAAATTTCGCCCGTCACCAGTGTTTCCGGATCCCGATGGTAAGGTAGCAGTTCAGAAAACCCATGTTCGAATCACATGGAGAGCGATTTATTTTAAGTCGGCAGAAGACCATAAAAAACAAGATGTCCTACCAATTCTCTCTCTAACACTGGTATCACTTCGTAACTTCATTTTTTTATTGTAAGAATTCATTTTTTTGCCCACGGAAATTGCTACCTACTTCTTATAAAATTTTTATTCAATGAGCCTGGGAAAAATTTAGTATGCTTCTATGTCAAATTTCTTACATTTTCCTGAGTAGTTGCGATCATTGCGGTTGCCTTTCGATCAGTTTCTTTCTATAAAAGGTCTTAATATTTACTATTTCTTTTTCGCCATATTTAGCCTGCTATGTTTTCTAATTAATTATCAGTGATTTACTCTCTGTTATTATCAGATTTTTTCTTTCTAGAAAGAGGATTTTTAAGATAGTGACATAGAAAAACAGGAACCCAGCAGGTATTCTTACTTGTGAGTTAGACGCCCGCGGTCCTTAGCGTATCTGCAATAGGGTAGTATCCTTCGTCAAAGAAAACGAAAGGCATTGATTGCGATTCGTTACCCACCATTAGTGTATTCATAGCATACAAATTATTTGGTTTTAGAAATTACAGTTTGGACGAATGTTAATGGCCAATTTTAACCTCATTTGAAAACAGCCGGATTGGCGCCCATGCGATGCCAATCCACGTGACGTCACAGGGACCTAGATTCTATACGGGTAGATAAGGGTTTTACATCGTCTGAGATTACCAATGCATGCATGATGCACAAAGGTCAGGGAAACATTTCTTAATAATACTTATTTAAGCCAAGCGCTACCTGCTAGCGGGATTCTCTGCTATGTACCTTCTAGCAGCCTGCGTCGTAGCGGTGCTCATAGCCTCCCACCAAGGTGGCCTCACACGGCCGCAGCCGGAGTCAGAATGAAGTCACACGAGGTTTTCCCAGCATTCATACTTAGCCGTCGCGTTTTCGCGCGCTTGAAAAGTTTCTCTTTTCATTTAATCGCAAAAAATACATATCGTCATTTAAAAATCTTTAAGCGTGAAATGCGTTCTGCAGGAGTAATTTTCTCTCGATTTAAGCTTCAAAAATTAATAGGAAGCCACTCTATTCCTAATAGAGGCTTCTCTCGATCCGTATTTTGAAAGTTCTACGTTATAAGACGTAACCATCGTCACGAACTTCGATATTAAACCAGTCTGCGAGTGAGCCAAGAGCAAATTTAATCAAAATGGTCAATGGCATAATATTCACCGATTTCGCTTCATTCTTCCATATTGTATTTGCGCTACGTCCAGTCAATGTTACGAAAATGATTTTCCTGAAATTATATGAAATCATGGTACTGTAGTTCATGTGCTCCACCTTTAATGTGTACTTTGACCCTTCACGTATACCTGATATAATTCCATGAACTTACGCAGTAATGAGCTCCTGAAAAAAGGTGTTACTAGTGATGATTCTGATACTGTTTAAAATAAGGAGGCACATTTTTCGATCCGTCGCTGCTTTTCGAACTATTGCTGCGAAAAATCTACGAGCTCAACCATTTCTGAGATAAGTTGATCACGTCACGGACTCAAGCTGAGCGGCTCACCTCATCACCTCTTCTCCTCGGTCTCGCGCATCAATCTCACCTGGTTCGGTGAGATTAGCATCGTATTGAGCGATTCTTTCTCTCTAGGAGCGGTTCTTTCTGAGCGATGAAATGAAAATTCACTAGCAATAAGTTGACATAACGAACGCAAGGAAAGTTGGCGGAAATTTTCGCAGTGTTATTATTTAAAGTTATGAGAAAATGGCTTAATGAAGAAGGCGGTATTTTTAAATTTGTCTTTTCGAATTCGTATTTCAAGGCCGTAAATTAATCTTTATATCTTATTTGACGAATTCTATTGGTAAAATGTAATTTTGGGTCTCAGTGAACGACTCCATTACAGTAATATGGGATGTGTTATTACTGTTATAATCATTTCAGGTTTATCCTTAGTTGTAAGGGGAGAAACCTGAGATGATGACGGACTAGACTGGAGAAAATACAATAACTACATTTCCGAGCTGCGGCAGAAGTAGCGTCTCTCCAATCTTCGCCCTAGTTAACGTAATCCTATTTCATATCTTTATGGTCAAGTAAGAGCAAAAACATGAAAAAATAAATGGAATATTGCGGCGATAAATATAGTTAGGAACGCGAGACCACACAATGCTGCTATCACCTCTCACGTAAAAGATATTTTGTGGCATGCATTGTATTTTTTCTTTTTGCAAGAGCTATCATCGTTCAATTATAATGGCAGTATTGTTTTTAATGCCGTGAGGGGAAATTAATCTGTAAAGATCAGTTTTAAGTGCTGTACTTGGCTCAATCACTTTCTCATGCCACTGGCCCCGCTTAAACTTTACCGTTTTAATGTAATTTCTTTTGGTAATTTTAAATAGAATTGTTTAATTTTTCTTTGGAGTAAATCCTGTTTCTACCCTTGTGTCGTTATGTAATGGATACTAATGACCTCTCGTGTACGTGAGTGAGAGATACTCTTATGACCTGTTGTTGCCTACTACTAAAATTTACTTTCAACGGCGGTTTGTTTCATGTTCCCGGGTTTCTCTTTCGGTTAGGATTATTTCATTACATTTTCATCAAAAAATGGTAGTGATGCATTATTGATACTGGTATTTAGAAGGGAGTAGCGAAAAATCAAATGGAGCAATTGAAGAAAAAATAATTTAATGACTGTGGGTCCCATATAATATTATTAGTAAACTAAAGGCGTAATGGACGCCATTTACTGAAAAAATAACCGCCAACTACCGCAACACGGATTGGAGTAGTTTCCAGTATCAAGGAAATCAAAATATATTAATTATGGCTTTTGTCCCATCTAATTGTGCTAATGAAATTAAGATATTCCGAATTACTTAGAAATCAAAGGTCAAATTTATTCTCTATTGTAAAAGCTCAGAATGGTAGCCATAAGAGCTATCGGCCGTATAGCGTCAAACGTTTATGATTCGCATTGCGATGAATAGCCAGTAGTCATAAACTGAACTTATTGGAGCTTTTCAGAAGGGCTGCGTTCGGAGACACGTGTAATTATAATCCCTTATTGAAAATATCCGTGCGTAAAATACTTTCTTCGTTGTAATAAGTAATAAGTACTAATCATATTAAAACATCGTGTGCGAGCGACATAGAATAGTGCTCACAATGCCAATAATGAATCAATATGGAAATTTGTATAAAAGAGAACGCGATAGCAAGAGCTAGTTTGAGGCTGGTTCATTCCAGTGCTTTTTGTAAACATCTTGAAATTATCTATATCATCGCATTGTACATTAAATTCGTTTTTAGTGCATGCATTTTACTGAAGATATAATTTATGATAAATTTCATCATCCACAGTTTTTTCCAGGAAAGATTTATCAGTTTCCTTTCATCATTGGGGCATAACTACTAAAAAAAGTAATAATACCTTTCTACTAATATATCCGACTCTGATATTGTTAGAAAATAGAAATCGGAATGCGGGATGATTCGTCTTTCTCCCCAGTCAACAGCTTAGGTCAAGGGGACTATGTAATATAATATTTGTGGTATGGGCTCTCGTAGAGATTGCATGGCATGGCATGGCATGGCATGCCCAAGGGGAATGGATGGAGGAGGCCCAATTCCATACTATTTTATGTTGATTTCTGTTGCCACTTTGGTCGCATTTTAATTGGTTTTCAAAATGTCACTTTTTAAAAATATCTTACAGTATGGTCTTCGCAAATGCGAGGAATGGCATTGAAGAGTTATGAATTTGATAACCCACATCGTCATGAGTTTAAATTTGGGGTTGACAACCCTAATTGCACCTTATTTCTCCGTGAAACTCGGATCACTTTGTCCGTCAGCGACTTGAGTGGCGATATTAAAAACCTATTAACATGCGCGGTGAGTGACAACACATTTAGAGGCCAACTTGAGGATCCTTCTTTGTAATATTAGTGGGTCAGTCTTTGGGTAGGTCCGTATGGGGACACCATGTACATTTTCTCATATTACGTTATTTTGGCTACTAATAATGGGTTATAACCGTGTATCTTGTAAACATTATCAAGCAATCGCTACTGAGAGTTCGTTAAGCGTTTTCTACTATATCATTCAATATATTTGCTCGTCGCTCAAAGAGCCACAACACCGTCGGAGAAGAGAATAGTTTTACTTTTATTTTGTTCCCTTCGTTATAGTTATTTAAAGTATAGTTATATATTATATAGTTATATAGTTTATATATATATATATATATATATATATATATATATATATATATATATATATAGTTTAGTTATTATAGTTATAATAAAGTTATTAGTTCCCGTTGAAGTGGATAGAATGCACTCGCGTTATCTACCATTTAGTATGAAATGCTATATTGAAGGTCTTTTCGAAACACGTATTTCACGAAACGTATTGCATGAATAGAAAGAAGAAATAATTCGAGATATAAATAAAATTGTAGAATCCGTTGTAATTTGAAATACATACATAGGTATGTACAATTTCATTGGTTAAGCTGGAACCTGACAAGTATATTTAGTTTTTTATAAGGCTTGGACGGGGAAAAGAAATTGAAGGTGATTGAAAGACAAAAGGTAACTTTGGGCCATCAGGAATAATTTTTTCCCACAATTCTCACCGAAAAGTTCTCTCGAAATTGTTCAACTGAATTAGTAAGTTAAACGATGAAGATATTTTTTATTACTTTCCAAGTCTTAAGTCCTTCAGCCTTAAGACATATGAAATTTATTATTACTTGAATAAAAAAACTCGGCTATTTTTTAAGAGTCGGGGGGGGGGGGAAACCTATCAACAGACCCATGATATGGTGACCTCGACTCCCAGGGCCCAACTTGTTATTTGAATGTCAGGACAACCGTAAGGAGGTCGACGAGGCAGTCTGGGTTGTTTCGCTTACAGCTGGTGATAAGACTCGAGAAAAATAAATACTTTGTTACGGAATTTTTTTTTTCAAAAAGGTAAGTAGGTATAGATGGAAATAATGTCAATACCTAGGGAATTGAGTTAAACATTTTTACAATAAGGTACATATCGTTCCTTGGTATTAATAGATGAAGTAGTAATTTGTTGTTCTTATGAAACGGAAAAGTGGGACAATCAATTGAAGCTAAATATTTACTCTCCTTTAGGGAGTAGTAGGAGTAGGCCGATGTATACCTTTTATTGCATAAAAGCTTTGACTTTAATTTAAGCACATAATTAATTCTTGAACATAGAAATATGTAAATAGTACGCGAGGCTCTAAATTCTGAACAATGAATGTGAAAAAAGTCGTTACATAGCTTTCTACATTTTTATTATCCTAAATTATTACGGCCGAAATATTTTTTTAAATAATATACTTTTAAAAAAGTGCGCCAAGTATTTATCCGTTGCTACAAAACTGAATTGAATGTACACAGTACGTTTCATTTGTTTGTTTTAAATCCAAATAGAGGTAATGTGTGAATTTTCATATTTTTTCTCCAAAAGATGAACATATGTCAATTATTGAGATAGCAAGACGGTATATGTCAGGGAAGTAGATTTTAATTAAAATAAAATGGCTCGTTTGATATTTTCTGAATATAAATCCATAATACACACTGAATATCTTCGGGTTTTAGCCGCGTTTAATCATTTTGAGGGTATAGCGGTTTCGCCCTCCTTCCAGAAGGCGTCGTCAGGACCTGATCGACGTCAGAACGGTCAGTGACAGGACCCTGATGACGCCACCTGATAGGCAGGCGAAACTGTTGTCTCCCTAAAATTATTAAACGGGGCCCAAACCCGACGATGACACGGTCATAATATAACCGTGGTCTAAAAAACCGTAACCTAAAAAAAACGTGATGGAGAAATTCATTTTCCGGCGACCTTTATCGATTGTGAATCCCTGGTAACATATTCTCGATCACGAGCTGTCATCTATTTTTTTGCGGCCACAGTCCATCGGTGAGTGACGCAGACTCACCTCGACCGACATCGGTCGCGGAGATTGACTGACGACCGAAATTTGCGACCACAGTTCATCGGTCGTGAGTAACGGAGACTGACTGTTACCGGCATCGGTCGCGATTGACTGACGACCGATTCAGTGGGAGTGATCCCTTCGCCAATCGATCGTTCTTTAGTTTGTAGTAGTTGAAGTATGTTCAAAATTAAATAATCATGCGAAATATAAGAAAATAAGATAAAATAAAAATAGAAAATGTATTCAAAGCGATAAAAAAATTCTTGTTGCAATGGAAAAAATAATAAAATTAATTAGTGTAGAATTAAGTAGTATGTTATTTTCTGCTATCACAAACTACATACTGCCCACAAAACTCAGACAAATGCGTTCCGTAATTATTATAATTAGGGATGGTCGGATCGGATACTTCGGATCCAAATGTCCGCGGATATTGCCCTTCATCGGATACATCGGATCCAAAGTCACGGAAGACATCGTATCTGGATCCGAAATTTCAAATAATAACTTCAGTGAATGCAACGCCCCATAAGGGTGGAATGAGTTCGGATTCTCTCTTCGAATGCACTGTCGCATGCAATTCTTGTCCGACTCATGTACCATTTTGTTTGAAAGCTCTCGCAGAGGTTCGTAGCACAATTTCAGCCATGGAAAATAAAAGGCAAAATACGACTGGCATATAGTGTGACTCTTACCAAGAGTTTGAATAATCATCAGGGGAATCTCAGCGTCGTAGGATAATAACTGCGTCATAAGTAACGACGTCGCAGATTTCAGAAAACCACCCTCGGCCGTCCATCAGCCCATGCCTTTGTTGTTTTTTTTCTGTTTCCGAAATCACACGGACCATAAATCATTGTCTTCTGAGGAAAATATCAAATTACACGAGATCAATTGAAGCGTGTTTCATCCCTACCCCGTCTCACCAACTGGCCTTTTTTTGGCCTACCCTCTTCAATTCTCCGTTTCTAGATGACAAATGCTAGGTGAGTGACTTTCTGGGCCCGGAGATGTCGCGATAGCTTCGACAATTGGATGACATGCACGAGATTTAAAAAAGAATTAGACCGAACGCGACGCATTCCTGACGATATATTTGTTTATTTTTTAGCTTTACTCTAATTGATTGCCACTAAGTTTTCTGTTTACAATAAGACTATACTAATATGCAACATTGTCCAAGCAGCACAATTTTCAAAGAAACAAGCGCAGCATTAACCCCTCAAACAAGCAGAGACGGATTGTAAACGCCAACTTCATGTGCCACGTAGCGCGCCCAGCTTCGCTTTGAAGGCAACGACGTCACTGAAGCAATATCTGACTTTTCCTTGACTCCCTCATTTGTAGCCTCGTTGCTTGAAATACGGAGGGAGCGCGCTCCTTCCCCGCCACATCTCCTTCACGCGCTTCTGCTGCCCACCCCTTCCTCATGCTGAGCGGTCTAGCACCTCGTCCTACGTGGCGTTAATGCTGTTTTAAATACTTTTAATTGTGTTGCTGATTGCGCAGTTGCAATTTTATTTAATGATATACTGATAAAAATGTATTTAATAGTATAGAAACATTTCTCTTGAGATAAGGATAACCAATGTATGCAATGTGCGTGCACTGTGGTGTGAAATTATCGCGAAGAAGTGCTAAATCCACCTTAACATACTGAAGCATTTAAGCACAAGTCGGTATGCGATGAGAAAGTGACAAAATTCGGGGGAAACGAGCATGAGGAAAATTTGAATTTAGTCGATGGTAGCGGGGAAGCCAGGAATTTCGTTAGGGAGGTTACAAAACCAGGGGGGTAAATTTTTAAACAGCAGGGTAGAAAGTAGAGGGTTTCAAACTAATTTTAACACCCTTTATAATGGAAAAAAGCTTCATTTTTCAAAGAAATCTATTGTAAATTCATGATCTTTCAATATTTTGTTTCTTTTCATGGAGGAAAGTAATTGTGTTTTTATATTTCGGGGTGTCCGGACCCCCCGCACTTACCCCTCTCGCTACGCCACTGGTCAGTGGTTTATCCGAAGATTTTTCCTATTATCATTTCTAAACCAAATCGTAACAGTTTAGGTCCTGAGAATAAAAAGATGATTTTAAAAAACAACTTGCAAGCTTATAAAAATGATTTTTAAGTTATAAAAATATTAAAATGTGTATGAAAATCTAAAAAGCATTCCTTTGATTGTATGTACCCAGAATAAACTTCAATAATTACTTCGTTAAATAGCAGGAATTTGAAAATGCATTTGCATCCGAAAATATCCGATCCGAAAGATCCGGCTCCGAAAATCAAGGATCCGAATCCGGATCCGAAAAAAATCCCTAATTATAATGGTATTTGGCTGGTTGGGGTGAACATGGTTTACCGGTAGAGCTGCAACGCGCCATATAGTGTGTGTCAAAGACCTCAATAGGGGTGTTAACCTCAAACGAAAATACCCATTTAAGTAGATGATAACGGTGAGTTTTGGCTAATAATTCACATTGGTGAAAAAATTTCTGCAATAGGTGCATTACATTTTCTTTAGTGCTCCGTTGAAATTTGTGCGCCTTTGAAACGGCTAGTTTCGGCGGGAAGTCGGGCTCGAATGGCTGTGACGTCACACACAGCTACTTCCCTGACTGCACGCATTCGGTGAACGCCGTTATCCGAGCCGTGCTTGAATTTGTGGATGCCGTGGTGAGAAATGCCTTCGGATTGTGGTTTTGTAAGGGCTAATTCTAATACTGTGCCTAATATGAGTGCTCTGATGCTCATTTTTCATCATTAATAAATAGAGGGCAAGGCAAGAAAAATATCTAAATACGCAGTAATGACATTTTTAGCGCTCCGGAAATTCAAGGAGTCAAGCGCGCAAGCTAGGAGTCAATGCATATTAATTATGATACTGTTAAATGTTAATCGTACTTATGAGTATATTTTGCATCAAATACTTAATTTTGTTACGATTTACTCAACCTTGGCTTCCATTTTTATTCGAACTATCCCCTAGTAAACGCTGAAATGGTTCTCTAAGGGTACATTTCATATTATATCACAAATCCCTGTCACCCAATGCTCGTTTTTTTAGTTTTAAAGGCTTTTGATAATTTATAGCCCATAAAAACTTAGGTGACATTAGGGAACTAATACCGTAAAATAATCACTTTTGTTCGTCTCAAATTTGTCTGAATCATGATATGGAATGGCGAATTATTGTAAATATTTATTATTGTGAATGTTACTGTAAGGCCCCTTGCACACGCACCGATTTTGGACGGCCGGTAAAATACCGGCCGATATTTTACCGGTGAAGCGCTGCTTGCACACACGCCGGATTTTCACAGGTCAAAAGATAATTCCCCGTTTACACAACGATCGTCGGGACGTTGATCCGTACGATCGTAACCTCAAAACGTCGTGTAGACGCGCAGAGTTACCATCGTAGGCCTTAGTACCTAACACTGCCGAACTTACGATGGTTAGCGCTAGTGTGCCAAGAAAAAAGAGATCGAAATGAAGATCGATGCATATACGATTCTTTCGCGCCGTTACAATCTTGCTACAGTAATTGATATTTCATAAATAACTCTAATATATCAAAGATATATGGCAACGAATGAAGACATTATTGAGCAGGTAATGGTAGGTAATGGTAATTAATGGCAGGTAATTTTACCGGTGCAAGTGTGCAATCTCCCATGCCCTTCCATTGTTCACCATTGGAATGTTGACGGCCTTCCAAAATCGGCGTGTGCTATGGATCTAAGGGTTGAAAACTATTTCAGCGCTGCCAGAAAAGAATACGGCGATTCAGCAGTTAGCTATATCCAATTTTAAAAGAGAATAATATACACACTATGAAAGGGAGAGTTTGTTCTGAGCACAAAATCAGAAGAAACCACAGGAAAAATAATTTTTGTCACTTATTCTTCCGCCATACCCAGAGGAACAAAATTTACAAATTCATTTGGTTCACAAAGTACTAAATACTTGATGGCATTACATTTTTTATACTCACTCCATGTCAAAGCTTGATTTATTGGATCAGGGGGCTTTTGAATTTGAATTTCAAAACATTCAATTATATACTGTACATTGCTGTAATTGGCTCAAAAGACAAAGGTAGATCAAATTTGTTATGCTTCGGAAAAAATATTAAATTTTTTAAGCGATGTGAAATAAGAGGTAAAGTTGTGTGGATAGTAGAAGTAACTCGACTTGTCTTACTGATTTGTAATTGGTCTCCTAATCTCTTTAAGTTGTCATTTAATTTAATTTTGATGATGGTGATGAAAATGTCTCTGGTGGCAATCTTAAATATTCCAGAGGGCAAAACAATGACGTACATTAGATCATTAGGTATTTCTAAGTACCTCTTGGGGTAACTTCATTATTAAGTCAGTTATATTATTGTTTTCACCAACTCCAAAACTCTCGGCTGAGAATGTGCTCGAGAATATTTCATCAATAAACATTATGTTTGGTTACTGTATGGCAATCTCTGGTGTATTAAATCTAAGACTAAGTTAGCATTAATTAACTTCGGTGTTCATTGAATAGTAGCATAAACATTGTTCTTAATCTTTTGTAAATTATTTTCCTTCAAATAACTTAAATTAAAATTGTTCTCGTCCGTTTGACTTATTTTGGAAGACCGCCAGTAAAACAATAAATCACGTTAACTGACGTTGTAATGCTGGCATTTAGTATAAATTTAACACTAACATTAAAATAATCTTCACAGCAATAATAAGATGTCTTGCCGTTGATGTTTTTGGTCATCTCGCATTGCTGCAGTTAACCATTTCCTTCGTACACGAGAATTAAGAGGCACAGCAATAAAACGTTTTCCCGGATTTCTTATTGTGGTAGAATTACAAAGCGGTAGAAAGTAATATAGTATATACGCCTTCTTCCTAATTTCCTCCATTTTCACCCTCTTTGTCTTCTCTGACGCAGGATCACAGGTTTTTCGACGGGGTTGACGGGATCCGCGAGAAGTTCGCTGTGTGTGACGTCAGCATGCCTTCGGCAACCATCGTGCGCTCTCGGAGCGTTTGAGCCGGCCCTCGGATTCCACACTTTTCGCTTAGCCTTTTTGGGATTAAATTTTTGAATAGAAAAGCGCTGAAACTGCCGCCGGTATCCTCTCGGTGTGCACTTTCATTTAAGACGGTAAAAAAAAATTGGTGAACAACCCTAGGTTGATCGCTCACGTCCGACCCATAGCTATTTGGTTGTTTGCGGAGGTACCGCGTGACGTCTGATGCTCGCGAGTGACATCATATAATGTGGTGGATGTGTGCGGCGGCCATCGTTTAATGACGCTGTAAACTTGTTTCATCGGCAGTTTTGCGTTAAATTCGGGCGAGGGAGTGAACTTTCACTTTCTTCAAACATTGCATTCTGAATGGCATTTCATTTCGGCACTTGCTCTCGTTGACTCCATTGATTTTTTTTTACATCTTGTTGTTTTTCCGGCGTATTGTCTGAAGAAATAATTCTCGAATTTCCCACCGGGTGTGATTTTGGTCAGCTGGTCCCTACGTTTCGAAGGTTGAGTCTGCCATAGTCTTCATCATCGATTCTACCCCTGAAGACGATGGTAGACTCAGCCTTCGAAACGTTGGGAACAGTTACCCAAAACCGCACCAGGTGGGACACTCGAGAATTATTCCTTCAGGAAATAGGCCGATAAAAACTCAAAAGAAGGATGTAAAAAACAAACCCGAGAATCATTCCTTCATCCTTCTAAAAGATCGTATTTGACATTGCAGAGATAGGTGAGGGTGCGTTTTACTGCTGCCCCATGGGAGGGCTCATCACCTCTGTGGTCGCAATTCAGGCGCGTTTCTTAATTGCATGCCGTCCGCTTCTCTTCAGCATAATTATGAAGAGGAATTTTTTCACATCAAGGGACTGCTTATTTCCTCCATCTCCCCCGTGTACAAATCGATTTGGAGGCAAGTAGTTTGTGCTGCCCGAACGCATGAATATTTCTACCTCTCCCGTAGCGTGAGTGACTCATCAGTTAATGTTATTATATTCTTCATCCAGAGAAAATTGTGTTATGCATAGAATTATAAATTACGAAGGATACTATCACATTCTATTTGGATATTTGTGCTCATCATGAAACAGCTTTTTCAAAGCGATTTCGATATTGTGTAATAAGTTTTTCCTGGATATACAACTTATTTTGTAATTGTGTGCATCCAGGAAAAACTTAAAATGGAATACCACAAAGTAAACAAAGAGTTAGTGAATTTTATTGCGTAATAGTTAGATAATCGGAAGCTTTACGCGTACAACCAGGGACGAATTTCGATCATCTTTATTTTGAGTGATCGAAGGCCACATTTAGACGTCAAAGGCGGAAACATTGCTAATGAATAGGCTCACTCGTATGTTGGTTACCATCTGTTCGTCCCTCGCTCTCCGATTGTGCTGGCGCCGATGGGTCTGCTTGACCACCTATTGTGGTCCTATCGTCGCCTCCAAAATTAGTCGCTCTTTCGGCGGTCTCTCTGGGAGAGGTACTGCCTCCCTCGTGACGCACGCCCATTGGCTGGAGTGCGTCATTGTTGCGTTGTCATTCGCGCCTATCGGGAAAACGCGGACGAAAGACGAAAAGGGCGGCGCTATTTCGGTCGGAGCTATCGCTGTTTTTAGCATCCGTCGTCATTTTGTTTCACTTCCAGTCATATCCAGGTGGGAACAATGGTCGCTGCGGATAATATATGCTAACCATTGAGTTGGGTGGAGAGAACGGTCTCTATAGTGGCCGAGACCAGGAGTTTAACGTGGGTGTGGCAGGTGTCCGCCGAGATGATACCCTTGGAGTTTACGAGAGATTTTATGGGACGATTTGCTGTTTTAGCGATTTTATTTTATTTCACTTTAGAAATTGTAAATAATAATTCCATATAAACTTTGGAGTGTTTTTCACTCATAAATATACATTGATAAGATATATATGGACACCAAAATAGTTGACATTGGTATAAACGCATTTAATGAAATTATCATGGCGTACACTGCAATGCAAGCCTTTTATTCACCGAAGGAACTTCAAATATTTAATGCAGACACAGGATTGATACGCAAAAACGTTTTCAGATTCGGAGCATCAATTTGGTATCCCGCTTCCACATCTTGGTTTTAGTAAGGGTGCAAAATGGGGGTGTATAGTGTATACCCGTGTTCTCAGTGAAAACCTTTCGCGATGGTAGGTTCGGAAGATGAGAACGTGGAAGTGGCAAGCCGAAGGTAATTATCTGTCTGACCTCGGGTGCAGAATAAATATTTACACATAGTAGGAGGCATGTCGTCGTTGCCGCTCTTTTGGGTGTGGAATGAGAAAGTACAGCGTTTATGTGGGATACCAAACTTGACACGCTAGTTGTAATTTGGGTACATAATAATTGAATGGATTTAAGGCAATGAGGAAACTGAAGATCGTATTGGCTGAGGTCCACCTGCCGCTCTACGTGCTTCGTAGAATTTTGAAGGAGCGCTGTGGTTCTCCACACTTTCGAACACATTGATGACGTAACGGAAACATCATATTTTTAGCTTTTCCCGCCGAGCGCGAGATCTTCACAGCAACTTCGTGGGTCCGCGTAGCGCATGGTGTCGTGACGCATTATTCGAGGAGTGTTTATATCATCGGGAAGGAAATTCATTCCATAGTTTACATAGTTAAACCTTGTGTAGTTGTCTTTTGAAAGACTTATTAACATATTTCCGTAACATATAAATTAAAAATGTCATAATTATTTGTGACTAATTTCTATGATAGTCTCCGCTAATTACGGGTATATGAGCGGATATGGGTTTTCATTCGCCATCTCTAGAACTTTTCGGTGGTTTTGACTTCAATCCGGTTAGTAAAACCGGAAGTTATGAAGGTAATACTTGAGCGAATGTCATTCATGTTTATTGCACACGTTGTTTTTTTCTTCAACCATTGAACTAATGGTCTTACTTAAAATCTTATTCAATGTACTAGAGTTAATTTCAAATATCTTTACGCTGAGAGGCAGGCACAAGTTTTCGAGGGTGAGGGCGGAGGGTACGTGACTTCCTGAAAACCAACCAAAATACGATAGGTGGAGCCTTGCCTCCGGGAAATTCAGTCGCTTTCCGACCTTCGTGGTATCCCCTTCATGAGTAAGTTAGCTGTGTTGCCAAGTTGGAAGAGGGTTTTCGACTACCTTTAATTTTCATTCACTGAATAAGTCTTTTGAGCAAACATGGCAACACCCGCCTCTCTCTCTCTCGCCCCATTCCACATCCCTATTGTCGCAGTTACCACCTCCTGCCGCGATACCGCTCGAAATATTCCGAGCTTGCACGACTGGGCCTGTCGCAAAGGAATTTGAAAAGGATCATAGCAGATAAACTCCACGTGTACCAACCGAGCTGAGATCGGTCTTACTGGCTCGGTGCGGGTTGGTAAAAGGAGCAGTCTGATTTGACTGATTTGATAGCTGACAGAGTGAGCTGATCTCACAACCAGTAAGAAACCTGCCTAAAATCTCGGCTCGGGCCGCCCTGCGCCGGTCTTCGTGGTAAACACATCGAGCTGATCCAGCATGGTGATTCTTCTTTTTCTACCGATGACAATTTTCTTTCGCGAAGGTAGAATTTCATTCTACGATAAGGCAGAAAATTTTATAGGTGGCTTTAATGTCTAGAGAACTTACTTATCCAATAATTTTTTTATTGAAATGGTTTGCAACGAAAATTTCCCGCCAATTACCACTCTTGACTTTGTTTGGCGTTCTCATGGTACGCTTCGGCGAAGAACACACGATTAATCTTCCAGGTATTAAAAAACATAATAACCGAGTAAATTACGTGTAAAGGCCAATAATCTCTGCTGGTGTTCCCATTTCCTTCGATTTACTAATACCCGATATAGGTTTATATTTGAAATTAAGTGTCTGGCTATGATGATTAAAAAAATTAATGTTGTCGTCTCTTAAGCCCCTATTTGAAACTAGATTAACTAGACTTGACAAAAAGACGTTCAAGAAATCGAAGCGCACTGGAGGGAGACTATCAGAAGGAATCGATAAGTGAAAGTCAACATGTTAAATCCATTTTGTTGTACGTAATGCACCGAGTCATCTCACTTTCTCTTTTTCCGATCGTTCCGAGTTCTGCCCGATCCGAGTTCGGTTGGTAAACGTAGTGAAGTGAAACAGATTGGTACCGTTATTTTCAGCCGTTAATTTCGTCTACCGTGAAAAAAAACCTGGATAAAGCTGTGAATTTCCCCATGAAACCTTAGAAATCTCTCAAACTTGACTGTAGAACTACGATTGGCAGATTAAAAGAAAAATCGATATTTCGATCAGTTTCAAGGCCGAGTCACGTGCAGATACTGTCCACGCATTTATTCGAAGCGCAATTATGTATTGGTCCCTGTGTCATGACTTCACAATTCACATTGACCTTAAGCCTGTGATTGGAAGACATCAACCCTGGCAAAATATCAGTCACTTCTTCACTTCCCTGCCACCCTGATCCTTCCATTTTCCCACTCGCACCCTTTAGCCGGACCTGAATTTTGCTAACGATAGGTGACGTCATGAGAGATAGCACTTTAATTTCTGCATTTGCATTCAAGGCATCTGTCGCGTTTGTTACATTTTTAGAGTGGGAAACCTGTTAAATTAATAGCGAACTCTTCCTCAAAATATCATCCCTTATCGCTGTACTACAATCTAGAATGCAATCATATAACCTGTGGCGGAAGTGATAGCTTTTTTTTACCGACGTAATCATTGTTGCTAAGTGAAATTCAACTTAGTTCATACTAACAATAAGTATGTGACGTCACGCTCTGTTGCTAGATCATATGGTGAATGATGCTGCTGAATTTGAGTATGGTAGTGGTTCTTTAAAATTTAAAGTGTTCCTACATCCCAACGTTTGTTTTCAGATGTTATGTTAGATAGTAAATAAGTAAATTTAAAATATGCTAATCAATGTCCAGAGAAATTATCTAAAACTATTATGCCATTTTCGACTTTGAGACTGCATTATTCAGTCGAATTAAAGTATCCGTATTCAAATTACGCGTATATCATCCTTGGTTTCACATTGGCCCTTTCGAATGGCAACTTTGATATCATTCTTTAGGCAGTTGTTAATCGGTTAAGGCTTATCTACCTATCATCTTTGCAGCTGCTGTTGTATTTATACCTATATAAATTCGCCTCCAATTTCCGTTTTTTTTTCAAATATATTTGTTTTTTTTTGTGCCGCATTGATTGCACATAGTCGCAAAGTGCGTATAAAAGAGTATTTTTATTACATTCTAATTTTTATGATGCGGAGAAAAAACATTGACCATGTCATATTAAACGGTAGGAGCACTCAAAATTATGAAAGTTTCAACGTTAGTGAGTATATATGCTACGACAATTTTCTAATGTAATATTGAGGGAAATTCAGGAAACGCGTAGGATAATGATTTATAGTAAAAAACAAAGAAAGCAAACTAAGTGAAAAAATATGTGAAATACTAGTAAAAGCGAATAGAAATTCCATTCCTTATTCCATTGACTACAGTATGTGAAAATCGCAATATAAAGCAGTCTTGTAATTATGGCAGAAGTATGCAATGTTGCTTTCCTCAACAATGGGGAACGTGCTCAATTTTTCAAAACTACTAGAATAAGAAGGTCCCCACCAGTTCCTACCTCAAATGTACCTGTCGAAAATTTCGCGGATGAATTATTTAAAAAAAACGAGATACGAGTTTTTTTAAATAACTCTTCATCGGCTGCTTGAAAACACGACGTCATCCGAGCGCCCGCGCGTGACGTCACGGCCCGGTATCCGCTGCTGCCAGAGCGAGGAAGTGGGTAGAGAATTGGTCGACGTAGGAGCTCAAACGCAAATTTGTTGAAAATAATTGCTGTTGTAACGTCGGATTGTAGATTGTGTGTATGTTTGGTTGCCAATGGGTTGTTAAAAGAATGAACGGTGATTTTTTGGGGAAATTTCAAAACTTGTACGAAAATAAGTTGAATGCATTGAGTAACAAGCATACACGTTCAAAGAGGGATTCTTGTGATCTACATTACGCAGCTATATCATTTGTTCAATGTGATGAGTGTTTTAGTATAAATCAGAGCACCACAGATATTCAAGATAAAAACGTGCAAAAACCATGTAAATCGTGTACAGTGCCCCGTTGCCCAAGTACCTCTATTTCCACGACTGGGAAGATTTTTATTGTGTCCAAAATGACAAAAATAAGAGAAAAAGTGGTGGATGAACTACAAAATGGAGTTAAATACTTAATTTACGTTGTAAACGGGCCCGGGCAATGGGGAGCATGCGCATTTTTTAAAGCACTAGAAAAATAAGGTCCCTACCTCAAATATACAAAATTTAGCGGATGAGCAATGTTTTTTAGCTTAATTGTGAGTCTTTAAAAATTAATGTTGAAAACACGACGTCATCGGAGCGTGACGTCACGGCACGGCATCCACTGATGACTGACTGAAGTGGATAGAAAATCGGTCTACGTAGAGACCCAAGCGCAAATTTGGCGAACATAATTACTGTTTTAACGTCAAACTGCCTATTTTGAATTGTTGGGTTGCCAGGCGTTGTTGAATGAAATAAAGGGGATTGTTTGTGGAGATTTGGAAAGTTTAAATGATAATAAGTTGATTGCAGATTATGATCTACGTTACTTCCCTGCATCATTTGCTTAGTGGAATTAGTGTATTGCAGCATGGATATTCAATAGAAAAACGTGTGAAAGCCATGCAAATCGTTTACAGTGCCCCGTCGCTCCAGTGCCTCTATTTTCTCCCCGGAGAAGGTTTTTGCTTGTGTCCCAAAAGACAAAAATAAGAGAAGAAAGTGGTTGACGACCTTTAGAATGTAGTTAAATACTTTATCTACATTGTCAACGGGATATTTCTCAACGTACTATTACACTCTCGAATCAGGGTTACCGCAAGGTTTTATCCTATCGCCATTTTTTCGGATGGCCACCAAATTTAGGATGTATCACTTATTTCACTTTGTAAATAACTGTAGAAATGTACCTATTAGTCTGCTCATCATAGGATTAAATATAAAGGAATTTCGCGGTACCTGGCTATTCAAGAGAACAAATACTGATAATGATTATACCACGGAGAAAAAATAAGGAATATACGGGAAAAATAACGATACCTCCGCTGCACGAACGCTCAAGAATCACCAACCGAATCAAATCCGCTGTTCTACATCTACATAATACCCTGCGAGCCACCTCTAGGGTGTTTGGCAGGGTGTGATCAATCACCAGCATGCAGCATGCAATTGGACTCCCACATGCACACCACACAGTCCAAAAAACGTCACGCATACTAACAAATATACTACCATGTGCTGTTAGAAATAATAATAAAATTAAGAAACGCATTAAGGTATACATAAGTTAGTAGGCTACACTGCAAGTCATTTTATCTATTTATGAGTTCTAACGCTACCCTTATAATCTCTCATTGATCGTGGGAAAAAATACATTCTGAATCTGTCTCTTCTACAGTCTATCTCTCTTATTTTATTTATATGATCTGAACTTCCGTAGTATGTTGGCGTCTGTAAGATATGGCTAACTTCGTTGGAAAAGACACTGCTCTTGAATTTATCCAAAAGGTTTAGTCTACTTTTCAATCTACGGTCTGACTGAGATTCTCATCCGAGTTAATGTAAGGGGTCAGTTACACTTACAAGTCGTAACGACCTTTCACGTACCTGGCAGCTCTTCTTTGCACGCGTTCTAATTTTGTTATTAAGCCTTTTCCATGAGGATCCCAAACAGTGGCAGCGTATTCTAAATGGGGTCTAACGAGGGAGAAGTAGCTTATTTCTCTCACTTTGTCGTCGCACTTTCGTAATATTCTTTTAACAAAACCCATTTTACGATTAGCTTGACCTGTTATTTCCCGAATATGTTTATTCCACGATAGACCATAATTGAGTCTAACTCCTAGATATTTCACGGATTTAACTGTCTTTAATTGGGTGTCCCGAATCATAGCTATGTTGTGGAGAGTTATTCTTCTTCCAATAATTCATTACTACGCATTTTTTCAAATTTAATTCTAACTGCCATGCATCGCACCACGCTTGGTGAGCAGCAAGGTCGTTCGTTAGTTCATCCCTATCTTTGCTGGAACGGATTTCCCTGTAAACTACAGCGTCGCCTGCAAATAATCGTACTTTCTGTATACTGCTTCGCCAATGTCGTTTATATAACGAAGGAGTAGGAGCGGGCCAATGACACTACCCCGAAGGACGCCGGAAGATACTAACCTCGTTGGAGACTGCACCGTCTAATACTACTCTTTGAACGCGGTTGCTCAAAAGTTCTCTTATCCAGGAAATGGCATCTTCATATAGGCCATAAGATTTCAGTTTTATTATTAACTTTCCGTGGGATACTTTATCAAATGCCTTTTTGAAATCAAGAAAAATCGCGTTTACTGGAATGTTGTCTTCTCCGGAGACTAAAATATCGTGGCCGAAAAGCGCTAACTGGGTTTCGCATGATCTACTTTTCCTGAATCCATGTTGAGTTCTCATTAACAAGTTTAGCGCGTCTAGGTGTTTCATTACTGAGCTGGCTACGATGTGTTCAAGGACTTTGCATGAGATGGACGTTTAAGATATCGGTCTGTAGATGGCTGTCTCCACTTTGAATATTGGCGTTACATTAGCAATTTTCCTGTCATTAGGTACTTCGTGTTGCTTGATGGATTTACTGAAAATGAACTGCAAGAAGGAGGAAATTTCTGAGGCTAGTTTTCCATATACTCGAGAAGGGATTTCTTCTGGACCAAGTGATTTTATTGGACTGAGCGATTTCAATATATTTCCTATTCCGTGCGCACTAATGTCAATATGAGGCATTTTTCGTATGCAGAGATTGTCAACTGTCTGGAATGAGCTCTCAGAAGGCTCGGTGAACACGCTCTTGAAGTAGGAATTTAATAAATTGGCTTTATCGGAACTGTTTGTCAACATACCTCCATTATCGTTTCTCAGCGAACACTCGGTAGATCGTTTATCTTAAATTTCCCTAACATAAGACCAAAATGCTTTTGGGTTATCCCGTAACTGCTCTACTAGTGTTTTTTTTTAATTCTTGAATGCATTCCTGAACGCTTCCTTCGTAGCGGCTTTGGACAACCTATATCTTTATATTATCAAATCGCGATCATTAGCGGATAAATACGTGCTGACTTTTTTCATTTTAGCATGGCATGCTCTTTGTCGCCTCAATGATTTTCTCACTTCCGCGTCATACCATCTCGGTTCGCTGCCTTCTTTTTTGTTTTACTAGGGATGTAACTATTTATTCCCGATGTTACGAGCGAAAGAAGAAAAACTTTCCAAGTTGCATCTACATTTAACTTTGTTATTCATTCTTGAAACTCGGGGAAAGCATTTTTCAGATGACTCTCTTAAACTCATCAAAATCAGTTCTTTTAAAAATGAAAACTTTACGCTCTAGTTTCAGCGGTATTTAAAGAAAACTTTGCTGTTACTACTCTTTGGTCCTTTATTCCTTCGACGGTGCTCACGTTTGTTCCTGATGAGGTATATTTGTCGCTAATAAATCAAGAATACTTTCTCCTTTATTTGGTACGGATGCTATTTGAAGCAATGAGTTTGATATAAAAGTGTGTAACAAAGCCTCGCAAATCACTTTATCCCCCCCGCCAGGAATGAAGCTATATGTCTCCCAATCTATATAAGGTACGTTGAAATCTCCACCTACAGTCAAGTTTCTTTCAGGATAGTTGGATGCTATGCTGTTCATTTGGGTTTCAAAATCCAACGTTGATGTCATATCTGAGTAAAGTGGTCTGTAATACGAGCATAATAAAATAGTTTTGATTTTGGACACTTAATTGTACACCACATAGATTCAACGCTGGTGTCAGTTACGGTTACCGCATGGCTGACGATTGAATTCTTTTATAAATATACCGCCCCCCGCTCGATTAATTCCATCTTTCCGATAAATAGTGTACGATTTTGGGAAGATTTCATTGTCTGAATCATCATCTGTTAGCCAACATTCAGCTCCTATATGAATTAAACGTGGAATTCGGGAATTTTTTTTCTTAAACTACGGCAATTAACCACAGCCACGATTAATACTTCGGAACTAGTGTAATTGCAATTCGGAACTATTTCTGATATGCTTTTGTCGATTAGGCTATTTTAGTACTACTATGGCTATTATAGATAAGCGGATTTGATTCGGTGGGTGATTATCGAGCATTTGTGCAGTGGAGGTATCGATGAGACTTCAGGCAAAGTAAATCCAATACTTTGCCATTGTGATGCCCGTAACATTCGCTTCATGTCAACGCAAAACCTAAAATTCCAACTCTTTTTTGCCGTGGGCCGCGTGGGTGGGTTAAAAAAAGGAACTCGACTATATACAGCGTAAATAGTTCTTTACTATAATTTCTCTGTCTAATACTTTTTTATTGCTTTTTAACGATAATTTGGCTTTCAATTCTGGCCGATTGGAAAAATTAACTATCAAGTTCCGCATAGCTAGGTTGTTAAGTAAATACAGGTGATAGACTTTCAGCGCAGCTGTGACGAAGCAATCACTATTTTTCAGATCATGAGCCATAAGGGAGTCGACCAAATGTGAACTGTCGGAAAGTGTCTTCCGTGCCATCGCTTTTCAGTCAATTTGTCCTTAAGAGCAGGGATGGCAATAGAAACTAAACGAAAGTCAAAACCAGTAAAATTCCAATAGTTTCGTTCCCGGGAACGAAATGTAGAGACGAAATGGATTTAACGATTTAAACCCGGGGAGCTAAACTCAGGGTCGAAACGAAATCGGAGTCAAAACTGCTTCGGGTCGAAACTTAACTGAAACTCTGGGACGAAACGAAACGTAGATAATTTTTCGCACCGGAGGGACCACGTGTTTCACCATCGAACAGTTTAGTTTCGATCCACACCCCGAGTACGAAGTATGGTTGAATAAAGTAGAGGTTCGGCCTACCGCCATTAGATCCATAGGGCACTCATATTTTTACCACTACCGGGAAAACGGTGAACAGAAACTGGCCATTTGATTTTTAAGCTCGATGTTTGAACCTCTCTACACGTATGTAAAAGTAATGGATCGAAACTATTCCCTCTTATCCCCCTCCACTCAACTTCTGGGATCGAAAGTTAACTATGAGCAGCGGAGTTTCGATTAATTTAGTTTCGTTCCTGGGAGTGAAGTTTCGTCCTCGGTCGAAACTAAACGCCTTGGTGATTTTAATTTCGTGCGGGAACAAACTAAACCCAGGCCTCGTATTTTCGTTCCCCTCTGGGTCGAGACGAAACATTTCCGTTTCGTTTCTCTAGCCATCCCTGCCCTAGAGGAACTACTACAAAGCTCAGCGATGATTGTTTACTTCGCTCTCTTTCAATCAAGGCTTCCAATAGCGTATTTTGATGGCGAACCGTGGGTTGACGTTAAACAAATGAAGAGGCGTTTCAGGCCATGTGACTTCAAGCGATATTTCAGAACTTTTAATGACCATTTAATGACGTTTGTGGCATACTGAGAGTTTTGGTTTATATATTTAGGGTCGTGAGAATACTGTCTATTCAATGGGACTTAGCAGTAGGAAGAGCAAATTTCATACATGTTCTCCATTGAGTACTTGTTGCAGCGGAATAAATCCCGGAGGCAGATGTCATTCCGCATGCTCCTTGGTAAGAGAAGTATGGTATTGGTGTTATTCCGTCCTTTTTGCGAGTAGAACACGAACATTGATGCATAAGAGCTAGAATTTTGCTCATAGATCCTAAAGCAAGGTTGCGGTCAAAATTGCTAACACAGTATTTCAATTCCTCACTTTTTCACGATAATTACACTATTTATGCTCGAAAATAGGCATGTTGATTCTAAAAATGGATTTGTAATATTGATGAAACAGTCACCAAGCATTTTGGAGATATTCAATATGGCGCTCAAGATGGCCGCGTTTTATGAAAGGCTACGGGAATTTATTATTCTTGGGTTTTGTAATGCTTCATACAATATGTTTTTTGCGTGGTTGGGACTGCAAAAAACGAGAATTACTTTTAACTAAAATTTTCTCGGAATTCCGCGCGGGTTGGATATTAGAAGAGATACTACGATAAGGAAATGAGATCGCGAAAAAGTGAGTTTTCCAAGTATTTTAAAATACAAAATTAGTATTACTGAGGTATAATTAGGTTTTTTACTGCCGTAATCACTATTATATTAATGAAAACTGCATTAAGTATCTTTACGGAAGGCTGGATGCGAAAATTTAACTTATCTTTGTTTTTGGAGTGGGCATGTGGCCTGGCAGCGCCTGGGTTGCATCGATGAGACAATCAACTGTTTTTTTTGCCTTTCGAGGACATTTTACTCATTGCCTTGATATCAGGTCGTGATTTTTTGTACTTCATTCAAGGGAAATTGTTTAAGTAGTTAAAGGAGTTCAAAAAACTTTTCAAAATTACCACATTACCAAATTCATAATTAAATCCAGAAAAAATATTCAAAATTACCATATTCAGAGCGAAATTCGGCTTGGTCGTGTAACTGGCTAACATGCCTGACCGGTAATCGGGAGATCCGTGTTCGAATCCCAGCTTAGTCAAGTATTTTTTCATTGCGAACTCCATCCTTGATGCATATGATACTCTGGATGGAAAGACTCACCAAGAATGTGGATTTTGGTGTGAGAAAGATTGGGAAAGCTGAAACGAATGAAAGGAAAACAACAGTGATTTAAGAACTGCGTCTATTTTATGGGAATAATTAATTTAAAAAAACTTTATCAATTTTCTGATTCAAGTGGCAGTATCCTTTAGGTATTGCAGATCGCTGATACCTAAATGGTGATGGTCGAATCAGTATTGTGGAACAAGAACGAAATTTTCGTTTTTTCCCTTAAGCTATTAGCTGAAGAAGGACTGGCTTCATTTGAACCTTTGACCCTTGCGAAGTGGTGCAGAACAACCTCGTTTAGGGGAAAGTGGAAGCTGCCAATAGAATAGTGAGGAACCATTTTAAGGAACGCAGTGCAAGATTTAATACCATAAGTATAGAACTATTTTAACTGAAAATGGAGACAAAATGAAGAGATGGAAATAATACCTGGATGAGTTACCCAACGGAAGCAAAATTAGCGGAAATATTATTGAGGAGGAAAGTGAAGTAGACGTTTACGCTGCAATAAGAGACCGTCGAAAGGGTGAGACTCCAGAAATAGAGGATATTCCAGCGGAGCTAATAAAAATGCAGGGGAGAAAGCTTTAAAACAGCAGTATAAAACTGTCTGTGACATGTACTTAACAGGAGATATAAGTAGTAACTTCGAGATGAATATTATCATTCCCATTCCCGAAATGGGGAGTGCAGAGAAGTGTGAAGATTTTAGGACCGCAAGCCTGACGTCGAATATAATGACAATAATCAACTACAGATAAATCGAACGAAAATAAATAAAATTCTTGGATTAGGACCAATTAAATTTCAGGAAAGCTAATGGCTGATGAGAAGCAATTTTGGCCCTAACGCTGTCCATAGTGAAGATAATGAAGAAGACCAAATGGATTTGTAATATTGATGAAACAGTCACTAAGCATTTTGGAGATATTCAAAATGGCGCTCAAGATGGCCGCGTTTGATGAAAGGCTTCGGGAATTTATTATTCTTGGGGTTTGTAATCCTTCATATAATATATTTTTTGCGTGGTTTGGGGGGAAAAAAACAAGAACTACTTTTAACTATAATTTTCTCGGAATTCCGCGCGGGTGGGATATTCGAAGAGATACTACGATAACGAGATGAGATCGCGAAAAAGTGAGCTTTCCAAGTATTTTGAAATACAAAATTAGTATTAAAAAATCCTAATTATACCTCAGTACTGAGGCATAATTAGGATTTTATCTTAGCTCAAGCGCAGTTGATAGCACTAAAGAAGGCCTTCGACGACGTGAAATGGAATTAATTGCTTAGAATCTGGAAGGGAATTGGAGTGCTATAAATGATCGAAGGATTTTAAATATATACATGTTAAATGTGTATTAACCATGTTTCTTTGGTAAAATCTGGACCAAGCTGCGAAGGAGCAAGTATGTATAAAGGAGAAAGTGAGATAAGGGTGTGGGCTGTCCGTCGCAATCTTAAATGTTTTGATCGAGAAAGCTATCAACAAAATAGGCCAGAGGAATGAGAAGGCTCCAGCCTGGGCTATTCTGTTAAACGGGGCCGTAAGTATGGCCGGCCGTAAGTTTAGTACGGCCTGACCCGAAATTACGGCCTACATCGATTCCAATCCCGTGGGGCCATATCGTATGGCCGGCCGTAAGTCTTAACGTCGTTTCTGAAAGCAAGTATGGATATTATAATCGGTACTATAAGTTCGGTCTACTGATGGCGCCAGCGTTCTAGCGGCAGTCGTTGTAAACGACGAAGAAAATACATATAGAACAAAAATCATTGGCTAGTGGATCAACCAGAATGGTTAACGCAAAAGAGCAGTTAAAAATAGGAAATGTAATTTACTGAGCTCATAAAAGTATACCGGGACTAGCCACGGTGATAACTTTTTACGGAGTCACCCGCAATGCACAAATAGTGCGAAAAATCCACAGAGGAAAAATCATTCGCCTTGACCGGGATTCGAACCCGGATCCCTCGATTTCCGGCTAAAGCACTCGGCCGGAAATCGAGGGATCCGGGTTCGAATCCCGGTCAAGGCGAATGATTTTTCCTCTGTGGATTTTTCGCACTGAGCTCATAAATTTACATCAAACGATTCTTCTGACATTCTAATGTATATTACCCGTGCATGCGGTTTTGTCTTCATTTTTTCGTGCAGCATTAGCCTTTGCATTACCGTCAATAGAGCAAGACATTTGCAGTAGATAAGTGCAAAAATGTGAGGATATTGCATTATTCAGGGAAATAAGGAAAATAGCGGCACGTGTAAGGGACAGCCAATTAAAGGTGCTGATAAATTATATGGTGGATCGCCGTGATTTCGCTTGTTGCCGTAAATATAGCAGTTTGAACGGCGAAAAAAGTCGAGCTGGTTTATTTAATCGTGGTTACGGTGTCCGATTGCCGAAATCCCTGCTTCGAGCCTCATTTGCGAAACTTTTTTTCATCGTTTCATTCTACTTTTTCTTGTACAGAAGACTGCGATTCGCCATAATTTCCATGATTTTCACTAAAAATTTTATTTCTATGCTTGGAAATTTTGTATGCTCATACGGCGTATGTTGTTTTCCCATTTTTTTCACACGGAAACCTCCCTTGAATTTGTTCTGCACATGTAGCAACACGAAGCATTTTTACTATACGCATTTAAGTGGTTTCTTTTTATGTTGAAATAGAATACTATGGACTCCTGTGCAATACAATTGAAGCCTAGTTTTCGAATCGGATTGCTTTATCTGTTTCAGCACCTTGCGGGGTGGGAAAGGAAAAAAATAAGCGGGAAGCTGTATGTTTTACCCATATGCATCGATAATTCTCTTGCTAGAAGAAGTAAAATCAAGATTTTTCTACAAACTGCTTTGCAGGAGCCTCTGGTAACAGATGGCTTATATAGATATATATGATTGTCATATCCCATCTCCTCCTCCTTTCCATGCGAAATCGACGTATTTCTTCAATATGACTAGCCAGTGAGCCAATGCCCGTTGAATCCGCCTGTGCTCCCTCGTAGTATTAATATTTTATTTAAAAATTGACTGCAGTATTGATGGCGCTTCGTAAATACCTATAATATTACGGCCTTAGCCTATCGCCCAACTTAAGACCTTCTGCTCGGAAGTGAATCGCCCGAAGCCATACGTATGCCCAGAGGCCATAGTTATGGTCGATTTCGACTTATGGCTGGCTGGCGGATGATTGGAATAGCCCTGCAGGTGTTAATACCCACGGAGAAAGAATTAATATGCTACAGTTTGCTGACGAAATAGCGTCATAGCCGTGACAGGGAATGATTTGAAGAAGACTTTGATAAATATGGATACGTAAGTTGCCGGGCGCTCTCGTCCTCGTCATCCGCTGGAGTATAAGGAAAGTCGCGCAGAAAAAGGCAGAAGTCACATGTCGAAGAAAGCACACATTGTTCCTCCTTTGTTTGAGTCGACTAACCCCGCGAACTGTCGTCTCCCTCTGGTAAGCGTTTTTCTGTTATTCTCTCGGGTGCGTAGCGGCTCACGTTCTTAAGAAAGGTGTCTTACCTTACGTGGCCATGCGAGCACTTCCTGTCGGGGTTGGGTGGTGGGGGAATCGTGGGAGCCGAAAGGAAAGGAGTTATCGCTGATTTTGAATGGGAAAGGAAATGAGGTAAGGAAGACGACAGACGCCTCTTACATCCACTCCCTCCCAAAAAATTTAAAATTTACAGGCCTGGAAATTTTAAATACAATCAGGTCAAAATAGTGAGTTCTTAAACATAACACAGAAAATAAAATCAAAACCAATCATAAAAAAATGAAACCAATACAAACAATTTCGTCCCCTTTTGCAATCACGGTCACATCGCACCCATCAGGACGTATAAAGAAAACATGGATCATGTGTTATCACACCATTTTTAGTTCTAAACTATTTTTAACTATTACACACTTTCAAAATCACCCACAAAAAAATTAAAGAACACAAACACTGAGAACTACAACCACATTATTTTCTGCCGTGATCGATGGTTACCCTGGCTTGACCTTAGTGGATTTAATTCATTAGAACTACTACCTATACGAATCTAACAAAAAGAAAGTTATTGACTACTCTACAATGCAAATCTCTCCTACCTCGGAGCACACCAACCCATTCTCATCTACCCCTATTCTCTCTAAATACACTAAGATTTCATATTCCTCTTTTTAACACCCTACCCTAATACAAAACTCTCCATTCAAACAATACTCCACCCTAATCATATTAAGATCAACTCTGAATCCCCTCCTGTTGTTATTCCACGATACCTATTCGGTTTTTTTTAAATTCCAAAATCTCAATCACAATCTCAACAATTCTTTCAACAACATTCGAAGTCAACAATTACATAACATTTACAACTAATACAGTTAACATTCTCCTTTTAAACCTTACCCAAATCGAAATTCATGGTTAACACCCACGTTTTATCAGTTATCACCACGCTTGTACCCCCTCAAACACCACTATCTATTAGAACCACATCCTGCCTATCCAACGGATCCACAAATAAACAAAAAAGACACGTCACCCAAATTTACACTATTCCTGCTCCTGTCCACATCGTGACGGCTGTGGTTTTCTCTCGCGCAGGAAGCAGCGGGGGGGGGGGGGGGGGGGGGGCTCGGGAGGGGGTGGTGGTACAGGTGGGGAGGGCGGTGTCAGATGGGATGAACGTGCTCTCGAGCGAAGAAGATATGGTGATCGGGTTTGCAGCGGCGAAATTCCGTCATCAGGAATCCATGCGTCTTCTTCTTCTCTAACAACAGCGAGAGGGTCTTGCTCGTTGTCAGCAAGGTCCTCCTACTTTCTCTCGGCGGCCTCCACTCCACCCTCCCTCTCCTCGCAGATGGGCGTTTCTTGCAGTAGATGCTCACCGCTAAGTGCCGGGGACTTATACGACGAGCGGTCTAGCCCTTCCGATAAGGAAAGAGATCTCCTGGAATCCTCCCCCCGTCCTCAGCTCCGATGAATTTCTCGGAATACGAGGAGATATCCCAGGAAGGGGATTCCCTCTCAGTTCCTTCAAAGGCGAGAGGCACCGTTTGCTTTCTTGGCCTCCCTCTTCGTCTCTCACTGGCGGCGCCTGCGATTGCAGGCGAAGGAAGACCAAATTGGCGGATATGGGGCTTTACTCTATTTTTATGTACAATTAGCGTCCTATGAGGGAGTTGCAGCATTAAATTTACGTGAGGAAGAACCTTAACAACGCTGTACGGCCCTTTCCACCGTCGGTGGAACTTCTTTCATACACCTGTTTTCACACAGGGGTCGCTTAAATAGACTAATTCTCTCACTGAATACGTCCTGTCCTTTCCCTTGGATCCCGCCCCCTTGAATTGCTGTTTTCGCGCCCGCTCATAGTTTCTAGCACACTTCCGCCATATCACTCGAAGTCTATCCCGTAACTGTTCCACTTGAGCGTTGCACGCATCTCTCAAAGGTCTCTTCACACACTCGAACGGCGAGTTCATTTCGTAACCAAATATTGTTTAATGAGGGCTGTAGGCAGTGGAACTGTGAACGCTGCTGTTGTATGCAGTGACAGCATAGCCCAACAAATCGTCCCAATTGTCGTTTTTAACATTCACATAATGGGATAGAACCTGTGATATCGTTCGGTGCACCCACTCTATCCGTCCGTTGCACTCGGGTCTGTAAGGGGATGTACGCAAGTTGGTCACACCTAGCAACTTACATACACCCCTAAATAAGTCCAGCATGAAATTACTCCCTTGGTCGGTTAGAATCTTGTCAGGGACACCGAAACTTAAGATCCACACCTTCACAAGTTCAACGGGAATCACCTCTGCTGTCTGATTTGGCGAAGGAATCATCACCAGATACCTAGAAAAATGATCTAAAATTGAAAGAATGAACTTCTCGGTCCGGGGCAACGGGCCAACTATATCAAGAGCGATGAAATCAAAGGGTCCATCGGTGGCCGGGAGGGCTTGTAACGGAGCCTTACATTTCACATACGGGCTTCTTCTATTACACGACACACAATTTTTCACATATGCGTCGCAATCTCTTCCCAGGTGCGGCCATCAATAGCGCGCCGCTACGCGGGCTTTTGTCGATCTGACCCCCAGGTGTCCCGCGAGGGCGTAATCATGGCACTGTCTCAAAATGTCAGTCCTTACGCTCTCAGGGACAGCTATCACTCTTCCCCACGGGCCGATTTTAAAAAGGATCCCGTCCACAACCTCAAATCCTGTCTTGCCTGCCCATTCCGCGCACTCTACGTCATTCTCTTGCGCACTTCCTATATCGACACTCGGCGTACATTTAAATCGCCTCACCTTCCGGCTAAGTCCATCGACGTTCTTGTGCAATACCCCTGGCTTATGCACTACCTCGTAGTCATAGTCAGAAAGTTTAAGAGTCCATCGCATCAACGGGCTACTTGGGTCACGCAGGCCAAATAGCCACTTGAGGGCCGCATGGTCACTAACTATCTTAAATTTTCTACCATACACGTAGCATCGGTATTGCGCCACAGCAAACACGACACTGCACAGTTCACTTTCGGTCACTGAATAATTTCAGCGGGATTCAGCTGTCCCGGTACATATGCAATTGGATGTTCTTCCCTGTCGATCTCCTGAGAAAGCACTGCCCCTATTGCGAAGTTAGATGCATCGGTGGAAATAATAAAAGGTTTGTCGAAATCTGAATATGACAACACAGGGCTATTAGTCAGGAAATCCTTTAGTTTCTCAAAGGCCCCAGCGCAATCTTTATCCCAGTTGAACACTGCACCTTTTCTTAATAATTTCATCAACGGCCTCGCTATTTCTGCGTAACCCACGATAAAGCGGCGATAGTAATTCGCAAGTCCTAAAAATAACTGAAGTTCCTTCACGTTGGTGGGGGTGGGAAATTCCTGCACAGTGGATACTTTTTCTGGGTCGGGTTGCACTCCATGCTTCGAAATCACGTGACCTAAATAGTTCACCTTTTCCTCCGCAAACTTACATTTCTCAAACTTAAGCGTTAGCCCGGCGTTTCTTAATCTGTCGAGTACGGCACGCAGCCGTACGGCATGCTCCTCTATCGTTGCACCGAAGATTATCACGTCGTCCAAATACACGAGGCATTGTACCGGCTTCAAGCCCCGTAGGAGGCCGTCCATCATCCTTTGGAATGTGGCAGGTGCATTCCGCAATCCGAACGGCATCCTAGTGTAGTGGTAATGCCCGCTGTCGACATTAAAAGCGGTCCTCTCTTGGTCATCTTTATGCATTGGCATTTGATGGTAACCACTCGTCAAATCCAACGTTGAAAAAAATCGCGATTTACCCAGATAGTCCAATGATTTGACAACGTTGGGAATGGGGTACACATCAGGGACAGTGACCGCATTCAAAGCCCGAAAATCCATACAAAACCGGTACGTAGGTTTTCCATAGGCCGATGTTTTTGGCACGATCACAATCGGGGATGCCCAAGGGCTGTCACTATGGACAATAATTCCCGCTAATAGTTGCTCGTTGACGAACGACTCCACTACGGGCTTCAAATGATGAGGTACTCGATAAGGCCTCCTATAGATAGGGGGGGCGCTGCCTGTGTTGATTCGGTGGGACGTCAGGTCGGTAACTGGTAGTCTATCCTTCTCTGTGAACAGATCCTCGAATTCTTCTAATAGTGGAAGGATGATATCCCTCTCATTGACATCCAGGTGCGCCAACTTTTCGTGGAACATTTTCCCGCTCTTAGCCGATGCTATCGTCATCACCATCTTCCCGTGCATCTTGCCAGTCCCCGCTTCGCAGGGCTCCACTAAATATGTCCCTGTATCAACGCACTTATCCACCGTAATTCTCAAAAGTCTCCAAGAGTTTGGCGGTACCCTTATTTCTTCCCCTGGTCACAAGGGATATTCTTTACTCCAACCGACGTTTATCTCCTCCCGTCTTACAACCCCTTTATGCTGATCTGAAGGGAAATTTAGAAGTCGGTCGCCATATCCTTCCTTTCGGCGACCTAATAACCGAATCCGCCGCCCCCATAAGTGCAAAATTCCATTACACACATCCAATACACCTCGATGTTTTTCCAAAAAATCTAATCCCATGATGCCATCCACTCCGTCCAACCTGTCCACAACTTGCCCTTGCATGGGATAGACGTGATCACCCAAGCGTAAAGACACCACCTTTTGCCCGTATGTCCAAAGCGTCCTTCCCGTGATTCCTCTCAGGTGGCACCCCGGCCTTGATAGCCCAAAACGAACACTTATTTCACTTGATATTAAAGATACTTGCGCCCCCGTGTCAATCAAAAGTGTACACTCGCGTTCCTCATTGACACCCTTCACCCTTAAGTTACCCTCCGCCGCATTACAGTCCGTCACAGGAATTGTCACCTTAAGAGGCACCCGGCCCCCGCGGCCGCGCCGGTGCCGGGTGCCGTTTAAATCAGGCCAAGGTCTTCCACGACGTTGGCATTCGCGAGCAATGTATCCCTCCTGGCCACAAGCGTAACATTGATCCCCTTCGCGGCAGTGTGCATTCCCATGCAAGATTGTTGGTGACAATTGAAACACTTCCTCTCGTTTGGCGCCCGAAAAATCCTCGGGGGTATTGGCGGCGCCCGCGATGCCACCTTCGCTTCAATCGCCTCAGCCCGCAAGGCGCTCCTTACAGCGTCGTCGAGGGTCTCCGGCGCATCATGTGGGCATCTGCGCTCAACCTCACCGGAGAGTCCATTCAGGAACGCGTCCAACGCCCTCTGCTCGGCTTCAAATGGAGTGGCCTCAAAAAACTCCGGGGATTGATTTCTCTCATTAGTGTTCGTGTTAGCATTCCTTATCCGATCAGCGAAAGCCTTTGTATCCTCCGTTGGGCCCCGCTTCATCTGAGAGACAAGCTCCCGATAGAACCGAGCGTCGTGTTTCCGCTTATACCTTTCAGTAATCACTTTCTTAAAATCTTCATAAGAGGCGGCGACATGGCAATCCTGCTTCAAGCGGACGAATTCCGCTGCTCCACCCGACACACGCAATTTTGCAACCCGTAACTTACCCTCATCGGCCCAACCACTAATTACCGCTATCTCTTCTAAACACTCAAAAAATGCAAACACATTCTCGGACGGGGCACCCGTAAACACTCCAACAGACGATAATAACGAGAACTTCCTACTGTCGGGGCCTAAACTGGAAATAAGGGCACTATCTCGTTCAACCAATCGGGATTTTAGGGATTGATTTTCACAGGCTAACTCACGTAGCCTCTCATGGACGTCCTCTATCACTCGCTGCAACTCAACCTCTTTTCCGCCAACACTAACTCGCCCCGCCATAATAATCTTACCTCCTTATTCTGCGGCGATATTCCGTCCTCCGGTCTGCTACAGTTAGATGGACGAATCCCACTTCATGGTACCAAGTTGTAAGTTGCCGGGCGCTCTCGTCCTCGTCATCAGCAGGAGTATAAGGGAAGTCGCGCAGAAAAAGGCAGAAGTCACATGTCGGAGAAAGCACACTTTATTCTTCCTTTGTTTGAGTCGACTGACCCCGCGAACTGTCGTCTCCCTCTGGTAAGCGTTTTTCTGTTATTCTCTCGGGTGCGTAGCGGCTCACGTTCTTAAGAAAGATGTCTTACCTTAAGTGGCCATGCGAGCACTTCCTGTTGGGGTTGGGTGGTGGGGGAATCGTGGGAGCCGAAAGAAAAGGAGTTATCGCTGAGTTTGGATGGGAAAGGAAATGAGGTAAGGAAGACGACAGCCGCCTCTTACAGATAGAACTATGTCCATATATCGGCTGAAAATCAACAAAAAGAAAAGTAAGGTATTAGTTTACAGCGAAAAGGAGGAGAGTTGAACTAACATTAAACTACGAAAACAAAAGCTTGATAAGGTGAAAGATTTTTTCAACCTAGGAAGAATTTACCATCTTGTGAAGCAAGAAAGAAATCGTAAGTGGAATGGCGCAGGCGTGGAGGAGATTTAAAAAATCTATTGACGGCTGAAAATTTATGTATAGAAGAATGTAAAATATCAGATGGAGCATTTGGGAGCAAGTCTTGGACTTTTAAAGGCGCAGAGAAGTCAAGAGTGGAAACATTCGAAATGTGTTGCTACTGAAGAACGATGAAGATAAAATGGGTCGACCGAGTAAATGTGCCGTGAAGTGTGGGTGAAAGAAGTAGTCTTCTAGAAACGCGAAGGAGAAGACGGACAACTTAATCGGCCGTATCATGAGATGTGTTGGCCTGATGAAGATAATCATCGAGGAGAGGCTGAACGGGAGAATCGATCGACGATCGAATTCGGTGTTAAACATAATATAACATAAAAAAGTGAGATTAAATTCCAATTTGAACCTCGCTTTGGCGGTAGACATTGGGAAAATAATGTCTCATTTTAGTATCTCTGCCAAGCTGGCGGCCATCTGGAAATTTCACCTCCGGTTAATTACTCAGCTGAAAACCGGCGATTTACGGGTTTATTGCGCGTTGTTCAATTGATTTACGGGTTTAGTGTTGTCCAATTCTTACCCGAAACGTTTCTAATTTTGTTTTAATTCTGAAGCGTAAAGGCTACGTGCTGCGGCTGATCTCAGCCACTTGGCGACATGAGCGCTGCACACACCACTCTTTTAATTCATGTAGCTCATCGTAGGAAGCTAGTTATAAATTTGAATGAAAGCTCATTTAATTCACTACTACTTTTTGTTGGAAACATCATTCTGAATTTCGGAGATGTTTTATGGAAAATATAACTTCAATGCAGTGGACACCGATAGTAGTCTGTAAAATATCCAAATATCTTGAGAACTAAGATTAAAATGCTATTTCTTCCTTCTATAAAATAAACAATGATTGCCAAATCTACGTTAATTGACCTTTGAATCAGGTATTTTCGGCAGGAATCCGCATTTTTCAAATTCTTAATTAGCGTCTTGGATATCTCGGTCCAGTTTCCTTTGGGCGTCCATGATTTTCATATTTAGCAGGATCGAAATTGGCGGATAATGGGCTATTGCTTCGTTATTTTACTAAATGCCCATAGCATTAAAACGGACAGTGGCGGATTCAGAAAGGGATGGGATATCCAATTTACTCTAGATAAAATGGTATGTTGCTCGAATCCCCAATACGGCTGGGAGTTAACCCATTGGCTCACCACCTAGACCTTGTCACTATCCTGGATCCGACACTGAAAACGGAGGCCCTTTTTGAAAATTTGGCGTCGACTATTATTGCGATTTCCAGTCATCCGAATATTCTGAATGGGTGCCGACGTCATAGGGCGTTTTCGTTTTAATACTATCCTGCGAAAATAGCTTTTTATAAACTTTCATTTTCAAATATGCGTAATGTAAAATAGACCTGATATCAGAAAATTTTTATTATTATTACTACGATTATAGATACGACTAAATACTTAACATTCTGTTCTTATGCCTCCCTCATGGAAATACTCTGCTGAATGAGTATCGCTGTATGGAATCACGTGTAGCCAGGCTGAAGCGTCGATAATTTAAGTCGTAGATGTGTTGTTAGTGTAAAATATTGGCCCCAGCAACAAAACGTTTTCATTCACATCAAAACGCTATGGGCCACTAGACACACTTTTCGTGAGCCGGAAGACGTTCTGGTAGTAGAGTTAAGCGACTTCCAGCTAGTCTAGCTGATAGTCATTTCGAGTTGCGCATGCGCACGAGAATCACATTTACTTATGCAGTTGCGACTCCCCCTCCACTTGCGACTCTCACTTCGTGCGCGAATCGTAATTCATGCAGCACGCCTCCTTGGGCCTGGAGTACTACTACACTCGGAAGTGAATAGGGTGCACGAAGATGGAGGAAAACATTAATGGCCGGATCTGAAATGAGGTAGGACCTTCGGCTGGAAAATAAGTAAATATTTATATAAAATAAAAGCTATTGCATTGTTGGAAACTGATTGTGTTCATTCGCCATAAATTTCAGAAATCTTGCAAGCCCACTGAACTTGATATATGTACATTTTTGCATCGAATACGAAATACAATTAATTAACCAGTGATGTTGATGTTCAGTTATAGTTAATTTGAAATATCATCACTGACCAACTACACTCAGATTGGTGTGACTCGGGTCTCCACCCAATTCGTCTATCAGCCAATCTTTTCACACCAAAGTATTCCTTCTCTTTCACTTGCGAGGAACCTTCATTACCAGTTCTATTAATTTTAGCAGATACCTCCTTTTTCCGTTATTACCATCCACTTGGCCTTGGACGATTTTCTTCGTCTAAGCATCATGCCTCAAGATTTGGCCGATTAATTTTTTTCGTCACCCTCTCAGAGTTTTAATGGCTCCGCGTATCTCCAAATCTTCTTTGGACTTCCTCATTGCTTATTTCGTCGATCTATTAGATATTCATAATTCTTTCATAACACTCCTTTTCGAATATTTCCAACCTTGCCTTTTCTTCTGCTTTCATCGTTCATGCCTCTCTGCCGTAGAGTAGGATAAACCTAATAAAGCCTGATGAATGCTTCCATATGTCTCTGCATATATTTCCTGCTGTTAGCAGAACCTTCTTTTTTTATAGAACGCTGTCTTAGCATTCTATAAAAAGAAGGTTCATTCCACGGCTATTTTCTTTCTCCTTTCATCACTTATTATTTTTTACTCCTAAATAGCAGAATTCATTCCCCTCTTCCAACCTTTGATTCCCTAAGTCAACGGTACCCTTGACTTCCCTTCTGCTGTACACTTATATCTTAGTTTTCTTAGCTAAGGTGATATCTGCTCATTTTTATTCCTGTATTTGTTAGAATTTTCTTCAAATCTTTCTGTCTCTGATATATCTGCTATGTCATTGGTAAATCGTAGCATGCTAATTTTTCCTCGTGGATCTTTACTCCCTAAGTATTTTCATTGATTTCATTCATGGCTTTCTCGATAAAAAAACGTTGAAAATTACAGAGTACAGAATACGGCCTTCACTCACTCCAATACGAATTGATGCTTCTTCACGGCTGGGTCCTCATTTTATATCCACGTCTTTATTTTTATATTAACTGTATATAATTCTCCTGTCATTGTAAATCATTCCTATTGCTATCAGGATTCAAGGCTTGTAATCCAATCCGCTTCGTCAAAAGCCTTCTGAAAGCCAAACATGTAATGAATGCTCAGATTGCTCTCTATATTCTTCTCTGTGGGCAAGTCTATGTAGCAATATTGCTTCCTTTGTGCCATAGCTTTTTTAGAATACGAATAGGGTAGTTTCCTTCATCAAAGAAAACGATAGGCATTGATTGCGATTCGTTACCCACCATTAGTGTATTCATAATACACAAATTATTTGGTTTTAGAAATACCGGTTTAGACGAATGGCAAGGGTCAAATTTTATCCTCATTTGAAAAAGGCCAGATTGGCGCCCATGCGATTCCACTCCGCGTGACGTCACAGGGACCTAGTTTCTACACGAGAGGATAGGAGTTATACATCGTCTGAGGTTACCAATGCATGCATGAGGCACAGAGCTCACGGAAACATGTCTTAATAATCACCTATTAAAACTGGCTAAGGTCGGAAAATTTTCTTCGTTTGATAAGGTATTAATAAACCTTTTTTAAGCCAAGCGCTACCATTCAGCAAGGTACTCAGCTATCCGCTAGCATCCTGCGTCCTATCAGCGCTCAGAGCCTCGATCAAGGTCACTTCACAAGGAGAGAGGGGGAACCAGAAATGCGTCGCACGGACTTTCCTACTTACGCGTCGCGTTTTTGCGCGCTTGAAATTTTTCACTTTTCATTTAATCGCGAAAAATAGATATCGTCATTTAAAAATCTAAAAGCGCGAAATACGTACTCCAGGAGTAATAATCTTTCGATTTAGGCAATAAAAAAATAATAGGAAACCACCCTATTGGCCCTCATGGTGGAAATCTTTTGTTTCTCTATATATTCTTCTGTTGACGATCTTTAATGGTATCTTCGACGCGTGTAAGGTTAGACCAATGGTCGAAAAATGTTCATAGGTATCTACTCTTTCCTTCTTCGGAGTGGGAGTAATCAATGCGTTCTCGAAGTCCCGTGGTGTCTCGGCTATGGAGTATATATGTTTATTACTATGTATAGGTGTGTCAAAGTATTTTCTCCTGCCCTTTTATTATGGAATATCGTTAATTCTAGATTCTTTATCCATCCGTTGATCCCTTTCTGCTCCAAAAAATTCGGATTTTAAATCCGGGCCTCAGATTTCACCTTCATTATTTTCAATATCAATTGCTTCCGTGTTAAGAGTGTCTTTGTAGTTGTTTTATTTTAGATACTTCGGTCATATTTTCAACTTGCCACCGTTTTTAATTATATATTGACCATTTTTTATCCCTTACGATATTATTACACATTACGCCCTTTTCCCTGAAGTGGTTCCGCACTATCTTAAGGTATACTTCTACTTTCAAGTTTAAAAGATTTGTTTTTTAATTCTTCGCATTTATTCTTCCTCTATGTATCTCTTGCTTTCCTCGCTTTGTGACAAATAGTTACAAATTCCATACACTTTTCTGAGGTATCTATTTTGTCTTTCTTTATTGCATTTGCCGTGCATGCATTCGAATGGGAGGAGTTAAAATCACGCTCCACTGGATTTGTGGTCCAAATTTTCAGAATAGGTAACAATAAATCGGAATTCAATCGGAAAACAATAGTTCCGTTGTAGAGGCAGTAACACTGACCTCTTAGTTTGACGTTATTTGCACTATCAAATTGAGAAGAAAGAAATTCGCACCTCGGCGAAGATGTATAATGCTCTCACACAAGAGAAGAAATAAGGACATAGCATACCGATGCAATGGCTAATTTTTGTCTCAGTTTCTTTTATGCGCGAGTAATGACGGGCGACACTCAAAAGGTGATTAAGTGACTTAACAGGAGTTTCAGCGTGGGTAAGATTAATCAGCTTACATTTATGGAAAAGATTGGAAAACTTAGCCTGTAACGGGCAATACTCATTAAGAACTGATGTTATGAATCTTATTACTTGACTTTATTCTCGATAATTGTGCCACATTTTCCTTGTTCACGGAATCCGTCGCGATAGTGCCCAGGATTCATTCGGCCATTTCGTCTTCGCCGCATCCCTCGGCGTGTCAAAACAAGTTTTTTTTTGTTAGAAGAGGTGGTCAGCTGTTATTCCGAGGTGAGCCGAGAAAGAGAAATTCCATGTTTTTCAGCTCTTCTTTAGCATTGTTAACCTCATGTTTCCCCAGGGTATCTATTGATGGTATCCATTGAGGGATGCTGCTATTGAGAGCGCTCTCAGACTCTCTCACTGTCGAGCCCCTCTCAGTGGAAGTTGTCCATTGTTCTCGCTGTTTTGACCTAGTCCCGTTTCGATAGAAGCAGGGAAATATTTACGACGCAGTTCACTCAGAGATGCACAGCATTCCAAGGTCAACCTACCGAGAGAACCCCTTTAGGCTGGGGCAGTGTTCCTCTTGACAGGCAGGTGGAGTTGGGGAGTGCATTTCAAGCAGTAGCAACTGGCGGCCTGTGCCTATGAAAGAGGGTTACTTTTTTCAAACGAACCGCATTATTTTCCATAGATAAAGTGCACAACGTAAGCGGATACGCCGTAGAAGTATCACGAGTTATCACGTCGACTAACAAGTATCACAAACGCCTTGGAAATGCACTTGAAGAAAGGAGACTTTATGATCATCTCTTGCGGTGTTATATGGATCATTTGTAACATAATTTATTATAGTAACCTTATTATAACTTATTCCAATCTCTGTAATACAGCTTATCAAGATACAAAAGTGAACGTAGCCGTATCGTATCCAAACGCTTGCCACGTAGGGGAGAGCGGGGTAATACCGTGCATCAGTTGGGGCAATACCGCACAGTGGTATTGATATGTACGGTATTGCCCCGGCACTCGGGACTATACCAAGTAGGGTTTTGTAAAATAGGTGTAACACTCAAAGTAAGTTAAAATTTCCAAATGTAAAGCAGATAATTGGTTGGAAATCGAATTTCCTTCAAAGTAGTTAGATTGCCTCTTTCGTTGAAGTTTTCAATTGAAAAAATAAAATAAATATGCTTAAGTGCTCGCTACTACCCCGCTCTCCCCTACGTGGCAAGCGTTTGGATGCGATACGGATACGGAGAGTGTACTTGCGGTAACGCATCATAATTACATCATCTCTCTGCCAAGAGAATTGATCATGATTATTTTAGGTAGTTGTCAGGTAGATTGACTTATATGGCTACGCCACACTCGTAGCTGGAAGAATTCTTTTCCGGGCCCAGTGTTATGAACAAGCTAGAAGTACTCTGAGGGATTATGTGGTCTAATGCCACCATGTAGACTACAGGCAAGCTAAGACTCCTTAGTCTTCGGGTAGCGTTAAGGTTAGCGTTAAGCACAACCATGGATCTACAAAGCAAATACTACGGTGGTACTGTTCGGTTGGATGTGTAATGTTTATATATGTCGACTAATTGATTGTTTTTCAAATTGCACAGAGAACTAGGGCTACTCCTTTAGAATATATGCTCTTTTATACTTAACATTTGTTTTTCGAACGCGTGAGAGCTGCAATAGGGTAGTTTCCTTCATCTAAGAAAACTAAAGGCATTGATAGCGATTCGTTACCCAATATTATTTTATTCATAATAAACAAATTATTTGGTTTTAGAAATACCGGTTTAGACGAATGGCAAGGGTCAATTTTATCCTCATTTGAAAAAGGCCAGATTGGCGCCCATGCGATGCCTCTCCACGTGACGTCACAGGGACCTAGTTTCTATACGAGTAGATGGGAGTTTTACATCGTCTGAGGTTACCAATGCATGCATGAGGCACAGAGCCCAGGGAAACGTCTTAATAATCACCTATTAAAACTGGCTAAAGTCGTAAAGTTTTCCTCGTTTGATAAGGTATTAATAATCCTTATTTAAGCCAAGTGCTACCAGCTAGCATGGTTCTCAGCTACCCGCTGGCAGCCTGCGACGTATCAGCGCTAAGCCTCGCCTCAAGGTCACCTCACCATGCGGGAGGGGGAACCAGAAATACGACGTACGGAGATATTTCCCGGCATTCATACTTGAGCGTCGCGTTTTCGCGCGCTTGAAAATTTTCACTTTTCATTTAATCGCGAAAAATAGATATCGTCATTTAAAAATCTAAAAGCGTGAAATACGTACTCCAGGAGTAATAATCTTTCGGTTTAGGCAATAAAAATATAATAGGAAACCACCCTATTCCAGAAAATTAATGAATTTATATGGCTGATACAAGATGCATTTTTTATGCATTTAGATATACCTAAATGACGTCCACAGTGAATGTGTCGCAAAATTACTTATGCGAATCCTTGATGGACGTCATGCTTTAATAAATGTTCGTATATGTGTTTAAAAATGAAATATTAAGGATTCGATTATTATTCAGCGGTATGTGCAGTACCACTTGAAATACAATGGAATAAATAATGTGTGATGGCTTCTCATTTGCCATCAACTTTTGTCTCCTTACGCTCTTGAGATATGAATTACAACGAACTATATGCGATATTAAAAACGCAACAGTTTTTTAAAAAATATAATGGAAAAGATGCCCTACTGTAGTGCATTTAGTGTTGTTAATTTCATTCTTCAAACTAAATTTTAAAGTAAAACAAATGAAGGGATAGCAGTGCATTGTGGCCGATTTTTTTTTAAATCATTGCATCCCATTTTCATTGTCATTCTTTTTGCTCCTCCCCGCCGCGATTTCAACTGCTATCCATTGTCAGAAATTAAATCCGATGAAAGATTGGTATTATTATTTTTTATTGTTTATTGGTTGTATATTATGTTCAAAGGCATAGGTAACGTTGTGCGAGTCAATTACAATGAGTGTGCGTTTTATTAGCTGCGAATTTGAGGAGTGGGCGCTGATGAGACTGTGAAATGACCTGTGGCCTGTTGCCTATCTCTCTAATTTGTCTTGGTCTTGCAGGATGGAGGAGGAAGCGGAGACGAGTAGCAAGACCAAGGCGTCAGACTCGGCTTACTCCAACAGTTCAACTAGCCAGTATCAGAGAAGGTGAGTCTTCGTCTTTCCTCTGGAGTGTGTGTCGTGTGTGTGTGTGTGCTATGATGCTTGCTCTTTGCAACAACTCATCAAAAATCTTGAACCGATGTTCGATTCTCTCACGGTAAGGCCTGATCCATGTAGATCGGGTCTAATCAGGAATTTAATCAAGTCTGATCTAATTTGGTCAGTTCTGATCTCGAATGATATCGAGTCTGATCTGATTAGATCAGACCTATTCTGACTTGATTTTAATCAGTCCTGATCTAGAATTTTAATCAGTCTGAACTAATTAGATCAAGTAAAAAGTGAATGTGGAAACTTCAACGCGCGCGACCTTTGGTTCGCATTTCTCTGTAAAATAATTTATAAAAGTTATTTTAAAAAGATTTTGATGGTGTGACTGGACATTGTTAATAATATTTTTAAATAAAATTGAATAGGTCGGCATTAACTCTAATAAAAGAAGTTAATGAGGTGTTGTGAATTTTAGGTTATTGTTGACGAAATGGCTACAAAGTATACTTGAACTTTTGAAACAAGAAAACTGTCCTGAATACAAATGGCATGGAAATCTGTACAACAAGATGACAGCACTCAGTGTAGTTGCACGAGTAAAGAATAGGGTAGTTTCCTTCATCTAAGAAAACGAAAGGCATTGATTACGATTTTTTACCTACCATTAGTGTATTCATAACATACAAATTATTCGGTTTTAGAAATCCCAGTTTAGACGAATGTTAATGGTCAATTTTAACTACACTTGAAAAAAGGTCAGATTGGCGTCCATGCGATGTCCCTCCTCGTGACGTCATGACGTCATGACGCGTCAGAGGGACATAGATGCTATACGAGTAGTCAGGAGTTTTACATCGTCTGAGATTACCAATGCATGCATGGGGCACAGAGATCCGGGAAACATCTCTTATATAACCACCTATTAAAACTACCTATAGTCGGAAAGTTTCTTCGTTTGATAGGGTATTAATAATCCTTATTTAAGCCAAGCGCTACCTGCTAGCAGGGTACTCTGCTACCTGCTAGAAGGGTACTCTGCTACCTGCTAGCAGCCTACATCGTAATGGCGCCTCGCACCAAGGTGGCCTTACACGGCGGCAGCTGGAATCAGAAAGACGTCACGCGTGCTTTTCCCAGCATTCATACTTAGCCGTCGCGTTTTCGCGCGCTTGAAAATTTCCATTTTTCATTCGATCGCGAAAAATACATATCGTCATTTAAAAATCTAAAAGCATGAAATACGTACTCCAGGAGTAATAATCTTTCGATTTAGGCAGTTAAAAAAATAGGAAACCACCCATTCTGCGTCATCCATGTTAATTTGGTTCTGAAACAATTATGCTCAACAATGGAAAAGTACCGTCTTTGATGGATGTTGTATGTAGTGTAGTACAAAATATAAAAAAAAATCACTCTTCAAATCTTTTACGGTAATTGTGCCGTTATATTCTATAAAAGATCTATTACCAATTATTTTTCAATGTAATACGGGCCTTTGAATGATCATATGTTTAGGCAACCCGGCATACATGTATCTCTGATAACGTAATGCGTTTTATTTTTCTCCTTAACAAAGTAAATGATAGAAATGTATTATTTTATCACATATCTGTATAGAAAGTCCTCGACATAAGAACAAGATGAGTTCCGAGACCTTGGTCGTAAGTTGAAAAACCTAACTTATGGCATCGGAAAGTGTGGTTATCCTGCGGAATGCAACACTGCGTTACACTTTTGCGTTAAGAAATTGTTCTAGCAGTGCGTGCGACGTGGCTTGAGTAAAAAAATTTCTTCCCGCGAGAAGGAAGAACTGGCGAAATGCTAATCAGTTCCTGAATGAATAACGGTTTAAATAATACTCAGAATAAAAATGACTAAAACATTTTCACTACATGTTTATACAACATTACGCTTGTTTTTAGTCATGGCTGTGTTTGTCTGCATCTTATCTCGCAAGAAATGCAGATATGAAAACGATATGTTTTCGAATCTTCTTTTTTCGGATGACTAATTTCATAATATCACGCACAGCAAGCCAAAAACCTTAGTTTGGATGCTCTATTTCTGAATTTTATGACAATTTGTAATCTATTATGCTATTACCGGAATTGGGACACGATTGGGAGTAAATAAAGATAACTTTTAATATGAATAATATGGGCTTGTTTAAAAAAAATATGGATGTTCTGTGCATTCACAGAAAATGTCTCTGCAGACACTGATTTCGTCACCAATTGCTCGTTTAGAGGAGAAATTCTCAAGAGCAGATCTTTTTAGATGATGGTTTGTGCAAAGTTCAATGCACTTGACATGCGGATCAGTTTTATCCCGAAAGCATTTGATGAATGACAAAATGGTCTCAAAGAATAGTAAAAAAGCCGATTTTCTCATTATATTTCTGCGACGTAGAAAGCGTAAATTAAAAATTTCTTGTGGTGTCCTTGCGGATCCATCCTTCTCTTTTGCTATGAAATGAATTTCAAAACCAATTCCTGCGCAATGACTATGCTGTTGTGTAATTATTTTAGCCCGTAAAATCTATTCTGTCTTCCCGCTAGTGTGTTTCTCCCACACTCGACTGTGGCGTAGCAAGGGGGGGAGGTCCAAAGGTCCATACCCCGCGCCCCCCGAAATATAAAAACACAGTTACTTTGCTACATAAAAGAAAACAAAATATTGAAAAATCATGAATTTACAAAAGATTTGACTAATGAAGTTATTTCGATTTTTTAAAGTGTTAAAATTAGTTTCAAACCCTCTACTTAGTACTCTGATTTCAAAAAGTTTTCCCTCTAATTTTGGCCCCCTGATTAAACCCTTGTGTCGCAAAACCGGGTCACAGATTTCAATCAAATTTTGTAGTGTTGTAGTCCATCGGGAACTGTCCATGAATCACCTTCCATATGGGGTTATATAACCAACATTTTAAACAAAAAACGCGGTTAAACATTTACAGGCCTAATATATTTCCTGAAACGGTCCCTATTCAAGAATGAGATAAAGTCCAGTGGTTTTGGTTTACGACTTTTAACTGGAGGTCCTAGGATATATTCTCGGAGGCAACACTTTTTTTCCGGTTTTGTTTTTGCTTCTCATTTTATAGAAGCCTGCTACTCAATATTATTCCCATGATCTTCGATGAAAATTTTATTTTTATGCGAGGAAATCTTTTTCTGGAATGCGGAAGTGTCTTGAGTTGGGACCGTTTCTAAGGGAATATTATAGACCAGTAAATGTTCAACCGCGTTTTTTGTTTAAAATATTGGTTATATAACCCCTTACGGGAAGTGATTCGTGGACAGCACGCGATGCGTTACAACACGACTAAGTTTGATTGAAATCTGAGAACCGGTTTCGTGACACTCGCCTTGTTCGACTTTCATACACAGCTAACGAATTCAATTGATTCGGCTTTAACTTTGTGAAAATCCATGTTGAAATGAAAATGTACAACCTTGGTAACTTTTCACAGGAAAATTTATTCGTACGACGCGTTTCGACGCTGAGGCGCTGTACTTGATAATGACGCCTCAGCGTCGAAACGCGTCGTACGAATAAATTTTCCTGTGAAAAGTTACCAAGGTTGTACATTTTCATTTCTACACAGCTAACTGTTGTTCATTAAACTTTTGATTTTAAACATCATTTGAAAATCTATCTCTTAAGCTCCTTGGCGAGCTATCTATTTTTTTTCCTCGTAACAGCATGTGTCAGCAAAGAAAGTTACTCGTAGCTTATGATAAGATGGAAAAAGGAATGCTTGATGTTATTGAACAGATTAAACCAAATTAATAACTTTATACTTGACGTAAAACTTGGCGAGCGAAAATGTTTCTATGTAGATAGAAACAAGCAGAATAACCTTGCTAAAAGTATAGGAATCGCAAGTCCCCCCACGTGTTCAAATATTCGATTTTCCCGCTGGATAGCCCACAAATATATGAAGTTATTAGCCTACCTCATAGTTTGACGATGAATAGGGTATTATATTCAACAAAAATAATTTCAACAATAAACCCACTAACTAGTGATTTATTTTATTTCGGTCTTAAAAAATGAAGGTGAAAAAGGTGATATTCCCATAAACAATTGTTAAAAAATACAGTATACTTGATTTGTCTTCATGCAGTTTGTCTGCATCTCATAATTAAAATCCAGTTTTTCCATACATTTTCTGAAATATACGCCGTTAAAATATCTCTGTGCAATTTTTAGGCTATTTGATGCATACCAATGTATATAGATACAAGAATCAAGCATAGTAGCTTGATAATACAGAAAATGTATTCCTAAAAATGAAAGAAATAGATAAATATATATTGCAAGTATGAAATGTATGTTATTCATACTTGAATGCACAAACAAGCAATTCGAGGAAAGTTAGGAGTAAATATATGTTTCCCAATATCATCAGCTCAAAACTCTTAGAAGCAGATTTTTTGCATTAATATAACTAATCAATATAAAGTTTTAACCAAATGTTGAAATTGACTTTTTTAAATGAAGAACAGATAACCGAGCCGTTAATTGACCGCGAACAAGAACCATCGCATTCTGTTCGTCTAACGGAAATGTTCAAATGAAGACGAAATCAGAATGAGCGCGAGATCCAAAATGAATGGCCAGAGAAAACGAACGGCCTCAGAAAAATGAACACACGTTTATCAGTTTAACTGTTCGTGTACGTGGACTAAAGGTTATGGCAGAGAAGGAAGGCGAGGGGCTTGGTCGTCTATGTTGCACTTCGGCGGCCTTGGATGGCCTACATCGTAAACGCCATATGTTGTAACCGCAACACACTTCCTGGAGTAAGCTGCAGTTCAAAATACCTCTTGGTGAGCACCTAACCTACTGGACGGAATACTTGTGCAGTGCAGACATGAAGAGTGAACAGGAAATTTTAGAGAACTGTACATTTTCGAACCGGTTCATTTCAGTGAAAATTTCGTTTCGGCCGTTCGATTCTTTTTGACCCGTACGGAAGAGTGACTAGGAAGGTTAATTAGTGGGATACTAGACCGTTCATTCAGTCGAATTTTTCCAATTTTATCATTAAAATGCATGGGATTCGCCATGTTTGACGGCCCGGACGGACTTCAGCCAATACTAGTCTGTAGTGAGGGATTATTTCTTCTATTCTTCCTCCCTCGATAAATCACCCAAATTATCCATTTATTGAGGGAAGCGGAGTATATCTCGAAAGTGTATTGTTTTGAAACATAGACGACTACATTGAAGTAAGCATCTAACATATTCCGTTCATTTAGTCTATTATACAATAGTATCTAGTGTTCTTATTTGCTTCCATAATCGCAATAATAGGAAGCAAATCATCGATTACTACGCGTAATGGATTTTATTTGTCCTTCACTATTCTGGATTCATAATGAGGGCGGGAAAGCTAGCAAATATCAAAAGGGAAATGGGGTAAGGGAGGGTAGATATGTTAGGATTATGCGAAGTAAGGTTGAAGGAAGGTGGGGATTATTGGCGAGATAGGTATATGGTTTATGTATTGGTTGGGAGGAAAGTCAACGAGGGATATCTTTAGTATTAAATGGGAAGATGGGTAAGCGAGGGGTAGGTAAAGACCACGTAAGCGATAAGATTCTGGTGGTAGAAATTGAGGCAGTACTCACCAACTTTGTGGTGATTCAAATCTACATGTCGAGCAACCATAGGGAGGAAAAAGTAGAGGAGGTGTATGAACATCTTGAGGAAATAATGAGGGAAATCCCGAGAAAGAAAAATCTAGTAGTGATTGGTACCCCTTTGGTGGAAAATAGTATCCGGGAGATTGAAGATTCACAGACCGTAGAGGAAGGGAGGGATACTATTAGAAAAAAAAATGGTCCAAGCGGCCGAGAAGTCAATGGTCTCCGTCAACTGTAGAAGGATTAAGAAGCCGTGGATAATGGAGAAAATTATGAACTAAATAGAGGAGCAAAGGAAGCGGAAGAGCATGGACACAGAGTGAGGGAAAAGGGTGTATAGGGAAATAAATTATCGATTACGACGTGAAAATACGAGGGTAAGGAGGCTTGGTAGAAAAGATAGTCTGAGGAATTGGAAAAGTTTCAGAAGGAAAGAGAAGTGGACACATTGTACGCCCAAGATTAAGTCGCTATCGGGCGGCAAAAAGAGGGCAAGCCATTTCAGAAATTAAGGCTAAAGATGGAAGGATACTGACCGAGCGAGACGAGGTTCAGGGTAGATGGAAAGAAAATGTGAAGGATTTGTTGTACAAAGGGAACAGGCGGGAAGGATTGAAAGAGAAAAGTACAGCGGAGGAGAATAAACTTGTGTCGGAGATCTTGAATTCGGAAATCAAGAGATCTCTTCGTGATATGAAAGATAAGAAAGCGGTGGGCGAGGGCTATATCCCCTGTGGACTTCACAAGAATCTAGGGAGGGAGGGTTTGAGAAGATTTTCCGAACTACTACGCAGGATTAATGGTGAGGGATATTGGTCGGAGGATTTCGTGAAAACTGTTATAGTGCCGCAACCAAAAAACATGAAAGCTGAAGAATGTGAAGATTATAGGACTATTAGCTTAATATCGCGCATTGCAAAAGTAGTACTGAGGATTTTAGACGGAAAAATGGAACAAACGAGTATTTGGGCGAAGTTCAGTTTGGTTTCAGAAAGGAAAGTCAACTCGAGATACTATAGTGGTAATCAGGTTCCTACTGGAGAGGAACCTAGAATATAGCCAGGAATTGCATGCCTGCTTCGTTGATTTTTAAAAAACAACATTTAATGCAGCGGATTAGGTAAAGTCAATGGATATTCTTAAGGAAATAGGCGACTCATTCGTAATCTCATTATGTCCCAGACTGCGCAAGTGAGTGTAACGTCCGGAGATTCTGGGTGGGCAAGCACTGGACGAGGAGTGAGGCTAGGCTGTGTTTTTAACGTGTACGCAAAGGAGATGGTAAGAGAGTCGTGGGATGAGTTGGAAGCTGGAGTAGATGTGAGGAGAATAATGATTAAATCAGTGTGGTTCGTGGATGATCAAGCGTTGATTTTCTAGCCACCGAGAGGGCTTCAGGCTGTAGTAGATGCGTCAGACAAGCGTTGTGAGGAGTAAGGGATGACGTTTAATCACACGAAAAAGAAAATTATGAGCCATCACATTAGATAAAAACAATAGGGGCATCAGAAAGAGATTAGCTTTAGCAAAGGATGCTTACATGAACAGGAAGCATCTTATTAGGGGATCGTTTTATAAGAGTTTAAAAGCTTAGTGAAGAGTCTGATCTGGAGTGTAGATGTTTACGGTGCGGAAATATGGACATTTAGGAAGGAGGACGAGAGAAGACTGGAGGCGTTCGAGATATGGGGTGGAGAATAATGGAGAAGGCGAAGTGGAATGAAAAGAATAGGATTATGGATAGCAATACTTCTTAAATTATTCATGGAAACCTATCTTAAATGGTAGAATACTTAAATAATAATTTTCCGACGACAAGACACCGTCTACACGCTTTTTCTCAATTGTTGGCGGCTGGACGGAAGAGAGCTAGTAGCCAATCAGAGGCGCTGCCGAAGCGCTTTTTCTTTTGAAGGCCAATCCAGGTGGAAGAATTGACAAAATCCTGGGCTGTAATTGTTGGGATAGGCTACAGTCAAAGTCTATCAGTCGACTGTATTCGAACCCATTGTCCAGTCTCCAGGATTGGGATTATATAGTCTATACTCGGATGCATTCTACGAGTGAAAAGGTCAAACTATTACAATTAGACATCTAACAGCATCCTAATTCTGCTTATGAGAAGAGGAAATATTCATGCGTGAATTAGGGAATTACATTAAAAGTGGAAAGGCATGTCGTTTGAAGTGGAGCCTTCATGGCTTGAAGCAGACTTCAAGATGCTAGTGTTCGCGAATAAGTGGTTATTTAAAAAAATCTGGGATCCATTGTACGTGAAGCAGATCCATTCTTGTATCTTGAAGGCAGCCACGGAGGAAAACTCTTTGTTGTTCATTATATCGATGATGGATCGGTAACTTCCACGTAAGATGATTGAGATAGTTTTATGAAAAAATTCAAAGAATTCAAGGTCAAATTAGAATACTGAATGTTTATTGGACCTCCAATCCAGCAAGACGGAATATGTGTGAAGGTCAGTTATTAAGTAATGGAGAATTTGAATGTTGCTGAGCGATAGCCAATGTCCATACTAGTTTTTAAGAGATAAATGGCTTAGGATTGGGGAAAAGAAGAGTAGGAGCAGACATTATCTTAGTGACAGGCAGTAGTTGTATTGATGTACCATAAGATTGGAGGGAGACAAGATTTGGTTGGCCCTATGTGATAGCTTTCGAGGCCACTAGATAATTCTGCATCAGAAGACGTAACGAGACTCAGAAGGGCATTTTGGTACATAAGTGGAAGGCTTAATTTGGACATAACCTAGCAGTTATAACAATTCAAAAATAATAATGCTTTTTAGGGATATAGATTGCAGAGAAAGTGTCGAAACAGGCTTAACAACTACATTTTTATTACTCACACTGGTTGGGCGATATCTTGGCTGAGGGGAAGAAAACTGACGCTTGCCTTCATTGATATGGAAACGGTATTTTAAGGACACTCTTCCTTAATTCCCTGTTATGAATCCCATTCGTCATGTTTTCTCAGCTTAGTATTTGTGCTCGTTACCTATACGAATTCTGCTCCAACTCTTACCTTCCATTTTCACGCGGCTATGTTTCGAATGGTCATGACCCATCCACAGTAAAGATAAATTACGTAATTGGGGTGGAGGTGAACGAATCACTCCCTGGCAAGTAGCTCCATCTATCTTTAAAAATCCAGTGTCTATATTCATGCTATCTTAACTTCGGAATCTAAGATGGTTGCTGCAACAAGAGAGCTAATTTACCTGTCACAGCTGTTAAAACAGTTGCAGGTATAAAAAATTTTAGATGACGAACATTAGAAAAGGAAAAAAAAACTAGTAGAGATGATTTAATTACCGTACTTGAGAATCAGAATAACTAGCGATGGAAGAAGCAAGAAAAAAATTATAAGTTAAATAACCCAGGCGAAGGAAGTATGCTTCTGATGCACCTCATTTCGAAAGCCTTCACATTTTATTTCTTCTCTACTGCCATTTTCAATGCCTCACTTCCATAAAGAAGCATACTCCAAATTTAGATTCTGATAAATTGTTTTGTTGAAAATTGTTTCGAATTTCTTTTCTGCATTAAGTTTCATCTTCTAATTCTTCCATCATTTCTGTTCTCCTGAAGTAGTTAATGGATCCTGTATTATTGAAATATCTTCACGAAAGGTCTGGTGGATCCTGTGTTATTGAAATCTTCACGAAAGGCTTGGTTACATGAATTTTAATCCTTTCGCGCTGAGCAGTCATGAGGCACAAGCGGTATGCTGCCCGGTCCCCGCCCTTGACTTCGCGCTACGTCTACTAGTAGGTTGCCCATTTATTTATTTATTTTCATACCACCGAAAAAAACTCATCTTGGACTTTACACTGGGGCATTTCAACAATTTTACAAATACACGTTCACGAACAACAATTCCCTGGATAGGGGCAGGGGCAACCTACCCAGGCGGCACTCGAACCCGCGACCTCTTGTTTGGTAGGCGAGGACTGTACCCCGCCTCCACCGAGGTCGGCGATTGCACGAATGTCAAAAAAGAGGATCCTAAATTCGATCTCTAAATGTTTTATCATTCACCGCGCATTTAAATGAGCTTACAAAATTAGCCACTCGCGTCGCTAACGAACAAAGTTATCTGATTTTCACGGGAAATTAAGGTATAATTAGGGATTTTAATCGACATTTATACACATGATGATGTGATCTATCAAATTTATGACTTTTCGATGTAATTCTTTGCAATTATAAACGTTATAGGAAAAGTAGATATCGGAAAAAGTGTATCGCATTGCGCTCATCACCGCACCGCGGACATTTTTGAGATCCGATCAATATGCGGCCGATTTGGCAACAGAAATCAGCTTTCTATGGGATGGAATTGGGCCTCCTCTATGCAGTTTTCTTGTGTCCATGGTTCCCGAGTTTTAATTGTGATGGAGAGAGATGCCGTTAGGTGTCGGCCTCTCTCTCCTTTTAAGTCTCGAGGGAGTCCTTTGACTCACGACTTTGGGGTAGTATTCTTGGTTGTATAGTCAGGATAGTGAGAGAGTTTGTGACCAGAGAGCGGGGCTAAAAGCCGTATCATCTGAGGAGAGTAGCGCATGCCGACTCAACACAAGATAGGAACCATATCTGGGCTCTCTCTCTATCCCGAAAACTCCCGTTATTTTCTGAACTTATATCCGCCTAATATTGTGTATATGTGCTCAGACATTTTGACTTCATTGAAAACTAAACCATCGGAGAATTCATGCGTATCTCAGTGCCGATTCTCAAGTCGTCTATGGGTCTTTATTATTTTTTTATTTGCATTTTTGTTTACTCCAGCGACGTCTAGAACAGAACGGACTCATTTTGATTATGAAAACTACTTATCTTGCATCAGTAATATCACACATTTTAACTTCTTTAATTAAATTTCAATGTTCAAGTGGAGAACAACAGTGCCAGGTTTACCCGCCATTTAACGTGGCTTGTGACACTTACACAACCGCATCCGTGGCCTAAACCGTCATCTGAATTCGCGTTGGTTATCGAGATATGAGTAGTTCGTAACGCTGCCACTTAACTGTGGTAGGCATTGCTGGCGCGGCCGGGACCGGAAAAAGGAATATGATTCTTTGGAGTCATTAGGAGCGAAAAGAGGGAAGAAGCCTCAGGGTAATGATTTTCAAGAAATATTAGTGTATTAATTCGCACTGTAATGCAATTTTTTTCTCCGGTCACGTATATTCAGACAAGTTTCAAAACATCGGCACAATAGGGGTGCCCTGAGTCACCACGGCCTCGTGAATGCACGCTAGTTAATACCGAGGTCTTGTAAACGGGGCATTACATGACCTGCGATGGTTATCTAATTTTTCCGTTTTCCAGTGACTGCCACGGGAATATAGTAGCTTCTGTAGTGCCATTAGTATGCGAATCCCAACCGAGTTCTCTGAATGACCATTTTCAATGCTACTCCCCTAATAATTATTTTATGGCAATCTAGTGGACTCTAGCGAACCGCTTCGAACTAACTGTACCAGTGGCGTAACTATGGGGTGGGATAAGGGGGTAGACCCCCCCAAAGCCTCAGAGAAATTTAAAAATTATTTGAAACTATTATCTAGTTTTGAAATGCAAAAACGACATCAGCCTAAAGTTAAATCTAAAGTGCCAAAATTATGTAAAATGTATTTCCAGGCACTTCATTTTTCAAAAATTTTCCCAGACCCCGTTGCCTGGGGGTGGAGGGGACGCCACCCCAGGCCACCCCATCTCCCTCCAGAGCCTATCCCTAGTTACGCTACTGAACTGTAATTGCAGCAATTCTTATACTCGTCTTTGGTAAGATATAATAGCTGTATCTACTCTCGAAATCGGAATAGTTGGAGGCGGTAATTCCAGGGCAAGCCAAGAAAATTTTGGACAGCCGTACCATTAAAATTATATCGAAATTTCGGAACCCCGTTGTATTCTGCCGGTATCCTTAATGTCATACTACCCGCATAAGTTGAACGTCACTCCTTTGGCTTGTGCATAAGGATGATATAGCTCTTATTGTGTGCCGCAGTTGTCTTCGATCAAATAATTACATGAACAGTTACGTAACCACCATCTACTTTCTTATTGTATAAGCTGGTATAATACTATTGAAGTTAAAATTATAAGGTATTCTTCTTTACATCGGTTAACGTTTGAGAATAGGCTGTCAATAGTACATGTTGAAGTACATTCATTATACTAAAAATGTTTTTTTCTAAACCCATAATTAATGCGTGCACAGTCGTACCAAAATTGATATTTTTCTGGAAGCACACAGATACAGAATAATTGGTGCTGACGTTAAGAATTTTTCTTTATTGGAATATTTCGCCCATTGTGCGATGATTGTACATATAGTACATTTTGCGATTAACTGTACATATAGTTGAACGTAGTCTTCAAGTGAAGCAAAATATGTTGATTGTATAATTTATTTCAGGGATGTTAGCATTGAGTTCCAATCCAAATTTGTCAAGCACCTTTTCAAAGTTTACAAACGTAACGAACGTTAGCTTTTTCTTCTCCATTCTCTTCTCCGCAAACAGTCCAAGGGATAATATTGATTCCCTTGTGCCTTTACTTTTTCTGAATCCCAAACTATTCTCATTCAGGTACTCCTCTGATCTTCGTTCCATTGATCAATTGTGTGGGTGATACTTGTCAGTATCTTTGACGAATGTGTTTTCAGCCTTACGGTACTAAAATGGTCACAGTTGTCCGCTCTTTTTCTATTGGAAAATGGGATTTTAATGTTCCTTTCGAAGTCCTTTAGTATCTCCTCTGTCGACTACATTTCACTTATGATTTTGTACAGCTGGTTCAACGTCTTTTCTCCTACATTTTTAGTCAGCTTTGTGGGAATACAATCAATTCCAGATGCTTTATTTATCCGAATGTCTCTTACAGCTGCATCAAAATCTGATCTTAAAATTGGGGCTCCATGTCATCTGCATCCACTTCCTTCTCACTTTCGATTGCATTCGTTTTTAGGCTGCTTCCTTTGTACAAATCTTCATGCTTCTACTTATCTATGTACAACATTTTTCGGTACGTCTTTACATGTATTCTTCACTCACCTTTCTCTAGCCTTCTTCGCTTTACGATAAATCTCATTTATTATTCTCTTATAACTATCCTGTCCTTCCTCTGTTTTCGTATCCTTGTACTTTATTCTTTGTTCAATGAGATATTTGACTTCCTTTGTGTTCCATTGGGGTTTTTTTTACTACTACTAGTCTTCTAGCAACCTATTGAGCTGATGCCTGTGGTCCTTTTCCAGCAATTTTCCGCTGATTTCTTGTTCACGTCCTCAGCTATTTTATCTCCACTGCTTTTTAAAATACTCGCTAACGTTGAGCCACTATCAGTTTTCAACTTACCGATGGTTTTTACTCTTTTCCTCTTTTTTTTAATTTGAGGTGACATTATTTTGATAACTAAGTTATGGTCAGTGTCAATATCTGCCTCAGGGTAGCTTTTGCAGTCCTTCACCTGGTTCCTGAAACTTTGTTTCATTACCGCATAGGGGATTTGGAATCTTCTCAGGCCTCCTGGCATTTTCTACTTGTATCTTCTTCGCATGGGATTTTTATTAATGTGTCGGCAGACACTAGCATGTGTTCCGTACAGAATTCAATTGACCTTTCTCCTCTCATACTTTGGTTTCTCAATCCACGTACCCCGCCATTTCTTCCATTTTGACATTCGCCGACGTTGGCATCGTAATCACCAATAATAATGAGACTTAATTCTACTCTCTCCTGCTTGATTACATCCGTGAAATCTTGGCAGACATACTCTACTTCTTGATTTGAAAACGAAAGCCCCAAAGTTCTTCTATAACACATGAATCATGTACAGGTGAATAAATGAATGTCAGTGAATGATGTACAATATATTACATTATTGTGAAATTGCAATTTTACGAAAGCGTCTTCGTATTGGACGTCATATCTCCGGAAATAAGGGAGATATAAAAGCATGCAATATCGAATTTTAAAGTTCAACAAATTTCAAGTCCAAGAAATTATAGTATTAAAATTTTAAAATCCATCTCTGGCAATGTTACTATAGAGCGTTCCACATTTAGTTGACAGTATGGGCTCTTATGGAGAATCGTTTCCCATGTTAATCTCCATAAGGCCAGGAGCGCGGTGTTGTCAATAACAGCACGAAAATTATTGCTGCGTTATGCACTGATTAAAAATTGCATTCTAATGTAGAAAGAGATGCTGCATTCATTGGTGCCAATAGGTTTTTGATAAAAATTATATCAAAAGCTATAAAAAACATTTCCTTAAATTTCCGTCAGAAACGTGTATTTTTTTACTTTATCTTCTTCTCGCAATTTCTGCCTGACCGTTGTCTGTATTGAATTAAATCTTCTGCACAAAATTCTTCACACTATTTTCTCTTTGAAGGTCTTCACCAATTGTACAAATATTGAGTTAAAATGCTATTATGCCGACGTAACACCCTTTAGGACAAGAAAATTTTGATTTTTGCAAGGTAAAAAGTAGTCGCTTACTAACTTACGTTTCTCACGTCGCAGGTCCCTATATGCTGCGTATCAAATGTGAATAATACTACAAAGTTATTTTTGGTGAAAACATAATTGACTTACATCAATTCTGAAGCGAGTTACAAGGTTTTAATCTCAAGAAAAAATATTACGGCGCCGCTGGGCCGGGCTTCTTGCTTTTTCTTGCGCGCAGAGGGAAAATTCTCGGGCGGAAAAGGAGTTTTTTGTCAATGCATACTATGAAATTTATGTATCTATTCGTTTGATATCCTAAACAGAGAATACTCATACGTCGTAACAGCAGTGTTTTTATCTGAGTACATTGATACACGAAAGTAGGCAAGCGGCTGGGAAATAAGACGCTTTCGCCTTGGGTGTTTCGGTCCCACCGCAGAAACCAAGAAAGAGAATATCTCATAATCTGTGCAAAACACTACCCCATCCAGAGCACGCCTTTTGCAAAAGGGGGCTTGGGTTTTTTTCTGAGTTCCTTTCATAGGGTACCATAAAACCTGCCCCAGAATCGTCCCTAGCCGAAGGGGCCGTGGGAAGAATTTACGAAGGCGATCAGTATGTCATTGCATTTTTTTGGAGTGAACAAGTGTTGTGTGGTCTGCTGAATTTGAGAATTGTGAAGTATGTTTTACACTTATCTCTGCTGTAACACGCCCAATCAATATGTCCGATACAAAGAAGAGGAGAAAAGGTGAGAAGCTCATAAGCCACGAAAGACAGTTGGTGCTCGAAGTCATCTCGTACTTCAGGAAATCTCTCAGCATTAGTGAGGCCTGCCGAGAAGCTTCGAAGGCTACTGGGTGCTCGGAGTCCGCTGTTTACAGAGTGAGAAAGGAAAGCTCCCGTGGTCCATTGGTAACTCCTTCAAAAACTAAATAAATTAGACAGCCTTACAAAAATTCGAGAGCAGTGATTTTCGACGATTTTGTGAGATCGGGAATTAGAAGGAAGGTACATGAATCCTTCGTGAAAAATATTCCTCCGACTTTAAAATCCATCTTAAACTCGGTAAATATGGATAGTATTCGCCCAGATTACAAAAGGACAACACTATATCGTCTTCTTTTGGACATAGGCTTCGTGTACGAACGCAGGGGGAAAAGAATCATCCTTATCGAAAGGGATGACATTATTCCTTGGAGGCACAATTATTTAAGGCAGCTAAAAAAATACCGTCGCGAACACAGGACGAGTGTATTCACAGGCGAAAGTTGGATCAATGTTGGACAAATAGTGAACATTAGTTTGCGAAATAAACAATTAGAATATCCGCGTCAAGCTTTCCTTGCTGGACTAAATACTGGGCTTGGCCCCCACTTCCCGAGGAGGACGATTTGCAATTATTCACGCAGGAACGGAAAATGGGTTCATAAAAGGAGCATCGCATGCGTTTCTGTACATAAAGAACTCAATGGATGAGCATGAAGAAGTGGGTGGCGAGTGTTACGAGAGATGGTTTGAGCACTCACTTCTTGCAAACTTACCCGAAGGATCATTATAGTGGTAGATCATGCCTCTTGTTACTCAAGGAAATTGGAATCCTAGCCTAATACACGGTGGAGGAAAGAAAACATTAAGGAAAGTAGCTTTGAAGATGTCAGCTTGAAAAGAGATCTTTAATTTACAATAAACCAAGTAGGGAAAATTTGGAAAAATTAAAGATTGATGATGCCTTATACAACATCGCCTTTCATGTAATACTAGCCAGAGCCAAAAAATATTGCATAATATGGAAGGAACAGAAAATTTGTCTCATTCAGGAATGGTGATAATTTTTATTATCCTTCAATTTATCGTTATTTTTTACATTACAGAATATTCATTATTCAGCTTGTGCATTGAATAAGTGCATACATAAAATAACAAAAGACTTTTCCTTTTATATTGCATCAAAGTTATTGTAGTTTACGCTAAATGATTCCTTAATATACGCCGTCTTTCGTGCGACCCCTAACTCCTTTTTGAACTATACCATTTTGGCGCCACTTTATGTGTGGTTGCATACGCTGTTAGGATGCCTGCCGGCGGAGCGGAAGCTTGGCAACACTGTTATCCATAAGGCCCGTACTGTCAACTAAATGTGGAACGCTCTATACCTCATCGATTTTCCTCATTTTATCGTGCTATCCAATTTTCCTCCCATACTCTTTACACGCATTACTCCTAAAGATGCCGTTCTCCCTCACGTATTAACCTCTGGTAAAAAATAATGGTAAATATGCCTTTCCTTAAGTAAATGGTCTTTTTTCCTCAACTATCTCCTGATGCATTAAACAGTAAATACTTGTAAAATATGGAGAATGTATTGTAATACATCAAGAATGTTTCCACATTCATAGTAAGTTTAAAATTTCGAAAAGAAATCTTATTGGCTTTATGTAAATCGAAAAATAGTTCGAATGATTTTAACTCATATCCTTCCTTTAACTCATTCCTTCAATTGTTTTCTTCTTTTCTATCTTAATTTGGAATGTAGTTAGTGAGATTGCAATAGGGCGGTTTCCTATTATTTTTTTATTGCCTAAATCGAAAGATTATTACTCATGGAGTGCGAATTTCACGCTCTTAGATTTTCGAATGACGATATCTATTTTTCGCGATAAAACGAAAAGTGAAAAATTTCAAGCGCGTGAAAACGCGACGGCTAAGTAGGAACGATGGGAAAAGTCCGTGTGACGTATTTCTGGTTCCTGCTGTCGGCGTGTGAGGCCACTTTGCTGCGAAGCTATGAGCGCTGATACGACGCAGGCTGCTAGCAGGTAGCTGAGTACCCTGCTGGGTGGTAGCGCTTGGCTTAAATAAGGATTATTATTCCCCAATCAAACGAAGGAAACTTTCCGAACTAAGGTATTTTTAATGTGTGATTATTAAGAGATGTTTCCCTGAGCTCTGTGCCTCATGCATGCATTAGTAATCTCAGACAATGTAAAAATACTATCTACTCCTATAGAAACTATGTCCCTGTGACGTCACTTGGAGTAGAATCGCATGGGCGTCAATCTGGCATTTTTCAGATGAGGTTAAAATTGACCGTTGCCATTCGTCTAAACTGGGATTTCTAAAACCAAATAATTTGTATATTATGAATACACTAATGGTGGGTAAGGAATCGCAATCAATACATTTCGTTTTCTTTGATGAAGGAAACTACCCTATTGTGAAAGGACCGAAAATCTCCCTCAGGGAGGCTGCCAGGGAGGCCCCTAGTTGTCTCCCGTATTATTCCTACCAGCTTCTTTTCCTTGTTCACTTGCTCAAACTCAAAGCCCTTATCCTATACTTGTAATTTTGTCTCCTTTCACGCTCCTCAGAAGTCTAAATTTTTTGACCGTAAAGGCGATGCAGTTTGCACGTGTTACAAATATTTTCAGCGTCCCTCGTAGTCCGTCACTTGGCCATTTCCGGGCGATGTTGTCTGTGAATGCCATTAAAAATTAACTCGGAAATCCTCTTCGGTGATGAAACAGATTCCGTACGCTGTAATAGCTCTCATATTGACGCTCAGCAACCTCGGAAATGTGAATTATGTCCCTAAATGTCGGTCTACTAATACTAGTGATCGGTCAAATGATCCAGAATATTAGTAGATAATATCCTTTACCCATAGACTTTGAGCGTAAAATTCATTCGAAATGGGAGAACCACACTTTTCTATCGTGAAATTTTCCGAAGAATATTGTCGTCGTGAATTTTAAAAGGATTATTTTTGTAAAATCTTCAAATTTCTTGGTTATGGTAACTTATATCCATTAATTGTATAAAAAAATAAATCCACTAAGTTTTTCACTCCGTCTACAACATTATCATTTATGTATATACATATATCACTTATTTATATACTTATGATATATATATTGCTTTATCACTAATATAAATACATATTGTAGCGGTACGGACCGGAGCCGGCCCGACGCATCATGTTTTAACATCGCGGCTGGGGGGGTTACGTCTGCGCGCACACTCACAATTTTAGCATTTTTTTTGTTTAAGGAGTTCTATACTAGATTTATGTAAAGGGTTTATTATTTTTGTTTATTGTAGTATATTTTTTATGTATGTGAAATTGTGTGAGAGTGGATTTCCGGGAGAGGCGACGCAGTGGTTCTCTCCCGGAATGCGTTTGAAAACCCGCTTTTCGGCCGGGGAAAAAGAGGGCGTTGTGGTGCACCAGAGGTAATTGTGGGTAGTGCAGAGTTTATAAAAGGGAGAGACGAGAAGGATAGCTCTCTCTCTCCTACGGTCTGACACAAGATAAGTCAAATAGTGGTGTTCAGTGACAAGCAGCAGCAGCCAAGCTACGGCACGTGGAGGAGGCAGATACGAGGACAGCTCTTCAGGGGTGGCGAGAACATCGGATAAAGGAAGTAAGCTTGGAAATTACCAAAGCCCGAATAGATCCTTTTGTGTCCAGATTGTTCCCCCCTTTGAAAGTCCCAAGTGTGCTCCCCACAATAAGGCCCTAGTGAATTTACTGTTAGCTGGTCTTAGTCACGGCCCTGCAAGACTTAAGTGCGGCACGTGGTGAAGTTTGAGCATAATATCTGAATGTTAGTGTCACTTGGCGGATCATTGAGCCCGACTTCAAGACGGGTGGCCACGTGACCAGACTAACGCCCAATTTATACTTGCTTTGCACGGAAAGTTTTTTTTGTGTAAGTTTGATGTCACTATTTTTTACGTTGCTTATTCGCCAAAGAGCGTGGGTATATTTTGTTGTTGGAAACATCAATTTTTTATAATCATTGAGAAAGTGCTTTTGTAATTTTGAAGGAGAAGCCGAAGGTGCATATTTCATGTTGGAGGTGACGCCGATGGATTTTGGAACGGGGATTTATTGTGTGTGTTTGGGGAATACTTTAGTGTCAGTGTAAATTTTGGAACCTATGGTAGTTCAGTTATTAAAAATCAATTGTAAAAGGGATGTCATTGAAGTTATTTGTTTTGCTATTGCCACGATTTCCTTAACTCCTGTTGTAAGTGAGTGTGCGTGCAGGCACGAACAATTGGGGAACTTGATTTTAAGCCCGGATACGGTAAGTCTCCGTAGGGGCAATTTTCTATTTTGGGGGAGTGGAGAGTTAACAATCACATGTACGGGGAGATATCGAACGGGAGGCGAGCGGGCGGCTCTCGCGGTTCGAACCGTTACAATATATATATGTATATATTAATGTTTTCACGCATAAATAAAAAGTTAAAGGAATACATTAATCAATTCAAAAATTCATCTTGCGAAATTAAATTTTTTCCGTGTGACTGGAAGCCGTTGACGCTTATTTATAACTCATAAAACTATTGCGTCGTTTTGTGTAACGAAAATAGACCGGGCATGCTACGAACATAATAGCTGCCCAGTGTTCAATGTTATATTTATACTTTCGGCGCACCCCTTCCGCGTAGGCATTTTTAGCCAGTCGTGTTTAAGTTGCGTTTCTGGCATGCTGTTTTTCCTGAAACGGGCAGGAGCAGCTGGAACACCACTCTTCCTGTTAGAATAGTTTCCCATATGGAGTCTACCTACGACTTACCTAAATTGAAGAGGCGAGGAAAACTCATAATCATTATTTTCTCTTTCATATAGCTGCGTCTTACACACTGGAATCTTTAAAAAGCAATACTTTTTTCTTAATATTATGTACATCATCCTTATTATCTGTTAAAGTTTCAGTTCTATCCACAATATCAATTGGTCTCTTGGCAGCTAAAAAGGCCTTCAATTCCCTATGAGGATATCCAGCAGTATCTCTCACTTTTGTGATTGATCTTCTGTTTTTCCGATGTAGAGGATGTATTTCAGGCTAATTTACTCATTTCTCTTATTCCTTTTCACTCAGAGAAAAACTCTGGGTCCACAGTTTGTCTTTTAATTGATTTTCTGAATAAACTTATCTCTCTTGTAGAAATTAACGTGAGCGAAATTTTAACTCTTGGACTACAAACAGATTTATATATCTTCTTTCAAATGTACAGTCCCGGAAAGAGAAATCTTACCACCCAGGAGCCGAAAATATTTTTAGTCCCGAATCGACGCTGACTCGGCAGTATTTCTGAACTATGTCTGCGCTGCAAAGATTAAAAAACACTCCGAGAGTTGAACGAGGTCCTTTATCCATGCCGGTCAAAAAGAGTTAAAAAGCCCAAGGAGGCTGTTTGACTCGAGATTTTCGTCACGCGTTGCCTCAGGTGGAGGCGATTCCCCACCATTCCTCCCTTCTTTCCTTCATTCCGCCCACCAGTTGGACAGAAACCAATCAATCTTGTGCGGCAAAAGAAAGGATCTGTGAAGAAAAAAAACGCGTTGACCTTTAGGTGTCAAGTAGCTTTCCAAGGAATTATTTCCCGAGAAGTGGGTTGCGGAATCAATCCGATATCCAATTCGCTTTAGCGAAAATGAGATGTTCAAGTTCACCTAGCTGCGAACTATCACTAGATGATCTCAGTGGTAATAAAGGATTGCGGTAAAACTAAATGCCTCTCTCGGCTGCTTTAGTGGAGTTTATTTCCTTTTTTCAATTTACGCTATTTTTCTTTTTCAATTGATTATTCATCAATACACTAATATCGATAAGAGGCATTTAAGATACATCTCCTGAGAATGCATAATATCTGCAGCTACAGAGGCAATAAGGTCGGCCATAGATTTTTTCATATTTTTCTGTCTCACCTAACGAAAAGTAAATGTCATGTCAGGGGATTAAATATACAAGAGAAGTACTTTCCGAAATTCTATGCAAACCTTATGATTTCCGTTTCGCATAAATTCCGCAGTAATTTTGATCCTCGATCGTAGGAATACGCGTGAGAATTCACTCATGATACTCATATTCACAGGCGAAATAAGTGCTAGAGCTTGCATACAATAACCCTTTACCCAATTACCCAATCCTTAGAGACGCTTCAGGGTAATCTGAGAGACTGAGTGTACAGAAATTATATTAAATTTTTTAAAAGAATATTCATTTATCGACATGTTTTTCATCCATCCTAAGTAAATTTTCTGTGTTAAATGGTGAGATAACCTTCTGACATCTATTTTTATTAAGAAATTTAAAACTTTGGGTTCACCGATGTTTATACTATGTTTAAAAAGCTTTCATCAGATGAAATGTCAATCGTTTGTATTGTGGACAGTGTTAGTCCCCAGTAATAAGATGGCGTGCAAAATTGAAATTCTTTTTACCATCTAAATCATAGTCCATGTATAGCTATAGTTGATTAATATCGTCTGTTAAAAGCAAAACCATCCAACTATGAACACTGTTTGCTTCAATCCCTTTCCTGGCCCACGAAGACCCTGTGTTTTGCGGAAAATAACTATCAAGTATGGTATTTCCCTTTCCCAGCTCCGGACTGTGCCGCACCGTCGAATATCGATCTTAATTTCGGCGTCGCAGGCGGTGGCGGATCATCTATTGGAATCGCCTTCTACATCTCGTGCCTCCTCCTCGTTGTTTGTTCATATGTGGTGTGAATATCTTGAGGTAAAAAACCGACCTATGGGAAACGGTATGCGTCAAAACATGCATTAATGTATTGACAACGATTGTAAAAAGTTTCGACTCCCATTCTTATAAAAACAGTTTTGAAGTGTTGGCCAGTTTTTTTTTTCGATTTCAACCCACTGTGCTCTATGGTAAAGTAAATCACGAAGTTATTTCCCCACTCCTCTGTCCCTTCTGTGAGAGACAGAACATATTTAGCAGACATCTTAGCTATTCACGATTGATCAGAGATTTTAAAATATTGTATGCGATACATGTAGTAATTATACAAACGTGGCTTTTTTATCCTGGAATTTTCTTTCCAAAGGATGCTCAAAAATGGTTTTCGCGGATGAATGGACGCCATCAGAAAGCTTCGTTACTCAACTAGGTGAAGAGTTCGCACCCGCGGGGGCGAAGAATTGTGCCTCGAGTTATAGATTATTACTTGCCCCTATTCTTCTTAGAAATCGCAGGTCAAAATGTCAACCTCCTAGAGCTTCGCAACTGTTTTTAGCCGGCAAGGAAGAAGGCCCTCGCTCAACGCTCGTAGAGTTCTTTGTTCTTTTCTGTGGAGGCATGGTTCTGCTGCATTTCCAAGTCGGCGTTGATTCGGGACTTAGAAAAATTTCGGCTCCTTGGTGGTAAGATTTTTCACTCCAGGACTGTATATATAGCAACATAGCTAAGATGCAAGCATGCATGAGACGCTGAGAACAATGCTATAAGACACGGTCTCCGGCGTTAAATTTGTGGAACTGCTTCATCATAAAATACTTTGTTCTATTCCACACTTCATTTTAAATAGTACGACCCGGGTTTCTGCATTTCATGCTGTCATCATCCTGATGATAGCATGACATGCAGAAACCCGGGTCGTACTATTTAAAATGAAGTGTGCAATAGAACAAAGTATTTTCATTTTATCGTAACTGATAGTGCAACTTTGGAGGGAAAGTGTTCGCCTAAAAACTTCGCTTACGGTAGGAATCTATTAGAAGGAGGAGTTCAGTAAAAATATTGTGGCTGACACAATTCCTCTATTTACGCGTGTACTCGTAAACATCGCGTCGACAGTACTTCGTAGTTTAACATGTGAGGAAGGTCGCACGGGATATTTCTTACACTCCTACTTAAACCCTACATAATTGAATCATACCAAGAAAATGCTGCTAGTCCATAATATTACTCAAAGTTCATCATTCTTGCCGGTAAATACGCGACCTCGTGACACCACTTTTCAAATCAACAGTTGGAAATAATATGACGAAGAAAGAGAAATAAGTCAATCAATGATAGAAGAAATATTTTTCATTTCTAATTTCCATTTTAGAGACAACTTTACATCTCGGAGGGAAGAAAGGTCGGGGAAAATACTGCGGTTGTCAACGACTGGGTTGGAGGTATTGTAAGGATCACAGATGATATAATACTTTACACACGAGCCCATATTGAGGGAGAAATGGCTACTCTATTGCCAATTTGAACGGGGATTTGACGATTCTGTGCATTTAGTTTTCGCTTAATTACCTTGCCATCTATCCTCGAGGGAGGCGGTGTCTGGCTGTCTTTCGTCCTGGAAGCGCTGAATCGTAAGGTATGGGCACAGAATAGAAACCTAGCGGAATCAGAATGGTCACTCCTGGCGGTCCCTTTGATGTTTCTGTGGCCATCAGTCCCTCTAGCGGAAACCTAAAGAAATAACGCCGCCATCTTCCTAGATGGTTCACTGCAGTGTACTAGCCAAGGATACGGGTTGGAAGGCGCACTTGAAAGCAAAAAGAAAACTATTTTTTCGATCGTTACTGTTCAAATATACTGTTGTTAATACGCGTTAGCACACTGTACCTTTAATATTGTCACACTTTTCTAATGACAATGTATAATTACGTATTGTTCATGGTTGTGATGACAAACCAGGTACCTTGATGAATTAATTATTTTATGACGAAAATTACGACGAATTATTCTTAAGTCATTTTACTTCATACGTACGTCCGTACCTAGTGACGCACTAGAATGCTGCCCTTGTTTTCAATCGGGTGATTTTTAATTCATCAACATAATGCGACGATATAACCACTTGATATACGGGGATTATAAGGCAGTGTTTTTCACGCATTCCGCTAGGTTTCTATTCTGTGGTATGGGCTTGAAGTAGATTTATGAGGTATGTGCGAAGGGTTTCAGTCGGTGCATAGCGAGTGTCTAAGCTGCAAACAGTGGAAAAGAAGCAGCGCCCGGGACTAGACATGACAGAGGTGACGGCGAAGGTGAAAGTGAGGAGGAGTATCTTAAAGATTGGGATCTATTCACCACCAATTCATTTTGCAGGCCACGCGTGATGAAGGGGCACTTCCAATAAGGCGGATCGGAAAAATCGATTTTTTTTTTCAAATCCATCTGGCCCAATGAAAAAAAGTTGTGGGACCGATCAAAAATAAGGCCTGAAAAATTTGAGACCTCTACGTGAACCTCTGACTCTCGCTCAAATGCAATTTAGGGGGGGAGGGTCAAAATTCGAAAAATATAATATTTTATGGTCATGCCTTATAGATTTTGCCGAGTTACTGCTCATACAGGGCAATAGTTTCGTGCATTTTGACGTATCTGCCACCGTTTAGCCACAAAATGCCTAATTTAAGTCCGCACCCGCGAAGAAAATATTCCAACGCTCACGCAGCGTCGCGGATACAGGAGCAGCAAGTCGATCCCGGCCCTCCCCGCTCGCTTCTCCCCCTACCACGCCTCGAATGCAGAAAAAATCATCCCGCGTGTTCTGCTAGGAGGGCGTTCATCTTTGATAATATAAATCGGAAGATGATAGAAGGAAAAAAAGGATGCGTAGTGAGACGACTTGTCCCTTATTTGGCGCCTCATCGGCGTTAAACAAATCGATGTTACCAACTTTTAAAGAAGTGATGAAATATTTTTAGATCCGCGAACGCAGGAAAGGAGCCTACGGTCTATGAAGACGCCTCTCGAGTGGCTATGAAGGTGTGGGAACTTAGGATATGCGCTTCTATTCCGGTATTGTCCGACAGCTGTGACTAAATGGATTTTGGGTGATGCCGCCGGCGTCCCCTCCCCGCTCCCCTCTCGAACACCCCAGATGCACCAAAATTCACACCAAATGCGTCTTTCTTCGATAGTCTTACTAATGTTTGATGTTTCAGCATCGTCCGGTGAGGAACAATCACGAAAGAATTACTCAATTATCTGCTTTCCAGTCTGTATTTCTTATGTCAGTGTCATTCCTCGTCTTTCGCTGCTGTCAACAAAGTTATGGTAAATTCTTTCGCGAATCTCTCGTCCGCATGTATAATAAAAGGAATATTTAAATTCAAATTTGAACGTTCATCAATAGATTTTTAATTTCCACAGCGCTAAGGTCAGATATAACGGGAGGAACCGGAGTCTCTCTCCAATATATCATCAGCGGGTAGTCCTTTACATCGATATTAAAATCCAGTAATCAAAAAAATCTCGGAATAGTCGCCAATGCATCCTTGCAGCAACGCAAATTTGTTCCCTAGATTACCCTCCCAATGTTTATATCGCAAATCTAAGTCAACTTAGTGCAATTAGCTAATAGACCACTGTAAGGGATGAAACATGATTTGATGCTTTCCCGGAGAATGATGTCGGTAAACTCTTTTCGGGGTTCAACAAAATTTATCCCTGAGGATGACCCCCGAGTCGGAGCTTGAAACGTTGGTCATTATGGAAAAATTAACCCGGTGGGAATCCCGATAAGAGTTTACCCACACTGCAAGGGATGTTGGAATTATGTTTGTAGCAGAGGGATGATGCCTCCTTTTTGGGCGGCATTCACTTGATACCATCATGATCAAATCCTTTTTAATTTGTCTATCTACTTTTCACTCGGAAAGGAATTGATAATCGCAGATTTTATAACTTTAGATAATCCTCCGACGGGGGAGGCACACCTCCAAAAGTGGGACCCTGTTTCTTCAACTAGCGCCACACATTCCCCTGTAAACTTGGATTGATAAGTCCTCTTGCCTTTTTTCATCAGACAAGAGTGTAGTCTTTCATTCCAATAAAATGGAGCCCTTCGATGACACCCTTTGAAACCTCTCTTTTCTTATTCACGGTAATTAGCATCTTTTTCTGTCTAAGTAAGTAATGCTGGTACACTAGCTTTGATGAATCTTACGAAGTTATGAGTTTTGCGTCAGCGTCGATTTGTAGTCTTGTCCCGAGGATCGATCGTGGTTCTCTGGTTTGGAGCCGAGTGGAAGGCATAAACCAGAGGCTGCGTCGTTTCTGCACGGACATCGGAGCCTCTTTCGTGGACCTTAGGCCGGCAATCCGATCGTGTCGGATCCCTCTGAACCGTTCGGGAGTCCATTACACGGCCGAGTCGGCTAGTCGTGTAGCGAGTAGCATATTTGAGCACTGTAGGTCTTTTTTAGAGTAGAGAGTAGGGCAGAGTGTAGATACATTAGTGGGTTGAAAAATAAAGGGGTAAGTTCAAAACTTTTCACAGACAAAAATTCTTCCAGAAATGAGAATAGAGAAGTAGAAAGAAAAATCAGCGTTTCAGGTATTACATTTAAGCACGAGAAGCGTCTGTCGAGCAATACGTTCAAAGGCAGTCAAGGCTCAATTCATATTGATAGTGAGGCAATAAGACATGCATTTCCATTTATCAGCGGTATAGAGCCTGTGAATAGTCTATTCGACAAAAGCAAATCAGAATTATTCCCGAATCGCAATAATACTGCTTCCGAAGTTTTAATCGTGGCTGTGGTTAATTGCCGTAGTTTAAGAAATAAGATTCCCGAATTCCACCATTAAATTCATAGTACGAAGTGTAACGTCATTTTTGGAACAGAAAGTTGGCTAACAGATGATGATTCAGACAATGAGATCTTCCCAAAATCGTTCACTGTTTATCGGAAAGATAGAATTAATCGAGTCGGGGGCGGAGTTTTTATAGCTGTAAAGAATTCAATCGTCAGCCAAGCGATAACCGTAACTGAGACCAGCGTTGAATCTGTGTGGTGTTTAATTAAATGTCCAAAATTCAAAACTATTTTATTATGTTCGTATTACAGACCACCTAACTCAGATATAACGTCAATGTTGGATTTTCAAAATCAAATAAACAGCGTAGCATCCAAGTATCCTGAAAGAAACTTGATTGTAGGTGGAGATTTCAACGTACCTTCTATAAATTGGGAGACTTATAGCTTCATTCCTGGTGGGAGGGATAAAGTGATCTGCGAGGCTTTATTACACACATTTACATCTAATTCATTGCTTCAAATAGCATCCGCACCAAACAGAGGAGAAAATATTCTTGATTTATTAGCGACAAATATACCACATCAGGTAGTAAACGTTGGCACTGTCGAAGGAATTAGTGACCACAGGGTAGTAACTGCAAAGTTTTCTCTAAATACCGCTGTAAACTTTAAAAAAGAGCGTAAAGTCTTCATTTTTAAAAGAGCTGATTTCGATGGGTTTAAGAGTCATCTGAAAAATGCTTTCCCCGAGTTTCAAGAATCAGTATTAAAGTTAAATGTAGAGAATACTTGGAAAGCTTTTATTTCGCTCGTAACTTCGGGAATAAATAGCTACATCCCTAGTAAAACAGTAAAAGAAGGCAGCGAACCGAGATGGTACGACGCGGAAGTGAGAAGATCATTGAGGCGACAGAGAGCGTGTCATGCAAAAATGAAAAAAGTCAGCACGGATTTATCCGCTAATGAACGCGAGCTAATAGTTAAAAAATGTAGGATGACTAAAGCCGCCACGAAGGAAGCGTTCAGGAATGCGTTCACGAATTTTAAAAGAAAAACACTAGTAGAGCAGTTACAGGATAACCCAAAAGCATTTTGGTCATATGTTAGGGAAGTTCAAGGTAAACGATCTACCGTATGTTCGCTGAGAAACGACAATGGCGATGTGTTGACAAGCAGTTACGATAAAGCCAATTTATCAAATTCCTACTTCAAGAGCGTGTTCACGGAGCCTTCCGAAAACTCACCCGAGACCGATGACAATCCCTGTATACATAAGATGCCAGCTATTGACATTAGTACGCTCGGAATAGAAAATATATTGAAATCGCTTAGTCCAAATAAATCACCTGGTCCAGACGAAATCCCTTCTCGCGTATATAAAGAACTAGCCTCAGAAATTGCCCCTTACTTGCAGTTAATATTCAGTAAATCCATCAAGCAACACGAAGTACCTAATGACTGGAAAATCGCTAATGTAACGCCAATATTTAAAAGTGGAGACAAGGAACAGCTATCTAATTACAGGCCGATATCTTTAACGTCCATCTCTTGCAAAGTCCTTGAACACATCGTAGTCAGCTCGGTAATGAAACACCTAGACGCGCAAAACTTATTAATGGGAACTCAACATGGATTCAGGAAAAGCAGATCGTGCGAAACTCAGTTAGCGCTTTTCGCCCACGATATTTTAGTCTCCGGGGAAGACAACATTCCAGTAGACGCGATTTTTCTTGATTTCAAAAAGGCATTTGATAAAGTATCCCACGGAAAGTTAATGATAAAACTGAAATCTTATGGTCTAGACGAAGATGTCATTTCCTGGATTAGAGAATTTTTGAGCGACCGCGTCCAAAGAGTAGTATTAGACGGTGCAGTCTCCAATGAGGTTAGAGTCACTTCTGGCGTTCCTCAGGGTAGTGTCATTGGCCCACTCCTATTCCTTCTTTATATAAACGACATTGGCGAAGTAGTGCAGAGTAAGTTACGATTATTTGCAGACGACGCTGTAGTTTACAGAGAAATCCGTTCCAGCAAAGATATAGATGAACTAACGAATGACCTTGCTGCTATCCAAGCTTGGTGCGATGCTTGGCAGTTAGAATTAAATTTGGAAAAATGCGTCGTAATGAATTTCTGGAAGAAGAATAACTCCCTACAGCGTAACTATTTCATTCGGGGCACCCAGTTAAAGGCAGTTGAATCCGTGAAATATCTAGGGGTTAGACTCAATAATGATCTATCGTGGAATAAACATATTCGAGAAATAACCGGTCAAGCTAATCGTAAAATGGGTTTTGTTAAAAGAATATTGGGAAAGTGCGACGACAAAGTGAGAGAAATTAGCTACTTTTCCCTCGTTAGACCACATTTGGAATACGCTGCCAGTGTTTGGGACCCTCATGAAAAAGGCTTAATAACAGAGTTAGAACGCGTGCAAAGGAGAGCTGCCAGGTATGTGAAAGGTCGTTACGATAGTCTTGTTAGTGTGACTGACCTCTTAGATAAACTCGGATGGGAATCTCTGTCGGACCGTAGATTGAAAAATAGACTAAACCTTTTAGATAAATTCAAGAGCAGTGTCTTTTCTGACGAAGTTAACCATATCTTGCGGACGCCAAAGTACTACGGAAGATCAGATCATATAAATAAAATAAGAGAGATAGATGGCAGAACAGACAGATTCCGAATGTCATTTTTTCCTCGATCAATAAGAGATTATAACGGCAGCAATAGACCTCGTAAATAGATTGCATGACTTGTAGTGTAGCCTACTAACCTATGTAAAACTGAAAGCATGTTTCTGAATTTCTATTCTATATTCTATTTCTAACAGCATATAGTAGTATAGTTTGTTATTATACGGTACGTTTTTTGGACGGTGTGGTGTGCATGTGGGAGTCCAAATGCATGCTGCATGCTGGTGATTGATCACCCCCTGCCAAACACCCTAGAGGTGGCTCGCAGGGTATTATGTAGATGTAAAGTTGCGGGAACGATAATTGCTGTTGCTTGGTTCTTGCATATACGTCCATCACAGTTGGCAGACGCATTTTCCCCGAAGAAGTTCCAATTTGAGTTTATAGTCCTTAATGTTTATTTCATGAGGAAAGTAGAGATACAAATCGGCTAATTTCTCGGTTTAATTTTCTTCGAATGAATTGATGAAGAAAAATTTTGATACTATTTTCCCATACATTGGCGATGTTGACTCAATGCTCTCCAACTACATATTCCCTTTTTTCCCTCAGTTGTCGAGTTTCTTTAGGATTCAATCCAGCAGCCATCATCTTTCTTTTCGTCAGCTTGTCTCTCAAAATACTTCTTCATTAGGGGAACCTTATGCTCCTTCTTGCACTTACACGAAAAAATATCGCTTAATTTCAAATGTTCCTTTAAAATTGTTTGAGTTTTATACTTCAATAAATTCAACTTCAACTTTTGGCCTATGACACTCATAATGGAAGACAAGCGTGTCACCATAGTTCGCACACCTTCATAGCCACTCGAGAGGCGTCTTCATAGACCGTCGGCTCCTTTTCTGCGTTCGCGGATCTAAAAATATTCCATCACTTCTCTAAAAGTTGGTAACATCGATTTGTATAACGCCGACGAGGCGTCAAATAAGGGACAAGTCGTCTCACTACGCATCGTTTTTTACCTTCTATCATCTTCCGATTTATATTATCAAAGATGAACGCCCTCCTAGCAGCCAGCACACGCGGGATGATTTTTTCTGTATTCGCGGCATGGGAGGGGGAGAAGCGAGCGGGGAGGGCCGGGATCGACTTGCTGCTCCTGTATCCGCGACGCTGCGTGGGCGCTGGAATATTTTCTTCGCGGGCGCTGACTCAAATTAGGCATTTTGTGGCTAAACGGTGGCAGATACGTCAAAATGTACGACATTTTTGCACTGCGAGAGCAATAACTCGGCAAAATCTTTAAGGAATGACCATAAAATATTTTATTTTTCGATTTTTGACCCTCCCCCCCTAAATTGTATTTGAGCGAGAGTCAGAGGTTCACGTAGAGGTATCAAATTTTTCAGGCCTTATTTTTGATCGGTCCCACAACTTTTTTTCATTGGGCCAAATGGATTTGAAAAAAATCGAATTTCCGATCCGCCCTAACTTCCTAGTCTTACCATGAACTTTCTTGTAGTACTCCTACTTGTTCCCTCATTCCGAGATATATTTCTTCAAAAACCTTTGTTTACTCTCTCCAAGGGCCTTTTGCTGATCTTCCTGGCACCAAACTTACGCATCCCAAACCCTCTTTCCACTTGCATTTCTCCCCTTCCCTAGCATTTCCCACCCCTCTCCAGTGATGACCTTAAATGTGTCGTAAAAAACGGCCCCCAAATGTAGTCTCAGGCAAGGCTGAAGGCCCTTTACCCGCCCCTCTTCCTCCCGCCTGTTGCACCTCTTTATCCTGCCCCCACTTCCTCAACTTCCTTCCGACTGTGGAGAAGTGCGTGGTTCATCTATACCTACCGGCAAAGGGGTTAAGTTTCTAACTACAGAGAGGCTGGATAAGTATTTTTCACTATCGGGAAAATGAAGAGGAAAACTTTGTTATCCATATTCATTTTATTTGGCTTTGACATGTGTTTTGTCATTTCTTGACGTATTTTTAGTCAGTCTTTGCTGCCGTGAGACTTGGCGGATTGGCATACCCTCCCACTTTGTTCACGCAAAGATACGGTTGGGCTTCCTGCCTAGCCAATTCAATAATTTACCCTAATCATTTTAGCCAAATTAGGAAACACGAGTCGCGTGTTGGTGTGAATATAATTTTTTTTTATTTTTGATATTTCAACGCAACTTTTTATTTTACCATAATTGCGCAAATAAGTTTTAGTGCTAACTTAAAATATTTTCTCAATGCTAATGATACTTTGCAAAATTGTCAATACGATGGATTAAGAAACACGAAAACTAAATGAGGTTAAGTTACACGTTTTGGGGTATAATTTTTGGGAATTCACGTAAGTGAACCAGTATTTCACCTAGATATCTTGAGGAATGATAACACGTATGTTTTAGGAAGAAAATTAATGTGGATAATAACGTTTCTCTTTCTACTTCCCCGATATTGGAAGATGCTTTTCCAGCTTTTCTTCGGTAGGAACCTTGCTACATCCATTTCAACGTCAGCAAAGATGATGCAGCACGGCAGCCAAGCGGAGAGCCCGAAAAGAATTTACTTCAAATATTCGCCGGTAGAAAATCATAATGAAAATAACTAATAATGAAGATCGTACATCAAAACGACTACACGGAAGGAACTAAAAATATTAACTTACGAAGGTTATTTAGGAAACGGGCTATGACCCTTTTTTTCTTGTCACTGAGCGATAGATGGCGTTAGGCGGGCTGACGTTAAAATTTCGGAGGCTTTAAAAACAAATATCCAGATATTTACTAACAAATATCTATCTTATGCGTAGACAATAGTTGCTATTCGCTACTGCGGCCACTAAATTCTTAGTTTAAAAATCTTATACAAAAATTTTCGAGAAGTTATTTGATTACGTTTTCTAAAATGGACGGGAAATTCACTAGCGCTAAGATCGTTGATATTTAGCTATTCAGAATGGGACGTTAAGGGTTATGTAATTCTTAACGATCTGTCACATCATAAAATCAATTAGAAAGAGCATTTTTTTAAAATCATTTCTTATATAGCCACCGAAAACGTTAAACAAGGGCGCTATAGACAGAAAAAGGGCGGTGGGAACGAAAACAAACATTTTTTCGCGACTTGTTAAAAGGGTTTGATATTACGAAACTTGAGATTACGAATTGCCTATTTTCCGGTCCCGCTGACTTCGTATAATCGAGGGTTTACTGAATATCGTTCATCCCATCCTGATTTTAAAACCAGATACTTTTATGTACTATTAAATTCGAGCTAATGATGCTCAGTCATTCCTGGATTAGGAAATATTACCTTATTCTGCTTCATTCTACTTGTCTTTGTCTTCTTCCGGAATGGTAGATCATGCGAAACAGTTCGTTCTCTTCCTTTACGACGTTCACCAATCTGGTGCATCGAAAAAACAAGTTGACGCACCATTTCTAGAAGCATTAGACACGGTGCCTCTAAATTAAATTTTATACAAATTACAGTGATGCGGTTTAAACGAAACAGTAGTAAACTGTGTACGTGACTTTCTGTATGGTCGTAAGGAAGAAGTAGTTTTCGTCGGAATTGCCGTAATGTGGTTAAAGTGAAATAATATATGTCCCACAAGAAAATTTAATTGCCCCCCTTTTGTTCAATATTTACATAAATGACCTATGCTCTCGAGTAAACAGTACATTGCGTTTATTTGCTGACGGCGCTGTCATCTATCGCGACATTAGTGAGCACTCTGACTTTGAAATTCTATCATCGGATTAAAACAAGGTTCATGTGTGTATCCAATAGTAGGGACTCCAACTTAATCTGAGGAAATGCACGGCGATACATTTCTTGCGGAGGTCGTCCAACGTTTTCCACGTTTATGCTGTGGATGGTGTAAACATAAAGGCGACAGATGAAGTGAAGTATCTACGAGTTACGATAACTTCGAACCTATCGTGGGAACACACATAAAGGCCGTTTTACACGGTACACGGAATTGCGCAGTCTGACGTACATGTGAAGGCGCAATCAAAATTGCGTCGTGTAAAGGCCGTTTTACACGGTACACGGAATTGCGCAGGTTAGAGCTGCATTAATTTCTAAAATGGCGTGGAATTGCGCGAATGCATGAACGAAATTAGAACAGGGGCTGTTTTGCCGTCTCGCATGTGTTCTAGCAATTCACCGCTTTACACGACGCAATTTTGATTCCGCCTTCACACGTACGTCAGACTGCGCAATTCCGTGTACCGTGTAAAACGGCCTTAAATTCACGGCTTTAAGGCCGTTTTACACGGTACACGGAATTGCGCAGTCTGACGTACGTGTGAAGGCGCAATCAAAATTGCGTCGTGTAAAGCGGTGAATTGCTAGAACACATGCGAGAATGCGTGGATGCGAGACGGCAAAATAGCCCCTGTTCTAATTTCGTTCATGCATTCGCGCAATTCCACGCCATTTTAGAAATTAATGCAGCTCTAACCTGCGCAATTCCGTGTACCGTGTAAAACGGCCTTAAGAAATATTTGTGGCAGAGCCCTGAAGAAGCTAGGATTCGTCAAGCGTACCTATTGTGGGAAGATTTTCGGACGAGAAAGTAAAAGAGGGGCTATTTTGCTCTCGCCATAGCCACTCCGTGAATATGCAGCGAGAATATGCGATCCTGTGCAGGGAAATATAATCCGTGAACTCAATAAAATACTAACAAAAGATACGCGATTCGTCAAAACTGCTATGGGCCTACGGAAAGCTTTGCACAGATGTTAAGCGTATTATTAGGTTTGGGAGCCACTGGGGACTCGTGGAGGCTACGCGCCAGGCTTAGATTGATTAAGCTAGTGAGAATGGACATCTTTAAGAGTGACACGGAGAGCACCAGATTTCCATGTCCGACAGAAACTATAAATTAAGAGAGATATTTTGCCGAACGGATAGAAAGTGAATTTGTTTTTCGCCACGTAATAAAGAACTATAATATATGTTAGGCCTAATTTTGTTAGAACATTTATTTTTTATTTTTCAACGCCTGGTTTCCTAACACCACCGCCACACGCTTCTTTTAGGCGGCTTGCGGGGTACGATGTAGACGCCTTCAGTTGTTACGTGACAACTGACTACGCGGGCAGCTGCTACGATGGCTTTTTCGGAATACATTGATGCCCCTTTCAACTCTACTCGCTGTGGGGAGTCAATTATTTGCCCAATTTTTACCCATTTTCTCTGCTTGTCCTTTTCAAAATATGTCTCCCAATTATTATTGCGCAGTGTATCCGAAGATTCATTGTGTGATCCATTCCAAGGTCAGTCTCTGCGGATCGTCTCTCCGAAGAACACTGGGGGAGCCGAGAAGTTGTTTCTCCCGGAATTTCTTTAATTGTGGAGCGTGCGTATTCTTTGTAGGTTGAAAGACATGATGAGACATCGGAAAGTAAATTTCGCGTATTAAATGGTGCGGCATGCAGAGTTCTATTCGAGCAAGGTTGGTAGACTGTACTCTACTGTTACTCTAAGGACCTTGCTACTAGAGTATGTATGGATAGGAAAATCTAATTGTTGATCTGAACCATAGCTGTTTTCACATGAATAGCGTTGTAGGATATAAAAATGCTGGAAAGAAAACTCATAATATCAATAATTTATTCATCGGATTATCTGAACAAAAATTAAAGTTCAAAAATGTCAGAATGTGTGGACCTTGAATGAATTCAGTTGGTTTCATGCACGCTGCACCATCTAAAATCTTTCTGTATAACTACATTTTCAATTGGTTCCTATGCCTAATATCCTTACCTTATGCAGTGGATTAATGGCTAGTATGTGTAGCTGATGATCCATAGGTAACCAGTGCTATTCTCACCGTAGTTATTTTTTACTCTCTCCACCATGAGGAAAAAGTATGTATATTATGCTTAGCATCTTCACCTGAAAGTCCCTTGCTGTTGTTAATTTTTTCTATTTTATTGGAAAATCTGCTATCAGTTGTTCATTTCTTATTAAGACTTGCTGAATTTCAGCGGTAGGCATTAAATTCATGCGGGTAAGAGCTATTAGCAGTGTAGCATGTGTATTAAACTTCTGCCACCTTTGGCACTCATCCATGAACAGATGCGACTTATGTTATTCTGAAAATATTTTTTAGTGCATACCTTACCTATTCTTCCCTAAAATCTTATTCTAGCCTTATACAAGTCCCTTACCTTACAATGAGCTTGCTTAGCTTACAATAAGCTGCCTCGTAAATTGAGGTTATTCACTGTCATTATTACTGTAGAAGACATTTTGAAACTTTTTCCCTGAGCAAGTGTCATTACATTAAAAGTGGGTGAGAAAATAGCTTTTTTGTCACATGTTAAGACATGTTTGCAGCAGGAATGGTATGGGAAGTATGAGTCATGCGCAATATGACCCAGCAGGTATGTCTCTGCAAGTATGCTGCAGATATGGAACCACAAGTATGCAGCGGGTATGGCACAAGAAGTTTGCAATGGCCTTGACGCGACAAGTTTGCAGCAAGTTAGAAAAAGCATAACTAGGAAGTTTGAATCAAGTTTGCCACAAGGGTTTGCAGGCTTGTCATGACAAACTTCTTGCAAAGTTACAACTTCACCCTGACAAACTTGTGGCAAGTTTGGAGGTATTATTGGGGGTATCATGTTTTTCCGTGAGAAAAACTTAAAAAACAGAACTGTCTCACTTTGGGCTATCTGGGGGTTACATTCTTAAAATCACCAAATTGGCTGAAGTGCAATGGAAAGTTGAAATCAGAGGGTTGTGAACTCCTACATTATGGCCTATGAAGAAACTGGTTGAGGGAGCGCACACATCCTGTGAGAACAGCTTTAGGAATGAACAATCACCAGCCTTATGAGGCATATCCATAAAGGCATATGTTTGTAACCCTTATGCAGATAAATCGATAATATCAGCAAGCCAAGGGTATTGCTGCTACTCCTTGGCCTTGTGCTTTGGCCTCGTGGTCAGTTGCTGTGTTTACTCATGGGAGAAATTCCTTCCCCCGTAAAATTTTTATCCCTGAATCAGTTTAAAAATTAAAACTCCAATGACTTCATTAACTCACAAAACTTGGTCAGCAACTTAAGTGTTTTCATATTTAACACTTACTAGTTATCGCCTGATGGGGGAATATTGTTTTTCTAAGTAACTCTTTCCATCTGCTGAATTCTTTTGATGAATTGCAATTTTGGATCTGATTGGACAACCCCATTCCTGCACTTATTCTTTCAATAAAATAATATATATTTTATTGAAATATATATAATATTTTATCTTTGTTGTGGAACTGGGATTAGGACTGGTATCTAACAATTTCGAGTTTGATTTATGTAGATGCCTTTTAGCTGCTTTCTGTGTTTTTGTAGAAGGTTTTGAATGATTAAGCCTGCTTCCTTTGTATTTCATTTAGTTTACAAATTAAATCTTACTGTGCCAGATCACGTATGCTAATCGCCAATCGGATCCAGGATTTTCTTCTGAGGGAGGCACAAGCAAACGGTCTCCTCATATTGGATATTAAAAACAACTCACAACAATTACTACATAAAATATTTTTTATTTTAACGTGAAAGTTATTAATATGAAGATATTAATAAATTACATAGATAACAACTACAGTTTTTAAGCTCCTTTCCCTCTTGGGTGATGCTTTTTTGTGAGTGCTGACTAGTGAATGACCAATGACCAAATATCTTCTTGAATTGGGCACAAGGCTTAAATGATTAAGGCTCCATGATACACAAAATAAAACGAACGTAGTGGTGTCTGTATTAAAAATTAAAAAAAAAGTAGTATCTGGGGAGAGTGGCCACATGCCCTTGTACCCACCCCTCCCCTAAATTCTCCTATGCTTACCTATGCATTCAAGGTTAAAAATTGTGAGCTGTGTATGTAGTGGGATAATTCATTGTATTTTAATTACTATATATGCAATGAGAGTTCACAATAAAAATTATTTTACTATCTTCAGAAGAGAACATGGTTTTCATCAATAATGAAGCTTGCATGTTAGTGAAAATGAATTTGTGTGTAGTTTTACCCGTGTAATGAATACTGTTGACAAAGGATGCTGTTAGCCCATGGTATCTTTCTTGTCACCTTAAAGTAGGTATTCATTTTTCCCTGAGCAAGTGTCATTAGTGATGGAGAGTTGGTAGTTGAGTTGTCACTCATTGTCTTCTCTTCATCTTTGCAGTGATGGCAGCAGCAAATCACGACACAGCAATTCAAGTGGCAGCAGTGGTTATGGGGGCCAGGCATCTGTCCTCAGCAGTGCAGGGTGAGTGGAATGATTTTTGTATCCCCTATTTTTGTGTCACAGGGAAAAACTAAACTTTTAGAAAAATGTGATATAAAAAAATAAGTACCAAAATGGCTATACTCACCAAGTAATTCTTTTTAACCATCAAACATCTCTTGGGTGTGATGGTTGAAAATTCAGATCATACTTTTTGCCAGGCCAACCAGATAATCTAAATCTTGGAAATAGTCTTTTGGTTAATTATGGGGTCATTCTATGTCAGTTCATACAGGCTTGGCACCCACCATCTCAGGTTTTGATGAAGCTATGTCATTTTCATCCTTTCATGTAGTCATGAAACATAGGAAAATTTTTCGTTGCTATCCCTTCTAGTTTATTTTTCATGATCATTTGAGGTTGGGGTAAAATTGCAGCTCTTCAAAGATTGGTCTTTAAAGGCATATGTACCTCCAGAGGAAAATAAATAGTCTATAATTTTTTTCCTGTTGCCCCACATTAACTGCATGGGATATAAGTTAAACAAGATTTGGCTAAAATCGGCTACCCTAATTTTTTTTCTGAAAATTACAAACTTTAGCCTATTTCTATACTTAAATGAATTAGTTTGTGGGAAATATATTGCACTATTTTATTTTCCAGCTCTTTTTGTGTGTTAGGTATTCTCCTCTTTGCTTGTTGATGGAACCCATGGGCATCGGTTGGCCAGTATTTCGGCTAAATCTTGGGGTTTAGGGATATTTCGCATAGAAATAATTTGATGTTAATTTTCTCCTCAATTTGAGGGGCCAATTTTCTAATGGCAACCTTTTGACATGAGCCTTGCTAAGGTGGTTAACTCTACTAATCTCAATGTTTCTTTTCTCTCGTAACAGAAATGATGAATGTTTCCCACAGCCACCACAGTCATCATGCACCAAGAGGAAGGACAAGAAGCGCAAGCAGCAGCAACAGCAACAACAGCAGCAAGCACAGCAGAAGCAGCAAGCGCAGCAGCAGCAGCAGCAGCAGCAACAAGTGCAACAGCAGCAGCAGCAAGCACAACAACCACCACAAGCAGCACAGGCACCTGCATTGCCTCAGCAGCAGCAGCAGCCACAGCAGACAACCCCTGTGCCCTTGGAGATCTTGTCAGAGGAGAAGAAGAGTGCATTTGCATGGGAAGATGTTGCGGAGGTGCCAGAGCATCAGCTTGGGGCATCTTCGCAGGGTGGTGGTGGGGAGGAGGAGGAGAATGCATTGCACCTGGCTCTCTCGCAGACACTGCACTCGATCAAGAGGAAGAAGAGGCAACAGATGCAAGAAGACAGTGCGGGAAGAGGTGAGTGATTGCCAGGAGGCACTCCATTCATGTCAGTCATTATGTTTGTCATGTCCTCGTCAACATTTCAGTGTGGTCAGAAGAGCTCTGTTTGGGATGCTGGGGGCAGGCACATAATAAGAAATTTGATGTGGGTGCTTGGAAGGTATAATAATAATAATTAAATTATTTATTGATCTAGGAGTTTTAACTCCTTTGGAACATAGAAATTATTGAAGTGGTGAGCAGTACAATTAACATAGTAATAAACCAATCTGAAAACAAATAAAGGAAGTGGTCATGTGTATTGCTACCAATAGACATACACAATGTTACAGTAGACTCGTTATTACGAAGTTCACGGGACCGAAAAACTGGAGGTTCGTAATAACAAAGTTCGTATGAACGTTTGTTTTAGGAAACACCGAAAAAAAGTGTATTATACACGCAATTAAATCACGTGGGAATATATGTGAACAGGAAAATTCGTTTGACTTTCTCAACAGAAGAATGCATCATGACGCAATCGAGGGTTGATATCTTCCTGAATACTGTAAGTCCGATATACGAACTAGATGCATTCCAAGACCTTGCCCCTAAGTTGATAAACCCAGAGTCCGGCCGCCGAGAGTTGTCCGATGACAGGCAGAATGGTCTAGGTCAGGGTATGGGCCAGGCTGCCAGGTAAGAAACGGATACGCCTACAAAAGGTTCCGTGAAGAAAGGAGCCGGAAGGGACGACGAGCGTGAAGGACCCAAGGGAAGAATCACTTGTTTTGGTGGATCAGGCTTATTTCGGTGCTCCTTTTGCATTTGACAACGTTGTATGACTAGGCGAGAGTGTAAGGTGCTTTCGGGGTATAGCGATTGGCTATATATCATGCTGGTCAAGGGTTATCCACCCTTTGTATTGTGCCGTCATCGGACAACTCTCACCGGCCGGACTGTATGCAAGGCATCGAGGAGTACAGTTATCCTGTAGAATGCAACACTGCTTCACACTTATGCGCTGACCTGCGGTTATGAAGAACGGGCAAAACGCTGAACAGTTCCTAAATTCACTCTGGATTCTATGATACTCTGTTCAGATTTTGCCCACAGTGAGAATTCCGCAACGTCACACCGCGTAGCAACGGCCTAATGGGAGGGTGCCAAATTCGAAATTTGAAATTTTTGAATGCTCATACCTCTGAAAATTCGTAAATCGAATGTGCGTAGGAAGAGGACTAACTGTACGTCCAATAGGGTGGTTTCGTACTATTTTTTTATTGCCTAAATCAAAAGATTATTACTCCTGGAGTACGTATTTCGCGCTTTTAGATTTTTAAATGACGATATCTATTTTTCGTGATTAAATGAAAAGTGAAAAATTTCAAGCGCGCGAAAACGCGACGCGTAAGTAGGAAAGTCCGTGCGACGCATTTCTGGTTCCCCCTCTCTCCTTAAGAAGTGACCTTGATCGAGGCTCTGAGCGCTGATAGGACGCAGGATGCTAGCGGATAGCTGAGTACCTTGCTGAATGGTAGCGCTTGGCTTAAAAAAGGTTTATTAATACCTTATCAAACGAAGAAAACTTTCCGACCTTAGCCAGTTTTAATAGGTGATTATTAAGACATGTTTCCCTGAGCTCTGTGCCTCATGCATGCATTGGTAACCTCAGACGATGTATAACTCCTATCCTCTCCTGTAGAAACTAGGTCCCTGTGACGTCACGCGGAGTGGAATCGCATGGGCGCCAATCTGGCCTTTTTCAAATGAGGATAAAATTTGACCCTTGCCATTCGTCTAAACCGGTATTTCAAAAACCAAATAATTTGCGTATTATGAATACACTAATGGTGGGTAACGAATCGCAATCAATGCCTATCGTTTTCTTTGATGAAGGAAACTACCCTATTTATGAGTGTTTATGAGTGGGTCACCATGACTCCAGAAGAGAAGCTTATTATATGATGTTGTGAGTAAATTGAATAAAGAGCTATAATTGGCGCTCTTGGGCACAGTACACGAGAAGAACTTAAACGTGGCACGATTATTAACCCTTGGTGTAGTGAACATCCACCTAAATGTCATTGCTTATGCGTGAAACTTCGTAATAAAGTTCATTTTGTAACCGCTGGGACCGGGACTGTAGTTCGTAATTTCGTAAAAGCAAAAATTTCGTAATAACGTTTCTTTTACTGTAGCTTGAATAAGCCTTTTCGTCGGGGCCAACCATTTGCTTCGTAAGAACATTGTTCGTATTAACGAGAGTCTACTGTATCATTTAAAAATGAACTGGAAAAGAATAATTTCTTTTTCAAACAGAAAAACGAACATCAAACATACCAAGAAACAAATAACACAACTTTAAAAAAGGAAATTTAGCTTAACAAATGAAAAAAAGAACTAAATTGCTACTTCTCACACAACAATAGGTATTAATCACATCAATGAGCAGATGAATGATCATTAAATTACATGATCAGTGTTCACGTGTCGCCAGAAAGTAGGTGGGTGACAATCCTTTTCTTAAATATTTCCTGTGATGTACTGTCTTTTACCTGTTTTGGCAAATCGTTCAACAGCTTTGAGGCAACAACAGTAAATGATTACTGAACTGTAGCTGTGCGGAACTGTGGGGCATACAAAAAACAGGGGTCTTGTCTTGTAACAACGTTAGTGCATTTACAACTAGGGAGAAAAAGATCCTTTAAATACAGAGGGCTACCATATTTGAAGAGATTGAACATAAAACAAGCCATGTTATATTTTCTCCTTGATTTAAGGTCAAACCAGGAAAGCTTTTTAGAGTAAGGGGTAATGTGTTCATCTTGCCATAAATTAAAGATGAATCTCACACAGTAGTTCAACAGACGTTGTTGCTTGATATTCAACTCCTCAGTTAAGTCATTGTACACAAGACTACAGTAGTCTGAGTGAGGGAGAATAAGTGCAGTAACTAGTTTCTTTTTTAGCTGAAGTGGCAGTAAATTTCTATGGATTTTTAATTGATGTAGAATTGCATTTATTTTGTTGGATATCCTCATCGTGTGTTCTTTCCAGGAAAGATTCATGGTTAATGTATGCCCCAAAATTTTCACACTGTTACAGAACGGTATGCTTCCTTCCTCGACCATTATCATTGGCAGTTCTGTGAAATTTAAATTCGATACTATCTTGCTGTTGCCAATGGTAATGGATTTAGTTTTTATGGAGTTTAACACGAGGAAATTTAGCTGAGACCAATATGTGATAGCAGATACGTCCTCATTAACCTTATTGATGGTATCACCGAGTTTGTTTGGAAGGCAATGGCAATAGATCTGCAAATCATCTGCATAGATCATGTATTTGCAATGAGCAATACAATTTGTAAGGTTTCTGATATACAGCGAGAACAAAAGTGGCTCTAGAATGGAACCTTGTGGAACACCACTAGATGTTGTTACCTAGTTAGATAAGTCTCCTTTGGAATCTTTGACAGATTGACGACATCCATTTAGGTAGGAAAGGAACCAGTTAAGGGATGAACTTGAAAATTTGAGATTTTTCATTTTTTGTAGGAGAAGAGCATGGTTTACGCAATCAAAAGCCTTACTAAAGTCAAACAAGACCAATATTGTCACCATCTTTTTATCAATAGCGAACCTAATATCTTCAGTGACTTTAATTAAGGCTGTCTGTGTGTCCCTACTGAAATAGGTCTAATAACTGATTAACGGTTAGATGATCTACTACCTGTGAATAAACTACCTTTTCTAGACATTTTGAGGTGGTGCAGAGGATAGATATGGGTCGATAATCTCCTGGAGAAGTGGGAGTTTTTTTACTTTACAGATTAGTCAAATCAAAGATGATATCCAAACTGCGGGAAATGTGCTAGACATAAGAGACTAGTTGAAAATATCAAGTAGAGCTGGAATCACAGATGCGGGTGAGGCTTTAAGGTATTTCACCAAAATATCACCAATTCCAACAGAATTTGATTTAGTGTTTCGTAGGACATTTTGCAAGACATGAGGGGTTGTATGGTTAAAGTAAAAATTTGAGTCATTGAACGGAGCAAAAGGTTCAATAGATTGGATATTAGGAGTATGGGCATCATTCCCGTTTGGCAGGGGGGAGCTACATGATGCAAAGTACTCATTCATGGCATCTAATGATAACCCGAGAACTGAACTTTTAATAGTCTGTCTTACTAGACCGAGATTCTTTAGCTCACGCCAAAGGTCATTTGAATTCGTGAGGTTAGAGAGAATACTAGTATAATACTGTTGTTTTGACTTGATCACCAATCACTTAATGAAATTGCGTTGCCTTATATAAATATATAAATAGTTGATATATGGCATTATTTTTGGTTTGAATGGAGTTGATTCTCAGTTTATCCCTCACTTTCATTTGTGCCTTTAACTCAGGTGTAATCCACGGAACTATTGGTCTTTTAAGTTGGATCGTTTGTTTTGGAGTGTGACGATCAAGGCAAGTTAAGAATGTTAGATTAAAATGTTCCACTTTGAAGTCAACGTTGGTGGATTCTAGCACTTTTTTCCAATCTGTTTCAAACAATTCTCTCTAAAAGCTATCGGTGTCGAAATTTTTATTTTATCGGAAGACAAGAGTGGATGGAATCATTTTAGGTGCAGTAAATTTGTATGTCACGGTGATCTTGTCATAGGCTGAGAGAAAAGGAACAGGGGACTGACTAAAGGAGGAAATCTTTTCTTGTGAATCAACAATACAGAGATCGAGGAGCTTGTGGCTGTTTTCGGTATGATGAGTGGCATCCGGAATCAAATACAGATCGTTTGAGTATATAAAGTCACGTAGAAATGCACTAAAATAGTTGTCACGGAACATGTCGGCATTAAAGTCTCCAACAATGGCTATGTTATTAAGGGTAGGTGATCACTTCCGAACGTGATTATATAAATGTGGACTGTATACTGTTTAAATCAAAGTCGAGCCGGGCCGATGGCATACCACTCACCGCTGCTGTTGTTCCCGTCGGGGCCGCGACATGGCTCCTTCTCCTGGGGTTGCTCATACGCTTGCGAAGTTCACTGGACGACTGCCTATTCACTCCCATTCTCGGAGTGACAAACCAAAAACAAAACCAAAACGAAAACCCGACAATTCGTGGTATCGCCAACAGGTGGCGAGGCTCGACTTTTTCTGGGAAATTCGCAACCAAACATTCCCCCGCCCTTGGAACAACGTTCCAAAGCAAAAAAACAAAAGTAATTATCAATTAAATTAATATCGAATAGATAAACAATCATATATTACTTCACCTTTCGAATGTGATCATATAGTCCAACTTTAACTTAACCAACCTCAACTTTGGGTAAGGAGAGGGAAAGACAAAACAAAAAGGAAAGGATTGCTTATTCTTCACTCCAAGGGGGCCATCAAGGAGACTTAATAGGAATGGGTAGCCCTCGGAAAGGTTCACAAATACGAAACACTAAATTATCAACTACAGAACTAAACCTAACATTACAAAAAAAAAACAAAACGAAATCCTGACCTCAAACGTTAATTACCCGATAGAGGTAATGGACACAAATCTTTTACTGACCGTCTAAACACTCCCTGCTCGGTTTTAACCTCAGCAACCCTAACCAAGCCATCTGTCCCTAAGAAGCAACGGTTTATTCGGCCAAGTCTCCACCTACATGGGCTACGATTCGGTTCCTTCAATATAACTAAGTCACCCTCCTTGATATTACCACTTTTTGAGGTCCACTTTCCTCTTCGCTGCAGAGTCATTAAGTACTCATTTTGCCATCGCTTCCAGAATGTCCCTACTACTTGTTGCAGCAAACTCCATCGTCTCCCCAATCCACTATTACCATGCTCCAGTTCTTCAGGCAGTGCGTAAATTGGCTCTTGTAGGAGAAAGTGGCCAGGAGTTAAAGCCTCAAAATCGGTAGGATCCGAACTAACTGGAGTAATAGGCCTTGAGTTTAATACAGCTTCTACCTGTACTAACACCGTGTAAAATTCTTCGTACGTCAGCACTTGACCGCCGAGTGATGCTCCCAAATGCCTTTTCACCGATTTTACCCCGGCTTCCCATAGTCCTCCCATATGAGGACTGCCCGGTGGTATGAATTTCCATGTGATTCCTCTTCCACCCAGATATCGTTCGGCTCTGTCATTGAAGTCAGTTGATGACGTTACTTTCCTCCAAGTCGCCATCCTTCTCTGTGCCCCTACAAAATTAGTACTATTATCACTATGGATTTCTGTCACAGCGCCTCTACGAGCGATAAACCGCTTTAGCGCGGCTAAGAAGCAGTCTGTGCTTAAATCCGAAACAAGCTCTAAATGTATTGCCTTTGTTGCAAAGCAAACGAACAAGCAAATATATCCATTTAATATCTTAGAATTTTGGATTTTAGCCATTTTTAGAGCAAATGGCCCGCCATAGTCAACACCCGATATGCTGAAAGCATTCATTTTTTTCAATCTAGAGGGCGGTAGATTGCCCATAAACTGCTCTTTTGGTTTGGGGCTTGCACGAAAACATTTAATGCAGTGCAATATTCTTCGACGAACAACGTCTCTAGCATTAATGATCCAAAATTTCGACTGGATAAGGCAGTGCAAATGAAGTGACCCAGGGTGTAGGTAGGTCTCATGATAATAATCGATAATCAAAGCCGTTAAATGATGAGAACTTGGAAGCAACATTGGATGCTTCTGGCTGAATGCAATTTTGGCATGCTTCAATCTGCCTCCAACCCTTAAGACACCTTCCTCATCGATGAATGGGTTCAATTTTCTTAAGCGACTAGGCACTTCTTCTTTCCGTAATAAATCTAATTCCTTTTGAAACTCAATTCGCTGCACTAAGATTACCAACCGCACCTCAGCCTGGTCCAACTCTCCAGTAGTGAGATAACCGATATGTTTCTCGTTAGGGTGCTTACAATTATGAATGAATCGCAGCAAATATGCTGCTATCCTCTTCAGTCGTGAAAATGAGGAAAACATCAACAACCAAGTCAGCGTGTTTTCCTCTAGTGCCGTATGGAGATTAATTGTTCAAGCTTCCACTTCAAGGGCATCACGATCCGTTTGGCGAGATAGGCTGGGAGCCCTCGGCCATGCCTCCGATTGTTCACTTAGCCATAACGGGCCCGTCACCCAACCTGCGTCCTCGATCAATTGACGAGGAAGGGCTCCTCTCGATGCTATGTCACTAGGGTTAGAGTCTGATGGAACATACCGAAATTTGTTCGGAGATAATTTCTCTTGCACCATAGTGACTCTGTTTGCGATAAATGATTTCCAGCGGTGAGGAGATGACTTAATCCACTGAAGAGCAACCATTGAATCACTCCATACGACAACATCAGAAATTTCGCAGTGAGGGAGCAATATATCTCTTGCGTAATCAATAAGGTTAGTAGCCAAAACCACACCTAATAATTCTAATCGAGGTAATGATATCCGCTTGATCGGTGCCACCTTAGACTTAGCTATCAGTAATGACGTGGCAACCGTCTTGTCGGAATTCACAATTCGTAAATAAACCACCGCCGCATATCCCCTCTCTGAACTATCCGCAAAGGCGTGCAACTGAAGGTCGATTGCCGAGTCTACTTTCAAGCAACGACGTAATTCAAATTTCGAAATGAGTGGTAACTCAAGTCGGAATTGTTTCCATTTGACAACCACTTCTTCGGGAGGAGTGTCATCCCACTCAAGTCCGCAATGCCAAAGGTGCTGGATGAGCCTTTTTCCATAAAATGTGACAGGGCTAATAAATCCAAGTGGATCAAATAAGCGAGCGACTTCCGACAATATGGTTCTTTTCGTGATGACACCAAATCCAGCCTCAAACTTATACGAAAATTTATCCTTCCTAGGATTCCATGCCAAACCCAAAATTTCAGCGGCAGGTTGGTTTTCATGCTGAAAAGTAAAACACTCTGGCTTCAGAATGCAAAATTCTGAGGGTACATTCTCTAGCAGTTCCAACTGGTTACTCAACCATTTGCGCAACTCAAATCCTCCACGATCTAAAAGCTTCTTTAATTGGCTCTGCAATACTAATGCTTCGTCAATGGTTCGAACTGAAGAAACTATGTCGTCCATGTAAGTATTTTCTCGAATTATTCGAGATGCAAGTGGAAATTATGCGCCTTCATCGCATACCAACTGATGAAGTGTCCGAATTGCCAAAAATGGAGCTGATTTCATTCCATAAGTCACAGTGGTCAAGCAATATTCTTGGAGCTCTTCCTCGGGACTAAATCTCCAAAATATTCGTTGCATATCATAATCAGCCGGGTGTAGCTTAATATTTCTATACATCTGGCGTATATCAGCGATCACCACAACCTCATGCAATCGAAAGCGCATCAAAATGTCGATTAGATCCACTTGTAATTTGGGACCCTTATGCAACACATCATTCAATGATATGCCATTAGTGGTTTTCATAGAACAATCAAAAACCACTCTAAATCGCGATAATTCCGCCTTTGAACGATAAATGCAATGGTGCGGAATGTAATAAGATGTTCTCAATGGGGCACTCGTTGCCACAATCATATGGCCTTGCTCAAAATAATCCTTCATAAATTCGTTATACTTCGAGCGTAAAGCGGAGTTTTTGGTTAATCTGCATTCTAGCATATAGAACCTTTGCAGCGCGGAACAATTGCTTTGCCCCAATTCAAGGGTAGATGAGATAAAAGGTAAACGAACAACATACTGTTTCAATTCACGAGAAATATTGTTCTTATAATGCTGCTCGCAAGCATCATCTTCTGGACTACACTGATATCTCTTAGGAGGTTCCTCAGACTCCCAAAACTTTCGCAGTAAACCTTCAATATTATCACCAAGTGTTGAGCAGAACACTCGGATTTGATTTGCTTTATTTTCAATTTTCCCCATTAGGCAATGACCAAAAACAGTTGGCAAAATATCTGGTGTCCCTGCAGGAGCAATTATCGGCACGTTAACTACCACGCATGCAAACCATTCTGCCCCCAATAATACGTCTATTTCTTCCTCATCGTAATAGCTCGGGTCCGCAAGTTTCAACCCCTTTATATGAGGCCATGATCTATTAAAGACCGATAATTTTGGGCATTGAGCAATATGAGGAACCACCATAGCTTCGACTTCCAATTTCAACGTGCTTTCAGACAAAGGTTTCATTTTCAAACTGACAATTCCAGACGATATCACGGAATTATTATTTCCGAACCCAAAAATAGGAGTTCTAACCTTATTGGAATTCAACCGTAGCTTTCGAACGCAAGATTTCGTGATAAAGGTTCCCTGACTTGCAGTGTCAAGCAAGAGTTTAATTACGCGGCCATTGCCATCAATGTCCAATACGATCGCCCTGGCAGTCGCAAGCATCACGACAGACCCCAACCGATGAGTGCACGTTTGGAAAGAAGACACCTCTCGAACTGGATTCTCTTTCGTCTCATCTGGGTCTGCGCTCACTAATTGAGGGTTTTGCTGCTTCTGCTCTACCGCAGTATTATCTTTATCTAATTTCGAACATGAACCCTCACGATTGGCAAAACAAATTAATTCATTGTGAGGCAATTTACACTTAGGGCATGGCATTTTGAATTCACAATCTTTTAAATAATGGTCTTGGCTGAAACAAACTAAACAACAGCCTTTAGCCTTAACTAATCTTAGCCGAGATCCCGCTGACAATTTCAAAAACTTCCTGCATTTTTCCAAAGAATGCGGCAACGAACAATTTGGGCACGATTTCTGGACCCTTTGTCTATCAGTATTAACAACCATACTAGTAGACTTTCTTAAAGATTGCATTGGCTTATGGGGCCTTTTATTCAGACCAGTATCTGAATGAAACGATGAGGCTGCTTCCAAAATCTTGGCTTCCTCACTTAAAAAATCAAAATCAAAAATCAAAAGTTCTCGGGTTATCATTAGATGCCATGAATGAGTACTTTGCATCATGTAGCTCCCCCCTGCCAAACGGGAATGATGCCCATACTCCTAATATCCAATCTATTGAACCTTTTGCTCCGTTCAATGACTCAAATTTTTACTTTAACCATACAACCCCTCATGTCTTGCAAAATTTTACTTTACGCATCAGGCCGACTCCGATCCGTACGGTCACAATATACAACTAACAATAAGAGTTTTGAAAGATTAACCCCCGTTATTTCCATTACAATAAATTCAGGTCTTGGTTCGTACGTGGGTCCCGAAGTTGCAAGGACTGATGAGTTGAGGCGGTTGTGGACGAAGGCTCCAACCCTACCACCGACTTTATCGATTCTATTATGACGATGAAGGTGATAATCATGAACTTTGGCCATATCGTTGGTAATACTTGGTTTTAGCCATGTTTCAGTCAATCATATTACGTCTGTATGATTTGAATCAAAGTGCAGTCTGAACTCATCAATGTGGCACATAAGAGATTGGCAGTTCACAAGGCAAACGCTGATTTCTTTTCGAGACCTTTCGACTTTAGGGAGCAACAGGGCGGCCTGATGTTAATAGAGTTTGTTTAGATCTTCTTCAACAATGATGGAAATCCACTCGCTACCGTCGTTGACCATCTACGTATAGCCGTCTATTTTGTAGGGATAATGACTCATTGACATCCATTTTGTACCCACAGATAACGGATTTTTCCTTCTTTCTTCAAGTAGCAAGCAGCTACGTATAGCCGTCTATTTTGTAGGGGTAATGACTCATTGACGTAGATGCGGAGGTGATTCGGGCCCAAGCCTGTGTCCCCTAGTATAAGGCTGGGTTTCCTCTTCTTGGCTTGAATGAGCCCTGGGGCAACACGGGAGCTTATGAAACGAAAGACAATTGTCGGTGTATTCTGGGCCTAGGACGAGTGTGTTTGGGGTTTAGGTCGAATGCTGTAGGAATAATCAATTTGAATGGTCTCGATTTTAACTCCTAAAGTTGCCCCCACTTTGCAGACAAGTTCCTCGGTGATCTCACTGTCTGAGGAAGGGATTCCACGAATCTCAATTGTGTTACGCAGTCGTTCCTGTTCCACACGACTGAGGCGGAATTTGACATTTGCGAGTTTCTTCTTCAGATATTCGGTGACTAGTTGAAAGAGATAAAGTTTCGGTCATTTTGGATAAGGAGGAGCTTATTGCACCGATAGCATGGCTATAGTTACCAACAGGTACACCATGTAAACTCTTGTAAGTGATAAACCTTTATTCTTAGAAATTGCTGCAGAAAATGGAGGTGTGTGTCTCACACAAAGTTCTTACCTGCCCGTCATTCGCAAGTCCAAAGGAAAACCGATTGTCCTTAATTTTTTATTTGAGTCATTCATCTGAAAACCTTGGTCAAAAACAAGCGTGAGGAAGGGAAGTTTCTCCCTTAGTGTCATATTTTTACGATGCTACTGTTTTCTTTTCTTACTTGTAAGCAGCTGTGTCTGCCTTCACGTTGATACCTCAGGGGAGAACATTGAAAATATAGTGTGGGGGTTTTTGCTATCCCTTCAGTAGATGTGCTAAATTTGCTACCACGAATGGACATCCTGTGGCATTGATACTGCAATTAGTTGGTCGAAATGGTAGATACAGTAAACTCTTGATTATACGATGGAGGATATTACAAAATTTTTGGTAATACGTAGTGAAATTGTGGACACGGCGAAAAGTCTATGGTAAATACATGGCGCTATTCGATAATGCAAAGTTTATATGAAAAATATTTTTAACTTGCGAACATCGGGCTCGGTCCTCAGGAGCAAATGGAATTCGTTTATGTGAAATGCGGGGAAAAATTTGTCAACGAAACTAGTTATGTTGGCATTAGTAGCTAAAATGTCAGCGCTTCTGAGTGCGGTCCGTCTAGTGTGAAATCCTAAATGGTAGTGCAACTTTGGAGGGAAAGGGTTCACTTAAAAACTTGCGGTGGTAATAGAGGGAATTAGGAGTTCTGTAAAAATATCGTGGCTGACACAATCCTCTCATTTACCTTACTACTCATAAACATCGCGCTGACAATACTTCGTACTAGAGATGTTCGAGTACTCGAAAATTCGAGTCAAGTCGAGTAGTTCTTACTCGACTTTAATGTTTCGAGTAGTATTACGAATGCCGAGTGGAGTCGAGTAGTTTCGGTTACAGATCTGTCGAGGCCAGTGAGTTCAGGAATTTGTCGATAGGAGGTATTATCATGAAACTCATGTAATAATATTGTTTCTAGAGCCGATAAGTCTTTCTAATGCCTTGGTATGGGAGTTTCAGCTAGTTGTATATGTAGCAGTCAGCCATCATAGCAGTCGACATGGGTGCCTATTACCTTTTCGTAAGCCACGGCAGCCAACCGTCTTCTGACCCGGCGTGCCTTAATCGGAGTGGACCGACCACTGTACCACTCTTACTTTCTTATGCTCATACTTTTGTACCCTACGTTAGCGTATCTAGGTCAATGGTTTGTTACGCTAATTAAATGAGCGAATTACTCTATGCATACACGTTTATTAGCCGCACTAGCGATACAGCTGCTGAAGCAGAATAGAAAAATAGAATAGAATAATGGGTGGGTCACAGAAAGCATGGCTCTCAATCAACATCAATTATTTTGCCATGAAAATAACACTGATTTCAGGGCAAAATAACATTGCTTTTGTAAAAATATACCACGGCTTTTGGCTATAAAATAGCCCAACCTTTTGCATGTCCCTATTCATGAGCGAATGTGCAAAGTGCTTCAGTCAGTGCCTAGCGAGTGTCTAAGCAACAAACAGTGGAGAAGAAGCAGCGGCAGGGGCTAGACATGACAGCAATGACGACGAAAATGAAAGTTAGGAGTTTTACCTTAAATATGGGGCTCTATTTACCACCAAATTATTTTGCAGGCCACTCAAAATGAAGAGGCACTTCCAACTCTAACCATGAACTTTCATCTAGCCCTCCTCCCTGTTCCCCCATTGCGAGAGAAGTTTCTTTCCCAAACCTTTGTTTACCTTCTACTACCACCTTTTGCTGACCTTCCTGACACCCAACTTATGCATTCCGAACCCTCCTCCCCTAGCATTTCCCCGCGTCCCTACGGTGATGGAGCTTGAGTGCATTGTAAAAATACACGGCTCCCAAACACAGTCTCACGCAAGGCTGAAGGCCCTTTACCCACCCCTCTTCCTACCGCCCTCTGCACCTCTCTTTATCCTGCCCCCACTTCCTCAACAAGGCAGTACCCATCCCATTCTAATATACCTCACCCACTTGGAACATTCTCCGACTGTGGAGAAGTGCATTGTTCATCTGTAACAGCAACGGGGGTAAGTTTGTAACTCTAGAGATGCTGGAGAAGTATTTCAAGCTTGCGCAAGTCAATCGGAGAACGCATCGCCCTATTCCTCCACCACCCGAATTTTGTTATTGGCATTTGCACAAGGTGGAGCTTGTTTTATAATGATTTTGGTACAGTGTTGTGGCAGAGAGAGATAGCAGGTGGGAGCGGCGAAACTTGAACGGAGCATGCTAGTGACTGAGTGTGATAGTGACAATGTAGAAATGTAGATGCGGCAAGACTCTAGTAGTTTTGGGTGTCATTGCACGGCAGGAGGCCAGTCGGCATTGCCTGAAGAGGGGACACAGAGTGATCGTTTGGTGCTCACCTTGAGTTTGAAGGTTTCGTGGGAGACATGTGTGAGTACTGCCATGAGACGTTGTTAGTAGCATAGCTAGGAATTTTGTTCGGGGAAGTAGAGGAGGTCCAAAACCAGGGGAAAAATTCAATATTCTGGTCTGAGGAAAATTTTTTAGAACAGGGTACAAAGTAGAGGGTTTTAAACTAATTTTAACACTTTTCACAATTGAAAAAACTTCATTTTTCAAAGAAATCTTTTGTAAATACTCAATTTTTCAATATTTTGTTTTCTCTTATGACTAAGCAAAGTAATTGTGTTTTTACATTTTGGGGAATCCGAACCCCCCAATTCCCTCCCTCATTATGCCATAGGGCATTGGGCCTTACTGCTTCGTAGATGTTATATGCATTTTTATTGGCAGGGATTCGAGAGGTTGGGAGAAAACCCTGGTAGCTTCTGCAATGTTTAGCAAATATTTCTTGCCATCTGCCAATACAAAAAACTGAGTTTGCAAATGCTGCACTAAACAAAATCTGGGCAACAGTTAGCAGCATGGTTGCAGAGGGATTTTTCAGCCAGTAAAATCTAGTTGTGACTAAAAGACTCAACCGGCTGGAGGAAGAAAGTGTTGAAACTTGTTCTATGCTGATGTTTATGTAGTATAAATAATATTCCGGCTACTATAATCTCATATTTAAGTATTTACTATATTTCTAATTCCTTAATTTGTTATTGTCATACCCTATATAATTCCGTATTTTGTCAAATACTTGCTTTACCACATTTTGTCATCATCTTATAATAATGTATTATGAAAATAAAAAATAAAATTGGTGCTACCAAATGCTATAAACTGTAATTGAAGTGCTACAAAATTAAAATGAAAGTGCTATTTACACGCACCTCTAATGGTGGGGTTACCAGCACATTTGTTAAATTTTAATTGTGCTATGCAATTGTCATAGTTCAAACAATAAGTGGTCATGTCTAATGTTGCATGGTGTGTATATGTACTTGCTGTTTTGATGATTTCTGTCTGTCCATTTTTGATTGGTCAAAAATATTTTGTGTGAGTAATTTTGATTTTTTTGTTCAACATCCTAAATACGTAATGTAATTATGAGTCTTTGGTTAAAATATGAATGATACAATGGTCATAATATATATCTAATACCATTTATAGTTAAGAGAAAGCTTACCTTGTGTATTCATACCTTTTAGGCCAAGAAGAGGAAAACGACCTTCCAATATCTGTCCATGGTGGTGCAATAGACAGCAGAGTGAAAGAAAGGCTGGATGTGTACTTCAACAGGGATGCTTGCAGTCCACAGGGCAAGGTGTGTACCTACTGGATAGTCAAATTCTATGTTAAAATATGGAATGCACCTTGCTGTAAGGCACATGTGTTTCACAGACAGTAGAACCTTACTTATGAAACTTGCAGCAGAGAACCAAAAAAAGGTTTAATGTGTGAGGTTTTGTGTTAAAGGAGCATGAAATCCTTTTCAATTGGTCTCCTATGTTTCCAGGATGCAAATTCAACTCGAGGCAAGAAAATGAAGCCTAATTATCTTATTTACTCACAAGCAACACCACAGACTACATATCACTACATTTAGAGAAACATAACTGCATTCCTGGATGATGTTATCTATGGTTGAATGTCTTTGTCAAATTACTACCATTTCTGGCACTAAGCCTCAGGGCTGTTACACTGGAGAAATTGCGGAATGGTGATACTAAATGTTCACAGAGAAGCCAATTTTCAAAAACAGTGGGCTTATTAAGAGCAGTTTTCAGGAAATTCATGAGTAGACAAACCTGGAGACAAACCAAGACTGGAGATTGAAGAAATGAGGTACCTGAGGAAAGTAATCCAAACTGACCCTATAATTGGGAAGGAAAATTTCACTAATGCATTGCGAGGTGGGGCTATTTTAATAATTAATTAGATAACACAGCAGGTTATAATCCAGGGGAATCAGGTCGGGGGCTTGCTCACAGCTGCAACACGAAGGCTTTAAATTTATTTCATGGAGGTTTTACTGCATCCACAGTGGAACCCCGATCTATTGTTCCAGCATTGATTGTTTTTCCACGTTCATCGTTTGCCATTCCTGGTCCCAAATAAAGTTCCATGTAGAAAATGTATTTTTTTACCCCTTCTGTCATTCTCCAAAGTATCATTTTCCTGCGTTGATCCTTTGAAGGTGGCAGTTCTGACTTAAAATTTTCCTGCATTCATCGCTTGATGAAAATGAGACGAAATATATACAATGTGTCATTTATGGCTAATAATGACAGGCACATACTTTGAATCTTCCCCAGGAGATGAAACTACCATAGGGAGAAGCTCAGTGCCTTGGGAAAGAAAAATTAGCGCATTTCCCAAGATCCACTTTCCCCCTCCAGTCAGCACTAGCCTCCCCCCTCTAAGCTTTCCTTTTCTCCAAAATCAAACAAAAGATTCCAGCTCGTGCATGGATCGTATTAGGAAGACCTTAGCTTCAAAAGAGAATATCAAGTTACACAAGAATAATAGTAACCTGTTTCATGCCTCTCCCATTCTTGCCCACTGAACTTTTTCAGCCTACCTGCTTTAAAGTTCCCAGTTTCTGGATGTCAACTGCTGCATTAGCCCAAAAGGTGTCTAACGATGAATTTCAGCGATAGTTATTATATTTTATTAGATTGAAATGTTAGTAATTTGCATATAATTCAAACAAGAACGAGACCAAACACGACATATTTCTAATGTTATTCAAGCATTTTAAGCAAGGAAATATTAGATGTAAAATTATTCACTGGACCAAAAAAATCAGTGTTTAAGTGAGGTTAATATATAACTTAGGGTAGTATGACTGAGAATCTACTGTAATATACATTAAATGCATGCATTAGTCTCCTTAAAAGGTAAAGAAAATTGTGTAATTTTTGTTATTGCATAGTAAAGTCATGGCACCGATGATTGGGGTACATTAAAATATGGTAAATAAACATTACTACATATTTTTTAATGCTATGGAATTACAAACCTAAGTCACTGTCCCCTGTCCCAACAATACAGAAAAAGTTACTGCAGATATCTGTGTGCACAATGGGTCCAGAATATCCACTATACTGCAAATAATAAAGCTTTTCCAAATGCCTTTTGCCATATAATTTTAGAATTTCTTGGCAAATAATAAATGCTTCTCTAAGGTACATAAGATAGGTTGAGGGTTCTGAATTGATTATCAGACCTCATAGGACCTGGGAAATGGAAGGAGGCATATGTGAAGAGCTGATGCTGCACTTTTAGTTTATTTAATTTAAAAAAATATGCATTCCTTTTCATGTTTCTCAGTCATTATTGAGAATGTTAAATTAGTAAATTCACACTCGTAAGGTTTCTTAGCCTTAGGGTCCATCAGGTGCGTATGCCTTTCCGTTTCTTTGCTGCAAATATTACCCATGTGAGTTATATTCGTCGCAGTTTCTTGCATGTTGCTTTTGTTTTACTTAAGTGACATCAACATAATATCTGCGTTATATTTTTTCGTGAAATAATATCACGTTAATATCTTTTCATATATTACCAATTTTAATTCAAATCGTTTTTATTGCAGTGCCGTAGTAAACTCATTGTATTATTTCAAATATGTCGCGAGAGTAACACTCATAAAGGAACTTTTTTTTTACCACGGCATTTTTAATCACATCATTTTGCATGCTTAGCAAGCTTTTTACCGTAGATAATGCAGACATAACATTATGATAGAAAAAGTCTTCCGAGGCAGGATCGTTCTGCAACCTGCCACCGTTTTCGTCTGCAGAAGCAAATGCTATACATTATTTCACTTAACTGCCGCTTAACATACAGGAACAATAAACATACTCCAATGGAAGCATTTGAGGCATTAAATAACCGCGATACAGTTTTATCAGTTATTTTTTGAATTTTCGTTGGAAAATACCAAAATAATAGAATGATCATGTAAATTCACTAATTAAGTACATAGAAAAATGGCTTCGTCGGTTGTGCATTGGCATAATGATTGACAAGGCAATGCAGTGCATGATTTTCATTTAGTATGGTACTTATAAATTGTTTGAATAGTTAGTTGTTGTTTAAGTAAGGAAATTTAGTGATGCAAAACAAATTTGCCTCTTGTCTGGATTTATGCTTACGTTTATCGGACAGAAATTTCTCTTTCGCTGCACCACTCCAGTCCCTGTATAACTGTTCGCAATAGGTATACAGGCGGTCCTCGACTTTTGTACACTCGACTTTTGTACAATTCGCACTTTCGTACGTTCAAAATTGACACCTTTTACTCGACTTCCGTACGCTAAATTCGGACTTTCAGACGTTGGTCTGTAATTTTTTTAAATTCCCGCGGTGTTTACTGCGCATCCAAACATTCAATTTTTTCAAATGGCAGTATATGCGAACAATAGGAACGTATACAATGAAGGGAATTGTTGGTAATTGACTCTAATCTAGGTGATTTATTTGGTAGAGAGACTGCCTGTTATAGGCTCCTTCATCAAGAGAAGAAGAAAGCCTTCATTGGAGAGATTTTTCGAAAAAGTTGACTAGGCATCATCAAATAGCTTTCAATAAAACTAGTAAGATCTTCTTCCTAATTGTGTTTTTTCGTTTGAGTGCTGTTTAGTTCATATACACCTTCAGCAAAGATATTGCACGAAATTTCACCCGAATTCAGTTTGTCTTTTTTGAATAACATGGGAAATATAAGCGATCATGAATGTCACCTGCCGAATGTCGAATTTTGGTGTACAAATTATAAGGTATCCAGAGTGCGGGTTCAACAATTACATTTTATTATGCTTCTTGATATGTCTTTTTATTTATAGTGGACGTAATAAGTGGAATGTCAACTTAAACGCTAAGAGGAAGTTTCACTCGAGAGCCAACGGAGTTCTTGTTTTTTAAACTTTTAATTACATTTTCTGCGTATTTACGAAAGAAATTAGATAATTTGGTGAATTTTATTAACATATTATTAAAATTTAGTGAATTGAAATAAAATCCGTGAAAAAAAAGGTTTTAGTAGGTATATTCCGCTCTTTTGGAACGTAACCCCAATTAGTATGGAAGTCAATGGTTCGACTTTCGTACATTCGACTTTCGTACAAGTTTTCGGGAACGCATTGTGTGCGAAAGTCGGGGACCGCCTGTATTGGCTATTATTTGCTCCACCTCCCGTAATGCGACAATTCGCTATAGCGAGTATTTATGTGAGCACCGTGGGGTATCATTTTATTGAGGTTGCACTTTAGGCAACTCCTGCAAAACACTCACCTGAGGCAGCTCTACGTGAGCCTTGGGTTCTTCCTCGAACATCCGAGATAAACAATCAGCGATTATGTTCTCTTTACCTTTAATATGATTCACTCGAAACATGTACACTGACAAACGTAGTATCCAACTTTACCCAATTGTTTAGGATGACGCTGCATCCATGCCAAGGCCTCGTTATCCGTGTAAAGTTTGTATTCTCGCCCCCTGAGATATTGGTCAAATCTTTCAACTGCAAATACAACCGCAAGACATTCAGTTTCATAGGTGGCATATTTTTTTTGGCATCATTAAGCGTATAACTCGCGAAGGCTATCGCAGCCAGCTGACCTTCAACCATCTGAGAGAGGACTGCTGCTACAGCAGTAGCTGAAGCGTCTGTGTGCATAACAAATTCCTTTTCAAAATTGGGCATGTGCAGCATGGGTGGAGAAGAAATTTTCTCCTGCAGTTTCCTAAAAGCCTGTTGTTGAGCCCTACCTCAAACAAAACATGAATTTTTTTCTTTTTAGTTGATTCTGGAAAAGAGGAGATAAAACGTGCATAATAGCTACACATGCCCAAAAAATGCTTGGTGGCCTTCAGATTATCAGGGATAGGGAAAGTGCTTACCGATCTCGCTCTTTCTGGATCAATTCTAATTCCATCACTGTGCACCTCGTGCCCCAAATATTTAATTTTTCAAAGAGCGATCCTTGGGTTGACTGTCAATTTTGCTTGCCGTAGACTAATAAAAGCATCATCCAGGTGCGCGATGTGATATTCAAAATGTTCACTATATATTACGACATCATCAAGGTAATTAAATACATTCTCGTATTTTACACTCCCCAAACACTATCAATTAACCCCTCAACGCTGTCATGCGTACCCAGTACGTGCCCTTTAAATTTTGTATGCCGCCGTCATGCATACCCAGTACGCTTCCTGACCTACTGTATATAATATTTTTTCTCCGTCAGATATTGTACGTTAAATGAAAACTAATTACTCTATCTTTTGAAGTAATGTTTTTCCTCTCCAATAAAATATTCATTGCGGCTTTATGCCTTCAAGATTTTAAAAAAATGCTTTGATAAAATTCTATTTTAAACCAGCATGTTGACGACTTCGTTCCAAAAACTCAACGCCTTCCTTCAACTGCTTTTCTGATTCAGGTCTCACACTCCTTTAATATCCCACCTTTCTAGGGCCAACAGTGGGTACTTCTGTTTGACCGGCAAGGTGTATTTTCATAGAGGTAGCTGTGGGCCTTGCATATTCTCCTCTGTTTGACCGATAAAGCACATATATTCAGAGAGTTAGTGGTGGGCCTACCCCGCACACAGCATCCCATTTCCATTCAATGTGAGAGAGAAGTCAATGGATCAGTCTGTTATACAGGCCCATCACTTCAATGACATGCACTCAGGCTAGCCCTATTGGAAATTTCTTATAAGAAAATTTCCTATCAGAAATTGGGCATTTTTCTTATAAGAAAATTTCTTATAAGAATTCTTCTTATAAAAAAATTTCTTATAAGAATTTTTCTATAAGAAAATTTCTTATCAGAAATTGGGCATTTTTCTTATAAGAAAATTTCTTATAAGAATTTTTCTTATAAGAAAATTTCTTATCAAAAGTATCAATTACAAAATGTTATTTATTAGAAATTTTCTCATGGAAATATTTATTATAAATATCATATCATCATGCTTAAAACACTTGCGCAAACTTCTATAAAAAGCTACATGAGATTTACATCCCTCCTGAGAATACAAAGTTAGCATTATACCTAATTTTTTCCAAATGTAGGTGCCTATATCTGGTACACAGCAAACCTAATGATTTCCCATGTACCAAATGTAGATGTCTATCTTTAGTGTGCATCAAGCAAGAACATTCAAGTTCTGTAAAGTTCACCTGACTGGCCAGACAATGCGAGATACCATGGAGGTCCTTCAGGTCATGGGTTCTGCATAGGGTTAACGCCCCCCACATTTTAAAACTAAAAAACTAAAAGCAATGAAACCAACGATATCCTGGAATGATGGACTGATAATAGAATATGGCTTTGGCAATCACTACACAATGAAATATAAAGGAATTGCAATATGGAATGATTTAACCTGGAAAATTGAAGAAGCAAATGAAATAAAATTCAAGTTCGACTTGGGATACTTCAAGAAATTATTTGGGAAGGAAAAGGAAAAATTGATAAATCAAATACATAGGAGAAATGTTTATTTAAGATACCAGAGAGAATGACCTCTACATGCAGATTTGGATAGATAATGAAATAAATAAATAAAGTAAAATGGAATTTGATGCCATTTGGAGAAAAGGATAGGTAGAATATGGCTAACAATTAGTGCAAGATTTAGGGAAATTAATAGGAATCCCAGAAACACTGATTGAGAATAATAGTTGATGTATTTTCCATAAAATAATAATTGTGCAGATGTTATTTAGGTTTACTCATAAAAAATTCATTCTCTCCAGAGACGACTAAATCACTCACTTTGTCCATTGAAACACTGCTTTTATTAAAACTTCCACTTATATTAGATATGTCGCAATCTGAAAAATATACATGTCTATCTAAATTAATGATGAAAAGTTTAAAATTCCACGAAACTGTCTGTTTATGGTAACATGATTTTAGGAATGCCAGTTTTGTAAGACTTACCAAATGAGGCCAATGTTATTATTGTTAGAAGCACACGACTTATTTCATTAAAAAGGTCACACAAAAACATGGTAAATGATTAACATATAAAAGCAATACATAGCAACTTAACAACCAAACAAGGTTTCCATGGCAACCGTATCCTGCAACGTATGCAATCGTAGTATACATCGTGCTTATTCATGGCCCATATCAAACTTCCATCGGTTAAGTAATCTATAGACTCGAAACAGACAGATTTTATAAGTGTACAATTTTTCGTGTGCTCTTAGGGATATGTATGAACAAGTCTCATAAGAAGAAGCCTCAACTTCTTGGAACCATTTATGTCAAATACCATGCTGAAAACGCCAATAAATTAGCAGAACATTACTTAACAAAGAGTTATACATTATTTCCAAAAAAATCTTATAAGAATTTCTTAAATAATTATAAATTGCCAACATCAGTTACGGTGACTTAAATGCATGCCGGATAAAAACCTGAAAGTTATGTGACCTGCGCAACATTCTTATAGAATTCTATAAGAAATGCAAAGTTCTTATAAGAATTTCTGTAAGACTTATAGAATCCTATAAGAATTTCTGTAAGACTTATAGAATCCTATAAGAATTTCTGTAAGACTTATAGAATCCTATAAGAATTCTGTAAGACTTATAGATATCTTTAAGTCTTACAGAATTCTTATAAGAATTTCTGTAAGACTTATAAGAAATTCCCAATAGGGAGGAGGCAAAGATTTCTACCTGGACACTGTTGTGTGTCTTCTTAGGGGGATAAATATCTTCCTGAGGGGCAATTGGCTGTAATCAAGAGCCCCCGTTTTCCCACCTTTCATGGAGCTGCCATTAAATTTTTAATTGATACGCTGTTGCTATCCATAATGCTACAATGGGAGTACGCCAGTAAGCGAAGGATATATTTCACATCATCTGAGAAAAAACCTCCCAATTCACTGAGTAAATTTAGCTTATGCTTTGCTTTAGACTCCAGTAAAAATTCCCATCGTAATTCACCAAACATATTGGAATGCTGCACTTTTTATCGTAATAATTCATCACGAATCTACCCCACCTGTCCTGTACTCTATTCATATCAGCTACCAGATCTACTTCATTAGTGTCCCACATGCTGGCAGCATATTCTTAGTGAGGCCTTAGAAGAGCTTAGCTTATCTCTTTCCACTTTCTATGGCATTTACTGATAATTCTTTTTACAAATAATAATGGTTGGCTTTTCCGCATACTTCACGTGTGTGTTTACCCCATCTAAGATCCCAATTAATGGTGACACCTAAATATTTGAGGTACTTGATATTCGATTGTTGAATCTGTTGGCAGTTTAACTCCTTGGAGAGATATCATTTTACCAAAAATTTATCACCATGCTCTCTTCAAGATTTAATTCTTACTACCAAGTAGTGTACCATTCATTTATGGTAGCGAGCAGGGGTGCCGACTCGATGGGGCCTGAGGGGGCCTGAGCCCCCTCCAAAAATTCGTTATGGGTGTGAGGAAAAAATGTGTCAGGCTTGTCGATTTTCCCCCTGAGTGTCCAGATATCGAGACTCGAGTTATCAGGGTTCTAATGTTGATCAAATGACTCTTCTAAAATGCTTAAAAAACTTTAAACTCACTACTTATAAAATTTCCCGGGGCAAGATCCCTGGTTTGGCCCCCCCAATATTTTTTGTAAGTCGGCATCCCTAGTAGCGAGATACATTTTCAAGGCCAATCAGTTGTAATGGCAATAAATTTCTCTGAACACAACTACATCATCTGCAAAGAGGTGGATTTTGCTCGTGACCGTGATGGCAATGTCATTAATGTAAAGAAGTGATAAAGAGGACCTACAACACTTCCTTGAGGTACACCTGAGGTAACTTGAATAGTATTCAAGCTAATTACATAAAAAACAACCCCCTGTTCATGATCATTTAATAAATCCTTGATCTAACCTATTTTGTGCTAATCTGTAGTGTATTCTTCCAACTTTTGAATCAGCTCAGTGTGCGGAACCTTATTGAATGCCTTTCTTAACCCTTTGAGTGCGGATGGCATAGCATTGATGCCCAGTGTAGGTCCTGCCGACAGGCGGATGGCATCACATTGATGCCACGCCGGCCTATGTCCTTCAATCGCTCCTTACTCTCCTCCGCTCTGTTCTGTCTACTCTCATGATGGTTTCCCGCGCACGCACTGGATTAGGCTACCTGGATATGCCTTCTGTTTTAGAAAAATAGTTTATATTTTTTAGTACTTTTTTTTACATTTATGGAGTACTTTTTAATTTGTAAGATTTTTTGCCATTACAAAAAAATTTAAATGTGATATTTTCTTTACTCTTCTGAATATTTGTACTAAATGTCGCCACATTTGAAAGTTATTATTCTCGTTTTAGTCCTATTAAAATTTTTGTGAACAATATTTAGTCATAATCTTCCTTTCATCTCATCGACGAAAAATATTTTCATATTTAAAAATACGGTCTGTACACAGGCTAAACACAGTTGAATAATCTGTTGCTGGTTTTATTATTGTTTAAACTTAATACTTACATAATGCCGTTATAACTCATAACATTCTTCCATAATATATTTGCAACTCATTTTCTGAACGATCCTTTCAATAGGGGTTTGATTATATTGTTTACTGAAAAAGAAATAGATTTTTTTGACTTTTTCTCATTTATTTCGTATGAGTTTGTTAAAATTAATAGGTGGGAATAATTACGACCACCAATTCGTTATTCACGGGAAATAATGGAGGTTCTAGGAAAACTTTTATATTTTTTTCATTTTGAATGAGAAATTAGAATTGGGGAAATCCTTGGGGAAAAAATGATTGAATTTCGGGGCTCAAATAAAAGAGTCGTTTTACGTCACCGCGGAATAAACTAAAAGTCGCTCTGTGTCGCCTGTGATCTCTATTTTTAGAAGTATTTTTGCCATTCTTATTAGAAATGCATGCAAATATTCTGTTGTGTGCATGTTGTGGAGAAGGTCGGCTCTTCCTTCTCAGTTTTTGCGGCTCTCGCCATTAGTACAGTCTCCCCTTCAGACATTTTTCGATTGCGTCCATTTTCACTCCTCTATAGAGATTTTATTTTTTCTAATATTACCGTATGGCCTTTATCTATTGGACATTTCAGTATTTTACGTATATTTAGACACTTACGTGGATTATGGGAGAAACCTTTATTTTTAATTTTATTCCTATTTTCAAACCCCAAGGACCGTTTATGTATCAGCCTTTGGTGAACTAGGCTTAGAATATCTCCTCACAATAAAACTACCTCTGGCACAATTTACTCAAGTGTATACACGGAACACTGCATTGGGTTCTCCGCTAAGGTTTTTTTTAACTTTGAAGCAATTTACATATTTTACTTCGACCTAATAGAGCTATTATAATCAGAAAAGAAAGTCAACAAAATATCTATGCACAAAGAAACAAGTATTTTTGGATTATTATACGTTGCCATTTTATCTGGAACATGCACGTTTAGATATTTCTTGTACGGCGGTTCTAAATGTTAATGCTTACATCTCTTTCTGACTGCAAAAGAGCAACCTCATCAGTCTTGTGTATTTTGTAGGTGTAATGTATTTTACTGTAGTATATTTTATAGGTGTTAACTGAGGTTTACGTTGAGGATGGAAGTATGTGGGAGCTGGAGGAAATATTCTCGTCTGAAAGGTTTTGGTCCATTTTGCCAATGCGTCTCAATATGCAGTTCCTCAAGGATAACCGAGCATAGAAATCTTACTCGTGGGGAATGGGAGATATTTTTGGTCTGATATACCTAATGTAATGAAGTATTGTAAGATGGCCATCCATTCCAGATTATTGGAAAAGGTTGGAAAATATCTTCGGTTTTTCTTGCCTTCACAGCACTTTTTCCTGAGACCGATTTCAACTAATTTTCGGTTGCATGCATTTTGGCAGGAACCCTGGAGTAGATGATCCGATACCAAGAGACCCCTTGCATGTAATTCGACCCCTTTTGAATTTATTCACTCAAAGAATGGAAGATATTTACTATCCGGGTAAAGAACTCTGCTTCATGAGTCCATGTTGCTTTGGCATCACAAACACGGCATAACGTTATATATGCTTTCTGAGCCTAATGGCCTCATGCAAGATGCTATAATTTACACTGGGGCGAAGGATCCTGATACTGGAGGCAGGGGACATGCAAACAAAGCCGTGCGAAAATCAATCCATAGATTTCCTTTCTGTGGGCACAGCTTATACAGTCACAGGGCCACGATTTTGAAATGGGGGGTTTTTGCCGGAGATTTTAGGGCCCTTACGGAGGGTGCAGGGGCCATTATACCTGTTTTTGGTGCCTCAACGGGGGTTGTAACCCATAACCCCCCCTCCCGTGGCTACCCCACTGAGTTTATACATGGAAAATTATAATAATCTGTTCAAATATCTATTGAGTTACTCATAAAAGACACCATTGAAACTCTTTAAGGACAAACAGAAGAAATAATCCTCCTCACGTCCTAAGAACGACTAAAAAGTGGCAAATCAGTATACCTCTGATGGTGTATGATGTGCAGAAGTTCCAGGGTGTGTTTGAACCCTTTTTTCAAAGAATTTCACAATTATTAGTTAATTTTTGCTGCATTAACGCAAAAGAAAATGTCATAAAGATAAAATAACTTTCATATGTTTGCATGCAAATCTAAGTTACTAGTAAATTTAAAAATTTAGAAATGTGAAAATTAAAATTTGAAAATTTTTATTTACCCAAAATTTGATTCATGGATAGTGGATGACATCTGAAAAAATATTTATCTTATTTTATTATTCAATTCCACCATCATTTCAGAAATTGTTTCAAGCTTCTCAGTTCTCAGGCAAAAAAATCTGTACTCTAAATAAGCTTGAGCTACACTCTAACTGTACTCAATATCTGGACTGGGGCTGCACTAAAGACTGCACTTAATTGAAACAATACAGCACAGTGGCCAGAGCACAGTCAAGTACAGTTACCGCAGCACAGTCAAGTACAGTTACCACAGCACAGTCAGAGTGCAGTTATCATAGCACAGTCAGAGTGCAGTTGTCACAGCACAGTCACAGTCCAGTCGCCACAGTACAGTCCGAGTGCAGTCGCCACAGTACAGTCTAAGTGATTTCTTTGGGTCTTCTTCCGTGTTATCCATGGCTCTATGAAAAATCACCAGCATTCCAGCTGGCTTCATCAGATCCACTGAAGTGGCAATGCAGATTTGGCCAGACTGATATTTATGTCCAACTGAATCTCCTTCAACACTTCAATGAACCTGAAGAAGCCGACTGGAATGTTGACTAAATTTCATCCAAAGCCATGGATAAATTCTGAAGAAGACCCAAAAAACCAGCTGGAAAATGGAATGATCCAAACCCTGTTTTGATATTGGAGACAAATCACATGAAAGCCAATTCAGTGCATTTTTCCACGAAAATTACATGATGTGTATAAATGTATATTTCCATGGCAATTACATTATGTACCAAGATGTATATTTCCATGGCAATTACATTTGTTACAATTACATATACAAGCTGCCTTCCACCTCAGTAGTTCATTAAATGAACGTGTTTTCCTAACAAATTCACAAGGTCTATGAGGTGCAATACTTACTTACTGATCAATACAAATATTTAAAGCATAACTTGGAAGCTTAACATTTTTGTTGCCTCTCATAAAAGCTAATAATATCTTCCTTATCACCCCTAAACAAAGCAAATGCATACAGTCAAGAGGAAAATCCGTGACCATCCTAATCCCAGGGATTGCTAGTAATGGGCTGTAACACAGCCACCTAGAGAAAAGGCCCATTCCCAGGCATGTGACGTTACTCATTGTAGTGCTACCATCAGTGCATGGCAAAACTGAAGTAGTCGTTGTGCTATCTGCGACACTGGTTTAACCACCGTAGTGAACAGATAATCAGGACCTAATTTACTCGGTCAATAAGAAACTATAGTCAGTGGGTTCCGAGAAAATACTGACACGCATAAATAAGAATATTTTTCAATCTGAAACAATTTGTTATATTGCATCTAATCCACGTACCATATAACCTCGCCACTCTCCAGAAAAAAACTAGTTTATAACTGATTCATATACTGTCGTTGTGAGCTAGAAGTATTACATAGCAAGATTAAAATCTGAAACAACTTTCTAGAAAAGGCTTTTTGCATCCAAAGTGAATTTATTCTTCAACACAAAAGCATCTCAAAATTCAATAGCATTAAGTGTTGATGTCAAGCATTTGATTAAACCTGGTTACATTCCATATAGGTACTTTCCTGGCAGGGTAACATGTGTTCACACAAGGTCCCAAATGGTTCTATTAATTAAGAGTTAATTTTTCTTTATTTTGACGCTGAATTAGACATTGCATAGCCCATGGGCTATGAAAATCTTACCCTAGAGCCTGAGCAAATAAAATTGTTCAATGGTAATTCCCAGTGAAATATAAGATCGTTGACATATCTGCTATTATTCCACTCGAATTCATCAAAATGCAAGCCAAAATTTATCTATAGTCCAGCCTCAGCTACTAAAACATACCCGTCCCATGCACTTAAGTATTTGAAATATTGTTTGGGATGAGCTAAGTTTCAATGTGACTTAAGTAGATGTATCAATCTAATTAAAATTTGAAAGTCCTGCCAAATCACCAGCATAAACATATGTATAAAGAACATGATATCTCTTATATCACATCTCAGCTCTTCCCATGCATGTAGACATCACCACAAGGAATTTTAGTGGCAGAAAAAAAACAGAAATAAATACAGATATTTTATATTTTCATTAGTCAATCACAATAATACCTTCAATTCTCTCTTGTTACCATGAACTACTTTGGTGAAACAAATACTGTCATTCTTTTTTTAATAAAAATTATTTTAAAGTGCATTGGCAGAAGCCATACCAACTATCTTCAATAGTTTCTCCAACGAATGTCCATTGTCACATCATCCACTTACAAAAACAAATCCACGTCCACCGTAGTTCTATATGTCACTTATACCTCTCCCAGTGAGAAATGGGTGGTGGAACCCACGTGGAGATGTAACGTGGATACCACGTGTTTTTGGTCGTGGAATCAACGTGGAACCCACGTGGAAATTTGGTGGAAAAATTAAAACAGCAGTTGGTGCTGTCCTAAAACCATTAAAACCTCAACCACTCTATATCTAAACCTTCTATATATGTGTCTACGATTTTTCATGTGCTCTCATGGCTGCCTTTCCACGAATTATATAAAAATAGAATGTGCGATACATTTTCACATAACTAGCGTGGTTTCAGGATGATAAATGACGCAATCCCAGTGAGAAATGGGTGGTGGAATCCACGTGGAACCCACGTGGAGATGTAACGTGGATACCACGTGTTTTTGGTCGTGGAATCAACGTGGAACCCACGTGGAAATTTGGTGGAAAAATTAAAACAGCAGTAGGTGCTGTCCTAAAACCATTAAAACCTCAACCACTCTATATCTAAACCTTCTGTATATGTGTCTACGAATTTTCATGTGCTCTCATGGCTGCCTTTCCACGAATTATATAAAAATAGAATGTGCGATACATTTTCACATAACTAGTATGGTTTCAGGATGATAAATGACGCAATGTCACCAGAGAGTTAAGTTACACAAATTAGAAATTCTGTTTAACATTTAATGCTAATCACCACAAATCCACTTGAAATCAACGTGGATTCCACGTGGGTCCAACCACTCAATATCCACCACCACCAAATATCCACCACTCAACGTGGATTCCACGTGGGTTCCACGTGGATTCCACCACCCATTTCTCACTGGGATGTCACCAGAGAGTTAAGTTCCACAAACTAGAAATTCTGTTTAACATTTAATGCTAATCACCACAAATCCACTTGAAATCAACGTGGATTCCACGTGGGTCCAACCACTCAATATCCACCACCACCAAATATCCACCACTCAACGTGGATTCCACGTGGGTTCCACGTGGATTCCACCACCCATTTCTCACTGGGCTGTCTTTCTGTCTTATGGATGATAGTTTGGTAACTGAAGAAATGGCACCTTCCCCCAGTCTGGGCACCTTTAATTCAACACAAATTATCTCCCCATCTTCTCGTGCAAGGCCACAGATTCTTTTCTGATATCACTCGCTGTGAAGTGAAGCTCACACACCTAAAATTAATAAATAAGAAAATACCATGTAAATTACTTAGTCATTTCATTTCCAATTTAAGGCATTTCTGAACGAGAAATATATCTAATGAAGTGCTGGTAAATATAGGAGATAATAATATAACTCAATGATTTTTGTATATAAAACTAGAGCATAAGATAATTTGAGATGATTAAAGCTGGACACAGTTAAATTCAGGTTCATTGCACCACTCACGATTGTAAGAGAAAAACGCATACATATTTCCATTCATGTTGGTTCATACACACAAATAGCAAGTTTCTGACAAGACTCGATGAATTTCTCATCATTAAATGCTTTCTGCAACTTATTAAGTGAGTATCGTCGGTCTTGCGAAATGATACATAAGCTCAAATTAATTTGAAAGCAAGAATACCTTAAAATGTATCTGCTTTCCCCCGTAATATAAGGTACTACGCCAAAAATACAATGACTCTGGTAGTTTCATCGAAAATACCCGAGTACATAACTTATGGCGTAAATAATTCAAACAGCTTTTCAACTCTAAGTAACGAATGCATAGTTAAAGAAGTATTTTTTAACTGAGTACTGAGATTCAGACGCATAACACACCAAAGGGCAAGCTAAGAAAGAATATTCGAAACTTGGCTGCTAAATTATAATTCCCAGTAACTCCTTCAACCACTCGTTTACTGAACGAAATAATACAAAAAAGGCAACTAAAATAAAAGAATTTTCAATTGAATAACCGCTTCAATATTTTAAATCACCACTTTTAATATTGGAGACATTAATCAACATCTAGCCACATCTAGCTAGAAATTAAATCCAAATAATTACAGCGTGAAAGGGTACATACCTTACTGTTTTTTGTGTAGGTGAAATTATCTCTTCTGGTCGCCCGAATCCACTTGGTCTCCAACTCAAGATATTTTGGAAAGCCAAAACCTTGAACTTTGGGTCCACTCCTGGAGTTTTCTTCGCATCCCGGTACTGAACACGTAAAAGGCATTTTCAACAAAAATGCCTCACAAACACACGTTTCTTAAGCCCAGCAAATGAAATTCAAGAATAAAGGAACATTCACTATCTTCAGAGACTTCAATTTTCACCAACTAACACCAAAAAAATCCCTAAAAAGTGGTGAAACGTATTGTAAATTCACTCGTAAACAACATAGGAGTTTCAGAGGAAACACTTCTTTGTTCAAAGATGATCTTATGAGTGGACTCATTAAAATCGATGATGCGGGACTAGGCAATTATTAGTTTTCAGAGTGTATATACCGTATAAGCGTGTGTAAGAGGCGCACACGTGTAAGAAGCGCACTCCTATTTTGAGCATTTCTATGAAGAAAAAAATTTGGCGGAATTTTTTTTATACTATCGCGCGGTGTTGCAGACGTACGCCTGGAATTTCGACAGTTATCGAACTTTCCTCTTTCAATATTAATTGAAAGAAGAAATTTTGATAACTGCGGCGGTAATAGCGGCATAAGAGGGAGTAGAAAGAGTTCCGATCCTCTCTTCGCATACGCCGTTGCTCTACGATGCTTGTCCTATTCACGAAGAATTTTGTTTAAATGCTCTCGCAGGAGTATTGCAATAGAATTGCAGCCGTGGAAAATTTTAAGGCAAAACACGACAGGCACATAGCATTAACCTTCCCAAGAGCTTGGACAACAATCGGGGCAATCTCAGCGCCGTAGGATAATAACCACGTCGTAGATTTAACGGAACCACACTCAGTCCTCCATCAGCCAATGCCTCTGCCGTTTTTTTTCCTTTCCGAGACCCCACAGGAAAATAGGAAAACATCAAGTTACAGGGGAACAATGGAAACGTGTTTCATCCCTACTTCGTCTCACCAACTGACCTTGATCAATCTCCCAGTTTATGGAGGCCAAATGCTAGGTGAGTCATCTACTGAGCCCGACGATATCTCGATAGCTTTCAATAATTGCATGACACGCACGAGGTTCAAAAAAAGAAAGAGATCTAACGCGACGCATATCTGACAGAATTTAAGTTTTTTAAGCTCTAATTGTTTGACACAAAGATTTATAGTTACAACAAGGCTACTAATATTCAAAATAGTCCAAATAGGACAATTTCGGAAGAAACAAGCGTAGCATAAGCACATTCAAACAAGACGAGACGGACTGGAAACGTTAGGCAACGCAAACTGCGTATATCACATTGCTGCGCCTTCGCCCCTTCGCTTTGAAGGCAGCGACGTCACATTCAAGATCGGACGTGTTCTTCCCATGCTCCTTCGCTCATAGCCTCGTAGCTTGAAATACGGAGGGGAGGGAGCGCGCTCCTTCCCCTCCGTATTTCGTTGCTTGCTTCGAAGACGGAGGGGAAGGCGCGATCTTTTCCATGTTCACCTCTGGGGTACCGACGTGACGTGACGGCGCGATGCTTACAAGAAAAGCAAACAGGAGCATTTTAAAAATACGTCACTAAGGGAGAAACTCCCCTGCCTGCCGCTTTTTTTTGACCTAGGATTACAGATGACTGTCTCACACTGAAAACCAAGGCCACTCAGTTCCCCTTAGACTTGCGACCGGTGAAGGGGAGGGGGGAAGATAAGAAGTTTGTGTAAGAGGCGCACCCTCATTTTCGGCAGCAATTTCTGGGAAAAAAAGGTGCGCCTCTTACACGCGCTTATACGGTAAATCCACGAATATAATTTTCCTCGGCAGTGTACTATCCCACATGTTATAATTAATATGCTGCAGATAATATAAATAATATGATGCAGCATTGTTACAGTACAATTAGTGTTGCAGCACAGTCCAAGCCCTGTTAATGAGAGCTCTGTTGCAGTACACAAAGAACCACAGTGCACTTCCAGGACTGTGTTACAGTACAGTTGATGCCACAGTACAGTTAAAGCCTTGTTAAGAAGAGCTCTGTTACAGTACAGTAGGCACCACAGTGCACTTCCAGCACTTTGTTGAAGCACTCTTTCAGCGCAGTTGATCCTATAGTACAGTTACAGCACAGCAATACAGCACTGTTACAGTGCAGCCTTATCCACAGTACAGTTACAGTGTTTTTCACCCTGGATTAAATCTGCCACAGTGCAGTCAAGCACTGTTTGCTGGACTGGAACTAAGCTAAATGACCAGTTTAGTCCAGTTTTAGCTTGGTTACAGTTCACCCACAGTACAGATTTATTGGCTGAGTGGTGAAGGCTTATTTTTGTTAACATAATGGATTAGATGTGTTTTTTCTTTATTAAGAAGAAGAAAATTGTTATTGCTCCATTCTTGTAAGAGGTTGACAATACTGTTGGCCCGTGACACCAGGCTATCAATTGAAGATGCTGATACCAAGACATTTGTGTCATCAGCATACAACATGGGGAGTGTATTTGGCACGGAATGCAGCAGCTTTGGGAGGTCATTTATGTATATTAGGAAGAGCACTGGACCCAGAACTGATCCCTGAGAAACCCCACAGGAAATTGTTTTTTTGGGTGATTAATGAGGTGTTCCTTCTTTATTTTCATTAACACTCTGTTGTCTGTTATTTAGAAATGATTTTATCCAATTAAATGGGGTACCACTGATGCCAAGTTGCTGAAGTTTCGATAGCAATATGTGGTGATTGATACAATCAAAGGCCTTGGAGAAATCGAATTATGAAACAAGAGATTCTAGATTGCTGTCTAAGTCGGACAATATTTTATTGATGCTATGGTAGGTAGCGGTGGTAGTGGACATGGATTTTCTAAATCCATGCTGTGAGGTGGATAATAGGTTGTGAGATTCTAAGTATGTTATCAGTTGAGCATAGAAAGCTGTTTTTATCTCCTCTGTGGTTGTCGTTATGAGGCATGTTGCTATGAATTCCCCCATGCCTTGGACTTGCTAGTCATGATAACTCATAACATATACAGCCCGAGATTTACGGCAGTTGCTAAATAGCCTTTGACTCCATTATAATAATAATAATAATAATAATAATAATATTTTATTGGTCACAGAAAAGATATGAATATACATATATAGGACCCGTCAGGAAAACATAAAAATCAAATCAAAAATACAAAGTAACTCACAATATATTACAATATATATATATTACATTAGTTGCGAGGCATCCTCAAAGAATTCATCAATTGAATAGTAGCAATGATCTAAAAGATATTTTTTTTAATTTTGCTTTGAAAAGGCCAGGTCTGATTTCGTCTTTGATTGATTTAGGTAATTTATTATAAATTTTAATACTCATATTGATAGGCCCTCTACTGAAGAGAGAAAGATTTTGTTGCCTCACTGCGAGCTCATTTCTACTTCTTGTATGATAATCATGAATATCGTTATTCAAGGTAAGGCACAACTTTTGTTTAAATTCTCTAATTAACATCACAGCATAATAAATATATATACAAGGAAGGGGAAGGATCTGTAACCTTTTGAAAAGATTACGGCAGCTAACTTGTTTTTTAGCTTTGCATAATATTCTTACCGACCATTTTTGTAGTTTAAAAAGACGGACTGACTTAGGGGAGTGACCCCAGGCTAAAATACCATATTTTAATCTACTATAAATATGTGCATAGTAAATTGATTTAGCTGTTTCTGTATTTGTGAGCTGAATCACCCGTCTAATTAAGTAGCAGCCTGAAGCCACCGAGGATGAAATGCAATTTATATGGGTATCCCAGTTTAGATTTTCATTGATGGAGATGCCTAGAAATTTGGTATCAGTAACCCGCTTAACAGTACAATCCGAAAATTTAATATAAGGGCTGTAATCAATTTTTTTTTGAGTAGGATGGAAAAATATAAAGGAAGACTTGGATTTATTTATAGCCACTTTGTTAGATGAACACCATGTTTCCATTTTGATGACAGCATTTTGAGTGGGAGCAACAATATTGCAATCATGTTTCAGTAGATGATTTGTATCATCAGCATACATAAAAATATTTCCTTTTAATTGTGAGGGTAGATCATTGATATATAACAAAAAAAGCAGGGGCCCAAGAATGGAGCCTTGAGGAACACCCCTCAATATCTCCTGGTGAGGTGAGGTATGTTTAACCATGTTATCGGTTATAATGGTTACTGCCTGGGTTCTTTTTTCAAGAAATGACCTGATTAGATTGTTTGCAATTCCTCTCATACCATATATATGGATTTTCCTCAAGAGAGTCTCATGGTCAACAGAATCAAAAGCCTTAGACAAATCATAAAAAATACCAACGGTATTGAGGTGATGATCAAGACCTTCAAGAACAGAGTCAATAAATTTATAAATGGCAAATTCTGCCGAAAGACCACCTATGAAACCAAATTGAGATTTGGATAAGATGTTGTTTTTTATCAGGAATGACATTATTCTTTTTGAAATGACACTTTCTAATATTTTAGAGAAAACTGAAAGTTTTGATATGGGTCGATAGTTTTCAATTGATTGAATATCACCCTTTTTGTGTAGAGGAATTGAAATCAATTAGTTCTTATGCTATAGATCACTATGCTCGATGTTTCCAGTTTATCTACCTGAATTCTTATTTAACCACGGTAAGTATCAGGTGATCATATCCATGGAGTGAAGATATCATTTAGCTGCTCAGTACACCCATGCCTCGTATAGCGCAAGGGATGTGTTCCTTGGGGTCTATGTGCTATACGAATTTGCATTATACGAGAGCGTTTTAGCATTGGGGAAATAGGGATGCATTCCTGGTAGCATAGGTGTTGTGCATCGAATTTCCTCTGAACCGTATGCAATAGACCCTCGTTAATATGAACAACGTTATTACTAAGTTCTCGTTTTTACGAAGCAAATAGTTAGTCCCGACGAAAAGGCCTATCCAAGCTATAGAAAAAGAAACGTTACTACGAAAATTTCGTTTTTACGATATTACGAACCTCAGTCCCGGCGGCTACGAAATGAACTTTATTACGAAGTTCCATGCATAACCTATGTCATTTAGATGGATATTCACTATCCTAAGTTTTAATTATCACGCCACGTTTAAGTTCTCCTCGTGTAGTGTGAACAAGAGCATCATATATGGTTCTTTCTTCACCATACATGCAACGTCATATAATAAGCTTCATTCCTGGGGAATCATGGTGATAGACTCATTACATCTCGTAAATTTGATGTACAGTTAGTTCTATTCCTACGCACATTCGATTTACGAACTTTCAGAGAAGTCAGCATTTAAAAATTGCAAATTTCGAATTTGGCACCTTTTGATTTGGCCGTTGCTACGCAGTGCGGCGTAGAGGAAATCGTACCCTGGGCATAATATGAACAAAGTTTCATTGAATCCGGTGTGAAGTTAGGAACTGTTCAGCCCATTCTTCCTTGCCACGGAGAGCGACTTTTTTCGGTTCCGGCTGCGTTGCACGCCCAGCTAGATCAGGCACGGCACAATAGGAGGTGCGGATAACCCTGCGCCAACACGGTCTGCAGCCAATCGCTGTCCCCCAAACGCACCTCACACCATTGCCCAGTCATACAACGTTATCAAATGTATAGAGAGCAGCGAAATAAGCCTAATCCACTAAAACATGCCCTTTCTTCGAATCCCCAAAACAAGTAATTCTTCCACTGGGTCCTTCACGCTCGTCGTCCTTTCTGTCTCCTTTCTTCACGGAGCCCTTTGTAGGCGTTTCACTTTCTTACCTGGCAACGCTGCCCCGACCTAGATCATTTTGCCTGTCATCGGACAACTCTCGGCGGCCGGACCGTAGGTTAATCAACTTAGGAACAAGGTCTTGGAACGCATCTAGTTCGTAAATCGGACTTACTGTACTCGGGAAGATATCAACCCTCGATTACGCCATGCCGCATGCCGAAACTGAAACGAATTTCCCTGTTAATATATATTTCCGCGTAATTTAATCGCGTTTATCACATACGGCTTTTTCCGACGATTCCTAAAAGAAACGTTCGTACGAATTTCGTTAATACGAACCTCCGGTTTTCGGTTTTGTGAACTTCGTAATAACGAGAGCCTGCTGTATATTTTAGAGATGGGTCGAATAGCAGATTTCTCGAACTTGAATATCGAATTCGAATATTCAATCATTGCTCGAATATTCGAATACCTCGAATACTAAACGATGAATGCGGTAATGTTTGACTCGGTTGCCTATGCAACAGGAAACACGAGATTTAGGCTAGCATTTGTAGGAATAATTTTGATTTCCTTTACATGATTCGAACAGAAATTTAACTGATTAATGGAATATTTTAATTTTATGGAAAGAATTGGGCATATAGTTGATTCAACTAACATGTCTTTCAAATATTCTAAGGGGACACACCACCTTGCAAAAAATGATTGCATGCCGTCTCGGCATATACACTACTACGATGGATTTCTGTCTCATGGATACATTCTTATCTACCAAACGCCATTTCAGCGGCATGCCCATCTGATACTCTGCTTCATCCAACTTCTTATTTTCAACAGGTAGCTCACTTTATCCCCGTTTTGCGAAATACATGCGTAGCGTTTTGCGAAATACATGCGTAGCGTTTTGCGAAATACACACGCTTATCAACCGGATTTTCTTCTTCTTCGATTATTTTAAGTCCATCTTTAGAAGTTCTCACGAGATAGCAGATAAATTCGAATCACTAGCAGGGAAAAACCAAATATCCTGAGAAAATATCCCTTCATCTGTGACTGTGATGACAGAGATTTATAGCATAGCTAATAAATTGTAACTTGATATATATGTTTTCGGAAAAAATACCGCATCAACTTCCAAGAAGCTTGGCTACGAGGATATTGAGTTTTGCCAGAATTCTAAGTCTCCGTTGTATTTTGACATTTATTTCCTGCTTAAAATGCTTAAATAAAGTCGGAAATACATCGTGTTTGGTCTTATTCTTTTTTAAATTACGTGCACATTACTAATATTTCAATCCAGTAAAGGTGTAATATTAATTGCCGAAACTCATTGTTAGACATCCCTTGGGCTAATAGATGACCCCTGGAGCAGTTGACCTCCAGCAATGGGGAACTTCGAAGCAGGTAGGCAGAAAAAGGTCAGTGGGGGAGAAAGAGGGAAGGGTGAAACATGATTCTATTATTCTCCTGTAACTTGATATTTATTTGAAGCTTTTGATTTATGGTCTTCGTAATACAAGCCCTGCGTGAGCTGGGGCCTTATGTTTGATTTCGGAGAGGAGGAAAGCGTCGAAGGAGGGGCCGAGGGCTGATGGATGGAGGGGGTAGCGGATTTTGGGAATTGTGCTACGTAGTTACTATCCCACGGCACAGAGGTTCTCCTGGTGGGGGTTTTCGAAATTTTTCACCCGATCATTCTCGGTTCCCCACGTCGAACTCTTGTCACCGCTCTAATCCCCGAATTTGATGTAGTTCGTCAACTTGCATAAAACAGGGCTGCTAAACGAATAGAGTTCTCTACATTTTTCCGAGTCAACTACCAACAACGTGCATGCGACAGTTTATGGTGCGAAATTAAAAGTATTAAAGGTCCTACCTTTACCATAATTATTTAAGATCTCGAATATAGAATACTTTCCAGTATGCGAGTATTTGCGGATACTAATTGCACATCTCTAATATAGTCCCATAAATAGCCTTAGAAAACCTTATTTATGTAGATATTTATTGTTTAAAATATCTTTATAGATAGTATGCACGAATGTAAAGACTTTTATTCACGTAAAAAAAATTCGTACGTGCTTTTGAAATTCCTTCCTGTTGTGTGGGTGTGCTAACATCTGCTATCTCAAGGGTTCGTAATGCATTGCTGGCAGTTGACAATTTTTTAAACCAGTCTATAAACAATTATTGTGTCACCCAGGCCCTTTTGTCGCTCATCGAAATGACAGGCAAATGCTACTTTGAATGCCATTTCATAGCTAGCGGAGTTTATGAATGATAATTCATTGTAATTTGAAGTCCTCTGAGGCACTAGCAGCTACGTGAAAGTCTTTAAATGCCTTGAAACCTGACCCAGGTTTTCCTTCCCTGAAAATGAACGAACGAGATTGCATTATTTTCCAAAACAATATCATCTCGTCAACACTTATAACTAGTTAAGGGAGAAAGGAGCCACTTTCAATCACACCCTTTAATTCATCAGAAAATGTTGCTGTGACTGCACTATCAACACTTTCAGATGCACCTAATATCGCCGCACTGAAAATACCTGCATGCCGTTAAAAATTCTGGAACCAAGCGGACTTTTCACTAAGTGTCTTGGAGCAATTGCCGCCCTCCTCTTTTTGTACAGATTCACAATGAACTTTCTGTATGTCATGACCGCTTGGTTGAAGTTGGTACAGCTGAGGTCACCCATATTTTAACTTCGTCTTTATTCAGAATAATGCATCGTGAGCTTAAACTTCCACGCAATATCGATTTGACACTCTGCATTTTCAAAGCAATTGACCTCTTTCAATTTCTCTTCCTGGTTTATGGTTTTTCTTGATGGCTTCTTGATTTTTCTACCTGCATTCCTATTTTTTGCCATTGTTCTCTTGGTTTTTACTCTGTGTGGCTCTATTGAAATCACCTTCTAATGCTGCACTGTATTCCTGAGATGCAAAGGGCCTACGACTGCTGGGAGGGAATGAAGCCATTGTGTTTGAGACTCTATAGTGGACCCTTTTATGTGTTGATGCTATTCATACGCAACCTGGCCACCGCTCCATTTCTGCCCCATAAATACTGATGAAGGCTTTAGCATATACCCTCTACCTGGAAGTCAATCGCCCGATAACCTATGATGGCAAAAATTTTGTCTCAAACCGTACTGCTTAAAAAAAAACTCATTTCTACTAACTCCGTACTTAATTGTTAAAGTATTCTACCGATTAAGGTAGGTTTGCATGGAGTACTAAAGAAGTGATCTGGGAGCCTTCCTTTCCTTCCATTACCGCCTTCTTCAATTCACTATAAGGCCTACTCCCCTTCAATCTATCCAAAAATCCTACTCTTTTCCTTCCCCTCCCTCATTTCCCTAACATTCTACCCTCTAACACCTTTTTCAACATCCCCTCCCCGCGGAGTACTCCCTCCATCCATACCTTCTGTCTCCTCCGTATCTCATCCAAAAGCTGCCTCTCCTCACCCACCATATCCAGCACTTCGTCGTTCCTTTTCCTCTCCATCCATTTTACCCTCTCCATTCTTCTCCATACCCACATCTCGAATGCCTCCAATCTTCTCTCATCTTCTTTCCTCAGTGTCCATGTTTCGGCACCATAGAGAGCTACACTCCAAATCAAACTCTTCACTAACCTTTTCTTTAAACTCTTACATAACGATCCTCTAAGAAGCTCCTTCCTGTTCATGAACGCCTCCTTTGCTAGTGCAATTCGCTTCCTGATGTCTTTGCTACTGTGTCCGTTTTCCTCTAATGTGCTGCCCAAATAGTTAAACTGCTCTACCTGTTCAAGTTTTTCCCCACCTACTTTGATCTTGAGTCTCACATTCCTCGCTCGCGATACTTTACAGAACCGCATTACCTTAGTCTTCTTGTGATTAATCCTCATCCCATACTCCTCGCACCGCTCGTATAACGCATCCACTAGAGCCTGTAATCCCCTCGCTGACTGGCTAATCAGCACCTGATCATCCGCGAACCTTACCGATTTCAACATCATTCCTCCCACTTTCACTCCAGCTTCCAACTCGTCCCACGCTTCTCTTACCATCTCCTCAGCGTATACGTTAAAAAGCAGCGGCGATAAAGGGCAGCCTTGCCTTACACCTCGGCCAATGCTTGCCCACCCAGATTCCTCGCCCGCTACCCTCACTTGCGCAGTCTGGGCCATATAAAGATTACGAATCAGTCGTCTATCCCTCCAATCTACACCTATTCTCTTGAGAATATCCATCAGCTTAACCCAGTTCACCCTATCAAATGCTTTCTCAAAGTCCACGAAACAGGCATGTACGTCTTGGTCATATTCTAGGTTCCTCTCGACGAGGGACCTCATTACTGCTATTGCATCACGAGTTGATTTCCATTTTCTGAAACCAAATTGATCTTCGCCCAAATACTCGTTTGCCCTTGCCTCCATTCGTCTGTTCAATATCCTCAGTACCACCTTCGCCGCATGCGATATTAGGCTGATAGTTCTATAATCTCCGCATTCCACAGCTTTCTTCTTTTTCGGAAGCGGAATTAAAACCGTCTTCTGATTCTATACTTAATTAATGATCTAAATTAACTATTTTCATTCTATTAAGTAGACGAGATAAATTACTTTGGTAGGCCGGCTATCTGGACCCAATGACGAGTAATGCTTTCGGCCAATGCACAGCAATGGATTTTGATTAATATATAAACAAAAAAGAAGATTAGAGGCAAGCAATACTATTAATGTGAGTAAAATGATAGCAATTTCGTGTGTACATAGCGCAAGTTCACGTTTTATCATGAGAGCGATTAAGTTTTTTGATTAGGCTACACTGCATTGTGATGTTTTCCCAAGGAAAGAATTTGCGCTGTATGGAAATTGCGCTAATCAAAATTGCACTATGCGAGGTATGGGTGTTATGGCAAATGCTATAGATAAACGTTAATAAAGGCAGGCATTATTTTGAAAGGTTCAACTGTTACTGTGTCAAGGATGGTTTTATAAAACCTCCCCAGCTTCATATCTTTTCTAATACACTAGAAAAAATTTTTGTCCCAGAGCCCTCTCAAAATTTGAAAAAAAAAGATTTGAATGTTAACTCCCATCTCTTCCTTAATTTCTCCTGAATACACTTTGTGACCTTCAAGGAACGCTAATCCATTTGGAAGCCTCAACCTAACATAATTGCTTTTGATAAACAACGGTTGTTAGCTGGGAATTAGTAAAATTCTTGGGCATAAGGCATATAGCTAAGCTTTGTGATTTGAAGTTAAGCAGAAGGTTTAGGTGCCTGATCGAAAGGTCTGATTCGATTACTGGTCAAAGTAAAAATGTTTTCCATACCTCTGTAATCTCCAATGTTTTGTGTTTCATCATCTACATCTACACACTACACTGCAAGCTGCCTAAAAAGGTGTGTGGCAGGGGGTGTTAGAACACCGGCCATTTAGTCATAAAAAGAAAATGTAAAATTAAGATAAGCATTTATTTAAGTCCTTTATGGTTCAGGGGAAAAAAGAATTCCCATAGTTTTCCGTTCGGCAAAATATCTCTCTTAACTTATCACTTCTGTCGGACCTGGAGATATAGTGGGGCTCCAATATTATGTTCTTTGTGTCACTTTTAAAGATATCTATTCTCAGTTGTTCAAGCAATCTAATCCTAGTGTGCAGCCTCCGAGTCTCCAGCGGCTCCCAGCCTAATCCTATTAACATCTGGGTAGCGCTGTCTGTACGACCATAGCAGTTTTTGACTGACCGCACAGCCTTCCCATGTATTTTATTCAGTTCACGGATTAAATCTTTCTCCAGCAGATCCCATTTGCTTGCTGCAAATTCAAGGTGCAGTCAGATGAGTGCAAAATAGCACCTTTCTTTTACTGTCCCATCCAAAAATCTTCCCAAAATACACTTGATGAGTCCTAATTTCTTCAGGGCTATTCCACAAATATTCCTTATATGTGTTCCCCACGAGAGGTTCGAGGTTATTGTAACTCCCAGGTACTTCTCTTTGTCTTTTGCCTTTATTTTTTAATACCATCCACAGCATAAACATGGTTATAATTGGATGGAGTCTGCAAAAAATGTACTGCTGGGCATTTGCTCAGATTAAGTTGTTGTACTTTTATCTTAGTTCTCATTTATCAGGCCAGGAAAATGTCGCTTTTCCTCCTTCCAGAAAAATAAGGGTTGGCGTAGTGGACATTCATTTCCATTCAATGTGGTTGAATGTGTTATGAGCTTTTAAGCCATATATTTGTTGTTGTTGATTATAAATTATCTGATTGCGTGTTTGTGATTATAGGCAGCTGCTGCTGATGGGTTTGTGGTGGTGGTGTCGATGGAGGACGGGACGGTGGTGCACACAACGCCCAGCGTGACAGCTACCCTGGGCTTTCCCAGCGACATGTGGCTGGGACGTGATTTCATCGACTTTGTCCACCCCAAGGATCGCATGTCCTTTGCTAGCCACATCACATCAGGGGTTGCAAGAGGAGAAGATAGCTTTCTCAAAGGTAAGACGTTTACATTGCAGCTGTATTACATTAAGGCTGTGAAGCACAAGGAATGGGTGATTGATCTTTTCTTAAGGTTTGGAATCATTCTTTCTGTATATTTTACTATGCCCTCCCAATATCAATTTACTCAATTGGATGATCGTCTCTTAATTCTTGATACATAGTTAAGTTACCTTATATGAGTGTTGGTGATTCCACTCATGCATTACTATGATTTGAATGGAATTCTTGGGCTGTCATGCTTGTGCAACTCTTCCAGAGAATTTGATTCTGTTTTCTACGGTTGTTAGTCTACCAAATATTTGTTGAGTAGATTTTTGTCATCTTAGATCTCAGCCACAGGGTTTATAACTAGCTAGCCTATGTTGGACCTGGCTCATGGTGTCTTTGTTTGCGTGGTGTGCAAATTGGGCTGGGCCAAACATATAACTCCTGATCTCATTATTTCCATGTACAGATTCATCCTTTGAAAAGTTTTAAACTGGTATTAGTTGCTGTTCTTTTCCAAAATCAGGTAATAATATTAACCACTGGCTGTGGCTCAAAAGTTTCAAGTTTAGCAAAAATTCGAGCAGAAGTGACACAACTCCTAAGGCGACATTTTGACTTTGTTGATATTTGTGATAACTGGTGATGCCTTTACCTCACTCTGTCACATGCGTGATATTTAATTTGTTTCTTTCCTAAGTTTTTTTGAAAGCTACGCAGACTTCGTGATTTTACTTCCTAATTTGATAGCATCTTAAGATATTATACATTTTGTGATACGCTGCATTCTGTTAGTTTTGTGTATACAGTTATGTATTCACTTTTGGTAATTTGTTCTATTTGGGTACTTGCTATTGTAAAAAATCTGTGATTCATTCGGAGTAGTTCCTGCTGAATATGGAATAATGCATCCGTAATCCAGGCCTCTGAAATAGATGGGTGAAAATGAAGTACAGTTAAAGTCTGTTATAGCAAGTTCGGAAAATCCCTGGAAAATAACTTGTTATTATCCAAATTCATGATAGCTGGTTTCTAGTGAAATTCACTTCTTTTTCCAGTTTTTATATCACACAAGGTAGAAAATTTGGCATATGAATGCATTTCGAATTGTTTAGAAGTTAATTTCTCAATAATTTGGTGTTAATTTATAAGTATTTACCTTATAATAAAAAAATAAATGAGCAAATTACCTCATTGGATAGTGACAATGGCAGGGTTCCCATTCAACCGTGAAAGCCTTAAAACCGTGAATTAGCCGTGAATTTTGTCTACCGTGAAAAAACCTGGAAAAAGCCGTGAATTTCGTCCTAAAACCTTAAAAATCTCTCAATCTTGATAATAACACCTTCCCAGAAATTTTCAACTTCGTTCGTAGTGAGCGTACTTCTATTCATTGTGGCGAGCATCGTCGCATGGGTCAGAAAAGCGTAGGAACGAATGTTGCCTGAAGAAAAAAAAACATCTTTCCCCAGGGCAGGCCTTTTCTCTCCCCCCTCCTGAAATATGACACCACTTCTCATCAGCTTGTTTACCTTCCTCGACTGACTTGGTTTCCCCTCACTCGGTCACTGCTTAGTCCCCCTTCCACCGAATTAGGCTTCCCACTGGCTGCAGCGACCACTTTCGAAACTAAATCTAGATGACCTTTGTGTCGAAAAATTTGAACGTTTATTCAACACCCTCAATCCTGTGATTGGAAGACTGCTAACCTTGACAACCTGCTGTGCGCTGTGGACACTACGCTCCCTGCGTTTGAACCGGGCGACAGGGAGCTTTCGGCGCGACGTTAATAATTCTCGCGCGTTGCGGCCTTTAAGCCCTTGAAAACGAGAGAAGATTTTTTGCTTATGGCAACACAGCATTACATGATTTTCGCATGCTCTGGGACTTGCTAGTTTTACGTAGCAACCGGAAAGTTTGTGTGGTCAATTTCCTGCTTAGATCCGGGAATCATAAAAAATAATGGTGGTGATACACAACTCACGAGAGGTTTAGAGCAACTGGTTGCTAAAAATTGGATTTCGGGAATCAAGGCTGACAACATAAAGCGGCAGTATTTGAAACTTATCTAGAGAACATGTTTTTAGTCGGTGCAATAACTACAGGAGAAACATAACACGCCTTGATGATTTTTTTATTGCGCTACTGAATGAGCAAGGTTCAGATGAATATGTAGATTTTAAGAACTTTCTGACACTTGTTCTTACTTTGTCTCATGGAAATGCCTCTGTTGAAAGGGGATTCTCAGTCAATAAGCAGTGTTTGGTTGACAACTTGAAGGAGGAAAGTTTAATTATTAGTTTAACGATTAACGCAACATTTTTCACGCTTTACACACTACCTCAATTATATTAAAAATATATTCATTAGACAGGAACAATTCAAGTAATAGACTATTTTTGGCCTTCGTGATCCATCTCACAACCAGTCACTGCGCCGGCGAATGCGGTTGTTTTAGGCACAACATGCACATTGCTTTCGTGAATACGTGTACTGGAAATGGTGTTTGATGGATAAGAATTTTTATTTCAGACTGAAATCCATAATAGCAGTGTAAATGCCGAGTGGAGAGCAAACATTTTTTTAGTGAGGTGGCGTTTTTCTTCAAAATTTTGAAAGAGATATGGGTAGAATCAACAATATGACCTATGTGTCTTGATAAAGTACTACTATTCCTGTTATTATCTAAAATATTGTTTGAAACCTTTAATGAATATCATAATTACTCGCCAAAATCCTGCGTTTCCTGGGACATAGGCAACCTAGCAAAAAAATAAAACATTGATCGTTTTTCCTCATTCATTTTATTATCGTATCGTTATTTGGAAAAAACTTTTTCCCCTAGTGGAGTTTCAAAAAAGGAGGGTAGACTTAGAATCGTGTTCATCTTAGATTTGTGCTAATACGGTGTATGAAATTGTTTTTCGATTTATTATGTTCTATAAACAATTTAAATAAAATATTTTCCGTTAAATAAGAAAGATTTGGGTGGGGGAAATTCGGTTACTGAGCAGTAATAACAACGTGCGCAAAAAACAATCTCTCGGCGAGGAATTAAAAAAGGACCTCGGGTGTCCGGACGGAAGAAGGTCCGAAGGGTATTCGGCGTCGAGGCGAGAGCGCGGTTGGGCTGGTCCTTTAGTCGGCCCTGAATTTTGCCAACGATAGATCACGTCATAACAGATATCACTTTTCATTGCGGCGTTAACATTCACGGCATTTGTCGCATACGTTAATTTTCTGTTGATATACGGCCAGTGATTTTCTTATTGCTGGCTTATTAACGGACCGTGAATTTAGTGAAATTGAGACCGTGAAAACCTGAAAAAAACCGTGAAAACCTGAAAAATAACGGTGAAAACCTGGGATAAGCCGTGAATTTCATTATTCAGGTAGAGTGGGAACCCTGCAATGGTGACAAAAAGACAAAATTAAATTTCTTTACGTACTAATGTCGATTGATACATTGACGATTGATCAGTTAATGCATTTGATTTGAAGATTGAAGCGGGACTCGGAGACTAGGAAAAGGTAGTCAAAATTCACTCTACAGTCAACAGCCCCAATTGCATTCAAGGCAGGAGTTCAATTTCAACAACTGAAGATGTTATTAAGAATGCAATAGTCATGCTACATCATCTGGACCTTATACAAGGTTTTTTGAAGTTTCACAGATCAGAAAAATATTCACATTGTGTGTGGAACACCCAATCATCCATCGCCAAGATTTGGTTCTTAGAACGTCTATTGTGTAGCACGATACTTTACCGATGACAACGCTAGAACGATTGTGCTTTGAAGCAGTTTGAATGTCCAAAATTCGGTTGTGTTCACAGATAACCCAACAAAAGTAAAATCCATTTTAGGGAAGATGTGGGCTAAAGCATAGCTCGGAAGATTTTAGGAAAAATTTGTAGTTGAGTCTTTTACATGTAGTCTTACTGCGACACATGTTATTGATTTTCTCTGTTACAAGGGGTAGGTATGTAGTTTTAAAATTACCAGTTGTATGAGAGCATGAAGTGTACAGAATTTTGTACAAAACGTCTTCAAGTAGTTCCTTAGCTGGCAGAATTCAGATGCCAATGAGCTTTACGTTAATTTTTTCCGCCACTGTACTTGACATTATTTTGTACTTAGTTACTTAAGGCTAAATACTACAGCCACATAGTGTGAATCTTCCTCAAGAGATTGAATTACCATTGGGAGAAGCTCAGCACCGTAGGATAGTAACTACGTCACACATTTAAAAAAATCCACTATCCTCCACCCATCAGCCCACCCTTCTGATACTTTCCTCCTCTCCGAGGCCACCCAACAGTCCCCAGACACCCCAGATTATGGGCTCACGCAGGGTACATAATAATAATAATGTTTTATTTGTCTAGAGATCGTGAAATACAAAGGACACGTCAGGTTAAAGGATCAATATACAATAAAATACATATATACAATGGATACAAGGTACGTCAAACTTTGTTTAGAAATTCATCAATAGAATAATACATTTTTAGTTTCAGATATTTTAGGAGGTTGGTCTTAAAAGCAGTTACACTTATTGGTGACTTAAGCTCGACCGGCAATTTATTATAGAATTGAAGGCCCAGTTTGGACCAGCACCTGTATTCCTAATGCACACCTATGAAACATGCAGCTTATCAACTTGTCTGGTAGAATGGTGGTGAACATCACAGTTCTTAACATAGTGGGATAGATTTCTTTTAGTATATACAAGTAAATGACAAATATATCCAGTGGTATAAGCACTGGTAGTATATCCAGTTTTTTGAACAGGGGTTTGCAAGGGGCATTATGTTTGGAAAAAGTCATGAGCCTAATGGCTCTTTTCTGAATTCTAAAAATGGACAAGGCCCTAGAGGATGAACCCCAAAAAATCATGGTAGCATTCAACCCAAGCATTAGTTATACCTCGAATACCCATCCTGTTAAGTTTCTTGAGAAGCAATTGATGGTCCACACTGTCAAAAGCTTTTGAAAAATTGAAAAGCATTGCAGCTACTTCTATTTTGTTATCTAGTGCATTCAGAGTCTGCATTCAGACATGTTAAGATAACCATAAATCAATAGCTTAAAAAAAATCTAGTTATACAAGGACAATAGAAACTACCCCTACCCCTTTCTTGCCCACTGACCTTTTTCAATCCTCCCCGTTTCTGAAGGCCAATTGCTACATGAGTCTCTTATTGTGCCCAAAGGTGTCTTATAATGACTTTCGGTGAAGGGTAAGGTAACTTTATTGGATTGAGATGATAATAATATGCACATAATTCAGAAGAGAATGAGACCAAACTGGATATACAGTAGACTCTCGTCCATACGAGCAACATACCGTATAAGCTTGTGTAAGAGGCGCACACGTGTAAGAGGCGCACCCCTATTTTGAGGATCGAAGCTATAAAGAAAAAAAATTTTGCGACATTTTTTTTATCCTATCGTGCAGTGTTGCAGACGTATGCCAGGAATTTCGACAGTTATCGAAATGTCCTCTTTCAGTACTATTTGAAAGAGGAAATTTTGATAACTGCGGCGGCATAAGAGGGAGTAGAAAGAGTTCCGATCCTCTCTTTGCATACGCCATCGCTCTACGTTGCTTGTCCTACTCATGAACAATTTTGTTTAAAAGCTCTCGCAGGAGTATTGCAATAGAATTGCAGCTGTGGAAAATTTTAAGGCAAAACACGACAGGCAAATGGCATGAGCTTTCCCAAGAGATTGAACAACAATCGGGGCAATCTCAGCGCCGTAGGATAATAACCACGTCGTAGATTTAAGGCCCCTTGCACACGCACCGATTTTGGACGGCCGGTAAAATATCGGCCGTCCACGTTCCAATAGTGAACAATGGGAGAGCATTGGAGCTTGCACACGTACCGACCACACGCCGGCACCGGCAAAATGCCGGTTAGCTGCCGGCTACTGTCACTGTGGATCGCCGACGCCGGCTCAAAAACTTAGCAACGTATCGTTTGACTGGTAAAAATCCGGCGTGTGTGCAAGCATCGCTTCGCCGGTAAAATATCGGCCAATATTTTACCGGCCGTCCAAAATCGGTGTGTGTGCAAGGGGCCTAACGGAACTACACTCGGCTCTCCATCAGCTAATGCCTCTGCCGTTTTTTTCCTTTCCGAGACTCCACAGGAAAATATCAAGTTATAGGGGAACAATGGAAACGTGTTTCATCGCTACCCCATTCCACCAACTGACCTTTTTCGGTCTACCAGGTTCAATTCCCCGAGTTTCTGAAGGTCAAATGCTACGTGAGTCACCTTCTGAGCTCGAAGATATCTCGATATCTTTCAGCAATTGTATGACACGCACGAGGTTCTAAGAAGAATTAGACCTAACGCGACGTATATCTGACAGCATTTAAGTTTTTTGAGCTCTAATTGATTGACACAAAGATTTATAGCTAAAATAAGGCTACTAATATTCAACATAGTCCAAACAGCACAATTTCGGAAGAAAAAATCGTAGCATAAGCGCATTCAAACAAGACGAGACGGACTGGAAACTCAGGCAACGCAAACTACGTATATCACATTGCTGCGCCTTCGCCCCTTCGCTTTAAAGGCAACGACGTCACATGCAAGATCGGAAGTGTTCTTCCCTTGCTCCTTCGCTCGTAGCTTTAAATACGGAGGGGAGGGAGCCCTCTTCCCCTCGACCTCTCCTTCAGCGCTCTTCACTTATAAGCATTTCCGATTTCTTCTATCCACCATTAAGTCCAACAATGAGCACACTCGTTCCAATTTTTTCAACCGCAGGTTGTGACACCAATATTACTATATGCAGTATAAATGCAGCGGGATGCCCACTCGTGGCAATAAATTTAGCGCGCGCTCCGGAGCGAATCACCCCGCGCGATCTTTTCAATGTTCACCTCTGGGGTACCGACGTGACGGCGCGATGCTTGCAAGAAATTCAAACAGGAGCATTTTAAAAATACGTCAAAATACTAAGGGAGAAACTCCCCTGCCTGCCGCTTGATTTTGACCCAGGGTTTCAGATGACTGACTCACGCTGAAAACCAAGGCCACTCAGTTCCCCTTGAACTTGCAACCGGTGAAGGGGAGGGGGGGAAGATAAGAAGTTCGTGTAAAAGGCGCACCCCCATTTTCGGCTGCAATATCTGGTGCTGCTGCCTCTTACACGCGCTTATACGGTATTACAAAGTTTTCATTTTTACGAAGTAAGTTGTTGGTCCCAACGAAAAGGCCAAACCAATCTACAGTAAAAGAAACGTTATCACGAAATTTTCATTATTACAAAATTATAAACTTCAGTCCTGGTCTGAGCGGATATATAAATGAACTATATTATGTAACTCCTCAGGTTAAGCAATGGCAATTAGGTGGACATGTACACTATACTACTTCATAATCATTGCACAAGGTTTAAGTTCTTCTCGTACACTGTGCCCAAGAGCGTCAATTATAGTTCTTTCTTCAGTAGGAGGATACTTCAGTATTTGCACAACACCATGTAATAAGCTATATTTCTGTGGAATTATGGTGACCCACTCATTACCAATCATAAATTGGTGGAATGAGAAGGCCTCTTCTAATGAACATTCGACTTTCAGAGATACGAGCATTAGAAAAATGCAAGTGTGTCTGAAATTTCAAATTTGGCTCGTATGGAGTTGACCTATGCGACACGGTGTAGTAAAGAGGAACATGCATTTTGGGCAGTCTGAAAAAGGTATCAATTAATCCATTGTGAAGTAACTGTTCAGCATTTCAACCTTTCTTCCATTGTGCGAACAGCAATTTTTTTTGTTATTCCTAAGGGAAACAGTCTTACAAATATCATTATTACGAACCTCTGGTTTCTCAGTCCAGTTAACTTTGTAATAACGAGAGTTTACTGTACATTTCTTACGTTATGTAGGTAAGGAAATAGTTGGCCCTTGAAAAATTATAATTGAAAGTGGAATGAGGAATTGGAAGGGATAGAATTCATGGGTCTATGCTGCAAATTTTAGCTGCATACAACTTTGCGGTCCTGTGCAAGTCATGTGGTACAGAGCCAGTTGCTCCAGCCATTTGGTATGCTCAAGCTCCTTGGAAGTGAATGCTATGGTCCTATGAGCGACTCCAGCCAAATGCAGGTGGCTGAGTGGTGGAGACCCCTCGAGTTACCTGTGTAAGCGGAGTGCTTAGTGCTTATCATAATGAAGACAGTGGCATAGCGAGGGGGGAGGTTTGGGGGGTACGGACCTCCTCCAAAATATAATAAGACAATTGCTTTCCTTCAACAAAAAAAATAAAATACTGAAAAATCATGAATTTACTTTTAGTTTTTTGATCATGAAAATACCGTATTTGCACAAATCTAAGATGAACACAAATCTAAGACTTATATATTCATATTTGTTGTCGTTTTTGTTTTTTACGTTTATTATCTTTTGTTTATCTTCTTATTGCTGTTTGCTTTGAATATCCATGACTGTAGAGGTTGCAACTCCAATAAATATTGTAAATTTCTATATCATTTCATTTATCTTGGCACCAAAATATTGAGGAATTAATATTAATGATAGGCATAGTGGAACGGTACTCTTGTTTCGCACAATTGCGAGCACTGCCGCGAGGTTCCATCACCTTTAACATTTTTGCTTGCAGCGATGGCAATGCAAGAATGCTTGACGAGCTCAGGGAAATGATAATACCCTACTATAACCCATAAGTCAAGCTTATCATCTTGTTTTCACCAAGATGCAGCTGAGAGCTTGGAGGGGATAATAAACTCAGTAGTCAGTGAAAGATTATGTACACCCTGCCCCCACAGTCATGAGAAAGAGCTCCAGACCGGAGATACATATATTCACCACCTGCATCATAATTGGGCGATTAATACAAGTGGCCCAAAGTATTTCTTGTTGTTTTATTCCAAAGTGGCCATAAACCAATACTTCCATCAAAAGCAATAAATGATAAAATACTTAAGAATTAAATTGATCAACATTTATACATGTAAGAAGAAAAATAGGAAATGCAAAACATATTAGGTTGTATTCACAAGTTCTTACTATAATATAACACTACTGCTTGATCGACAAGAAATGATGAAAGAGATACTTACACTTGGTGACTTACCTAATTTATATTCTCAAAGTAATTCACGAAGAATAATTTTTGTTGTAGTCACTATCAAATTCATTTTCACTTGAATCTTTATCACTGCTCTGCCAAAGTTCATCGTCCTCATTTCCATCCATAAGGTTAGAAATACAGCATTTCTTAAATGCTTTAATAATGATTTCCTCTTTCACTCCTTTCCATGCAGCTAAAATCCAATGCACTAACTGAGATAAATGTCCGCGTCCAGATGGCATCAGCTCCCATTCTTCAAATGCCAACCAATCTGTATAAAACCTTTTCAATTGATCATTAAAAGTCTTATTTTCGCAAATGTCCAAAGGCTGCAGCTGGGATGCCATACCTCCTGGAATCACGGCCAAGTCACTGCAGTAAACTCCCGATTATACGAAGCAGGATATTTTGAAATTTTCGATAATACGAATTGAAATTGTTGTCCTGGCGAAAAGCCTATGGTAAATACATGGCGCTATTCGATAATACGAAGTTTTGATTCAACAAAATTTTTTGAAATTATCAACATCAGGCTCAGTCCTTAGGAGCAAATGGATTTCGTTTGTACAAACTACGGCAAAAAATTTATCAACAAAGCTAGTTATTCTGGCGAAAGCAGCAAAAAAAATCAGTGCTTCTGCCTGTGGTGCATCAAAGTGTGAAATATTAAATGATAGTGCAACTTTGGAGGGAAAGGATTTGCCTAAAAACTAATGGTTGGGATCGAGGAGAAGTAGGAGTTCAGTAAAAATATTGTGGCTGACACAATTTCCCTATTTACGTGCATACTCGTAAACATCGCATCGACAATACTTCGTAGTTTAACATGTGAGGGGGGTTGTAAAGGATATTGCTTACAATCCCAATTCAACCCTACATAATTGAATCATACCAAGAAAATGCTGCAAGTCCATAAATTTGCTCAAATTTCAACGTTTTTGTCGGTAAATATGCTACCTCGTGGCTCCTCCTTTCAAATCAACAGTTGGATTTATGAGAAAGGAAGAGTGTTTGAAGTCTTTGTAATCCAGTTTGAAATCCTACCAATTCAATTCGTTCTTCTTTTATTTAAAGAGTAAGTCAAATTTGTGTTGATTGAATAAGTCAAATTTTGTAACTGCCCCCACGTGTTCCGGCGCGAGGGTAGGCAGTCAGCTTTTGGTTGCCATGTAGAACGGTTGAACGGGAGAGTTCTCCCTTTTATGGTAATATATCATCAAACCGAAGTATTGCAATTTCAATTATCCAAAGAGAATTAAGTTACTAAAATGATGGAGGAAATATTTTTCATTTAAAGTTTCATTTTAGAGACAACGTTACATTTCGGAGAGGGAAAGGTCTGAGAAAGTCCTGTGGTTGTCAAAAACTAAGTGGGGAGATGTAGTAAAGATATCACAGATGATATACCATATAAGAGCGTGTAAGAGGCGCACCTTTTTTTCTCAGAAATTGCAGCCAAAAATGGGGGTGCGTCTCTTACACAAACTTCTTATCTTCGCCCCTCCCCTTCACTGGTCGCAAGTCCAAGGGGAACTGAGTGGCCTTGGTTTCAGCGTGAGTCAGTCATTTTATTATAATTATTATTGTTTATTTATCCAAAGACCATGTACAAGAAAATACAGTGATACAGGACACGTCAAGGTATAGAGAAAATACACAAATAAAGCCATAGAGTGATTTTAAAAAGCCTCACTGTTGGTACATATTTACAGTAATGTTAATTATTTGTATAAATATTCATTTATTGAATAAAATAAATTCGCCTGAAGGAAATTGCAAACCTTTTTTTAAAATGCACACACTGTTGGAGAGTTTTTTTATTTGGGTGGGCTATTTATTTGTATAGCTTGATGCCCATTTCCTTTGGGCCATAGCTAGATGCTCTGGTCCTGACACTACCTTGATGTAGATGCTTGGAAATTCGAGTCTCGTACCCGTGAAAGTCAGAATTTATCATGATGTTGGAGAGATTTAGTCGCACATGTATAACGGAATACATGATGTACACACAAGGAAATGGAAGCTGCAGTTTAAAAAATTCAAACAAGTGTGTACATTGTTGGACTAATTGGTAGATATAAGAAATCGGAAATGCTTATCAGTGAAGAGCGCTGAAGGGGAGGTCAAGGGGAAGGAGTGTGCTCCCTCCGTCTTTCAAGCTACGAGCGGAGGAGCAAGGGAGGATCACGTCCAATCTTGCATGTGAGGTCGTGGCCTTCAAAGCTAAGGGGTGAAGGTGCAGTAATGTGATATTCGTAGTTTTCGTTGCCTGAAGTTTACAGTCCATCTTGTCTTGTTTGAATGCCCTCATGCTACGCTTAAAAAACTTAAATGCTGTCAGATATGCGTTGCGTTTGGTTTATTTCTTATTTAAACCTTGTGCGTGTGATACAATCATACAATTGCTGAAAGACGACACCAACTTCCTTCTCACCTCCTCTTCTTACCCTACACTGATCAACAATGCAAATATTATTTCTCATAAACTTCATCTGTGGTGCCAACAAAATTTTCTCTGTCTTAACACCCAAAAGTCTCAGTCATATTTTCCTTAAACAAAGTTGAAAATGACAATATAGTAAAATGCAACAATGAAACGATAGTGCAGGGTAATTCCACAAAATTTCTTGGCATTCATATCACTGCCAACCTCTCTTGGGAAAATCACATAGATTCCCTCATGAATAAACTCAGCTCGGTGTGTTACCTTGTGAGAACCCTACGCAGATCTGTAAGTCTGGATGTCCTATTAATGTTATATTTTATTCATTTATTTTATTTTATCCTCAAACCACCGGATACAGCTCTTATTGGCCATTTTACACCAGGGTGTTCAACAAGTGTAACAAGTAAACGTACACAAACGACCATGCCCTGGATCGGGGAAACCTACCCAGGTGGGACTCGAACCCGCGACCTCTAGTTCGGCAGGCGAGAACGTTACCCCGCCGCCACCGAGGCCGGCATGTTCTTCTCACTCATGACATTTAATATAATACTCTGGGGCTCTTCAACCCACGCATCAAAGATTTTAAAAATTCAAAAAAGGCTGCTTAGGATTATCTTTAAAAAAACATACTGTTCCTCATCCAGACCTATCTTTACAAAACTAAACATACTTCCATTTCCTTGTGTGTACATCATGTATTCCGTTATACATGTGCGACTAAATCTCTCCAACTTCATGATAAATTCTGACTTTCATGGGTACGAGACTCGAATTTCCAAGCATCTACATCAAGGTAGTGTCAGGACCAGAGCATCTAGCTATGGCCCAAAGGAAATGGGCATCAAGCTATACAACAAATTGCCCACTCAAATAAAAAAACTCTACTACGGTGTGCCCCATGTTATCTATAGCATGGTATTTGCAGGGAGGTAACGATAGTTGGGGTCATTTGCACCATGAGGTAAGGATGGAAAGATAGAAACCCTGTTTTGGCATTAGCCAGGTTGTAACAATAGGCTTAACCAGGGCTTAACTATTATGTAAGTCATAACTCCGGAGCTATGGAGCTATAAGAGTTATGATAGCTGCCATAGCTCAATTTGCGGTTACAGTAGTCAAAATAATTCTGATAGGAGTTGCGAACTGGAGCTATCTCGGGGCTGGAATAACGCAGGCTTCAGACCCGTCCTTATGATAACTCCAGCCCGATTTCCTTCGCTTCCCAACTGTCATTTGTTGATGTCTGCCATTGGAATGTGAAGGATTTGGCGGATTTGGCAATGGATCGACCAATAAACATACAGTAAACTCTTGATTTTACGAAGTCAGTGGGACCGGAAAATCGGCACTTCGTAAAATCGAGTTTCGTAAATTCAAACCTTTTTCATAAGTCACGAAAAAAATGTTCGCTTTTGTTTCTTCCGCCGTTTTTTGTCTTTAGTGGTCTTATTTAAATGTTTTCGGTGGTTATTCTCGGTATAATTCATAGAAATGGCTATTTGTTATCGATTTATGATGTGAAAAATCGTTAAATAATTATACCACCATAAAATTCCCACATCTTCTTCATACTTCAATATCAACGATCGCTTAAGAAATTCCCGACCAGTTTAGAAAACGTAATCAAATACCCAGCTAGCACATCATAAGTCATTGAGATAAGGTGAAAGGAAGAAATAAGGAAGTCGCTTCTCAAGTAAGCTTGTTATGGCTTTCTTACGGCCAGGGCGACAAACATCCAGAGTAATGGCAAAATGGATGCCAAACTTTCAGCACTTCCGTAGATGCTGTTATTATCCCATCGTTACAGAGTGTTAATTAAGGCCTTTATGCATTAAGACAATGTTTTTATTATTGGCGCTTCTATATTATGAGGAGAAATAACATCATACCGCCATAATTTGAAAATCATTCACATTTATGAACTGATAGCTTAACGAAGGTCGTAAGAAAAACACAATTTCACAAGAATACCAACGTAGAATAATATAGAAATGCCGGAAGGAACATCTAATATACGTATTGTAGGCATCGGGTTATCAAACCATAATTTAAAATTCACAAATGTTAAAATGTATGGACCTTGAATAAATTCAGTTTTTCATGCACATGCCAAACAAGTTTTTTTTACATAATTGGATATTTAGTTAGTAACTACGCCTCCTCTTCTCAACAACTGCCGTGGTGCAATGGTTAGCGTGTAGTACTTCAGCTCCGAGGGTCGCACGTTCGAATCCACCCTGATGTTATTTTTTTTCTTTCCGCCGCATGGATAGAGTACTTGTGCTATGCTTTATATCTTCAATAGCCGGTTGCTTGCAGTTATTAATTTTTTTCTATTTACGGGAAAATCTGTTATCAGTTGTTCAGCCCTTATAAAAACTCGCTAAATTTCCCCAATAGCCTTTAAATTCATGTCAAGATGAGCCGCGTAGCATGTGTAGTACGCTGTTCAGCCGCCTTTGGCGCTCCAACAGAAGTGACTTACATTGCCTGAGGATATTTGACGGCATTCCTTACCTAAACGCCCCTAACGACTTACCCTTGCCTTATATAAATCCCTTAGCTTACGATAAGCTGCTTATCAATTTTTTCCGTAAGAAAACCATAAGAAACGGTTAACTCACTTACTTTGTGCTATCTGGGTAATGAATTGCAAAGTTTATTATAAGAATTTAATGTTATAAATTTGTGGTTAGGAGCGAATAACAACTATTAAGTTTGCGTAACATAGATATTTGTTTCCAGCACCCACGGAATGTTAGCGGCAGCCGGCCTCCGCCATTTATGTCGCCCTCTATCGCTCAGTGACGAGAAAAAAAAAGAAAAACGAGGGCCTCCACCCGTTTCCTAAATAACCTTCGTAAGTTAATATTTCGAGTTACTCTGTATATTCAGTTGAATGTGCTATCTTTTCCATTGGTTATTTTTGTTGAGATTCAGTTACGATTCTAAATTTCGTAGGATGTCCGGATACTGTGCTCCATCATCTTCGCAGACGTTGCTACGAAAGACTTTATTCTTCATCCGGACCATATTCTTCATACCGGGTGTGAAGTGCTATGTTCATATAGTATTTCTCTCTCTTCTTTTATGCCGACAGGAGCAAGGTTCCAACCGGAAAACGACAGGAGAAACATCTTCCATTATCGGAGAAATAAAGAGGGAAACGTTATTATCCGCATTGATTGTTTTTCTACAAGAGATGTTTCATCATTTCTCAACGTGTGTGAAGTATTGGTTCACTTACGTGAATTCCCAAAAATGACACGCAAAAACCTGTACATTCACCTCATTTACTTTTCGTGTCCCTTTCTCCTCCGTATTGAAAGTTATGCAAAGAATCATTGACGTAGAGAAAAGATTTTCTTAGCTTTAGCACTAAAAATAGTCGCGCAATAATCGTAAATAAATATAGTGAGGAAAGAGCAAAGAAAATAATTTCAATTGATACGTCAGCAGAGAAGAAGAGAGAGAATTATAAGCGCGGCACCATTTCCCTGATAGTGAAAGATACTTATTCAGCCTCTCTCCTGTTAATAACTTACCCCCGTTGCAGGTAAAGATGAACCATGCCCTTCTCCACAATCGGGGAACGTTCCCAGTGGGTGGGGTGAATAAGAGTGGGATGGGGATTGCCTGAGGAAAGAAGTGTGGTCAGCACAAAGGAGTGGTGAAGGGGGCAGGAGAAAGAAGGGTGGGGAAATGGCCTTCAGCTCTGCCTCAGTCTACGTTTGGGGGCCGTATTTTTTGCGACGCACTCGACCTCTGTCACCTTAGGGGGGAGGGAGTGAATGGGAAATGCTGGGGAAGGAGGGGTTTGGGATGCGTAAGATGGGTGTCAGCAAGATCAGCAGAAGGTCGCGGGAGGAAGTAAACAAAGACTTTGGAAAGAAAGATCTCTCTGCGTGGGAAAACGGGGAGACGCGCGAGAAGAAAGTTCACGGTTAGAAGTGCTTCTTCATTACGAGTAGACTGAAAAATAAGTTGGTGGTTAATAGAGCCCAATACTTAAGATATTTAAGTTGCTTATTCAGGAAGGCTATTATATACACGAAAAGATACTACTAAAATATCAATTATTTTTTTCCTTTTTTCCCTTCTCCATCGCCGCTTCCACCATGGTTTCTCACTTGCATAAATGGGAATGAAATTGGGGACCTAACTCGTTAGTCAGATCAATATCTCTTAATGTTTGGAGGGCAGCGGGTACTTCTTTTTTATTTGGTGAAATTACTTCACTTTCATCTTCGTCGTCACTGCTATTATGACTAGTCCCGGCCGCTGCTTCTTCCGACGCATGTACCGGCGTCCCATTGTCGCAAGCCCGGAGATCATCGTCAAGGGCAATACGATCGTTTGATGTTGCGCGCTGTGCTCTTCCTGCTTTTTCCAAGAATTTTTCAAAATCATCTTTTAAGCCTCTAATCTCCTCCGCGATTTTATCCGCTGCTGCTTCCTGAATGTATAACGTAACGAATCAACCATAGCCGTGATATTATAGCAGTAGAATTACTAGTAGGCTAGTTGTATCAATTACCAACCTCGAGAACATCCTCATGATGCGCTATCAAAGGGAATCCGGCCAATTTCCAGCAATTTGCGATTGTAGTGGAGGAAATAAAGTACGTCTTTGAACCGTGTTTCTGCGATGAAAAATGACAATTTTATTAACTTGGCCATTTTAGCAAAGTTAACAAAGTCGTTATTCCTCATCGCGAATAAACACGGTTCAGAGACGTACTTGAATGCCTGATAGGCAGGAGTGCGATGCAAACAATTATTTTTGATGATGGCATTGATTGATAGATTTTCAAAATGCAGTCAGAGCGGTCACTTTTGGGGAGAAAAGGCCCCACGCTCGGAGGGTCGAAGAGAGGGGCCAGCGAGGGTGAGCTCGTCGAGGAAAGGGTCCCGGATTAGGGACCCTTCGAAGTGCTTCGGCGAAAAGTAGTCAAGTAGTCTTCGAAGTAGGTTCACAGCAGCCTGCCTTGCGAACGTACCAGGTACGTTCACAGCAGTGCAAAGGGTTAATTAGTAGTGTACGAAATACCCCGCTCGACCTTCCTGACATGTTAAACTACGAAGTATTGTCGATGCGATGTTTACGAATAGGCACGTAAATAGGGGTATTATATCAGTCGCGATATTTTAATTAAGTCCTACTTCCCCTAAATTCCCACCGTGAGGTTTTAGGCGAACCCTTTCTCTCCAAAGTTGCACTATCATTTACGATTTCACACTTTTGATGAACCACAGTTGGAAGCGCTGATTTTTTTAGCTACTTACGCCGGCGTAACTAGTTTTGTTGACAAATATTTCGCCATAGTTCGTATAAACGAATGCCTTTTGCTCCTGCGGACCGATCCGAGGTTCGTAAATTCGAAACATTTCGTATAATCGAAACATTTCGTATAATCGAAACTTCGTATAATCGAATAGCACCATGTATTTACCATAGGCTTTTCGCCGGGACCGCACTATCACTTCGTATAATCGAAAACTTCGTAAAATCCTGCTTCGTATAATCGAGAGTTTACTGTATATTGGGGAAGGATGATGAGGGTGTTTGCGGAGTATGTAAGAAGAAGGAGGCATCGGACACTAGAAAGGAGACAAATAAGGGATTCCCACAATCCGATTGAATTAAATGATGACCATTTTCGAATGTTTTTCAGAGTGTCGTAAGACATTTTTCAATATCTCTGCCGGTCTCTGGGACCCACACTAAGGGAACACAGAATATCTGGACTGAGCTTGGAAAAACAGATAAATATTATTAAATATTTTTCATTATATCACTACGGACCTGTGTAATGTTGAACCTTCCATGCTAACGGAAGAGAAGGAAATTCGACGTTTCATATTATGTTGGACATTTTTATTTTCATTATCGGTATTAAATATATGTGTCGGTGTGTGTTCAAATATCTTTGTTCTGTTTGCATGATTGCCTCATTTGCGAATGTGCAGACTATAGTGTTGGCATCTGTCAATCTCACTTGCACATTTTTTTTATTGTCGATAAAATATTAAGGTTTGTAACTTAACCCCACATTTTATTCATTGTTGCCTTCCCGTTTATTCCTTGGAATACGCCAAGGGTAAAGCTTCTGTGGTCGCTCATAAAATTAGTGAGCACCACGCACTGCTTCCTGCTCATTTTCTCTGACCTTTACTGATTGCCATAATAGCAACATAGGTAGAGAATAGGTTTGAATCAAGTCAAAGTTATGTAATAGGCCCCAACGTCATATTTTCGGGACAGTTTGTTGTACTGGAAGTTCCCTCCAAACTTCTCTCAAGCAGAGATGCAGTCATCTCTGAAAAATTTCTGCCTCTTCCAGGATTTGAACCAGGGCCCACAAGGTATGAAGCCTTTGTGATGCATTATTGAAATTTAGGTCCCTAATGATGGGGTTCATTTGGATGACTCTCCTCAGATATCTCATTTCTTCAATCTCCAATCTTGGTTTGTCCATAGGTGGTAAAATGAATTTCCTGCTGTTAATGAGTCAACTTTTTTCAAAAATTGGCTTCTCTGTGAACATTTAGTATCACCATTCTGAAATTTCCTCAGTATGATAGCTTTACAGCTTAGTGCCAGAAATGCTAGCAATTTGACCAAGACATTCAACCTTGGATAACATTGTCCACAAATGCAAGGTTATGTTTCTCTCAAGGAAACTCATCATCTCCCACACAGCACACTCAAAATTTATACCGTATAAAAGTTGCATAAATGGATAGGTATAATATGCAAATAATATTCCGTCGATTATGCACATAATATGCGAATAATATGCACATAATATTTAAATATTATGCCGCCGTAAACTATTACTATAATATTGACATAATATATATATTATTACATTGTTAGTAACATTTCATCGTTAATTATGATTCATATAAGAATCATAAATCAGCAGCCACCCAGCAAACTCAAAAATCCTATTCAGTATAAAAGTTGCATAAATGGATACGCATAAAATGCAAATAATATTCCGTCGATTATGCACATAATATGCGAATAATATGCACATTATATTTAAATATTATGCCGCCGTAAACTATTAATAATATTGACATTGTATGCATATTATTTCGTTGTTAGTAACATTTTATCATTAATTATGATTCTTATAAGAATCATTAATTAACGGCCACCCAGCAAACTCAAAATCTATTCAGTATAAAAGTTGCATAAATGGATACGCATAAAATGCAAATAATATTCCGTCGATTATGCACATAATATGCGAATAATATGCACATTATATTTGAATATTATGCCGCCGTAAACTATTAATAATATTGACATAATATGTATATTATTTCGTTGTTAGTAACATTTCATCGTTAATTATGATTCTTATAAGAATCATTAATTATCGGCCACCCAGCAAACTCAAAACTCTTTTCAGTATAAAAGTTGCATAAATGGATACGCATAAAATGCAAGTAATATTCCGTCGATTATGCACATAATATGCGAATAATATGCACATAATATTTAAATATTATGCCATCGTAAACTGTGATTGTATCCGTAAAAATCGATGATCATACATCCTCTATATCAAAAAATGTGAAAAATTATGTTTTAATATATCACTAACAATTTCGTATCGTTCGCAGAATACTCCGCAATTATTATTATTGTTTTATTTTCCACACCGGCATACTCCGGTCTGACGAGGTAGGCAGCTTGGTAGCCATATTGCCGTTGCGTCACGTTGCGTCGTTGTTAGCAGTTGTTAGTCATTGTTGTTGCCGTAGCCATATTGCCGTAGTTGGGTGAATTGAACGTATATTGAAAAATCTAAGATTAATGAGGAAAAGATGGGTTTAAGGAGCTATTTTATGTCACAGTACTATTCTGGTAACGCATATACGATAAGGAATAATAAACTTCATGGTATGAAGAACAGGACTTTATTTAAAATCAAAGTAAGTACACGTGAGTCGTTGTCGTTTGTCATAGGGTTTGCAAGCAAATCTGAAATTATTACCTCCTAATTTTGAGAGTTATTCCCAGTTTTTAATTACCTAAATGTATATATTATGACGGTACTTTTTCAGTCAGAGTCCCAGCTTGAAAAGTGAAGGAAGGCTATTCCAAGGAAAGACGAAGTTATGGCACTTAGGTACTGATCCAGGTTGTGAGCTGCACTTTCGCCCTGAAGATATCACATACTTGATGATATATGCATATAATTATTTTAATTTGTGATTATTAGTGACAATATGATCTTTATTGTTTCTGAGTGTATTTTCAAGAACGGCTTGCTTACATCGTTTGCGTGATTGCTCGCCACAACTCTATGACTTACAGAGACAATTATGCGATTAGAAGACCTTTTTGTGGTTTGGAATCACATTTTGGACCATTTATAATACATTCGTTAAGAAAAGACCGTAGATGTTCAACCATGCGGATGTCATGGAAGGAATCATCGCGAGTGTTGTGATAGTGAATTCGTGTGACATACTTTGTGCTTTTTAATCTCAATTTCATGAGTAACGATTATGGAAGGGTGAATGTTTGCCTTTAGATGTCATTTACATGTTATTTCAACCAAATTTGCGATGATATAGGACTCCTAACTGAATGTTTGAAAATTTGTGATACAACGCTGAAGGTAGGAGGATTGTGCCCTGTTTTAGTGCAATGTACCTATGGTGTCTCTAGATGAATGATTTATTAAATTTCGCCTCGTTTCCAGAAATCACTTTTTATTTATGTAATTTTCGAATATAATGTAACTGCATATTATCACACATCAACGGTATAAAATGTGCATAAAAGGTACGTAGATATGGTATATATGTGCATAATATGCAACTATATGGCAGCCCACATCAATGCATAAAATGTACATAAAAGGAGCATAGAAATGGTATATATAGGCATAATATGCGCATATATTTTAGGCCACATCCATGGTATAAATTTAGCATAATATGTACATAAAAGGTGCATATATATGGGTATAATATGCGCATATATATAGCCACATCAATGGTATAAATTGTGCATAATATGTACATAAAAGGAGCATATAAATGGTATATATGGGTATAATATGTGCATATATATAGCCACATCAACGGTATAAATTGTGCATAAAATGTACATAATATGTGCATATAAATGGTATAATGTCCTCATAAATTGCGATATATGCGCATAATATGCGGAATATATGCACTGATGGAATGGCATAATATTTGCATATATACGGAATATATGAGGACATTATACCATTTATATGCACCTTTTATGTACATAAAAGGTGCATATATTCCGTATATATGCAAATATTATGCCATTCCATCAGTGCATATATTCCGCATATTATGCGCATATATCGCAATTTATGAGGACATTATACCATTTATATGCACATATTATGTACATATTATGCACGTTTTATACCATTGTGGTGGCATAATATTCGCATAATATTTGAATATTATGTGCATATTATTCACTTTGTGCTGTGTGGGCTGTGGTGATGCTTGTGAGTAAATAAAATTATTAGGCTTCATTTTCATCACTCCAAATGTGTAATTGCATCCTGGAAACATAGAAGACCTGTTTGAAAAGGATTTCATGCTAAATACCAAAACACCTCACACATGAAACTTTCTCACTTATGAAACTTATTTAGGTTCCTTACTGAAAGTTTCATGAGTGAGGTTCAACTGTAGTTTCTTTTCGATTCATTTATCACAAGTTTGACCTTGGCTCTCAGGCGTTATATACAGTCTGGTTATTAGACAACATCTGTCTTGCCGAGTAATTTCCATTACGCTAAAGGACTGATTTTTCAAAAATCATCTTCAGACGCTATTATCAGGGTTATTGTTATTGAAAATTATATTGGTGACAATACCTATGTTTTAAAAAATGCAAACGAGTATGTACATTGTTGGACTAAATGGCGGATAGAAGAAAATCAGAAATGCTTATAAGTGAAGAGCGCTGAAGGAGAGGTAGAGGGGAAGGAGTGCTCCTTCTTTGTCTTTCAGGCAACGAGGCTATGAGCGAAGGAGCAAGGGAAGTTCATGTCCGATCTTGCATGTGACGTTGTTGCCTTCAAAGGGAATGTGATATATGCAGTTTGCGTTAGCTGAAGTTTCCGGTCCATCTAGTCTTGTTTGATTGTGCTCATGCTACGCTTGTTTCTTCCAAAATTGTGTTGATTGGCCTATGTTGAATATTAGTAGCCTCGTTGTTACTATAGAGCTTTGTGTCATTCAATTAGAGCTTAAAAAACTTATATGCTGTCAGATATGCTTCGCGTTTGGTCTCATTCTTTTATGAATCTCATGTGCTTCATACAATTGCTGAAAGCTATTGAGATATTTTGGGGCTTAGTAGGTGACTCATTTGGCCTCCAGAAACTGGGATAATTGAAGCTGGTAGACCGCAAAAGGTCAGTCTATGACATAGGGTAAGGATGAAACACATTTCAACTGTTCCAATCCAAACTTCATATTTTCCTTCAAAGATAATGATTTATAGTATGTGTGGTCTCGGAAAGGAAAAAATGACATAGGCATTGGCTGATGGAGGGCCGAGGGTGGTTTTGTGAAAACTATGCCGTAGTTATTATCTTGCAGCACTGAGATTCCTTCGAAAGTTGTTCAATCTCATAGGAAGATTCACGCTATGTGCCTGTCATGTTTTGCTTAATAATTTTCCGCCGCTGAAATTCTATTGCAATACTCCTATGAGAGCTTTTAAACAAAATTGCGAATTTGGATCTGAAGTATGAAGTGAAAGGCATTATCGGTGGATATTTGGATCCGTGGTTTCTTATCTGGCCGTGAGCATGATCGGAAGTGGCTAAGACAGAATAATTCAATCTTTGTTGAATAAATGCACCTACGCCGCCACCTTTCTTACCAGTTCTATCATGGTGCGTTCAATTGTAACCCGTAAGGTTCACCATATCATCAGGCACAATAGGTTTAAGCCAAGTTCCAGTCATATAGATAACATCAAACAAGCTCAGCACAAAATGATGTGTAAATTCGTCAAAGTGAGGTAGTAGTGACTGAAAGATCACGAGGGATAAGCAAAGACATTGAGCGGATGAGGTTTTCTCAAGTTTAGGAACACTTATCCCCATATCTCTGTCAAAATTATCGGCTGCTTTGCCTTTGATTTAGAATTTCAGATTCGATATCTTAGACGAATTTGAATCCAAAGTATAAGTTGAAGGGCATTATCCATAGATATTTGGATCCTAGGTATCTGATCTGACCATCCCTAGTAAGCATCATAAGGAGAAGACTACAAGTGAATAACTTATACTTCTCTCCAAGCGATATACATACATATTGTGTAAATTTTGCTGAAAAATGCCACGTAAGTATTAAGCATTGAAAGTGGAAATTTTGAAAACTGCCATCATCATCATCATCATCACTGGTCAACAATCCTAGGATTGGTTTGACGCAGCTCTCCACTCAGTTCTCCTATCAGCTAATCTTTTCACACCTACGTATTTCTTCTCTTTCACATCTCTCTTTACTTGTTCCATATATTTTGTTCGGGGTCTTCCTTTTCCATTTTTGCCTTCCACTTGTCCTTCGACGATTGTCTTCATCAAGCCATCATGTCTCAAGATGTGGCCTATAAGGTTGTTCCGTCTTCTTATTAAGGTTTTCATGAGGCTTCTCTTCCCTCCTACCCTTCTTAGGACTTCCTCGTTACTAACTCGGGCGATCCATTTGATTTTCATCATTCTTCTGTAGCACCACATTTCAGAGGCCTCTACCCTTGCTTTCTTCACTGCGGTCATTGTCCATGCCTCACTTCCGTATAGGAGCATACTCCAGATGTAGGTTCTTATAAATTGTTTCTTTACTTCCATATTTAAGTTTCCCGCTGTAAGCAGGTTTCTCTTTTGGTGGAATGCTCTCTTCGCCTGGGCTATTCTGCTGATAATTTCTTTCTTGCTTCTCCCGTCACAAGTTATCTTGCTTCCCAAATAACAGAATTCATCCACCTCTATCAGTTAGTGCCTCCCTATTTTAATGTTGGTCTTGACTTCTTCTCTTTTGCTGCATACTAAGATCTTGTTACGCAATCTATCGCTTTCAATGAAGGAGAAATTGATCAAATAATAGCCCTGCAGTCACAATGAACTCAGATGTGTCTGCACCTCAAGAAATGAATCATAACCACGCCGTCGCTTGTATTCAAGTATGCAACCACTACCATGGCCTCCTCGTGCTGAATAATGACGTCACTTTTCTACAAGCCAATCATCGGGCGTTTTCGATTCTCACTTGTATTTGAAAATTCTCGTGAACTTTAAAGAATTAAATATCGCAAACCACGTCATAAAATAATAGTAAAACTTTCACCATGGTATGCAAATATATTTTTATACTGACATTTTTTATACATTTAAATCCATGCTGTGAGGTGGATAATAGGTTGTGAGATTCTAAGTATGTAATCAGTTGGGCATAAAAAGCTGTTTCAAAGATTTTGCCAAAATGATTCGGTATAGATATTGGTCTATATGAGCTCATATGCTGTTTATTGCCTTTACCTTTATAGAGGGGGATGACTTTGGTACTTTTAAGTGGTGATGGAAATTGGCCAAGCCTTAGCGATTCATTGACTAAGAATAGAAGAGGGTTTTTGATGGCGTCAAATGATTTTTTAATGATGATGAGAGGAATGCCATCTGGACCAGTGGTGTATTTATTCGCCATTTTGTGAAGGATATTAGCTACCTAATTCATTGTCACAGCATGGGCAAAGAAATAGAGAATTACATTGGCTTGATGATTATCTACAAGTGCTTTGTTGGGCATGGCCAAAGTTCCTAGCAGACTTTTACAGCTACTTATCTCGGGTAAAAATCGGATTTATGCTCTGAAAATTGGCCTGTGTGTTTTTCATCTACACCTTTTTGGTTTTAATTATCGAAAACCAATTTTTAATTTTGAGTGTTCCCTCCTATTGCTAGCATTTCTGGCGCTAAGATTACCTCTGTTACCCAGGAGAAATTTTGGAATGGTGATACTAAATGCTCATAGAGAAGCTAATTTTTTTGAACATTCTCTTAGAATTCTCTCGCACAGCACTATTTCTATCCCCCCAACCCTTACTTCACACCCTTACCACATGGTGAAAATGACCCCAGCTGTCAGTTACCTCCCTCCAAATACCATACCATGGATAATAAAGAGCATATAGGACCCAGGATATTAGGAAATTAAGATCCGTGTTTAGATCCGGTGTTTCCGGTTTTTAGATCCCTTTTTTTTAAGTGAGCTATTTAAATAACTGCACAACTGTTAGGGAGTATGGCAGAGGAAATGATGACTAGCAAAATCACTATTTAAGGTGTTAACAAGTGTATTTAAGGCTTAATACACAAAACTTGACATGTGGTCAAAGAGACCGACGCCACACGCACACTAGCCATTGGATACAATACAATGAACAACACAATGTCTAAATATAGATTTAGGATTCAGCCGCTGTGGCACTGCTCTGTGGCACCCAATACAAATCACTGGCAGCTGTTGGATACACCACCATTAAAAAACAACAACAACTGCCGTCATGCCACCAGTGATGAACGAAAAAATGATTAAGAGTCCGGGACAATCTCCCCCCTCTATAATGTTTACGCATTAACCCTCTCCTTCCTAAACCGCCCGAAACCGGCGGTAAACATTTCCCCGTCATGCACGAAGTTTAAATACCCGTTTGCTCCACTGGTAGACCTATTTTTCTCAGCGATGAGGAACTGACGCAGGTTCCTTCAATCAACTTGCAATAAATTGAAAAATATTTAAAGTGTTTTATTTTAAAATTTCTATACGTTTTAAGAATATATTGATTTATTGAAAGAAGTTTGCCTTACCTTATATTAAATTTAATTCCCTCCTTCAACTCCATTTTCGTGGTGATATTGATGATAACATCCTAATTTGCAAAGAGGTAAATCACATCCGATGCATTTCCATGACGTTTCTATGCTCCGACCAGTAGGAGTTTTTCTTTTCTTCGAGCTGCAATAGGCACACACTTTCTTTCTCCCCACGATCTTAACAAGAGAGTGTTGCTGTCTCTGTGAAAATGTACCCATCGGAAGGATTCTTTTACGTCCTACTACTTTACGGGAAGAGAATTTCCCCATCATCTGCCTGTAAAGTGCTAAACGAAAATTTTTCTGTGTAACTCCATGCCTAGTATTTGAGGGTGAATTGGTTTCTTTGTAGAAAATAAAACTATAGCTGTGTTTACGACGAAGGCAAATAAATATTTTTTTACCACTTTTTTGTTTTCCTACCTAAGCCATAGTAGCACCTTCTTTGATCAGCTCTGTCAACACCACCCATGTATTTGGTGTACAATGCAACTGAATGTAGATAGGATACCATAGTTAGATTGTTCCCTTTCCCTGTTTTTCTTTGTACATAGACTTTGTGATTGGGATCGCAATTGGTTTGAAGGATACAAATATCCCGATTATCATGCCAAACCGTTGCAGTAACTTTTCTGCTCTGTAAATTTCTACTCTCTCCTCTTTGTGGATATTTTAATTCCTCAGGACATTCTTTACGAGATGATCTTGTAGTAGCACATGCGTATGTGTTATTCGTAAGTAGTAATTTCATGAGCGTCACACTTGAAAAAAGCTATCAAAGTACACATGATGATTTTTCCCTTAATAGTTTTTCATTAAATTCATTACAACTTGCGTCCCAAGAAACATTTCACGATTTCTTATATCTTTTTTTCCTAGGTACACATTTCCCTGCAGAACGTAGCCATGGGAGCTTGCTAAAATACAAACTTTGAATTCCCGCTTTGTTGGCTTTCCTTGGATGTATTGTTTTATGTAATGACGTCCTTTAAAAGCAACCACCGCCTCGTCAACACTTAATTCCCTACTTGGTTTATACTTTTGATGAAAAGTTTCCATTACATCAAGAACCGGCCTAATTTTATGCAATACATCAAAACCCTCCTCTCCCTGTTTTTTTTTCCTGAGATATATCACTAATATGGAAATATTTTGAAATTTTTATGTATCTTCCAAAGGTCATACAGTCACCAACAATTGAGCAGTCAATATCTTGGCTATGCCAGTAATCCCTGCTTTCAGGCAAATCGAATATTCCCATGTGTACAAGCACTCCAATGTATGCCACCATTTCATCGCATATGTAACATCTACCCAGTCTTTGTCAGCCTTTCCTGAGGAATTGTGAAGATGTTCTGCATATTTGTTTGTGTTCTTGACAATGTTGTAAAAAAATCTTCGCCCCCTAGCATATATTTTGGAAAGGAAAATTCATTGCCACCTATCGCCAAATTATGAATAGGCCCTCTCTCTTCTTTGAACTCCGACGGTTCTTCAAAAATCAGGGTGTCCCTCCAAGAATCATGCACCTGAATACAGTGAAACCTCGATATAACGACACCCCACGGTGCACTAATAAACACTCGCTATAGTGAATTGTCGCTTTACCGGAGGTGGAGCAAATAATAGCCAATATACCTGTTGCGAACAGATATACAGGAACAGGAGTGGTGCGGCGACAGATAAACATCTATCCGATAAACGTAAGCATAAATCCAGACGAAAGGCGATGTTTTTTTGCATCACTAAATTTCCTTACCCAAATAACGACTAACTATTCAAACAATTTATAAGCGCCGCACTGAATAAAAATCATGCAAAGCATTGTTTCGTCATCATTATATTTATCGAACGACAGTTTACCACATAAATTTGAGACTGAGCACTCCATTAACTTCATTTCTAACAGATCGCTAGCAATTACAGAGGTTAAGGAGTCTTGATGAAAGTCTTCCGGCGGTGAAACCCTCGCTATGGCGAGAGCCAACACCAAAAGGGTATCGTAAAAACGAATTTTTTAACACTCTTATTATAGGGTCAATTGACGGTGCATCGGCTATCTCTCGTAATAGCGGGGGTGTCGCTATAGCCCGTACTCGCTTTAACGAGGTTCCACTGTATCACCTTTTAAATCACTAGAACTTTGGGTAACGTCATCCTCCAGTTCTACTTCTCTTGATTTGTCACTATCACTGTATCCTTCTTCTCCATTCAAACAACTAGAACTATCTGAATCACTCGAAAATTCTCTTCTGTTCACTTCTTCTGCAATAGCATCCTCACTTAAAGAAGCCATGGTCAGGACTGAGGGGCATTTGGTTTCTTTTCATTTGAGCTGAGCTTCGCCTCCTCGCCATATGAGATAGGAAAAGTGTGAGAGTGTGTGTGACCACCCACAAACAGAACTGAGGGGGATTAATTTTCTTTTCATTTGAGCTGAGCTTCGCCTCCTAGCCATGTGAGACAGGAAAAGTGTGAGCTTGTGTGTGACCACACACAAAGAAATACCATTAGATATGACAGTCACTCTAAAAAACACAGGGCTGGCCAAGGGTTTTCGTATCACACCATTTCAAAACTGGCCCTCCTAAAAATCCCTACGTAATGGCTTAAAAATCTTCTCTCATTACTTCTCAGTTAATATACCACGCTGGAACAAAGCACCTTATTGTCTCGGGATTTTAGCTCATGGTGACGACGTTCTGCTTCTTCTTAATGAAACGAGAGATAGGAAGGATGCTTGTGCTAGCAAAGATAAACACTCTCAAGATAAAACAGATGCCTATGAAGCTCAAAAGGCTGCCCCAAACAGAGCAGGGCAGGCCGGGCGGATTCGGCCGGTTTATGAAGGAGCGACATAAATGGCGGCAGCCGGGTTTGGACGGAGCGGTGAATGAGGCATTTAAACTTCAATAGCGAGAGGGTTAAAAAAACATTTTCCCATGAAATTTTAACATTAGTAGATGGTATCTACTGGGTATAGCTTCTCTGTTGGCATTATTTTGGCGAATTTGTGATGCCTTACCTGTTAAAGCTCATAAACTCGGATGCCAGATATAGCAGACCAATCGAAAATAAGGATCAAGGCCGCCTCCAACCGTAATCCACCCAGATAACTGCAGTGGTGATGAATGCCAGGATTCAGATAGGTGACTCGGGACAAAAGCAAAAGACAAAAAAAAAAAAAACAGTTTCCCCACTCTGGCTCATCTTCCGTATTTATTTAAGTTAATTCCCAAATTTGCATAAACAGAGAAAAGGTCGGTAATACACAATAGCACCTGTTATATAAATTAATCGAGGCTCATTCCCCTCACTTGACAACTTGGACGAAACTATGATTAATAAAACGCTACCCAAAATAATTGATTATTTAAACTGAAATAAATAAATATACCTCGAGGCACACGCGAAAAGCAAAAAGCAACCCCACCGAGCCGATACACACACTATTTGCACATCAAGCCACATACCTTACATTAGGAATACAAAATTGAGAGATGAACACTTGTGGTGAGCACCTGTTACTGTCCCAGTGCCTTGACCCCACAATAGGGAGGTTTAAGGGAGAACCATCCCCACTGAAGTCCGAGATCCAAGAGAAGGAGGTGTATGCCGCGCAACCTGCCGTGGTCGCAGTTCTCATCTTCGCGCATGCGCCGACCACGGCTTCATGCCTCTTGTGTCGTCTGCTATATCAATGGCCCACTTCCAGCACACTAGCTTTCAATCCACGGGCCCAGCCGACTTACTTGCTAGCAGGTGGAGTTGCGGGAGGCTTAAACTGGCCAGATCTCAGCCTTCTCCAACAAGCAGCATCACCGCTCTCTGTCCCTCTCTCTCTCTCTCTCTCTCCTTCTCTCTCTCTTAATCAGGGTAATGGGGAGGAGGAAAATATGTGGCTCGATTCCCCCCCCCAACTTAGATCACAATGCTAAATTAAAATAAAAGATAATCATTAATCATAGTTTCTTAGAGTACTAAAATATTTATAAAAATAACAGACAGGCAGTTAAAAAATATTTCAGGGAAAAATTTTACAACAAAAATAAATGGCTTTTACCAAACAATTACAAATATGGCTTTTACCAAACAATTACCAGTACCCTTGTGCTCTTGGACTTCGGACTTCCCTGTGCCTCTCCGGTGCCAATCGCACCTTACGCAATTACAAATTCAGTGCCGGGGCCTTCGACTCACAAGCAGTGTGACTCATCTTCACGTAACATTTTGCTTCCCCATATCTGATAACAACACTGGACACTTTTTGTATGTGATTTTACAGTGCTAAGCCATTCCTGAGTTTAAAGGGACTGCCCTATCTTTCATGTCTTGAATTTGACTTCAACTTTTACATAACGACTGACGACGCGAGTTATTCTCCGAGGACATTTACATTAACTCCCGTTCGGTTAAAAATAAATGCTTTTCACCTAGCGGATATGAGCTAATAGCTATTCAAGTTCCAACCATGTTTCATTTAAACCCACTGACAATGAGATACAAGTTAAGTCAGTTTTAATCTGCGCACCACGCAAGATGTAGGGTTAGCCCACTGAATGAGACAACACATGCTGCTTTCACCATCGTGTTGAATCACCATTGACTTACGTCCATATTAGAAGTACGACTATCTATTTTGGATCACCTTGGAAGCCAAAATTTTGGCACAGGTGCATTTTAAATTGCTCATTTAGCCGTTATGTTTTGCTGGGGCAGCAGAAAACAAATTGGCAAAATTATAGAAAATCTTCCATTAGGAATAGATATTCTGTAGTTCATAATTCCGGATTTTATTTAATTATTTAATCCAAGAGACATTTAAAATGCGTAGGACAAGTCAGTACATTTAAGGATACATTAAATTGGGATCACAGCATAAATTCATCCACGGAGTAAAACAATTTGTTTTGCAAAAACACTTTCAATTTTTTTTGCAAAAGTTCAATAACAATCAATCCTTTTCAATTCTGAAGGCAATTTATTAAACAGTTTAAGACCAGTTGATCTAGGTCCAAGAGCAGCACCCTTGATCCTTACAAAACACCTATGGAAGTCATCATGGGTTCTTTTGCCATAATTGTGGATATGAGAATTTTTCACCAGCACATCGCTAATCTGCTTCACATGCATAGCGGTGTAAAAAATGAACAAGCAAGGAAGGGGAAGGATTCTCAACCTTTCAAAGAATGGATGACAATGAGCACGGTACCCTTCATTCTTCATTAGATATTAAACAAACTATTTTCTTCTGAATTTTTAATATTTTTATGGCATGCGGGGATGAGCCCCAGAGCAAAATATTCTGTACAAATCTTGAGTAAAATTCCCCATGGTACAGTGCCAAAAGAGCTTCTCCCAACACCATAGGTCTTATGAATCTGAAGAGATAACAGAGTGAGCTACACTTTCTAGCTAAATAATTGATATGCGACTCCCACGAAATATGGGAGTTAATGTAAAGGCCAAGAAACATAGTGGAATCCAATTGCATTATACAATTACCATTAATTTCAAGCAAAAGGTTTCTAGTTGGCTTATTAATATTACCAAAATGGATAACTTGTCATTTCCCCACATCGAGATCCAAGAAATTCATAGTACACCAATTTTGTAAACTCTGGATCACAAGCTGTTCCTCCTTATCATGTTCCCACATAATTACTTCATATGTTCCGCATGATAATCACGTTTGATTGAGTAGTCGTCTCCACTTGATGGTAATGGCGTAAGAATCTTTCCAGCCAATCCAAGGTCGACTTTTGTCCTTTGTAAGGAGCGCCTAGGGAATGATGCAGCGAGGGTGTATATAATGTTCAGGTTTTGAAAATCCCGACTGGAGCAATATGAAGTTAGGTTATTTATTCATCTCTGTGAGTGGCAAAAATGAATGCAGGAATGGTTGAAATGATGTTGTGCTGTTGTGCGTGAAACTGAAAAAATTTTGAATCTAATTATTGCTTCCCCCCTGCGGTCTCTCAGTAATATTTCAGGCTCCTTTACGAACGTGAATATTGCTCTTAGTTCAAATTTGCCGTAGAAGGATATCGAAACCAAAAAGATATGGCAATCGCTGTGTAACTACTTTTGATTAAGACAGATTATTGCCGGAAATGTGAACGTTATCACAAAAGGTCCATATAATCAGTGATACCACTTGTTGCTCTTTCTTTGTTTTACCTTAGAGTGGAGACCTATCGATAGAAGACTACATATTCTAGATCGAAGACGCAGGCGACGTGACTTATTGATCAATGCTGTTTATAAGATATTTATTGTGATTACAGTAGATGGTCGTTATTTGAGCTTCAATCAAGAGGTCAGTATGCATCCTTCCAGGTGACTGTGGATGTATCCTGTTAAGACAAGGTCCTAAGTTCTTCTTTGTGGCCGGAATATGTCGGGGTGAAACCACTTATTTTCCCTCACCATTCTAATCTGGCGATGATGGATGGAAGGATTAATGCGATGAGAGACAATATGGATAATGTGGTTCAAGTGGTTCCTGATGATCCATCAGCTAATAGTGCCGTGGACCCAGAGAAATTGGTAAACCAACTTGATAATACACCAGCTGTGCAGGGACGTAGCATGGTTACGAGAGGCAGATGTGGAATTACTAAGCCCAAGTCATCTTGACTAGCGAGTAGCAACTTATTGTTGTCTTTGACTTTTTTAGAAATTAACATCCATTGTTTACGCAACAAAGTGGTTGAATTGGAACTGTTATTAGATGAATACACTCCGGACGTGTTGTGCATATGTGAACACTGGTTATCTCCGGTGGAAGTCTCCTCTTTTGGCATCCCCGGCTATTTGCTAATTGGCTCTTTCTGCCATTCCAATTATAAAAATGGTGGGGCCATGGTACTGTTCAGAGATATTTTATCAGGTGGGAATACTCTTTCAAACAACCTGGTCCTTCCAGAAGAACATGAGCCTGAATATGATATGATGCATGTGTGTGTTGCTAATGTTAAATTTGTGATTATTTGTCTTTATTGGTCTCCGGCCAGGAGTTTTCAGAAGTTTTTGGAAAAGCTTGGCTTATTGCTCGGTAGTATTTTTAATATGAAACCTGACTCTACTGTTATATTGTGCGGTGATTTCAACTGTGATTGCCTCTCTGACGGTAATGATCTAAAATCCTTTGATAGTTTAATTTGGTCATTTAACTTAAAAGCAATGGTAAATGCACCAACTCGGGTCACATCCAGTTCTTTAACCTCTCTTGAATCTTATCACTAATTATGACAGTAACCTTATTGAAACTGTTGTTATCAAGTCTGACATTTCTGACCATTACCTAATATTATCTATTTTTACCGTGAACTCCCCTCCCTCAGTTGCAACGTTTGTTAAGCGTTCTTTCTCTGATTAAAATCAAGAGATACCTACCTCTGTTTTTATTCAGACCTCTTTGGAGCTAGGGTCATGCTGTGCAAAATCAAAATACTACGTAAAATCAAGAGAAGATGTAAAATTGAAGTTTCACCATTGCAATTCCCTATGCTTTCCGGCCGGACTTAAGTGTCACTGTGTAAAAATAAGACTTGATGTAAAGTCAAAAGTTTTACTGTATGCAGGCTTTGCTGAATGGAGTAAGATTGTGTGTGCTGGTTAAATAATTGGATTTTATTCTTGTATCATGGTTATGAACATTTTTATTCGTTTTCAAGTTAAATTTACCTCCAAAAGTTTTTTCTAGTAACTAAGTCTTTTTAAGTCTTTTTTTCTAGTAATATGTTCATGCATATGCAAGATAAAGGCAAAATCCTAAGTTTTTTGAATATGTCTCCAGAACTCTCTTTTTGTCTAGCCTTACAAATGATTCTTATTGCTCACTTTTGAAGTGACAAATAAGGACCCCCCTAGCATAACACACTCGAATGATATCAAAACTACTTTGTGTTTGGACTCATTCTTTCATAAATTTTGAGCAGATTACTATTCTTATATGATCATGGAGTTAAAACTCTATCATTCCAAAATTACTTACTTGGATCGTAGCACATCCTTCCACACCTACCTTGCAAACACATCTGGCCTACCAGCAGTCGTGAGCTTCCAGTGGTGACTCCACCATGCACTCCTAGTCTTCCCTCCAGCTGGAGTCAACTAAGTCCCAGGTCCCTCACCAGGTTCCTTGTCCTGGCTTCCCTTGGTCTATCCTCTGTGGTATTCACTGCTCCATCCCTCCATGCCACTGCAGCTCCTATCGCTATCTCCATTATCTGCATTCCTACTCTCTGTGGATCATATCTACATTTAGAGTGTTGGACGACTCCATAACTTCCCTCAGCCGTGGCGGAATCTCCATATGCTCCATCTTCCCACCCTCGGTCTGGCAAATTATGCACCTGCCAACTGTGAGTGTTCCCCTACTCATGTCAAATATTGTTCCATTTTTGTGGAGGAAGTTGATTCCTAGAATTCTTTTATGATATTGATAACTGTGCACAATCTGAGCCCTTAGATTATACATGCTGTTGCCAAAGTATAAAGTAGGCTATTTTCATTTTTGACAAAATTATGAAATTCCTGAAATATGTTCTAAACAATGAGCCGCCATTTGAAGATGCGATACCACTAAAAAAAGTGGACCTTTAATTTTGATTATGTGAAATTCATTCTATTCTGCAAAATCATTAATGATTTGCAAAATCTGCCATAAAATTATCATATTTTGACTTGAAATTCCATTGAACACAATTTATGGAAGTCACACATCAGCAATAGATGTTTTGTAGTTTTTAATGTGACAAAAATAATTGCATAGTTGCGTTAATTATTTTGAAGCATGAAAATTGCATTTCTAAGACTGAGTACATTAGATATCCAGTAAACCTATGGAAATTATTGTCACGTTCAGGGAAATTACCTTGCTGTGCAGAAAAAATTAATTCAAGGACATCAAACAATTCAATAGATGATAAATCAATAATATTTTATTACCTACTGATTATGAGTACCTATCTTTGTTTGAAAAAGCCATTTAAAGTAGTCTATTCTACCATAGTACCACGAAATGGTAAATGCTGAATATTTATTGGAACATATCCCAGCCACTGCAATGATGTCCATTGGACATCCATTGGATGTCCTGACTGACATCCATGGACATCCAGTTGATGTCCACTGGACTACCTATGTATGTCCAAATGTCCCACTTGTGGACATCCATTGGATGTCTTACTCTGGACTCCATATGGATGCCGAAACATCCCACTTGTGGACATAAGCACTGAACATCTTTTACTTGTTTCATCAGCACCTAGATGAGCAGATTATTAAAATTCTTATTAGCCAGATTTTATATTCAGTATATTGAGGGCGATTTTCTCCAAGTGGATTTCTTGAATGTATGAGGTCCAGGACAAACTCTTGTACACCAACTTAAATGATTATGAAACTGTTCATTGCATTTTCACATTAAGCATATCATTGTTTAGATCAGTTAGTTACTCTGTTCACTAATTGTTTAATAAAAAATTTTCTATGTTTTTGACATTAAGAGTATCGTAAAAGCGAAGAGTCCGACAAAAATAAAACTTAAATACAATGCGGCCCAAATATTTCTATTTGGTCTAACAGTTTCAAAATTTTACTGTGCATTCTTACAGACTTTCGTCACATTTCATCATTGATTGTGCCGAAGGTGAGTACCTAGTTTGTAAACCTAGGTACTTACTCTCGACCATAAGAAGTCATGGCGCCATGAGACGAAAACTGTTGTCTTCCGATTCAAATTTCCTGCACGAATCAGATATTGTCATTGCGCTAATAGCAAAGCCTTATTTGTTTGCATACATGTTTGTTGCAAAATCGCGCTGTCTCAATCCTGGAATTTCTAAAATAGGCTAGTGTATTTTTATTGTAGATGGCGGCCGTGAGGAATTGAGCTTTCACAGTAAACATACAGTTTGATAAAAAGTAAGCCTTTGATTTTAGTGAAAGGATAACATCTGATTAGTTATTAAAGTTTAAATTGAGTCGACCAGATATCTACATAGGCTATACACATTCAAGAAATCCACTTGGTAAAAAATTGTTCACAATAGGGAAGTGCACTAGTGTTTCAAATGCACCAAACACATTTCTTAAATTAGAGTTCAGAATAACATAATGTCGTAAAATCACAGTTTAAATCCTAATAGTGAATACTTTATTCGAGATGACCGTCTGAAATATGGAAAAATTCAAAGGCCGCGAAAACGGGTGTCCATGTTGAATATTGGCCGTGACGTCACAAGGCAGTAGCAGAAGGCAGCTTCTACACGGTTTAGTTCTACCACTATTATTGCATAGAAAAATTACAGAATTTGAGGGTATCCGTTTTTTGCTGTCATAAAATATCTTCAGAATATATATATGTGGCTGCTTCTCTTTTGAGTAAACGACTTCATCATTGCGTAATATATTAATATTCATTTACGTGTCAACTTCAAGTTTGGAAAGAGTAGTACGAATAGCACATTGAATCTTTAATAAATGCATGATGGCATTTATTTTTCGCTGGGTATATTTTGACACAATGCCGTTTATCATGCCAAAACTTTTTTTGTAAGAACCGAGTCAAACTAATAAACCTATTTCAGACGTTTGCTGCAAGACTTATTCGTTGCGTATGTATTCACGCCGGCCGAAACGTTCGCCCTTCGCAACTAGAATCATGGGATGTTAGCCTTATGTCCGAGCTGGCTGGTTGTTGCAATGGTTCGCTGTCCAGGATGGGTTCAAGAAAATACAGACTGTCCCAAGTGTCGTGTGTCATTTTTGACCTGTAATTTTAGTAACTTTCCGTAGAGCTATGTTCATGAAAATTGGCACACTTATGGGAAAAGGTCCTAAGTTTTGTTGAGTGTAAGCAAAATTTTAAAATTTTGACCATTTGACCTCACAAATTGGGTCCAAACCAAAAATTTGAATTTGCCTTATGGGGTTTCAATGTTAAAAAAATCGAGATAGAAAAATGTCTGAATTTCATTGACCAAGGTGTCAATTCTTATGGTTTCGGACCCGAGAAACCCGAAAATAACAATTTTATTTACGAAAATTCAACCTTTGACCCAGTAAGGTCACCGTCAAGGTCATAAGGGTGGCAAAAAGAATAGCATACCGACAAAGGTGTCGATCTATGGGTTTTATAGGGTGCCCAAGTCATTGGTATTGTCCAAATACCCGTATTATTCACTAATTGACCTACGAGGGTCACAATGGGGGTCAAAGGTCATAGCGTTAAACGTCGGGCCATCGTGGCAACTAACGTGTCAAACCATAGGTTTTGAAGGGTCCCAAAGTCGGTTAGGCAGTTCATAGATCAGTATTGTTAGTTTTTTGACCTCCGAGGGTCACAATGGGGGTCAAAGGTCATAGAGTTAAACGTCGGGCCTTCATGACAACCAACGTGTCAAACCATAGGTTTTCAAGGGTGCCAAAGTCGGTTAGGCAGTTCATAGATCCGTGTTGTTGGTTTTTTGACCTCCGAGGGTCACAATGGGGGTCAAAGGTCATAGAGTTGAACTTTGGGCCATCATGACAGCCAGCGTGTCAAACCATAGGTTTTGAAGGGTGCCAAAGTCGGTTAGGCAGTTCATAGATCCGTGTTGTTGGTTTTTTGACCTCCGGGGGTCACAATGGGGGCCAAAGGTCATAGAGTTAAACGTCGGGCCATAATGACAGCCAAAGCGTGGAACCATAGGTTTTAAAGGGTGCCCAAGTCAGTGTGGCAGTTCGTAGCAGTTTGCATATTGTCGATTTTTTTACCATCGAGGGTCATAAGGGGGGTCAAAGGTCATAAAGAAAATATGCAATGCGCTTCCCTCCAAACCCCTTCCTTCCAAATATTTTCCATTTCCTCGCAGTTCTTTCCGGCAGGCTTCCCATGCCATCTTAGCTTCATGCCGAAGTTGATCATTTATTTCTCTAAACATCATTTTGATTTGCAGCTCAAAGTGAAAGACAAAACTCCGTTTAAAAAGATATTGGCTATGTCCGAAACCATAAGTTAAAACGTAAAAGAAATTGATAAATCCAGCTTTTATTTTGATTGTATCATGCGTTGTGATAAATATTTAACCATTAAAGAGAAACATCATTAAACGACAAAATTAATAGTCTACATTAGTCAATAATTAGTTTACATTGGGCTAGTCAACCATCCAATTGCAGAAATGGTTTTGATTGCCATGCTCTTCTTCTCGAAACTGCAACATTACACTTTCTAGGGCTTCAAGTTTAGAATATTTAAATTTTGTTATATCGCACACCTGGAATTGTCCAGTACACGCTGCGCGGACAATAGTGCTCAGCGGCAAAAGCATCTTAATGGAAAGGCCAAGACATAGCAATGAGACTGTTGGGTGTTATACCCAACCAATTTGCAAGTTTGAATGTGAAGTGAGGTCCTGATAAATTTGCAGCCAGTAATGTTTGCAGGACGAGGGTCAGTCAGAAGGTTGCGGTCTTTACAGTCAAACTGGGACTTTTTCTTAACTACTTATTTAACATATTTTTAGGACTTTCATGGGAAAAACTCGCAACCCTTAACTTGAGCGTTACCAATGGAGGTCTAATACTTAAATGAAAAGCGGCATGAATGGGTTTTGCTATTTGCTTGTTGATCTTTAAAACCAATGGGATTTCAGCGTAGTTATAAAGAAAGTCCTATGTGGCGTTAGACCTCCTTAGGACCTTCTTTGAAGAGAGATGTAGTGGAAGAATGTGGACACAGAGTCGGGAAAAAGGATGTCTAGGGAAATAAATAATCAAGAACGGCGTGAAACTAAGAGGGTAAGGGAGGCTTGTCGGAAAAGGCAGTGGATATGTGTACTACACCACTCACTTGGTCACCCTTCAAAACCTTTAGTTGGGGAAATTAGTTTTCCTATTATTTCAAAACATACATCTGTGACCTTTGACCCCCCTTATGACCCTCGATGGTAAAAAAATCGACAATATGCAAACTGCTACGAACTGCCACACTGATTTGGGCACCCTTTAAAACCTATGGTTCCACGCTTTGGCTGTCATTATGGCCCGACGTTTAACTCTATGACCTTTGGCCCCCATTGTGACCCTCGGAGGTCAAAAAACCAACAACACGGATCTATGAACTGCCTAACCGACTTTGGCACCCTTGAAAACCTATGGTTTGACACGTTGGTTGTCATGAAGGCCCGACGTTTAACTCTATGACCTTTGACCCCCATTGTGACCCTCGGAGGTCAAAAAACTAACAATACTGATCTATGAACTGCCTAACCGACTTTGGGACCCTTCAAAACCTATGGTTTGACACGTTAGTTGCCACGATGGCCCGACGTTTAACGCTATGACCTTTGACCCCCATTGTGACCCTCGTAGGTCAATTAGTGAATAATACGGGTATTTGGACAATACCAATGACTTGGGCACCCTATAAAACCCATAGATCGACACCTTTGTCGGTATGCTATTCTTTTTGCCACCCTTATGACCTTGACGGTGACCTTACTGGGTCAAAGGTTGAATTTTCGTAAATAAAATTGTTATTTTCGGGTTTCTCGGGTCCGAAACCATAAGAATTGACACCTTGGTCAATGAAATTCAGACATTTTTCTATCTCGATTTTTTTAACATTGAAACCCCATAAGGCAAATTCAAATTTTTGGTTTGGACCCAATTTGTGAGGTCAAATGGTCAAAATTTTAAAATTTTGCTTACACTCAACAAAACTTAGGACCTTTTCCCATAAGTGTGCCAATTTTCATGAACATAGCTCTACGGAAAGTTACTAAAATTACAGGTCAAAAATGACACACGACACTTGGGACAGTCTGTATAATCTTGGTTGGGAGAAGGAAAATTTTCAACGATTTATAAATGGTATACCAAACTTTGATGTATTTATGGTTACTGAATAAGGAGGACAGGTTCAATGCTCCATAGGAATGCGAGACGTTAAGGCTAACAAGGGGAGACCGCGTACCTTGCTCCATCTTTTTCAATTAGGGCGTTAGTTAGGCTGTAATTAATTAATTTTCATGCGTTACTTTTTACAAGTTATGTATATAAATCCAAAATGTCCACTATATTCTAATGAGTCGGTTGGGGTAGTGGTAGCGTGCACGATTCATAGGATTGACCTCACCCGAAGGACCGTGGTTCAAGACTGCGTCATGGCATTATTTTCTGTTGTCTTCATTGTGATCATACGGCATCAAGTTTATCATTAATTATAATTGCAGCAATCATTGACATTAGACAATTTTTTTTATCATCATTATGGCGTTTAGGTATTTTAGCAGTGTCATTACAAATGCAGAGATACGATGACTACAAGGGTTGGTGTGCGCTAAAATGTTAATTTTTTCTTTGCTTATACTGACCAACTTCCACATTAAAGATGAAAACCACTCTTGCAAGAGCACATACCATTAAAGGCTCGCGGCAAGCAACAATATGCGTACAGGCATAATTAATAAGAACACAAAGCGAATATAAAATGCCATATATCTCGAACACTTGTAATTCACATTACTCCAAAGGGAGTTTACTTACTCAGTACATACCTCAGTACCTTGTACTCAGTACCTACCAGTTTACCTCAGTAGCAGTGCTAAAAGAACCATTCTGAAATATAATTTCAACTAACAAATAGGATGAAATAAAAGTTGATAACCCTGGACCGGGCTCGCTGGCGTATAAAATACGTCAATCTTTGAAAACCAAGGATTTCGACATTGTACGTACATTCTGGGCTATAATGGTCTCGTGTATTCTTACAATGTACTTTGACTGCCTATATTGCGAGTTTTCAAAGTTCGAGGTATTGTAGCTAATTTTTTGGATCAGCAAGATGAACCCGTCACCAGTGGAGTACAAATTACGCCGCGCGACCTGCCGTGTACCTTAATATCTGTATCACCTATAAATGTACTAATTTCAACAAATACAGATTAACTTTAACAAAAATCGTTTGTTAGTCGCGCCATAATTCTTCAACCAAACTACTTTCAGTTTATAAATTACGTAGGTTTACGCAGAAGATGCTATATTTTGACTCAACACACTTTCTGATGTGACTGAGGTACCTATTAAGTAAATTATTATAATATAAATATCAATTTGATCTTACAATACCTTCAAATGATCTTCAAAACAGAATATCATCGATAGGTAAGAGTCAGGAGCAGCCTTGAACCATTTATTCCGTATAGCTTGTGCTTAAGGCACGGGAATGAATATCTTCTCCAAGCTTTTGTTTCGACGTCGAGATGAAATTTGGAACTAAAAATCATTTATAATTCTATTTTGAATTCATTTTTTCGGTACTAGACGACATTTTTAGGAAGCAAACTCCACCGATTCCCGGAAACTCTCGCCGCGCTAAAGAAGGCGATGGAATTCAGCGATACTCCACTGGTGACTACTGCCTTGTGACGTCACATCTCAATCAAGATGGAGGCACTGTGTTTCAGCGCAACATGAAATTTTCCGACTTTCAAAACGTTTTAAAGTGCATACCCCAGATGCAGAAAATAAAAGTGACTATACTAATGTTTCTTTTTTAGGCTAAACTTTCAAATTCAGCAATAAAAAAAATTAGTGCACTTCCCTATAACATGAATAAACTCTGCCTAGTATGAATAGTAATAATAAACAATCTACTCATGCTCAGCAGTTGATACCCATCCGGAGAATTTGGAAGAATTTCATAAAAGTCAAACAAAACACTGCACAGTCAGATGATCATTTATTCACAACTCAATGCAGATAATTTCAACTGTATAGTGAGTATTTCAATTGAGTGACAAATAATACACATAACACCGGTAACATGTTGCTAGTGGACATTTTGTATCGCTGGTAATCGATATCCGACAAAATGGATTGTAGCCGATAGATCGATATTTGTAATTCACGGGAGGTAGTTCCAAAATCGGCCTCGGAATCTGGAATCTCGGAACTCATGGATAAACAATTAATTATAGATGCTTTATTTATGGCTGTTAATAAAAAACCCGCTAAAGATCTACTGTTTCATAGTGATCAAGGGTCACAATATACTTCTAAAAACTACCAATTCTTATTAAATAGAAAAAAATATTATCTCATGACTTGAGAATTTATATACTACTGGGAGAAATAATCAGCTCCTGCGCTATTAAGAAATTGTAAATTTATATAATTTATATTATTTACGATCTATTTTACATAATGTCTATTGAATGTCATTCTATGGCCTCCTTATGGATGTCCCAGTGGATGACCTTAATAGGATGTCATTTGAATGACATCCAATGGATGCCCCTGTAGTGACCTTCACAGGATGTCATTTAAATGGCATCCAATAGATATCCAAAGAATGTCCATAAGAGACTTCTGGACATCTGGATGTCAAATGGACGTCCATTGGACATGTAGCAGTGTCTGTGATAGCATTGATGGGATATTCAGATTTAGTTTTAATCATATTTAGATTAAACTCGAGCCCGAAAATATTTAAGTTGGAGACTTTTGGGAAAAGATTATTTGATTCATTTATAAAATAATCCAGTTTAATTAAAGGTTTCCTATAAATAAGAACATCGATGAAGGTCTCTTTTCCAAACTACACTTTTAAAAAATTTGCTAGCACTAATAAAGCTGAAGAAAACTCATGACAAACTAATTGGAAAAGCTGTGCTTACTCATACAGAATCAGAGGGCAGTGGACAATTAACATAGTGTCAGAATGTTCTTCTCTTCATAGTTTCAGAATAATATAGTGTCAGATTTAACATAGTGTCACCCTTCTTCAGCTCTCGAAGGGTGAGGATGTGTGTGCTGAGTGCTCCTAAAACCAGTTTCTTCACTGACTGCCAGCGATCACCTTGGGCTTTCATGATGCTGATTCTGTTCTCCTTAGTGTAGTGATTTTAGTGTGTACTCTAGTCGTATTTTGCAAAGTTATTAGAGTAATATATTATAGTTTAATAAAAGTGTACATGTGAAGCATTATTGTGAAGTAGCCTGGTCCTGTAGCTGTTGCTGTGCCTGCCACGTGACATGGAAATTGATAAGTAGTTGCTGAAGATCTTATTTGGTTTTTATTTTTCTTCTGTCTTCCTTTATTCTAGTGTCTTATTAGTTTGTAGTGATTACCTAGGTATAATTTACTTATCTCGTTTAAGTGGTTAATTAGTAGTATAGCGCTTAGAATTATTGATATATTTTTGGTTTCAGTATTAATTATGTATTAATAATTATTTGATTCCTCAAGTGCGTGAGAGCTATATCTCTGATCCTTAGCTTCCTTTATAATTATTATCTGTCTTAACTAACTTGTTAAAAAATACCTACTTCTTACCCAAAATTTATATCGTTATTATAGACTTAGTGCAATTTCAAGGCATTTTTTTTAAAGCTCTTAGAGTTGTATGGCTGGCCAATCTTCTGGAACTACAGTCAAGAGCAAGGTGAAGAGTGACCTCCTTGATGCACATGTCATTGAACTTGAGAAATGGGTTGCAGAAATACACGCCCAGGTAATGGGTTTTGGGGAAGCCCCACGATCTGGGGATCATAGCTTCTCCTCTAAGACCCTGCACAGTAGGGTGGGCCAAGAAAAGGTTTTTTTCCTGATCAAATTTGCCCTATGCGGGAAAGTTGCGAAATGATACAAGGATCTCGCACACAAATTTTTTTTCAAATTGGATGATATTAACCACTGCCGCCTGAGCCCTAAAGTTTAAAATTTTGCGAACAATCAGGCTGATTTCAGAATCAAACAGCTATGGAGATGAATTTTATGAAAATATGGGATAATGGATAGTATAAAAAAGTGGATACATGTCTATAGTTTATAAAAATGAAATTTTAAGTTTATTTGACTAAATCTATTGTTCAAACAATGTCTATGAATTAACAACAAAATTATAGTATAGACCACCTGCACAACACAACTCATTTTTGCCTACGTTTCTAAAATTCCATTTTGGGGGCTAAATCGCAGGTAAAATAATATTTATTTCGAATGAATTTAAGTTTTTAGCAAATAAGTCATTATATGGTAGTAAACAATCCCACAAAAAGTAATAATAAGGTAAATTATTTTAAATTAACATCAATCATAATGATGGATAACGTACCTGCGGAGCTATTTTCAACAAGAAATTCAGCCAAGGCTGAGAAAGAACAGAACCTGAACACCAAGCATTTCACTAAGTAGCTCTCTGCTAGTTTCGTGAAGAAACTACTCAGAACTCACCATGAGGAAGTGGCTACCATCGAGTTCCACCCATGTCCCCCCAGCCAACCTTTCAAAGGACATGATTGTATAAATTATAAAACATAAATTACTCTGACAAAATTATATAGTGATTTATTTTCGAATTTCGGCTGAATTTCTCTATCTCTTATGTACGATAATGCCCACCCATGCCTGCGTTCTGTACTGCACACAGATTTTGATACCAACGTTATCATTTGTACCATCCTTTCAACTGTTTGTGTGTGGCAGGGAAAAGAACTTCTAATACAGCTCTTTTCGTAACAAGGTCTTCCAAGTCTTTGTTTGTCATCCCAGCTACTAATGGTGATTGATCTATTGCTTCCCAGTAAACCAAGTCGATATAATTTTGAGCATCATAGTTTAAATTTGGAATTTGGAATTTTCTCAATTCCTCCCGCTGAGTTCCTCTCGATTTCAATGTCTTTGTGATGGCCATTGCACGAATTAGTCTGCGTTCATCGGCTAACATTGCAAGCAGAATATTCTCTGGGTGAGCAAAATTACATTTCCCTGAATTAAAGAGTAGAGGCGTAATTTGATGTCTCTACCATATATTTCATAAGGATAATTATTTTCATATGGCTTCGGGCCTTCCGTGCAATGTGGTCTCAATCTTATTGAAAACCGCATTGGAGTGTAAACTTCGATAACAAATTTTGCCAGGGCCATCAGTTCTTTTGACATTGCTCAACGGAGGTTCATTGTAATGAAGCAGGCAAACAAACCAAACGTCTTCTTAGGGCCATTTCCATTCTCCTGATTAATACGGCATGGCTTCTGGTGTTAACTGCAGTTCCATCACACCCAATTGCTTGTAGTCCATCGATATTGATCATTTCCTCCGCTAGAAAATTCATAATGGAATCTTAGAGGCCAATAGCTTTGCTGACACATGGGGTAACATGCCCTAAGTAGTGTGATCCGGGCTCTTGGACGAGAGTTACATGCTCCTCCACTATTGTTTTTCGCTTTGAATGACTATAAACGAATATTAATTAATATCATCCAATTCGAAAAAAAATTTTGTGTGCGAGATCCTTGTATCATTTCGCAACTTTCCCGCATAGGGCAAATTTGATCTGGAAAAAAACCTTTTTTTCGACTCACCCTACTGCACAGCACCAAGGTGGTGTCCTGGACATCCTCAGGGGCGAAAGCCTGAGCAGAGCCCAAGTAACATTTTTGGTTGGCCCTCTGTTGGCAGATGGTGGGACACAGCGGTTGGCCCATGGTATGATTTGGCCACCTCGCCAACCGTATCCCAACCAACTATTCCCCAACGATGGGCCAACAGAGCATTACAGTCGGGCCTTCGTATTCCCAACCCAACGCCAACAAATCTCCAACGATACACCGTTGGCCCTTTTAAATTCTGCCATCCGTTTCCCAACAAAAGCTATATTTTACTGGCATTTCTCATTTTTATAGAATGAGAGTTAAATTAATTTATACCTTCTCACTTGATATGATACCGGTAGATAGAATCTTTACCTTTAACTCCCTATAAATCAAAATGAAATTAAATACATTAACAATCAATGCTATAGGACAAAGTAAGGTTACAGTGGTTAAAAGTGGAAAACAAAAAATCAATAACAGTTCAGAAGGTCCCCAACTTTTATTTTCACAAATTAGGACAATTTTTATTAGGACAAAATTAGGAAAATTTCAACAGCACCTTTCCATATTACAATATGGCACACACAAAAACTGTCCATCTTCTTTGTAGGGCAACAAAACACACTTAGATAAAATCTCGGTGGACTGCAATTTGCATCCAGGTACTAATTTTTTTACTTCAAATATACCAATGGTACCACTTCTAAGAGGTAATTCAAAGAAATCCTCCTTAATTTCAAACATGTCACACTGCAAGATGTACACCCCTGAGTTATTTGATTCAATTGCCTTCACAATTCCTATTCTCTGGTCTTCGGTAACGAAATTGTTAAGTTTAGTCCATTTTACTTAATTGGATTAATAAGTGCAAGATTTAGGGATATTAATAGGAATCACTGAAACACTGATTGAGTATAATATAGTTGATGTATTTTCCATAAAATAATAATTGTGCAGTTGTTATTTAGGTTTACTCCTACAAATTCAATCTCATTCTCTTCAGAGAGGACTAAATCACTCACTTATTTGTCCATTGAAACACTGTTTTCATTAAAACTTCCACTTATACTAGATATGCCACAATCTGAAAAAATATACATATCGATCTATCTAAATTAATGATGAAAAGTTTAAAATTCCACGAAACTATCTGTTTAAGATAATATGATTTTAGGAATGCCAGTTTTGTAAGACTTACCAAATGAGGTCAATGCCTTATTTTTGTTAGAAGCACTCGACTTATTTTATTTAACTGCTATCACAAAGACAAAGCCCTTACAACTAGTGATGGGTCGATCATGAACGATTCGATCAAAAAGATTGAATCACTAGGTGAATCAAATGACTCATGATTCATTTCGTTAAACAAGTCGATCATCAATCATCAATCACTTCGACTTCCGGTTTCATATCAATCATCTCGGTTTCCGGTTTGATTCAAAATTTGGAACGACCGATGCATGAACATACGTAAGTTCATGGACTGATGCTTAATCTCTTTTCGTCAGGGCAGAAATAGTTGTGATAAAATTAAATACTATGTTATGAAGAACTGAATACTTGTGTAATCTTTTTCTTAAATGTTTTCCAGCAGTTATCAGTATTAATAACACCAATACACGTAAAAGGAAAATATTAAGATGACTCCTGTAGGAGAACGTTAAGAAGTAGAAGTTAAAGCTGGTTATATTTTATTGTGCCGTTCATAAAATTATCCTGCAGATCAGATTCATGCATTGTGTGGTGTATTTTGTGTTATATTTTGATCAACTATAGTTAAAAATTATATTATTAGTGTTAAGAAACTGTGGCAGTTTCGCCTTCCCAAATATTTTCATGACACTGCTTCCTTCATTTTTTCAATCTAATTTACTCATCTAGGAATTCACAATTAAAATAGTATATGAAATGATAATATGGATAGCAATCAGCGTTACCAATGCTCTTCGCAGATGAGGCAGTATTTATTCGATTATTCAAAGTGATTTATTACATCCATTGATTGAGTCTTTTCGATCATGATTCCTTTTGAGTCTTTTCAATCATGACTCCTTTGAGTCTTTTCGATCTTGATTCCTTTGAGTCTTTTCGATCTTGATTCATTTGAGTCTTTTCGATCATAATGATTGAATCAATTGATTGAATCATTTATGTGACTCGAGTCAAAATGATTGAATCACTAAAATGATCGACTTTGCCCATCACTACTTACAACCAAACAAGTCTTGGTTGTTAGGTTGCTAGGGAAACATGTGAACCGTATCCTGCAACGTATGCAATCGAGGTATACATCGTACTTATTCACGGCCCATATCGAACTTCCATCGGTTAAGACAGACAGATCTTATAAGTCTACAATTTTTCATGTGCCCTCCGGGATATATGTACCAACAAGTCGCATTAAAGAAGCCTCCGCTTCTTGGAACCATTTATGTCAAATGCCATGCTGAAAACACCAGAAAATTAGCAGAACATTACTTAAAAAAGAGTTATACATAATTTCCAAAAATTATCTTATAATATATTCTTAAAAAATTAACTTAAAATAATTATTCTGCCTGCACATAGTCGTTAGCACTGACTGTCAAAGCAAGCGATTATGCCATCCCTATTTTTTAATGAATAGATGCTACCGATCCGATAACCATTTGATACGATAAATCGATTACAATGGAATTTCGCCCATCTCTACGTTGAAGATCTTGTCGGAATTTTGTTTGCAGCTCTCATGGCGGAAATGGTATGATGTCCCAACGGTGGCCCAATGATAATCTATTTCGTAGGGCCATTGTTGGGGATTTCCGTTGGGCCAACAGCATTAACCGTTTCGTTGGGCCGACTAACAATATCTGCGTTGGGCCAACAGCGGAATTTGGTAGGCATATCCACCCACAATGAGCCAACCGTGACTACGGTTCCCCAACCGAGGCCCAACGGTCAATGTTACTTGGGAGGTCTTGGAGAAGAAGGTGCAGTCTTCAGCTCGGGGGATGACTCACAACCTGAGGCTAATCGGCCATACCACATGGCGGCTCATTAACTCTGATTCAAAATTATGTAAGAGCGGCGCGTGGCAGGGAACGTGTTAAGTAGCAAACCTGTATCATAGAAATTGAGCTATGCGGCAATTTGCCTTGGGCATGCCTACCGAAAGATTTCCTCTCTGCTTCCACTTAGCATTATTGAACGTGAAAATTTACCCCTTAAAGGAGAGGTAGATGGGACGGAGCACACTCCCTATATCCTTAAAGCAACAAGGCTACTGCCGAGGGAGCAAGGGATGTACACGTCCAATCTTGCATGTGATGTCGTTGCCTTCAAAGCGATGATGGAAAAGCTACACTATGTATGCAGATTGCATTTCCTGCAGTTTCCAGTCGGTCTTGTCTTGTTTGAATGTGATCATCCTTGCTTGTTTCTTTGAAAAAATTGCAGTTTTGTCTTTGTTAAATATTAGTAGACTTGTTGTAACTAGAAAGCTTTGTTAATCAATTAGAGCTTAAAATACTGAAATACTGTCAGAAATGCATTGCGTTTGGTCTCATCCCTTTTTGAACCTTGTGCGTGTCATCCAATTGCCAATAGCTGTCAAGACATCTCTGGGCCTATTAGGTGACTCACCTTGCATTTGACCCTCAGAAAGAGGGAGAATTGAAGCTGGTAGGCCGGTAAAGATCAGTTGGTTGAGATGGGGTTGGGATGAAATAAGTTTCCACTGCTCCTGTGCAACTTGATATTTTCATTTGAAGATAATAGTTTATGGTCTGCATGGTCCCAGAAAGGAAATAAAATGTCAGAGACATGGGTTGATGGAGGGCTGAGGGTGGTTATGTGAAATCCGCTGACTGGAAGCACCCAATGTTATTCAACAAAAGAGTTCCTAAGAATAGCAGCAAGTGAGGGGGCATTTTCGTTACTTTATAAAACTGTCACAATGTTTGCTCCCTTGTCTGGCTCAAAAATAGTTTTCATAGGACTTTTTAATGGAGACCCAATCCAGCACATTTTCTCCTCACTTCATTCCTAATGTTGGTTGCCATCCGTCATATATCATCAGGAAATTGTCTGGTAGAAACCACCCTAGTAGTACCAATTTATAATGTTGAGTACCATGAGGGTTTGAAAGTGAAATTTCATCATGTACAGTACACTCCCGATTATCCGGGCTAATGATGCGGATAGACGGCACGAATAATCGGAAAACACGGATAACCCTAAATTTCACTGTAATGTCTTGTAATGTTCATAATTTACGTAAAACAAACAATAGATTATTATTTATGCAGTTATTCTGTTTTTTTAAGAGTGCTTCCCATACTCAATGAGAGCTTTCTTTGCCAGTTCACGATCTTTTTAGAGTCAATAACATGGTTGTACAGTGAGTCCTCGTTTAACGTCACTTGCCATTCCTAAAAAATGTGACGATAAACGAAATGACGTTAATCGAAGCATAATATCCCGTAAGAAACTATGTAAAAAGTGAATATCAGCTCCTAGACCTCACAATTCCTACGCGAAAAAATTTTAGCGTATCATATCAGGGGCATTTTTTACGATGGGAATGCAAACTATAAATACGAGTTCCTGTCTTCATCGACGACAATAGCAGCACTGACGTAAATCCTTCTCCGTTTTTGTATCTTCCCGTATTTGCTTTTCGGCCTCGCTATGGTGGTCGCCTGGACATCATCATCGCTGAAACATCGTCGCAGTTACAGGAACCAAAATTATTGTGAACACGGCGAAAAAAGTGACGACAAATACTCAAAGTTCTACCCGGAAAAATTCCTAGAAATCACTTTTCAGGTTCCTGAAGACCATTATGTCAAGTAAAACCTTGCGCACCTACCTAAGAATTAATTTTGCAGAAAATTTGCTTAAACCGTAATCTCAATTAGCAATAAACGCATCGTTTTACACTTTGTTTAGACGGATTGTACTACCGCCCACAAAACGAACAACCTGCAACGCCCGCCGCTTCGCATTTTTTCTCGCGCGAAATTTAAAAGACTTGACGTTATCGCGAAGCGAAGGTGCGATAAACGAATGACGATCTCAAAATTTTCGTGACGTTATCGCGAAATGACGTTAAACGAGGTGACGCTGAACGAGGACTCACTATACTCTTATTATTAATGCTCCATGTAAGGCCTGGTTTTGAAAACCACACATCCATGGCTGTGTGATCACAGATACAGAAAAGTGGGTTGCACGAATGCTTCAAAATCACTGCTCGACATCGGAAACTACACTGTCAGGCACCACGCCATGTAGTCCCGTCTCGCAGAGGTTGCCCGGGTTGCAACGGCTGTGGGACGTGTATCTGTGATCAAGGAGCGCGGTCCCGCACTGCGAGGCTTGGAAAACAGGAACACGGTGCTCCCGTGAATGCAGCTAGCGTGTGATCGCTTTCGTTTTATGAAGGGGATTCTAATGGAAATGATAAGCCTTGTGCATCATTGCAGTAGTTCCGATGATTTTGCATCCTATTTTTTTAATAAAGATCGTGGAAAAAATTGAGCGAGAGTAATAATAATAATAATAAATTTAATGGTGCCAAAAGATATGCAAAAACATATATAGGACCCGTCAAAAAAGATAAACACTTACACAAGAGATTCTGAATGAACAATACATAAAAGAATGTTACACAGTTACAACAAAACAATTAAGAATTGAGGAATTCCTCAATAGAATAAAAGGTATTGTTTAAAAGGTACATCTTTAATTTAGAGGAGAAATTTCCTTTCACCTTTTCATCTTTTAATGAGGCAGGTAGGTTATTATAAATCCTGCAACTCATAGTGACAGGACCAGTATTAAAAATACAAAGGTTATGTTGTCTCACAGCATAATTGTCTCTGCTTCTCGTGTTATGATTATGAATATCAAGATTCTTTAGAAGTGTCAAGTGAGAATGGTGATTTCTTATAAGCATCACAGCACAATAAATATAAATACAAGGTAGGGGAAGGATTTGTAACTTTTTGAAAAACTGAGTGAAAAATCATGCACGGATAACCCGCAATCCTGATAAACCACAGCCGGATAATTGGGAGTCTGCTGTATTTCGTTCCCCTTTCATTAGTTGCCTGAAATTTCTCTCTTCAGAAGGAGATGGTAATCTAGACTGCAGTAAGAACCACTTTTTCGACAATGTTCTCGATAGTGAAGGATCACAGCTAGCATAGATATCCTATGCTTTTGGAATGAAATTTGAAATCAAGATCCCTTCAAATGTTATTTGCCGAAAATTGTGGCCCATACTGCCTCAGGAGAATGATTAGCGGTCATTTTTGTTATTACAGGTCTCCCCACAAAGACGTCTTTCTACTGCAGCTTGAGGCAGTACCGTGGACTGAGGAACGTGGGCTATGGAGTCACGAGAAAACGAGTGCCATACTTACCCTTTCGCCTCACATTCACTTTCCGTGAGATGAACCTCCCAATGGAAATGGAAATGAGTGGTGCGGCTTTGTCACCACTCGCTTCACCCTTCCCCTCTGCAGCACACGGCACAGAGAAATGCATCCGGGATCCAACTGCTGAGGAGCTAAACCGGAGTATATTTATAGTCATCACCGCAACTCGCATCTATTCAGCTTACAAAGGTATTTATGAATGGTGATTTCAGTGACTATTAGTATTAAAAGAAAATAGAGATGGCACTTTTCCACAGGTTTATTTGAGTACGACAGGTTTCAACCATTAGGTCATTATCAAGTACAATGAGGATTAGTTGGTCACGGAGCTGTATTTATACAGAACGGATGGGTGGCAGGTGGAAGGGGAAGTTTAGGAAAGGTATGCGTCATTGCGTGGTAACGCTTTGGGAAAGGTATGGTAAGGAGTGGGGAATATCCAAAAAAATATTTTTTCGTTCATAAGATAAATGGCTCCATCTTGCACAATTTCCAGTTTTTCCAAAGTGTCCAGTCTTCGGCCTTTTTTCTCCACGTGGACAATCTCCTGGTCGAAATGACATGAATGATCTCCTCGAAGATAAACAGATTTCTTCAGTCTCCAGGTGATAAAATGAATTGCCTGAAAACTGCTGTTAATGAGCCAACTCTTTAAAAAAATTGACTTCTTTGTGAACATTTAGTATCACCATTCCGAAATTTCTCCAGTATGATAGCCTTGCGGCTCGGTGCCAGAAATGCTAACAATTAGACAAAGATATTGAACCTAGGGAAACATTATTCAGGAGTGCATACTTATGTTTCTCTTTGGTGACATGAATATCTTGTGTTGGTTGTGAGCACAGAAGATTATTAGGCTTCATTTTCTTGGGTGCAAATGAGTAATTTCAATCTGGAAACAGAACTGATTGAAAAGGGTTTCATGCTCCCTTACCATAAAACCTCATGTGTGAAACTTCCTGACCTATGAAACTCTTTTTGGTAGCCCACTTAAAGTTTCATAAGTGAGGTTCTACTGCATACCCAACCAACTCAAAATATTCAACAAAAATATACATATGTGTAGTAAAACTTCAATGAAATAAATTTCTTGGGACTGGTAAAACTATGGCTTTGCTGTTGGGGGTTACTTTGTGGGTTGCATTGTTGCAGGGTTATACAAGTGTTCTGTGTGCTATACGATGCAAGTCGAGTAAATTTCTCTTAAAAGTCTTGGTTTATTCCTCTTAAAAACCTGTCCTGTAGTGACAATAAACACTTTCATTATCTACCATCTACATGGCATGGCATTCTTTCATTATCTACATGGTAGTGATTTTCAATCTGCAAAAAGTTATGTTCTGAAATTAAAGGAACACCAAATTTGATGCCTGTGGGTTTTGCATTTTTAAATTCCTCCATAATTTTTCTTAGCCTCTAGTTGATATAATTCTTGGGAGTGCAATAATTTCAGTCAGTATAGATGGGCTGTTACAATTTTGCTTGAAAGAGCATATAATTCCTTCAGATTTACGAAATGAGGTGCATTGTTGGATTCCCATTGAAATACTATGATGAATCTATCAGTCAGTCAATAAACAATGATGGGAGTGAGGCAGGGTGAGTTACGAGGGTTGTAACAAAAGTAAGGTTCCCAATTAGCTACAATGTTGAGCGAAGGTGATAGGCTGAATCCCACAACATTGCCGTGTACAGTGGTTCCCCTACTCTCAAAACCGCCAGTCCGCGATTCACTTTGTCGCTCATTATTGGCTTAGCAACCGTCAACAATGAAAGTGATGATCCCCGTTCCCGCCAAGTGTGAGGATCAAGCAGTAATCCGATTTTTCCTTGCAAGGAAGTTATCACCATTGGAGATTCATCAGCAACTGACTGAACTTTATGGTGAAGAGTGCATGTCCTTTCAGCTCGTCCGCAAATGTTGCAGGGCTTTTGCCGAGGGTGGCACGGAAGTTCACGATGAAGAACGGAGTGGAAGACCGTCAGTTTTGGATTTTCCAGAAAATCAACAGTGAGCTGCTCAAAGATCGGAGGGTCACTGTCCGTGAACTTGTTGAACGCATTCCTGAAGCTTCCCATGGCACAATTGAAAGAACTTTAACGGAAACGTTAGGTTATTACAAGATGTGTGCTTGCTGGGTCCCCCATATGCTGACTGACGAACACATGCAGCAACGCCTTGACTGTGCTCGCAAATTTCTTCAACAATTTTAGGGGGGGGGAGGAGTTGTTGGTCTCTATCATCACCGGAGATGATGCGTGGGTATTTCATTATACCCCTGAAATAAAACTCTTAGGTGGCAAACACTTCAAGAGGGACGATGAAGTCCGAGCAGAGGTCGACACACATCCTCAAAAGGTTGGCGGGAGACTTCTTAAACTTAGGGATAGAAAAGCTGTACCACTGTCTTTAAAAGTGCGTCGAAAAAATGGAGACTACGTTGAAAAATAATCAAAAGTGTAAGCTTTTCAACGATGTGAAAATTGAATGCGATGGTGGTTGGCGTAACATGGTGAAACTCCTTCAAGATGCACAAAGGTTAAGAAAACACTTAGCTGTTTCACAAAATAAAATATATTGCGACCGGTTTCGATATGATACGCTGTATCGAAACCGGTCGCAATATATTTTATTTTGTGAAACAGCTAAGTGTTTTCTTAACCTTTGTGCATGATGTGAAAATTAATATAAATAAACAAAGTTTTGCATTTGTAAAAAATATGGGAACCTTACTTTTGGTACAACCCTCGTATTACCTAAAATTTCGTAATATCCTCCTTCGTATGATCGATAGTTTACTGTATCTACCATTTCGACCAACAATTTGCAGTATCAATGCCACAGGATGTCCATTCGTGGCAGCAAATTTAGCACATCTATTGAAGGGATAGTAAAAAACCCCACGCTATGTTTTCCATGTTCACCTCTGAGGTATCAACGTGACGGCAGACACGGCTGCTTACAAGTAAGAAAAGTAAAGGGTAACATTGTAAAAATATGTCACTAAGGGAGAAACTTCCGTTCCTTTGGCTTGTTTTTGACCGAGGCTTTTAGATGAATGACTCAAATAGAAAATTAAGGACACTCAGTTTTCCTTTGGACTTGCGAATGACGGGCAGGTAAGAACTTCGTGTAAGAAGTGGTGGTGGGTGATTCCGTCGTCAAGTTCTCTGAGATGACGTAGATGATGGTGCAGCGCCAATTTTTCACTCTGGTGGCGTAATGGGAACTTACTATGAAACTAAGAAAAGACATCCTATAATTTTCGGCTGTATTGTTAGAGCAATGGCTCAAGGTAAATAAACAATCGGTGTCGTCCGCCAGGTCGTGTCGGTATCTTAATTATCGCTACAAATACTCTCATATTGAGCCAAAAGTAGAACCTTATTGTCTTTAAGTTACTTCAAAAGCGGTCTGTACAAGATAGTACAAATATGACCATTGATGTGGGAACTTAGATTGCATCATCAAGGTTTGTTATTCGCTTTCACCCTCCTTATTTAAGTTTATTATGTGGCAAATAGGGGCATGAAAATACGTTTTCTATGGTTATACGTAAACGGATTATTGGTTTTCCAAAAGTATACCAAGTGCCAAACGTGAAAAATATTATTATATATTTGTAGAAACAAGGTGCATGTATGCCGCTATATTGTTCTTATTAGTTCAGTCAATTTTATAATTTATTTACTTGGTGGCTATAAAGTGGTAGTATTATTACCTTTCCGCTGTGTTACTGTACATTTTAAATGGTTTGTGTGAGCTCGTCTCCCTTAATGTCTATTGTAACGTAGATTCTTTAATCGAAGTGATCAGCAGACCATATTTGGCCGCCATCTTTTTGTAGGGTGTAGGGCTGGTTCGGGTACCCTACATCAAGTAGGGCACGTTTAGTTCCAAAAACGTTAGCTCTTCTTTAACCAACAAATCTTCAATCTGAGCCATGATATACAAATGATAAACTTAGGAATACTCTTACAAGCTATTTTAAAACCTCAGTACTAATTAAGCCGACACTTCCTGAGAACTGAGACAAAAAATTCTAACGACAATAGGTTCAATATTCATAGGCACCCGTTCCAAAAGGCCAAAAACTGAGCTCAATGTGACAATATTAATAAGTGGACTGTATTTTCTAAATGCGGGGAGCCCCACAATCTCCAAATCACCACTTACCTTCATTTCGGGTTCCTGTCTATGCCTTTCGCAGGGCAGAATCGGCTTGAGATCCTTCTGCCATGACAACAGAATGGCTAATGCTCTTTTCATGGCCAACAACCACAAAAAAACAATGTTCATCACAAAACAATCACACACCATCACCCTCATAGGCACACAACAAAACAGCAAACCAAGTGAGTGGCGATTTAGCCAAATTTAGCGTGTTACTCCCTATTATGTGAACGTAGATTATCTATTGTTTTTCACATTTTTTTGGAAACATCGGGTCTAATGAAACAATAATGTGTTTCAATGTTTTTAACTTAACCTGTGTAACAAAAAAGGGAAGTGGTATGAAATATTTGATTGGGGAACAGTCCTTGCTTATTGTTGTTGTTGTTGTTGTTGCAGTGGCGAATGAAGAGGTGGCACACACTGAGGTGGGCATGGTGCCACCAGTGGGGAAATTTGTGACAAGGCACTTGGCTTCGTGCTACCTGAGCCACATAGACCCATTGGCGGTGCCTTACCTTGGCTACCTGCCCCAAGACATGGAGGGCCGCTCTGTCATGGACTTCTACCACCCAGAGGACATGCCCATTCTTAAGGAAGCATACATGAACGGTGAGTGGTTTGATTCAAGAAGAACCATCTTTGATGCTTAACTCTACAAAGTTTATTTTCATGTATGAAGATGACTTCTTGGGGGTTGGGTTGTGCAGTGGCTAGAGTGTTGACTCACAAAAAAATGGGGAAGATTATGATGCAATATTCGCACCTTTGGTGACGCTAAGTACTGTAAGTCCTCAACCTACGAACATTCATACCCAATAAAAAAATTCAACCATGCCTGAAATTTTAGATGTGGCTCCTTTGGATAGGTCAATGCAGCCATCTGCGTGGCGTGGAGTATAAACTTAGGGCCCAACATGTGAAACGAAATCTTTGCCGCTATGAATAGCTTTGAAACACAATAATATAATTTTAAGTATCAATTCAACTGTTGTGAAGACGGGATATGTTCGGCGTTTTGCCCGTTTTCGCTTCCTGTGGGCAGCAAAATTTTTTCAACTCCAGCCACAGGGAAGGGAACATTTTTTAGCGATCGTAAGTTAACGCATAATTGTTATACAATGCTGCATTCTGCAAGATAACTGCAACTTTTGATGCCTAACCTAGGTCTTTCAACATATGAACAAGTTCTCCCAATGTATCTTGTTCATATATCAAGGACTTACTGTACCTTAGAACCTTACTTAGTGTAACCATAGCTTGGAAATGCATGCCAGACATTTTGATATAAAAGAGCTTACTGAAACAGGAAGAAAATGTACAGGGAACAGCCAGAAGGTTTATATAGAGCAACTCACAATGCATAAACAAACCTCTTCAATCTGCACCTCTTTCCTGGTCTCTTCTGCATGGCTCCTGATTCCCTGAGATTCTTTTCACGTGAGGGGTTGGTTAATCTGGTCCTCGATGCAAGGGGAGAGTTGAGGGAGAGGCAGTCTCATAGCCTCTTGCAGGAACTACTTCTCTTGTGTCCATCTGTTTCCTATCTGCTATCTTCCTCTCCTCAGGGGCAATTCATGTTTCAGGTCACCTTATCATTAGTGGCCACTGTAGGTTGCTAGGCTCATGGTCTTTCTTTGCTGGTTGGTGGCAGAGGTCTGTAGGAGAGGGGAGGGCAAGTAGATAGGGGTCACTCTGAGAAGTAAGTTGTTATTCTCTTGAACGTTCATGGTATGGGGGAGGCTGTGTGGACACTAGCACTGGGCTGTCTGCTTCTCTTAATAGGAGAGAGGATCTCTTCCCTTCTTTCTCCTCTCTCTCCTTTTCAGTCCAGTCCTTGGAAAATGGCTTATCTCTTGCAAAGGTTGGGAATCTTCTTGGCATCTTGACGGTGGTCTGTTTGGGTGGCTTCTTCGGCCTTCATTTTTCCTTTCTCTGTTGATACCTGCTACTCTGGTAGATGGAAATTCAAAATAGCTGGGTTGTGGTTTTACTCTGTTTCAATGTACTGTTGGAGTTCGGTGGGAAAGTTGCAGCTTTAAGTTTACAGGTGGGAGTGTCTCTAACACGAGATATGGTCCTTTCCCAATTTTGCACATGAATCACTCAAAGAAACTAAGTCTCCCTTTGCAACCTGCTCCTTCGTTACTGTTTCTGGGCTTGCTCCTTATTTTTCTCACTTTTTCCACGTTACTAGTAGATTGTTGCGAAGTTGCTCCAATCTTTAGTTTTTGTATTGATGAGGGACATTATTTGGGCGATTGTCTATTGGATCCTTTCAGGACATTCATTGTACTGTGGGTGATAGGGAAATGTTCACAATGTAGTCACTCCTAACAGTTTGCAAATATGCTAAAGCGGTTTCGATGTTAAGTTACTTTCTTGGTGTGTCTAGATTTTATCGAGGACTCAGAATTTTATTATCCATTCCTTTACTAGAATTGTTGTAATACCTTCCGCTGTTTGATTGGTTGACAGAATCTCCAAGAAGTACCTTGAAAAGTGGCCTAATATGGACAATATAAAATTATTTCCCTTCTTGGTTTTGGATAGTGGGCTGATTACATCAAGAGCAATGAAATCAAATTGTTTATCAGGGGTCGGCAGTGCTTGCAATAGAGCCTTACTCTTTCTGTAAGGGCTTCTGAGGTTACATGATACAGTTTTTTACTCATACTTTACTCTCTCTTGCTGTACACAGCCACCTATAATAAGCGGTTACTCACATTTTTTTAGCCCTAATTGATTTGTGTCTTCATATTTCTGATTTTTTCGCCCTTGCTTAAATTATCATGCCGGCCTCTTCCATGTTGGTCCCCTTGTTAAGTACAATTTGTTTGTTTCCAAAGTTAGTAACTTGTACTGAGGCACTTTATTCTTCACTGAGTGTGAGCATACCCCTTGCTAGCTAACAGTTTTTCCCAATATCCAGCATTTGCTCTTCCAGGAAAGTTCCTTTTCTTTCCCCTTATTCTAAGGTTACCCTTAGAATTTTACTAAACTGCGGTAGTATAAGAGTGTCATCAAAGGAAAAACCCAGAATACTTGGCACACTTTGGCAATTAATACTCCCTTCCCTCTTTTAAAGGGTGGTATTCTAATAAGAGGTGGAATTGCATCTCCCTTGTTTCCTAGGCTTCTTTTCTTCATCAATTGCATCGCCCATTCAACCAGATACAATGTATGATTTTCCACGTCCAGAGCACTACGTTATTTATTGAGGAAGTCTAGCCCAATGATGCTGTCCACCCTATCGAGTCCTTCCTGTACTACCTATACTGACTTTGGGTATTCATTATTATCCACGAGCAGTTGTATCCCCAGAGATTTCCGTGTAATCCCCCATAGCTGGTTTCTGGTTTGGGCGAGTACATCACATCTGCCAATGCTCCTCAATAACAATGATACTTGGGCCTTTGTCTCTATTATCAGGCGACACTTATGCCCTGTTATCACTCCCTCAACCCTCAAATCTCCTTCTGCCACATTGCACTAGGTCCTTTGGAACTTGAAGTTTAAAGACACCCAGCATCTGCAGCAGTGTCAGTGCCATTCTTGTTTAAAAAATTCTGCCCTTGTGTTTGTTGTTAGCTTCATTCACAGACAAATTGGCCTTTATATCTGCAGTCATTACCGGATCTTCTTCAAGGTTTATTTCAATCACATATCAAGTCTTCCACCTGGCCACAAATGAAAAATCTCCTATCTGTTGGCACTCGAAATACCCTCAGGGCTAGTGGTGGTGCTCAAGGCGTTAATTTTCTTGACAGTTTCTGCATAAGCAGCCACCTGCACCACTTTGTCGAGGATCTACGGTGCTTTGTGGTGGCACTGGTGCTCTACCTTCCTGTGAGGCCATTCAAGAAGGTATCTAGTGCCATTTGGTCAGCCTCATGGGCGTACCCAGCGAGGGGCAGGAGGGGGCAGCTGCCCCCCCCTCCCTAGAAGCAAAAATTGCAAATGTCTTTAAGGATAATAATATTTTTTCAAGCAAATAATTTTAAAAACTAATGGTGAGCTATTATAGTTTCCTTAAAATGTTGGTTTCATTCGCCTTTTCCATGCTTAAATCTTACCTATAACTTGAACAACCATGGCTTGCCCCCCCCCCCTAGTTTTGGTCCTGGGTATGCCCTTGGTTAGTCGCATATAATGTGGCTTTATGAGATTTGCCGAGCCTATCGAATCATAAGCATGAGCGTTTGGCCTCCTTATCCTGCCTGGGAAATTTTTAATTTCTTCCCCATGTACATGTTTCATCTGCGACACCAATTCCTTACAGAATTGTACATCTTGCATTCTCTTTTACCTTCCGATGAATACTCTTTTGAACTCACTTATCTTCTTATCTTACGCCACTCATGCATGGATTTCACTTGTCAACTTATTCATTTTTTCGTGCATCTCCTCAATCACCTGCTACTACTCTATTTCTTTTGAACCTATTCTCTTGTGCGCAGCCATAATGGACTCTCCTCTTTCCTCTTAAACATGTTCTATCCTCGGAACAGTATCTAATTCACCATTCCATCGATAGTCCTGGATATCCCACTTACTGGCACCAAATCTGTAAGAACTCCTAAAGGGTGTGGGCTTTAGGAGAGAGGAAGGGAAGTTTATATATATCATTTGATTTACATATCACTGTAGTCAAATTGAGACAGGATACATGCTCTCCATCTTTAAAGTAGATGGCAACTGCTCCTTTCCATTGCATCTTCTCTCTCTCACCCTTTCTTTCCTGGACCAATCTCTATCTTACTGTAGGCAAGCATGCCCTCGTGTGTTCTAGTCCATTGTACTTCTGCATGCAAGGTCTCAAGGTGGCTAGCTGGAAGTACTCTGTGACATGAGGTTAAGAGTTGCTCAGTGGTTGGTTAACGTGTGAGGGGAGACCACTCGTGGACAAAATTTTGTAATTCATAATATTTGATGAAGCATGTAAACAGTCATTGAAAAGAGCTACCGTAAGTTGGGGCGAGTTCGGACACTTTTTTACATATAAATGCGATTTACGCATCGAAAAACTTGTCAAAATGCGTGAAAATCGAAATTTAAAATCCTTAATCCTTTGAAAATACTAAGCAAATGAATCATAAGATATTGTCTTAGATTTGACTTCGAAAAATGATCAATAACACCATTCGAACAAGCCTCACGTTTTGGGGCGAGTTCGGACGCATGCGAGTTGTTAGCGTTAATGTTGTTGTGAACGAAATATTTTTCTTAAAACATGTTAATTTATTAAAAATATTACTTTCTACTTATCTTGGTGATGTTAAACGGCAACTATGAGCTTTTATTTTTATTTTACTATCAGCAAATTTGTTGAAATTGAAAAGCGAATCGCATATCTCGCGAGCGTTGCATTGATAGATGTGGACTAACATATGGTGGCAATTCGCGTCAATTTTATACATTAAATACAGACGGAGTTTTAATTTAACTCTTTGGTATGAAATAAGTATCATTGAAACAAGAAATTTCTTCAGGTTAAACTCTCAATCGGACCGAATAGCTCAGGTTAAATTCCGAGGCCTCGAAATGGTTGTCGATGAAAACGGAAATGAAAAAATTTACAATAATATCAATTTTTCACCAGTTTTAATAATGAATTTTTAATGACAATCAGATACAAAATTTGACATATTAATCGACATCATTAACATCACTTAAAGAACTAAAAACGAAGCGGCCCCTTCGCAAGTCCCTTGGCGGAGCAAGCTGACGAACAATTTGCGATTTTCCCACTATGCACTCGTCAGCAACATCTGGAAACCTGAAATAAGTTTCCTTCGCTGTATTTTTTTTTCGAAGGCACTGCACACGGATTTTTTTGTTGGAGCAGACTTCAATCACTGTCCCTACAAACAGCCTATCTCGTTTATTGGTCCCAAATTTTAATAACACGAACGAATTTTCTGTGAGAGAGCCGGGAATTTCATAATCGACTTCATTGTTGACATGCGATGCCAAAACCTCATCAACAGACAGATTTTTCTCTGAGGAAATGTCAACCACATCATCACAAACAGATTCATTTTTAATTTCAGCACTCACACTTTTTCCTGCTTCAACATTTAGTTTCTTCCCCCGCGATTTTCTACCCTCTGGTGTTTCTGCGCGGGATGATGCTAACATCTCCAGAAATGCGTTGGACCAAGCATCGGAGGCTGCGTCAGAATTTTCCTTTGGATTTAAAGAGGGGACTTTACTAATGACTCGACTTTTGTCGAATGGAAAAATTCCCGTGGCTCTAAACCCTGCACAAATATTGGGAGACAATGAAGATCCCATGGACTCAAAGGCAGACTTTAATAACCTGGGGAACTCACTTTTCGGAAGAACGCCACGATTTTTGCGCTTCCACTGGTCTAAACATTTTCGCCATGCAATTTTGAGAGGTCTAAAAAAAGCTACATCGAGGGGCTGGCATAAATGGGTCGAATTAGGTGGAAGCATGACAAAGTCTATTCCCATTTCTTCACACTTCCTAATTACTTCCACCGAGAGGTGACTCGATAGATTGTCCCCAATCATAACTTTCGGCCCCTGCCTGTTTTTGAAGAATGGCACGCACGTCGTGGTGAACCAGTCTTCGAAGGTTGTGATGTCAAACCATCCACTAATATTCCTATTGAACCTCGATCCCTCAATGCCGCCTTCTACCCAGGTAGGATACAAGTGAACGGCTTTATATACCGTGTATGGGGGTAAAAGTTCCCCGCTCGCTGATGCGGCGATCATTACAGAAACACTCGTTTTGCTGGTGTCCTTAATCACTGACGGATGTTTCTCCCCCCTCTTAACAATCACCCGGGACTTTCCAGGATCGTCACTGAAATTAGTCTCATCGTAGTTGACAATATTTTCCGGAGGAACACCATTTAAAACCACCTCTAAATTATTAAAGTATTTTTCCAGAACTTCCCTTGTCACTGCTGCGCGGACTCTCTTAATGTTCTCTCCCAAACGCACGGTGAGTTCCCGCCGTCTTGACAAGAAACCACGAACCCATTCCATTCCCGGAAAGTTGTCTTTAAAAACTTTTTCTTTTCGTCCCATCCTGTTCAGGTATTCCCGAACGACTAACCTTAAGTCTATTGCTCGCAAGGGAATGCCCCACTCGGCACATTTGAGAATCCCTTGCGCTAGCTGGTCCTCTTCCTTGGCGGATAAAACCGTTTGTCCTCCAGATTTCTTTGGGTGTTTATCCTTCAATATGTCGTGAACTGTGGATTTTGGCACTCCAAACTCCTTGCAGGCCCCCCGAAGACTCATTCTTCCAGATTTCACAGCCTCAACAGCCTTCTCAATTTGTTGGTTGTCGTGTCCGTGTAGGCGCCGGCCTCCAACGACCCTTGCGTAATTTCTCACCATTCTGCCCTCGGAGCTAGGTGCATGAAATCAAATAACGCGCTCTAATAAATAGAGTATTCGAAATATTTACACGAAATTTTTCACACTTAATGAGAAATAGCACAGCTTTTGGAGGAATTGAGTATTATTACATTCAGAAGTACTTACCAAAGAGGAGAGATGTTTCTTTTCGCCGGTAAGATTTTTCACTCTAATGTTGCGCTGCAAACTAATCGGATGAACTGCGACCAAAAGCGACAGATCCATCGCTTTTATACGTAATATGATACATTGTACCTTTCTTTGTCTTAAAGCCATGATTACAGTGTATTACAAAGCGAAAGTCGGAAGGAAATACAATGTAAGCATCAGCCGGCGCGATCGTCCGGACTCGCCCCGCGTGTCCGAACTCGCCCCAACTTACGGTATCCAATAGCTTTACTGATAGGTAAGTCATGGCATTCAAAAGTCACAAAACAAAAATAATCAGAAACTAAAATAAAAAAATAAATCATTTGCTATAAAGTTGAAAAACATTTAGGCTAGGCATTTAGGCATTAGATTTACATTGTGCTATATATTGATATTTAAATACTATATTTTATGTAGACTTAAATTATAAGTTACCAGTGGAACAAAAATATGTGATTATTACCCCCTACTGTAGACTAAATGTAGACCTAATGCAAACTAATGTTAAGCATCTGCATTTTGTACTCCTGTTACTGTTAGTTTTAGGTTTTTTTACATAAATTATCCATTGGGCAGGTTTCCTTTAAATTTCACTTTATAGGGCTTCTTAGTAAAGATTGTGAGGTTCAACTGTATATCTAAAAAATTGTATGAATGCAGCCATGCCTCGCTTAGTGCAATGGGTGCGTTCCATGGGGTCTCTGCCTTATTCGAACTTGCGTTACATGAGAGCATTTTAACATGGGGAAGATAGGAATGTGTTCCCGGTAACATAGTTGTAGGGTATTGAATTTCTTATAAACCACATGTATGTAACACCAGCTCTCCATTTAAAATTATGTAACCAACCAGAGCTTCCACTAAATGTCTCGGAGCAATCATCACCCTCATCTCCTCTTATAGATACCAATAAAGCCACAGCTTTTGCACAAATAACTGCCTGTAATAGAGTTTGTTACGTGTTGACCATATGGCTGAAGTTGTTGCGGCTGATGTCACTGACGTTTTAACCTCATCTTTATTCAGAATACTATTGCGGACTGTCGACATCGTGAGCTTAAACTTACGTGCAATATAGTTTCAAAGCTCTCCATTTTCAAAGCAATGGATAACTTTCAATTTCTCTTCTAGGTTTAATATTTTTCTTGATAAATTCTTAATTTTTCTATCAGCCTTCCTATTTTTTGCCATATTTCACTTGGTTTTTACTCCGTATGGTTCTGTAACAATCACCTTTCACTGCTAAAGGAACTGCTGCATTGCATTCCTTGAGACACAGAGGGCCTAAGGAATGAAGGAATGCTGGGAAGGAATGGAGCCAATGTGTTTGAATGTCTCTCAGACCCTTTTACGTCTTTATTGTGTTGATGCTATTCATACGCAACTCGGCCACTGCTCCATTTCTCCCCTGAGAATATCAATGACCTTGAATGCTTTAGGGTGGACCCTTTTTGTGCAAGTCAGTTCGCCCGATAATCTATGACGGCAAAATGACATAACTAACCATATTGCTTTCAAAAAGGGCCTTTTCACTTGCTCAAAACTTAATTAATAATCTGAATTAACTTATGTCATTTAGTTAAGGAGACGAGATAAATTACTTCGTTAGGTAGGCTATCGGGACGGCATGATGAGTAGGTAGTATAATGAAGAATAAGGTTTGAGGCAAGAAATACTATTTATATGCATAAAATGAGAGTTATTTCATGTGTACTTAGTGCAAGTTCACATTTTGGCAAGAGAGGTTTAAAGGGTATTTGATTAGGCTACACAGCGTTGGGATGTTTCTCTCGGGAGTGGATTTGCACTATATCGACATTGCACTAAGCAAGGCATGGGTATATGTGAACAATGCCAGTATTTAATCATATTTAAAGTCTATACATCTAAAATATAATTCTAACCAGCATTGGAAATTACTGTTGTGTTTGCCAGCCTTGTTAATTTGTGTTGCATGCTAACTTTAAAGAAATCATAAAAGATCATCAACAAAAAAATTGCCCGCTCTGAATGCATGGCCTTACTGTTGACTGTTGCTGTTTAATTTTAGCTAATCTTGGTAATTTTAGTGAAAAAAAAACCATTCCTCTTTTCTAGGTGAGTTTTCTTTCCAACATCCTTTGTATCAAAAGTGTCTTCATATCTGTGGCGGATACAGAGAAAATTCAAGGGGGGGCGCAAAAGACATCTTGAGTTACCTTTACTTTTATCGCAATAAAAAATAATCAAGTCACATGCAGAGATTCAGAAATTTTAACTAAAGTGATTTAACACACATTCAAGACAATGCCATCTTATGATAGTATAAAAAAAGTTAAAATTATGGTTCTGCTATGTTTGGCAATACGGGTGGCCCTGCAAAGGGGGGGCGCGCGCCCCCTGCTCCCCCCATCTGTATCCGCCACTGCTTCATATCGGCAGTTTTTTTCAGTGACACTCTACTGCATTTAATGGTCAGAGTGTAATAAGAATGGTGTGGTATATAAATTAAAATATTTCTGAGATCATTAGTGCTTGCGATTTTTTGTTTTTAAGCTCTATCGAAACACATTTTCCACCTTTGGATGTAGAACATATTGATTTCAGGCCTTGGATAGGAGAATAACATGTTGTGCAATATTATAAGTATCGACGATTGTGAAAGGTTAGCCATGAGTTCTGTCAACCCAATCCACATTGAAGTGATTCTGATGCTTGCCATTTGTGTGAATGATTCTCAAATTTTCTGTTATTGTTTTATCCTTTCAATGATCAAATGGATTGTTTTCTTGTGTCTTTGGCAATAGATGCTTTTGTTGGGTTAGTGTTGTCATACCCTGCTGTTGCATCTCACAATGGATGCTAAATTGGTCTGGAGTGAAGGTTATGCTTCATTGGGATTGAGTACATGCTTTTATTTAAACAATGCATTCTAATCCAATATCAATTGTTGGTGATAATTTTTAAGAATCTATTTTCATTGAAATATTGCTGTATATTTTTACAGTTATGAGCCAGCCAAGTAACCCATTCAAGGGGAAGCCGTACAGGTTTAGAACTAGAAACGGCTGTTACATTCTGGTTGAGACTGAGTGGTCAAGTTTTGTGAACCCGTGGTCGCGAAAATTGGAGTTTGTCATTGGACAGCATCATGTACTGAAGGTAACTGAATTTTCACTGTTTGTGGGACTTTCTCTACCTGGAAAATTCTTCATGTTCAAGCATGCTTCATGTTTAGTTCAATATACAGTAGATTCCGGTTAATTGGGACATATCGGGACTTGTGCACTTTGCCCCAATTAAGCGGCTGCCCCAATTAAGCGGCTGCCCCAATTAGGCGAACTATCCTGTGTATGGGCATAAACAAACATTGAAATGTTAGAAAGGAGACTAAAGAATGTTTATAATGCAACATAAGTTTATTAAACTATTAATTTGATTAATAAATCAGCGAGTTTAGTTAATTTATTATCATTTTTAAGAATAATAACAATTTAGTTATAAATATTTTTCACAGCCTCGGGCCACACTTAATGAATGTCTTTTACTAAGTCCTATTTAAGAAAAGTCCTATCCTCTTGCGGAAAGTATAACAACAAGAGCTTTCAAAATAGGGCAAAAATAGGAAAATTTGTGAAAAATAAGAGTAAATCAAAGGAGGAAAATATAAACAAGTAGCATTCTGAAAACAAAAAAGTTGAATTTCGTTGCGATTATGGAGTCTATGTCGCCGTCTTATGGCCCAATGAAGCGGCATGCTGACCCAATTAAGCGGAGAATACTCTGGGATATTCCTCTATTGGGTTCTGTTCTTCAAGATCTGCCCCAATTAAGCAGCTGCACCAAGTAACCGGTGGACCCATTAAACGGAATCTACTGTATTTCACATAATATTTGCTACCTATTTATTTAAAAACTATAATTTCCCATTTTTTTTGTTTGAAAGAGTTAATAATTGATATTGAAAGGTGTTTAGAAAAAAAGATTTCTGAATTAACTTCTTTCAGTGGTAATATAGGTCAGTGTCCTGGTGAAATGTGTATTTTGATTCCCTGATTTGATCATGTAATTTGTTTTTCTGTTCTTTCCTTGAGTGATTAATAATTTAGTGGACTTCAAGACTGCTAATCTGAATGGAATTATGGCTGAGCTATTTGCCAAGGTAGCTTGACAAGTCGTGATCTTCAGGACTTCTATGACCCAGTTTGGATGGTATACAGTTCTGAACAAAGTATAATCACAGTTTATATTTTATGCGGAACTGTAATTTTTAAGATTGGCTTTAGTGAGGTCGCTACCCAAGGAGGAATGAAAAGTCATTATGACATCATCTTGATGTCATTTTCAAGTCATGGCTTGGTAGTCACGGTGACCTCAAAATGGTCCCTTGAAATGACATCCTTCGTGACTCATGATGATGTCAATATGACCTAAAATGACTACCTATCATTTTGACCTCATTTTGACCTCACTTTGACTATTTGTGACCAAATCTATTTGTTCTTCTAATGACAATTCATACTATAATTTTTGTATTTAGATTGTCATTTAGGGATAATTAAACACTTCAGATATGAAACTCAACCTTTATTAGGGTTTATTGCAACAAAAAACAGATAGATTTTACAAGAAGAAATTCCTCAGGATTTGTTTTTAATTTTCCTTTTAAGGTTCCTTTTCTCCCTCTTCAAATACAAATCGAGAAAAATCATCTACATTGGCCATTTCAGTTGATTCTGTTGCATTTCCTTTCCCTTCAGTTGCCTCTAGTTGCTTAAGCAATTGTCTTGAACCACCGCTGAATCTTTGCCTTCGTTTTCATTACATTATCCTCAGGGAAATTCTTCCATCGTGGGACTGCAAACAAAGGAAAAAATAACATCAAGAAGCTGAAAGTTTCTAATTTTGATGATACATTAAATAGAAAAATTGATACTAACTGCATATAGCCTTAAGGTATTATGATGTAGGGGTTGTTGAACATAATTTTTCCAAGCTCTCCATCCCAATTGATGCAGCGAGAAAATTCATTTGTACACATATATCTGGTCGCATGGGCTGAAAACTCCATCAGTATGATCAACTGCAATTTGTCTAAGATGTTAAACCTGTGAGAAAGGAAACAAAAATAAATTTTAACTTTTTCATATGGCTCAAGAAGGGAAAATAGAAGGGTTAATTTGATGGATGATGTAGAGCAGATAACAGTCAATTTACTCACAAATGATTTGAAGAGAGATGAGGTTTTCAGGAGCTCTTCAAAGTTGTTTAAATCCTTCTCGTCATCCAGAGAACTTTTGGCATATTAGCTGCTTCAAACATCCCATCTTCTGGATTAATATAAAGCAAATTTTCATTTCCTTTTCCTCTCCTGTATGATTGCAATCTCTTGTCTCGTTTGTAAAAACAAACGTAAATAAATCAAGAAATGGCAGATAACGAACGCTCCATTGTTGATTTGAAATGAAGACGGATATTTATTATTGGCTATTATTCCCGTAGTGACGTACGCACGGGCTCTCACCGAAAATATTATTGAAAACGAGGAGAAGCTTAATTATTTCTTACGCAAATACAGCAATCAGCGACGATGAGTTATTTAAAGAAACCGCGGCGCATTCTAGTTTAGAAATGGCGCGTCACGGATTTCCTTCGAAATATTTTGGCGAAATAGGTTCGTTCCCGGGGACTTTCTTGCGGTAAAAGCGAGTAATAGACCATTTTTAAGGAACAATTATCATATATCGTCATTAAATCTCGGACGAAATTCGATAAAAATATCGAGAACAAAAAAATCATCATAAATATCATCCGATATCCATTAAAATATGACGATATCCTAAACCAATATTTGTATCGGACGATACAAATGTCAGGGCCCATAAAAATCGCCTACCGATAAAATACCACGATGTATCATTTCATAAAAAAATCTCCAGCCCGATAAAAATTTGCCTTCAGATAAAATATATCACGTTTTATAATTCGACGAAAAAATACCTCCTATTGAATATCGCGATATACCATACATTAGTAAGTTTTTAACGCACCGATTTATGGTCTAGCTTAAACAAAGGCCAACCCTATACATATTCCAGCCATAAACATTTTCCCAAACTAATTTCCCTATGCCAAAACGTGATAATTTATCGCGCGCGACGATGCGATCGGGTGATAAATCACGATTTTTATCGCGGCTGCGGCTTTTATAAGACAATAAATCGTGATATTTTATTCGAGCAGCAATTTTTATTGGATGATATTTCGCGATATTTTAGCAGTGGCGATTTTTTATCGGATTATCAAGCGTAGTATTTTATCAAATGGCGATTTTTATTAGGCCCAATATTTTTTATCGGATGATATATCTTTATATTTTATCGAAAGGATATTTCTACCTTATAATAGTAGTTCCGTAGTATTTTATCGGAAGACTATTTTTAACGATTCCGATATTTTTAATGGCTCAGTTAATTTATCACACCCGATATTTTTATTGGACGATATATCGTGATATTTTATCGGTTCCGATATTCTATCAGTCCCAATACTTATATTGGGCCCTTTTTATCGGACAATGATTTTTCGATAATGTACGAAACTCGAATTCGTATGCCCGATATGATTAATTATCGCGATATTTCACGATACATATCGCCCTGGGCAAGTGGTGCAATCACGTCTTGGGGTATCAATAGGGGAAAGGAAGGAGGGGAGAATTTTAAGGCTTTTAAATTTAGACCTAAAACCTGGCTATGCCACTGAGTTAGTGGCCTATTGGATGTAGCCATTAGCTATTGGGAGATGGGTCCCAAGAGTTCAAACCTGGGGTGAAGCTTTGGGCTCCCCAAAATTAATAATTATCTGTAGAACTAGCCCATGGAAAGGAACTGCCCCCCCTCCTTACGGTGTGATATTCGCATGCGCGGTTGTGTGATTAAGTGTCAGGGGTGAGCTCTACCCTCACCTTTCCAAACCAACGTTCAGGTTGGAATTCAGGGAGAGCGAGTATCGTAGACAATATTTGATAATTTTTTTATATGCTCTCACTTTTAATGAAAACATCTACAAATGAATTCAAAGTCAAAATGACGTCACTTTGACATCAGAATGACCCGCAAAAAGTCACCTTCACGGTTATGACTGAATAGTGACTTTTCGTGGGTCATTTTGAGGTCAAAGTGATGTCATTTTGACTTTTCTTCCTCCTTGGGTACATGCAATTCTGAAAAGCCCTCTGGTAATAAAATGCAACTGGCCAGGCTGAGCGAATTTCATCCCTGGTGTATATAACTTTGCATCCCTCTGTGTGACTGAGTACAAAGTTACTTGTTTCCCGTAGTTCCATTGAAGCTGTCCGTCGCGGAAGACTGACAAAGTAGGGCGTTGAATTTAAAAAAATTTAACTTTGTACAGTTCACTGAAAATTTTGAACTGAATGAAAAACTACAGATATTCAGTGAACCTTACTAAGTTTTATTCTTTCATATTTCATCATGGAAAGGTTTGACGCCGTTAAGCCTGAAATTATGAGTTACTAAGTAGGGTTTATTTTTCTGACATAGGCTTAGTAAGCACGACCTCCGCATCCTGTGCCACAGTGTGGACTTGAGATGTCTACACCTTGTTTAGTTAAACCCACTGTGAGATTGGCCTTGAAAGAAGATGGCTTGGTGGTGTAACATATCTGACATACAATCAGGAGATCTGGGTTAGAATCCCGGGTAAGCAAAATAATTTTTTCGCGGTGAATTTCATCCTTGAAGTACCCGAGAAGATCGATCATCCAGAATGCTTGGGACCAGACTCGTCCTGGATTAATGATATTTTTGGTGAATGAAGCTGTTACCAGGTTGTAGGCAACACTGCGACACGAAAAATATTTTTTTCGTAGCATGGGTTGGCATCAGCAGAAATGATGTATTTTTGATTATAGGAAAGAGAGAAACCCATAAATGTCTTCAATCATAAAATTTATGATTGAAGGGGTCATTAAAAAAGATTCAAAGCATTTGAAAAAGGTCTTCGTCCGTATCTCATGAATTTCAAAATTGTGATTGTAATCTTGATGAGGCCACCTGCAAATGGAACAAAAATGGTGCAGCATTTTTACAATACTGCTACAAAATCAATATTTTGCCTCTCCATATTATGTATCTACCGCAAATGCCACGTCCTTTTCACCGCTTTTATCATAAACTTATCAGCAATTATCAAATCCTCCAATCAGAAGTAATCTTACTTAGAATACGTTACTGTAAATTATAACTGATTGCAAATTTTAACTCTAATTTAATTTTAGTAGACGCAGCTAATTTATAAGTTTGGATAATGCAAGTATTTTAGAAAAACTACTTGGAATTAACTTCATAAACAATCTTTGACTACTCTGTGTGAATCATACAGAGAGAGGCTCTTCAGTCTGCAGTCTTTGCAGCGGGGGTCACCCATTTTACAACCAGCTTGAGAACGTAATGTAGGGTGGCCTTTCACTCCTCTCATAGGACTGTTTATCTCAATCCCAGGTTTCATACACAGGCCATTACAAAGGGTTAAAATGTTCTGAGAACGTCTAGCTGTGAAAAGGGGTTGACGTCCAATATGTACAGCATGTACGGAGTGCAGCAATGCATTCTGTGCTTGAAGTAACTGGCTATTTCACTCGTGCATTAAAAAAAAAGGAACTGATCAGAACAGAGTGCTTTCACCTGAGAAAATGGCATCTGAAGAAATGAGATTTTAATAAATTGTTGATTATCACTGCTGCAAAATGAGTGCATGCAGATAGAAAGACATAGGTAGAAGTCCTCTTCATGATGGTTGGAGCTCAGTGAATGAAAAAATAGGCTAATTTCAAACTGTAAAGCAAACAATTATTTAGAAATGGGTCGAATAGGAGATTTCTTGAACTCGAATATCGAATTCGAATATTAAATCATCGCTCGAATATTCAAATATCTCGAAATTCAAATACATCGAATACTAGAATTGCGCAAAGCATATTAAACATATGTTTTTTCTTCTATTTCACTTGATGAATGTATAAATAAAAAGGTATATACAGTGGAAACCCAATCTATTGTTCCCAAATTGATCTTTTTCCCGCATTCATCGCTTGCTGTTCCTGGTCCCAAATAAAGTTCCATTAAGACAATTTAATTTTCTTTCACATCTATTGTTCCCCGAAGTATCGTTTTCCTCCATTGCTCATTTGAAGATCGCGGTCCTGACGTATAATTTTCCAGCATCCATCGTTTGACGAAAATGAGATGAAATGTTTACTATGTGTTATTTGTGGCTGATGACAAACACATAGTTCGAATCTTCCCCTGGAGATTGAAATACCATAGGGAGAAGCTGAGTGTCGTAGCATTAGTGCATTTCCCAAGATCAGTTATCCCCCAGGAGACAGGCACATAATTTGAATTTTCCCTAGGAGATGGAACTACCACAGGGAGAAGCTCAGTGCCATGGGATAGTAGAATTAGTTTATTTCCCAAGATCTGCTAATCCCCTCCATTCAGCACTCGCCTTCCCCCTCTGGCACTCTCCTCTTCTCAGAAATCAAATAAAAGGTCCCAGATAGCGTTTGGATCGTATTAGGAAGACCTTAGCTTCGAAAGAAAATATCAAGTTACACAAGAACTAAAGAAACCTTTTTCATGCCTCCCCCTTTCTTGTACGCTGACCTTTTTCAGCTTACCCACTTCCAAGTTCCCCATTTCTGTAGGTCAACTACTGCATGAGTCACCTATTAACCCAAAAGTAGTCTAGCAATGACTATCGACAATTGGTATTATACTTTCATTAGATTGAAATATTAGTAATGTGCACGTAATTAAAAAAAGACTTATACCAAACATGACGTATTTATAATGTTATTTAAGCTAGGAAATAGTCGGAATAATACCATGGTGATTTCTGGCAAATCTCAATATCCTCACCAGTGAGCTTCTCAGCAGTTGATGCGGCATTTTTTTTAAAACAGGACATCAGGTTACAATTTATGAATTTTGCTACAAGTCTCACCTGTCAGAGTTGCTAACGAAGCGATATCTTCTCAGAATATTTTTTCGTAGGTGTATTGATGCATTCAGCAGTGGGCCTGTGCATATGCAATTTTTTACTATTATTTTAATGAAAATTTCAATCCTTTATCAACTTTTACGCGTCATTGCGGAGCCGTTGTTCGGCATAAAGAAATAAAACTGACGTCAGGGGAAGCCCGCATTCTTGTAATCTTCGAATCCATGTTTCCAATGAGTGGAACGGTTCGGGAGCAGTAGCTCAATGCGTAAGGGAGGTACCCCAAAAGTCGATATTTTTTATGCCATTTTAAATTTTTTTGAGGGGTTTCATGGGGGAAATCGGGGATTTTCTGATTTTTTCCCCCCATCAGCTCCCCATGTCACACAATATCTTTTCACCACTCTAATTCGCGAATTTGACATAGTACGTCAACTTACCTAAAACGGTGCTGCATGTACTAAACAACTAAAGTCCGCTATGTTGTTTTGTTGCGAGAATTTGCGGATATTATTCGCACATCTCTACAATTATCATTTATATGCTCCAAATTTTTCTCCTCAAATATATATTTTAACTCCGAATATAGTCCCCCCTTTTTTTCCAAAAATGGCCGCGGAAAAGTAAGGGGGGGGGACTATAATCGAGTGTAATCCAGTTTAGCATACTAAAGGTGACCATAAAGTTATAAATAACGGCATAATGGCTAATATTCTCGTAGTCTTTCTATTTGAGTATATTTATGAGGATTATAATCGGAGATATTAGTAAATACTGCCAAGTTTTTACCTGAAATTAAGACAATTTTTACCACAAATGTTTTAAAGATACGATTCTTCCGATTCAAATAGCATATCGAATACCTATGCGTTTTCACGGAATCCATCGGGTAGCCGTTAATTTTTCTTGGAAAAGTATTGTTAGAATAATTCAATCGACACTGATCACTTAATGACGCAAAACAGTAAATAATTAAAATCAAAACTAAACACACACTATCATTACATTAATCGAACACTAGAATTGAATCAGTAGTATATGTACCCGTCGCTCATTTAATAGTTACACGATTTAAATAATTGCGAAAAATAAACAGATAAAGTGAACCTTTCGTGACGATTTAGCATTTCATTGCGTCCGTAGCTACTATACGTCCATGTGCCCGTGCGGTTTGTGTTTACAACCACTGCCTTTACCGCCTTCACAGAACAAGAATGCGCAATAGGTGATGCATTTGTTTCTGAAAAGGCGCAATAATCGACGACTTTAAACCAGAAGCGCCGGCATTACTGCATTTGATCGAAATCCAGCGACTCAGCATCGAAAGTGTGATCAATTTATTGAGGAATATATTCAATTTGCCAGGGTAAGTAGGATCGATAAATTACGTCACATAACGTTTCGCAATTATTTCCGCGATATTTTCTTTATTAAAAATAATTTTACGTTCAACAGTGAGGTGATGGATCAAGTAGAAAGATGAGGATCAATCCTACGGCAGATTAGAGGCCATCAAAGACGGAGTTTCGATGCCAATTTAAAAATAGCCGTTGCAGAATACGCCCTAAATCAAAGTATTCACAGTGCTTGCAAAGAGCTAATACATCGCGGAAGTCATTTCGGGGGTCTCGATGCGGCAGATTCAAAGAATTAGAGGAAAATATCCTCGAATTTGTGCGCAAATGCAGAGCAGAAGCTCTTTGTGTAACTTATGCAATGATTCGCGACGAGGCATTGAAAATTGATATAATATTTTTTTCAGTTTTAATGGTTGTTGGAAAAAGTTTATTTCTCAATTTTATTACTTTGATATTTGTAAGTCCTGTAGTTTAATTATTTTGCTTAGCAGGCATTTGATGGCAATATTTTTGTAATGTTTAAAATTTATTTAACACAATTTTATTTAGATTTCCTAAATTCTTCAGGTCACTTGGATTTGTGATGACTTGATGGGTGTGTTACACTGGATCTAAGGAAGTTTCAGGGCCAAATGCAATACTGTTTATGGGATTTAAGTTAAAGCTTATATATTGACATTGTTTGTAGTCATTTGGAAATCAAAAATATTGATAATTTGTGAATGTTTAAAAAATACAATAGCCTTGTATACTTAAAAAAATTTCTCATTTCTTCATTACATCTGGTTAAGGAACTATAAATTACTGATACATGAAATGGATCACAACATGTTTTAGGCATAGTTATTTTGTTGTGATGGAAAATATGTGAACAGATTTGTTCTTAATCTTCACAGAAAATAATAGTTTTTATTGACTCTAGAATCTTAACTTGCTAACCATGAAAAATTGCCTTCCTTTGCATTTTAAAATTTTTCCCAAAACTGAGGTCTCAAAATTGGGGGGGGGACTATATTCAGAGGGGGACTATATTCGGAGATATACGGTAATTTTGGGCATGCAACATGCACAATGTAAACTTCAACTCACTACCATTCCTCTCCTAATTAATTTCAGCAAGTTAGAGAAAGAGAGATTGCACATTGATGCCGTGAATTCTGTTGTGTGAATTCACTACACCTGGGTATCCTAAGTTACATAATGAAATATTTTGCTGAAGAAAACTCCATAATAAATGACTAGCTCTCACTGGATAAGTGTGAAGTCTCTGAGATGATAATTAAAACACTTAAATAGACCTATTTTTGGTGATGCACTTAAAAAAAATGTAAATTTTGAAGAACTCTGGAAATCCTTCCGTTGTTTAGATCATTCTGTTATCAAGATTTCCAGCGTATTGATATTCTGATATATGCAACTTTGCACCCATACACACGACTGCATACAAAGTTACCTACTCCATGCAGTGCTTTGCAATTTACCGTATAAGTTACGAGGCTATGAGCAAAGGAGCATGGGAAGAACACGTCCGATCTTGCATGTGACGTCCTTGCCTTCAAAGCGAAGGTGTAGCAATGTGACATACGCAGTTTGCATTGCCTAAATTTTCCAGTCCGTCTCGTCTTGTTTGAATGCGCTTATGCTATGCTTGTTTCTTCCGAAATTGTCCTGTTTGGACTATTTTGAATATTAGTAGCCTCGTTGTAACTATAAATCTTTGTGTCAAACAATTAGAGCTTAAAAAACTTAACTTCTGTCAGATATGCGTCGCGTTAGATCTCTTTCTTTTTTTGAACCTCGTGCGTGTCATACAATTATTGAAAGCTATCGAGATATCTTCGGGCTCAGTAGATGACTCACCTAGCATTTGGCCTCCATAAACTGGGAGATGGATCAAGGTCAGTTGGTGAGACGGGGTAGGGATGAAACACGTTTCCATTGTTCCCCTGTAACTTGAAGTTTTCCTATTTCCTATTTTCCTGTGGGGTCTCGGAAAGGAAAAAAAAAAACGGCAGAGGCATTGGCTGATGGAGGGCCGAGTGTGGTTCCGTTAAATCTACGACATGGTTATTATCCTACGGCGCTGAGATTGCCCCGATTGTTGTCCAAGCTCTTGGGAAGCTTCATGCTATGTGCCTGTCGTGTTTTGCCTTAAAATTTTCCACGGCTGCAATTCTATTGCAATACTCCGGCAAGAGCATTTAAACGAAATTCTTCGTGAATAGGACAAGCATCGTAGAGCAACGGCGTAGGTGAAGAGAGGATTGGAACTCTTTCTACTCCCTCTTATGCCGCTATTACCGCTGCAGTTATCAAAATTTCCTCTTTCAATTAACATTGAAAGAGGAAAATTCGATCACTGTCAAAATTCCAGGCGTACATCTGCAACACCGTGCGATAGTATAAAAAAAATGCCGCAAAATTTTTTTCTTCATAGCTCCAATGCTCAAAATAGGGGTGCGCCTCTTACACACGCTTATACGGTATTGTTCGTTCTCACAACCAGGTAATGTATTGCGATCTGTAGTAATGTGCACAAAGCAATGGTCAATTGTCATTCAAAGCTTGTATTAACAAAACGACTTACAACAAACTCCCGATTATCTGGGCTAATGATGGGGAGAGGTGGCACTAGTAATCTTAACTTTCACTTTTATTTCTTGTAATTTCCCTAATTTACGCAACTTAAACAATCCATTATTTTTGGACACATTGTCTGCTTTATAGATGGCTTTCTGGAATCATTAAGAGCATTCTTTTTTGAACCACAGAATCTCTTTCGCTCCAAAATCGTGTTTGTACTCATATTCCTACTGCTCCATGTAATACCTAGTTTTCAAAGAAAAATTACAGATTCAGAAAAGTGGTTTGCACAACTGCTTCAAAACCGCTACGCAGCTGTGGAAACTTCACTGTCGGGCAAAATGCATTGTCACATTTCCGGCAATTTGCGCAGGATGCAAGTGCTGCGGGTCGTGGATCTGTGACCTCTGTGTGCACAGCGATGCTTGGAAAAGAGGAGGACGGAGCTCTGGTGAAGACAAGACTTAACAGGCTTTAGAAAAGATTTTCTTTATGTTAGCACTAAAAATTAGTTGTGCCATTATCTTAAAATAAGTTGTAGCATGGGAAGGACAAAGAAAATAACTAATTTCTGTTGAAAGTCTTCCGAGAAGATGAGAGACCATTTTATAATTGCAGCACCTCACACCCGGTAGGTGTCAACAGCATTGATGATAATGGAAGTCTTTGATTGAATGATTGGCAGTGAGGTAAATGGTGCATCTTACCCAGACAGAAACCTGAGAAGAATTTAATTTGATCATTATTTAGTTTTTTTCTTCCTCCCATCCACGCTACTTTTTATCTCCCTTTATGGCACGCCTATTTCTAGTGCTAAACTTAAAATCTTTTTTCTATACCAGCGTTATGTACCATCACTTTAAATACTGTGAAGACAAAAACCTGAAAACTAAAGAAGTGCAACGTATTGAGTTATAATTTTCAAGAGTTCACAAAACTAAACCTACATTGCAAAATTTTAAATCTACATGATATTTAGAAAATAATCAGCCCAAAACACAATGTATTTGTGGCATCATTTGAGTATGTTGATAATTTTTATAGTGGGTTAACAAAAGGAAAAAATAAGATCATAATTTCAGACTGACGTCAGGTTTTGACGCAATCTTTTAAAATATTAAGCAGATTGCTAATTTTTGAAAATCATGAACATAAAATAATGGATTTAAAAAAGTGGGTGTCTTTTTAGTTTTCCTCAATATGCGATTTGTGCTTCCTAACTTGGCAAAAATGAATAGGGTCAATTACGGAATTTGCGAGGCAGACAGTCCATCTGTATCTTTGCGTGAATGGAGTGGTAGGGCATGCTATTCTGCCAAGTCTCACGGGAGCAAGAACAGACTAAAAATATGTCAAGAAATACAAAGCACATGTCGTAGCCAATAAAATGAACATGTAGTCCTCTATGATTTGGGACTTACTTACCTCATGCGCTGACTAAACAACTGTCAAGTACAATTTTTGTTTAAATGCATTTAAATTCTCTAGTGGCTGCTAAAACAAGTTTGCATTTTGCAAGTCATCATTTGCATAGCTAACACATGTGGAAAAATCAGCAATGACTGAGAAAAGTACCTGATGAGAAAAGTAGGACCATTGAAAGTATCAAACCTTACATCATTCATATGCATTATAATTTTACAAATGGCTTTACTATGGGCTCTTCCAAGGAGTTTGGATGCATCATTAAATGGCATTGTTGACAAATTACTAGAATTTAATTAATTTCAATTGTTCAATTGGAACTGTTCAAGACACATTAATTTTCATTCATCTCCTAATTCTGGCTCAATTACCATCAACGTTTCTCATCATTTTTTCCCTTTAATATAAGGCCAAGTGTTCATTAGAGAAAATGCATGAGGACATTTAAATATGAGAATATATTGGTGCATGCATTATCATACTGCCTGGTCTAGAAATTTCTATAGTTCATACGACTTGACTTGATGCTCATGAGTAGTAACTTGACTCAAGATCAAAGTACTACTTGCACATCCGTAGAATACATTAATCAATTGGTAATAATGCAGTACTTTCCACACCATTCACTATAGTTATGCTGTTTAAAAATACCCTCTTACCATCTTATATTGGACCTTGGGGAGTCATTAGTCAGCTCTGATACTTTCAAGATAACTTTCGAGTCTGCCCAGTTTAGCGTCCAGACTGCATCCAGAGGTACCCAGATTGAAAAATTCAAGCAACTCTAATGGAAGCAGCATCCTGAAAAGGATCTCCCACAGAGGCTCCTATTAAATGACCAATGGTAAGCCCATAACACAAATGATGGAGGCCCTCACAACCATTAGAATAGCCGCAGTATTGTCAATTTGACTGGGCACCAACTGAACCAGGCAGTTATCTATTTTGATTTCACCATACTGAAAGAAGAAATCATGGTGACAGTAAAGGCTGCCACAAGAAATCTGCAAGAAGTAAGTGCTAATTAAGTGAGAAAGGAGGTGGCATGTGTGCTACGCCATGCTAAATCACTGAAACCCAGCACCACCAGTGGTGGAGAGATTTGGAGTGGAGAGGCACTTTCAGAGCTGTGTGAGCAGAGCAGATAATTTTGCCAGCTAGCAAGGGCAATGCCACAGTCCTGATACCTACAGATGATTACAAGGCCATAATCATCTCCCTTCTCAATGAGAAAATGTATGGACCACTGAAGTCAGACCCAACATCAAGAATTGAACGGCAGACTAGTTCATCAAGTAATCCTCCATCTCACAGGAAGAAAAGTGGAGACTTGGCCCATATTCTTAGTTGACCCTGTTGGGCCAACCGACCCTGAATACGTCATCAGCCCCTACATAAACCGATCTCGCCCTACATATGCCACATCAAGCCCTACATATACCTACCAGTAATTAAAAATTAAAATCGTATAACTACACCCAGTACAGTGACCATTCTGATTCCGTAGGTCCCTTTTCTGTTGCAGCACCAAGTAGACGCCAGATTATACGCCTGCCGGGCGGCGCAGCGATGTCAACTCACTCGTCGCTCTGCGCATTCTCGGACAACGTCCCAAGACTTCCGTAAGGCACAACATTAGACGCGTCATAGCACCAGCGGCCCCCACCACTACCACTCTCCATATAACTGCAAGGGGATGGATTGGGACGTTCTGGCCAGCGCCCCATGGCTACAAATACGAACTTCTCGCGCTATTTCTTTTCGTGGCTTTCCTACACTTTCGATGTATGTGACTAAAAAAACACTCTGATTAATTAGATGTATAATTATAAATTAATGGATATATATTTTTTTTTTACTTTTTCAAATATTTGGGAGGGGCGGCGTCCGAGAGTCCTTATAGGCAAGCCGCCACTGCAGGAAACACAAAATTTTGGCGAGTAATTGTGATTTCCTTTAAAGGATTCAAACAGGAATTTTGCTGATTAATGGAATATTTTAATTTTATGGAAACAATTGGGCATATAGTTTATTCAACTACCATCTCTTTCAAATATTCTAAGGGGACACACTACCTCGCAAAAAAATGGTTGTATGCTGTCTCAGCATTTACACTGCTACGATGGATTTCAGTCTGATGTATATATTCTTATCTACCAAACCCCATTTCAGCGGCACGCCCATCTCATACTCGGCTTCCTCCAACTTCTTAATTGCAACAGGTAGCTCACTTTACCCCCACTCTTGTGGTCAAGGGCTAGCGGACAATCCGAGGTGTTTTGCAAAATACACGCGCTTCTCGACCTGATTTTCTTCAATTATTTTCTGTCCATCTTTGGAAGTTCTCACGAGACAAGAAGATGAATTTGAATGGCTAGCAGGGAGAAACCAAATATCTTGAGAAAATATACCTTCGTCTGTGACTGTGACAATAGAGATTTATAGCATAATTCATAAATTGTAACTTGATACATATATGTTTTCGAAAAAATATACCGCGTCAACTTCCGAGAAGCTCAGCTGCAAGGGTATCGAGTTTTGCTGAATTAGCTGAGTTAGCCAGAATGCTGAGTCTCCGTCGTATTTTGACATTTATTTCCTTGGGTAAAATGCTGCTTAAATGAAGTCAGAAATACGTCACGTTTGGTCTTATTTTTTTTAAATAACACACATTACTAATCTTTCCATCCAATAAAGGTGTAATATCAATTGCCGAAAGTCATTGTTAGACACCTTTTGGGCTAATAGATGACTCATGCAGCTGTTGACCTCCAGAAATGGAGAACTTCGAAGCAGGTAGGCAGAAAAAGGTCATAGGGGGAGAAAGAGGGAAGGGTGAAACACGATTCTATCATTGTCCTGTAACTTGATATTTTGTTCTGAAGCTTTTCATTTATGGTCTTCGTAACACGAACCCTGCGTGAGCTGGTGCCTTTTGTTTGATTTCAGAGAAGAGGAAAGCGTCAGAGGAGGGGCCGAGGGCTGATGGATGGAGGGGGTAGCGATTTTAGGAATTGTGCTACGTAGTTACTATCCCACGGCACTGAGGCTCTCCTGGTGGGGTAAACTGGGGATTTTTGGATTTTTTCACCTGATCATTTTCAGTTCCCCACGTCAAACTCTTCTCACTGATCTAATCCGCGAATATGATGTAGTTTGTCAACTTGCCAATTACGGCGCTGCATGCACTAAATGACTTGAGTTCTTTACATTTTTCCGAGTCAACTACCAACGACGTGCGTACGACAGTGTATTACTTGAAATTCAAAGTATTCGAGAGTGTACCTTTAGCATAATTATTCCAGAACTCAAATATCGAATACTTTCTAGTATCCGAGGTATTCGAGTATTCGCGGATACTATTTGCACATCTCTACGTATAACCATAGAAAACTTATTCTCAAGTCAATATTTGCCATGAAATAAACTTAATTACTGAAGGTGAAAGCGAATAACGAACCTTGATGATGCAAACGTAAGTTTTCACGTCAATGATCATATTTCCTCCGTACTTATTACTATCTTAAACAGACCGCTTTAGAAGTAAGTTAAAGACAATAAGTTATACGTTCAGCTCGATATGAGAGTATTTGTAGTGATAATTAAGGTACCGACATGACCTGGCGGATGACACTGATTGTTTACATACCGTGAGCCGTTGCCCTAACAATACGCCCGAAAATTATCGGATGTCTTTTCTTAGTTTCATAGTTAGTTCCCATTATGCCACCAGAGTGAAAAATTGGGGCTGCGCCATCATCTACATCATCTCAGAAAACTTGACAACGGAATCACTCCCCACCACTTATGTAGGGTTGACTGAGAAACGCATGTAGGGGCCTTTTGGTATGTAGGGACAGATATGTAGGGTCGACTAAGAATACGGCCCTTATACTATCAGTTATGATATCAGAGTATCGTAGGGCATACAGTCTAACAAAGTATCTACAAGCACAGAATACCACTGCGTCAGATTGTGAGCCAACCGGCCCCCCAAAATACAGTTTGGCCCTATACTTTTGACCAAGACACTGCTCCTCTTCTCCAGAGGCACATATTCCCACATGAAGAATTCTGCCCACTTTACAGAGATACTGAAATCAGTCAAGGTGAGGGGAGATGATCTTCTTGTCAGTTTTGAAGTAGTACCTCTCTTTACCAACATTCCGTCAAGGAATCAATGAAAATAGTCAGGAAACTCACTGGAGAGGACTAACCCAAGGACTCAGCCAGTCTAACCGCATTCTGTCTGAAGACCTTATACATTGCCTCCTCGATAAAACGAGATCCCAAGGTACTCAAATACACCCTCGCTACAGCGAATTGTCTCTTTACAGGAGGTGGAGCAAATATTAGCCAATAACCTTATTGTCAGCACTTATACAGGAACGGGATTGGTCTGGTGAAGGAGACATTTCTATCCGATAAACTTAGACATAAATCCAGACAAAAGGTGATGTTTCTTGCATCAGTATATTTCCTAACCTTAATAACAAACTAGCCATTCAATATATAAGCATCATACTGAATAAAAATCATACAAAAAATTGCCTTGTCAATCATTATCTCAATAAACAACTCATGATTCATGATTGGTGATTCATGCAGCAGTGGACCACCTGAAACTGAAGTTCACTGGTGACTTTAAAGTTCAGTGGGCGAGAATGGGCGAGGCGTGAAACATGTTTCTATTGTTCTTGTGTAACTTGATATTTTCTTTCAAAGCTAAGGTCTTTGTAATACGATCCCTGCACAAGCTGGGACCTTATTTTTTATTTTGGAGAAGAGGAAAGCCTCAGAGGGGGGTGAGGCTAGTGATGAATGGAGGGGGATAGCATATCTTGGGAAATGCGCTAATGTAACTATCCCACGGTACTCAGCTTCTCCCTATAGTAATTCAGTCTCCTGGGAGTGTCTGTCATTATTAGCCACAAATAACATGTTTTAAGCACTTCCTCTCATTTTCGTCAAATAATGGATGCAGGAAAATTATACAACGGGACCACGATCTTCAAACGATCAATGCGGGAAAACGATACTTCGGGGAACGATGGATGCGGGAAAAAATTACATTGCCTTTATGGAACTTTATTTGGGACCAGGAACGGCAAACGATGAATGCGGGAAAACGATCAATGCGGGAACAATAGATCAGGGTTCCACTGTATCTATCCACAAGGGAGGCAGCATATGTTTGTCTTTAGTCCTAGAAGCACTGAATCGTAAGGTATGGGCTTGAACTAAATTCATGAGAGAATGTGCGAAGGGCTTCAGTCTGTGCTTAGCTTAGAGTCTAAGCTTAAGCTCAGTGTCAAAGCAACAAACATTAGAGAAGAAGCAGCGGCTAGGACTACAGTCATGACAGCAATGACGATGAAGGTGAAAGTGAGGATATAATTCCACCACATAAAAATTAAGTTTACGCAGCCCTCTGAACATTAAGAAATTTTGATCTGGACTCCCAATTTATCTCATTTATGCTAGTTGGATACCATCCATACCACCATGGTTGAAGTGGTGATGGAGAAGAGCAATTTTATCTTTTCATGACTATTGTAGTTTTCCGGAGTAAACAAGTTAAATATCTTAAATATTGGGCTCTATTTACCACCAAATTATTTTTCAGGCTACTTGTAATGAAAAGACACTTCCAACTCTATCCTTGAACTTTCTTCTAGCACTCCTACCAGTTCCTCATTCTGAGAGATCTTTCTTTCCAAACTTTGTCTACTCTCTCCTACTGCCTTTTACTGATCTTCCTGACACCCAACTTATGCATCCAAACCCCTCTCCCTGGTGATGGAGCTTGAAAAGGGAGCTCGAGCGTCATGAAAAATCACGGCCCTCCAACATAGTCCTAGGCAAGGCTGAAGGCCCTTTACCCACCCCTTTTCCTGTCGCCCTCTGAACCTCTCTCTATCCTGCCCACACTTCCTTGACCAGGCAAAATCCATCCCACTCTTATTAAACTCTCCCCCTTTGAATGTTTTGTGGTTGAAGCTGTTCATCTCTCCTGGCAACAGGGACCAGTTTCCAACAGGAGAGAGGCTGGAGAAGTATTTTCTGATATCAGGGAAATGACTAGGAAAAGGTTGTTATCCACATTCATTTTTCTGGACATGACACGCATTTTGTCATTTCTGCACATACATTTAGTCTGTCCTAGCTACCACGAGACTTGGCAGATTCACATCCCCTCCCACTCTGTTCATCCAAGCATATGGCTGGGCTACCTGCCTCGCTAATCCCGTAATTGAACCACATCATGTAGCCAAAACATGTTTCCAAGTTAAGGAGTGTGAGTCACATTTTGGGGAAAACTAAACGGAAAACCAACTTTCTTTAATTGATTATATATCTCAAGGGGATTAAAAATTAGCAATCTGATTAATACTTGAAAAAAATTAACCCAGAACCTGACGTCAATCTGATATTATGAGCTTATTATTTGGTTTTATTAAACTACTTTAAATATGATAAAGAAACATAAGCAATGCCAGAAATACCTTGTGTTTGGGCTCATCATCTTCTGAATAATGTGCAGATTTATAATTTTGCAACTTTCGTAAACTCTTGAAAATTACTACTCAATAAGTTGACCATTCCAATGTTGATATGGAAGACTTGTTTTTTCAGTTTTAGCTCTAAAAATAGGCATGCCATAAACAGAAATACAGTAGACTCCCGATTATCCGGTCTAATGATGGGGAGGGACGGCACGAATAATCGAAAAACACGGATAACCCAAACTTTCGCTCCAATGTCTTGTAATGTTCATAATTTACGTGAAACAAACAATGAATTAGTATTTATGCCGTTGTTCTGCTATTTTAGAGTGCTTCCCGGTCTCAATGAGAGCTTTCTTCACCAGTTCGCGATCTTTTTAACGGCGAACATGGTTGTACTATTACTATTAATGCTCCATGCAAGGCCTAGTTTCGAAAACCACACATCCGTGGCATCGCGGATACAGAAAAGTGGTTTGCACGAATGCTTCAAAAACCACTGCTCGACGTCGGAAACTACATTGTCTGGCATCACGCCACGCAGTCGCATCTCGCGCAAGTTGCCCGCGTTGCAACTGCTGCGGGACGTGTATCCGTGATCACGATCGCGGTCGCGCACTGCAAGGCTTGGAAAACTGGAACACGGTTAGCAGCTAGATTCTGACGGAAATGATAAGTGCGGTGTATCCTACCATTACTACAGTAATTCCGATGATTTTGTGTCCGATTTTATTTTTTAATGAAGATCGCGGAAAAAATTGAGCGAGAGTGAAAATCTTGCACGGATAATCCGCAACCCGGATAAACCGCAACCGGATAATCGGGAGTTTGCTGTAAATTATTTAAACTAATTATTGATCGAGTGTTAATAAAATTGTCCCTCTTCTTCTCCATAGACTTCACAATTGAAAGAAGTTATTTGATTTGCCCTTTCCATGCCAATATGCATTTACGATTATGATTTTTAATGCTAAAACTAAGAAAATCTTTTCTCTACATCAATGATACTTAGTATAATTTTCAATGCGGTGGAGAAAGATAAACAAAAACTAAATTAGGTTCAGGTACACATTTTGGGGTATCATTTTTGGGAATTCATGCAAGTGCACCAACACTTCAACTAATATAGGTAGGAGATAATAGTAGCTATTTTCTCCTGACCCCAAATTTCTAAGATTTAATTCTTATAAAAAATCCTTTCTTTGGGGGAATAGTTAATTTTCATATTTTCGTGAAAATATATCGCCCAAACATACGTACCCACCTTATTGACATCCATCTACAAAAAGATATATTATTGTAACACGGCTCCATTTCTCTCAGCTACCTTTGGGTGAAATGAACGATGAGGGGTTCGAAAAACTAGGAATCAGACAACCAAGGTGTAAATGTGGGTGACAGTGCAGGAAAGGGGACGTCAAGAAAAATCCACCTGTACTCGGATGAGAGGGAAAAGGAAAGAAAGGTTTGTCCTCTTTGTAATTCCCTCAGTGACTTGTACTCCTTATTAGTATCCTGAGTCACGTGTCATCATTGGGAGTTGCTTAAAGGAGGGTAGAAGGGAGGAGGGTAGGAAAAGGAAGAAAAAAGAAATGGTGCCACCACAAGCAACTGACTCACTTGCTGCTTCAGCTTCCTCAACTTCCGCAGTTATTTCCTTGGCAGCTTAACATAATGAAGTCCAACGAAAACCGAATCCCATCTCACAGGAGCACCAATCGGCTAAATACCCCGGTCGACACCACTGCCACTCCATGGGCTGTATAAAATACACAGAATCAAAAGAAAAAGGGACGCCACATGCCACACAGGGAAAACATGGCAGAAGCACACAAATGTTACACTACATGACTAAGGATAGCAATCAGTTCATAAGTAAGCAAAGTCAGCGAATCAGTTAATAGCAATATTACACCAGTAGAGATTTCTGGATAATAGTCTATGTCAAAAAGCTATGGGAAACATTATACATGCGAAAAAATTCCATCCCGACAATCCATACTCTAATGGTGAATTAATATCAACAAAAACCCAATTACTTACTTCTGTGATGTTAATTGTTTTCAACTACTCTAAGAAAACTTGTGTATTGAAGCAGGATGAAAACAATAAGGCCATGAAATATTTGAAAATAAATTTATTTATTACGGTTTTTATACTTTTAAAAATGGCAGAAAATGACGACTGATGTTATTTTTCTCTCAGTTAGTTCACCAATGTATTTTTAATTTCACCTTAAGTGCTCATTACGTTCTCCAAGAGGCCCGTGTATAGAATAAATTTCTGTATCTGCATTGACTGAAGCGGAGTTGGGACACTCCGTCTCTGGTCCTTCATCTTCTGCAGGCTTCACTTCTTCATTTGGCACTTCAGACATATTGTGCACTTCATCATCACAGGTTATTAAATTTGAGTCTATTCTGGTGAACTCATCAAACCACCCATCAATATTCCTGCCTTTTGAGAGACCCTGCCTGAATTTATGAATTTAGCCAACACTCTGTCACATGGCAGCAGATTTCACTGTCGACTGCAAACCTGGATTTTGCTAAACAATTAGATATGGTGATGGGTTTGACACACTTCCAAGCTACACAAAGCCTTTGCATTGCCTGAAAAATGGTCCACTTCAACTTCGCTTACATTCATCCAGCATACCAAAAACCACTGACATAAGATGGCAATGCCGCTTCACCACAGAAATGATCCCTTGGTCGAGAGGATGCAGCTCGCTGTTGTTGTAGCCATTATCTATTAATTTCTGCTGCTGCTATAGGGACTAGGCATTACCATTATGTTCTTAAAACAGTGGAGTTACATGTAGTTCCCCACCACAAACGGAGGCAACTTCTCTGAGCCATGAATGTTATTGCACAGGAGTACCTTGAAATGTTCTTTGCTCATTTTTCCCCCATAGCATGCTTTTTCCTTTACTGCCAGTGCACAGTTAGGAAGCAAAATATTTCTTTTAATTGCTTCGTCAGAATGAAATATGTCCTTAGGACTGTACCCCTTCCCAATTAAAAATTAGAACTTCTTCCTCCTACTCTGCACCACATCAGGATTCCAGAAGCCTCCTCCTCACAAATTTTTAATGACATCAGGTCCCACCGTCTTTAAAATTTGTGTAGCCACCTATTGGATGCCTTGAACTTGAGCATACCCAACTTCAGGGCCTCCATTCTTGCTTATTTCTGCAAGATGGGCCCTGAAATGGGGATCATTCCCGAGAAAGCCAGTTGAAGACGGCTCAATCAAGGTCCTCATTGATATTGGCATTGAGGAATTTTTGTTTAGGCCCCTGGGATGTAGCATTAACAATTTCCAACCGTTGAGCAAGAATTGTGGATAGTGTTGATGGCCGAATGCCATACTTTCTTGTGAGTTCCATGCTCTTCATGCCACGATCCATGGCCGTCAAATATCAACCTTCTCCTGCAAAGAAAATCACTCACTCCATGGTCGACTTTTTACAAACATTTTAAGTGATTGACTTTTGAATAATAAGCACACAATTCAATTAACGTCTAGGTCAATGAGTAAATGTTGGCCTTTTAGCGCTTAAATGCAAATATTTTTTATTTTTTAGAAATTACTCAAGATGGTGGTAAAGGCAAAAATTTCTTCTTAGTTTAGAAATGGTATTGAAATAAGCTATGAGAATGGAGCAAGAGTTAATGCTGCGGCATATAGAAGAGAATTAGGATAGACATAAATGTTGACTTTCATCTTTAAGCACGCATTTATTGTTTTTCCATAGTTTAAAGAAGCTATCCAACAAGGCATTGAGTGAAAAAATGCTTCTTAGGATTGATGAATTGAAATCCTGTAAATTACCCTAAACAACAGTCAAAAGTATGAGATTGAAGTGCATAGCTCCTCTTATCATATTTGGACAAGTAAATATGTATTGGCCTATTGAGTTATTTTACAAAAGCCAGCATCTACCATTTACATTTTTTGCAATCCTTTTAAAAAATGACAAACTTACCTCTAAAGTAGGTATGGACGGATCCAGGATTTTTTCGGATCCAGATTCGGATCGGATCCTTGATTTTCGGAGCTGGATCTTTCGGATTGGATATTTTCGGATCCAAATGCATTTTCAAATGCCTGCTATTAAACAAAATAATTATTCAAGTTAATTCTGGGTACATACTATCAATGGAATGCTTTTTAGATTTTCATACACATTTTAATATTTTTATTAATTAAAAATCATTTTTTTAGGCTTTCAAGTTGTTTTTTAAAAACATCTTTACATGCTCAGGACCTAAACTGTTACGCTTGGGTTTGGAAATGAAAATAGGAAAAATCTTCAGATAAACCACTGACCAGTGGCGTAGCGAGATGGGGAAGTCTGGGGGGTATATAAAAATTAGAGATGTGCGAATAGTATCCGCGAATACTCGAATACCTCGAATAATAGAAAGTATTCGATATTCGAGATCTCGAATAGTTATGCCAAAGGTACCGTCTCGAATACCTCGAATACTTTGAATTTCGCGTCATACACTGTCGCTCGCACGTCGTTGGTAGTTGACTCGGAAAAATGAGAACTCGTCTAGTGCATGCAGCGCCGTTTTAGGCAAGCTGACGAAATACATCAAATTCACGGGTTTGAGCGGTGAAAAGAGTTCGACGTGGGGAACCGAAATTGATCGGATGAAAAAAATCCGAAAATCCCAGGTGTCCCCTATCAGGAGAACCTCAGTTCCGTGGGATAGCGACATTGGCGCATTTCCCACGATCCGCTATCCCCATCCATTCAGCGTTCGCCCCCCCCCCCCTCTCAGACGATTTCCTCTTCCCCGAAAACAAAAAAAAGGTCCCGGCTCGTGCAGGGATCATATTACGAAGACCTCAGCTTTGAAAAAAATATCAAGTTACCGGAAAATAATAGAATCGTGTTTCACCCTTCCCTCTTTCTCCCCACTGACCATTTTCCCGCATCCATCTTATGATAAAATGAGAGGAGGTGTTTGCCGTGTGTCCTTTGTGGCTAATAATGACAAGCACTTATTTTGAATCTTCCCCAGGAGATGAAACTACCCTAGGGAGGAACTCAGTGCCGTGGGATAGTGACATTGGCGCATTTCCCACGATCTGCTATCCCCCTCCATTCAGCATTCGCCTCACCCACTCTTGACGATTTCCTCTTCTCCGAAATCAAACAAAAGATCCCAGCTCGCGCAGGGATTGTATTACAAAAACCTTAGCTTCAAAAAATATCAAGTTACGCGAGAAAAATAGAAACGTGTCTCGCACCCACCCCCTTTTCTCACCCACTGACCTTTTTCTACCTACCTGCTTCGAATTTCCCCCTTTCTCGAGGTCAACTGCTGCATGAGTCATCTACTAGCCCGAAAGGTGTCTAACAATGACTTTCGGCAATTGTTATTACACCTTTATTGGATTGAAATATTAGTAATGTGCGCGTAATTTAAAAAAGAATAAGACCAAACACGACATATTTCTGACTTTATTTAAGCATTTTGCGCAAGAAAATAAATACCGGGAAGAAGAAGAAATACGACGGAGGCGTAATGCTCAAATAGGGTGGTTTCCTATTATTTTTTATTGCCTAAATCGAAATATTAATACTCCTGAAGTACGTATTTAACGCTTTTAGAGTTTTATAAGACGATATCTATTTTTCGCGATTAAATTAAAAGTGAAAATTTTCAAGCGCGCGAATACGCGACGGGTAAGTATGAATGCCGGGAAAAACTCCGCGTGACGTCGTTCTGGTTCCCGCTGCCGCAAGTGAGGTGACCTTGGGGCGAGGCTCTGAGCGCTATTACGACGCAGGATGCTAGCAGGTAGCCGAGTACCATGCTAGCTGGTAGCGCTTGGCTTAAATAAGGATTATTAATACCTTATCAATCAGACTGTGTGATTATTAAGACATGTTTCCCTGAGCTCTGTGCCTCATGCATGCATTGGTAACCTCAGACGATGTAAAACTCCGATCCTCTCGTGTAGAAACTAGGTCCCTGTGATGTCACGTGGAGTGGCATCGCATAGGCGCCAATCTGGCCTTTTTCAAATGAGGTAAAATTGAACATTGCCATTAGTCTAAACCGGTATTTCTAGAACGAAATAATTTGTATATTATGAATACACTAATGGTGGGTAACGAATCACAATCAATACCTTTCGTTTTCTTTAATGAAGGAAACTACCCTATTGTTTACATAAAATTAAAATATTCCATTAATCAGCTAAATTCCTGTTTGAATCCTTTAAAGGCAATCACAATTACTCGCCAAAATCTTGGGTTTCCTGCTGCATAGGCGACCTAGTCAAACATTTTCACATTCATCGTTTAGTATTCGAGGTATTCGAAATTCGAGGTATTCGAATATTCGAGCAATGATTTAATATTCGAATTCGATATTCGAATTCGAGAAATCTACTATTCGACCCATCCCTAATAAAAATACAATTACTTTCCTTCATAAAAGGAAACAAAAAATTTAAAAATCATGAATTTACAATAGAGTTATTTGAAAAATAAAATTTTTTTCGATTATGAATGGTGTAAAATTAGTTTGAAACCCTCTACTTTGTACCCTGTTGTTTAAACATTTCCCCCCTTGGTTTTGGACCCCCCTAGCAAAATTCCTGGCTACCCCACAGCCATCGACTGAATTCAAATTTTCCTCACGCGAAGTGTGGCGAATATATGTGAAAAAAGCTATTCGGGCTTCCAGCCAGGTGGTCTCCATCCATTCTGCCGACGTTTCAGAACACGAGTTGGGTTCCGAAATGACGGCAGAGTGGAGGGAGACCACGCAGCTGGAAGCCCGAATAGCCTTTTCCTCACGCATGCTTCCCCCAAATTTTGTCACTTTCTCATTGCATACCGACTTCTGTTTCACCTGAAAATGCTTCAGTATGGTGAGGTGGATTTAGCACTTCCTCGCAATAATTCACGCCACAGTGCATGCACATGGCATTTATTGGTTTTCCTTATCTCAATAGAAATGTTTCTGCGCAATGAAAGACATTTTTATCAGTAATTCATTAAATTAAATTGTAATTGCACAATCCGCAAAACCATTAAATGTATTTAAAACAGTATTAATGTCACATGCAACGAGGCGCTCGATCGCTCAGCATGAGGAAGGGGTGGGCAGAGAAGCGTGTAGAGGTGAAGGGAAAGAGGTTCGTACAGGAGAGGTGGAGGGGAAAGAGCGCGCTCCCTGCGTATTCAAGCAACAAGGCTACAAATGAGGGAGTCAAGGACGAACAAGTCAGATCTTGCTTCAGTGACGTCATTGCCTTCAAAGCAAAGCCGGGCACGCTACGTGATTTATGCAGTTGGCATTTCCAATCTGTCTTTACTTTTTTGAGGGGTTAATGCTACGCTTGTTTCTTTAAAAATTGTGCTGTTTGGATAATGTTGCATGATAGTATAGTCTAATTGTAAATAGAAAACTTAGTGGCAATCAACTAGAGCTGAAAAATAAACAGAAATATCATCAGGAATGCGTCGCGTTTGGTGTGATTCTTTTTCAAATCTCGTGCATGTCATCTAATTGTCGAAGCTATCGAGACATCTTCAGGTCCAGAAAGTCACTCACCTAGCATTTGCCATCTAGAAACAGAGAATTGAAGCAGGTAGGCCAAAAAAGGTCAGTTGGTGAGACGGGGTAGGGATGAAACACGCTTCAATTGTTCTCGTGTATTTGATATTTTCCTTAGCAGACAATGATTTATGGTCCGTTTTTGACTCAGTTAGTATCCTAGGACGCTGAGATTCCCCCGATGATTGTCCAATCTCTTGGGTAGAGTCACACTATGTACCAGTATTTTGCCTTTTTTATTTTCCACGGCTGAAATTCTGCTACTTAGCCTCTGTGAGAGCTTTCAAACAAAACGGTTCATGAGTAGGACAAGAATCGCATGCGACGGCACATTCGAAAAGAGAATCGGAATTCTTTCTACCCTTATGATTGCATTCACTGAAGCAATTATTCAAAATTTTGGATCCAGATCCGATGTCTTCCACAACTTTGGATCCGATGTATCTGATGAAGGGCAATATTCGCGGGTATTTGGCTCCGAGGTATCCGATCCGACCATCCCTACTCCAAAGGAAGCTTATTAATTATGGAAGTATATTTAGGATGCGTCAGAGGTTTTTCAAGAAAGAGCCAGAGATGAATTTTTAGTCACCAGCAACTTTGTCGTTTACGATACCAAGCTGTAAGTCCATGCCCTAGTCAATGCTGAAAGTTGCCAAAAACATGCCAAAATGAAGGTTATGGTCACAATTAATATGTAACAATAATTCTGATAAACTTGTTCATTGGAGGCCTCTGATTGGCTCTCCTATGCTACGGATACTACCTATATTATTTGTATTTTAACAATGGATGTGGCACCCCTCTGTTATATATATTGCTGATGTTGTGTTTGCAGGGTCCCAGCAACCCGGAAGTGTTTGCAGATCCAGGTGAGGAAGAGACACGAGCATTGCCGATTGACAAGGAGGCTGAGGCCATCCAAAAGGAAATCGTTGGCATGCTGGACCAGGTGTGTTCTGCAAATAAGGTGAATGCGTCTATTTAATGATGGGCACCACATGTAGGACATTTCTTCTGTGCAACCAGAAGAGATGAATGCATTTCATGTAATAAATAGCTGAATTGGATATTTCCTCATTGCTTGGGTATTCCCCAGCTAGCATTCCCATCTGTTGCCCTTCAGCAATGGACCACATTTTCCAGTTGAAAATTTCAGTTATAATGCAGGCCTCAAAGTACAGTTTTTGTTTCTTTTAGTTATAGAAAGGTTATTTGTAGTTGAATATAAAATTATTAAATATTTTTAGTAAGGATCCATGGACAAAACCCTACTGTTTCTTGATTGAAGCAAAATACCTGATAGGCTCCGATGTCCAAACAAGAAAACCAAATTCATTGCCATGAAATGAATTTGAGAAAACATTTAACCCCTCAAGCATGCACGATGCAGCATATGTGTCCTCATTATTCCGTTCCTATACAGTGCTTTAATCGTAGTTATTTAAATTGCCCAGGGTGCTTTAATTCGGAAGCACTGAAGCTTTTGTGCAGACATTAATTTAAAAAATTTTGCGTCGTAATCGATCACTGCAAAAATTTCAAAATATTATGTTATCTAAAAAATTGTTTGAACTTGATAATTATTAATACGTGCTTACTATTTTCAGCACCATTTACTTTTGCCAGCTCACTGTATGCCGTGTTTAGTAGTTGAACAGTCTGTGGTGTTTCTCAAAACAGGGTCCTACACAAGTTCCTGGCAGTTTTACATCTGTATCTTGTCTCATATATCTTTATGTTTTTCTCACTCACTACACACTTTCTTCTTTCAACCCTATATGTTTCAATTTTTGGGTTTTGTTGAACAAAATGCCGTCTGGTCGATCGAGCACATTCTGTATTGGTATCTGAGAGCCGTCCTTTGTGCTGTTCTAAATTCTGTCCTGCTATTATTTTGTTCACTAAGATTCAAATATTCACTAAAGGGCGAAATGCGATAGTGGTTAGGTTCTTTTTTTACAACTTCCTTCCTATTTCTGTCTACAAAACAGGGAAAGTTGGTGAGCAATGAAAACCTTTCCTTTCCCATTACATTGAGAAAAAATTGAGTTTCGAATACATGTTTTCCGATAAAATACATTCTGTAGCTTGGTTTCTCATTTATTCCCATCGATATGAGCAAACATAGAAATACTATTACTTCCACCAGAGTTGTGGGAACCCACTTTTGAAAGAGCAATTTTTTTGCTTTGGAATTTTCTTTGTAAATTTTCAAGAAACTATGCTATATAGCGGTTTGTCTCAGTCACTATAATTGTAATTATTTCATCATCAAAAATAACTCAAATTCCAAGGGTCCTCTTTACACAAATAGGTGATATTTTTTTCAAATGACTCACACGCAAAGGTTAGAGGTACGTCTTCGCAGCCGATATCTTCCAAATTATTTTCTTGAAAATTTACAGAAAAATGAGATGGTATAAATCTTCGAACCTGGAGACAAGGGAGCATCCAATTGAAACTTCCGAAGTCGTGTCAGAACATCTGCACTCTTTAATTCCAGAGTGTGAAGCACAGGCTCATCGGACCACTCACTAGAGTTAGAAGGCATAGTCAACTAAGGAGGGGTTCAGATACGGAAGGGGCCCAAGGCCGAAAAAAATAAAACCACCAAAGTAAATATAGGCGTGAAAAAAACCCCAGCCCTCAGCTCCCAACATCATAAATAAGATACCAGATGCCGGCAGGTCTTCGAGGTTCTGAGAACTATTGAGTGACAATGCCTGGACGGTCCAAGCCTTCACTATCATTGCCATGATGAAAGAGAAAGGAAAGGATGAGCCAGAAGAGCAGATGATAATGAACCACAGAGGAAGGCATTCAGCGTTCCCACATAGAACACACAATCGCTAAGGAAGCACATAAATCGGAGTGTAAGTGGAAGACCATCTTCCATGAGCGTCCACCAGACGCCGCTCCTAGAGGAAGCATCCTGGCATCAGCTGGAAAACATATTATCAAAAAAATGCGAGTACACAAACAGAGGCAATTAAGAGGCACAGAACGAAATCAGGCACATATGTCTCACACATATACTCACTAAAAGTACATACATGGAAGATTAAGAGATAGGAATACCTAGTGAAATTTTCGAACACCTACGGTGTGTTGTACACGCTTGAGGCATGGCATTCAGAAGACGCAGACGTTGCATCGCACACGCTAAGAGAACGACCACAAGCATTTAAAGTCACGCTTGACTCTATTTGACTAGGGTTAACTCTATTTTGGGAGGCATACTTGGGAAATAATTCAGCCCCTCAGTATACCTTATGCTAAAGTTTTTGGTATAAATACAAGTACCAAGTTTTTGCTAGTAAAATCTGTCAAGAATAATTTTTATCAATTTTCAATATGTTGTCTCTTTTAACCAAAAAATGTGCTTATTGAGGCTATATCACATTTTGTAATCATAATCATAGCTATAGTTTGAAGTCTCAAAAAGATATTAGTATCGAGCAAGATTGAAGTTCAATTTACAGGAATTCAATTTCAAAATAGAATGAAAAACTCCATTGAAAATATATAACTCGTAGGGGATGATCCCTGGTAAAACTTCGTAGTAACTTATGTCTGGGAATGTAGTATTATACTAATATACTCATCTCTTAAAAGTTCTCATTTTCTATCACATTGTGAAGTTTGAATAAAATTTGGTGTAGACACTTTGGTTCCTTTCTATTGTTGGTTCACTCGGCGAGTGACCCAGGAGAAGTTACTGTTGATTAAAAAAGTACAGTTATCTCAGTATCTGCAAAATGAGATTCAATAAGGGAAAATGGCATTTTAGAGGGATGTTTTCCTGTCATAGAGAGGCTGAAATTTTGGACAGTATTTGTGGCGTTGTCTTATCTGTGGCTAAAAAGTTACTCCCAATTTGCTGGTCTCTTAGCTCATTCTTGAAACATGTGACTCCTTATGTCTGTTTCCAATGTTTTTTAATTTGCAGAGATAGGTTTTGTTCTGAATATTGTGTTTAAGAAGGATTGCCTCTCCCCTGGATACTCATTCAATTCTTCATCTGCAGAAAGTGGCACCACGGGTGTCGGAATCTGCAAGGCAGCAGGTATCCAAGCGCTGCCGTGACCTGGCATCGTTCATGGAGACTCTGATGGACGAAATGGCCAAACCACCTGCTGACCCTCTGAGAGTGGAGCTCCCCACTCAGCATGATCACTGCTTCTCTGTAAGTGCATATTTTTTAATTCTGTGACATCCCTTAGCAGCTGTGAAACACCGATGTCTTCTTAATGGGACTCTAGGCTTTGAAGAACAGACCTAGGTATCAAATGTTCTTCAAAGCAATCATAACAACCATGAAATAGTTGAATCCTTTGTTGGTTATTGTTAAAATTTATGATTTTTAAATGGACAACAACTAGGTATCAAGTTGTCACCCTTGAGTGGAAACTGTGAATGTATCATATGTTGTTGCATACACTCTGCCAAATTTTGAATACTTCCTACGTTCACTATATCAGTTAACATTAGGGTGACCATAAATAAATGTTTCAGCCTAAACTGGACGTCTTAGCACTGGTAAGTAGGGTGGGGGGGATGGGTCCCCAGTGAAGTCTGAAAACTTATAGTCTTACTCCATGGATATGGGTTAGTAAAATCAAAGCTAAGATTATTTTTATTATTACTTATTACAGCGTACCCCGATTATTGAGGCCAATGATGGGGAGAGGTAGAACAAAGAATTGGAAAACATGAATAATCTAAACTTTTACTTAAATTTCATGTAATTTTCATAATTCATGTTAATCAAACAATTTAATATTATTTTTGCACATTGTCTGTTATTAAAGGTTGCTCTCCGGAATCATTCACAGCTATCTTTTGTTGACCTCTATCTTTGTAGCGGCGATAACGTGATTAAACTCGTATTTCTGCTGCTCCATGTAATGCCTGTTTACTGAAAAAAGTGCACCTGTGTCTGTGAGATCATAGATTCGGAAAATTGGTTTGCACGAATGCTTCAAAACCAATGCGTGACGTCGAAAAACTATTGTGTCAAGTGAAGTCAGCGGGTCAACTTACTCCCCCTGGTACCTTCAAACAGTGTAATTTGTGCATCGCCATATGCTCTGACATTTCCTGCCCTCTCCTTTCACCTCAGGAGCCTCAAGGCCCCATGCTGGTGTGTAGGGTGATGACACTCAACTTATCATCATCGTTCCAAACTCCAAGTTTTGCCACCTAATCCACTTGAGAGAAGAACGTATCCGCATTCTTCCCTGTGGCACCCAATATATATTTGATCGAGGGTACCATTGAATATTACTTTCCCGTAACTGGCCCTTCACCCTGAATGGTATCAACACGGGCTCTAAAACCTTTGTTCTCCTTATGGATCCATAGTTTAGTCCATCACCTATTGGAGCTCCATTTTGTAGCCTGGTAAATTAATGGGGCCTGTCATTCTCGATTTTGCAATAACCTTATTTGTGACTTGATATGGCATTACTTCCCCTGATTTTCAGCGGAGATCCCACTTCTTGACATCGAATGTTAGTCTTCCCTGCCGACAGTGAAGGGGAAATAAGCTGTGAAATAAGTCCAAATGCTCACAAAATGGATCTTCATTCCAACCAACTCATACACAGTGTAGAACACTCATGTGTAATGCAGTGCCTGTAATATCGTTTATGTTGTCACACAGCAATTTCAATCATCCTACCAATCCTGGGAAATCCCGGATCCTTGATCCCGTTGCTACACATAATATGATATGCAGCTACGGATGCATAGGTTTTGAATGTGGCCACGAATAATTGTTTTGCTATATTTTATTTGCAAAATTACGTACAAATAGGCTAGTTTAGGCAAATTCAGATCTCATTCTTCTGTGAAATAGAATCCGTATAAAATAAAAGCAGGAAGTAAAGGTATCAGAATTGAGGGGCTTAATCCTTCACCTCCGAGTTTAATGACCACCAAATGCTGGGAGTAATTTTTGAGGACTACGAGCAGTCGTTAAACCGAGCTTCCACTGTACCTTGACACTGAATTATGAGGGAGTGTTTTTATTTGAGTGGGAATGAGTCTGTTTTACATGTTATGTGGAATCAAAAATTGTCTTGCAATGTGTTTGTTAAGATTTATTCTTTACAAGTTCACTTAATGCACCATGACTGTGACACCGTATCTGCCGGTCTACTACCTTTACCTCCAGAACAAGGGATGCCAACTATACATACATAAAATCACAGGGTTGCCAACTTTACATACATAACATCCTCCCCTTTTTATACATTTTTTTAAAATTGACATCCAGTGGATAAAACATACGTAATGAAAATTTCAGGCTCACACATAATCACTGAGGTATTTGATTCTCCCAATATTTCTCGCTGGTCTATGACCTGAAAGGCTACTTTCGGTATCTTGTGGATTCAGTTCTGCACCTATAACCTGCTCTTGAGATGTAGGAATACCAATTATATGATGACGGTCTTGCCTGTAAAATCTCCCTTGAGTATCTTTTACTGCATAGGACCTAGGGGTGGCACTCCTCCCTGCTACTACTATAGGTCCCCAAACAGAGCCCTGTCGCATCCTTGCTGAGTCTCCAGTTTTTAACTCTGGAAGGGGTCTGCAATGCTTGTCATAGGTTGATTTTTGTTTATCCTACCTTTTCATTAACTTTTCCCCAAGGCCTTGTGGTACTTCTGGAGCCAAAATGTTACTGTGAGCGGGTATTTTGTAGAGGTGTGCGAATAGTATCCGTGAATACTCAAATACCTCGAATTCTAGAAAGTTTCCGATATTCGAGATGTCGAATAATTATGCTAAAGGTACTATCTCGAATACCTCAAATACTTTGAATTTCGCGTCATACACTGTCGCATGCATGTCATTGGTAGTTGACTTGAAAAAATGTAGAGAACTCTAGTCGTTTAGTGCGTGCAGTGCCGTTTTAGGCAAGTTGACGAACTACATCAAATTCATGGATTAGACTGGTGAAAAGAGTCCGACGTGGGAAACCGAAAATGATTGGGTGAAAAAATCCGAAAAACCCCACCAGGAGAACCTCAGTGCCGTGGGATAATAACTATGTAGCACAATTCCCAAAATCCGCTACCCCCTCCATCCATCAGCCCTCGGGCCCCTCCTCCGACGCTTTCCTCCTCTCCGAAATCAAACAAAAGGCCCCAGCTCGGGCAAGGTTCATATTAGGAAGACCATAAATCAAAAGCTTCAAAAGAAAATATCAATTGCCTAAAAGTCATTGTTAGACACCTTTTGGGCTAGTAGACGACTCACCCAGCAGTTGACCCCCAGAAATGGGGAACTTTGAAGCAGGTAGGCAGAAAAAGGTAAGTGGGGGAGAAAGAGTGAAACATGATTCTATTATTCTCCTGTAACTTGATATTTTCTTTTAAAGCTTTTGATTTATGGTCTTCGTAATACGAACCCTGCGTCAGCTCGGGCCTTTTGTTCGATTTCGGAGAGGAGGAAAAAGCGTCGGAGGAGGGGCCGAGGGCTGATGGATGGAGGGGGCAGCAGATTTTGGGGGTTGTGCTACGAAGTTACTATCCCACGGCACCGAGGTTCTCCTGGTGGAGAAAACCGGGGATTTTAGGATTTTTTCATTCAATCATTTTCGGTTCTCCAAGTCGAACTCTTTTCTCCGCTCTAATCCGTGAATTGGATTTAGTTCGTCAACTTGCCTAAAATGGCGCTGCATGCACTAAACGAATAGAGTTCTCTACATTTTTCCGGGTCAACTACCAATGACGTGTGTACGACAGTGTATGACGCAAAATTCAAAGTATTCGAGCTCGTACCTTTAGCATAATTATTCGAGATGCCGAATACTTTCCAGTATTCGAGGTATTCGAGTATTCGCGGATACTATTTGCACATCTCTAGTATAAATGGATATATTTCTGGTGCTTGTCAAGAAATTATTTTAACAATTAATTTTGAGTTATATGTGAGTTGAGTGTTGATGTGACAATTGGTGGGAGAGGAAAAATGAGGCAAGTGATGGGGGACGGGCATTGTTGTGGATGGCGAAGGGGAGTATGGTTGTAAAAGTTGTGGCGTGTGGGTGTGTCTTCTTTGCCGAGAGTTTTGCCGTGCAAGCTTTTAAGTGTTTTAATTTTGTGTCAGAGACGTTTGTGTTTTAAGGTGTGATAATAAAAAACGTTACAGTATATTTGACCAAATTGAATATTTTCAAAAATTACTTGGTAGAACTCTATGTTTAATGTAAAAAAAAATTAGTTCATATATAGTACCCTAAAAGATGTAACTGGCCAACCCAGGTGTTGTCTTTTCCAAAGACATTTTCAGGGTCAAGTTTATTGGCAATTTAACTACATATTTGATGTGAGAAACCATGAAGTCGTTCAAAATGCTCAAGACTTCATTCAATATTTGTTTCAGGAAAGAGACTCTGTTATGCTGGGGGAAATATCTCCACACCACGACTACTACAATGGCAAGTCATCCACTGAAACTCCACCTAGCTATAATCAGCTGAACTACAATGAGAATTTGCAGAGGTGAGTGCTGCTTGCTTTTTATAAATGGCTCCTTTTCCCTTCATGGTGCATCTTCTTTTCAGGTTGTACCGATGATAGTTTTCTTGGTTTTCAAATGTCATCTGCAGCTCTATTCTGTAAATGTGATATGGCCGTCACAAGCGGATTTTGTCAATTTATTGATGGCTATGATGCTGGAGTGATTCTGAAACTCTTTACTGACGTCACTCTGACTGCCGCTTCGCGGCAATGAACTCAAATTTTTCATTATGAATTTACCCTATGATTGATAATTAATAGCACATTATTCATTAATTACGATGGTGGCTATTTTATATTGTCTCTTCGCATAAATAATATGAATTAAAAACAAATAAAATAAATGCGTAAAGTTAAACTTACATCCGCGTACTATTTAAATTGATTCACCTTTATTGCGATTGAAGTTGGTGAGAAGTTAAACCTTGCACTGAGGGTTTGACGATTATCTTATATTTGTGCATCTACTAGAATGTACAAGTCAAATACTCACAACTTGATGTTCATAATAATTTGGAGTAGAACCAATCGTAAAAGTATTGTGCGGTATTGTATGTTGACAGATTTGTTTAATATTTATTTCGTAAGTTCAAGCCTTCGATTCGTTTCTATTAAGGAGAATGGAGGCTCTTTACATAGTTCCAGTACTGATGCATGAGCATCAATGTCGACGGAGGCAACAGATGTACATATACTTCGGCTGCAGATACGCAATATCAACAATCCCTTCGAGATGCGGGAAGAGGATTTCAGAGTTTTGTCCCGCGTATCTCGGGGATTGGCGATGGATATTGTCACTGAGCTCTCACCACGATTAATTCGTAGACGTTCAAGTGGCTTGCCAGGGCATGCTTTAGTACATTTAGGTAAACATTAATCATCCATTCCATCTCTTCCATGCATTATTGCTGCCGTTTCGTAACATGACCAACATGATTCTTTTTTCTGTTGACATTATAGATATACTAAGGCATGTAAACATCTCGTCTTATAGCAGAAACTATTAATAATCAACTCGTATTCGCACTAAAACATTTTCACCAGTATAAATTGCGAATTGTGGCATGTGCTTGCACAATCTGACATTTGCACGACAGCGCATTTAAAATTTTGTACTGAAATGATGAGAACAGCTCAAATGCATGCGAGAATGAATCATATGAGATAATAAAATAACACTTGTTCTTATTCCGCGTAAGAATTTGCTCCAGATTATGAGAAAATTATTGCTAATTATGCAATTACGAGCCTGCTACATGATAACTGTCTTTGATACTCAGCACTTGACAACATATAAAAGAGGTAATATACAATTAATAGCTATAAACTAATTAAGCAACCGTAACTTATCATTAATAGGTACTTTTAAAAGAAAATACTTTACTCAAATTTGAGTAAAGAAGTCTTTTCTCGAAGAAAGATCTGAGGTTTTCCCGGTTTTCCACAAGTCTTTTCTCCTTTGGGAGTGAATCTTCCATGGCATTGTGTATGTTCCTCTATGGTAACTGAAGTTGCAGTTGGCCGCTGAAGTAAGTTTGTGTCGGAGATTCTTATTCATTCCTCGCATCCACACAGCTACCAACATAAGAAACTGAAGTGATCATTTGCAATCCGTCAATCTCACGACACAGGCTTGCAGGATAACATCAGTTTACAATTAACGTATCCACCTCCAACGGCCGTGGCTCATTGTCAGACTGCTACAACGATCCTACTGTCGACTTTTTGGTTTAACCACTGTTCCAGTTTATATTTTATGCGCTTACTCAGATATCAATACACCCATGTCTCGTATAGCGCAAGGGATGCGTTCCTTGGGGTCTTTGCGCTATACGAATTTGCGTTATACGAGAGCGTTTTAACATAGGGAAGATAGGGATGCGTTCCTGGTAGCATAGGGTCTTGGGTATTGAATTTCCTCTAAAACATCTATATTCCCATAAAAAGCCTTAGAAAACATTATTTCTATATATATTTATAGTTTAAAACATCTTTAAAGATAGTATTCACGCATTCAAAGACTTTTATTCAAGTTAAAAAAAAATTCTTACGTGCTTTCGAAATTCCATCCTGTCGTGCGGGTGGGCTAACATCTGCTATCTCAGGGGATCGTAATGCGTTGCCGGCAGTTGATGATTTTTCAAACTAGTCTAAAAACAACTATTGTGTCACCCAGGCCCTTTTGTCGCTCATCGAAATGACAGGAAAATGCTACTTTAAATGCCATTTCATAGCTAGCGGAGTTTATGAATGATAAATAATTTTAATTTGAAGTCCTCCGAGTTATTAGCAGCTACGTGAAACAGTCTTTAAATGCCTTGAAACCTGACCCAGGTTTTCCTTCCCTGAAAATGAATGAACGAGAATGCATTCTTTTCCAAAAGAATATCGTCTCGTCAACACTAGATCTAGTTGAGGGGGAAAGGAGCCACTTTCAATAACAGCTTGGAGTTCATCAGAAAATGTTGTGGTGGCTGCGCTATCAACACTTGCAGATTCACCTGATATCGCCGCACTGAAAATACCTGCTTGCCGTTTAAATTCTGGAACCAACCGGAGCTTTCACTTAATGTCTCGGAGCGATTACCACTCTCGTCTTTTTGTACTGATTCACCATGAACTCTCCGTATGTGTAGACCGCTTGGTTGAAGTTGGTGCGGCTGAGGTCACGGATATTTTAGCTTCGTCTTTATTCAGAATAAGACATCGTGAGTTTAAACTTCCGCGCAATATCGCTTTGACGCTCTCCCTTTTCAAAGCAATTGACCTCTCTCAAGTCCTCTTCTAGGTTATGGTTTTTCTTGATAAATTCTTGATTTTTCTACATGCATTCCTATTTTTTGCCATATTCTCTTGGTTTTTACTCTGTATGGCTCTATCTAAATCACCTTCTTCTGCTGAACTGTATTCCTGAGATGCAGAAGGGCTATGACTGCGGGGAGGGAACGAAGCCATTGTGTTTAAGACTCTATAGCGGTCCCTTTTATGTGTTGATGCTATTCATGCGCAACTCGGTCACCGCTCCATTTCTCCCCCGTGAATACCGATGACCTAGAAGGCTTTAGCGTAGACTCTACCTGGAAGTCAATCGCCCGGTAACCTACGACGGCAAAAATACGTCTCAAACCGTATTGCTGAAAAAAAACTCATTTCCACTAGCCCCACGCTTAATTAACGATCTAAATTATTTATTATCATTCTGTTAAGGAGACGAGATAGATCTTCGGTAGGCCGGCTATCTAGACCCAATGACGAGTAATACTTTTGGCAATTGCGCAGCTATGAATTTCGATTAATATATAAACAAACAAGAAGATTTGAGGCAAGAAATAATATTAATATGCGTAAATTGATAGAAATTACGTGTGTACTTAGCGCAAGTTCACGTTTTATCATGAGAGAGTTTAAGATTTTTGATTAGGCTACACTGCGTTGCAATGTTTCCCCGAGGAACGAATTTGCGCTATATCGAAATTGCGCTAATCGAAATTGCGCTATACGAGACATGGGTGTATTGTAAATAATTAAATTATGAGGGCTTGCGAGCCTCTATCGTCGGATATTTTGCTTTACATTGGAATTAGCCAACACGTATCACAAATGAAGCTCTCACAACTGCTCGCAACTCATAAACAATCGTAACAATACACTTACGTGGTCTGTAGACGACGTCCTGTGTTACCATCTCCAGCATATGGCTCGTTAGTTTAAGAAGGCATTGGTGGAATACATCGCATATATTTATGGTCTACAGGTAACTTCCATCATTTAAGTTACCTGTAGACGAGAAATATCCCAAATGTATACGCCTTGAATTTTTCATTTATAATACTTCGCGTATATTTATAATTAGCTGTTTCAGGCATACCTTTATTGTATCTACTTGACGTGATGAAAATACATGGCATGAGATTTATGTGGAATAACTAATGTTTTCTTTACTTTTCATCACGCGTATATTTATGGTCTACAGCTAACTTTCATCGGTTAAGTTACCTCTAGACTAGAAATATCCCAAATGCATACGTCTACAATTTTTCGTGTGCTCTCAGGGAAGCTTATTATTACCTATCACAAGTCGGGACTACTTTTTGGAAGTACACCGCACGGAGGGATTCCTCGCTGGATATAGTCATAACAATACACTTGTACCTTGAAAACCTATAAACTTATATGTACTGTGAAGAAATGTAAAATGAACCAATTTTAACACTTTCAATGCTGACCATGTAAAACTCAAAATCGACCTCCGGTGCGGCTGTCATTTTTTAATGCAAAACGCATGCATGGGTGCCAAAAGAGCTGGGAAAAATAATGAAAAAATTTTCTTGGCCCTAATTTGTTAGCTATGAATTTTTTTATTTATGACGTGATATCACGTCACTCGCACAGCGGGATAGAAACGTAATGCGGGTTGCATACTGTCGGCTTTTTCCCCGCGCCACCGTTTTCTTTCATTTTTTTTCTGCGCTATGTATCCAAAAAAATACGAGGAAAATGAATTTGGTATGTTCTACTGGTATCGCCATTGGTATTTTGCCACTGCCATAGGGAAATTTTTTGCTTAGATGGATGTAATGCAAGTTATAAGTACAAGGAATCGCCGTGAACAGCTGTATGATTGTGATGGTAATTCTGCGCAAGATATTTCGGCGTATTCCTTGTACTAGTAATCCTAAGTATCGGGGTAGGGTTCGATAATATTGAATAATTTCTACATTTTCTTCTGAAGCCACTATTCTCGTCACAAATTCCTTTACTCGTTTCATGTTTTCAGCTCCAATTCCTTTCTTCCCATACGACCGCCCGTAAGCATCAGATATTTAACAAAAATGGTTTTCACATACCATTATGTATTCCCTTCACTGCAGGAGCTTGAGATGGGTGGCACTCCGCTTTCGAGATTATTTTCCGACGGTGTATTAGTGTGTTTCTTGACGTGCACCACTCCTGCTGGCTGTTCTAAGGTGGAGGGGGTACGGAGATGAAGCGAGGGGTAATAGTAAGATTTAGTCGGTCCACTTGTAAGAACTAGGAATAACTTTTTTGGAAGTGCCATCGGCTTATCAAAAAGATGGGGAAGTTATGAGGAAAGATTTTGCTGATACGTGTCCTTTTTGGTTCATTGGGGTATAGACTCCGTTGCCGAAATAAAAATGGATGTGGAAACAGAAATAATCAACCCATAACTTCCTCATTACTATCTTCTGAACTCAAGCCAATAACATATTTTTGCAATATGATGTTACCGAGTTAAAAATTAATGCATAAAAACTGGAACTAATAGTATTTGCAAGCAAACATCTTACAAGTAATTTAAGTATACCGGGACTAGCCACGCTGATAACTTTTTACGGAGTCACCCACAATGCGCAAATAGTGCGAAAAATCCACAGAGGAAAAATTATTCGCCTTGACCGGGATTCGAACCTGGATCCCTTGATTTTCGGCCGAGTGCTTTAGCCAGTTAGGCTACCGAGGCTGTTACTTACCTGATTACCGAAAGCAACGATGGCGTTTTCTTTCTAATTACACGAGGGAAAGACTAATTCCATCGTGCTTGGAAATCTCTAGTTACTTCTTATTTATGTAAGAGCCCTAGTCTATTGAAAAAAATCACATGACATGAAAAAATATATTATATTTACCCAAAACAAATTCAATACAATCGAAATGATGACCATTTTTAAATTATATATTATATACAATTACGTACAGTCATGAATGTTTTACCAATGTAGGAAATAACTCTCTCACAAATTTTATAACAATATATTTAACCTATAATACTGTTGCAATATATGATACAAAAATATATAATGCTATTTATGCCTTTTTATGAAAGAAAGAAAAAAGCTCGGGACAGAGTAGAGGAGACCTAGCAGCCAATGTAGATATCTGCGGTCTCTTTCCTACGCCCAAGAGTGCTTACACCGCAATAGTGCAATACTTGCACCATCGATTCTTCCTTCTGCCACCTTCCTCTTGGATGAGTTCAGGGAAGTGAGATTGAGATATTGATGTTAAAAGTGGCTTGGGATAAGGCAGCGGTTCCCAAACTTTTTCTTTCTGCGACCCATTTTAGCCCATACGTTTTAGCCGCGACCCCCTAAAAATGGTTGTCTAAGTTTAAGTACATAGTTCACTTTATTATTCGCACATCTCGCGACCCCTTTCCGAACGGCCCGCGACCCCCCTGGGGGTCGCGACCCCCAGTTTGGGAACCGCTGGGATAAGGAATGTAGGATGGAAGAATAATGGATCTAATGACAGAAAGACGGAATTTATAAAGGGAAATCTTTCCAGCGGGTTCATGATAAATGAAAAAGCGTGCATAGCTTTTGGGAAGGAATTATTAGGGAATCAATGGAGGAGTGAAATGAATCTAAAAGGGACGGATTGTTTTAGAGGAAATACTCAGGCTCTGAATCATTTGGGCCGGTGTTCGGTGAAAAATGAAGGGCTTGAAGAATGCTAAAGAATCAATCACGACTCATGTATTTTCGAAAGCAAAGCAGGTCAAACAAGATAGCAATACTCCATTAGTCGGATATATTGGTTATAGGAATACCTACCTTGTGAAATATTAGGCCTATGAAGGTAAAACTCTTCATAGGTCAATTGTTTCCAATTCCTAACCTATTCTTTCGAAGATCATAAGAATGTATGTCTGTATACGAAAGAGGGTGTCTGGGAAAAGAAGACGCAAAAAACACTTGGGTCGTTGGAAGGGGGTGGAGTGGTGAGAACTGGGTTTTCTATGAAAGTGATATATTGAGGGGTCATTGAACTACGGGTCCACCGCGAAGGCCGTTCCGATGGAGAAGGACTGACGGTATTGTTAGAGGGTTCAGGGAAAGAATAGGACAAAGGGGATGGGCCAGTGATTGACATAAAGGGATCTGGCGTAGAAGGAGGCAATGGAGTACCTGACTGTGAGGGTTCAACCTCCTCCCCACCCTCCTCCTCTCTAATTTCTGGCTCGGAGTTTTCAGAGAATGCCTGATCCCGCTCTCTTCCAGGAGCTCCCGCTATTCCTTCTTGGTGTATATTCGTCTAGAGAAGGCAGAGAGCTAAGAAGGAAATGTTTTTGTCCTTGCGGAGGTTTCCTCCCTCGACGTCGATGACTGCAGGTCCTGATGGAAGGTCGAAGATTGCTGATCATCTACAAATACATGAATAGAGAATTTCACCTCATTCAGGTGGCATCGACTACCGGCCAGCATGAAAAATTTTCCGTTTTACTCCTCGCTTCTGTACCATCTGCAATAAATACATTGTATCTTTTTTGTAAAAATTCCGATAAATAACAGGATCAATATAAACACTCCCCAGTGAGAAATGGGTGGTGGAGTCCACGTGGAACCCACGTGGAATCCACGTTGAGTGGTGGATATTTGGTGGTGGTGGATATTGAGTGGTTGGACCCACGTGGAATCCACGTTGATTTCAAGTGGATTTGTGGTGATTAGCATAAAATGGTAAACAGAATTTCTAATTTGTGGAACTTAACTCTCTGGTGTGACATTGCGTCATTTATAATCCTGAAACCACGCTAGTTATGTGAAAATGTATCGCACATTCTATTTTTATATAATTCGTGGAAAGGCAGCCATGAGAGCACATGAAAAATCGTAGACACATATATAGAAGGTTTAGACATAGAGTGGTTGAGGTTTTAATGGTTTTAGGACAGCACCTACTGCTGTTTTAATTTTTCCACCAAATTTCCACGTGGGTTCCACGTTGATTCCACGACCAAAAACACGTGGTATCCACGTTACATTTCCATGTGGGTTCCACGTGGATTCCACCGACCATTTCTCACTGGGTCTTGGTGAAATAGGCCAAAGCTGAAATGCTACAATCAGCTTTACTGATGTAAAACTATGTTTAGGAACTAAATATTCACAATGGCGAGACAAAGAATTGAGAGCACCCATAAGCCATTGATTTCGCAGTTATCGAGAAAATAAAAGCATTTTTTTAAAGCAACTCCTTAGCACTTCTTCGCCAATCCATGGGATTATGTGCAAACAGTTATTTGCAATTATAATCAGAATGTTTATAGGTGCATAGTATATATATATATACACAATGTATTGGAAAATCCGAAATGCACGTGGCACGTAATATAAATAGTTTAAGTTAATGTCGATAAACACAGAGACACAAAAAAGAAACACTCACATTGAATAAATAAACTTGTGAAGCTATCGAAGCACTTCAGGCTTCTTCGTCAGCTGAAGAATGAATGGTGAGGAAAGGAAAGGGTTGGAAAAGGGAAAAGAGGGGAAAGGGGAGAGGTGTACGGGGAGGGGGAGTTAGGAATAGGGGTTAGGATGCAACGTTCAGACCCGGAAAGCTATTGGCTTGAAAGTGCCAAATGCACGCCAATTCGAGGGTGTGGAGGTTGAGGGCGGAGTCGGTGGGAGGGAGGGAGGCAATTATGGATACTTTGTAGCAATGATTGAAAATGGAATCATGTGAAAGACAATGTGTAGGAACTGGTAGAGACGTTTTCCGCAAATAACTTCCTTCACTCTCGTAATATTGCCGCTTGTCGATCCCCTCCCTGCTTAGGAGTTGCACTGACAAACAAAGGGAGGGTGCAAAAGTTAGAGATATGTTACGTTGCATAAAAAAAATGTAATGGCATTTTCAAATTTACATTTAAGTTTAACTAATCACAGTACTTCATGTATCAATTGAATAAAACTAATTAACATCATACAATAAAGGTTCGAAAAATACTAGGCTCGCAAGAAGAAAAAAAGGAAGGATGGAAAAAATTATCTATATTCTCGCTAAACATTATTAAAACAGAAAAAAAAATTAATAAACACACATAATTCAGTTCCAGATAGTAAATACAGTAAATTCCGGTTATTAGGCGCCTCACTTTACCGCGGTTTCGGATATACCGCGGGTCTCACCATGTCCCCCGAGATGATTACATTTACCTTTTTTTTGAGGTAGGTAACTTTGTGGCGAATTTTATCTCGGCGTGACTACCGACGCGTCGCAACTTCAAGGGACTGTATTAACGCGGTTGGCGACGTATTCCATACATTGTTTCGTAGCCATAAAAAAAACTCTGTAATGCCTGATCAGTCATTGTGTCTTGTGAACTCGAGCTGAAAAGTGTGTTGCACGGCTATTATTTTTTTCGAGATTCTGGGAGATTGAGATAATTCTCATTCGTACGTTCACACTGCGGCGCTCAAACCAAGGTAGGTACTCAATGCCCATAGGCTTCAAGCATTTAATAATGAATAGGCTGTTTTACCTTTGTCTTAGGCTTAATATGAATATGAAAATTACTTTTTTATGAAAATTTTCATTGATTTTAGGGTTAAAACGATGTATGCCAAAAGGAAAACTTAATTAAAGAAAAGTTGGGCATAATCGACAAAGTGAAACGCGGTGATTCAAAATCAAGTTTATTCAGGGAGTTTGGTGTTCCTGAAGGAACTATTCGTGGTTGGATGAAAGAAGAAGTGCTTCAAGCACGTTAATATTACAGCACTACCCATAAATTACAAAAACAGTCAGAATGCCTGGATGACTCGAGACATTTTTTTATCTTGGTTCAATGAAGATTTTGTTCCATCGGTTAAGAGCCACTTAAGATCAAAAAAGTTAGAAGAGAAGGCACTACTTCTGTTAGATAGCTGTCCGGCCCATCCGTCTTCTGAGCTCTTGATATCGAGGGATGGCAAAATAGTGGCTTCGTTTTTACCAAAAAATACGACAGCTCTTATTCAGCCCATGGATCAAGGGATAATCAGAGCATTTAAAGCCCATTATCGGTGGGAATTGCTCACTAGTGTCATAAATTCAGAACTGCAGGTACAAGAATATCTGAAAACAGTCACCCTGAAGAATATGGCTTATAATATTGGATTGGCATGGAAGAAAATAACTTCAGCTACAATCCTAAATTGCTGGTCAAAGTGCGAGTATACAGCGGGCGATAGCATGGAAGACGAAGACGAGTTTTTGGGTTTCACGGAAGAGGACGCACGTGAAGCTTCAGATGTTCTTTCTAATAAACTATTTGTGATTGATCTCGAGGCCTGGGTTCGCGATGACGAGGAAATTCCTGTATCTGCTTATAAGAGTGACGAAGAAATTGTGGCTGCAGTCCAGAGCCGCGCAAATATTAGAACTGAACCGAGCTCTTACGGAGGGCCGGAACCCTCGGGGTACGCATGACGTGATATCTCGTCATCAGCACCAGGGGATAGCGCACCATGATGTGATATCACGTCATACCGCACTCAAGGCGTTAAAATTGTGCTAACAAATGCTACGAGAAGCACATTAAAACCGAATGAATAAAAGTAATAGTCTGAGCTTACAATCAAACATTTGATTTCCAGCCCAAGAGATTTCCATCATAAGATCATATACATCCAGATCAAGTTTTCATTAACATTATTTTAAGATATTCCTCACAAATGCTATTCATAAACTTCACCCAAGCAAATGTGTAGCTGACTGACATCTCTAATGGTGAAATGAAAATAACTTGTAGAAACATTATGATAATCAGAACTCTGCTTTTGAACACATCAAATCTACGAAAGAACAAATACGTCGATAAAATGATAATTTGACTTTAATGATTATGTGATGACTGACGACGCGAGTTATTCTCTGAGAGCATTCACACTAACTCTCGTTCTTTTAAAAAATACACGTTCACCACCTGGCAGGGTTAAGCAAATTCCTATTCAAGTTCCAACTTTGTTTCATTTAAACCCACTGAGATACAAGTTGGGTCTGTATTGATCTGCACGCCGCGTAGGCAACTTTCCCCTGGCTCAATTTGTCCCACAGATTAGGGATTAGCCCACGGAATGAGAACACATATCCTGCTTTTACCATCGTGTTGAATCACCATCAACTTACATCTATGCTGCAAATACGATAATCTTTTTTGAATGACTTTGGAAGCCAAAATTTTGGTACGCGAGGATTTTTAATGGCTCATTTAAGTGTTATTTCACTGGGGCGACGGAAAACATAACCTTGGAAAATTTCTTGACAATCTTCCAATAGACATAGATATTCCTTAGTTCATACATCTGGATTAACGATCATCAAATTACGTAATTGTGAAAAGCTTAGTCTGGTCCTGACACACCTGTAAAAGCATAGGGAAGCTTTGTTATTACAAAATTTCATAGTTGCGAATGAGGTCAGACTTGAGTCAGTTTCCTATCCATTGGTAAATGGTGCAAAGAATGGCATCAAATGGAATATACTGATATCTGGCCTAAGTCATGGTACTGTCTGCTCTAGTGATGGGCACTGTGCGAGTGAGTCAGTTCAAAATGTGTTGATGTTGTGAGCGGCGGAAATCGGACTCCATGCGCACACGACTCCTTTCACAAACATTTTCCACGTGTGGCTCATCGTACATTTGGCGGGTCAAAGAGAGCACATGGCACTTTTCGCAGGTAGCCCTTTGCTCACCTTTTCATGAACATTTCGCACCCTGCACAACACTGCGAAATGGTTCATTAATCCTCATTTTGTACACTTTTTTCTGTATGCAGGGCACTCTCGGGGGCCATGGCTTTTTTGGCACCGATTGCAGTTGAATATTTTACTGCCTTCACTCACTCTTTCATTAGCTCACATTACCCCGGATTTGGCAGTGGTTGACCTTGTTCTTTTGTATGGAATTTTGAATGGAATGTGGAGGTCTCTTCTTTCAAGCTCGACTGTTGTTTCTCTCATCTGCTTCGCTTGTCTCCGGCTCTGTTCCACCGATCTGCAGTGGGCTGCCGCTTTTTCCAAAGTCAGGTCCTCCAGCGTGAGCAGGGCCTCCTGTACATACTTATCTCGTATTCCATGGACGATGTTGTGCAGTACAGGGTCCTCTTGTGGCTCCGATCTTGAAAATCCGCAATTTTTTATGAGGCACCGACAATCAGCAAAGAAATGCTTGAAACTTTCGCCTTCTTCCTGCACCCTCTGGTTTAATACAAAATGCTCAAATTTTTCGTTGATTTTGGGCGCATAAGACTCAAAGGCTTTGAGCACACTTGAATATTTGCCTTTTTCCATCTCTGACAGTGGAAAAGTCGCGAAGAGTGCTATGCCACTACCACCCAACATGTTGAGGAAGAGGACAATTTTCACTTTAACAGTCTCTCCGTCCTGCTGGGTGGCTGCTAGAAACTTATCAAATTCACGAACAAAATTGGCCCAGTCTGCGTGGGCATGAACACTTTCAAAGTCCACACTTGAAGGTAATTTCACGTATTCAGCCATTTCACAAAGAAGCTCGCATCCATTTCTTAAATTATTTCTATGCAAATTCTTGCGCGATCTCTGACGGTATCTTATAGTCCACAGGACTGTGCCATGTTTAATGTTGACACTCACTGCAAACAGGTAGTGGTTATAATTTTTGAAAAAACACAAAATTAGCAGATACTTATAAGATTTTATTTCTAACAGACTCTATTACAATATGAGCACTTTACCAACAACATTTACGGGGCCAACCGGAAATAAGAATCATTCAGTGGTACCAACTCACTGACTGTGAAAGGGGCACCACCCTAAGAGTACACTACAACAACCATTAGATAAGTTTCTTTCACAGATATAACATTTTTTCACATTTTTATTGATAAAGACATAATAAACCTCTATGAGCTTAGTAAGAATCTATTCATTAATTATAGCTGATATCTTTCCAAATTTGAATCATTTTTTACAACTCTCAGAGGAGGAGGCTTTCAATTTTAAATAATCATGTCGGATTCATTGAAGCTTAAATTATATAGATCATGGAAAATTGTGAGAAAAAAAATTAAGTTGTACTTAAACCAAATCACTACTTTATAGGTCCCTTGATTTTATTAAACCTAGATTCTGCTGTAATACTCTGCTGAGAAATGGCTTTTATCTTACAGATTTTTTGAGAGCAAGCCCAAGACAACTATTTCTGATGGATCTGCTGATATGAAAATGGAAGGCAGTGTGGGCAACAATCAGTCTCCAGTGAGCACAGATGAGGAGGGCAAGAGCTTCTTCCCCAATGCCATTGATTCCAGCTCTGCTTCTGGTGGGGAGAGGTGAGTTTCCTTCATTTGAGCAATCTTTGGTTGTGCACAGATCTCCTTGAAGAGGAGATAAGTGCATTGTGTGTTGCATATTAGCAGGGACTTCTTGTGTTGCTCATAGACAACAGGACCTCCTTCATTGTGCAATTTGGTGATTTACTGAAGACCTTAGGTAGTCCTATTATTTCAGTCTCTCTTATTCATCATTTTTTTTTATTTTGAATATCTTTTACAATCAAGTCAAAGCCATTACTCATTGAAAAAGGTCCTCTTACCATGTAATAAATTCACCCTCTGCATTTACTGATTTCAAGAGATCACATTTTTATCATAATAATTATACAATAATAATAATTTATTTGTCCAAAGATCTACAAAAGAGAAATAAAACACGTAAAAAAAGGGGAGGAGATTCAAAAATATCAGTAGTTCACAAGCATTAAGATGAAATGTTACGTGCAAAGTATGTATTAAAGTCACGTATGATATATTTTCAAAAATAAAAAAGAAGCACTAGGTTGTAGAGTCAGTCAGATATTCAGATACAGAATAGTAATTCTTTGCGAGCAGGAATACTTTCAAATTCTTTTTAAAAGACACCAATGACTCACATGGATTTTTCAAATGGAGCGGAAGTTTTTTTAGGTTTGTAGTCCCCTTTCTCTTGGACCTAACTTAGTCGTATTTGTCCTCACTGTATTATAGTGAAGGCTTTGCCTATTTCTATTTTCATATTGCTGCAAGAGGCCTTTCATCTATATTCTTTTCCTCATGGGTTTAAAAACTTTATGTGGGTGCCAGAGCAGATCATGTCAGTCACGGCATCCGTCTACCACGAGCGCCCGAGCAAAAGAGGGCTTGGGTACTCCACGACGAGACAGGGTGGAGGGGAGGGATTTTTCCAAGGAGTGGAGGGGTAGAAAGGGCGGTGTTCAATCAGCTGCGAATCTGCCCCAAAAATCGCCCCTGTTGACTCTCAGCTCCGCCAAGCATCATCCCGGCCGGGGTAGGAGGGGGGAACAGCGTGCAGGCCGGAAATTTCCCCTCAATCTTCTGGGTTGGAGACATCACTTGGAGATTCATTGGAATTCATGGAGGGGAGAGACATAGTGGGGTGAGGTGTTGGAGGGAGAGAGAGTTGTGATAGGACTATGGTAATACTTCTCACTCCAAACTGCATACTTGTGCCTCAGCACCCATTTCCCCTTGATTGCCAAGGAGTAGGTATTCCTCCGCAGTAGTCCTATATAAGTCTTGCTCTCTAGGTATGGCTGGGTTTGGGGCTGAGTTCCGGGTGCTGGGTTTCCGGATGCAGGGTTTCCGGAGGCAGGATTTTCCGGAGACAGGATTTTCCGGAGACAAGAGTTTCCGAGACTTTGAGTCGAAGGGCCTTTGAGCAAAAATCCCTTGCGTGAAAAATGTTAGCGGGAGAAGTTCTGCGGATAAGTTCGGAGGAAGTTCGTAGGAATTCGGAGGAATTTCTGGGGGGGGGACACTAAAAAATGCCACAATCCGAAATTTTAAATTAATGCTACAGTAAATGCAGTGTTCCATAAGAGGGGCTAGAGTGAGCTTTGATCCTCTCCTCACATATGTTGATACACTGTTATGCTTTCTTCTAATGAACCATTTGATTTATAAGTTACTTTTTAGCAGGTTTATGCGACAGAATTTCATTTGTGGAAAATTTTTATGCAAAATACGACGGGTGCAGGACAGTATGAATCTTCCTAAGAGATTGAACGACAGGATAATAACGATGCCAAAAGTAACTATGCCGCAGATTTCACAAAACCACAAACCCACTCCGTGGCCCTCAGCCCATGTCTCTGACATTTTTTGAAGTGGCCATGTTATCAGGAATCAAGTGTTTACTCTTACGTTGCGTAATTACATGTGCATAAAGTATTTCCCTTCAACTGGTGAAAATGAACCAGCTCTTAGATGAGAAATGCTGTTGGACACCAGAGGTTGTTTAATGTTATTATGAAGCCATCAGATAAGTTCACTAGTTTCCTTTTGATATTAATCTGTCATCTATTTTGTTTTTTTTTTGTACAAATGAATTAGATCTGTGTAAAAAATGCATGCCATCTTTATACACTCCAACCCATTCACAATACTTTCCAATATTTATTCCAATTATTTCATGCAAGCAAAGACGTTGACTTCTATGAGTGAAAATATTTCCATTATCAGGTATATTCATTCCATGAAGATAATTCTCCTGTTGTTGCCAGAAAATCAACACAAGCTTTACCTGGTTTGACATTTCATAATACAAGAAGTATTGGTGTTAAATTGTTACCCCGTAAACATTTAATGTCATAAAAATATGTTGCAATGGTCAATGAAAAACGTGTGTGTGAATACCAAAGCCTATTAACTGCTGTAAGTGCTGTAGAGTTGGACCATATGATTGTTCCCTGTGCGCTGAGAGAGTTGTTTTTGATTCGTGGCATTGTTGCCTCCAAACAGGAAGTACTCATCTCAAGCGAACGAGAGTGAGAGTGGAGGTAGTGGGGAGGCAAGAGAGGGGGCAGTTGACGACCCTGGGGGACCTAAGGCACGGGCGACAGCTGCCAACAGCAAGGGGCCTCCTCCTCCCCAGCAGGCAGGGACAACAGTAGGAGCGCCAACGGCAGCAGGGCAGCAGGAGGCCAAAGGCGAGGAGAGGGTACGAAAGGATAAGGGAGGGGGAGTGTACAAGGGGCCACACCTCACGGAGGCACTTCTCAGCAGGTCAGTTCCTCCCAAAATGCATGTCATCATGACCTTTTTTCTTCATTTTCCCCCTGCATTTGTGTTTAAATAACTGTAGAAGATGCACCATCAGAGTCAAAAGTATTGTAACCAATAGATCGGCACCACTTCTGCTGCAGCCCAAAATGACCTGTCTCAAAATGCCATCGCGATCTTTTAGCGATAGCTTTAGCTTCATCGCGATTATTTTTATTCATCTTTGGACCATGGCCCTTCCAAAGAAACAAGTGAGAACTTTAAAAGAAGGACTGAAAATAATTGAAGATGAAGAAAATCCAGGCTAGAAGTGCGTGAATATTGCAGAATGCCTTGGGTTGTCCTCTAGCCCATGAGGGCAAGGGTAGGGGTAGAGTGAGCTACCTGGTGAAAACAAGAAGTGGGATGAAGCCGAGGATAAGTTGGACGTGCCGCTGACAATTAATGCAAAATTGTTCACACTTTACACAATGCCTCAATTATATCAAAAATATATTTATTAGAAAGGAACATTTTAAATAATAGACTACATATTTTTGGCCTTTATGATCCATCTCACAACCAATCACTGCGCCAGCGAAAGCGGTTGTTTTAGGCATAATATGCACATTGCTCTTGTTAATACGTGTCCTTGAAATGGCATTTGATGGATAAGAATTTTTACATCAGATAGAAATCCATAATGGCAGTGCAAATGTCGAGTGGAGTGCAAACATTTTTTACCGAGGTGGCGTGTTTCTTTTGGATGTTTGAAGGAGATACAGTAAATTCCGGTTATTACGCGCCTCACTTTACCGTGGTTTCGGATATACCGCGGGTCTCACCATGTCCCTCGAGATGATTACATTGACCTTTTTTTTGAGGTAGGTAACTTTGTGGCGAATGAGGAACTTGCATGGGTCGTAGATTGCTCTAAAAACTATTTTGAATAAGTCAAATGGATACATTAGCTCGCAAAAATACCTTCAGTTTCTCCATTCAACATCAAAAGAAATTTAAAAAATGCATTTAAAATCGAGAAAAATTTCTCTGAGCCGACCACTGCGCGAAGACACCCGAACGTTGCCGAGGCCAGGCGTGACGTCATAGGTGCCTAAACAACCGTAGGGAGTAGGGAAATACGCTGAGCGCATGGTGTAAAATTTGCTTTGAGGGAGTATTTAGCCGCTCATCGTCACTTTATTTTGTTCTGTTTTTTTTTGGGCAAGTTTTCCTATTGCTATTGTGCCTAGATTATTACTTGGGATATTAATAATGCGGCATCGGGATGATGAAGTACAAGCGTTTCACTTCGTATGTTTTAGTGATCAGAAAAATGGATGATAACGTTGCCACTCGTTCGAAGAGTACACCTGAAATTCATCTACATCTACATAATACCCCGCAAGCCGCCTAAAAGGCGTGTGGCATGGGGTGTTAGGACACCAAAAATTGATGCCACGACCCTCATGGAATTTGTTAAGACAAATTATTGCTATACGTCGGCGGCAAATCGAGTTGTAAAAGAAACTTTTAATACTGGAGGATAACGATCGTAAGCTGTGCTGTTGAATTTGGCAACACCGAATTAACGGAGAAGGTAGTCCTATCCGTCCTACGGTACGAATTCACAGCAAAACAGTCTGCACACAATTCACATGTGAGATCGCGATTCGGTTCCGCTGCCAACACACACACAAGCTATAACCTATTTCAATAATATAGGTAAATCCATAAACAATATACTAGCATATACCATAAAAATATAGTGGGAAATAGGCAAATACTCTTATCAAAAACTGGATCTCACTATCACATTCTTATATTCGTCACGTACAACTTACAATAACAGAACTCGTTATGATGAATACAGCTATTTATTCACTGATTTAAACCCTTAAATTAGCCCACACAAGTGACATTTCTCACTACTATTCGTTGAAATAATGGAATAACAAACTTAACACACAGTTTTTATTTCAATAGCGTGATCGTGAAATGTCATATCTACGGTGAACAACGGAGATTAGCACGCCACTGACAATTTTTACACTACTGTTAGACATTTATCGATAGCGTAATAGCACTTTTTACAATTCAATCACGATGGAACACTGATAACTCTTGGCCGATATTTTTCAACCTTGTCAAACTTTGTGCATTACAACCACTGGCACTGATTATTAGTAGTAGCTTAACGGGAGATGTCACGTTGAAAATAACACTATTTTGTCACAAAAAAGTTCCTAGATGTCTCCAATCAGCGAGCAAAAGTTGCATTGATTGGAATTCACCCCATAATACAAGCACAGACAGTCCTAAACGACGAATTCTCCGGTTCCTACGAATAAACGGATGAAGTTATGGTATATAAAAGCTAAGCGGACATTAGTAAACATCAAAATCGTTCTAATTACATACTTAAATGAATGATATGCCGTCGATAACATCAACTTACAATTAACGTATCCCCCTTCCAATGGCCGTGGCTCAGACTCCTACAACGATGTTATTTAGGTATTATAAAATTTTTGGTTTAACTGCTCCAGTTTTATATTTTATGCCCTTACTCAGACATTAATATTATAAATAATGCAAAATATGAGGGCTTCCAAGGCTCTATCGTCGGATATTTATCTTTAAATATAAAATAATCAACACGTCTAACAAACGAAGCTCTCACAACTGCTGGCAACTATTACAAACAATCACAACAATAGCTTCGCGTGATGTTTAGGCACCTTTGACGTCATCGAGGCTTCGTCGGCAGTGGCTTGGGGGGTGAGGGAGTTTTTCCCGCGCTTTAAAATTCGTTATATTTATCATTAAATATCTCGCGAAGGAAAACTCAGATTTACATGCGGTTTTCTTTGTTGTATTCAGAAAATAATTTTCTGTCCGCCTGTGAAATAAAAAAAAATCATGCAAGTTCCCCATTTTATCTCGGCGTGACTACCGACGCGTCGCAACTTCAAGCGACTGTATTAACGCGGTTGGCGACGTATTCCATACATTGTTTCATAGCCATAACAAACACTCGGTAATGCCTGATCGGTCATTGTGTCTTGCGAACTCGAGCTGAAAAGTGTGTTGCACGGCTATAATAATTTTCGAGATTCTTGGAGATTGAGATAATTCTCATTCGTACGTTCGCACCGCGGTGCTCAAACCAAGGTAGGTACTCAATGCTCACAGGCTTCGAGCATTTAATAATGAATGGGCTGTTTTACCTTTGTCTTAATATGAATATGAAAATTACTTTTTTACGAAAATTTTCATTGATTTTAGGGTTAAAACGATGTCTGCCAAAAGGAAAACTTACACAATAAAAGAAAAGTTGGGCATAATCGACAGAGTGAAACGCGGTGATTCAAAATCAAGTTTATTCAGGGAGTTTGGTGTTCCTGAAGGAACTATTCGTGGTTGGATGAAAGAAGAAGTTAAATTACGATCATTCGTTGATCAAGTGGATGACGAAATAGGACTTGATAGAAAAAAGGCCAGATTGAGTGCTGCTGGTGATGTGGATGAATGTTTGTTCACGTGGTTTGTTCAGAAGCGCAGTGAAGGTGTTCCATTATCCGGTCCACTTTTACAAGCACAGGCAATTAAATTAAATAAACAAATAGGTGGTGCTCATGATTTTGTTGCTTCTGCTGGCTGGCTATCAAGGTGGAAAATTCGCCACGGGGTAGCGCAAGTTAACATGCAAGGAGAATCTCGTTCCAGTGACAGTGAAGCAGCTAGAGAATTCTGTGGGACTTAACGCAAGATGATTGATGAGGGTGAGTACACTGAAGAGCAATTGTATAACTGCGATGAAACCGCTCTCTACTACAGATTGCTTCCAACAAAATCATTTGATATTAAGAAGTCGGCAAATTAATCCGGAATAAAAATGAGCAAAGAAAGAGTGACTTTATTACTGTGCCCGAACAAATCAGGAAGTCACAAGTTAAAACCTCTGTGTATTGGTAAAAATCGAAGTCCTCGGTGCTTCAAGCACGTTAATATGACAGCACTACCCATAAATTACAAAAACAGTCAGAATGCCTGGATGACTCGAGACATTTTTTTATCTTGGTTCAATGAAGATTTTGTTTCATCGGTTAAGAGCCGCTTAAGATCAAAAAAGTTAGAAGAGAAGGCTCTACTTCTGTTAGATAACTGTCCGGCCCATCCGTCTTCTGAGCTCTTGATATCGAGGGATGGCAAAATAGTGGCTTCGTTTTTACCAAAAAATACGACAGCTCTTATTCAGCCCATGGATCAAGGGATAATTAGAGCATTTAAAGCCCATTATCGGCGGGAATTGCTCACTAGTGTCATAAATTCAGAAGTGCAGGTACAAGAATATCTGAAAACAGTCACCCTGAAGAATATGGCTTATAATATTGGATTGGCATGGAAGAAAATAACTTCAGCTACAATCCTAAATTGCTGGTCAAAGTGCGAGTATACAGCGGGCGATAGCATGGAAGACGAAGACGAGTTTTTGGGTTTCACGGAAGAGGACGCACGTGAAGCTTCAGATGTTCTTTCTAATAAACTATTTGTGAGTGATCTCGAGGCCTGGGTTCGCGAAGACGAGGAAACTCCTGTATCTGCTTATAAGAGTGACGAAGAAATTGTGGCTGCAGTCCAGAGCCGCGCAAAAACAGCTGCATCATCGGAAGATGAGAGCGAGAATGAAGAAGACGAATGTGAGGTCGAGATGCCAAAAATTGGCCATTTATTACATAATATTAATGAATTGATGAATTGGTTGGAGGGACAAAGTGATAGCGATAGTATTCATCTGTTGCACTTGCAAAGCATAAAAAATTACGTGACAAAGAAAAGCCATCAACTATCGCGGCAAAAGAAAATATCCGAGTATTTTAGTAACTCCCGTTAAAGTAGAGCGTCTAAATCATAAAATAAATATTTTAATAATGTATTACGCAAATAAATTGGCTATAAAAATTACCTTTAAGGGTTTTTTTATTGCTTCCCACGTATTTCCCGTTATAACGCGGTTGTCCGATAACGCGGGTGTAAACTATGTCCCCCTAGACCCGCGTTATAACTGAATTTTACTGATGCACTGAATAGTAGAGGCCTTCACGTTGTAGAAATCCATCTTACTGATTTGTGAATGAAAAACTTTGCTGTTTCTACAATTTGGAACTTTATTTTCCTGACTAGTTTCGATACACTGTATCATATTCATAGGACTAGCAGTACAAGTAGCGTTGCTGTGGGTTATATACCAAAAAGGGGGGGCAAAGAGTGGAAGGGGTGGGGAGGAGAAAGGGGTGGAGAGGAGATGTCTGTAGAGCACTACAATGTTGCCTCCTACGCGAAGTGCAACAATGTAGCGCTCTACAGACATCTCCTCTCCACCCCTTTCCCCTCCCCACCCCTTCCACTCTTTGGCCCCCCTTTTTGGTATATAACCCACAGCAACGCTACTTGTACTGCTAGTCCTATGAATATGATACAGTGTATCGAAACTAGTCAGGAAAATAAAGTTCCAAATTGTAGAAACAGCAAAGTTTTTCATTCACAAATCAGTGAATTTTACTGTATTAGTCAAATCAAAAATATAACTTAAGTGTTTCGATAAATTACTAATATTCCTGTAATCAGCTAAAATCTGGTTTGACTCCTTTAATGATAATCATAATTACTCTTAAAAATCCTGCGTTTCATGGGACATAGCCAACCCAGCCAAACATTCACACATTGATTGTATTCCCGTATTCATTGTTTTTTTCATCCATCCCCCTGAAAAACGATAGATTGAGGTTCCACTCTATCTGGTAAAAAGTAGTCAATAGAACACAAAAGGACTTCTTTCTTCCCCCTTGGAAACAGGTGGTGACAGCGTAGTCACTTAACCATATCAGACATATTTACCCTACATTTTTAAAAACTTTCACTCTCCATTTTCATAAAAGGTTCCTTTAGTGTGGCCTGGAATGCCAAATAGAATTATGGCACTAAGCCATCAAAACCGAGTGCTTTGTTTTTTTTTTAGCCTCGTAAGGGTGGCAAGTACTGTGGCGGAAAAAAATACACTCATAGTTCATAGGCATCTGAAAGCAGCCAGTTCAGGAGCTACTTGTCTTTCTCATTTCACCCTTGTAATGCTCTCATACAACTGGGAATTTCAAAAGCTATTTGTCCCTTCTACCGCAGAAATAATCATATACATCACATTATGACAACATACAAAAGATCCATCTTCAGATTCTTCTCCATATTCTCCGAAGTATGCTTTGCCCACGTCTTACCTAGAATGGAATTTACTTTCGTTGGGACATCTGTGAACACAAGCTTACATATTGAGCATTGAAACTGCATACATATAACAGAAGAAGGGAAAATAGAAATGGTGAAGTTGATTGATTATGTAGAGGATAACAGACAAGTTTCTCACTAATGATTTGAAGTGAGATGGTGCTTTTTAAGTCCTACTCGTTATCCGGAAGAAAATTTGGCATATTAGCCAGGTCAATTATCTCATTTTCTGGAGAATTATAAAGCAAATTTTCTTTTGCTTTTCCTCTCTTGGACATCTACAATCTCTTGTCTTGTTTGTAAAACTAAAGCTAAATAACCCGAGAAATGGCCGATTTTAGAGAAACAATGCTCAATTGTTGATTTTAATTGAAGACCAATTCAGTAGACTCCCGATTATCCGGCTGCGGTTTAACTGTGTTGCAGCTTTTCCGTGCATGGGTTTTACAGTTTTTCGATGCTATCCTTGATCTTCATAAAAACAATAAAAATGATGCAAAAGCAATAGGTTATATGCATTTTAATGCAAGGCTACTCCAGACTTATTTCTATTAGAATTCCCTTCTTAAAATGGAATTATTTTATGTTCTTGCTGATGAGGATTTCAAGTCTACTTGGACATATGCCCTAGCAGTGCTGACAACGATCAGCCACGGGAAAAATCCTGATTTCTTTTCAAGATTCTTCATTGTTTAATCAATCTTAATTTAAGAAAATGTTATTTATGATCTTTAATTGCATATTTCATTTTGCGAACTCGCATTTATTGCCATGGCCTCGCATGCGGTTGAATATGGCCCAAGGGAACTGGAGATTTTGTCGTACTTGGGAACGCTTACACCGTGATGAGTCAAGGTCGAACTGGAGAGAAAGGGAATTGTAGAGTCAGCAAGGGAAGTTAAAGTAGAGATTTCATATTTCATATTTTATTAGGTAATTAACGGGCCAAGGCCCAATTACAAAGCAAAAAATTCTTTATAAAAATGCCATAAAATATCATAACTGAGATAATAATATACATATTGTAATAGTTAATTAAGTGAAGAAAGATTTCGTGCTTTCCTAGCGAATGGACTTAGTGAAGAGTTCTCGAGATTGCCACCAGGTCAGGAACTCCATAGCTGCTGACGTTTCGATGTCCGACTTGGTCATCGTCCTCAGGGCTGTGAGTTGCTTTTGAGAGGCTGAAAGCTTTTCATCACTCACAGCCCTGAGGACGATGACCGAGTCGGACATCGAAACATCGACAGCTATGGAGTTCCTGACCCAGTGGCGATCCTGAGAACTCTTCACAAGTTAATTAAGTATTAGTTAACATCTTATCTGGTATTCCTTTCAGGTACATCATTTTAGAAGGTAAAGAATCAAAAAATAGGTCCTTTTTGAGACATAAATTGCTGTCACGCATTATTTGCTGTAACAGGGAAAAGTAGGTGTAGTTGCGTGAGTGATGGCTATTGTCAAAAAGAGTGTCACATCTAGTGGAGTAAGAAGGAACTTTCACGAATATTTCTCTTAGTAGGACAGGGGAATCAACTAGGTTATTTAACAGCTTATATAGGAAGATATCATTAGAGCACTGTCTCCGCTTAAACATGGATGAAGATTACACAAAGGCAAGATAGCAGAATAGCTGTAGTCCTTATCGAATAAACGAAACTTTATGGAAACCATTCGAACAAACTTCCTTTGTATGGACTCTAAGATATTAATGTGAGAGACATAGTAAGAGACCATACTGCAGAGCAGTACTCACAGTTTGATCTGACTAAAGCTGTGTACAGCACTTTGTAAATTTCAATACTATTAAAGTTTTTACCAAATCTTGGATAGCATGAGTCATAGCCGGGCACTCGCCTGTGTAGACAATTTTCCATAAGTTCTGGTTTCCTATAACTGCTGCTGCACGATGGTGTGATTGCACGCCCATTACCTTCATGGGAGTTTCGTGTTTCTGTTTTCCAAGCATTGTGGTGTGCAATCATGGATCCGCATCCCACAGCAGTTGCACCCTGGACAACTTGTGCGAGATATGACTATGTGGCATGGTGCCTCACAATGTAGTTTCCGATGTCACACAGGCATTTTCGTAAACCAGGTATGACAGACGAATATAGGAATTAGGAATGAGAGTACAATCACATTTTTGCAAATAAAAAGATCGCGGTTGGGAAAGGAAAGCTCTTAATTATTCCAGAAAGCAATCTAAAATAATAGACGATGTGCATAAATGATATTTGATCGTTTGGCTCATATGAATAATGAAAATTAAATTATATTCAAGTGAAAGCTTAGATTATTCATATTTTCTGATTATTCGTGCCGCCTCTCCCCATCATTAGCCCGGTTAAAGGGAGTATGCTCTATTTTATCAGTTGTTTTATTGAATATTATTCCCATAGTGATGCACGTTCAAGCCCATTCAAGCTCTCACTGAAGCAAGATTGAGATTAAAATATTATTGAAAGCAAGGAGAAGGTTTATTTCTTATGCAAATGCAGCAATTAGTGATGAGGATTTGTTAAAAAAAACTGTGGCACATTAAAGTCAGTTGAAGTGCTAGAAAAGGCAACATACAAAGCCAAAACGTTTTGAGCATGTCATGTATTTCCTTTGAAATGCTCCTTTGAAATCCAATGGCACAATTGGTTCATTCCTGGGGCCTTTTCTTTCTGTAATACTGAACAATAGACCATTTCAAGGAACAAGTATAATATAACATCATTGAATCCCAGCAGAAAATGGAAAAAATATTGAGACAAAAAAAAATCGTCCTCTGATAAAATACCACCATGTATCATTTCATATAAAATCTCAAGCTTGATAAAATATTGTGATGAATCATATGAAAAAAAATACTTCAGATAAAATATTACGATATACAATAAATAAAAAGGTGAGCTCTACGGCCTCAAGGTCAACTTGGATGAGGATATACAATTCAATGAAAAAATACCTCCTATTGAATATAACGATGTATCATCCAATATAAAAATCACCTCCTTTCTTATTCTTCCCAAAACTTCCATCATTTGTTACTTAATATCTTAGTGGTAAATGATTATAGTAAATGTAATATTAGTAAGTTTTTAAATGCACTTATCTATGGTCTACCTCAAACAAAGGGCAACTCTGTAGCTGCCTTTTACAAACATAATTTTCCGACGACAAAACATTATAATTTATCGGGCATGATGATGTGATTTTTTTATTGAGTGATAAATCACAATGTTTATCGGGGCAGCAATTTTTATAGGACAATGAATCATGATATTTTGTCTGAGCAGCAATATTTATTGGATGATATAGTGTGATATTTTAGCAGTGGCTATTTTTTATTCGATGATGTAGCGTAGTATTTTATTAGAAGGCGATTTTTATCAGGACCGATATTTTTTATCAGATAATATATTGTTATATTTTATCGAAAGGCTATTTTCTACCTTATGATATGTTGCAATATTCCATAGGTAGGCTATTTTTAACGTTCCCAATATTATTATTGGATGATATATCGTGATATTGTTTCAGTTGCAATATTTTATCGGTCCCGATACCAGCCATTTATCAATAATGTTCAAAACTCAAGTTCATATTCCTGATATAATTAAATATCATGATATTTCACAATATATTGCTCAAGACTAGTGGCGCAGTGACGTCTTGGGATGTCAGTGGGGGTGGGGGCAAGAGGGGGAATTTGAAGGAGCGCTGCCTAAATTTATACCTAAAATCTGGCTATGCCACTGAGTGGCCCAATGGATGTAGCCACTGCCTACTGGCCGAAGGGTCCCAGATTCAAATCTGGGGTGAAGCTTTCGACTCCCCGAAATTAATGATCATCTGTAGAGCTAGCCCAGGGTAAGGAACTAGCCCCCTTCCCTTAGTGTCTGATATTCGCGAGCCTGGTTGTGTGAGGTGTCTGGGGTGAGCTATACCCTCACCTTACCAACCTTCAGGTTGAAGCGCTGTGGGAGTGTGCAGTGTTGACAATATTTGAACCGATTAAATTTTTCGTAGGTTCTCACTTTCGGTGAAAACTTGTATAAATGAATTTTAAATTAAAATGACATCACTTTGACGTAAGAATGATCCACAAAAAGTCACCTTCAGGGTCATGATTTTTTGTGGGTCCTTCTGAGGTCAGAGTGATGTCATTTTGACTTTCCTTCCACTTTGCGTAATGACCCTGAGTTCCATAATCACCCAAGGCGGTGTTTTCCACATGGGCTAAAAACTAGGTTCTGTGTGTAATGCCCTGAGTTCCGTAATAGGCCCCCAGATTAGGAGAGTTGATGTCAGAGAGTGTAAGTACAAATAGTAGGTTCTGCAATGCACAATCAGGACTAAGGAAGGATTGTTGGTCCACCCTTGGAACAGGGAATCCAGGCACAGAAAGTTACTCTATGTATACTTTTGAAATTCTTCTTTATTCTAATATCTCCTGTATGACACTCAATATTTTGTTGACAAACAGGATGGGTTTGGGGGTGGCTTCATCATGTAGGTATTCTTTAAGTTGGAGTATCAAATGCTATCATCTGAAGGGAAGGGAAAAACAGGTTGGTTAATCTGTCTAAAAACTATATTGTTGTTCTTTTGATTTCAGGCACAATGAAGATATGGAGAAGATGATGGTCCAGAAACACCGTGAACAGAGGTCATTAGATCGTGAGGGGAAGCTGAAAGATGTAAGCCGTAAGGGCACTCATGAGAAAACTCAGGTAAAATTTAGAAGTATCATGTTTGCTTCAGCCTGAATCATACGATCATTTTTTCCATCCCTTTTGAGGAGCAGCTCCAGCAATCGCTCCAATGATGGTGGAAAAAAATGGCCATTTCAAACAATCATTTCCTATGATGGCTCAAAGGATGGAAATCCCGCCCATTTTTCCATTCTGTTGCAGAAACCATCCAACGATTTGGACTTTGGATTTTTCTTATTTACAGAAAAATCTTCCAAAATCGTTGGTACATTAAATTATGGTTTCGCTAGTAGTGGGCCCTGGCCACTTCCATCGCGGCGAGGTTTACCCTTTCCCTCCTTTCCATCGCTATCCCTATCCTGGAGGCATCGTTGGGCTCCTATCGTGGCGGCACCTTCATCCTTTTTCCCTCCTATTCCACTCCCTTCCCCAGATGTGCGGGCGTATCAGTTGAATTACTGGGTCCCGGCCCCAGTGCATTGTAACCCTCAGATGACTCACCTTGGGTCCTGATTCTCTGCTGAAACCATCGCTGGCACCGTCCTTCAGCCAATTACAATGTATGGCAGCAAACAGCAATAGGGTGGTTTCCTATTATTTTTTTATTGCCTAAATCAAAAGATTATTACACCTAGAGTACGTATTTCACGCATTTAGATATTTAAATGACGATATCTATTTTTTGCGATTAAATGAAAAGTGAAAATTTTCAAGTGCGCGAAAACGCGACGCGTAAGTATGAATGCCGGGAAATCTCTCCGTGAGACTTATTTCTGGTTCCCGCTGCCCCCCTGTGAGGTGACCATGAGGCGAGGCTTAGCGCTGATACGACACAGGTTGCTAGCGGTTAGCTGAGTACCCTGCTGGCTGGTAGCGCTTGTCTTCAATAAGGATTATTAATACCTTATCAAATGAAGAAAACTTTCCGACCTTAGCCAGTTTTAATAAGTGATTATTAAGACATGTTTCCCTGAGCTCTGTGCCTCATGCATGCATTGGTAACCTCAGACGATGTATAACTCCTATCTTCTCGTATAGAAACTAGGTCCCTGTGACGTCACGTGGAGTGGCATCGCATGGGCACCAATCTGGCCCTTTTCAAATGAGGATAAAAATGGACCATTGCCATTCGTCTAAACCGCTATTTCTAAACAAATTAATTTGTATATTTTGAATACACTAATGGTGGGTAACGAATCGCAATCAATGCTTTTCGTTTTTTTTGATGAAGGAAACTACCCTATTGTAACACCCCACTTGGCTTTTACCGTATAAGCGCGTGTAAGAGGCGCACCTTTTTTCCCAAACATTGCAGCCGAAAATGGGGGTGCGCCTCTTACACAAACTTCTTATCTTCCCCCCCTCCCCTACCCGGTCGCAAGTCCAAGGGGAACTGAGGGGCCTTGGTTTACAGCGTGAGTCAGTCATATGAAACCCTGGGTCAAAATCAAGCGGCAGGTAGGGGAGTTTCTCCCTTAGTGACGTATTTTTAAAATGCTCCTGTTTGAATTTCTTGTAAGCATCGCGCCGTCACGTCGGTACCCCAGAGGTGAACATTGAAAAGATCGCGCGGGGTGATTCGCTCCGGAGGGCGCGCTAAATTTACTGCCACGAGTCATTTATATCCCGCGGCATTTATACTGCATATAGTAATCGCTTATCAAACGTATAGAAACGCGTAGTTTTGAAGGACATACCTGGTTCGTCAGCATCTGTCTTGCCGAGCAATTTCCATTACGCTGAGCACCTGATTTTTCAAAAATTATCTTCAGACGCTAATATGAGGATTTTTGCAACTGAAAATTATATTGGTGTCAAAACCTGCGGTTTAAAAAATTCGAACGAGTGTGTTCATTGTTGGACTAGCGCTGAAGGAGAGGTCGAGGGGAAGGAGCGCCCTCCATATTTCAAGCTACGAGGCTATGAGCGAAGGAGCAAGGGAAGAACACGTCCGATCTTGCGTGTGACGTCGTTGCCTTTAAAGTGAAGAGGGGAAGGCACAGCAATGTGATATACGCAGTTTGCGTTGCCTGAAGTTTCCAGTCCGTCTCGTCTTGTTTGAATGCGCTTATGCTACGCTTGTTTCTTCCGAAATTGTGCTGTTAGGACTAAGTTGAATATTAGTAGCCTTGTTTTAGCTATAAATCTTTGTGTCAATCAATTAGAGCTCAAAAAACTTAAATGCTGTCAGATATACGTCGCGTTTGGTCTAATTCTTTTTATAACCTCGTGCGTGTCATACAATTGCTGAAAGATATCGAGATGTATTTTCGAGCTCAGAAGGTGACTCACCTAGCTTTTGATCTCCAGAAACTCGGAGAATTGAACCTGGTAGACCGAAAAAGGTCAGTTGGTGAGATGGGGTAGGGATGAAACGCGTTTCCATTGATCCCCTGTAACTTGATAATTTCCTATTTTCCTATGGAGTCCCGGAAAGGAAAAAAACGGCCCCTTGCACACACACCGAATTTGGACGGCCGGTAAAATATCGGCCGATATTTTACCGGCGAAGCGATGCTTGCACACACGCCGGATTTTTACCGGTCAAACGATAAGTTGCTATGTTTTTGAGCCGGCGACGGCGATCCACAGTGACAATGGCCGGCAGCTAACCGGCATTTAGCCGGTGCCGGCGCGTGTTCGGTATGTGTGCAAGCTCCAATGCTCTCCCATTGTTCACTATTGGAATGTGGACGGCCGTCCAAAATCGGTGTGTGTGCAAGGGGCCTTAAATCTACGACGTGGTTATTTTCCTAAGGCGCTGAGATTGCCCCGATTGTTGTCCTATCTCTTGGGAAGGTTCATGCTATGTGCCTGTCGTGTTTTGCCTTAAAATTTTCCACGGCTGTAATTCTATTGTAATACTCCTGCGAGAGCTTTTAAACGAAATTGTTCGTGAGTAGGACAAGCAACGTAGAGCGATGACGTATGCGAAGAGAGGATCGGAACTCTTTCTACTCCCTCTTATGCCGCTATTATCGCCGCAGTTATCAAAATGTCCTCTTTCAAATAGTACTGAAAGAGGAAATTTCGATAACTGTCGAAATTCCAGGCATATGTCTGCAACACCGCGCGATAGAATAAAAAGAATACCGTAAATTTTTTTTTCTTTATAGCTTCCTTCCTCAAAATAGGGGTGCGCCTCTTACATGTGTGCGCCTCTTACACAAGCTTATACGGTAATTGAATGACAGTCGTAAACATGGAAAGTGACAGTAAAAGTGATAGAAAAGAGACTGTGGCAATGACTGTGTGATTCAGGAAACAATGGGTCGAGCGATCACTCTTTTGGTCCTTGAAAACCCATCGCTTGAACTATCATTGTAAGTGTCGAAAAAAATTATCATGTGATTCAGGATTTCCCCTAATTCTCAAATGAATTAGCCGTCCTTTAACAATAATTAAACAGCAGAATTTCTGTGCAACAAAATTCAAGGGACTCAAGAAGTAGTGAATTCGTTATTGTGAAATTTGTTGATAAGAAGAATTTTTCATTACAGGCGGTCCCCGACTTTCGTACACAATGCGTTCCCGAAAACTTGTACGAAAGTCGAATGTACGAAAGTCGAACCATTGACTTCCATACTAATTAGGGGTTACGTTCCAAAAGAGCGGAATATACGTACTAAAACCTTTTTTTTCACGGAATTCATTTCAATTGACTTAATTTTAATAATATGTTAATAAAACTCCTCAAATCATCTAATTTCTTTCGAAAATACGCAGAAAATGCAAATAAAAGTTCAAAAAACAAGAACTCCGTTGGCTATCGAGTGAAACTTCCTCTTGGCGTTTAAGTTGACATTCCACTTATTACGTCCACTATAAATAAAAGGACATATTAAGAAGCATAACAAAATGTATTTGTTGAACCCACACTCTGGATACCTTTTAATTTTTACACCAAAATTCGATATTTGGCAGGTGACATTCGTGATCGCGTATATTCCGCATGTTATTCAAAAAAGACAAACGGAATTCGGGTGATATTTCGTGCAATATCGTTGCTGAAGGTTTACATGAATGGCACTCAAACGAAAAAACACAATTAGAAAGAAGGTCTTACTAGTTTTATTGAAAGCTATTCGATGATGTCTAGTCAACTTCTTTTGAAAATATCTTCAATTAAGGCTTTCTCCTTCTCTTGATAAAGGAGCCTATAGCAGGCAGTCTCTCTCCCAAATAAATCACCTAGATTAGAGTCAATTACCAACAGTTCCCTTCATTATATACGTTCGTATTGTTCGCATATACTGCCGATACTGGCATTTGAAACAATTGAATGTTGGGATGCGCAATAAACATCGCGGGAATTTTAAAAAAATTGCAGAACAACGACCGAAAGTCCGAATTTAGCATACAAAAGTCGAGTAAAAGGTGTCAATTTTGAACGTACGAAAGTGCGAATTGTACGAAAGTCGAGTGTACGAAAGTCGAGGACCGCCTGTATTTCATTTATATGGTAGTTTGCAAAGTTTATCAATGAAATCTGATTAAGATTTTAAAAACTGTTAAGGTATCTATTGATCATCTCAAACACAGGTCAAGTATATTCAGCCTTTTATTTATAGCTGTGCATATTTTTTGCCATGTGAGGCCCAGGGCGAATCCAGGATTATTTCTGGGGGGGAGGGGCTCAAGGCTCTTACAGGCAAACGGTCTTCTCTTATTTTGGATTATAAACAACATACAACAGTTGCTCTATGAAATATTCTCTTTATTTTAATATGAAAGTTATTAATGTAGAAATATTATAGTAACTTATGTATATAATATCGATGGTTATTGATCCCCTTTTCCATTGGGGGGATTCCTTTTTTCGAGCGCTGACTTGCGAATGACCAATGACCAGCAAATCCGTCTTCTTGACTTGGGCTCTAGGCTTAAATGATTGAGATTCCGTGATACTAAAAAAAAATGAATGTAAGGATAACCGAATAAAAAATCTTGTCAATATTTTAAGCGATTGGGGGGGGTACATGCCCCCTTGCCCTCCCATAAATCCATTTATGTGTGCAGCAGCACTCTATTGTATTGTGTACCAATGTTGTTGTTAATGTCGGCAGGAGGCACAAGGTGCACATGGGGTGAAGCGCAGTGGTTCACATTCGTGTGACGGTGAGCCACACAGGGTGAAGCAGCAACACATAGAGGCGCAAGTGCCTCAGTGCAGTGTTGCAGGGGGTGGTGCCAAGTGGGCCGAGTCAGCAGCTGCTCCCATGCAAGGACCTGCTGCACCCACGGCCTATGCAACGGCCCCTCAGAACAATGGTGTGCGCGTTTCTGTGCTGGAAGGGACGGCTCCCCCACTCACCCTCTGGCCTCCTCCACTTACCCTTGCCAGCAGAGACGCAACAACTGCACGCCTCACTTACAGGTCAGTCGAATCCATGGGGTGGGGGCGTGAGCCTCCTTGGGCATGCCTTGCCCTCGCGTAATGGTATCCTTGGCTGGACTGAAACCCTTGTGGGAAACTTTGTCTAAGAGAGTGCTCACATTGATTGCCATGGGAAGAAATTACAATGAACAGGAAATCGAACATTGGGCCACTGAACAAACCACTATGCTAATACTGATAATAATAATTTTATTCACCTGTTTGGTCATACATTTAATAAGACAGCCTATGTCAATTATTTCAATAAAATAAGAGTTATAATGTAGGTAGTATAACAATAATATTATGATAGTATAAATTTAAAGATGTTTTATATTATGTATAATTTACAATTACCATATAAACGCGTGTAAGAGGTGCACCTTTTTTCCCAGAAATTGCAGCCAAAAGGGGGGGTGCGCCTCTTACACAAACTTCTTATCTTCCCCTCCCCCCTTCGCCGGTCGCAAGTCCAAGGGGAACTGAGTGGCCTTGGTTTTCAGCGTGAGTCAGTCATCTGAAACCCTGGGTCAAAATCAGCGGCAGGCAAGGGAGTTTCTCCCTTAGTGACGTATTTTTAAAATGCTCCTGCTTGCATTTATTGTAAGCATTGTGCCGTCACATCAGTAACCCAGAGGTGAACATGGAAAAGATCGTGCGGGGTGATTCGCTCCGGAGCGCGCGATAAATTTACTGCCACGAGTGGGCATTCCGCGGCATTTATACTGCATATAGTAATCGCTTATCAAACGTAGAGAAACGCGTAGTTTTGAAGGACATCATCATCATTAGTCAACAATCCTAAGATTGGTTTGACGCAGCTCTCCATTTCTCTCTCCTATTTGAAGGACATACCTGGTTAATAGTCAATATCTGTCTTGCCGAGTAATTTCCATTATGCTGAGGACCTGATTTTCCAAAACTCATCTTTAGACGCTAATATGAGGATTATTGCAACTGAAAATTATATTGGTGTCAAAACCTGCGCTTTAAAAAATTCGAACGAGTGTGTTCATTGCTGGACTAAATGGTGGACAGAAGAAATCGGAGGGGAAGGAGCGCACTCCCTCCCCTCCGTATTTCAAGCAACGAGGCTATGAGCGAAGGAGCAATGGACGAACACGTCCGATCTTGCATGTGACGTCGTGGCCTTCAAAGCGAAGGGGCGAAGGCGCAGCAATATCATATACGCAGCTTGCGTTGCCTGAAGTTTCCAGTCCGTCTCATCTTGGTTTGAATGCGCTTATGCTACGCTTGTTTCTTCCGAAATTGTGCTGTTTGGACTATTTTGAATATTAGTAACCTTGTTGTAACTATAAATCTTTGTGTCAAACAATTAGAGCTTAAAAAACTTAAATTCTGTCAGATATGCATCGCGTTAGATCTCTTTCTTTTTTTGAACCTCGTGCGTGTCATACAATTATTGAAAGCTATTGAGATATCTTCGGGCTCAGTAGATGACTCACCTAGCATTTGGCCTCCAGAAACTGGGAGATCGATCAAGGTCAGTTGGTGAGACGGGGTAGGGATGAAACACGTTTCGATTGTTTCCCTGTAACTTGATATTTTCCTATTTTCCTGTGGGGTCTCGGAAAGGAAAAAAAAACGGCAGAGGCATTGGCTGATGGAGGGCCGAGTGTGGCTCCATTAAATCTACAACGTGGTTATTATCCTACGGCGCTGAGATTGCCCCGTCCCGATTGCATGTGACGTCCCCGCCCCGATTGTTGTCCAAGCTCTTGGGAAGGCTCATGCTATGTACCTTTCGTGTCTTGCCTTAAAATTTTCCACGGCTGCAATTCTATTGCAATACTCCTGCGAGAGCATTTTAACAAAATTGTTCGTGAATAGGACAAGCATCATAGAGCAACGGCGTATGCGAAGAGAGGATCGGAACTCTTTCTACTCCCTCTTATGCCGCTATTACCGCCACAGTTATAAAAATTTCCTCTTTCAATTAGTATTGAAAGAGGAAAGTTCGATAACTGTCGAAATTCCAGGCGTACGTCTGCAACACCGCGCGATAGTATAAAAAAAATGCAGCAAAAATTTTTTTCTTAATAACTTCGATGCTCAAAATAGGGGTGCACCTCTTACATGTGTGCACCTCTTACACACGCGTATACAGTAATTTTGGTTTGCCAGATAAAGAGCAAACTTATCCACAGTATAGAAATCTTATTATGGAGTAAGCGCTTCAATTTGATTTTAAAAATCCCCGTGGAATCAATATTCCTTATACTTCCAGTGGGAAGGTTATATAGTTTTACTCCTTCATGAAATGGGCAATCACTGCATCTTTTTGATATTCAAGGTTACACACAAAGTTTATCTCTGGATCGGGTTTCATAGCTTTGGAATACCTCACTTTTATCAAAGGAGTGTATATACATTTTTAAAAATACTGGTAAGTTTAGGATGCGTAGAGATGCTAATGTTAAAATTTGAAGATTTTCAAAGTGAGTACAGCAGGGGTAGGCATAGGAAGGCACCCTAGTCATCCCATATCTCTATGAACCACCTGGTGAACATTCATTCTACATGTTTCCATTCCATATTTGATGGTATTGTGTGAACTATTGTCAACTGGTATCCAGGTTCCTTAATTCCCCAATTCCCTTAGCAATTTTACCAGGCTTAACATCTAGTACTGTAACCGTGCTAAAATTGCCATGTGAGTTAAGGCACCGGGATGCAGTATTGGTCTGTGCAGTGGTCTGTAGTATAATACCTGGTCCAGAGGAATTTTTTCCCATGTATATTAAAGTGAATTTCACCACTGTTCATGTGGCATACTTAAAATATATGTCAAAGAAGATGCTGTTTGTATCATACAAACTGTAATTAGGGAGGATATTTTTTTATTACAGGGTCTTGTGTGAAATTTTTTCTAACATTTCAGCTCCTGTGAGAAGCTTTCTTGGAATGAATAGTCTGCATAATGATTTTGCATTTTTATGCTTTAAGGTATTGAATTGTCATTTTGAGTTTTTACTGTCAATATTTTGTTTTTTCCACAAGCTTTGTAAGAACCTCTTGAGGTGTGCGTTTTGTTGTTAATGCCACATTATGGTCTCTCATTCAAGCCAGTGTGACTTCATCCCAACACGAACCTGTGTGTTGTGGATAGGATAACTAATTGTGTAGGAATAGGTATTTGGTCCAGGGAGGCTACATAGTCATCTCTTATGCCTGGTGAATATTTGTTCAACATCTTTCCATTCCATATTTGATGGAATCATGTGATCTTTTGTCATAGGTGCAATTTTTTTGCAGAAATTGCACTAACCAATTATGATTGTGTGCCTCTCATGTATCACTGATCTTCCTGTCCCCTGCTTAAAATTGGGTATCTTTCAAACTGTTAATATATGCTACGTAAAATGTTAGTTTAAGTTTTGGAAGCGTGCAGAGCAAAAAGAATTTGAAATTGGTCCAACGTAAACACGATATTTAGCATTGAAGTTGTCATAATTTCTCATTTTTTCACGTTACTCAGCAATGGGATTTTGTGTTATGTCAAATCCCTTAACCAAAAACCTGGCAAAACATAAGAGAGATAAGGAAGACATTAGAGAACCTTGAAGACGAGTATTCTAAAGGTTTTACCAGGCAGACAATCAAGTGGAGGGGCAATATTAACCGTTTACAGTCAATATTCCCTATTGGGAACAGATTAATAAAAATTCATGAAAATTGTATTTCGTATACAGTAAAACTTTGATTTTACGCAGTTGGAGGGACCGAAATATGGGCACTGTGTAAAATCAAAGTGTGTAAAATCAAGAGTTGGTATTGAGGAGAAGTATAGTTTTCAGGATAACTCTTGCTCATTATTTTTAGAACCCTTAGTCATACACTTTTGTATAGTTCTGATTTGAGCCAGAACCGGATCCAGACAATCAAAAAGTCTCATATGTGTGCCTTTACGGTAAAAGGGCAGGAAATCCTTTTCAGTCGTATCAGATATATGTTTCCTGGATTCAATTACGCATTTGGGGGCAAGAAAATGATCCCTAATAATCTTATTTACTCACAAGCAACACCACAGATGACGTGTTACCTTGAGAAAAACAACGTTGCATTCCTGAACAATGTTTCCCATGGATGAATAACATGGTAGAATTGCTAGCATTTCTGGCACTAAGATTACTTCTGTTACCCAGGAGAAATGTCGCAATGGTGATACTAAATGCTCGCGGAGCAGAGGAGCTAATTTTCGAAAATATTCTCATTAAAAGCAGTTTTCAGGAAATCCGTTTAACCACCTGCAGACAAACAAAGATTGGAGATTGAAGAAATGAGATATATATTTGAGGATAGTCATCCAAATTAACCCCATTAACAGGGAGCAAAATTTTGCTAATACATCACAAAGGCTTTACACCCTGTGGGCCTGGGTTCAAGTCCTGACAGTAGCAGAAACTTATCAGAGATGGCACCTTCATTTTCGACCTGTAGACGCTGGCAGCAGTGCCAGCGAAACTATTGTCATCACCAACAAACCTATGCGGTTGCACCGGAAACATGGAGAAATTGTTATCAGAGATGGCCCTATCCCTACTTGAGAGTAATGTGGAGGACACTTCCAGTGCACCAGCAGATGGGACGTTAAGCCCTTTAAGGCCTATCATTACAACCTGGCTAATGCCAACATAGGGTTCCTATCCCCCCAGCCCTTACTTCATGGCACTAATGACCCCAGCTATCAGTATCCTCCTTCCAAATAGCATACCAAAGATAATACGGAGCACATAGGACCCGGGATATTCAGAAAATCAGATATTTCCGGTGTTTAGATCACTTTTTTAAAGTGAGCTATTTAAATAACCGCGCAACTACCGTTAAAAATTATTAATAGTCGGAACAATCTTTCTTATTTATAATTTTCACGTATTAAAAAACCATTTTCCCATGAAAATTTAGCATATAGGGTATAGCTTCTCTGTCGGCATTCTTCCGCGAATTCAGCGCCGGGACCTTCGGCTCACAAGCCGTGTGACTAATCTTAACGTAATATTTTGCTTCCCCATGTCTGATAACAACACCGGACACTTTTTGTATTTCGATTTAATTGCACTAAGCCATTCCTGAGTTTAAAGGGACTGCCTTATCACTCACGTCTTGATTTGACTTCAATGATTGCATGACGATTGACGACGCGAGTTATTCTCCGAGGGCATTAACTCCCGTTCCGTTAAAAATAAACGCTTGCCACCTAGCGGAGTTAAGATAATAGCTATTGATGTTCCAACCATGTTTCACTTAAACCCACTGAAAATGAGATAAAAGTTGAATCAGCTCTAATAAGCGCGCCGCGCAATCAACTTTCCCTCGCCTCCATTCGTCCCGCAGATGTGGGGTTAGCCCGCGGAATGAGACAACATATGCTTTTACCATCGTGTTGAATCACCATCGACTTACGTCCATACTAGAAGTACGACTATCTTTTTTGGATCACCTTGGAAGCCAAAATGTTCGCACAGGAGGATTTTTAACGGCTAATTTCGCCGTTATATTTCGCTGGGGCGAAGGAAAACATAGCGTTCGCAAAATTCTAGAAAACCTTCCGTTAGGGATAGATATTCCGTAGTTCATAATTCCAGATTAACGACCATCTACTGTAATTACAATATATATAAATAGCGTCGATCAATAAGTCGAATAATAAACGAAAGGTGATAATGTTAATATCTCCGGGGATCATTTGTCTTAATCACGCATGCACGGCGATTGCCGTATATTTTAGGTTTCGATATCCTTCTACGGCAAATATTAACTAAGAGCGATATTCGCGTTCGTAAAGGAGCCTGAAATATTACTGAGAGGTCGTAGGGGGAAGCAATAATTAGATTCGCGATGTTTTTAGTTTCACGCTCAACAGCGCGACGTCATTTCAACCGTTCTTGTATTCATTTTTGTAACTCATTTAGACGAATAAATAACCTAACTTCATATTGCTCCAGTCGGGATTTTCAAAACAAGTCGAAAGACAACTGCGTAAAATCAAGATTAGCGGCCTCTTTGGGGCTGGGGTTATGCTGCGCAAAATCGAAAAAACTGCGTAAAATCAAGAAAAGATGTAAAATCGAAGTTTCACCATTGCAATTCCCTATGCTTTCCGGCCGGACTTGAGTGTCGCTGCGTAAAAACGAGACTTGATGTAAAATCAAAGTGCGTAAAATCGAAGTTTTACTGTATGTAATTACTTTGATAGCTTTTTTATGTAAATAAAGTATAGAAGTATTTTTTAAGCGAATTGCATGACTTGTGTATACATTGGTCATTAATTATGCCTTTTCAAAAGTGATAATTTTCATCACCTCAATGGTGAGTGTGCGGTTTACAGGTGGTCCCCGACTTTCGCACAACATGCATTCCTGAAAACGTGTACGAAAGTCGAACCGTTGAGTTCCATATTAATTAGAGGTTACGTTCCAAAAGAGGGAAATATTCGCACCGAAACCTTATTTTTTACATGGATTTTATTTTTATTAACTCATGTTTAATCATATGTTAATAAAATTCATCACATTATGCCATTTCTTTAAAAAATACGCAGAAAATATAAATAAAAGTTAAAAATACAAGAACTCTGTTAGGTACTGAGTGAAACTTCCTCTTGGGGTTTATGTTGACATTCCATTTATTATGTCCACTATAAATAAAAAGGCATAACAAGAAGCACAACAAAATGTAATTGTTGAACCCTCACTCTTGATACCTTTGAATTATTACATCAAAATTGCTTGGCGGGTGACATTCGTGATTGTGTATATTTTGCATGTTATTCATAAAAGACGAAAGATAAATGGAAATCGGATGATAATTCGTGCAATATTGTTGCTGAAGGTGAACATGAGTTAAACAGCACTCAAGCGGGAACGGACAATTCGAAAGAAGAACTTACAAATTTTATTGAAAGCTGTTTGATGATGTCTAGTCAACTTTTTTGAAAAATCTCTCCAATGAAGGCTGACCTACAGCTTTCTTCTTCTCTTGATGAAGGAGCCTATTGCTAGCAGTATCTCTCTCAACCTGGATTAAAGTCAGCAACCAGCAATTCCCTTGATTGTATACGTTTGTATTGTTCGCATATACTGCTCTTTTGAAACAGTTGAATGTTGGGATGCGCAGTAAACATCGTGGGAAATACAAAAAATTACAGACCTTTATTCGAAAGTCTAAATTAAGCGTACAAAGTTCAAGTAAAAGGTGTCAATTTGGAACGTACGAAAGTGCAAATTGTACGAAAGTTGAGGACCACCTGTATTTGATATTTTCCCCAACACTTGCTCTCCAGTAACAAAAGCTCATTTATTCAAATGATCAGCGTATATTACTATGTTAAACTTAGTTTTTTGGTCAAGTGTGTATTTATTTTTCAAGAAATAGCAAAATATAGTGGCATATGTTACCATTTGGGAACATGCTTTTTAATGCATTTAAAAATTTTTTTCTGGTTTTCTCTCATAACATCACTTAATTAGTTGTAAAATAAATAGGATATGCAAAAAATGCACATGCAATGTTGCCATAACTAGCTTTTGTCATGAGATGCGCATGAGGTGTGTCAAATTATTGCATCACCTTGTGGCATGCGTTGATCATTACCAAACATACGTTTCCATTTCAGAATAGATGTGGTTGAATAATGAATTTTCACTCTATAATTATCTTGGACCTCAACTGTAAATTATATGGTGCAGTTTGGCTTTCAGATTGTCCTCTGCATCAATTCAATTTCACACGACAGCTTTGCCGGCATTGCTGCAGGCATCTTCAGGTTTGAAGTGTTGGATGCAAGTGTTTACCTGTCTTATATTGGCCTTGGTCTTATTTTGGCTGGGTGTGTAGTGATTGGTCGCCTTTTTGGAAGAGTTTCTGCCAGGCATTGGAGTGTAAACAGCTCTCCTCCCTGTTGAAATTAGGTGTTTTGTCTATTTCGATAGCCTCTCATATGAGTCTGGGATAGTAGTGCTACTCGTGGAGTAATACAAATGCTGAAAAGACTTGCATCCGACACTTCAAACCTGAAGATGCCTGCTGCAATGCTGGCAAATCTGTCGCACGAAGATGAAGCGACACTGAGGACAACCCAGAAGCCAAGCTGTGCCTAATGCACAATTGCACAGAAGCCTCCATCAGTATGTGTATTATATGTTTTGGTGATAGTTATAATGCAAGTGATTGATGTGATTTTTCTCCACGAAGTATAAGCATTGATATCAACTCAGTGAGTGTTGGATTTCTCTCCGGATTGTGGCTCCCCTCTCTCATGTCATGCCCCCTCTCCTCCCTCCAGTTACCCTGGCATGCAAGCACCGCCCAAGCAGCAGTCGCTTCCCCATCCACCACAAGCCTACGTCTCGCTGCACCCCCTTCAACACCCAACCCATGTTGTCCATGGCCAAGGGGGACAGCTTGTCTACTATGCCATGACATCAAGTGGTATGCTGCCCCTGCACGTTGGTGAACCTCCGCAGCAGGTGTTTGCTGCACCCCCCCAGCATGTTCCACTTGCGCTGGCTGGGGCTCCCCTTGCCGGCTATCCATACCTGGTGCCCATGGCAACAGCTAGCGACTCAGCACCTCCAATCCTGAGCACCCACTGTGAGTATCTGCAAGTGTATGTCCTACTGCTTGGAGTGCCCTCCTAGCTACCCAGTGAGAAATGGGTGGTGGAATCCACGTGGAACCCACGTGGAGAATTAACGTGGATACCACGTGTTTTTGGTCGTGGAATCAACGTGGAACCCACGTGGAAATTTGGTGGAAAAATTAAAACAGCAGTTGGTGCTGTCCTAAAACCATTAAAACCTCAACCACTCTATATCTAAACCTTCTATATATGTGTTTACGATTTTTCATGTGCTCTCATGGCTGCCTTTCCACGAATTATATAAAAATAGAATGTGCGATACATTTTCACATAACTAGCGTGGTTTCAGGATGATAAATGACGCAATGTCACCAGAGAGTTAAGTTCCACAAATTAGAAATTCTGTTTAACATTTTATGATAATCACCACAAATCCACTTGAAATCAACGTGGATTCCACGTGGGTCCAACCACTCAATATCCACCACCACCAAATATCCACCACTCAACGTGGATTCCACGTGGGTTCCACGTGGATTCCACCACCCATTTCTCACTGGGTAGTGGCAGTAGAAATGAATAACTCCGTGCCACACCTAGGTATTGTAGTGATGAGGCTGATGATGTTGGTCCACTAAGAGATCAACTTCACAAGATTTTACATACTTTTCTAGACTATTTCTTGTGGTGAATTTAAAACTCATTTCACGTCAATTCTTGGGTGGCCCCAACGTTTCCTGACTGATGCTGGTCGCTTTCTCAACGGATACTAATTTCTAATTCTACCTCAATTTTCAATGTTAGAGGAGTTTTTGTTAGATTAGTTTGCTCATTTATGATAACATTAATTACAGCTTCGATAAAGTTTCCTACAGTAAAACTTTGATTTTACTCAGTTGGAGGGACCAAAATATGGGCACTGTGTAAATTCAAAGTAGGTAAAGTGAAGGGTTGATATTGATGAGGAGTATAGTTTTCAGGATAAAAATTGCCCTTCGTTATTAGAACATTATTAGTTATGGGGATTTATAAAAACAATTTCTTTTTTATACAATATTGATTTTACCTTGTTGCAAATCCTTCTCAAATATTTTATTCGCAGCTGATAATGCATTAATGTTTTCAATATAGCCTTCACAAATCTCTGAATGTGCATGACAAAAATTGTGCAAATGTCTGAAGGGTTCTTTTAATATCACTATGGGAAGGATTAACAAGTAAGTACTGCATTACTGTCACCCATTACATCACTCTCTTCCTCAAGCTCTACAGCTGGTGTGTTGTTCAATTCTACCCTCACTGTTTCTTCATTTGTAGCCAAGCCTTCATGTATCTCATAATAGGTAATTGATTCAACAGCTGGGTTAATTGGGCAAACTTGATTGAACTGTTCAAGTTAATTAGCTAGTAGATCCTGTTATGAAGGAGGACATATATGGTCTCCTCAGCCATATTGTCTTCAACCTCCCCGTAATCTGCTGATTATCAGCAGTTTTCAATATTTTCCTTCGAAACATTGTTTCATGCGCGAACTATGCTTTAATAACAAAGTAATTTGTCTCATACCTGTGACATGATCCCCAACGTTACAGCCATTGGAGGCAATTTTCTGTTTCACTGTTTGGCTATAGTGCTCATCTTACCTGTTCTGCAAAATGATGTCTGACGACAATTTTAGCTTTCCTTTCTGGGTGATGATGCCAGAAAAAAACTGTAGATGACTTTGAGAAATAATTTGCAAGATATGCACTATTTCACTCAGAATGTAATATTTAGGGGAGAATTCAGAAAAGCTATGACAAAACAAGGTTTTCACATTATTTACTTGAGACTAAATTTATACAAACTTCTGTAACAAACATATGTTATTGTTTCGTTAGAACATAAGTTTTCATAAAAATATGAAAAACATGGAATAAAAATGCATATAAAGATACCCATCCCATCCCAGAGGTTCAATCCCTTCTTGAAAACTCCTCTCATCCTCTCTTCCAGCCCAGTATTCCAATAGCGGACAACAACAGATGCCAACACAGCTGTATCAGGCAGTGAATGGCTCGTCGCATGGTGCTCCCCTGTTTGTGCCATCGCTGAGCACCACCTACCCCTCGGTGCACGGCAGCACCACCTTTCACCCTCCCCCCTCACCCCATGCTCCTCTTCTGCAAAGGGTGCGTCGACCCTTGCGCCCACAGCTGCAGCCCATGAGCACAGCCCGCCAGCAGCGCCTCTCCAGGGGAAATGTTTGTGTGGACAAGGCCAGCCCACCCTTGCAGCAGCAGGCTGTGTTCTCTCAGTGCCAGAGGCCATCATCGCAAGCCACCTCGGTGAAGGCAGAGCCGGGGTCAGCTGTTGGGAGCATTGCGTCTGCATCCCGCCTGCGGGTGAGCGTGTGTCCCCCTTCTTATACTCTCTCTTTGGGGAAATAAATCTAAATTTATTCTCTTTACCCATAACATTTTTCATGCTACACACGATTGGCTGAATTATATTTTAAAAATACTTATTACTAGGGAACATTTCAGATAATAAACTAGTTTTGGCCTTTGTGTCTGATCATATCAATGATTATGATTAGAGATGTGTGAAAATCACAAATGCGATAAATGCGATGTGCGCTAATAAATGCGGCATAGATGTGATGACTGGACTTGCCTTTTGCCTTTTTGGCAGAAAAATTCGTACATTTTGTGCCGAGCGCAATTTAAATGCTCTGCCGACACTCACCGCTTAAAGTATGTGAGTGACTGGCCAGCTGCTAGTTGGCTGGGACTCCATGTGGCTGCGAACTACAAGTGGGTGCGGGCAAGCTACACCTCCGCCGTTATATGTCTTATTCCTTAATTTATTATTTTTCTACAATATAATCATTTAAAATATTCTGTATTTTGTCATATAACTGTGTTTCACTACATTTTATCGTCATCTATCTCATTATGAAAATAAAAAAATAGACGCTACAAAATGCTATAAACTGTTATTGAAATTGCAATAAAATAAAAATGAAAGTGCGATTTTCACATATCTCTAATTATGATCAATCACTGCGCTGGCGAAACGGCTGTTTTAGGCATAACATCTGAATTGCTCTTGTTAATATGTGTACTTGAAATGGCGTTTGATGGATAATAATTTTTACCTCAGACAGGAATCCATGATAGCAATACAAATGCTGAGACGGAGTGCAAACATTTTTTAGCAAGGTGGCGTGTTCCTTCAGGATATTTGAAAGAGATATTAGTTGAATCAACTATATGTCCTAAGTGTTTCCATTAAGTACTAATATTCCTGTAAACAGCTAAAATCTTGTTTGAATCTTTGAATGAATTTCATGATTCCTCTAAAAATGTATATTGCCAGTTCGGTGAATTAAAAAAAAAAAATTATTATAAAAAAATCTTGCTTTTCCTGGGACATAGGCAACCCAGTCAAACATTCCCGCATCGATCGTTTTCCCACATTCATCCTTTTTTTCGTCTATCCCCCTGAAAAACGATAGATCGAGGTTCCACTGTTTAATGGTTTCTAAGTACATGTCAAATTGTATCATAATACTTTACTAGTGGTTGTAATGTGTATCGCAACATCCTACAAAGGTCAACATTGTTAGGTATTTGAAAATGCAATTAAATCCTTATATATTGCCAGCACAATATTTTTGTTTTGTAAATCATGTAGTATCATTTGTCAGTGTCATATATTGGCCTTTATATTGCCTTTTTAACACCTCAATGATGTGTCTGTTTGTCTAATGAATGCGTGAGACTTTGCCATGCCTTGTTATCATTCTTGGAATTGTTGGGGAAGCACAGTCAAGAAGAACTTGCACATGCAATCCTCGGATTAGAAGCCAGAACCAATACCCCAAAGCTATGGAGGCTTTAAGCTTAACCTTCCAATTTTGGAAGTACGTATTGATGTGCCCTTCCACAAAGAGTTCAGTGTTGTTATAGTTCAGGCAATTTGGATGGTGGTGAGGGTTGGAGTGGTCTGCTCGAGGGCAGATCCATTTGTTGTGTCACTGATGCTGTCTTGCTGTTGTCTTACCTACTTGTACTCTCTCTTGCTCAATCAGGAGCTCCTTGAAGTATCCAACAAGTGCAAATCGATTGGCTCATCAGGACTGAGCAAGGGTGCCAATGCCAACAACGAGGATGACGAATGTTTTGACAGAAAGGTGCTGCCACCTGCAAGTCGCAGCAATGGGGACTTTGCACCACGCTCGTTCAATCTACTTCAAGATCCAGAGACCATTTGTGATGACAGCAGGTGGGTTCTCTGCTTATCATTCTAATCAGTAGGCAGTCCTTCCCATGATGTTTACCTGAGTAGTCTGCACTCCATGGTGCCTCATTGATTTCTCCGAGTGCACTTCACCAATTGTCACAATGTATAACACTTTGTGGATGGAGTTGACATTTGTGTGAAATGAAATCAAGTATCTGGGAGGGAGGATAACTTCATGCCTATTGTAGGGAATACATACACCCATGCCTCGCATAGTGCAAATTCGATTAGCGCAATTTCAATATAGCGGAAAGTCATTCCTCGGGGAAACATCGCAATGCAGTGTAGCCTAATAAAAAATCTTTACCGCTCTCAAGATAAAACGAGAACTTGCAGTAAGTACATACGAAATTGCTATCATTTTACGCATATTAAAAGTATTGCTTGCCTCTAATCTTCTTTTTTGCTTTTATATTAATCGAAATCCATTGCTGTGCAACGGCCAAAAGCATTATTCATCATTGGGTCCAGATAGCCGGCCTTCCAAAGTAATTTAAATAATCTCGTCTCCTTACCAGTATGACTATAGTTAATTTAGATTAATTAAGCGTGGAGCTAGTGGAAATGAGTTTTTTTTAAGCAATACGGTTTGAGACGTAATTTTTGCCGTCATAAGTTATCGGGCAATTGACTTCCAGGTAGAGGGTCTACGCTTTAGCCTTCAAGGTCATCGGTATTCACCGGGGAGAAATAGAGCGGTGGCCGAGTTGCATATGAATAGCATCAACACAAAAAAGGGCCCGCTATAGAGTCTCAAACGCAGTGGCTTCATTCGATCCCAGCAGTCGTAGGTCCTCTGCGTCTCAGGAATACAGTACAGCAGTAGAAGGTGATTTCAATGGGGCCATACAGAGTAAACACCAAATAATTGTAAAAAATAGGAATGCAGGTGGAAAAATCGAGAAGTTATCAAGAAAAACCATAAATCTAGAAGAGAAATTGAAAGAAGTCAATTGCTTTGAAAATGCAGAGCGTCAAAGTGATATTGCGCGGAAGTTTAAACTCTCTATGCCTTATTCTGAATAAAGACGAAGTGAAAACATCAGTGATCTCAGCCGCACCAACTTAAATCAAGCGGTCAACACACACAGAACGTTCATTGTGAATCTGTGCAAAAAGACGAGGGTGGTAATCGCTCCTAGACATTTAGTGAAAGCTCCGGTTGGTTCCAGAATTTAAACGGCAAGCAGGTATTTTCTGTGTGGCGATATCAGGTGAATCTGCGAGTGTTGATAGCACAGTCACCGAAAACATTTTCTGATGAGCTCCAAGCTGTGATTGAAAGTGGCTCCTTTCCCCCTCAACTGCAGTTTTTAGTGTTGACGAGACGATATTATTTTGGAAAAGAATGCAATCTCGTTCATTCATTTTCAGGGAAGGAAAATCTGGGTCAGTTTTCAAGGCATTAAAAGACTGTTTCATGTAGCTGCTAATGCCTCAGAGGACTTCAAATTAAAATGATTTATCATTTATAAACTCTGCTAGCTATGAAATGGCATTCAAAGTAGCATTTGCCTGTCATTTCGATGATAGACAAAAGGGCCTGGGTGACTCAATAATTGTTTTTAGACAGGTTTGAAAAATTGTCAACTGCCTGCAATGCGTTACGAACCCCTGAGATAGCAGATGTTAGCCCACCCGCATGGCAGGAGGGAATTTCAAAAACATGTACGAAATTTTTTTAACGTGAATAAAAGTCTTTGAATGCGTGCCTGCTATCTTTAAAGATATTTTAAACTATAAGCATTTATATAAATAAGGCTTTCTAAGGCTATTTCAGGGAATATATATCGTTTAAAGGAAATTCAATACCCAACGCCTATGCTACCAGGAACGCATCCCTATCTTCCCAATGTTAAAACGCTCTCGTATAATACAAATTTGTGTAGTGCAAAGACCCCAAGGAACGCATCCCTTGCGCTATACGAGGCATGGGTGTACAAGAAATAATTGTGGCAGAGACCTGAAAAAATTAGGCTCATCAAATATGTTGCTAGAAGATTTTCAGATAAAAAGTGAAAGAGCTGCTCTTTCGCACTCACCAGATTACACTTCAAACACCCGCTAAGCATATGAGATATGGCAGTGACAGATTTAACTGGAGAACTAAATAAAATGCAAAGTAAAGGGGGCAATCTATGAAAAACTGCATTAAATGAACAGAGAGTATTTCACTGAAGATATCATTCAGCATGACCTGTAGATCATCGTCCAGAAACTGCTAATTATTTCCAGAACTAATCAAAGTGATGAGGTGAGAGGGATATTTTATTGAATGAGTAAGTGTAAACATCTGATTTATCTGTGAACAATAAAGAACGTAAATAAAGTCTAGGTCAAACTTGGGTGTTCAAATCTTTCAAGAGGCACACATGATAAATGGCAGACAGACATCTCATATGTCTTCATCCAGGCACTAACTCATCTGACCAATTCCACACCCAATAAGAGCACACATTTTTTGACCTCATCACTCTGTAAACTCTTTAACCCTTAGACTACCATTTTTTTCTCCTTAACTTCCAACCTTTTTATTGGTTCCTATCTCTTTATAAGTGTTTCAAGAGGCTATAGGATAATTTTCATGCACGTCAGGTTACGGATTTTCAGCAGGGGGGGTGAGGGACATATATGTCCCACTGGTACTAATGGATGGGACACATATGTCCCATTGGTACTTACGGATGGGACACGAATGTCCCATTGGTACCTACGGTTGGGACATTCATGTCCCATTGGTATACAAAGTAATTCAACAATTCATACCAATACAAGGGAATACATACGTTTTGAGAAAAAAATTATTTTGAAATCGGCATACGTGTAGGTACCCAAAAAGAAGCAAAATACACAAGAATAGAGACTAAGATTGAAAGTGTCATGAGGGTGATAATTGAAAAAAGTAGATAATACAGAGTGGAATAAACAATTTTATTATTACAAACAAACTATACATCAATTGGACAAAAAAATATGATGAAACAGACATCAACTTTTTGAACCCTAGGTGTGATACGGCGTAAAACAATTTTTACATAATGGTACATTACACATACAGCAAATAGTTTTGGTTCTTTTTTCCATTTTGTTCTGCGAGCACCTCGAATAGCGTCTCCTGGTGTTACCCTCAATAGGCAGATGGTCACCCACATTTATCATGAGCTTAGCTGCTTTCGATGGTCTGCCTCTGCATCTTTTGCGTTTTAGATGGCTTTTTTCTTTCCCAGTTGCCATCAAATTTTCGGCCAGTGGAACAACGACCTGTAGCAGTTTTACATTTTTCTTTGTTATTTCCTTGTGTAAAATCCATGCATTCACCACTGCTAGCATTAGTAGTTTGTAAAATACCTTTTTCACCACTTCTTTGACCGCCTGTCGAAGTCATACACGCTAACCTTCTGGTCGGAGAGATCTACTCCTCCCATGTATCTATTGTAGAAGCAAATAGCGGCTGGACAGTCTACCACCAACTTTGTACCATATTTTTGTTTGCAATTAGCAGTTTGCACTGTAGTATCGTGGAGGTTGCTAAGAACAGTTACTTCTTTGCTGTTCTGCCACCTTGTTGCTATTGTCACATGCTGATTCACAACAAACTCATATTCTCCCCTTTTCAATTTTCCTTGGAACTTCGGCATGTGTTTTCTTGAACTGATAGCGGTACCCACTGATGGAAATTTCATGGTATTTATCAATTGTACACTTGTGAAAAATCTGTCAAAAATTATTGTGACATCTGGTTTTATTATCGTCATACATAGAGATAGAACAACTCTCTCCGAGAGTGGTCAATGCAGAATAGTTTTCACCGGATTCTTTCCCAGAGTAAATATTCAAATCATATGCGTACCCAGTTACTGCATCGCAGCGCTCCCAAATTTTTATCCCTCTTTTTATTGGTTTCATGGGAAGGTATTGTTTGAGAGAGGATCTGCCTTTGAACTTTGTCATGGACTCATCAATGCTCTGGAACGGACTTTCTTCTCTTGCCTTAGGAAATGTATGTTTGAGGCAAGAAACTACCTCGTCAATATAATATGTTTTTGAAGAACCCATAGGTTGTTCGGGATCATTGAAATACAGCTTTGATACTAACAATTGGAATCTATTTCATGCCATTGATTTTTTGATGGCCTCATTTCCCATAGAAACGTTGTGGGACCAATAATCTAAAATATTTGGTACTTTATTGTAGCTCATTACGAGCATAGAACCAAGGAGCAACATAATTTCCCCAGGATCAGTGTCGTGGATAATATTATGTTTTCCCTTTTTCCGCAATATGTCCAAACGCTTATTCGTACATTGACTGATGAATATAAATAAGCTGTGAGGAAATAATTGGAGAAAATAGTCCATTTCATCTAATGGCTCACTAACCGAAATCAATGACATTGTAGGTCGATCAGGTATGCAAAAATGTCTCCGAAGGAATTGTATCTTTGGAGTAGTCCACAAATCTCACTCGGAATGTCACTTGTAGATAAGAGGGTAGAATTATTGCTTTCCTCTGTACTTACATTGCCCACCGACATTTCGTTGTCAGATTCATCCAATATCTGGAGTAATTCTTCTTCATTGCATTTTCTCTTGTGGCTCATTTCTTGGGACTAAAATGTAAATGAATATGTGAAGGCTGTTATGGAAGCAATTATGTACAAGGACACCAAATTACATTTGACGTGTTTACTCACCTGGTATCAATCTACTCCAGAGGTTACACAGATGTAGTTGTAAATCACTGTAATCCTAAAATAGCTTCAAAGGACTGAAAGAAAGAGCCTCATCTAGAAGTGCTCGTCGCAGTGCTCAATATCACAGGGACATAAGCACTAGTCTATTTCTTATAAATGTACAGAACCTAAATATTTACCATATGGCAAAACTTAATGACGTCATGGTACTAACGGTAAATCAGAGAACTTATATCAAAACGTCGGCACTCACAAATGCAGATGTGAAAAAGACAAATCATTGCGCAAAATGAGGAGTGGTAATATTGTGCAAAAAACAAGGATCCTAAAGTAACATGGATATTTACCTATCATTTTAGAATTACTAGCCAAGTCCAAATTTCCTCTGCTATAAAACCAGAGGTGACAATGTAAACCTTATTGACTTGTCAAAGTACTGTCCTCTGTTGGCAAAATAAGAACTAAAAGTCGATTAGTCCCTCTTATACCGATGGGACAATATCGTAGGTGTTTATAATAGGCCTACATCCCAAAGGTTGTTTTGCAAATCTACCTGGGACATATGTGTCCCGTTGGTAGTCTAAGGGTTAAGGGATAATTTTTATTTTGAAACCACACATAACTGTGTGCGGAAAAAATGCTTTAGAAATTTTCTTCCATAAAAGTGTACACAAACCCATCTACCATTTTCCAGCAGTAAATTGGCTATAAATAACCTAATTGAGATCTTGGTTTTGTTGGGAATATTACACTCCTGCCCCAACTCCAAACTGGCTGAAATGTCCCTGATGTGGAATTCTTCGTGCTTCATTTATTTTTGTACCTCTGAGGTTGTTAGAAATATCAGTAACAGCAAAAAATATTTATAGTAATCTTCTGATTATCTGTCCACAGATTATTGATGTGTGACTTTTCACACTCGTTTGATTTTTTTCACAATATTTTTATGAAATAAAATCAGATGTAAAAGCAACAGAATTATTGTAGATCAATATAATAATTCTGGTGCCCGTTGTGTGGTTGTGCTCCTCTTGTGATTTCTTCTTTAAATGTGCCATTGTGATAGACATAAGAGGTGGCCGGCAAATTGGTTCCTCAATTTGAACATGCTTTTCCTTTGGCAGTTATTCATCCCTCTACTCATTCCTGAGGACGGAGAAGAGTGACGAAAGTATGAGAAGTTCTTCTGTTGTTTGGGATGGTTGCCTGCGTGCCTCCAACGATGACTACACTAAGGTACACACTTCCTTTTACCCACTTATGTGCTGCATGTCAAAGTCCCTCCTGACGATGAACTACTGGAATGGGGAAAGGGGTTGATGTTATCAACATGTTTAAAAATTGGAGTTGAGCTTACAGCTTCAATGATTATGCCAATAACTGATATAACTGGAATGGGCCTATAAATGTTTGTAAGAGCAGAATCTCCCTTTTTAAAGCCTAGAATATAATCATGGGTCTGGGAACAGACTTAATCAGAGCATTAAAAAGGTCATAGATCTTATAGTATAGTAACATTTTTGAGTTTTTTTATCACATCTATTATTTCTCCGGTTAAGATCCATTACCATCAACATCTAAGAGGAGATATTTATCAGGTCATTTTGTAGAAGGTTTATGGTGTTGCATCCTGAACTTTTAATGCATGACAACATAGTGTTCACAGAATTGACATTGAGTATTTTTTTAAACTTCACTAGAGATCCTGTTGATGAATACAGTGTTGGCATATGTTTTGCTTTAAAGACTGATGAGTGGAATTTCTTCCCTAGTAGGGATATATGTGGAACTCAAAATTTCAGTCAAAGATATAAACTCGACTTGTTTTGGTTACTTTCTCAAAACTCAAGCCAAGTTGTGTTTTGAAAAAGTGGTCGAAGGTTGTTGTTGAAGGATAAAACAACTGTACATAAATTAACCTGGTGGTAAACCTTAGAGAATATTATTTGAGTTTCCTTACGAAAGTAAATCTTGCTATTCGATTTGACTAAAAAAAGTAATCTTGATACTGGAAAAAATGGTGATAATTGCTGTGCGCCTCCTAAAACAACTGTGCAAGTGGAGTTGAGGGAGATCCCAATGGTCATCAGTGTAATATCAATGATCATGTATGTCCAGAGGCATTCATGAGTACTAATCTTATCCATTAGTGTCACATACTGAGAGAAATGAGCATTATCATCTTATTCTCTGATCAGGGGCGCAGCTAGGAATTAAGGCTGGGGGGGTGTTTGGGTGCAACTAATACCGGTGTGTGTGGGGGTATAATATATCCACCAGGATAAGCGGTAGGTGCGAGATTAATAAATTGCGTAATTTTAAAGATAAATGGTTCAAAATGGTGAGTTTTACGGCTTTCTGAGGGATGTTTCATTCATCCTTACACTATACTATCAGTAATGTCAATCCAATTGAGTAAAATGGATTAAGTAAAACGGATTAAACTTAAAAATTTCTCTGAGCTCTGGGGAGGGGGGGTTTTATCCCCCAAACCCCCTCCCCTCGCTGCACCGATAGTACTAGCTATCTAACTAGTAACTAGATAGCACGGATAATACTTTTCTCTGAGTTACACAGGAACTAAAACATGCTTTTGCCGTCTGTCACTTGCAGGGCACAGGAGGGAAGTCATCATGGGAGGCTGGGGGTCGGGGAAAAGCTGGAAGGAGTTCATCAAAGCCAATGAGAAAGGTAAGGTTCTGTGTATATTGAAATGCTTAGCAAATGTTTTTCCTGCTATTGCCACAATAAAGGCAAAGGCTAAACTTAAACTGTATGTGTAACATACCATTGGAGCCTGCTTTGTAAATCCAAATGAAGCATCTGATTCCTGGCAACTAAGAATCGAAGCTTTGGAAAGGTGATCGTTTAAATGTAGCTGTTTCAGTACGTTTAGTTTCTGTGATTCTATGACTGTGTTAATGAAGATTGTAATTAGTACTGTTTGGTTCGTGTGCACTTTTGAAGACCTTCTAGTGACATCCGCAATATGTTTATACCTTCCTGACACTGTTTGTTTAATATATTTATCTGCAATATGTTTATACCTTCCACTGACTCACTGAAATTGTTGCATTAGATATAGCATTGATGCTGGCATCCTTTGTTGACATGATGAAAAATTTTACTTCAGGAGTTTCCTATTAAATTTACATCTGGAGCCCATAAAAATGGCTACTCAGGGCTTCACTTTTGAAGTGTTTAGTGGATCATTGTATTAGGTAGATCATACATTTGTACAAATGATATCCTGAAATTTAGCTATTTCAAGGGTACTACTAATGGAATAGCACTCAGGAAAGTTATAACCTCCACTTTTTTGAGCTTTGTTGTTGTTTTGGCGACAGAAGTTTCAGAAGCACCCCTAGAATCAGAGACAAAGACACTAGTTCACAGCATCCACCCTAATTACTCATGTGCTGCCAATTGTGATAGTTACTTTTTTGTTGGTCAGGATTTTTCTCCTCTCATAATCCAGGTATATTTCCATTGTCTCAGTTGAAATGGTCTCTTTTACCTATTGTCATGGCTCTCCTGGTTAGCCGAGGGCTACTATTGTTCTATTTTCCACTCTCTCTCACACTTTTCTACCTCATCAAATTTTACCTAGTGTGCCAAGGTTCATGGATCCTTCCCTTTGTATTCTCTTTGGCTTATGAGTGAAATTGTTTGTTCTTTGTTGCTGTCCAAGGTTCTTGTAGACACACCTTCAAGGGTTGGAAAATGTCACCAATGAAGGAGTTTCTATGGGAATATGGCACAAGATAAACTCCAATGTGTTTTTTGTGATGGAATCTTCCATTAGGCAGGTCACTTAGTTTTTCCTGAACTTTATTTTAATCATTTAAATATATTTTCCCTCAAACATATTCTCATAAGATAGCGCTAACTTTTTTTGTCTCTCAGAAAGCTTATTTTCATTTGGCAGGGCCCTTCATGGATGGAGGAAGTGGATGTCACACCTGATCTCATACTTCGTTATAAAATGGATGACCAAATACTTCGCAATGTTTTGGAAGCTGATTTGAAGACATTGAAGACAATATCTCAGGTAATTAATCAAGTCCTGAATAAATTCTTGACTCCAAGTTTTGATTCCCTTAAATATTATTATCCTTTATTATATTATTTTTTTACTTTCTTAATTCAAAGTTATTTTTTTACTGCTTTCTTTATTAATAGTTGTGTCATTTTATGTTCAATCAGAATCCATAACAAAAAATTCACAATGTCTAATTTTTATCATTATTTTACAACCATTAAGTTTTGAATATTATCAGTAATGCTTGTGTCCTCATTGCTCAAATATTAGCCCCCATTGAATCACATGCAAAATGTCTATCACCAACCAACCTTAGGCCCATTTTTAAAAGTTTTTTATTGTGGCTAATCTAGATAGGACTCTAATTTGCAAGCTCTATATGTTCTTATTATTTCCTGATTGCTTTGCTTTGCAATGCTAAACAGAAGTAGGACTCACTGTTTAATGAATGCACTGGTTCCAAGGGCTAGTTTCGTCATCTTAGATATTTCGCAGAGATTTTCAATCATGGCCTCTTCTCTTTTGTGCAGTCAAACACAGTTAATGAACAGCTGAGCCAACTATACATGGACATGGAGCTTGAGGGTGCTTCAAACAAGTTGAGTCTTGAGGATTCGGCTGGCTTCACGTCGTCAAGTGGCACAGATGATGCACACCCCTTGACGGCTTCAGTTTGCATGAGCCCCTCCCCCTCCATCCACCGAGTGGCCTCTAAGGTGAGAAACACTGTGAGATGCCACTAATGGCCTCCAATATGAATGACCTGCATTTTGATCTGTTTTGATAAACGCATTCTCAGGATGAGATCATATACAGATGTCTGTTATCATGTACAGCCAGTTGTTGCTGGCGATAGTTCTATTGCTCACCACTGTGAGAGAGAGGTGTCTTTAAATAGTCTACTCTTGTCCAATAGATACTCTGAATAGTTATGGGCACTGTGAAAGTGAGTCAGCACAAATATGCAACTCGCAAGTCACACTAAGGAGTCATAACTCCCTCTCCACGTGGGACTTTCCCTGTGAGCGCTACTTGCTCTTTATGCATCATACCTCTGTGACCCTCTTCTATGAAATCTCAAAATAAATCCGAGTCTCTTCTCCTATTCAGTGGGGTATGAAGTTGTCATGATGTATGGCCTGAATTTTTGCTAATAAGAACAAAGATGTCTCCAAAGGCACCAAAATGCTGCTCTCTGCGTAGTAAATAATATGTACTTTTTTGTCATCATGACCTCATGCTTAAAATTTCTTTTAATGCTTACATTGTTTGGAAATATTGATGTGTTGATTCATGATTAAATGGCCATAAGTAATGTTCATTGCTTAAAAATCGACTAGCCATCTTATATAGGATGAGGATTTATTGAGGACGTTATAGTTCAAAGGCAAAATTTGGTTGAAACTACAAGGCGCACATTTATTCCTGCACTGGCTTAAAAGTCTCACTTTTTATGCTGTTTTTTTGCCTTTTAGACCAAGAAGAAGCGGAGGAGCATGGATTATGGCAAACTGGTGATGATATTTGAAGAGAATGCCCCATTTCCTCCTCCATCTATCTCCACCTGACATTGAACACCTCTTTAAGATGATAATCTCTCTCTTAAGTGTACATTTAAGTAGGTATATAGCATCAATGTTCTTATAAATGTTGTGTTTTATATATACTATATTCATATGATTATGAAAACACACTCCGTGATTATATCATAATAGATTTTGATAATTTAGGCTTTGTTTTGGTACATGAACTGTCTTTTCTCAGGAAATGTGAGCATTCATCATCTCCTCATTGTTTCAAGGGTTGTATGGTGTAGATGTCAGCATCTTACCTCAGAAGTCATTACCTCTTTTGCAAATTATCACTGCCAGTTGTCCAAAACTTGAGCAGTCTGGAAATGTGATTTTCTCCCTGTTATCTTTGATGGCATTTAAATGTTACTCAATGTTTACATTTACCATTTCCTATTCATGCATAGAATGTATTTTTGTGGTGTTCTCTGAAAGGAAAGACTCATTGGTGTGCACTTGCATAATTGCATTGGTGTGTTACTTTACCCACCGAGTGCTTCAAAGTGCAAAACAATGTGCTGTGGGAGCCAAGTGTGCTCTGTTGTGTAGGTTGGTTGAGCAAGTGGTCAAGCTTATCATTTTACACTTTTTTCTAGGTCTCTTATCAGTGACAAGAGATTTCGTTTTATAGTGATTTTACTGTTCTGTCCGAATCTCTCCTGAAACACAAAATGCACCCAGGAATGTCAAACTCACAAAAGTGATAGTGTTTGAAAATTTGAAGCTGGGGATGAAATAAGTCAGTTCCTACGGAATAGAAGAGAAAATGCTTTTAAATTAGTGTTCTGTTTTGGATATAATTTCTCAATGTTACTTCCAATCGTAAGGTGCCATTTTAGATTCCATATCTCCTATGTTGTTCCTATGATGAACAAGCATCATGTGAAAGTTAAGAAAATCTTCAAATGGAATTGCAGACCTTGGGTTGAGACAAGAACATGCTTGGTTGCTGCCCTGCTGATTAGGTATATCCTCAACCAATGAGAATCATTATAGCAATGTAGGTGGCAATGCATTAGCGGACATCATAGTTCTGCTTTGCAGCACCTTATGTTGATGACATTTGAAGGTGGTGATGCCACATGAGATTTCTTATGAGAGCAGAATGTAGTGAATGCACAAAAAGGATCCCATTATCATCATCAACTACATATTTTTATTCCTTTATCACTAGCTAAATCGTGTGGTGTTCACTATGGTTGTTGATGTTACTTGATCAACCCTTCACCTTCAAATGCAAGGGTTCAATAATCATATCAGTGCACGGCAGAATATCTGGCGGAAAATATTCCAAGCAAAATAATCACCAAGAAAAGATATTATAGTAGAATGTTAATGATCTCTCATTAATACTGTTCACCAATCAAATGAATATTTTATACTTGACAGGAGATTCGAATCATAAATGACTGAAATTGCACAAGTAATTAATTGCTCATGTTAAATTTTTCAAAAATCCCCTTCACCATCAGCAAATGCTCCTGGGAAAGCGATTGTTGAGCCTTATGATTAACTTGTGTACTTCTGGCCCCCAGTGGAATTGGAAATGCAAGTGAATAGCTCAGCAACTGCACTCTCCACCACCTATGCTTCTCCTTTCAATGCTGCTTTCTCCTTTTACTTGCAGTCACGTTGGCAACATAAAAATAGTTAAAGGTCCATTTCTTTCTCTATTCACAGTTACAATTTTATGATGCCTGAATAATGTATTTGATGCCCAGCTATTCATTTATTTATTTATTTCCACTACCCCATAAACAGCACATTTACGGCCTTTACAATGGGGAATTAACAATGAAGGACATTCACACGTGCCCATGCCCTGGATAAGTGTAACTTACCCAGACGGGACTCTAACCTGCGACCTTCGGTTTGGCAAGCGAGGACTTGACCCCGCCACCACCGAGGCTGGCAAAAATCAAGGTCAAATTTTTTTCCTGTTTTTATTACAAAAATTGAATTTCAAGCCATGGGGAAAAATAAGATGGTTTTTTAGAGCAAGCCAGGTAATCCTAGGAGATAAATGTTCACCCACCCTCCACTAGATGGGGTAGCAAGCACCTGCTGATTGGCCAATGATGGAATTTAGTTAGGAATGATTCTTCCTAGGAATGAAACATCCTAGGAATGATTTTTCAGCTAAAAAAAGCTATGATTGAGCTTAAGTTGATGTCTTTGCTATTATATTTCAGTATGAGGATACAATTCTGAATTATTAAGAGTTTATTTTTGGTCTGATTGCAATAAAGTTATAAAATGTACGGCACAAATAGAAGCTTGTTTCAGATCAAATGGGCTTAAATGGGGGGAGCATGGAAGCCTTAGCTGGTAGAGCCCTTGGCTACTGATTAAAGGTTTGCAGGTTAAAATCTGAGGTGAAGCTTTAGGAAACTCGGAAATCCTCAAAGAGCAAGGTGGCCCAGGGAAAGGAACTGGCCCCCCACCCTGAATGTGTGACTTACCACACCTGTGCCTAAGCCCAGGGTACAACAAGAATGCTACACATAATTGATCTGAGCAACTGAAGATGAAGTGGGTTGTAATTGAAATGACTTTTAGGTTTAATGCAATGGTAGTGAATGTAAGAGTGAACAAACTCAAATGAACAAGTCTCAAAGGATCACTTGCTGAAGCATAATTTTTCATTCATCTGTCATGAAGCCGGTAGCTTTGCAGCAGCTGAGTGTTCTGTTAGTATGTAGCTTAGGCCTTGAAATGAAAAATAATGCTGTTCTCGAGGAAGAAAGGTTTTAAAGTCAATGCGTTTTCAATGTGATTATCAGCGTAACCTTGCTTGATACAAGAGATATATCCATATGAAGTGTCATGTAAAGCAAGAGGTGTTCTGCAGGTGATTAACTAAACACCTATGGCTAACTTTTCTGGAGCTATTATGATGTTACAGGATTCAGCCTGAATTACTAAAGCTATTTTTCTTCTCTTTTCAAAGAGTTTGAATTATTTCCTCAAAAAATGTCCTTCTTTTCATTCATTTGAACTTGTTCTTAGTTCCATCCTGGGTTATATGATTTAGCACATTACTGTGCGTTCACTAAAAGTAAACAAATATTAGCATATTCATTGCAAAAAAAGTAAATGAGACAACCATGACATAAATGACTGGGTGGCAAACAACCAAATTAGCTAATGATAATGCTTTAGCGAGAGCTGAAAAATGTAAAAATGATCCTACTAGTCAGACTGAATGCAATTTATTAAATAGCACTGAATGCAATTTATTGCCACACAATTGCAAACCTGAGGGTAAGCCTGAAAGATTTTGTATCATCACATTTTTAAGCAATATTCTGCTGCCATTATAAGAACCAATATGAAAAGTGTGAAAATTTCACGGAAACAATCATTTGCCTTTATGGGGATGGAAGGGGCGAAATGCCAATACAAGGACAAGATAGTTATGCAGCCAGACATACAGTGGCGCTGCGCTTATGTTTGTGTGCATTGCTCCACAGTCCTGAGGCTTAAGCGAGAAGTTGGAACAGGAGGACATTCACTGGAGACATAATTCAAGAGAATTTCCCGGTTGATGAATTTGGCCCATAAATAGTCAAAAGGCATTATATTAATGTGAAACATGATGGGAAACTTGAAAATGAAGATTATTGTGGTTGCATCAGATTCTATATCGTGCCATGGAGGCCTCTCAACTATGCTACTAGTTATGTGATTTACTTGTTACTTCATAACATGAAGTTCTACGCTCATGGAAAGACCATTTAGAACTTGTCGCTTGTTCAATAAGTGTTGTAAGGACTATTCCTCCCACAAATTTCAATGTCATTGGTGTAGTGAACAATCGGTTCAAGGATGTATAGTCAGTGGATTCATGAAAATATCAATTCGTTAGATTTTTATCATTCTCTTTTCCCTTATTTAATTTCTCCTTTAAAAAAATTGTCCTGAGAGTTTTGAGTGGGTCCACAGACAAGGCAGAGTGGTAAATTAGCAGTCATTGAGACCTTATAATGTTTTAGCAAACACCAATACGTAAAGAAAATTGGTGTCATGTTGGAAATACTTGTATGTAGGTATCTAATAGAGTTGGGCTTTGGAAATGCACTGATATATTCAGGAGGTGAAAACTCAACAATCCCTTGCAATCATTATGCATGATATCAAAGATATTAATGCTGCCATTTTCAACTGAGCTTAAATTGAACTTTCCAAGTACTTTTGCCTTTTATTTTAATTTTGAATCGAATCCAAGAAAACAGAAATTTCTAAAAATAAGTCTCTTGCATAGAATTAATAATTAATGTTGGGGTACAGGTATGTAGCCAGACATTTGCTTCGCAGGAGAATGGGCAGTTGCCTATACTGATTTGTTTTTGTTAAATTGCACGTATCAGAAAAGCATACATTCCCATACTTCAGATGTGTACTTCATTTGCATAATGCTGAAAGTTAAATTCATTGTTGATTATTGGCTGACGATATGAAATGTGACTGTATTGTAAAATGGAATGTCCAACGATAGGTGTCCTCTGGGCTATGTTACTCCTCAGAACATGTATTGTGGGTAGTCGCCACAAGGGAAAAAAAATTAAAGCCCCTACGTGTTTGGTGGGACAAAAGCTGCATTTGGTGGATTTGCTTGGGGCAAACTGGTTGGTGTGTGGTGTTATGCTTATAATTCTTGTCTTGAAGCTATAGCTTCAAATTGTCTTGTGAGAGAGTTTTCTGTGTTTAGGGACTCTACGATTTCCATTATTCTCATCTGTCAGGTAGGATATCATATTCTTTGGCTTTTCACATTTGCATTATCCAGGATGGTTCTATCTTATCTTCCAATGCAGTTCCCTATGCTGAGGGTGCAATTGTCATTTGTGGGTGGCTTTGAGAGATAATAATTCCATGAGCCGAATCATTTTCTAGAAAAAAATTGCTTGGGCAACAGCAAAGGGGAGTGGTGTCTTATTCTGTCAGTGTGATTCAAAGGATTAGGCATAATTGCAACAATGCCACTGCTGGATAGAGAACTATGGTCTGGATAGGTGGGCCAACAAATTATTTAATCCCGTGGGTGATTCCCAATTGCATTAGTGACTGGGTGAAGTTCCATTTGCCAATGGCATCAACTTATGAGATGTTCTTAAAATGGCACCTTCTAATATTGGCTTTAACATTGTCTAGTATTTTTAATGAGTGCAATACTTAAATATTCAAAGGGAAAATGAGCAAGTACTGCTGCATTGGTTACACCTAGTGGTGACAACGAAAGCTGCTTACCTCCAGCACATTTCATCACCATGTTTGTATTCTGTGATATTTCTTCTTCAACCAATGATTTTTTCAATTAATTTTATTTGCTGGGTGTCTGGAATATTTTTATATGCATGTGCTTTAATGTATTAAGGCTTATTTGTGGCAGGTTCTAGTCATGAGAGGAAATCTATTCATTTTTTAGATTTCTTTAAATTAAGCTGTAACTGAAAGTTATCTTTATTTATTATTTTTAAGGCAGGGATGATTTTTCATGATAACTTCTTTCATATCATAAGAAGAATTCCAGTATAAATGTTTCTCACATTTACAAATGGTGAGTTTAATGATTGTACAAAGAAGAAGGGTAGGTACCTAAAACTTAAAAACAACATTGATAGCATGTTAGTATTAAAGGGACATAAATCAATGGATCGAGTCTGACCAATTCACAATGTTAATATATGTAAATGCCTGAATTTAATTCATACTTTGTACGGATTTATATTTTTTATGAAAAATGGAGATGTATTGTGTCTCTGCATCACAAGATATTTTGAGTGCAGGGAAATCCACAGCACTTCATGCTGATGGTCCACATTTTACATGTTTATCAACAATAAATACTGATATTCTTGAACGTTTGTTTTGCTTTATTTCCCATGCTAAAAAAATGAGTTAACTTATTTTATTGACTGTTTTTTTTTTTAGAGAATTTCATTTGCATCGTGTCACAAGCATATAGTATGATGATATGGGTACACTGCTGTGGCTTCCATCAGCAGAGATGTGCAAAATAATTTATACAGATCATTAATTTGGCATTTCATTGGAACATACATGAATACAATGTGTTACTGTACCAACAAACAGGAATACTAAGTCCTCGTAAGATGCCAGTTCACATCATGAACCTTCCACTACCTTTTAACAACCCTGCAATAGAAGGGGAAAGCAGATTGCTGGGTACAAGAAGTTACCACCTATAGTAAGGTGTAACAACTAATGCTGTGAAACCTTTGCTAACATGTAGGTCACGGAGGTATTCATTCCTATGATAAATAAATGTGAAAAAAGTTGCTGGTCAGTATGGTCAAAGACTCAAAAATTATTGTTTTTGGCAAAAAATATAATGATGATGAAAACAACAATGGCTATGGGAATGTTCTATCGCTAGTTTTGAAAAATTCAGAAATACATAGATAAATGCAATATGTTGAACAATTGCAGTGAAAAAAATATATCCTATCAGAGGGCATCACCTGCCGCAAGTTGGGGGATTAGAATGAGTGGTAGTTCCAGGAAGATTCACCCTGAGTGCCTGTCATATTTCACCTCTATTATTTTGGTTAATGTAATCCAACTTTTAAAAAAAGGAAGAGCAACCACATCCATTTGCATGAGCAAAATGGGTGTGGTTGAATGTCTGATGGGTAGTTTCCTGTGCATCTTAACAAGTGTAATAAACATACAAATACAGTAGACTCCCGATTATCTGGGAGCGGCTTCTCTGTGTTGGGGATCATCCGTGCACAAGTCTACACTCCTACGATGTTTTCCCGCAATCTTTATAAAAAAAATCAGATGCAAAAGCAGCAGGACATTTGCATTTTAATGCATGGCTACACAGGGCCCATTATTTACATAAGAATTCCCATAAAAAAATGGAATTATTTCATTCACTTGCTGAGAAGGAATGTTTGAAGTTCACTCGGACGTCTGATCTAGCATTGCAGACGACAATCACTGGTGGGAAAAATACTCTATGAGTAAATTTCGAAGGTTCTTGAATTGTAAACGGCATCGTAATTGATGAAAAATGTCATCTACGATCATTATATGTATATTTCATATTGCAAACATGCAATTATTTCCCTGGACTACCATACGATTGAATACGGCTCAAGAGAACTGGAGATTTCGTTGCACTCGGGCATGCTTACGCTGTGACAAGTCAGGGTCAATCTTGAGAGGAAGGGAATAGTGGAAGTGAAGGCAACGAGGGAAGTGGAAGTAGAGATAGCATGAGTCATAGCCAGGCACTTGCTTGCAAAGACAGTTTGTCACAAGCCCTGGTTTCCTCTAACCACGTCTGGGCGATGGGGTGATCACGTGCCAGTTGCCATCACGAGAGTTCTGTGTTCCTATTTTCCAAGTATATCCACGATCGCGCTCAGTGATCATGGATCTGCATCCCGGGCAACTTGTGTGAGGTGCGGCATGGTGCCTGACGCTGTAGTTTCCAACGTTGTGCAGTGCCTTTGAAGAATTCGTGCAAACCACGTTTCTGAAGCCATGATCTCGCAGCCACTGATGCGCAGTTTTTGGAAACTAGGTATTATATGGAGCAGTATGAATACGAGTGCAATTACGTTATCGCCGCTAAAAAGATCGCAGTCGGGAAAATAATGCTGCTAAAGATTCCGGGAAAGCAATCTAAATTAACAGAATATGGGCATAGATAATAATAGATTGATTGATGTATACGATGAAAATTACAAGAAATTAAAGTAAAAGTTTGGATTAATCGTGTTTTCCGATTATTCGTGCCTCTCCCCATCATTAGCCCGGATAATCGGGAATATGTATATTGTACAAATATGGAAAAGACATGCAAACAATCAAAGCACGACAACTATGAGAACAGCAGAAATGAAGTCAAAACCCCAAAAATAGTCTTTCTCATACTACGCTCCAAAAGTGAACACATTGTGAATCCTCTATTTAGATATTGTAAGGAGTTATTAAAAATGTTTAATACTGACGAATTGTCCATTTCCCTTTATTAGCCATTGGACATAAACTCCATACATCCTGACGCCTATGCTTCAACACAGTCCGCCATTATTGATGTGGCAAACAATGCTGGGCTGCGACAAGTCCACTTTGTAGTTATTACGTAGAGGACTATGACACTGACAAGCTGAACAGAGGTCACAATTTAATGGCAAGTAAACTTATAGAAATTTTAAAGACAATACATGCATATGTTCATAAATCTTCCTGGGTTCAATAAAAGTCATAAAAACATTATATCTGACCATTTCCCCATAAGACCCAAGGGGGCATTTAACCAAACAATGGTGTACACCGCCTTCACCATAGTGGAAGTGTACATGATGACTTTGTGATAGATTAGTGGCGAGAATGACCATCTGGAGGACTCGGATCAGTGCTGTCTTGGGCGAAAGTCATCAGAATTCCAGGCGATTTCATTCTTCAAATATCATGACAACCTATTGGCTTTAGTTAATTTTAGAATATTATAATAATTTCAAATTTTGGTCAGCCCCTTGAAGTTCTAACTTCCCTCTTTTTTTTATGTCCCCTCCTTGATGCATTGCGATCATAGATGTTATAAACAGGATGCTACTGGTACGAAGGTTCAATAATAAGTTAAGTGGTAAACACTTGGATTAATTCAGTCCAGTTGCCTATAGCAATTCTTCGTAGACATCCAATTCCAACATGAGTCACATGAGAACCCTGATAACTCGAATCTCGATATCTGGACACTCCGGGGAAAATCGACAAGCCTGACACATTTTTTCCTCACATCCATAATGAAATTTTGAGGGGGCTCAGGCCCCATGGAGTCGGCTCCACAGGATATTAAGATAGAAATTAACCACTCACTAACCTTGACAATTTCCACAAGTGCTCCCTTAACCGTTGAGACATGCTCTGAAATGTATGCATGGGAGGGAGGCAAACAGAAGGACAGAAAAAATCGATCAGTGAAGATCAATATTATATCCATTTTGGTAAACGAAACACAAAGAGTCAGCTCACTTCCTCTTTTCAGATCAATCTCAGCTCAGTAGGTAAATGAAGAGACAGATTAAAATTTAAGAAAAGAATACAATGTACTTCTGAATTCTTCTGAAAACTTCCCCGGAGGAGTAGGAGGCCTTTTATATGAGTGTTATAAAAATTACAAGATGGAAGCCGAATACAGAACACGTACATGAAGAAAGGTTGTCTCACTAATTTATGGGTCAACAATGGAACCATTTTTTCGTAAAGCCCAGTAGGATTGTCAGTTGCCATCCTATGAGCTGCAAGTTCTAGGTGGGGAATGTGGGTGAGTGAGGAGGAGCAATGTGGGTGGACCCGATTGAGCAGATTCGAGGAGGATTCCTTAATAAATGTCATTGCTGGGGGGAGGATAATTGGGGCTATGAAATTTCCAACTCTCAGACACTGAAATACCTAATAAAATTACTTGTTTGTACAAAATGAAGGGAAGGTAATGCTCTCTACTCAGGCTAGATGTCTTGAATACTTTGAGTGCCCTGACGGAGTTCTCACGAACAGACCTGGATGGATGAGGCATTTGTAGGTTGAAAGATTTCAATAGTTTTCAAATTAAATAGGTAGGGGATTTGTTACACAAGATTTCTGCATTTGACATTGAAAATGCCTCATTACATTTTACATTATTTTCCACTGACTAATTTCCATTAACTGATTGAGTTTATAAAATGCAAGAACTTCTCATTTAATCTTGAAATTACATGCAATATCTCACTCCTGGTTGGATGGTTTAGTCAGGCTGTTTCAGAGTGCCCTAAGTAAGTGGATAAGAAGAAAGTGGCATTGTTTCCGTGAAGTGCATGTGATATTTGCCGGAGTATGAAAGTGGATATGAAAACAATCGTTGGTGTCTACATTACCACTGGATATTGTTTTTCAATATTACCTTACAACAAATCTGAATGAAATAATCCAGTCACATTCACCATTTTTTTGCGATGATAGCTGGTGCAGTAGCTATAGCATTTTGCTTAAACAATGTAAGTCATTGTCTTCCGATTAAATCTGCGAGGACAATGTGTGCCAATATACACGCTTACACTACATACAGGGTGGGGCAGAATGGACTCCCTGATTTGACGGGTGAATTGTGAAAAAACTAACAAAGATAGTTTTAAAACGCTTATATTTCCCAAAACTACATTCAATGCCATTTTATTTTTATTTGAATTTGAAAATTTGTTCATCCAGGTGACGACCTTGGCGAGCGATGCACATATTGAGTCGTTCAAAAGTTTTCGAAAACTCTTCTCAGCATATCTTCTGATATTCCAGCGATGACATCTGTAATTGCCTCGTTAAGAGCTTTCAAGGTCCTTGGTCGAACTTTGTAAACCTCAGCTTTGAGATATGCCCAAAGAAAAAAATCGCATGGACTCAAATCCGGGGAGCGAGGGGGCCACGGAACATCGCCTCGTAATGAGATCAGGCAGCCGGGAAACTGTCTTTGCAGGACTTGGCGTGAACGAAGGGCGGTATGAGCCGTGGCACTGTCCTGTTGAAACCAAAGGGCTTATGTGTCATATTGCTGACCATACTCTTCCATTTTAGCTTGAAAAAAGTTCTCCAGCATCTCACAATAACGCTCAGAGATAACAGTAACAGTTAAACCTCGAGATTCAAAAAAGTGAGGCCCAATAATGCCTATGGAGGACACGGCGCACCAAACTGTCACTTTGGGGCTATGAAGAGGTCTTTGGTGAAGTTCATGAGGATTTTCAGTCGCCCAGTACCGAAAATTTTGCTTATTAACTGTGCCGGAGAGGTGAAAATGCGCTTCATCGCTAGACCACAGAATAGCGTTGGGTTGCACAGAGGTTAAAATTGCATTGCTAGCATCCGTACGTTTCAGTCTTGTGGACTCAATTCTTGAACGACCATCATCTTGTAGCGGTTTAAGTGAAGATCAGTGTCTAAAATTCACCTTACTGTTCTGGACGATATTCCAAGGGCAGCAGCATGTTTCCGCGCAGAGCGCGATGGGTACTGCTCAATGGACGCTCTCACTGCCACGATGTTTTCAGGTGTCCTAACACTTTTAGGTCGCCCTGCTGGTTTTCTAGGAAGTGCAGATCCTGTCGCCCGCACACTAGTGATCCATTTCCTAATGGTTTTTGCATCAGGAACCTTGTTGTGACGAGGCAAACCAAACTGCCTACGAAAAGCCCTCTGCGTCGCCAATACACCATTATTGTTTATAAAGAACGTTTCTATGACAAAGCCTTGATGCTCACCAGACCACTTCATGGCAATTACTAAAAAATATCATCGCTTCCCCCACCAAACGACACTACTCCCACCCCGCTAACACACCTGCGCACTCTACAGTGATTGTCTGAAACTAGGGAGTCCATTCTGCCTCACCCTGTACAATCCCTCCATAAGTTATCCTTGTGTCACAGGTTGCTCTTGCTACTATTCCCAGTTGACATCCACATCATCATTCCCTCCATAAGTTATCCTTGAGTCACGGGTTGCTCTTGCTACTATTTCCAGTTGATATCCACATCATCATTCACCTGATCAAATGAGTTACTCTACAGAATTTTGGAAAAGAACACATTAAAATTATCTTCATCATAAATTCAAGAGAATGGGAGGTACTTCTACTCTGCTAGACCTTCTGAGAAGGGATGGAAGTTACTTAGCTTTGTAGCATACTACCATGGGGAATTGAGGAGCATTATTGACATATAAAGATGAGATTTTGCATGGTGCAATAATGGTTATCTCATGTTTGCAGTTTATTGTTAAGGTGCTCTCTAACCACACCTCACTCCCATACTTCAGAATGGTTTCCTTAATACTTTCTGCACTGGTGCACATGCACAGTTTTATCCCCAGCACTTGTTCCTAGTAAATAGGTTAATGTACTGACTTTTACCTTGATTCATTGCCTTATGTATGTATTTGATAAGCCCACCCCTTTGTTTGGACACTTCCTCTATTGAGCAGAAACAATGAATATTCTGATACATACTTAAAAGTTTCCCAAGGCTCCTCATGAATACTTGGCTTGAGTAATGACAACAATGCCCGCAGAAGACCTCTCAGCACATTTGTGCTATGGACACTGTAAATAAGGTATAACTGTAGGCTATCCATACTTTTTTTCACTTTCACACTCACCGTTGAACAAGACGCGATTTTCCAACACCTTACATAATCATTTCATCACTTTCTCAATGGTCTATTTCCCTAGGCCTATCTTATTTCGATCACATACCTGAGTCAGCGACACCATTTGAGGCAGGATAGCTGGGTGCACTCGTGACCCTTGTAATATATCCCTAAGTGTATATACACATTACATGGTATAGCATATACAAACTAAGGGCAATAGAATATCCAGCTCACAGAATGTGAATACATACGTAATTTCCAGAGCCGCACCTTGCAACACCACTAAGAATTAAGTAGCAAATGAAATGAACTTCAGTATTGTCGGTGCCACATCATCAATACCCTCACAGGAATACCACTGTTATATGTCAATGCACCAACAAAAAACATTGTATGACACAAGAACCAGAATAACCTAGTAGGGCACAAAAGAGACAAACAGGATGTAAAAATAAATAATTAACTTGAATTTGTTCCTCTCACCAACATACTCTTGAGTATGCATTTAATTGCACCACAATTCAATTAAACATTAAAATATGCTCAGTCTTACAGTATCTCCAGAAGTTATAGCGCAATAGAAGTTAGATTGCGATTGGGTCTTGAGAGCGAAGGAAAAACTTTTCCGACACGTTCATCCATTACAAATAAGGTTTATCACAGCGATGCCCTTCAAGCACCCAAAATTCAACCATCGTCAAAGAGCACCAACAACCCACACAAAAAATGAGCGAGGCTATATTTAACTCTCTTCCCAATTGTAAAAACGCTGCCATACTTAATCAGCAAGAAATCACTTTATGCAATCACACTGAACTTCAGGCAATCAAAAGACAATACAAAAATGACAGCAGCAAAAAATCAAGCCTTCATGGTTATTAATATTTTCACGGAATAGTTCCAACTCCGTCGATGAAAATTACGTAATCAAAATGCATCACAATTACTTGTAGAAATTCACCCTCAGGACCCAACACTCAAGACTACACATAAGGCAAATCTGAAGCAGAATCCACGTCCCATACCGTTGTGGTACTGGAAAATTGGTCTTCTTCCCGAATTCGCCAGGGAAATGTAAATCAGAGAGATGATAAACGTGAATAAAGTGAAGTGAATCCATTATTCACGCCTGGCTTTCTTGATTTTGGAACGGCCAGTTTTTAAATCAGTGACCAAAGTCGACTCAGATGTCCCTCCAAGCAACTCCCTGACAAAACGAAACCTCGAGAGAAAGAAGGTCCATACTAGGTACCAACCTGAAATTAAAATGATATAATTGGTTACTTGAACATTCATCAGACATATGGATAAACCTTATAATCTTGCTTGCTACCCTGGTAATAGAAAATTCTAAAATAGGTAATTCTTCCAAAAAAAACATTTCCGACAGTAGCAGTCGTATCCTGTCATGTCGCGATTCAAATATACAAGGATCAGGGAAGGGTAATTAACCAGCTTACCAATGCAAACAAGCAGAACAACCAGAAATAACGACGATATGAATGAAAATACGGCCAACACGACTTCTTTCATAGCTGCCAAATATTGCAACGATCACAACATAAGGAATTGAACCAATGAATGCGAATTTTACTGAAATTAAACGACAAGTATTTTATAGATTTGTGATAACTGCATTCAAATTCACATTTTTCCTTTCAAGGGTTCACCAATGGCTTAACTCCAAATCAAAACCCACAAATACAGTATACGATCACAAAACCCGACAAATGAGTATCGTAATCACAATTATCAACAAAAGCACGGAAACAGAAGAGGGTTCCGATTTCGGTAGGTTCCGTACATAGAGCTCTCTGGAGGGGGCATAAGCGCTCTGAGGTGAAGCCAGGCATAACGGTACTTTTGCGCATTTAGCCATCTTACGATGTCCTGCTTCGTCGATTTGCCGTAAGCTTGCATGTTAAGAAAATACTGTTTTTTTCTGAAACCAGTGGCTACAGAAGTCATATAAAGGTACGTAAATATTTATTAGTGTGTTTATTTTCATGGATATTATTATCTACATCCGGAAACATTCCGTTAGGCAGATATATGCTATTTAAACTTTGCATTCGCAGATGGTTTGCTGCTCGGCTTACGGGTGCAATAATCGCACGGAAAGGAAGAAAACAGGCCTTACTTTCCACCGGTGAGTAAAATATAGAATAAAATAGTCAAAAAAATGCAATATAGCGTGAGATGTTCGCTACACCTGATACATATTGAATTTGTTACCTACAACGTGCTCGTGTTTGGGGTGCCTTTTAATGTGAATAGTTGATAATGTCATTAGTCAACGGTAGTAATTAAGTATTTTATTTGTATTTTAAGTGTCATGTTAACTATTTTGTTGCGAGTATAATATTTTAAGTGTCATGTTAACTATTTTGTTGCGAGTATAATAGTAACGATGGGAAATAATGCGACTGAAACACGTGTCACACACACCTTTAAGATGGCTTGTAAGGTATTATGCGGAGTTATGTGGTGTTCTGTAATTTTTCAGTTAAAATATTGGAGAAGACATAGCAGTTATGATGCCTTGGAAGTGTGTAATATTAATTATTTCAATGACGGAAAGAACTAGTGAAAAAGTGGCCTTAGCGTGCTTTATGCTGTGTTCATCGGTACTCAATGTTTAAAACGTAGAGAAAGAAAGTATGATACCTAGGGATTTGTTACTAAGTTTGTGAATAAAGGTATTGGTGAAGAAATATTTGCAGGGAAGTGTGATTATTTAGCAATTTAAATTTCAACTGTAGCTGATCATTTGATCGTTAAACCGACCCTTGTATTTCGTTATGAAGTAGGCAATAGTAGCTTTAGTGAGTGTATATTCATTACTTCTCGCGTTGCCTTCAATGTTATCCCGTATAGTTATGACGTGTAATTAATGAAGTGAATTAGTCAATTTTATTTTTAAACTATCTGTTCCCTTAGATGCTAAAGTAGGATTTTAAAGTTTTATGTATTAAATCAAAGAAGTAAAGGAAAGTATACTGTGCATACACAATCAGGGGTGGAAATGTTGAAATCACGTTAAGTTCACATAACATACTTTCGATTACAGAGGGATGCACACTAACATTGAGATAATTAATCCCGCTAGTTTAACTTTTCTATGTACTGCTGTGTTAGCGGGTATGTTACATTATGGTAAGAGTAACGACTGGAGGTATTTTTGACTTCCTCTCGATGGCATTGGTACATGGCCGCTATGTTATCTTAAAGCAACTCTTGTATTATAAGAGGTGGGAGGGATTATGACCTATTACTTTCCCACCGCAGGAAACTATGTTAGAGGATCCATAATGTCAAGTTTTCATGAATGGCCCTTGTATAAATAACTTATTTCTGGATTCATTTTACACTTGATGGGTGTGTGTTCTTATTTATTGTTTGAGCATGACAAGGATATGATGAATTAAATATAAATGAAGTCAGTCACATTCTAAGGTATGCATCTATGAAATTCTGTGGTGACCGCACATTGAGTGCATTGGTATTTGATCTGCTATTTCAGTTGCCGAGTAAATGTAATTTAAATACATTATCTATAGTAATATTTTTTGGAATTGGTGTATTTATAAAAATAATGGTTATTGTAGAGGAAATTTCTTTCCACCTATACATATTCACTTTCGCAGCCTTTCTACTTTTTTCAGGATATCCTTGGAAGTTTGCTGGTCCTTTTATTAAGCCATTTCCGAAAACCTTTCACCATTTACTTTCCTGTGATGAATCATGAAGAGTGGCAGTTGCTCACTGGAAAAATTATGAATTGCAATCGCCTTAGCTGTTTGCATTTCGGTTTTGCATTTTTGGCCTCACCCATGCATTGTGTATGTTTACATTTGCTGTTGATCTGCCAAAGTTGAATCTTGTACTTGAACAATGTGAAAATTTTTTGTGTCGTGAATTAATCTTTCTGTAATTTGCCCATTAAATGAATTTTTATGCTTGATTTTGTTTTTCTTTGAAAAATCATAATATGTCGACCTTTTCGTCAAGTTAAATTCAGAGGCACGCACTCAGACGAGTTCACTCGCGTGCAAAGGGGCATTACTTGCTGTAGTATGGATATTTTCCAGGGGCTTGGGTTGTAAAAATAAAATAATTTGTATCGAAAACGTAGTGGTTTCGCAATCTTTCGTCCGTCAATCTTACTTGAGCATGGTCAACTGCCGACGTACGCACTCGTAGTGCATTAACTTGCATTACGAGAGGTAGCACCGTTTTTTTTCGGGGGCTTTGACAGTGAAAATGGAATTATGTGGAACAAAGTCGTAAGTTCTTTCTGCGTAATGTCGTAAAACTTATTTTAACTTCGGGTTTGGTCAATATTTCTATCGTACAGGAGCAGTTCATGACGAGTTCAATGGTGATTACTATGTTCGTAGAAGTAACGACGGTGCATAGCAACATATTCAATCGATCTTTAATTTCCGGATTAAGATTCATTAAGTTAAAATTAATGCAATTTTCGAATTGCCAGCCATTGTTTAGCTAGTAATATTGAGTCAATTATGCTTGACTAAACACCTCATTGTCCGTTGATTATTGTCTTCCTGCAGGTCACAAGGGCTCTGATCCAGCATAAATTTATTCTTTGGGCATGTATTACTATTTATTTTCATCGTACCTTTCGCGAAAAATGCCTAAAGGTATTATTTAATGAGTTGAAAGCAAAAAATTGTCGTTGCCCCGTAAGACTCTGTGTTATAGCAGGGCAGCGCATCATGGCTAAATGCGCAATTTGGCCACGCCCCCCTGGCTTCACTTCCCGCTATTGGAAAGGATAGGGCGCGCCCCCTCCAGTTACCTCTATGGTTCCGTACATGCGTGCTGCCGCCTGCCTTTTTCATTGTTTGCTGTAAATGGCCACATAGTGGCGCTAGTAAGCAGTGTCATTAATAATTGTTGTTTTCACGTGTTTTGCCAATAAAAGCCATATAGTTATTGTTTTTATGCTGTAATCATGCCACTAAACTGTCCTTTTTAGGTTTATGGGTATGATAAGAGCTACAAAATTGCGAAGAGGCGTGACATGGAGTTGGGCCCATGGTTGGGTATACGGAACAAAAGCCATGCAAAAGCCCATTCAAAACAAGATTAATGCATCTCTTAGTTGGTGTATATCTTCTTCCATATGTATAGTTTGGTGGATGTGATGAAGAGTTTACACTTTCCCGGCGAACAACATGTATAAACTCCTCTCGGGATATCGCGCGGGTAAGATTATGTAAGAGCGCTGTCGTTTAGGGTACCGACTCGCTACCCATTCTCACGGCTACTAAAGAGCACCTTCTTTAGTTTGGCGGAGTTATTTGAATTCTATCATATATTATATTAAGAGACTCAAGACCTAATCCACGAGACGATTGCATCCGGAGCCACACAACTTCTTCGGCTCTCTGACACCTACATAACAAATTCATATCACCAATATCACGGCCTCGAACTCCTTTCACTTTCGAAAATGGATCAGAAAACTCGATTCTTGCTCATTAATGATCTACTTGCAAAAAATAGCTATTGAACGACTTTGGTATTAAAATATTATCTTAATTTTCAAGCTTATCATTAATTTTTACCCGAACACGTGAGCCTGATGAAAATTAGCGCCTCTATGTAACCCCTTCCGCAGCTTCCAATGCATGCAAACGAGAAGAATGTTGAACTGAAGTCCCGTATATACGACCGTTGACTGACAAATGCACGGTGCGGAAGCGCAATTGGTCTCAGTCTACTTTTTGTGGTGGTTTGTTATTTACATTTTGTAATGTTAACGTCGCGAAATATCTCAAAATGGAAGTGATATAAGTTTTTGTGCTACTGATGTGTGTGGGTGCATTATTTTTGTGGGTTATTTCCTGCCTAGTCTGGATATAAATATTGTAAGGTAAGACTCAGATCACCTATTAATATGGCTCCCACGTTTCAGTTATTTAATTAAATTCTTAATTTATTTGACTTGTTTATTGAGCATTATGGATGATTTTTGGAAGTTTTTAAGATTTTAAGTTTTAATTATTGTTGGTTTTCATGTTAAGTTTCTTTCTGTTTTGCATTTCCGTGATTGCTTCTTATTAAATCCGCTATTTTGTGGGTACCGTGAATGTGTTGTTGTCATTACAATGGAGTAGATTTAACTTAATTCCTTTTATTTTATTGCGTGAATGAATATTGCTCATTTTAAAATCATTTAAGGGGGATAGTTTAAAGTCTGTGGTGTTTGAAAGTATTGTTTAAATGTCACAAGTGATAAATTTTGGTTTCTGTAGGTGTGCCGCGACAAAAGTAGTCCTGACCAAATTACTGTTAGTTATTGTTTGGTGATTATCAGTTATTGAATAAATGTCCCATCTTCTCGTGGGTACCTATTATGACCAAGCGTTTCACTACGTAACTCATTGCCAGTGTTTTCTTTGGGTGTATTACTTTGTCACTCAATTCCTAAGTTTGTGTTGTGTTATTAATCGGTTAGTGTATGTGATGTTTGAGGCCACATTTCTGAAGACTCTCCCAGGAAAACATGATTTAATGATATTGTAGGCCAATACTCTCGACTCTATCATATGATGAAGGGCACGACTCCTGGGACGGATACAACGGACAGGTGAAGTCACTCAGAATCATTTGTTATTTTATGCGGGAGTTTGATTCAGTACTGCTGTGTATTCTTTTGAAGGTATGCTCTACCACAACGGCTCAACACGTACATAAATGAAGACCGAGAAAAATGAATATTTTACTATTTCGTCTAGATGCTCCTTTAATTTAAAGTCTTGTTTTGTGCTTATCATGTTGCCAGTCTGGCCTAGGACTTGGTATACTCCCATGCTTCCATTTCATGTGTGTTATTGGTTGTTTTGTTATAAACTATGGAAAAGGTGATAGGGCGAATATTCCTTCTTGAGCTGCAAGGGATATATGAGTACTTCTAGAGGATGATAAGTGGGGTCAACATGGTGAGTTATTGGCCGATCCAGATAAACATTTAGGGAGTTGTAGGCAACGCGAATTACATTTTGTTAAATGAAAAACACCGTGAGAGGCAGAATTGGTATTTTTCAATTGATATGCATGCGTTGTTTAATGGAGAAATCTTTGTGGGAGTAAATTAGTTGTATTTTAATTACATTTTCAGTAATTTATGAACGAACACAATAATTCGTGGAAGATTCAGTTGGAACGATTTCTAATTGCTTTTCTGAAAATCACATGCCACGTAATGGGACCCTTCAGCGGATTAGGATTAGCAGCGCTGTTGTTCCCTCTTCCCTAAAATTGTTAAGCGTGTTACAATTGATTGGTTCTTTTTTGTGGTGGCAAGTATTAACAAAAAAAAATTGGTACTACATTTTTTGATTAATGCTTGCTGGAGAGTGAATCCAAACACGAGGAGCAACCTAATACATTTGAGAGAACAATGTCTCATGCACCTGCCAAATAGACGGTAAAAAGATAAGGATATTTAATGATTGCTGAGAATCAGAAGAAGTAAGCTAAAGTTAAAAAAATAAATTTAAAAAATTAAACATTTCACTTTCCTCCCCATTAATGTTTCTATTCCTCAACTAGAAATACATACATTTCGATTACAATGCTAGTCTGTGGATGTACTAATTGTACCAGATTATTGCCTAATGACCTGTAGGCTAATTGCCTGCTATTTTATATTTTTAATGCTGCTAGTGAATGTTCCTAAATGTGTTTTTGACAAAGTAATTTTGGTTAAATTAATGTGACAGCGAAGCTGTAAATTATTCTTGAAAATCCACATGGATAACTTGGATGATCATGTTGACTGAAACCATAATAGTAGAATAAGATTTAAACTGTAGTCATACAAAGTCGAGATTTTATTTAAAAATCTATTAATTTCAATATATCCGTGAGTTACTTTTGAATAAAACTGTTGATTCCTCTCCTAATGTGATCAAATTTGTTATTGTGTAGACCAGTTCATTGAAAATCAATGATATCAAAATTTAAAATTTTTATTTATCGGAAATAGTCATCCTTATTACTCAGATAAAATAATTTCCATGATTCCAGCAAGATTCATTGAGGCGTAAAATATTATTTAAGTTGTAGGTTAACTGAATATATTGTGTTAAGTCAAGAGACTAAGTTTAATGTCATTCCATGTCAAATCAACACACCCAATTAACCTCACAATTTTAGATTTTACAAAAATCTGGTACACTCACAGTGAGTGTTGAGACTAAGAAAAGTATGAAATTTTTCTCTCCAGCTGTTTCCAAAATATGGCTGAGTAAAATTTGCAAAAAAATTGTCAAAAAAGTGCAAACAGATTTGTTATAATTGCTGTAGGAGCTGACGTAATTGAGCTACAGGTCTGGGAGGAGTATCATTTTACAGAATTTGAAATGGTTTTTGGAGAATATGCAACATAACTTCTGTAGGTCCTAATAAGTAAACATTTACAGGCATACAGCCAAACAGTGTTCCCATAAGTACTTAGTATTGTGGGAAAAATATAAATAAGGGATATTGTTGGCTTCATTGTTAAAAAAAAATAATCCTAACTCTTGTTTATCATTAATACCAACCTACCATTAACGATTAGGCATTTTATTGAAATATGCAGATGTGTAATTTAAAAAACACAGATATTCCAAAATATTAAGTTCTTTAAAGGTAATGTTTGAGAATGGGACCCATAACAACAAATCTTGGCATAACTAACTAATACAATGTTGTATGATTAAATTAAAATTGTTGAAATAATTAAATATGGTGAAGTGACAATTGGACCAGAACTTTTAAATACTAAAAAAATGAATAAAAAATGATTGCTTTTTCATAATAGGCATCAATATACTGATAAATTATATCCAAAGGTACTAGTTACATTTAATTAGTTATTAAATACACATTAGCTGTAAAAAAAACCTGGAAAAAAGTAAGATTTGAGGGTGAAGCAATCTCCCAAAAAACTATATTGGACTTGCATGGACTGCTTACCCCAAACAAAGGATCACATGGGGATTGGATATGGTTGCAGTACATGTCCTTAGCAAACTTGCGTAGCTTCCAGTCTCCTAACAGAACTCCACTCCTCTGCAAGGCTCTTCCCCATTTGCTATAACTGTCAAATGTGGCATGATTTTTATGTTGAGGCAAATGTTTTATGAATGCAAAACTTTGAAAGTTTTTCATATTTTTTACAATGAGCTGTAGAACCATAAGAAAACCAGTGGTATTTTATTTGATTTTATCAGCAAATACACAATGTTTTGTTATTAAGTAATTAATATAAATTATTCTTATATTAGGCTACTTGTCTTTAAAATATTTTTAAGGCTCTTGCAGGTTATGCAAATAAATCTTTTCGATATTTTTGTTAAACTTCCAAATGGTTTTTGAAAATGTCATGCAATCTCTGATACCTTTTATGGCCCTGATTTTATAATTAGAAAAATGAGATGTAAGCTTTTATTGGTGAGATTCACACATTCGTTGTGGCATGACCAACTAGTGAATCACAATCACTTTCTCCGGGTTCAACGACTTATTTACTGCTTATCTTCATTTAGTTGCTATCAATATTAAGCAAAATGAGAAGTTAGAGACTTGGTGTATCTATACTCTATGTGGTAAAGTATGTGGTGCAAATGGAAGGAGAGTATGATCCACTGGTCGTCTTGGTGCCAGGGTTGATAAAAATCATGATTTTTTTCAAAAAAATCATTTTTGTTGATTTTTTTTATTTAAATCGGATTTTATTGATTTAAATGAGATTTTTATGATTCTCCATTCATCAAAAATTCAGTTATTTGCAAAACTAACTATTTGGGCCGCATATTGGAGAATGATCGTTTGCAGAAACAATAAGAGGCAACATACTCTAAACTCCATTCAACATTTAGTCAATCAGGGGAGAGAACTATGGAAATGCCAATGGTATCAAATTTAAAATTAAACCAGCATAATATAAAATTGTCATTGGAAGTATCAAATGCACTACATATATTATGCGGTTCTAAAGCATATGAAGTTTAGAAAAATTCTGTTATTGCAACTTTGTACGGTGCCTTCGCTTAGAAGTTAAATCAGAAAACAATTTTTTTCAACGGATACACTAGTATTCTAACCAAAGCCATTTTATTAAATTTTCATGTTACGTGCATTCCTACAGTATCATTTCTATTTAAGAGCCACCATTGTGCTGATAACTGTCGATTCATTGTATTAATTAAGAAATAAAAATCGAAATTATGCACTTACAGCTTCCTTTTCTTGACTCTTTAAAAATCAATCATTTAGATCACATTATGATTTAAATCACCTGATTTTTTAAAATAAAAATCAAGTGATTTAAATCGTGATTTAAATCATGATTTAAATCAGAGTGATTTAAATCAATCAACCCTACTTGGTGCCACCCAAAATGGCAGACCATCTGGAACTTAGCCACCTTTTATGATCAGAGAATTCTGTTTAATGGCATTTTTAGTGTAACATGTAAATTATCTGTATTGCATGACCACACTCCCAGATTTCACTTCATAATAGAGTTTGACATCTTATGTTGAAGAAAATGGGATTGGTGCCACCCATGTGGTGGTCTTACTCACTGCTCCAGGTTGCGAAAGCTCAAGAATCCGCCATGCCTGTCCCTGGAAGTCCCCTTTACCAGCTCCCACTGGTGGAAGGCCCCCACGTGCAGTGCCAACCCAGGGCAGAATTCCTATCTATGACCCTCCAGTGGGTACACTGCTGTCTGAATACGGGATGGGAGATTTTGCTCCACAGTACACTTGTTAAAATCATTATGTAATGAAGAAGTTTCAGTGGCAAAATGTCTGTTTTTGTTTAGCCGCTTTATTAGACTATTAATTTTATTTTTATTACATCAAAGTAAGCTATTAAGTCATTTTTAACATAGAATATATTGATTGGTTTGGTTTTTATAGTAGATATTTAGATGTATCTGTTATGTTTTAATTAACTTTGGAAGGGTACCATAGGTGATAAATATGAATAAATGCCAACAGAGACCACAAAATTGAAGGCTCAAATAAAATAAAAATTTGCACATGTAGTTTTGAATTACAACTGTTTCTCCGTTTTCTTTGAGAAGGAGACAAGAGGGGAATGTAAGGATGACTGGAGGCATAGGGGGCTTGGATAGGAGGGGAGGAATGGTGGGAAGGGAAGGGGTAGGAGGAGAGGGTTTGAACCTCAAGTGGATCGCATGTAGAAAAGAATCAAAAAAAATTTTCGAGTAATTTATGGCAATATTATAATCAAAATTTAATTAAACAAAATCTCATCACATTTAGCTATTTAGCTTGAGCAAACGTAAAAATCAAGACATTATTAATATGTATCAGCTAATTTTCAACTAAAATATTCAGGTTGGCTCACTCATTTATTTCACCTAAATAATAATTTTGCTTATAGTAAAAATTACATATATAATTTAACATAACATTGAAGATTGGCGCCCATGCGATGCCACTCCATGTGACGTCAGAGGGACCTAGTTTCTATACGAGTAGATAGGAGTTTTACATCGTTTGAGGTTACCAATGCATGCATGAGGCACAGAGCTCAGGGAAACATGTCTTAATAATCACCTATTAAAACTGGCTAAGGTCGGAAAGTTTTCCTCGTTTGATAAGGTATTAATAATCCTTATTTAAGCCAATGTGCTACCAGCTAGCATGGTACTCTGCTACCTGCTAGCATCCTGCGTCGTATCAGTGCTCAGAGCCTCGCCTCAAGGTCACGTCACTTGCGGCAGTAGGAACCAGAACGACATCACACGGGAGTTTTCCTGGTATTCATACTTACCCGTCGCATTTTCGCGCGCTTGAAAATTTTCACTTTTCATTTGATCGCGAAAAATAGATGTCGTCATTTAAAAATCTAAAAGCATGAAATACGTACTACAGGAGTAATAATCTTTCGATTTAGGCAATAAAAAAATGATAGCAAACCACCCTATTGACATCACAAAGACTTCAACCAATAACCTTGCATTTTCAATCTTAAGAGAAATGTAAAATTTCCTCAATCATGTTTTCCTTGTTAGGGAAATAGGTCCTTAAAAGTGCATCCTGAAACTTCTCAAGGGCACTTTAGGTTACTCATTTACATGGATCAAAATAACGAGGGTAATGACCTCCCTCCCTTGTACTCACATTTTTAGAATAACTCATGTAACGTGCATGCTGAAACCACTGGCAGAGCTTCTGGATCAAACAAGTGATGTGATTGATGTCTTTGGCCAATAGCTGTGGGTTTTTGTTCTTGGTGGTTATTCAAAATTTTCTTCCGACTTTGGAGAAAATAATGAGCCTTAAAAAATTTGGCAGTAGTGTTAGAATACTATTTTAATTAAAAGATGGAAGGTTAAGATTATTATCCCCACTCTTGGAAAATCTCCTATTATGAATACATATTCTTAAATATTATTCTTAAACCACCAAATACAGCTCATATAGGCCATTTTACATCGGGGTATTCTACAAATTTAACAACTAAACATACACGAACAACCATGCCCTGGACAGGGGAAATCTACCCAGGCGGGACTCGAACCCGCGACCTCTTGTTTGGCAGGCGAGGACGTTACCCTGCGGCCACCGAGGCCGGCAATTATTATATTTAGGCTAAAGATATCATATGAAGACTATTTCATTAAATGCCTCATTTCAATTACAAGTCTTTAGACTTAAGCCAAGTGCTGCAGGCTGTCAAGGGTTCATTTGTGACTGAAATGCAACTAACATATTCATTTTTATTATAATAGCTCTGCTGAGAGTGTGGTAACCCTTAGGTTGCGACTCTAAATTGGGTGAAGTCAGCAACCCTATCGTACCCTCACATGCCATCAAACTGGCCCTGAAATTGGCTTATCATCATTGCTGCGGTCAAGCTCAGTTTTCTGACTATCTATTTTCATATGATGGAAACGTTAAAATAATAACATCATAAATTATAAGTAAATGCATGGTAAATTAATAACACTGATAATGGCATTCAGATCTTGGTGTGATGTTGCTTAATGGCACCTTGATGAATGAGTGAAGCTGTTACAAGGAAAAAAGATTTCGTGAGCATCAGTGTTATTAATTTACCATGCATTTACTTATAATTTATGATGATATTATTTTAACATTTCAATCATATGAAAAAATATACATATTATTATATATATATTTATGAGGTTTGAAATAAATAAAAAAGTGGGAGGAGACTATTCAGATGTTTACGGTTTATGAAATCCTTTTCAAGGATGGTGATGGTATTTTTTATCATTAACTACAGTTAATCTATCCGAGTAATTTATAGACATGAAATATGTCTACTTGATTCGCTAATGCTGTCTATAATTTGCTTGGAAATAATATGAGGTGCATTCAGAAAGTAAGTTCCATTTTGAAATAAAAAAAAGAACAAGTACAGATACTTCAAAGAAATTTATTGCACAAAACTCTACCACTCTTACACGATTTTTCGACATGGATCCTACAATTTTCCAGGGGTTTGTCATAGCGTGTACTACCCCTTCCTAGACTGTTGCCGCCAGTGTAGTTTTCCATGAGTTAACATGTTCTCTCAGCTCTTACTGTACTGCTGACTGCCAAAAAAAGACTTCAGATGAAGAAAAAAGTGAAAATCTCTTGGAGCAAGGCTGGGGCTGTATGGAGGATGGTAAAAAAAAATCCAGTCAAAGGCTCTGTTGGAGTCTTTTTGTCACATTCGCAGTGTGCGGCAGGCATTGTCGTGAATGAAAACCACGCCTTTCGTGAGCATTTCTCGGCACTGTTTCTGTATTGCGCGGCTCAGTTTCTTAATTGTCTCGCAATAAACATTTTTAGTGATTGGTTCACTTGGCACCGAAAAGTCTATCAGTAGAAGTCTGCGGTGCAACAGCATTGAAGAGCTGAGAGAACATGCTACCTCATGGAAGACTACACTGGCGGCAACAGTCTACGATGGGGGTGTACAAAAACTTGTGTCATAGTATGACAAACGCCTGGAAAATCATGTGAACTACATCAAAAAATCGTGTAAGAGTGTAAGAGTTTTGTGCAATAAATTTCTTTGAAGTATGTGTACTTGTTCTTTTTTTTATTTCAAAACGGAACTTTGCGGACATACCTCGTACATGGATGTAGACTGTTATTCTGGATTGTTTAGCATGTGTTGTGTTTGAAAACTGATGTCGTGTCATTGCAGTGGCAGTGAAAGGAGTCGGGGGTGATGCATCCCCGGAGGGGGCCCATGGGCCTGGGGGCCTCGGGTAACAGTGGGGCCACTGCTGGCCGGTTTGGCCCTGCCCCCCCGACTGGCCGCCAGCGACAGCACCATCAGTCACCTGGGCAGCAAGTAGGGGTCATGTCCCCTGGCTCCTTAGTGGCGGGGGCCTACGATGGCAAGATTGCAGGCCTCTATGACCTGGAAGAGACATTGGGCCGGGGACACTTTGCCGTCGTTAAGTTGGCTAGGCATGTGTTCACAGGCGAGAAAGTGGCAGTGAAGGTGATCGACAAGGCCAAGTTGGATGATGTTTCTCGGGCACACCTTTTTCAGGTATGTAATGGAGGGAAGGGAACAAAACTGTTATTATGAATGATAACTATCTTTTCACTCCTTTCTGCAGGAGGTTCGGTGCATGAAGTTAGTCCAGCATCCAAATGTAGTCAGGCTGTATGAAGTTATTGACACACAGACCAAGCTGTATCTAGTCCTGGAGCTTGCAGACGGAGGTGATTTGTATGACCTCATCATGCGCCATGATGGTGGGCTGCCCGACCATGTTGCAAGGGAGCACTTCAGACAGGTGCGTTTTATTTCCTTTAGATTTATTAAAATTCCATAGTGTCGTGGTGACATAGTCTGTGTTGAAGATAGGCAGGATGAGTTTTCTCTATGTATGATTGCTTCTGCCTCTAGTCTAGTGGACGTCAAGGTTCTCGAGGAGGGTGAGCTTAGGATTCTTCTCTATGTTTTGATGGTAGAGATTTTTTAGTTTCAGGTCAGGTTTTTTTTTTTACTCTTGGGTCAGGCTCCAGATTGAATTGCATCCTGATGCTATCTTTTGCATAAGCTTCTGCATCAATCTCTAAAAACATTTTTATGAATGCTAATTGAAGGAAATTATTAAGTGCAAATAATCTATAAACTGACCGGGATGGATCTATAGACCAGGATGGCTTGCAAGAGTGACAAAAATTCAAATGTCTGATACATATGGCTTAAATATTATGGTAAAACTGCAGCTTAAGTTGGAGAAAGACAAACATAGAAAAATATGTCACTGTATTTCTAATGAAGTAATAGTCTTTTAGTAATAATTATTAATTACCATAGTAATTATGTACTTGGTTTTTGCTAACATAATTTATTTTGCAGTTAACTTTCCCTGTAATTTCTGTTTCAACATTTATTCATTTCTTCATGTTTTATCCTTTGTGATGATATTGCATTTGAATTTTCACTCCTTTTGGCGTGTATTCCCAGAATTATGTATAAAATGTGTCCTAACTCACCAAATGGATTAGAAGTTAGAAGAAATATGTCTCGCGATGCATAAAAAACATTCAAATTGTTGAATTTGCAAATTGTTGATATTCAGGTCCCATAGGTAGTTGAATTTCACACATTCAGAGTTTCTTTCCCTGGCATATTTTCAACTTATTTTGGGAGTGTCCGGATAGGATTCACCTAGGATTTGAACCAAGGACTCTGTGGACAGCAGCCAAGCCCTATCTGCCTATCTGCTGGGCATTCATTTTATATTCTTTGTTTTCAGATTGTGCGAGCTATATCGTACTGCCACAAGCTTCATGTTGTGCATCGTGATCTCAAGCCGGAGAATGTTGTATTCTTTGAGAAGCTGGGTGTTGTCAAGCTGACAGATTTTGGCTTCAGCAACCGCTTTTGTCCAGGGCAGAAGCTGGAGACGTCTTGTGGGTCCCTTGCCTATTCGGCCCCGGAGATCCTCCTGGGTGACTCATATGATGCTCCAGCTGTGGGTACGTATTGATGATGCCCTCCTACTTTCCGTTAATCTTTTCTAATCTTGTGAGTTGAAAATTGTTGTAGACTTCTCAGACGTATTGTATGTGTAGTATTGGAAATGTTGGATTTCATTGATCAATCTGGAAGGTGATGCTATAAATAAGTCCAAAATATAAATCTAAGATCACCTTTTGATGCCACAATAAATACATAACAATAATTTACGACAAATTTTGAGGCCCATTCATTTACCTCTTTTTTACAGCAGTTATCATATTTGGTCTACAAGAAGCTTCTCTGGGTTTACATCATTCAAGAGAAGATTTTAAAAGTGCCAATTGAAGTGTATTGAAATATTTGCTGAGCCTGTCATTTTCAAAGTTGGCTACTACTTGACAGTATGCTCTTATTATATACATATTACCTCCCTTTAGATTGAGGTGATTTAGATGGAATGTTTCTTCCTTTAAATGGAGTGTTTCTTCCTGTGCAAGAAGCAAGGAGCAGGGGTGAAGATAAATTGTGAATCACCTTTACGTATGGCATAAAATAAGTGGTTAAGGCCTCGGAACGATGGGTTGCCTCCAGTAGGAGCCCATTCGTGGGAAGAGAACCTCAGAATGGAGTTTTAGTTGAGGCAATTGAACACAAGTTGAACCATTTAAAAGGGGGGGCACTCTAGGAGATTTTTTGGCCAAATGGTTTGACTTGTCTACCACTGTTGGAGTGGAGTGCAAAAAACTGCCTTGTGTTCCATTTACATTGGGGTGGAGTGAGGCCATTATCTCCATTCCTCTCTAAACCTTGGCAATACACTCAAGAGTGTGTTGTAGTTGGGCTTACCGAGCAGGGTTCCTCTCCATTATCGTCATCGCATGCTGTTTTTCTTTGTTCAATGAATCTTTATCAAAGGTAGTGTGTTAGCAGCCAAACAGCTACCACTGAGATGGCATCCTAAGGGCAGAAAGGAAAAAAGAAATGGCCTGTTTAAAGATCGGAATTCAAAACGAGGAGGAGAAAACAAAAGCTTACTCTTGCATTGATCTCTAATGTCTCTTGGACCACCGCAGGGAAGATTTCACTCATTCTCAGTTAAAACAACGTAGTGGCAAGGGTCTAGCCTGTGTCTAAGACCAGACCTACTGGTACGTGTAAGAGACCAAACACCCTTGCAGTCAAAGAGTGAAGTTTACTTGGTAAAATGCAGTAGTGGAAGTAAGCATTGGGCTGATCTCCAGATTCCTGAAATGGCTCATGAAGGAGCATCAAAGGGGTACAAAGAACAGACAATGGAAGCTCTCTGCCATAGCAGAGCAAGTATGAATGGGCCCCACGCACAACACCATTTTCGAAGAGGCCTATCAAGCCGAAGAGCTTGATGTTTTTCTCAAGTAATACATGAGGCCATAGAGAGATAACCAAGAATGAGCATAATTTCAACAGAAGATGGCTTTTCTCTTGTCAACACATGGTAATGAGTGTTGTAGAAAAAGGCATACACTGACAGCCTGTCATGTGCTACCTGAACCGATAATATGGTATATTAGGCGGCAGAAAAGTATTCATCAGCAAATCGGTGACCTGAAGAAGCTGACAGCAATCCTGGCAAAACTGTTATCCAAAGAAATGGACCAAAGTGGAGTGTAGAGTCGAGCCCGGAAGACCTGTATCTTTAAGTTGATGTGACTTGTGTTATCAGAGGAAGATGCTCAATATCCATCTGCAAAGACACCACAGTAGCTCCTCTTTGTTCCTGTCTGAATATTTTTATCATGCTGTTCTATTACCTCTCCTTATTGGAGGCATGGGCAGGTTTTGTTTAATGCATATTGCATTGAATTGCAAATCTTAGTGTTACACCACAGTAAGCAAAAGTGCATATTCTTAGATTTCATTTGATCCCAGTTAACTGCCATCTAGTGTGGCTACTGTGATACAAAATCATTTTACATTCATCCAACTTCATTTTAACTTATGCATGGTAAATGGCTATGATATCTGGTGGCCAGTTAGGGTTGTGTTTAAATTATCACGTGATGACGAAGCTTCAGTTTTGTGGAAAGAGGGCGCCCTAGAAACTTGTTTTTAAGAAATAACATTTTTCCTTGAAGTCTCAATTTTTTTAATTCTGACTGCTTGCCTTACTCGGCTCATGTAGAAGCCCAGGCTGTAAGAAAGGACTTCTTCCAGCCTGGGCTTCTTTTGCTCATTGTGTCTAAACCGTTGTGTTTACAATTTTGCAAATACCAAGAGTGTTTTCCACATTTGCTACATTTTTATCCTCTTGCAGGTTAAGAAGTGCCATAACAGAAGTGCTTGTTCAGATATCCATCATTAATAATAAGGCTGATCTCATATCTTCCTCTAAAACACATTTCTGTAAAGATTATGGCATTAACTCCATCAGCAAGCTTAAAAATGAACTATGAGTTAACATTATTTCTTCAAATTTTCAATGTGTTCCTTGTGAAACTTATGTCTTAACAAGAATAGATAATAATATGGATGCAAAAACATTCACTCAGCAGGCAAGTGCCTATGTTGAGAACACTGTTCCTGAGCTCCATTTGAAAATTTGGCCTAAGCAGTTGTGAGTCAACCTCTTTAAAAGCCCATTTCTTTAAGAAGCTAGTCACTATTGCTGATTGGAAGATGCAGGTGCTTCAACCTGTTATTTAAATTACTCCTCAAGTCCTCTGTTCAAAGTCTGTTGTTGTATGCCTCACCTTCTTCAACAAGTACTTGCTTAGATGTACTGATGCTTTATCCATTTCTTTTTATTGATAAGTATGCCTATATGGTCAAAGGAAGTACCATGCCAATTAGATCTCTTTAAATTGTAAGAAATTGTGAAATTTTCATTTTATTTGGAAACTTACCCTCCTCTCTGCTATGCTACAGATTTTTACTCTCATATGTATTACGTTTCACCCTTTCCTCTTCCCACATATGGTGATCATTATGCTGGGAAATAGATTTGGTGTGTGGTTGAACTTAAGTGGTTTGTGCAAGCCCAGGGATAACTTTTTCAATGGGTGTAATTTTCAGTACATTTCAACAATGGGATTTACAGAAATTTAATATCCACCTTGTTGCTGGTTATATTACTGGTGGGGTTGGTGTGGTATGATAAGACTAGTTGCACTGCTACCTCTATTTTCTTCCCATGTATGCATAGTACTGATTGTGTCCTGCTTTGCATTACAGATGTGTGGTCGTTGGGGGTGATCTTATACATGCTGGTTTGCGGCACTGCACCGTTTCAGGAGGCCAATGACAGTGAAACACTAACCATGATCATGGACTGCAAGTTCACCGTACCCAATCATGTGCCGCTGGCCTGCAAGAGGTAAGGGTTTCACTCCACCTTCGTGAATGCTGATCAAGAGTGGTGGATGCCATGCAGACCAGCATATGTCTCCCAGGCTGTGGAATTTGGTTACTCTTGTGTTTTATTTATTTGTTTTAGTTATTATATCAACTGGCGTATAGATCATGGAGCTGAATGCAGCTAGTTTAGAAGCATGGTGTTTGGAGGAAGTGAAAGGTTCCTTAAATGTCAAATTTATGAATTCTCTTCTAAATTGTCTAAACTCTAAAACTCTTGAGATCCATTCAAAACGGAGATATTTTAATTTAAAAAGTTTATAGAATTAGATGCACATTCTCGAGTGGCATTTATGATTATGAAATGAATTTAGAAAAGTTGTAAAGAGATCCTATTTATGGGATGGCCAGGTTGATTAACTTAAAATATCATCAATACATTTAAACCACCTCTCCTCAATTCAACAAATTTTTGACCGTTATTTGGTCACAGATTTTGATAAAAAAATTTTTTGGGTCTTTTTATATGGATGTGAGAAAGCAGTATTGGTTTTTGCAGGCTGATACAGAGGATGTTGATTCGGGAGCCAGAACGTCGGGCCACTCTGGAGGAGATAGCGTCAGACCCGTGGCTGTGCGAGGGTGGGAGTGGGGGCAGCAGTGACTTCCTGCCACTTGTCTCGCGGGAGCATGTCTCTGAGGAGGACCATGCCCTCATCATCCAGAAGATGGTCAATGGAAAGATTGCTGCTAAAGAGGAGATTCTTGAGTGAGTGCTGTCCCGTGTGGCTCCAAATGAGTCTTCTTCTGTATGTGATGTGTGCCCATTCAAATGTCTTCCCAGGTCGTCTCTCTACTCATTAGGTAGCTGGCCAACTTATAGTTAACAGTATATATTGGGGTTTCAATTTTCTTTTTCATCGTAGTGTTGCTGGTTGTTTAGCATGTCAAAAACTATGATTACCATCTCTAAGTGGAAGCTAAAATAAATGTAGATGGCAGATGTTTAGTTTTAAATATAAAGGAAATTATCTCTGAAGCTGTTTATCTGTTTTCAGTTTTATATGTTTTTAACGAAAGCTCTTCATATGCAATACTTATTTTGTGAGATATTCACTTAATGTCCATTAAGTCAGCGGTTAAGTATAAATTTGGGATGATAGGCTCTGTTCTTTGATTCGCGGTTCCACTGGTTCTTGAGGTCCGAAGCAGAACTGATGCCAAAAAGAAATACAGTGCAACCTCGATATAACGACACCCCACGGTGCACTAATAAACACTCGCTATAGCGAATTGTCGCTTTACCGGAGGTGGAGCAAATAATAGCCAATATACCTGTTGCGAACAGATATACAGGAACAGGAGTGGTGCGGCGACAGATAAACATCTATCTGATAAACGTAAGCATAAATCCAGACGAAAGGCGATGTTTTTTTGCATCACTAAATTTCCTTACTCAAATAACGACTAACTATTCAAACAATTTATAAGCGCCTCACTGAATAAAAATCATGCAAAGCATTGTTTCGTCAATCATTATATTTATCGAACGACAGTTTACCACATAAATTTGAGACTGAGCACTCCATTAACTTCATTTTTAACAGATCGCTAGCAATTACAGAGGTTAAGGAGTCTTGATGAAAGTCTTCCGGCGGTGAAACCCTCGCTATGGCGAGAGCCAACACCGAAAGGGTCTCGTAAAAACGAATTTTTTAACACGCTTATTATAGGGTCAATTGACGGTGCATCGGCTGTCTCTCGTAATAGCGGGGGTGTCGCTATAGCCCGTACTCGCTTTAACGAGGTTCCACTGTATGGTGAAGTAAATGATAGGAAAGCTTGTTTGAACCCTGTTTACCCATTGAAAATAAAGGCTTTCCTATAAAGCCATACAAAAAATTACTTACACTCGACCCTTCATTTTGATTATACAATGGCAAGTCTAGAAGTGACTATATTGGAAACTTGACAAAATAATAACCATACAGTGAGTCCTCATTTAACGTCACTTACCGTTCCTGAAAAATGTGACGATAAACGAAATGACGTTAATCGAAGCATAATATCCCATAAGAAACAATGTAAAAAGTGAATATCGGCTCCTAGACCTCACAATTCCTACGCAAAAAAATTATAGCGTATCATATCTGGGGCATTTTTTACGATGGTAATGTCAAGCTATGGCATAAATACGAGTTCCTGTCTTCATCGACGACAATAGCAGCACTGACGTAAATCCTTCTCCATTTTTGTATCTTCCCGCATTTGCTTTTCGGCCTTGCTATGGTGGACACCCAGGCGAGCGTTGCCTGGGCATCATCATCGTTGAAACATCGTCGCAGTTACGGGAACCAAAATTATTGTGAACACGGCAAAAAAAGTGACGACAAAAAGTCAGGTTTCTACACAGAAAAAAATCCTTGAATCACTTTTTAGGTTCCTGAAAACCATTATGTCAAGTAAAACAGGGTTCCCACTCAACCGTGAAAACCTTAAAACCGTGAATAAGCCGTGAATTTGGTATACCGTGAAAAAACCTGGAAATAGCCGTGAATTTCGTCGTGGAACCTTAAAAATCTCTCAAACTTGAATTTAGAACTACGATTGAAAGAGCAAAAGTTAAATGTCGGTCATGTTTCAAGGTTATTCATGTGCAGACACTGTCCACTCATTTATCTGCACACGAATATTCTAAAGCAATTACGGGGTCCGTGTGCCATGATAACACATTGACCTTAAGCCTGTACCAAAAGCGGAAGACTGGTAACCAAATCGTTCATTAACCCTGGCGAAAACTCAGGCAATTCTTAATTTCCCTGGCACCCTGATCCCTCCATGTTCCCGTTCACAATCTTTAGCGGGAGCTGAATTTTGCTAACTAAAGGTGACGTCAGGAGAGAAAGCACTTTCATTGTTGCTTTTGCATTCACAGCATCTGTCGCGTTTGTTAAATTATTAGTTAACGTGCGGCCGATGATCGTTACGCGATCAATATCTCTGCCTAAAATAGTGTCTAAAAACCGTGAATTTGATGACATCTAGACCGTGAAAACCTGGAAAAAGCCGTGAATTTTATATTTTATTTTGAGTGGGAACCATGGTAAAACCTTGCGCACCTACCTAATAATTCATTTTGCAGAAAATTTGCTAAAACCGTAATCGCAATTAACAATAAACACACCGTTTACACTTCGTTTAGACTTACTGTATTACCGCCCGCAAAACGAACAACGAACAACCTACAACGCCCGCCGCTTCGCGTTTTTTTCTGGAGCGAAATTTCAAAGCCTTGACGTTATCGCGAAGCGAAGGTGCGATAAACGAATGACGGTCTCAAAATTTTCGTGACGTTATCGCAAAATGACATAAAACGGGGTGACATAGAACGAGGACTCACTGTATCATGATTTTAGTGATGAGAGACTAGTGAATCTGAAATTCCTGACTTTGTACTGCAAGGTAAGATGAGTTGCCAACTACATCTTGCCTCATCTCTCACAATGTTTGTTACCGCTTGTATGTAGGGCCTTGGACAAGAATGAGTACAACCACGTGACAGCCACATACTTCCTGCTAGCTGAAAGGAAGCTGCGTGCACACCGCCAAGAGCAGCAGAGACTTGGGCCCAAGAGGGCCGTAGCCCATGCCACGCCGAGGCCTGTATCAGCTGGCTATGCTCCGCAAGGCACTCCTAGACCCACGCCTCCTCGCTTCACAGCTCCAGCACCTGCCCTCATTGTGCCTCAGTCAGCGTGAGTTGTGTCCACAGTGCCTTTCAATGTCATCCCTCAAAATAAACCTTGATGCTATATGCCCATTGTGTGTAATTCAGAGTTCAGAATGTAATGTTAGATTTACCTCTAAAAATAATCTGGACTATTTTAATAATATTTTAAGCTAACTCAATTATATCGGGGAATTTTACAAAATATCCATAACTTCATGTATTTCTCTTTGCTTAGTATTTTGCTGATTACATCCCATCCCTTTGTTTTACTTAGCTGTATCCTTGACTTCTGTGGTTGTGGTGATGAGTCCTTGTTCCCTAATCTAAGGTTCATGGCTTTTTTTTTACCATTTTGGGCATCATTGTAAGTCATTGCATGTGATAGTTGGAGAGGTCCTGATAGACTAAATTCCTAAGCATCGATCGAAGCTTCAAGTATAATTTTGTGCTGTGAAGCAATGGATTGTTTGAATGCTATTGGCTTTATCTCCCTATGGACAACCCCTCTGCCGTGGTGGTTGCCTTTCCATGCTCTCTCTTGACAATATCTACGACGAGTGGTGTCTGATATTTGTTTGCGGGGGAGGAGGCTGCTATTTCCTGTGGGTCATCTTTTCTATTGGCCATGTCAGTGCTCAATTTCAGCCATTCAAGAGGTGGTGGAGTATCCATCAGTCAGTCACACAGGATTGGGTAATGTGCCGCACACCAGTGGTCATTAAAGGAAGCTTTTGTGTCTAGTTCGCTTTGCTTCCTTCATCATAATAGAGCATTCTGGTGCCTTTCATTTTCTCTCAATTTGTCAGGGCTCAATCCAATCCCGTATCTCTTTTGTCATCCTGTTTAGTTCCATTGATGAATGACCTGTGATCATTTCCAATTGTGAGTTGACTCATACTGATTTTATGTTTTATTTTTTACTATGTCTTTCCAGGAAAGCATTGGGGCGAGAAGGCATGAGAGAGTTAATGGAGGAGAGTTCTATTATTGAAGAGAAGAAGGAAGAGAAATCAGCATTGAAGGTGGGACAAACACTGCTCAGTGTCCCTCGAACTCCTCTTGAAGTCCCCCAAGTGAGTGTCAATGTTTGTTGCCTTGTCGCAAGGGTGAATTCACTTTCAAAATAGAATACCACATGCGTTAAGACTTAGGAATCCCTCTTAATCTAGTCTGAAAATCCAGTTATTCATCTCAAAGCAATATAATTTATTATTACAATTGCTGCTATTTGGTATGCTGCCATACCAGAGTTATTTATTTTGTGTATTCACCAACACCTTGACGGTTTGAACCCTTGGTTAATCATGGATTTTCCTGGGAATGTTTTGCCCTGCAGCTTTATGACAATTTAGAAACCTGTTAAAATGGAAAAATCTAAACACAGGTAATCTTTGACAGGACTTAAGGCAGTGTTATACTTATAGTCAAACCAGCAAAAAGATCATTTGACTGTAAAAAGTATGCCAGGAGGGAAAACATGAGATGCTGGTTGGATGAAGTGGGTTGAGGTACCAGAGAGACATCTAATGAGACAAATATGGTGGCTTTTGTTTACATCAGGGGACTGTGTCAACATGGTTAAGTTTTCAAAGAATTATTGTGATTACTTTTGCATTCCAATTAGCAAGTACTGCAAACACTGGCTTTTGAAATGGGATTTCTATTTGCTTTCATGATTATTTAGGGTAATTCTCCTGCTTTATCTACTGTGGTTGCTCTTTGATTTACAATCGTACTCCTAGGTGTAACGTGAATATCCCTCATGCCCAGATTGTCTTCTTTATATTGTTGTAAGTATTAATGAATTCACTTCCAATGAAATTGATATCATTTTAAGTACTCTCACCAATTAGTATCACATATTCAATTTTTTTGTTGACATCGCACATTTTGTAATGCACCAAACACATACAGCTTTGCTTCATTGTGCAAACAGTGTGACATAACACAAGAAATGTATCAGAAGGAAATGGAAAATGTGCTTTGTAGAAGCAGTTTGAGTTGAAAATATCAGCTTTACAGCTTACAAGGTCTTATACATCTAAAAAATTTAAGTGAATATGCAATTCTAAGTAAATTTCATTTTACAAAGTAAGAGTAACTTAACCTTCTATGAGATATTCCTTTTTCTTGTGTGGATGTTCAGTTTGCACTTAGAACCTCAAGTTTAGAATAAAAATATAATGATTATAAAAGTGCATTTTTGTTCAAATTACAGTCAACTCTTGATTTTACGAAGTCATTGGGACCGGAAAATTGGCACTTCGTAAAATCGAGTTTCGTAATTTCAAACCTTTTTCATAAGTCACGAAAAAATGCTCTCTTTTGTTTCTTCCGCCGTTTTTTGTCTGTAGTGGTCTCATTTAAATGTTTTCGGTGGTTATTCTCGGTATAATTCATAGAAAAGGCTTTTTGTTATAGATTAATGCTGTGAAAGATCGTTAAATAATCATACCACCATAAAATTCCCATTTCTTGTTCTTACTTCAACATCAACAATCGCTTAAGAAATTCCCGACCAGTTTAGAAACCGTAATCAAATAATGAATTGCAACATTTATTATTAGAATTTAATGCTATAAATTTGTGGTTAGGAGCGAATAACAACTATTAAGTACGCGTAAGACAGATATTTGTTTCCAGCACCCACGGAATTTTAGCGGCAGCCGGCCTAACCGCCATTTATTTCACCCTCTATCGCTCAGTGACGAGAAAAAAAAGGAAACAGAGGGCCTTCCGCTAACCTGCTTCCAAAATACTCTTCGTAAGTTAATATTTCGAGTTACTCCGTATTTTCAGCTGGATGTGCTATCTTTTCAATTAGTTATTTTCATTGAGATTTAGTTACGATCATAAATTGCGTAGGATACGTTCTGGCGAATATTTGAAGTAAATTCTGTTTGAGTTCTCCGTCCGAATACTGTGCTCCTTCATCTTTGCAGACGTTGCTACGAAAGACTTTATTATTCTTCATCAGGACCATATTATTCATACCGGGTGTGAAGTGCTATGTTCATATAATATTTCTCTCTTCTTTTATGCCGACAGGAGCAAGGTTCCAACCGGAAAACGACAAGAGAGATATCTTGCATTATCGGAGAAATAAAGGGAGAAACGTTATTATCCGCATTCATTGGTTTCCTACAAGAGATGTTTCATCATTTCTCAACGTGTGTGAAGTATTGGTTCACTTGCGTGAATTCCCAAAAATGACACGCAAAAACCTGTACCATCACCTCATTTAGTTTTCGTGTTCCTTTCTCCGCCGTATTGAAAGTTATGCAAAGGATCATTGACATAGAGAAAAGATTTTCTTAGCTTTAGCACCAAAAAATAGTCGCGCCATAATCGTAAACAAATATAGTGTGGAAAGAGCAAAGAAAATAATTTCAATTGAAAATCCAGCAGAGAAGAAGAGAGACAATTATAAGGGCGGCACCATTTCCCCGATAGTGGAAGATACTTCTTCAGCCTCTCTCTGGTTAATAACTTACCCCGTTGCAGGTAAAGATGAACCATGCCCTTCTCCACAATCGGGGAACTTTCCCAGTGGGCGGGGTGAATAAGAGTGGGATAGGGATTGCCTGAGGAAAGAAGTGTGGTCAGCACAAAGGAAGGGTGAAGGGGGTAGGAGAAAGAAGGGTGGGGAAATGGCCTTCAGCTCTTCCTCAATCTACGTTTGGGGGCCGTATTTTTTTGCAACGCACTCGACCTCCATCACCTTAGGGAGGGAGTGAATGGGAAATGCTGGGGAAGGAGGGGTTTGGGATGCGTAAGGTGGGTGTCAGCAAGACCAGCAGAAGGCCGCGGGAGGAAGTAAACAAAGACTTTGGAAAGAAAGATCTCTCGGCATGGGAGAACGGGGAGATGCGTGAGAAGAAAGTTCATGGTTAGAGTTAGAAGTGCGTCTTCATTACGAGTAGCCTGAAAAATAAGTTGGTGGTAAATAGAGCCCAATACTTAAGATATTTAAGTTGTTTATTCAGGAAGGCTATTATATACACGAAAATATATTACTAAAAAATCTCTTTATTTTTTCTTTTTGCCCTTCTCCATCGCCGCTTCCACCATGGTTTCTCACTTGCATAAATGGGAATTAAATTGGGGACCTAACTCGTTAGCTAGATGAAAATATCTTAATGTTTGGAGGGCAGCGTGTACTTCTTTTTTACTTGCTGAAATTACTTCCTCACTCTCATCTTTGTCGTCACTGCTATTTTGACTAGTCCCGGCCGCTGCTTCTTCCGACGCAGGTACCGGCGTCCCATTGTCGCAAGCCCGGAGATCATCGTCAAGGGCAATATAATCGTTTGATTTTGTGCGCTGTGCTCTTCCTGCTTTTTCCAAGAATTTTTCAAAATAATCTTTTAAGCCTCTAATCTCCTCCGAAATTTTATCCGCTGCAGCTTCCTGAAGGTATAACGTAACGAATCAACCATAGACGTGATATTACAGCAGTAGAATTACTAGTAGGCTAGTTGTATCAATTACCAACCTCAAGAACATGCTCATGATGCACTATCAAAGGGAATCCGGCCGATTTCCAGCAATTTGTGATTGTAGTGGAGGAAATAAAGTACGTCTTTGAATCGTGTTTCTGCGATGAAAAATGACAATTTTAACTTGGCCATTTTCGCAAAGTTAACAAAATCGTTATTTCTCATTGCAGAAACATGGTTCAGGTACGTACTTGATTGCCTGATTGGCAGGGGTGCGATGAAAACAATTATTTTTTGATGCTGGCATTGATTGATAGATTTTCAAAATGCAGTCAGAGCGGTCACTTTTGGGGAGAAAGGCCCCCCGCTCGGAGGGTCGAAGAGAGGGGCCAGCGAGGGTGAGCTCGCCGAGAAAAGGGTCCTGGATCAGGGACACTTCGAAGTGCTTCGGCGAAAAGTAGTCAAGTAGTCTTCGAAGTACGTTCACAGCAGCCTGCCTTGCGAACGTACTAGGTACGTTCACAGCAGTGCAAAGGGTTAATGAGGAGTGTAAGAAATGCCCCACGCGACCTTCCTGACATGTTAAACTACAGAGTATTGTCGATGCGATGTTTACGAATAGGCACGTAAATAGGGGCATTACGTCAGTCGCGATATTTTTACTGAACTGCTACTTCCCCTAAATTCCCACCGTGAGGTTTTAGTCGAACACTTTCTCTCCAAAGTTGCAATATCATTTACGATTTCACACTTTTGATGAACCACAGTTGGAAGCGCTGATTTTTTTTGGTACTTACGCCGGCGTAACTAGTTTTGTTGACAAATATTTTGCCATAGTTCGTATAAACGAATGCCTTTCGCTCCTGGGGGCCGATCTGAGGTTCGTAAATTCAAAACATTTCGTATAATCGAATAGCGCCATGTATTTACCATAGGCTTTTCGCCGGGACCGCAACATCACTTCGTATAATCGAAAACTTCGTAAAATCCTGCTTCATATAATCGAGAGTTTACTGTATGTACACTGCTATTCATAGCATTTAATTTATCTATTGCCTCTGTTCAACTCTCTTGGATTATCCCTTGCATTTTGTTTGTGCCATTGTCTGTTTGTTATCCAGCCTCCTAAGAAACATTGACATTCAAACACATTAATTTCCCACAAATTAGTTTACATTCCAGAAATCTCGAACAGTAAACTTTAGATTGCACAAACAAAAACCTGTGAATTAAATTTGAATTGAGTGAACAAAAGGAGAGTATTAATTGGTATGTGGACCTGTTTGCATGCTCTCTCCACCTTTCTTGTCTCTCATTCCATACAGAGCTACCGTGCACGCAAGTGCAGCATTGTGCAGGAGGAAGAGGATGAAGATGAGATTAGCAGCCCTGGGCGAGACGACGGCTCGCATTCTGGGGGTGGAGGGGGCTCCCTCAACCGCAGGGGCAGTCGCTCTGAAGGGAGGCTGAACGTGGCTGTACAGGAGCGACTTGCCACCCCTCCACCTCCTGCCCCCTCCCTGGCTGAGCCCGTGAAGAGGCCCCTGGTACGACCTAGGATGCTCTCGCCCCTGGCTGCTGCCCAAGGCACCACAACTGTGCTTACCGAGTCATCAACGGTGGCCATTCCACCGAGGGCCGTGGTTGCCGCACCTCCACGCCTCGGCTACCGCTCGCTGCCGTCCCCGACACGTCCCCTGCATGCTGTGTGTAGCTCTCCACAGCTGACACTCAACGAGATCTTTGAGGAGGGGTCAGAGCCTGCTGCTCAGGGCCACCGTCCACCCCCACCCCCTGTCCAGAGAAGTTACCATCACTCGAGGACATCAACCAAGCTGGGCAGCAGCAGCAGCGGTGGAGTGGCCACAGAGGACCCTGGAGGAGAGAACAGGGGCTTTGAGCGGCGGCAGAAGATGCACAAGGCACGAACGGCCAGCTGCAGCTCATCAGATGCAAGTGACGAGGACAGTGAGTCACGCAAGAAGAGGGCTCACAAATTGAAGTCACTGCCCAAGAGAGACTCGCACGATGACTCCAGTGACTCGCAGGACCCAGGGGGCGGAGGTGGTGGGGGAGGCAGGGGTGGTGGTGGGAATGGTGGAGGTGGTGGTGGAGAGGGTGGGGGCAAGGGAGGAGGTGGGGGACAAGGGGGAGGTGGTGGTGGAGGGAGGGGTGGGCAACCACCGCCGCAGTCATCGTCGCGTGGGGGCTCTGCGCACTCCTTCCGCAGGCGGTCGGCCGGAGGGGGTGCTGGGGAGACAAGGCTGCGAGAGAGCCAGTCTCTGAATCGGATCACAGAGGTTCAAGAGGGGTCAGTGACACCCCCTCCAATGCCCAGGGTGCTGACGGAACAAGGGCGTAGCCATGCTGAGGTGCCTCGAGCCCGCAGTGGAGTGAAGCTGTTTGGTGGGTGGAGGCGTTCCCAGGGCACTGGGGTGGCGGTCAATGTAAAGGAGCCAGTGGCCCTGCAGGCGGGAGAGTGTGCTGCGGTTGATGGGAGTGACAAGGCAATGGTTCCGTCCATGCAAGACCGTGCCGTTGCTGGCGATGGTATGGTCACAGCAAAGAAAGTGTCAGCGCAAGATGAGGAGGGTGGGAAGGAGAACAGGCGTGTGCGCAGCGCATGCATGGAGTATGGGGGCAAGGCTAGACTGGCGAGGTACTTTCGCCTCCACCGCAAACTCTGGCTGCCTGGTCTGCTCCGTGGACGATTGTACAAAGCGCAGTCTTGTGGGTCAATCCGGGATAGGGTACGCTCTGCACCCTCTCAAGCAAATATTGTTGGTAACACTGAGAAACAGTGTCGCGTGCTGGGTGGTGGGGTGCTGGCCAAGGCAAAGAAGAGTTCATCATCATTGGATGCTCTACCAGACATCAACCGCAACGTGAATGGCAATGTGAATAGCAAGGGGAAGAGCGCCGTGGTGAGGGGGCACGCCATTGCACTGCCATGTGCATGCCACGGTCTGGACGCATCTGAGTGTTGCAGCCTCTGCTGACAATGCTGCAAAGGGGGGGCTCTAAACAAGGCAGGCTCCTCTCCAAAACGTTAGCTATATGTCCCAGGATGCAAGGTCATACGTTGAACGCTGCGGCAGACAATTACTCGAAGGAGAAATGACGTCAATGCAAGGCATGTAAATCATCCTACCAAGTGTGTTGGTTTACTAAAGCAAGCAATTTGCTATTACTACTGCTATTATTTATAATGGTGAGCCACTATGCATTCAGTGTGAAGTGGTTGAAACTGAAAATTTGGATGATGCAGAAGTAAGATGTATCATTGCTAATGTGTAGACAATGTAACTTTGATCACATGTTGTGTTTTAAATTCAGCACTAGATATGCATATTGCTATGTCCTCTGTGGAAATTCATGCGTCATACTTTTATACCCAGAGCTAGAAATTTCTGCCTCAATTGTGAGTGCTATGTGTACAGACATTTCATAGCTTGGCAATTTATAATGCTTATGCAAGTATCCAGAGGTGTTTTTCTAATCCCATAATAGAAATTCGTAATCCCATAATTGGAATGGATTTTGAAGCTTTTCAAGGCTGAAAGTTACACCTTGCTATCAATATTTTTTCTGACAATATTCCCTTACCCCCAAGAGTATGTTCTTCTTCACTGCCTCATGAATACATTGACCCCACTGGAGGTACCCTGAAGTTAATATCTCAACCTTCCCTGTCAAACCTCACCTCAATAAACACAGTATTGACCTCCATGTAACCTAACATGGTAAAAGTTTATAATTATGTTCCATTATTAGTCCCTGTGTTTTTCATGGTCTTCCATTGTACACAATTTCCTCATGCTCATAATACATATGTACTTTGTGCACAAGTCATAATGCTTGGATCTACACAATCATACTCATGTATAGTTAGGCAAATACATCATTGATTAGGGTACTTAAAAAGCTAAGGAAAGGCTTTTTGTAGAGTAACATAATTATTTGCTAACACCTTGGGGTAGGCATTTCAAATAAGTTACAATTGTGTAAAGGTGAAATAAGTATTAAAATATCCAATGAACAAAGTTAAAAAGATGGCTATTGATAAATGATGATTTCTGATCAAAATAATGTAGATATTCTGTTGCAATGTATGTGTAAATAGATAATATATATCCTATTTATTGTTTTGTAACACGTTGAATATTGTGTAAAGGAAAATAAGAATTTTAATTTCCCCTGAAAAAAGTAAAAATTAATTTGTTGTTGTTGTGTGTGAGTAGTGCAGTTATAATTAATCATATGATTCTTGTCATTGTTAAATTAGGAACATAACAATAACCATTTTCTTGTTATAATATAATATTTATTTTCTGTCTTGAGACAGTTGATGAGGTTTGTGAAAGGCTCCAGACTTTGAATGTTATGTTCTTAAGTCATTTTTATTGTATTGCTGTGGCTTTTGAAAATTTTGGTACAAATTGTATGCTTAATGATTTTGGTACTCAAGGTTTTTTCCATGTAAATAATCTGCTCTTAATTGTAAAGACCTAGTCAGTAGTTCAACTGCAATAACTGAGACTCCTTCAAATATCATGGCAATATTAATATGCGCTAACAGGCATTAGGAAGAACCAAAGTTTTGAAGTGAATATTTATTTCAATGTCAATGTCGTGATTTTTTTTTCAATTGCTCTTTCCTTTCCTTGTATGCAGTTGAGAATGTGGCAAACAATATTATGTGGCCGATTACTTTCCATTTCAACTCTAGAACTTCTTATATTGTACACATCTCTGTTAGAATTTTAATCAGTGGCAATGTCTGTAGCTATTCATGATTGAGATCATGTTTGTTTTGTGCACATAGAGCACTCTTCAATGCTCGCAGACCAATGTTTTTGTGTCCTTTGCGATAGGGGGCATGTATTACGACTGGTATCATTGACGTTTTAGGCATTTAATATCAGGTGTCAATTAGCGTTTTTAAGTGTTTAGTGGTACTGTGAGATTTTGGTTTCTTAAAATACATGTTTGTTATATGTTGTTGTTTTCATTACCTGGTGCTCTGTCATCTGTTACATGAACTGATGATTGGAGAGGATGAGAATCCATTAAATCATCAGTCATTATGAAAGTGCAGGTTCACTACAATCAATATTTATAAATGCATGTCAAAGTTTATAGTCACTTCTTTGAAGCTGTGCATGATGTTTTGAATGGAATTAAGTCATCATAAGGTATGTTCTATGTTAATGTAATAGCTATCAACCATGGTAATATATGTTTGTTTAATGTTTTGTTAACACATTTGAGTGATTGTGAAGTCATTGGGGTCTTGATGTGTATGTGCTATGCACAGCTGAACGTTGTGGCCGTGCTGGGATTGCGGTCTGGTTGCAGCCAAATTCATGGCAGCGGCACCTTATCTTCTTTCAAACACTAATAATGGGTAAAGTTAGGGAAGAGATCCAAATGGCTTTTTAATATTCGAATTCATACCTCATTTTAACTCTATTATTTTTTCGGTGTATTGCAAATTGTTTGGCTGGACTCAACAAATGATTTTCTTCCATTTGTATCATAAAAGTGAGGTAGTGACTCATAGCATTGAATGATGAATTACTTTGTTCAGACGGACTCCCTCTGTTCTTTGCGTGCATGTTGTTTCATCCCCATGTAAGATGTTAATCTTCTTCCAAGCTGGTCTTGATAGTTTGTAAAATTGCTTTGTGTACATAATAATGTTTGAATGAAATGTTTTTAAAAAGTCTCCTTGCCTTCATTCTTATATCTTAGGTCCTTTCCTGTGGACTTTTTGCTCTGTTCACTTAAAAATTCACTTGTCATGTGGGTCACTCCACCCCTGAAATCAACTCTATTGAGTAATGCTAATTTTTACTTTACCACAATTTAATTTTGATAAAAATTTTGAATTTTTTGTTATGTGCTAATGCTGACCAATGGTAAGATGGGCCGCTCTACCCAACATGTATTCTGGATCACTATAGAAATTATGACTCATTGCCTTCCTTTTTATTTTATAATATTTTTGCCAATTAGCTTTTCCAAGAACATGTTAGATTGGTGATATATATAGCTTCTTCTGCCTCTAACTTGCGTGTGTAACAAACATAGCAATCAGCTTGAAAAAAAAACTATTTAGTACTTCCAAACTGCTCCAAATAAGGATTTCTGAGACTGGTGTGAGAAGTGTTGCTGTCACAGACTATTCCCCCAATGAATCCAATTTATTGCAATTCCTCTATTTGTTGATCCATTGATCATAATATTGGATTGATGTCCCCTAGGCTTCGAACCAAAGCCAAGGTCTTGTTACTCGCTAATAAAATTTACTTGAGCATATTTGATGAGTATGTTACTGAATCTCTGTTGTCCAGTGCCAGTCAATAGTTTGTGTTCTTTGGTGATATCAAACTACATTTATAAATGTTTACTCAAAATGATTTTGACCCCTGGTTAATACAAAAAGGACAGCTCGCATCCTTGACACATTTTCTGCTGGTGGTGCAATGTATGAAGGTGATACTAGGCCTTCGGCATTCAACAATTACTTTTATTCCAATGTCATCCTTTAACTTCTGAACACCTATCTCCCTCTTGTTCATCCTGTTTCCACTCATGCCTTTGAATCCATCTCCACAACTCTAGAACTGTCATCTTATCTATCTTCTATGCTTACGGCAAAAATCAACTGGTTCTGATTTCATTCATTCTTAGAGGTACATCCACAAGCCTTTTTATTCCTATCTCAATAATCTTCAACAGGTTCTTTGCATCTGGAATTTTTCCTCCTTGATTGATAAAATAAAATGTTATCGACCAATTTCCATATTACCGGTCTTATCTCTTTTATCTTGAGGGTGTAATTCATAATTGCATACTTTATTCTCTCTCCCTTATATACATATAGCTTTGTGAGCATGGTTTTTCTTCCTGGTGAATCCTGCCACACTAATCTATCTATGCTGCACCACCATATAATTGCTGCCTTCGATAAAATATCTCAGCTGGATGCCTGTTTCATATAATTTGACAACTTTTATCCATAGCACTCTCTTATGTTTACTCTCTAACTCCCTGGCTATCCGCAACCAAAGAGTTCTAATTGACAGTGTTTCTTCGAAGTACTTACCTGTTTCTTCTGGCATCCCTCAAGGTTGTGCATTAGGTGCCATGATTAGGCTAGGTTCTGTTTGCTCTCTTCCTCATCGACATTGTTGATGACATTGGGTGCTTTCCATTCATGCGACTCATGAGTTGACTAGTGTTGACTCGCGGTAACTGTTTATAACTCTCCAATTCCTGCGCGTTATCGTTTGTTGACTTGTGTCACAACAGTCGGCGACACACATAACGAAAACCGCGACGCAAGTCGACTTGTGTTGACGTGTGTCGATGAATGGAAAGCACCCATTCTTCCCCTAGCTGAGGTGTTCTCTATACTGACGATAGTAAAATAGTTAAGACCATGGATGATTCTCTAAATTTATCAATCGCTCTTCAAGCGGTGGAATTATGGTACAACCGCCTATTACACTTTAAATAATCAACCCATTCCCTCTTATCAATTCATTAATTTTTTATCTTATTTATTTTTATTATACCATATTTATTACACAAAAAACTTTCCATCGCAATAAGAACAATTTTTAGCAAGGCTATGGTAGTTGGAATTCTCTCCCGGACTTCTTCTTCCCGGATCGAACTGCGTGCGCTAAAATCTGTGTTTATTGGATATGTGCTTCTGTATCTGAAGCATTCACCTCTCCATATGAGGGACTTTATTTCCTCATCTGGTAATTCAGTGCCTTATCATTATAACTTTGCTATTCCTCGCGATTGCGAACTGCATATATCCCCTATGAAAAAATTGTATAGAACTGTTTCAAATTTTTATACATTGCCATGGTAATGTATAAAAATTTGAAACAGTTTTATACAATTTTTTCATAGGGGATGTAAACAAAAGGACCGCTCTCCACTCCTGACCACGCTGCGGACATTTTTGAAAACCGGTTATTATGAATCAAAAGTGGCAGCAAGATTCAATTTCAAAGGAGGACGAACGAATATCCTTTTTGTAGTGTCCTTGGATTGAACCGTGATTGTCAATTGTTCATCCTCGAAGAAGAATCCTTCATTCCTTTCTCGCATGAGGGCTCTGGCGTTGCTGAAACTCAACTGTCACAGGTGACGTCATGTTTAGGAAAATTGGTTGTGCTGTAAGTAATAAGTAAATATTTGTTTTTTTCTTAACATTTACAGCGTAATAGTTTCAATTGTGTTTATTTGGCTAAAAATAATGCATCCTCATTATTTTAATCTTTCCATGGCTTCTCTTATGCTCAATAAATCGCTCATATTTCAAGTTAACAAAATATCATCCTTGTTGCAATTATCTGGAAGCGATTTCCACTTTTCAATCTTGAATTCGCTTTTTTAAAGGTTTCCTTTATGGTATAACATATAAATAACAAAGTTCTTAGTTACATGGAACAGTTCAAAATGTCTTCTTAGTCCTGTTTGTCTTGTCCGAGGCAGTAATGGAGAAATGTTCTTCCATGCGTATGTCATATGAATTAATGCTGTTCTTAAGTGCTAGTACAAGATGGATGTGTTAGTTTTTTAAGCTTGTATTGGAATTGCTTGCTTTAGAGATGTCAGAGATATGGTTTCTCAGGGAATCGCGAAGTACTGGTCGCGTCGGGATTGTTCCGAAGGCCATGACCTAATTATTTTATGGTTACAGAAGTCGTATTTAATTCGTATTATTTATCTTAATTATAATCTTATTTTCAATTTCAGCTCCTGCGTGTCAACTCACCATTGAGAAAATGCCGGAGGTGTCAAATTCTGTATTAGACAACTCAACCGAAGTTGCATTCGAGAAATTGACGTTTACTGGAGAAGAATGCCCAAGAATTTCCTGCAAATGTAATGTGAACGAAGTTGGAAAAAGTAAATGTGGTCGTCGTTCCAAGCCGAAATGCCCCAGAACTGACAGTTGGCATAGTAGGAAAGTAATTAGCCATTCTACGAAGTCACGGCCATTTTTATTTCGCCGGAGCAAACTAAAATTCGTGCACTTCAAGGTGCACATTCACTTCACTTCAGGTTCGACTGTCCTACGAGATCCAATTCTCCAAGTGAATGACTGCGTAAAATCAAACTCCTCCCCAAATTTGTTGTCCCTCAGTCCTCCCGTGACTCCTTTGCGATCCTCGGGTACATCACCTCCAAGAACGCCTCTGAGAGAGCAGACCGGCTCTCCACTCCTGCCAGCCCTTCCAGTCCCCAATTCGTTGTCTTCCAGTGTCAAGTGTTGCTCGTTCACAGACAATGAGTCGAGCCAGGAGGATTTCAAGTCCCTCGCAGCGGGCGTCCAGGGAGCGTCGCAGGTCCCCCTCTCTTCCTCAGTCAAGAAAAATCATAATTTGGTGGGGCGGGAAGCGGCCTCCTTCAAGGACCTCAGCTACAGAGTCCTGCGGCCCGTGTGGAAGAAACCACGGAAGAGGACTCAGGCCACAGCCAAGTCGTTCTCTGACGGTGAGGAAGGCAAAAAGGTGACCGAGGTCGTGGAGACCTCATCTTCTGCAATCGGCGGGCTGCCAGCTTCCCTATCCTCGTCCACATCATGCTCGCAGCAGGCAAGGATGTCACCGCTCAACGACATCACCATCAACGAACTGGCCGGTTATTTTGATACTTTCGTCCACATACCGAAGAAGATGTCTCAGATGGCAGAGATGATGTACACTTAAGAGAAACGTAGGTACCTAATACTTCTTTCTGTGAGTTTTCGTAATTTTTTGCGCATTGTTTCTTAGTGGAAATGGTCTGGTGCTCCTCAGCAATGCTCCCCTGTCAGTGTGGACCTGATAAATAAGTTTTATAAACGAATTTTCTTTTGGTTTCATTATGCTGAAATTTAGACGATTGATGATGTAAAATTGTAACTGTGCGAGAGCTATTTTCGTCTCTTTTTCTCCTTGCTGCTCGTCACGGGCAATCATATTTGTTTAATCCTTAATGAGTTGCTACCTATACTCTTTGTTCTATTCATGCTTAATATTTTTGTGTATCTTGTGACACTTATTAAAAATATTACTAATGAAAGTCGTTGATGATTTAGCAGTTAGAACCTTCTGATGTTATTTAAATTGGTATTGAGTTGCAAGAACTACTGTATTAATGATTTTCATTAAAATTCTTAAGAATAAGTATGTATTTGTTATTTTAATTAATTATGGCATATAATAGTATGTACTGTCTTAAAGTTTCCTCATACTAAGTCGTCATGCTCAGCAAAGGTCTTATAATGCCTGGTGGTGGAATTTTTTGGTTATACGTGAAAGATGCTCTGTCCATATTAATTTGACATTTTCTTTGCTCATTTAAAAAAGTTATTCTGTGTGATTGAGTTGAAATCTGTCTTGAGTTTTAAGAAAAACATAGTTAGTTACTGCTTAAGGGTATTGCAAATAAATTTGTTGTTGAAATTAGGTGATTGAAATCAAGTTTAAACTCCCTAAATTTTTAAAATTGGAAAGCCCCAAAAAGTTACATGAAAGATATGTTCTTTTCCTATTGTTAGGTCTCTAACGAATGAAGAATATGAGCTGTAATTGTTCTTGTGCTTGACAAGCATCCAGTTATTACCAAAATTCTCTCATGTGGTTTTAGTTTCGTTATATTTTCAATGAAATAACATTGGATGAGTTAAGGGGAGTGAACATATTTGGAGCTCTGGCTACTGTGGGAGTGAATCACTACCTGGCATAATGTCAGCTCCCTGAAAGGAAAAATTTGAGTGGGCATGATGTAGGAGATTTTGAATCATCTGGCATACCAAATATTGATTGGAGGTACTGTCAGTGAGTGAGCAGTGCTCATAAAAGTAGTGGCCAAAAAGAATTGTCCGATTAATGACGTAAGCTGTCACGTAGCATTCATTCACATTCAGGGATAAATTCCACTGTTATTGTGTAGGATATAGCAATCATATGTTGAACCTATGGTGCCATAAGGCCTGGTTACACGATACATTAACATGTACGGGTTAATTTCTAAATGTATGACCGCCAAAATGCACCTTGTAACACCCAACTTGTGCGAATGCATGAACGGAAAATAGAACCTGTTCTAATTTGGTTCATGCATTCGTACATGTTCCGTTCCGGTCCACCAAAATCATTCACGCAAACGTACATTAACTTGTATGTGTCAATGTACCGTGTAACCAGGCCTTAATAATTCTTGTACGCCACTTTCTCTTTAGAGAGTGAGATATGAATATCTAAGGTTGTTAGAGCAACAAACAACTTTTCCCATATGAATATTTGATGTTCTGGTAACATGAAGCCATCTCACATCTGAATTCAAGGAAATATTTCAAGGATGCACTTCAATAGACTGAAATCTACAAAAAAGGAAAACATTCATTATATTTTCTCTTGGAATGATGTTCAAAACGTTCCTCAATCAGCCTTTAATTTGGCTTCACCTGTAAATATGATATGCATTGCCCATACAATGGCTTGAGTGAGGCTTTGTTGTCTTGGTTTAGGGATGAATATAATAGTTTTCTTCTCAAAGTATGTATATCTAAAACTTACAAAATTAATAGTATTCATTGGGTACTATAAAGTACATTTTGTAAGTCTTTGTGGAAAGAATTCCATTTGACTAATATAAAATTGAAGGTAAAAATGTGGATCAGATTGACTACACATTTTTTTTTAATCAAGGCATTCACGTTTAAAGAATAAAAGCCTTTTTTTTTTACCAAAACCAGGTATGGGGGACAAAGAGGAAATTGTGCACATTGTGAAGTTAGAATTTGTATTTCGTCTTTTTCAAAGGGAACTCAGATGTTCCTTTTACATAGAAAAGACATTTGAAAATGTCAAGGCTGTAATAAGTCAAAGTATCAAGATTGCCGAACAATGATCCCTTGGATAATGAAAAGATGTCATTCTTTCTTTTTTTAATGTGTTGTATGTAAACTGTTGGTAGATGGACTACTATAATTGGTATGGCTGTGGAATATGTCATAGTACAGTGAGGTATACTTTTGGGTTAAGACTTATTTTATTACATGTATACAGACCTAGATAGTTTTCCTACGTAGTGTAGTCAGTGGCGGATACAGAGAAAATTCATGGGGGGGGGGGGGGGCGCAAAAGACATCTTGAGTTACCTTTACTTTTATCACAATAAAAAATAATCAAGTCACATTCAGAGCTTCAGAAGTTTTAACTAAAGTGATTTAACATACATTCAAGACAATGCCATCTTATGATATAAAAAAGTTAAAATTATGGTTCTGCTATGTTTGGCAATACGGGTGGCCCCGCAAAGGGGGGGCGCGCGCCCCCTGCGCCCCCATCTGTATCCGCCACTGAGTGTAGTGTATGTCTCTCCTGAGTCAATTTTTGATGAAGGTCCAAGCCAAGTATGTATGTAGGTAATTAGATAGCATTAGGTTGGTTGCTTCTAATATGTGCAGAGAAGACCAGTGCCCGTGTTTGGACAGGTTTCTGTTTATTTCATCATGTTATCATTTATGTAATGTGAGACGTAGCTAGCTATATCATGTAGAAATAACATCTGCATTACTAATGTGTTTATGTATCCCTACTACTCCTGAGATATTTTCTAATGAGATCTCATGCTTTTGGCTCTTGTCTTGCTGACCATCCAACAGTTCTGCTATTTGAGGTTATCTTCCCAAGTGACTGGTAGTAACAGAGTTTTTTATCAAACAGTGATGACTTTCTTTAGCGTATTTTCCTTCAAACAGTGTCTATTCCTTGTAATCTTCCCTTCAGAATGTTACTGGCCCAATCGGTAGAGTATAAATTCCATCCGTATTGCTCCAAATGGTTTTAATGTAATGAGAAAATGTTCTTCATGTTTTAACTTTTTTTCCAAATCCTTGTGTAAATAAATTCATATTGGTGGAAAGCATGAAATCGTCGAGAGTAACACTTAAAGATTGCTTCCAATCACAAACCACCCTCCAACCCCTCTTGCATCGCTCCCTGTTCCTGTGCTCACATCCCAAGCAGACCCCTTCCCTCCCTCATTGTCTCTTGTGAAATGGTCTCCTCCCCTGCCCTCCTTCATTACCCCATGCCATAAGGGCCTTATTAATAGTTGACTCCCAGGAGTCCCCTAGCTGTAGATAGCCCCTTACGGTCCTCCATGCACGAATCTGGTATTAGTAGTCCCCTCCTAGGCTGTGGAAGCCCCTTTGCAGGCCCCTATGCTGGGGGCAGAGTGAACCTTACCTTGCAACATGTGCATGAAGCGGAGAAAATTTGAACTACTGGAATTGGAAACAAACGCTTTTGTTGCTATCGTATTTTGTTGACTTTGTATTCGGGCTTGTTTCAACAATTTTTACTGTTGTGCTCTTGCTTCAAAATTTTCCCATTTATACCTTTATTCACCTCCATACCAATTCATATCATACCATGTATTCACCCAGTCATATTATTCATTCGCCCATTCTTATACCATTTTGTTTTCACCCTTTTTCATTAATTTCACATCAACCTTTTCCTGTGTATCACTTCTGTGACTAAACGTGCACATTTTTCCCTTTACCCATTAATAGGGATATCTTTGACGAGGATGGACAACTTGGAGGCACTTGTTTGTAGTTTAAGGGGCCAAAATGTGAGATAGGAGAGGCGTTACATCTGCGATACACCAAGTTCCTTTGATTCCTTTAGGGATAGTGTGTTACTGAAGCAATACCGCTTTCCTAAGGTAATTGTGAATGGGTATGAGGAATTAATGATAGCATTGAGATTTTATGCAACGATCAGCTATCAAGTGAGTACTTACCTTGAGTGTATTCTGTCCACCAGATGTACTCATTGAAAAAATATATTGTGTGATAAATATGCTTGCTCTATTAATCCATCTTTTGCATTATTTATTGAGATTGTTTCCGGCAACCAGCACAGTATCCATCAGCCCATTATGTCACTGTTCGTGAGAGATAATATTCTTACCACCATGTTACAGGTTGATGTGAAATTTTCGCAAGTACTACGAAATCCCATTTCCATGTCCTTGCAATCATTAAAAAGAAAAAAGGGTAACTCTGGGCATGAGTAAAAGAGTACGTGCAGTTAGGAAATGCACTACCATACGTGGGGAGGTCATGAAAGTGTATCATTGACATTAATGTCAGATTTTTACAAAAACTTTAGCTTCAAAATGTCATTTAGATAAATTTTTACTTACTGCCTCTCAAAGCCCTAATGAATATAATTTCCACCGATTTTGTATCAATTCCAAAGGCTATTATCATTCAAGTTAATAATGCAATATTATGGGCTATTAAAGCACAAGCACCAAGGAATTAATGATATTTAATAATAATGATAATTTACCCTTGCTAGTTGACAAGCCACATTAAGGACTATTATTCATTATCATTATAATTAGCCAATTCACATCTACTCCAACCAAAACAAATGATACTATAATTAAGCCAATAATGTCAGAGTAACAAAGCACCACATTGCAGAAATGCCATTGCCCAGGCTTAATATGTACAAGTCAGCACGATGATGGTTACACATGATACTCCAATCCTCATTACTGGAGCCCCTCAGAGAGGATGCATTTCACACAATTTATTTTCTTCACTCAAAATATTCTGTTGCCACAAACTTACACTGATATATCAGTATAAAAACTACAGAAAATGCAGAATCAGGTGAGGCGAGAATGCAGTAATCCTAAGCAGTGGCGGATCCAGGATAGGGACAAGGGGGGATAAGGCTAAGTGGGGATTAAAATTCCAGAAGTAAGTAGTGGGAGTCGGAAAAAATTACTATTCTATCTATTGTATATTGGGTACCCAAGGAGGGGCTATAGATCCCATAGACGTCACTGATCCTAAGTAACTTCAATATTGAATTATCATCTACGTAAAATCAGTTAACCAACTTTTTTAAAGTTATTTTTTATCTCTTATAACATTACTGTGGCAGTTTTACTCAATACATACAGCTAGCCACACTTTCTTTTTTACCTCACATTGTACGCTGTTTTATGGGGTATATTTATACTTTCCTATTGAATCGCACAAGATTTTCTTCGCCGTAGAAAACAAACCATTTCCCACCAACACCTCAAATTAGTTAAGTAATTAGGTAATTAGCATATAAACAAGTGACTAACATTTAACAAATCATGTGCTCTTACGTCTCACAGTTGCCACGTCTATCGGCTGGGGTTCCCCTAACCAGGGGACTCAAATGGGACGTTTATTAATACCGATGTTGAAGATTCCCTTAGGAGTATTGCCTGGGAAGGAATTCCTGAGGAGACTCTCAGGGGAACGACTATTAATATGGCCCTAAATGTCCCGTAATATACATTTTTTTAAAAATTACTTTAGTCAGTCTCCCACCATATTTAGTTTTAGCAGAGAACTTTTGGCTTATCAGCAATAGTTGAGATGGTGCATTTAAGTGGGACATAAACTAGGGGGTATCATTGAGCCTGTTTCTGTTTGTGTTGGGATATATTTGGTTTTCAAGTTAGGTACATAGTTTTATTATTATGTGCGTAGCTTTCAAGGTTTCTGATGGCATGTCCATTGGTCACTTTTAATAAGAAGGTGTCAACAAGGAGGAAACGGAGAGTTTACTGGCTATGGCGATGAAGTACAAGCGATATTATATTACCTCTTTTTTTTTCATTGAAATTTCTTGGGGATAGGGTTCGTTCTTTTGTAGATGATTAGTAGGATGTACCAGTTTTTGTCGTAAATGCAGTGAGTATCCCATGTTTGTCATCTATTTTCAATTATCACAAAAGTCATTGGGCCAACATCAACAAAAAAAATATTAAAAAGGTGTTCTTGTGGAGAACCAATAGGGTTGTTCACCATATTTTTTTTATTTAAGAAATCGAAAGATCGTGCTTCAGAAGGAGCAATGACAATAATATTATGCTATTTTCTTCATTGTACATGTTTAGAGAAGGCTTTAAACAGTGACAAATTTTACGTTACGCCAAAAAGCCCTACTTCCATCTTGAATTGATGTGTGACGTCACAAGCCTGTAGATGCCCTACTGCAGTGTTGTTTAAGTGGCTCAGCAGGGTTATTCCACTTTTTTTCAAGATCTCCAGCGTCTGCCGCCAGATCAGTGTTTAAAGAAAATCCAAATTTATCCTTTAATAAGAGTAATAATAAGCAAAATTACCCTTACTTGCACATATTTATTGCTCATCATATCATAATAGCACTAAAACGTACACATTTCACGAGTTGTCTTTTTGATACATATAATCAGTATATTCCGAATCAACTGTTTCAATGAAAAACTTGACTCACAATAAATATAAAACACTAATAAAACATGATAATCGGTTTTCCAATCACTCTGCACACGCTAAAAGAATTTGCACTCCTTGAAGTTCGAAAGATTCTCCACACCTCACTTCTCACTCATCACTAACGACTTAGAATCAGTTTACGTTATTTCACATTGATATTTCAAGGACAATGAAATGAATAGGCTGAAACAAATAGCTAAATCGGTTATTGTAACATCAAAAAACTTCGAATTTCACTATTACTCTTACCCGTACTCTTACCGTAACCAAAATATGATCAAAACAAAAACAAACAACAGCGCAACGAAATTCGTGAAATGTAAACACTCGTGAATGCTCAAAATTAATAGGTAATAAAATCAAACGGAACTTAGAAGCGAACAAACGATTGGAAATTAATATGCGTTCGATGTATCCCTAAAGCACAACTAGATCAAATATGAAACATATCCCCTAGGCAATAGTTAGATACCTTAGATCGAAATGTATAGGGTTGATTGAACTAGCATGGAAGAAATAAATAATTTCGTCGAAGCAGTTACATTCACAACTCACTTCACTCTTTACTTCATCGTCTATATGCAATCATTCACTTAGGGGTACATTAAGGGCACAAATTGTGTTCACTTGCACTAGAGGCACAATGAAAGTTCACTGCACGTAGTTTCCTAGCAAATGCAGCTATACAAAACTTTCAATTCCTGTCAACGCTACATACGTTGCCTGCCTAACTTGAAGAATGGATTTCATGTCGCCTTGATCCATCCGGAAGCTTCATGCACAACATAGGCCATTTCAAAATAAGGAAAAACCTTGGCAAATGTCCAGTCGGCATGCAGAGTGCTCAGCTTGGCATCGAGCGATCGAGGGTACAGGCCAGCCGTACAGGCTTGTTTCGTCATCACCTCTATTTCAAGATGGCCGACCGTTTTTGGCGGCGTTTAAAATTGTTCGAATTTTGATTGCTAATAATTCCATCATTACTTTTTCAACGCATCTGTCATTCATCCCAATCGAAATGAAATTACATCAGAAGTGATACACGTTCGTTTTTTTAGACCGTTCTGATAGGCTTGAACAACCCTATTAGATGCTTTGGCCAAGATTGATTTTGAAGTGGTGCTGGTGTGATTCAGATTATTAATTGTGTGAATGGAAGTAGTTTCATCAGAATGAAGAAGCAGTTTTAAATGAGATATAAGATGGTAGGTGAATCATTGATCATTATGAGAAATAATAGAGGGTATAGAGCCGAACATTGAGGAACTCCATATTTCAGAACATTAATCAAGTCTTCATCCTTACGTAAGCATGACTCATAGGCATGTTGGTATTACAAGACCTCACTGAAGTCTAATTGCTTGCTCAGACTATGTTCCACAATTGATCAGTTAAGTCCCAACTCAAATTATTTCACCAAGTTCCAAGATGTCTGCCACCTTTACCACATGTTTATGAAATGACATAACTCTTGTAAAAGTAGCCACATAAGATATTGTATTCCAGAAATGCTAGTTTTTTATGGACAGGAGACCCTGAATGAAAAGAGTGTACTATTTTGTAAACTTCAAAATGTGATAACATTACTGTTGTATCCAGGGTGGTAGCCCTGTCCCAAGGATAAGACATGTGAGGACGGGGCACGCCCGGCAGTTGTTGGCGGGACTACGCCATGCGTTGTATCGTGCATAGCCCAGAACAAAGTTTATTTCCTAATGGACTCTTGTGTTTTCCTGCAATAGAACAATTACCACCAGTGCTCTTGCTCTAGTTGGGTTGAGTTGAAGTTAGAGTCTTAAATACAAGCGATAGCGCAAACTCAACTTGAATTTGAGACCTTAATCACTCAGGTAGAGTAAGGAAAATCATGATGCTCACCAACAGTCAGTAATAAGGAGCATTTGCATTTCTTAGAATGTCGGTGACTACATTCCAGAATGTATTAAATGCTTTTAATATTTCCACAGTCATGCTGGACATTCTCTTGCAGGCAGACATTGTAAAAAATGTGTATCAGAAAGTGTTGTGTAACAGAAAGAAGCTTGATCATTTCAAGAACAATGAATATCCTCTTAGGTGTCGACATTAATATTGTTATGGCTTGAAATTGATTACATGCACTAAGGGCTGGGAGCAGGGGCGCAGCTAGGAATTAAGGCTAGGGGGGTTTTAGGCACAACTAATATTGGGGAGTAAGGGGGTGTGGCATACCCGCCAGGAGAAGCTGGAGGTGCGGGGCCCTCCCCAGCAAAATTTTAAGATAAATGGTTCAAAATGGGGAGTTTTACGGCCTTCTGAGGGATATTTTTATGTCCTTACATTATTCTATTAGTAATATTAATCCAATTAAGTAAAATGGATTAAACTTAAACATTTCTCTGAGCTCTGGGGGGGGGGAGGGGTTTATCCCCCAAAACCCCCCCTCGCTGCGCCACTGGCTGGGAGAAGTTGAGAAAAGATTTTGAGGATATAATGAAAGGGAAATGGTCTCTTAGTAATTAGAATGGCTGCAATTTTCCACAAGAAAGTTTAATTAAACAATGAGTTTGCTGGCCTCGGCAGCAGCAGGGTGAGGTTGCAGGTTCGAGTCCCTCATGGGTTGGTTTTCCGTATTCAGCATATGGTTGTTTGTGATTGTCCATTGTTATTTATTAAATGGCCCGCAGTGGTCCTAAATAAAAAAGGAAAAAGTAATGCTTCTGTTATAGGTCTCCCAGAAGAACCTGGCACAGTCCTGCGTGAGAAGGAGGGTAAGTAGTGGTGGAAAGGGTGAATGGATGGGACTGAGTGGATGGCAGCAAGCCGGAGAAAAAGGTAATGATAGGGAAACCAAACTACATTATACTTAAGAAAAAACTTGAAACTCTGCAATGGCTGTTGTGAGCAAAATAGAAATGGACTCAAGGGCACACCGAAACACACAAGGCAGAAGCTTGAAGCACACACACACAAGGCTAGTAGGCAATTAAGGAAGCCATCCATTGCCAAGACCTACCCTTAACCCTTAGACTGCAGGGACGTTTTTAAACATTTTATATGGTTACAGCAGGAAAAATGTTTTTAAACGTTTGACCATGGCTCAACTACCTACGGTGTTTGTTTAAATACTTAATTATGAAAGCCAAGGATTTTAAGTTATTTTCCCTTGCCATTAGTGCCAGTTAAATCTGAATAAGATTTTTTCAGGCATCTATTGATAGAGATATAGGTACCTGTACTGATTATCGTTGTAAATGTTTGGACAATTTTTGAACAATGATTAACAAAGTGCAAATTTTCTACCTTTGCATTTATTTGAAAAGTCAAGACGGTAGAGGGGATATATAATGAGGGACAGGCCTCTTACTCCAGAAATGAGGAAATTTAGGGAAACATTTGATGCTGAATCCTGAATTAATTTGTGTGAGTCATGCAAAATGGCTATGGCACTCTGCATTCTGATGTTACGCTGTGATATGCTGTCAGTCATATTATTACTATTCCTAAACATACAACTAAGTAAAAAATATCATGCTGTGACATTATTTGAAATAGTTGACTTAACCCTAATAGTGTAGCTTGCCGATATATCGGCTTTTGTAAGGGTGAAAGGTGTCGGCATTTATGTAGTCCATTATTTAATTTGCTATAACTTAAGTTAAACATAGTTATAATTATTAGATTACTTTAACTTATTTCAGAAAAAGTAAAAATATTTTGTCAATATTAACCCTTAGGCTGCAGAAACATTTTTGAACAGTCTGGCATGGTGAGTGAGGGGAAAATGTTTTTCGACGTTTGACCAAATGTTCTTACCACTGGCACAGCCTTTCCTTAAGATTGTATTGCCATCCTTTCCACAGTCACTTGAACTCGGCCAAACCTAATGGCAGAGAGCACAAAGCCGTCTTTCAAGGACTGTGCACCCTCACCATGGGGAGCACCACCCAGATTCTCCCTTTTCTGGGATGTATTATTATTATCATTATTAGTATTACATATAATCCTTTAATTTTCTTCAGTTTTCACTGAGCTGTTTTAGTGTAAAGAGCACGGGTTCTCACCAAGGTAACTCTTTACTGTTGAATTGCATTGAGAAATTTTCTAGTGATATGACAGGTTGAAATTATTACAGCCTTTTGCAATTTGATGTATGTATTTGGATGAAGGTTGAGTATTTTCAAACTGTTTTGTATATGTTTTGGAATGATACCGGTAGCTGAGATGACAATTGGAGCTATATATATATAAACCTGTTCCATATTCCATATTCTTTTTATTTCTATTGCCAATTCTTGGTACTTATTTATTTTTCCAGCTATTGTCTTCTCAATGTTATGTGACAGTGACACAGCAATATCAACTATGTGACATGTTCTATATTTCTTGTCAATCAACATTATATCTGGTCTATTATTAACTATAGTTTTATCTGTTTGACAGGCAAATCATAGTAAATTTTAAATGTACTGTTTCGGGGTGGTATTCATAGTATGGGGTCTTGGTATCCATTAATTTGTGTAGGCCAGTTTCTGGTGGATAATTTTTGCAACTTGATTATGTTATTATTATTATTATATTCTCCGAGAGAGAGCTCCCTGCTCTATGCAGTGCATTCACGATGAAAACAATTCCAAGGTATCCTTGCATTTCCTAGGAATTTATTTACATATCTTGCTTTTGTCCATCAGCCGAGGAAACTTATTTGAATGCATTGGTCTCTCTCTATTATACTATTGGTGGTTGGTCTTCTGTCCCTGCGTAACTACCGAGGACATATTATATTCATGGTCTGTCGTCAGATGTTAGGGTGGGCAGTCCCAGATTATGAGGGTCCACTACCTGCTTGACACACGCGCAGGGTTACTGGAAAAATATCTTCCCCGCTCATGTCCCGCACACAGTGGCAGCAAAATTTTGACGCTCCCGCAGCTAATGGGTTAACCAGTTTAACCTCATCAACAAAAAAACAGCGTATGCATATGTAATGAAACAGCTTTCTATTGTTCTTTTCTTAGTTGCTATATTTTATGAAAATATATACCCTCCGCATTTCTCGCCAGTTCCCCAGGAAGAAAGATGGCACTAAGAGGGTTAACTATATGCTCACTCAGTGGTCCAACCCAAAGGATGGTTCGCATGCGGGACAGTAAAATGTGTGTGAGGGTAGAGTTCACTCCAGACTAAGCCACAGGCATGAGACCTCACACATTCAGGGTGGGGGGATCGTATCCTTTTCCTGGGCCACCCCTCAGCTTGAGGATTTCTGTTCAGGGTTCTTTGAAGGCTTAACCTGGGATTTGAACGTGAAATCCTTTGATCAGCTGGTTATGGAGGTCATTTGAGTGCCAAGTGCTCTTCCTGCTGGGCGACCATGCTCCCCCACTTTCATAACCTTCCATTGATTTTAATCACCCCTACCATAATTGATCCATCATTACTTAAGTTAATGCTAAGCGCTTTATTATAATATGAGAAAATTCAAGATATAGAGAGAGAAACAAGCCGAAAGGGCTGAAATCACCAATAACTGAATTATTGAATATTCCGGAAGTGTTCAGATAGATGAGATCAGTGGCACAGCGAGGGGGGGGTGGGGGTTGTGGGACACAAAACCCCCCCAGAGCTCATAGAAATTTTTAAGTTAAATCTATTTTACTTAATTGGATTAATATTGCTTATAGAATAGTGTGAGGATTAATAAAATATCCCTCAAGAGGCCGTAAAAATCAACATTTTGAACCATTTATCTTAATTTTTTCTCGCGGACGGCCTCCGCACCTCCCACTTACCCTGGTGGGTATGCAATACCCCAAGCCCCCCAGTATTAGTTGCACCTGAAACCCCCCCTAGCCTTAATTCCTAGCTGTGTCCCTGGATGAGATCACCTCTTTATCATCAAGGTTATCCTATGCATTGGGGCTAAACTATTATCTGTAATCAAATAATAAGGATTCCTGTTAGAAAATGACCATGTGCTGGTGGATTATTTGGGAGTCATGAATTCACCCATGAGCTTTAGGATTCACAAGGATTTTCAGAGATTAATAAAAATTGAACTGGAGATTCTTGGGGATTCCAGTAGGAAATAGCAATAATCAGTCAGTAAAAATCAATCTGTTTAGCTATACATGTTATTATTTTATTTAGAAATGGTGATCATTTTCTTTTCAAATTTCCTAAGTTATCGTAAGATTTTAGAGATTTTTGAAGCAAAATAAAAATAAAATAATATGAATTGAATGATTTTCTCTAATGCTAATGTAACTATTTTTAACTTTTCTCCTTATTTTGAAGGTAAATGTATCACTCATTGGTTTTCAGAAGTTTTGGAAGGTTCATTGAGCGCACTTAAAAATATTTACAGCACATAATAATTAGCATTCTTACAATAGGAAACTAGAGCGTAAACCTCAGCAATGTTTTGAAGTAATTTAGCCCATTGGCCACTCTATTGCAGAGGGTTTCACATCTTTCGGAAAGCCTACCCCAATAATTTCTCTCCTTTAGAAGATATGGAAACCAACCCAGGTGACAAAAATTTCTACTAATACTATTGTACTAAATCTTAAAGTCTATTTTTGGGAAGATATAGAAGCGGCATTCCAAGCAGCAATAGGAATTATTTTAATATCATGTTAATTATTAACATCCATAATTATCTATTTAAATATTCCACTAATTAGTGGCTGCACATATAATATATTCTTACCTCAAAACAGTCTAAATTTAACTGAATTCGAGAGCTAGTATATTGAAACATATAGTTGTGCCCCCTGTGTGAAAATTATTTTTAAAGTGATTTCCGCGGCCGTTCTTTCGGAATTTTCGCTTTTCACTTGTTGAGCGCATCAACCAATGTCGATCATTTGTGCGAAATATGAATATAAGAAACAGCCAAACGATACGGTCGTGTATTCAGGCCATCACGTTCGTTTATTTTTGTGTATTTATGCCTTCTTTGTATTCCTTGCATTTTAAAGTGCGTTTTAATTTTTCGTGGTCATTCTTAAAATCATTTTGATACACCAAACCAAAGGAAAAGACTGTTACAATACTTTGATTAACGATTAAAATAATTTATTGATAAGTTATATCAAAAACTTATTGCATTACAAAATTTTTATAAAATAATTATTAAAAAAGCATTACAAAAATAAATGAACGCATTCGTTTGTAACTACTGCAATAGTTCTTCCAAACGAAATATTAAATTAACGTAAAACAAATGCATAATTTGGAGGACATCATAATGCATGTATTTTCATTAAGAAATTTTACTGGGAGGTAAATGCATTTTGATCCCACGATAAATCTAACTGCTCACATGTAGTGTTGTATTATTAAGACGTTCTTTTATGTGGTCAGATACAAAAATATCTGGATTTAACAAATGGAATAAAGGTTTGCTGGTACCTTTGGCTAAACTGTGGAACATAATCTTTAATTTATGAAGGATGTAAAATAGTAGTACCCATGAGCATAATTGTCGTTATGAACATGATTGGTCCGCTATTCTCAATTTTTAGATAGCAAATATCATGTTTCTTAGTTTGGCCTTTAAGTTCATCGTGTCTAAGCGATTCCATTTAGTATCTCTCTGCAATTTTCTTTTTCTCAGCCATTTATATTCATTCATTATATTCATACAATTTAAAATACAGTTTCCTTTTTTCTTCTCTCTTTTCCCCTTTCAAATCCCTTCCAATGATCCATTACTTATTTCCGTTCATCGCTATGACAGTAGTACCTAACTTAAAAAAATTCTAAACTGGTTAATAAAAAAATTTATACCTCAGAGGCAAAGGGCGCAATATGTCCGCTTTTCTAATTTCAGGCGAGCGGTTTCAAGATAAAAAAACAGTAATTACTAGAAGGTTACCATACCATTAACATTGTGATATAAAAACGCCGTAAACTTATTACCTAACCTTTTAGTAAATACTGGTTGAATTTTTTTAAAATCTTGAAACTACTCTCCTGAAATATTAGGAAAACGGATGAGAGTCCGTTATCTCCGCGGTACAGAAAAACAAAATTGAATTCAGTATTATAGAAATGAATGTATAAATACCTATGTGATTTTAATTATCAAATAATTACGTTTTTGTACACTGAACATGCGTCAAGTACCTATGCTGTAGAATAGGGCGAGACGAAAATTACTATTTTTGAGATGAAGTTTTCCCATGCAAAAACGTTCTGGACTGATTTCAAGGCCTAAGATCTGTCAAAATCGGATAATAATATCCACTGCCACTAGAGCCTTAATATTTACATATGTTGAAAAATCCGGAAGATTTCGAGAACTATGGTGTCCAAGGCATCACAAATGTGGCCTCTTTCGTAGTGTAGGAATAAATGACTTTAACTTTCAGCATTATGAAAATGAAATTTATGGTTTACTTATTGAAAATTTTGCAGTTTTTCAATCTGTGCCAGTTGGTGACAAGCATAGAGGTTCTATGGTGAAGCTCTATGGTGATAAGTAGTCAGGATAGGCAACCCGCACATCTCCCAAACATTTTTGTCTGCTTGTAGCCTCACTGTACGTTTTGCCTCTTAGAGTTAAAAAATGTTTGTGGAATCTTTTAAAAATTTCTAGCCTCTGTGTTGGTGGTTAATATTTCCCGATTTTGAAAACGTTTATAATCTAGGGGATAAGGTTGGTGTGGTGGATAGAGTGCTGGCTTCCCACCCCGTGGGCCTAGGTTCAAACCCTGGCGGAGGCAGAGATTTTTCAGAGATTGCTCGATCGTTGGTTGAGCGCTTTGTGGAAGCCGCGTTTCTTTCCACCCTTCCATCCCTTAAATATGGCGCAAATGAGCTTAGCTGAGGGTCAATTCCTTCAAATTCCTTATTTTACCATCTCAAATCTGACGCTCACACGTATCATGAATAGACGCCCGCGAATAGCATTTTAATGATGCCAAAATAATGTGGACTATAAATAAAAATGCGAAGGTGATACCTCGTGCAAAAGCGTGATCTTGCCCCAGGCAATCACCCCAACACTCTATTTCAGCTTTCATTAAGACTTTTCAAGAGCGAAATAGGAGTCCGATGTTATTAGCAAGGTTGACACATTATAGGAAAATGAGATATGACCCCGGGCAAAATGACTTTTGACACGGGAAAGATTACTGTTCTGAGTGTAGTTGAAATTTTTTAATGGATATTGAGAAGAAGGCATAATTATAATTAATATAACATTTTAGTGCATATTTTCTTAAATTTTGATGTACTTACATTATATACGCCTATCACAAGGGAAAATTTTTCTAATGTGAATGATTTTCAGTGGAAACCATTGTCCTTTAGCAGAAAATTCAAACGCAACGTTTCTTTATCGAAGTTCGAGCAACCGTTGCACTATCATAAACGGTACCTGTAACGTTGCATGCAGGCATCGGAGGAAGGGTGAGATGGATCCGTGGGATATTGCACATATCATGTAGTTGAAAGTGATATCACGGGAGCCTGATGTTCGGGCCTCTTATGATATTTACCGAAAACTAACTTTAATGTCTTTGCAGATGCACCCTTTATTGCATATCTGGACCATTTTATTCATTTCTTATATCTTTTTAGTCTCAATGTCGCGGTATATTTTCTAACCTATAAAATTCTGTTGTTTGATTTTAGGCGCGATGTGGTGGAAGTTTTGAATATGAGCAAAATTGAAAATTGCAATATTTCCACTGAGTTTTATTTTGACACTATGCGTTTCGCTATTAGAAACAACATTATCAAGTGTCATATCAAACAACATTATCAAGTGTCATATCAAACAACATTATCGCTACTTGATAATGTTGTTTGTAACAACGAAACGCGTAGTGTCAAAATAAAACTCAGTGGAAATATTGCAATGTCCAATTTTACTAATATCTAAAATTCTCCGTCAAATCAGCTGATTTCGGGGTTACTTGGTGCAACTAATTAGTAGTCATGGTAAAACAAAAGAAAACACTGTACTGTTTCACGCACCTTTTAATAATACTATCTTTACGGGATGAAGAGTTCTGGACCCGGCGGCGATTCCGAGAACTCTTCACACAATCCATTACCCTGTAAAGGACCAAATCTTTCTTTTGCATCTATACAGATTTAACTGTACCTAGTCATGCTTATATGTAAGGCATAAATATGAAGACGAAGTTCAACATTACGTGGTCGTGTACGGTAAAAAAATATATTTTCAGGGACTTTACTTAAGACAAGAGAATACTTTCATTCACAGATTGTTATTATTAATATCGTAAATAAAATTCAAGTAGTCCCAAATCATGCTCTTTCAGCATCAACACACTTATTTAGGTCAGTCTCTCTCGCTTCTTACGCTGTGCGAAAGTGAATTTATAAAAAAAATATGTTTTGAATATAAGAGAATACGTTTTAATCTGTCCGTAAGTTATTTTATCAATTATAAGATTCCTAAATCATCATTGATCAAAATGCATGGAGCAGTACCTAATCAGAAGCAGAGGGAAAGCAGAGAAGAGGATTTGTGTGAGGGAAAGTAACGATTTAAAAACGTAACATACACGAATAATTTTGGTGTCCTCCGTACATCCTTTGGTCATGTGGAAAGATTACTTTAATGCCAACAAAATTCGCGAAAGAGGTGTTCAAATTATTACAAACGGGTTTTTAAAGGTTATTTTACTATTATTTAAGTAACTATCATAAAACAAATAGTTAAAAATCTACAATGTTTCGTTAGTTATTGCGAGGTAAAAGTATCAGGCATAAAAACCTCTTGACAATGATAACGATAACCATTTAGAAATTATATTCCAGAATGAAAATTTGGAAACATTCATCCGTGAAAAAATGAAGCTCTTTTTATTTTTCCATTAAATATTTTCTCAAATTTATAATCTATAGCTAATAGCAGATAAAATTTTACGTAGCATTGCTTTATTAGATTTCTTTATTGCTTTGTTATGGGTAAGGGAAAGCTATGGCTATCAGAAGTATTAGATTAATTTTCCAAAGGAGGGAAACTAAGGTAGATTCTGATAATTAGTTACGTATAATACGTGATGTTGATTATAGGATATAGTTCATTCAGGAAAGATATGTAGCGCCAAGAATGGGAGACAATAATTGTTTCGAAAAAAATAATAAAAAATGTGTTGTCCATTTTTGATTCCAAAATTATTTAAAATACAATCTTTGAAAATGCATACAGCAGTGCAGTATCTAATCGGATACAGAGGGTATTTTTGGGTAGGGAACATAAAGAATGTCAAATACAGTACGTCTTCTATGAAAGAATGTAGATCAGGGTAATGTATGATTAATATTTATATTTCTGACAAACATAGAGGTATGTTCGGGATTCAAATGGCGAAGTCATTTTCTGAAATTATTGAGGATACATGGAATACGCGTCAATCCTTACCACGGTTTTAAAAATTACGAAAATAGTGGTTATTTTCATCTTTAATCCCAAATTTTATGTTTAAAATATGAATAAAAAAGAATTTTGACGATAAAACATAAATCTATCCCTTTTTAATGCATACTTATTATGAAAACGCCAGTTTTTTTTTATTGCTGATATATTGGAAGCTTATTTCCTGGTTGGCTAATTGCAAACCAGGTACCTACTGATAGTGACCAATAGCTGTTAGTTTCGTCTGCGGTATTTTAAAAAGAAATTATTTCTACTTTATCTTTTACAGAAGCCTGCTTTTCACAATCAATACATTTTCATAATTTTCACTTTTACTGAGCGAGGATTTTTTTCAGCTCATGCGGCATGTGATGTTTTCCCAATAATTTTTCTCTTTGAATTATTTTATTTCCTTATCGTCACACGATGCATTTTTAAGATAAATATGTATTTGGATTCCTTTTATATTGCAATACGGTATTGTGTACAGGTACACTTACCATTCAAGCCTAGTTTTCGACTCGTTGAAAAAAAAACCGATGAGATCCAGATACAGCGAGCCAGGGAAGGAATAATAATAATAATATGCTTTATTAACGGGCATAGAAACCCTGTACAAAATTACAATATGTAAAAAAATATAAACCAATACAATAATATAAAAAAGAAAAGATATACATTACTTTATAAAAGGATGCAATCAAAACTCAATTTGGGAGAAAGCAATAATTATTAAAGTATCACACATTTGCCTAACTGTAGACTTAACAATGTTTTTAAAAGTGTTTAATGGAGTAGCAAAAAAGTCCAGGTTACTGTTAGCATTGCTATATCTCATTGCACGGAAAAGAGGTAAGAAAAAAGAAGAGTTATTTATTAAAAAAGGAATTGTGAACAGTGAAGTGCTATTGGAACTCTGAGGGGTACAACAGAAAGCAATGTTGAACATTTAACATGATTATTTAATGTACAATATAGAAAAATAATGGCAAATTGTTTTCTCCGCAGATGAAGGGAGGCTAAATTAATAAATTCCATTAGGTCATTGCGGTCACCAATAATCCCATTTAGGTGAAATTTATTGGCAATAATTCTTAGGAACTCATGTTGCACTTTCTCAATGACGTGTATATATTTAACATAAAAGGGACTCCAGATAATGGAGCAATACTCAAGAATAGGTCTCACTAATGAATGGGTTCTTCCTCTGGAGTTGGGGACGGTCAACCTTCTTTTCACTCAGCGAACTGTCACTCATTTTGCTAGAGACTCCAGAGGAGCGTCTTGCTGGTAAATTTTACTCTTTCCATCAAGAGAATTATCAATTTTAATCATCAAAGAATATAGCTTCTCGGGTTATATTTTTTCCTACTCCGCAGGATGTCAAAAGTTCAACTAATAACGAATTCCGATTCAAAACTAGGCATGAATGGTAAGAATAAGTCCACAATATCATATTGCAGCATAAAAGGAAACCAAATATCACGTTGCGGCACGAAGATGAAATAATTCAAAGGAAGCATCCGCGTGAAAAAATGGGAAAACATCAGACGTCGCGATGGCACAAATACTTCCCTCGCACAGAATTAAAATTTTCAGATAAAATCATGTATATAATTGTGCATACAAGGTTTCTTCAAAAGATTAAGTAGAAGGATATTACGAAAAAAATTATCAATGATGCGAATCGAACATGCTATTTCAGGTTAGTATTCTAACACCGCAAACACTAGATCAACTATCAGATATGAAAATGAGCTAAATATTAATTAATTGAGCTACAGTTTGAGCAATAAACGATTGCATTCAAAGCGTAGCGTATCTCTTGCGGGCTTAAGCGTATGTGGACAAGTAACGTGGAGATAAGTCGCTGCAATTCGTTTCGAGTATTGGTAACTAGTATTGGTAACTTTGACCGCCGCTTGCCGCTCCTAAGATAATTACACCAAGAGTTAGACTGAAGTCTATATTATTAGACGGAAAAGAAAAATCTTGCTCCAACTTGCTCCCCTTCGATTTTTTCGTGGTAAAGCAAAATGATGTCGGGCGGTTGTCGCGCCCCATGACCCGCAATACACGGCGTACGCACTCGGGAACTTAGGATGACATGCATCGTAGTCCGTTTGAGAGACTGAATTTTCCCTTAATTGTGAGTGCATTGTACTCAACTACTTGTTATTTGCTTTTATTTATGATTTGTGCCCTGTTCTGACGATTATACCCCTGGGTCTTTCCGCGCGGGCCGCGTGCGGATGGTAAAAAACCTAACGGTTCGCGCGTTCTCCAAGCCTTTTGTCCTCGGCGGCTACCCCAATGCACCCAGATTTGTTCTTTTACTATGAACACGTGCAAGTGTTTCCATTCTACAAATTGGGTTTTCCCAAAATATGCCGTCTATGCGATTGGCACGTTCATTTTTACCCGAGTGCTCAGCATCAGTCTCCCATCAGTATTCCTTGCTGAAGTGTGTGCCGAAGGACGTTCACAGTTTAGTTCCCCAGTTATGGATACAGCATTAGTGTCTCGCCATAGTGTGATCTTGGCAAATAGAAGGGGGACCATCAAGCAGAAGAAATCGTTAATATCTACTGGAGTTTATTCACTAAAACCTTCTTTTGGGAGGAGATTAGAAATTAAAAACTTTGCTTGCGGCCTTTATTCAAAAAGTGCTTTTTCATCAATACTTTTGAAAGTGGGATGCGTGCACCAGAGTTAATAGTAGATATCTGAAGTTGAATTATACTTGGTTAAAACAGCCAATAACACTTTCTGACGCTGTGTTAAAATATCTCCCATGTTCATCTCCTTCACGTGAATGCTAATGTTTACGGATAAATGATAACATGTACTACACACATATACAACTGCGCGAGTATTTTATTCCTTGTTGCTTTAGTCCGTGAATTATAATTATTTCGTAATTTATAATTGTTTTAAGCTTAACTGAAAGCACTCCTCATGGAAGACCACCGCATTTCGACAGTGCAAGTGAGAGGTCCAAAAGTAGAAAAAATAAATAAAACTGAGAAGTTCTACTTCTCTGGAGGAATCAAGTGTAGCATTTTCCATGGAATTCGCGTAAAGGACACCAGGATAATTTCTAAAATTGCCACAAACAAACATTGCCACAAGTGTGTCACTTTCGAGGATGTAGAGCCAACTACTTCAAAATATTTTTAGCATACATCATTGTTTCGCTGCTATTCATAGCAAAAATAGTTATAGTTTTTATTCATTCATAGTATTGGTAACTTACCACTTTCTAAAAGAAACATATTAAATAGAAAATATTTGAAAACCTGTGACCCTAACAGCCGAAGCATGTTGGTTACAGCTAGTTCTGTTTCATTTTAATAAATAAATATATGGCAACATATTTACTTAATGTTATTTTTTTGCATAAGCCTCGATAATTTTAATTGACTGTTCTGTCAAGCCAGGGGCGCAGCCAGGAATTAAGGCTGGGTGGGGCTTAGGTGCAACCAATACCGGTGTGTGTGGGGGTATGGAATACCCACCAGGATAAGCGATAGGTGTGAGATTAATAAATTGCGGAATTTTAAGATAAATTGTTCAAAATGGTGAGTTTTGCGGATTTTTGAGGGATATTTTTTTAAATCCTTATACTATTCTGTTAGTAATATCTATCCAATTAAGTAAAATGGATTAAACTTAAGCATTTCTCCGAGCTCTGGGGGGTTTTAACCCCCCCAAACCCCTCCTCGCTGCGCCACTGTGTCAGGCTTTTATGGAACTGCAGCCGAAAACAGGACAGATATAAGTAATACAAAAACTAAAATGTTGGGCTACTACCTAATTTACCTAAAAAAAAAGAACAGGATATGCATTTAAAGGATTTATAATGATGGGAAAAAAGGTTTGCCGAAGAACAACCCATTTTGTTCCAGAAAAAAGCTGGTCCAAAATAGGTCTTAATTTTGAAGTTAGGAGACCTGTTGGTATTTTGAAATATTCACATAAAAGCCTAATTAGTAATTAAAAGTTCAAATACATTAATGACTGAACTATTAAATTGTGCTCATACATGGATACTTAGTAGACTTGTAGCAGATGTAGAGAGCTGTTTTCACAAACATAACTTTAAAAGCACAGGAAAACACGTGGTTGCACAAAGATAAGGAAACCACTAGTGCTGATCCAAGTGATGACCAATCGAAATGCTTGGAATACATCACTAAAAGCTTGATGCTGCAGCCTCGTGGAAACTTCTGGAGTCAGTTGAAAAACCTGTTTTTTTTTAACCAGAGATTTTTTTCTCTGCTTGGGCCAAAGAAGGATCCCAGGGCCTAAGAAACCCACCGGTATGTTTCTCCAAGGAGGTGAGACAAGGCAAGCTAATGCTTGTTCTTGTAGCACTTTTCACGGCTATAAAAAATGTCAAAGATAATTTTGTGATTTCTTTTACAAATTTGAATTTTATATTTCACTTCCCATTCAATTTAAAACTTTTTAAAACTAAATAGTGAAAATAATATGATATCAAACAACAAAATTCAATATTTTAATCTCACTAATGTCCAAATCATTAACATCGAAAAATTGACTTTTCCCCCAGCTTGTTAGAATGGTATTTTTTGTGTTTTTTATCGCTAAAACGCGTTAAAAATTTATATTTATGGATGAGTGAAAAATAGCTAATATTTAAATCTTTTATATTGGTCTACTACATATGCATATATATATATATATATATATATATATATATATTTTTTTTTTTTTTTTTAATTTTCCAAATGGTGATCCCGCACTTTTCATAGGTTACACGTGTTTGAAAGGAAAGACTCAGCAGCTTCAAAGGCAATAGATTCTTAATTATTAGGAAAACTTAATTGATTTTGCAATGCTAAGTCAATTTCATTTAATGTAGAACGCCTTGAATGATAAATAGTCACTCGCCAGAATCACTGGCGATTTAAGGCCTCCCCGAGATTATTTGGAAATATTGAAAAGATCGCAATCTTTAAAGGTGGCTCTCCAGTGGAGAGTCTCCACCCAAGCAGTAATCAATATTCCAAAAAAATCCCGATAACATTGTGGGTTTTAATGTATGACATCCGTGCAATATCCATGTTAATTAATTTGCCGTTGTATGGATATTTGTCAAATTTCCAAATGAACCGCCAAAAAACGTCGCGATGTCCACAGGACAGCAATGTTGAAAGCGACGTTGCGCTGCAACAGTGGTCATGGAGGTTCATATTACCACACCTCTTAGATATCTTCACAGCATCTAACGTGTCTGCCTATTATGCCTTTTGGTAATCCCCAGATATACAGACAAAAACATTTGTGCTCTTCAATCTATACAAAATATATACTATGGTTACTGCTTGGAATGTCAAGTTTCTTAATAACACGGATATTACAACTTGGACATCTATGTGACGTAATTTTTACACCTCTAGTGGATGTTACAAACAGTGTATCTAAATAACGTTGCCAAATATCCATCGTGTAAAAATAACGTGTTTTTGATATATCAACCTTATTAACATATCCGATGGATATCGTCTGCTGCTTGGGCAATGAAAGTTTTAATTTCGTTAGCTTTAAAAAGAATGGTTTAAAATAATTGATACATGTATTTAAAGACACTTGTTTACAAATATCATACCTTAGTCGAGTTTTCGATGAGTGCTATTTCAATAATGCATACCACCAAGGCGCTGCGTGAAGTGCTGAGCCTTCTCCAACCTCCCACCCGAAAACAACGCTTTAATTCACCTCTGGCCATAATCCATAAGTCTCCACTGTAGCCTAATTTCAGACGATTGCAGTTTTTTTGAAGATATTGCGTTTTTCCCGGCTGGACTTCGTACTTTCTTCCGTGTCAACCGTATTATAATTTCACGTTTAATTAATTGTGTCGGTGGTAATTTTAACCTTATTGTTAGTTGTATTCTGTACCAAAACAACATAGGTCGTTGGAGCTAACACATTTAAAATCTTCTTGTATTGATAATGCTAATCAATACCATATTTGTAGTAATACGTTAAAGAAGCATAAAGAGATAAGTGTTCAAATACTTATTCAGAAGTTCCGCAAACCGATGTCTGACGACTATCTTAGCATTCCAATCCGGGTGACAGTGACAACAAAGAATGATAAACGGGGAGCTAGATGGATGTAAGAAATTCCTCGCGAGATGTACACAATTATGTCGGTTCTACGTTCTCTATTTAAACTAAATGTTTAAACTATCAAGATCAGATAAATTTGAGGGGTTAACCGGGAAGATCATTTAACAACTTCACTATGTTTCCAGGTCCGACAGATAAAACCAAAAAGATAATTTTCCGAACGTATAGGGTTAGGGATTCGTTATTCTCCCGATTAATTAACGATCGAATTAAATTGATGGTGTACTCAGAGACGGGGATATCGAAAATAATTATATTTAAATTACGTATTTTCGATTAAGTTTGCAATATCGTAGTGACAAATCGAAACATCTTTCAACATTAAATGAAAATCCTGCAGTAAAAGAGAATTTTATGCATCATAACATTGGCCTCACATCCAGTGTTCCTGTGGAAAGATTATTTTCTTTGTAGGATTTGTTCGTTATTGCAAAGAAATAACTTAGCGGACTTCATCTTTGAAACATTATTGCTTTGGTAGGGAAATTAAAATTTTTTCAAGGGTGATTTTAAATAAATCAATATCATCATATATCCCCATATTATATAAGACTTTGGCCCTGGACAATAATTTAATAGCAATTATATTTGTGGCAACAATGTTTTAGCCTCCCATTTTAAAGAATAGCTCTTATGGATTGATTTTAATGCTTTTCCAGGTAGGAATTCTAAATTTCACTGGGGTGGAAGTATGTATTTTGTATTTTAAGGAATGTATTTTGAAATTACTGATGTATTTCGTATCGAAAATACAGTTTTTAAAAGTAATTTGTATTTTGTATTTGAAATTAAGAATTTAACTATACTTTGTATTCTGTATCTAAAATACATTATGCACTTATTTTTCCCATCTCTAGGGGTACTCAGTAGTCATATATCTCCAGCACTCACATACTTTTCTTTTCTGTTAACGGCTGGTGTCATAACACCCAGGATAAATGCCTAATAAGGTGGCTTGCGGGATAGTATTTAGATGGAGATGTTACTTCTGGATATTTAAGGTCACCTGGCTGGTGAAAATGTAACCTGGTGATGCGACGCTGGAATGAAACCCGGGCCGTGCCTCGATTTGGGACCTTCTGGGGGTCGAAGGGAAGCAACTCGATTGAGTGTATCCGTTTTTATATCGTGTTTTTCGAAAAAAGTGTGTTATGATTAGTTAATTAAATAACCTATTCGATTAGGGTTAGTATGTAACAAAGGGAGGGAGCAAATGTAAACAACATTTGTGGCAGAGTCCTGAAGAAGCTAGGATTCGTCAAGGGTATGCATTGTGGGAAGATTTTTGGATGAAAAAGTAAAAGAAAGGTGCTATTTCACACTCATCCGGCCACCCCTTGAATATGCAGCGAGAATATAGGATCCGGTGCAGAAAGACTTAATCCGTGAACTGAATAAAATATAAAGGAAAACTGCGCGATTCGTCAAAAGCTGCTACGGACGTACATAAAGCATTACACAGATGTTAAACGAATTAGGTGGGGCGCGCCAAAGACTCGGAGGCTGCGCGCTAGGCTTAGATAGCTTGGGCAGTTCTGGATAGATATCTATCAGAGCGACGCGAGGAACATTATATTGGAAACCCACTGTGTTTCCAAGTCCGACAGAAACGATAAATTAAGAAAAATATTTTGCCGAATGGGTAGGTATGGGAATTTGTATTCCCCCGAACAATAAAAGACTCTAATAAACACGCTAGGCGTTGTTTTATCGATATACGATTTTGTCTTAAATTAGAGCTCCACTATTTTCGCTAATGTCAGTTTCCGCGATCTCATTATTGCTTGCAGTTTTTCAATGTGGTGTTCAGGTCCGAATGCGATCCAAAATCTTGAAAAATGAAATCGTATATAACGCTACGAATGATATAAATCAAGTGGAAATCCAAAAAAACTGTGAACCCACGAACATATTTTTTCGTGAAAATCAAGAAGTCCCTGTAACGTTAAGTAAAATAAATAACGTATCTCCCATACTGAAATTGAGGACCCTGGAAGACAAGGAGTATATGCGAAATTTTTATAATTTCAGAGATAAGTGCAAATAATGGTGTTACTGTTGACCAATACTGTTGTGGCAAAGGGTTACTATTGAATCACCGTTAAGTATACACACATATACAATGTACCCTTGTATCCATTTGTCACAGCAATATCGTGTGCCATAACGACCATTATCTGCACATATCACCAACATTATGATAATTGCTCTTGTATCCCTTGGTTTCTACGACCCTCAATTAGTAAATAATGCAAATAATTTGAGTCGGAAAACATCTTTCTCCTGGAATGGAACATTGACGAGGCGGCGTGACATGTTGATACCAAGGAGCACCTGTTGTCGGAGGGGAAGGGCTGCTCCAGGGCTCCGTACCCTGGAAATCGTTCAAGTTTTAAAGGGAATGTAGCGAGGGCGGTGGTTCGCACATTCTCCTACCAGGTGGCTCCACCGCCCGTGGACACCTGATGAGTTGGGGAGGCGCCGCCCGTCTCAGTTCGCCGTCGTGCAGTCGTTCGAGTGAGATCGATCGGGATGCTGTTGCTCATCCCGAGTGTCTTGGCAGGGTCTCTGCTGAGGACCCTGCCGCTGGTGATTTCTGTTCAGTGCGGTTTGAATGTTCCCGATGAGAACGCCTCCATGAAATGTAGAGTCGAGTGACCAAGTGAGAGAGTGGACCAACAACATTTGTACAGGGTCCTTCATTATAAGGCCGCGCGCTTTTTTTCTCTCCGCGATTCGAATGTATCGATTTTTATAAGTAGATAACAGTAGGTTTTTTGGTGAAGGAAATAATAAATTTTGGTGGTTTCTACGTGATTTTAGACGAACCGTTTTTATCAAAATATTTAACCTGTCGATAGGTTTATTTTATCGAGGTATTAAAATTTTTGCAATGTATTGAAATGAATGGTTTAACCAATATCGGTACATTAATTGCTCTGACAATCCAACCATTCTGGCTGTTCCAGGCCAAATTGTAAACTAATCTCCGTTGGAAAAATCTTCGGATAGTTCCAGGAGATCTTTCCAGCTCAGTCGTTGTGTTCCTCAGTAGTCGTTGGTGGTGTTAATAGATGGTGAATGTAAAGACCATTATCTTGTATATGTCACGAAAGTAGAGGGAAATATATGGTATAGTTTTAATATTGGGAGATTATGAAAGGTTTCGTCTAATTTTTTAATGACGCAGCCGTGAAAGCCGCTCATCAAACCCGAAAGAGGAGGCGAAGCATCAAGGGAGTGATGTACAGGGGCACATCCCCAGTGGTGGAATTTAAGCGCTAGTCGATGTCATTTTATATTGTCGCCGCGTGCTAATAAGGCGTCGTCGAACACTTTCGAGAGCAATATCTCTCATGCGGTAAATCCACAGGAATAGGTTAACCTAGTACACTATGACTATGATGAACTGTTATTGAGTTCGAGCATTCTGTCTTCGACAAATTTCTCCCACTCTCTCCAGCCAAGCGAAACAAACACGAGTGAAGCAATGAAACTAATGGCGTGCCAATACTCCACGAATATTCCAGGAACATCAACAACCAATAACCAAGACAATCCAATAATTCTGGCAGTTCCAAGCCAAATTGTAAACTTATCTCCTATGTAAATGTCGTCGTTCTAATAGTTCCAGGAGATCTTTCGAGCTCAGTCGTTGTGTTCCTCAAAAGTCGTTGGTGGTGTATTATAGTTGGTAATAGACGGTGATTTTAACGACCATTACTAAGCAAATTTTCCGATGCAATGGTCGACCCTTTATGGCGGGAATTCTACCCAGAAAGCCAGAAGTAGAATGAGAGTATACCAATTGGTGCCGGGATTCAAATAAATAATGCTCATTATGAGATGAGCGTGTAATGTAGAAAGAGAGAAAACGTTTCGCTGAGCAAATACGAGACGTTCATCACCGTTAAGCCATGTCGGACTCACTTCCCCGCTTCCCCGCGTCCCGCCAATCGGTTCGCGGCTTCGCCCCAGGCGAGCAGCGACCGCCACCGCCCGCAGGAGGCTGCTGTTTGGTTGGGGGGCCCGCGAGGGCCAAGATGACCACGCGATGCCTATGGAACGCGTGCAAGGCCCTCTCGTTGGGCTTGGTCCTCCTCGCCCTCGGCTGTGCCATGGCAACACTCGGTGAGTCTTTTAACTCTTTTAACACTTATCGATGGCCAAGCACTAACAACACGTACCTCAAAAATAGCAACTTTTCAGGAGAACAAAAAAATTGTTTATTATTTTAATTAAAATGAAAAACCAAAAATACAAAAAACTGAAAAATAAGCACACATTTGCAAACAATGAGTTGTTTTTTGCTTGAATTTTGTTGTTTATCAACAGTATTAGCAGTATTAACTCAGACCGAACAAATTTTGAGATACGTGTTGTTAGAACTTAGCCATCGTTATGTTAGAGGACGAGATGGGTCCTTTTGAACCACATGCCATGATCAAAACCAAATATAATAACTCATTTTCTATTATGCCTCTAGGAATGTTCGTGAATTTGTCTATACCGACATCATTGTCTATCTGATACACTATTTGTCGGAAGAAAATTACTTAATTCTTCACAGAAAGTTTTCCCAGATGAAATATTCTCGGTTTTTTTCACCAGGTGAGTTGCATGTAGGCCGGCGTTTCGATGGCAGTCTTTGTCATCGTCCTCGGGGCATGGCAGAGGTAACCTTCGAAATGTTGGCCTACTAGCATTTCACCCAGTGGAAAACTCGAGAAGATATCACCAGTATCATACGCCGGGAAAAAACAAAAGCATACATAGAAAGTTTTCACATGGATAGTACACTTAGAAGGGCGGCTATAGGATATTTGATCCCTATCTGGATCAAATAACAATAGAAGGATCAATACTTGAAACATTCGTATTCCATATCAATGTCATTCTCTGATTTGTGGCCCTAGATTTCCTTGCAAGTTGCCTGAATGACAATAATTTTCACATTACTTGGATTCAACAAAAATGTATTTGTCTCTATAATTGATATTAAATTATATCATGGGCGTACCCAGCGGGGGGCAGGAGAGGGCAACTACCCCCTCTAGAAGCAAAAGTAAATTTTATTCAAAACCAAATTTTTGAAAAAAAATTTCTTTAAATCCAAGGAAAGTGATATTAGTATATAAAATGTAAATAAAGTAAAAATATTTTTCCCGAAAAATGACTGAAATAACTAATAAAGCACTGTTATAACTTTTCTTGAAATGTTGGTTTCATAACCTTTTCTACATTACAACTAGAACGACCACGGCTTAGCCCCCTCTAGTTTAGATCCTGGATACGCCCAAGAATTATATTCCCTCTTCATGGACTCATTAACAATGCGCCAATGCCAAAGAATTAGACAAATTAACCACGGAAAAGTGAACGAAGCTAAAAAATGGATCAAAATGACCCATGCTCGTCCTTCTAAGTAATGTAAAACCACCATCCTGTTGGTGTTAAACGCTTTGTTTCACTGTAACTCTGAAAAGTCGGAAGCCACATTGTATCCGTATTTTTCCTTCCGAACTTCGCGAATTGCTCATGAGTTCTAGGTCATCTTCGAATCGATTTGAGTCGATATATTTGTGCAAACGGTGCAGATTGACTTTACTTTACTCGTAACCAGAGATAAGCATGATTTCGAAGATCCCCGTGCACCCCATAGCCTGAAAAATCCACCTTGTAAAAAAGATGGAGCACCGAAGGTAGTAATGACAAAGGTTACGGAATGTAACAAGCTGCTATTCAATGTTATTGTCTCCTGAATAATAATCGGCATCAGTGGCGCAGCCAGGAATTTCGTTTGGGGGGGTCCAAAACCAGGGGGGAAAATTTTTTAAAAATAGGGTACTAAATTATGGGTTTTAAACTAATTTTAACACTTTTCACAATCGAAAAAACTTTATTTGTTAATAAAATACTTGTAAATTCATGATTTTTCAATAATTTATTTTCTTTTATTAAGGAAAATAATTGTGATTTTATATTGCAGGGGGGGGGGGGGGTCCGGACCCCCCGGAACCCCCTCCTGGCTACGCCACTGATCCGCATCCTTGGTATGTCAACATTAACTATAATGTAATGCTATAATTATCATTTGATCAGTTCATCATGGAAGATATAAGTTTTACCTTAGTTCATATTTGGCCCTCATTCCCCTTGAGGAGACCTTCAAACATCACTTTGAGTCAGATATTAGCGCGTGGTGACGCGTCAGGTAGGCGTTAAGTCATGGGCCATTCCAACTCTTGGAAGTCTTCCGGAGGCTAAACTCCCGGACACAACAGAGAAAATTTTTAAATTATGTTCTTCCCAAATTTCTGCACGGTTGAACATGCTTATATAAATAATAAATATACGACTGAAATAATGGTCGGTATCCTCAGCCTGGTAGATTACCCTCAAGACTCCTGAATACCCTGCAAATATTCCGATGCAACGGTCGACCCTTTCTGAAGGGACTTCTAACCGGAAAGCTAGAAGTAGAATGAGGAGGAACAGATAGCTCAATCATGCCCTCCAAAAGGGCGCTGCTAGGAAAGTTTGGGTGTTTTTATTTAATACATAATTTATCTTCTGCTGTGAATTGAAGTTAAAGAGCTCCAGAATTGATTTTTACAGACAAAAATCTACGAGTAGATTTATGAAATCATTGTAAAACTTTAAATATCTCACGAAGTAGTTTAAAACATAAGTACAAACTAATCACCTTTAGGAGACAAGGCTGCCCTGAACAAGTTTCATAATTTGACTGCTAAATGTCGGGTTCAAGATTACATGATAGTGCGATACGAGCACAGAAATAATTTCATTCCTAATGTTAACTATAATGCCAACTACTCAAATGTCGAGATGGGAAACACAACTAAAAGTCAATCAGTGCTTTGAGATTGGTCGAAAAGGTTTATTCTGATAAATAAAAGGATGATTAGCGATCTGTGACGTTGAATTACCAGCCCTCCAGTCAACTCTGTTAGTCTAATGGGACGGAGGTTTTTTTTCCTTAAGTTTCAAGAACATTTATAGAAAGATGGGGTGGAGTACTTTTGGATATCCAGGCGGTGTGTTTGAGGAAAGGAAAAATAAAAAGGAATGATTTATTTACGTAAATCCTTTGACTTATTTAACATTATTAGGTTATGTCGGATGAGTGACAATTTGAAAAGAGTTTGCAAGGCGTGCCTTTCGAATTGACAGTGTTGACGCAGTTTGTGTGCCATCTCCATCCTACACTTGTATCGCGGAACTTAATTGTGTAAACACATTATTTATAAAATGCAGATAGTAAAATTATGCATATTATATAATTATAATCAAATTGTATTTCGCTAGGTCAGGATTAATGATCGATACGTAGTAAAATGAATACATCAAACTCGTATAAAATGGAGCTAATGCATCAACTTCGTCTCCATGTGCCGTAAAATATTGGAAATGGGAAGGAAAAGAGAAAGAGAACACGTACTAATTAAACCTTAGTGAACATTTTTGTTTTTATTTCGTGAATATTGATAAAGGTAATTTTAATTATTATTTAATGCCGCGATAATCGACGTAATGCCAACTATAGCTTAACGTTACGTTGGATGTGTTTGAACTTGGAACCGAAGGATGAGATCATAGAGATTCGACCAAGTGTCGAGACAATATTATGTTCATGGGTCGCAGCTATTTACAACAGTATTAATAAATGCCCTTGAAAATCCTCACGCGGTACCACATTAATCAATTTAAAAGCAGCAGCCTGTCAATGGCGTAGCCATAACTGTTGCTATAGCCATAATTTTCTTATCGACAAAATGATTATGTCATACATGTAATTAGTGAATTCATGTATTGAAATAGTATAAAATCTGATTTAATAAACGCATATAACACCAAATCGTATTTTTAAGACACTAATAGTTTTTATGTTATTTCATTTTTAGTACTAGTCTAATAGGAGAAAAAATTACTACTAATGTGAATACCGCGATTCCTTCGTCTTAGCGCTACAATTGATGATCAGATGAATGCCGAATATTAAAAGACTTTTACTATGGATACATATGAAATAACTGAAAGAGAAATCATTCCAAGAGTACATTATTCTCGTACTCGGCTGTCCATTTTATTTCATAAAAGGGCTTACATATGGTTTATCTTCGCATCCTTCATTGGGAACTCCAGCTACAATCACATCGCTATTTTTTCTAAATTATAAGATCTTTTTGAGCAGGAATTCTTTGTATATTGCTCTCCAAATCATTATTTCTATATTTTTTCAGTATTTCTGCCTCTAATTACACAATTTTGATAATCGAACTATGAGATTATTACATAATAACTGTCGTTTGCACGCAAATATACCGCTTCCGTATTTCACGTCATTTGGGGCAGTTAATTTTTATAGTTTTCCATGGGCTTGATCGGTAGATAGGGAATTCAATGTCATACCTCCTCGTTAATCGCCTCATCACCATTTATCTTTGGAGCATTGCATAAAAATAATCTGCCAATATTTTCTTGGTGCATAAAGTCTCCAATTCATTCATCTCTCATAATGATTTTCCCTGAATACGTTGTTATTTCTAAATTCTCTGAGTGAAATCAATGTTAGTCGGTTTTATCGTCGTAATCGGCCGTTCCGCAATACATAGTACCTAAAATATTCCCTTCACAATCAAAGTCCAAAAATCAAAGGCACGAGTCCACTCGGCAGGAATTTGATATGAACATTTTTAATTAATATTTTCGATAAAACGAGAACTATTACTTAGATTAATTTTTACGAATGGATTATATTAATTCATGTAACATTCATTGGAAGAAAATGTAGCCCTTATGATGTTATTAATGAATTTTTAAGTACACAGTTAAGTCACGCCAATAAAATAGGCTATAAATGACATTTTTTATTGCACCTGTTATATAACTTGTAGCATTTAAAGGATTAACTGCCTCAATTATTTCTAAGCCTATCGTTTCTTGCGAAGTCCTCCGCGATAAATACTGTATGTGATCATGTATTCCGGACTTCCATTGTGTTTTCGATCCTGATGACGACAATTTCGCCGGCAAGACTGCCGGCATCTTCAGGTCAGAAGTGAAGTATTACATAGAATTGACATGCATTTATACGTTGAAGGAAAATTGCTTCCAAAACCTCATCATTAATGCCGCTCGAGAAGAAGAGAACGTGAGCTGTCAAGCTCTGATAATTTCCTCCGAAGACACCAACCCCGTTGAACGAGCAGATTCTAGATAGTGGGAGTACTCCGAAAGTATGACGTAGTCACGAGGTATAGGAGTGTGACCAAAAAAAGTATTCGTCTCCGAAGAAAACAAATCCAACGAAGCTAATCTTTAAACTCGGTGGAGCGAAGTATTTTTGCGACCATAAAATGCTTAAAATCAATAAATTACGGTTAGTCAGGCTTCTGGAAACGAAATCGTGCTAATTTAAATAATGATAATAATTATTTAAGTATCTGGAAAGGCGACCTAGCAAGTAATGGCAACTACTGGTTATAAACATTAAGCATTCCGGTTCTTAAGGCTTACCTTGCGTACAGAAAAAAGTACTTATTATATCAAATGCCGGGTAAGGAGAGCGTGTGAAGAGGGAAGCGCATTTTTCATTCTAATACGAGGCTAAGTAAACAAAAATCCTCAACGTACCAGAATTTCGTGTCTGCCATGCAACATATGCCATTTTTTGTTAAGGACAATTGGCAAATACCTATTCATTTTGTAGATAAAGTGACTAAAATAATGGGCTCATAGCCAGGGACGGCGCTAGCAGGTGCGGGGCTAGGGGCGAACCTTCAGTGCGGGGCCCTTCACTTAAAATATTAAACTCTATACCCCATCTACTAACTCGAGCATTTTGAATCCCTACCACTCTCTGGCTAAGTATGTGTTCCCCTCCCAAATTCAGACTTCGTAATTACGCCGTTATGATACCATCACGCAGTTGAGTTCAAAATAGTATAATACAGATAAAATTTATAATTATATTTACTCATAAAATTATAACATAAAATAAACATAAAAAGCGCGCTTTTTACTTTAAATTACTGCATTATTATTCCTTTTTCATAATATTATTTTTTGTCTAGCACGGACTTAACAATACAGTAATAGTTGAAGTTGCGTTTTCAAACTATCGTATATTTTAATTTTTTTCACGAACGCGGGGCCCGGGGCAGTCGCCCCGGTCGCCCCGCCCTAAGGCCGGCTCTGCTCATAGCTTCAACGAATTGAATGCAACAACTTGAGAGGTTTAAAAAACCAGTGGAACCCGATATATTTTCTGAATAGCAGAAAATGTATCGTCTACTCTTATAAATTCTGGCCAAGAGGCGTATAAAAAAGCATTAAGCCCCTTTTACCGACTTTCTCCTGTGCTATCCATACGATTCTATCGTCAAATCAGACCCTTATCTGGAATGATGGAAAAATCCGACCATGGGGGATTGTTAGGTACAAAAAAACCGATGAAATCATTCTATTTGGACTTTTTACCTCCAGCTCCGAGCAAAATAATGCAACTATGTATAAATAAGTATAAAATATCGTAAATATTATTACTTCCGAGAAGATCGCTTTTTAGACTAATACAGTGGTACTAAAAGTGGGGTTAATCTTTCTGAAGAGGGAATAATGTTTTGAGGAATTTCCATACTCGTACATGCCAATACAAAAAACGTAAATTAAGTGCCCCTTGCATTTAAATAGAATGAGGTTAATACATATGTAATTCAATGGCTTCAAAGAATACCCAGGCCATTCATAAATTTATGCCATTTATATCGAGAGAAAATACATTATTGAAGATACACAACCATTGTACACGTTCAAATATTTTTTATTTGGTATTCGATTTTTTACTGGTACCAAATAAAAAGTCTGTGAACATTTAAAGGTTGTATAGCTTCATTGAGTACGAATTTTAACCCAGTGATAGCCGAATCGATCGATTTGTAAATAGCTAGTTTAAGGTGATTTGATATGATTTGAAAGTTTTCTTTGCGAAGAAAATGTCATTAAATACTACTCCATCCTGTGTTACAACCTGGTGTGTTTATTTAAAAAATCTTATTTTTTACGATTTTTCGAAGCTTAGATTGAGATTTGCGAGCAGAAGATATGGTCTGATTTCAAAAATAATAATCGTAATCAGGTTGACAGGTAGCAAGTTATCCGAAATAATTCTATTCCAAAGCCTTCGAGATTTTGGCCCACTCTTCTAAAATTTATGAGTCTTGAAAAACGCTTCACTATATTATTAGTATTTTCTACCATGAAAATGAATTAAAGGTATCAGCTAATTGCGCACGCATGTGAATCCGTTTTGCTGGTACATTTTGAAATTGTGATGATGAGAGATCTTGCATATTTTTCTCCCACACAGTGTTTGCAATTACCTTTATTATTTTCCCATGTATAGGATTTCTAGAGATTTTGACAATGTATATTCGGATGTTGATAATTTTCAAGTGTCTAAAATATCTTGATTAATCGTTTTTTGTACTTCCTAACCTGAATAACTCCGTTTTATATCTTTAAAGTACATAATATTTGGGTATTTTACAAATAAGTATCAAACATTTCAATTTTAATTTTAAAATATATTTATCAATCTTCTCATATATTTTTCTATATATGCTTCAAATAACTTCTTATTTGTAACACACTCCTTGATATACATTTCCTGTTAAAGACGTATTGATAAGTCAATTGTTGTAAATTGTGATAATTTTGCAATGCATTTCAATTGCAATCTTGTAAAAGAGATTAAGCCCGTGAAATAAATATAATATCTTTATGTGTGGATCGAGATGAATCCACCGGAAGTTGCTCTGCTCCAAGGATGTTTCCCGGGCACTGAAAAGTTGATATTAGGTCCTCATTAAATTTTGATTACTCTGGTCGCAGGTATTTACTATGTGGAAGGTATGAAACTGCTCGGTGTAATGAGACACTGCATAATGTTCACTCGCAATAAGGCCAAATCTCGCCATTCATCAAAAGAATTTGGTACATGGAGGATGACTTTATTATGTAATCTATAATATCGGAAGTGCTTACATTATTGTATTTTGCAAATCAAAGGAGAAAACCCGGCTTAAAGAAGATGCGCGTAATTCCTAGGGTAAATAATTAATAATTGACCTGCAATCACGGAGTGAAATTGGGGAAGGATACATTCAAATAATCAGTAATGCGAGCTGAAATGCAGCCGTCTGCAGTACCTGCAGTGGCGTATCCAGGATAAGGACAAAAGGGGCCTATGTGGGAGGGTAACCTCCTAGCAGTAGTGGGGGTACGGGAGTATACGAAAATTTTGAGAACTTCGAGACGGAAACCATCGGCGTTCAAACAGTTTCTTTCACGTGATAGCCATTGAAAGCTTCGATTCTTGGCCGCCAAGAATTCGATACTTAAAGTTGATTCGTATGTAGTGCCCGCGTGGTGCCTCTAATGGATTCAAGGACATCAGTTTTCGATGCGTAGATGAAACTGCATTATTTTCGGTTCCCGGCAAAATACAGAATCTCCTTTTTCTTGCTCCTGAGTTCGCCATTACGAATCCATAAGTGATATATTTGCAGAAATTATTAGTAATACGATATCGTTTGACATTTAATTGGGGTTACGAGCGAACCAAACTATCGAAAGCTAGCCAAAGAGGGAAAGGGTGGGAGTTGCCAAGTCATAGATAGTTATTTTTTTAAATTTGTAATTGCTGAAATGTGAAATAAGAATAGGTACATGAAATTTCGTATGACCGTTGTAAAACACGCCCTAAAACCCAAATCTACTGCAAAGATAAACCTTTTTATCTTCAGTGTCTTTTATGAAGGTAAATCTCGAGAATACAATCTTATAAACGGATATGTCCACAAAACTAACCCATTATATGCGATATGCTATCGCCGGTAGAACAGACCTCGATATATTTCGTAACATATCTCTGATTCCAAATTTTGTAGTGTTTAAATTAAAATAATTTCGGTCAGGTATCATTAGCATATTCTGAAATGTTTCCGGTTCGAAATAAAAAAGTTGTTGGCCGGCATATTTAGATGCCAGTTCGATGCGGCTCCAGAGGTTCTACTCTCTATGGCTGCGAGGGAAATGCAACTTGTTGCGATGGTTGCTATGGAAACGCACCCGGATCAACAAGTGCCCCACTTGTTGAGGGCGGCCACTCAGTTTAGTGAGCGTCAATTGTACTCTCGAGCTCTAGTGCGAAGTGCTCTAGCAATGTTCCCGAGTGGGCATTCCGTTGCGTTTACGCCAAAGTAGGTTACCCTTCAGTGGTGCACTACTACCCGTCGATTACGGAAGGAGAAATTCCCAAGGCGGATTTTTGAATGCCTCGGTAGGAACTTAAAATGATATATTTCTGGATACATTAAAACCAACGTTCTACCATTTATACATCGTCTTGTATCATTTGAAGTTCGTGACTGGGATCGTAGAACTAAGAATAGGGGTCTCTTACAACCGTGATCAGTCCACTATCAGAATACACTCAAGGGTCTTTAACATGGTAAAATATCGGCGGAGTTGGCAAGGTTGTCGAGAGGTAGCGTATTGGCGAGTCGATAGCTAGAAACAAGTGCTCCTCACGCGCACTCTGAAGAAAATCACCGCCGATTGCGATAAAATTGTATTGATAGAATAATACAGAACATGTTGAACTAGCTTTTGAACGTTGAACCGGAATTCTTATTATCAGGCTTTCATACCGCAGTCACAGAAAAAATTGTTTAATTCTAAGTTTGTACAGTTTTTGGGTTTTATTTATTTGGGTGGAATTTCATTTATAATGACCACCAATTATAATATTAAGGACTTTTGAATGGAAGACTTAATTTGCAGATCTGAAAAATAAATAAAGTAAAAAGCAGGACGCAACAATTAAGGAGCCTTATCGTCCCAACGAGAATGTTTACATCTACGTTTGATCACTTACTTTGAAGCTTCTCTACCAAATAGTATTTCTTGCTCATAATAATTTCTGAAAAATTCCTGGTATTAGTGCCTGTAATGTAAGTCCAAACAGAAAGTTTTGCCAGCCTCGGTGGCGGTGGGGTAAAGTCCTCGCCTGCCAAACCGTAGGTCGTGGGTTCGAATCCTGCCTGGGTAGGTGATCCCTATCCAGGGCATGGATGTTTGTGTTGTACTTTGTTAATATTGGAAACCTTCGTTGTAAAAGGCCGTTATGTGATAAATAAAAAAAAAAACCCCAATTGGAGTTTGATGGATTATGTACTCTAGTTTCGGATCGAAAGCTTACATAATGTATACATAGACTATTTAATTCTTTCAATTTACTTTTTAAAAGTTAAAAAAGAAAATGTTTTTGTAATGAATGACGAGAAAAAATTGAAAACCACTATCGTATCTCGTCGGAAATGGAGAGTAGCAACTGTGAGCCCACTTTCGCGCCAAGTAGGCCCTCGCCAGGGTCACCTACGCCGAGATGGTTTCGCGCCAAAGTGGCCCGCGCCAAAATGCTACATTCTCTCTCAGGCATCCCCTAAAAAAATGCGCAGTGCAGAGAGAATTATGCCTTGAGGAATTTCCATATTCTTGTGTACCAACGTAAAAAATGTAAATTAAGTGGCCCTTGCGTTAAAAAAGGCTAAATTGAAAAACAGAATTCAATGTCTTCAAAGAATACCCGAACCATTCAGATATTTATGGGATTTATATCGAGAGTACATAGCTGAATGAAGATATACAACCTTTGTACAAGTTCAAATATTTCCTATTCCGTATTCGATTATTTACTCGAATGAAATGAAAAGTCTGTGAAAATTTGTAAAGGCTGCATATCTTCATTCAGTAGGAATTAACCGGGTGATAACCGAATCGATCGATTTGTAAATAGGTAGTTATAGGTAGTTTGAGGTGGTTTGCTATGATTTCAAAGTTTTCTGTGCAAAGAAATTGTCATTAAATACTACTCCATCCTATGTACAATCTGATATGTTTATTTAAAAATTCTTTTTTTTTTAACGATTTTTCGAAATTTAAATCGAGATTTGCGAGCAGAAGATATAGTCTAACCATGGGTGTACCCAGCGAGGGGCAGGGGGGGGGGGGAGCTGCCCCCCATAGAAGCAAATACCGAAAAAGTCTTTAAGTAAAATCAGTACTGAATTGAAACTAGAGCATTCAACAAATTTTCTTTAAACCCACGAAAAATGATATGCATTAAGTTGTATAAGATATGTAACAAAAATAAAACTATTTTTTCGAGGAAATAATCTCATAAACTAATGTCGAAACTTGGTTTGCCCTCCCCTAGATCATGGCTTGCTCCTCCCCTAGTTATGATCCTGGGTACGCCCTTGAGTCTAATTTAAAAAATAATGATGGTAATCAGGATGAAAAGTAGCAAGTTATCCGAACTAATTCTATTCCAAGACCGACTTTCCGGAAAGCAGAAGGTCCGTGGTTCGATTCCCGGTCGAGGTGAAATTTTTCCATGTGCTTTCGGCCTTCATACCATCTCCACGTCACGCTGTGTCATCGTCCTGTGTAAATATTTCTATCTCATTGTTTCAATTTCTATCTGTTATTCTGTTGTATGAACAAGCAATGAAGGTGGTAAAAAGTGTTGAACAATGTGGGGGTCATATTAGAATGAAACTAATGCAATATTCAGGTGTGGTTGCGTGCCCCTTGAATGTAACTATGTAGAGGGCAAGAAGTACACAAGGAGTAGATATCCCTCCCTCAAGAAAATTAGATCACGAGAGAGAACCAGGAGAACAAAATAAAATTGAAGGATCCAACCATAGAAGTTATGGCTAATTTTCAATAAATATTGGAGAAAATCGTCTCGATGGCTCCAAAATATTTTAGCGCAATATGTTGCATTGAGTAAATTCGATTCATCTCAAGCCACGCGTGTCATAATACAGACATAACTACAACTAATACATAACTGTGGAATGTATTACACTTAAAATGAAATTTTCTTTTGTAACCAACTTTATATTAAAATTTCAAATACTTATGTGGAATAAAAGTGTTACATTCGAACGTCTACTGAATGTGCGGAAATCCATGGGGGGAAAATCATTCCCCTTACTACGGGGATTGGATGACCAGAAATTGATTCCGGATATCCTGGATTCTCACCAGATAATCTACCACTTGAGCTGTCTAGGCTAGTCCGTATTTTCGCACATTCACACTTGCGGGTGACTCCGTGAAGGTACGCCGGTGGCTAATCTGCAGTTATTACCCCATAAAATCCATGATGCATGGTTTGCTCCTCTCTCAGGGCCGGATATAGACGAAAACAGGCCCTAGGCCACTTATGAGGCCATTTCACCTCCCATTTTAAGTTTGTAAATCATATGAAATATAATAAAATATATGTTTACTGTGATACATATCAATTTTTTAAACGAAACATGTTTTGATTGATACTAAACTTAATCTAAATGTGGCACTAATAATATACTTTTGTGCAATCTAGTATTTACAACCGAACAGACCCAATGACCCAGACGCGTTGATCTTAACCAATACATTTTCATGTTTGTTTATTAGTCACATGCGTAGAATTACTACTTGTTCCGGTCCAGTGTGTTATTGTACACTGTTTTTAGAGTAGTGCGATTTTTGTTCTGCGAACAATTTTAATGTGGGCCCCCGTTGATCTTGAGGCCCTACGCTGGAGCCTTGTTAACCTATAGAAAAATTCAGCCTAGACCTCACTCGTCCCAAAAAGTGCGAAATACTCATCATACTTGCACTTACACAGGCTATTATGTCAAATTTTAGTGCATGCAATCATCAACTAGACATGTTTTTCCAATTACCTCTTCTCGTTTACTACTCAGGCTACTACGCAGACCAGCTGTCCGAATGGCGGCAAGCTGAGGGAAACTCGACGCTCAGTATCAAGGACGACTGGGCCGGGTTTCACCTGAATAACCTCTCGTATGCTGGACCTATCGTCATGGGCGTCGGAGGTGAGTTAAAAAATGACTGACGCATTCCCTCAACATACCCGTTGAGCCTTTGCTTCCGGTTTTATTGGAATAATTTTATTATAATTTCCCTATTTCTGAATATATATTTATGAATATGTTATATTGACCTCCTCTGTACCGACTCTTGGGGCACTATGAAATCCCTTTCAAACCACCCCAATCTGGACAAGAGTCCTGGGCGTACAATGATCCCTCCAATCCCTCGCAACAAGGAAAGCAATATCCATTCTACGAGAGGAGTTCAATAAGTAGTGCAACACATTTTTTTCTGAAACAGTGGTTGTTTAATTCAGCATTCAAACACACCATGTTATTCCTTAATATTTTAGCTACAAAAGGCTATTTTTTCAACGTAATCTCCATTCCATACTGCGGCTTAACGCCACCTGGAAGGAAAGTCCTGTGTGCCTGCACGGTACCATTTTTTGCTGGTCGATGTCGGAGCCAACGTCGTCCTGCATCAATAACTTCTTCATCATTCCCGTAGCGGTGATAATGAAACACGCGTTGCCCAAGGACTCACAGTGCTTTTTTCCACTGCCAGATCACTGTAGATATGATGCAAGTTCCTATGACTATCTGAGATACCCTGGTTTTCCGTCAAAAGAAACTCAATCACCGCCCGTTCTTTAGGACGCACCTCCGCTACAGCGCCAGTAGGGTGGTTTCCTATTTATTTTTTATAGCCTAAATCGTGAGATTATTGCTCCTGAAGTACGTATTTCACGCTTTTAGGTTTTTAAATGACGATATCTATTTTTCGCGATAGAATGAAAAGTGAAAAATTTCAAGCACGCGAAAACGCGACGGCTAAGTTTGAATGCTTGGAAGAAACCGTGTGACGTCATTCTGGTTGCGGCTGCCGCCGTGTGAGGCCACCTTGGTGCGAGGCTATGAGCGAGGGTACGATGCAGGCTGTTAGCAGGTAGCAGAGTACCCTGCTGGCAGGTAGCGCTTGGGTTAAATAAGGATTATTAATACCGTATCAAACGAAGGAAACATTCCGACCATAGGAATTTTCAATAAGTGATAATTAAGAGATGTTTCCCTGAGCTCTGTGCCTCATGCATGCATTGGTAATCTCAGACGAGATGTAAAACTCCTGAATACTCGTATAGCATCCAGGTCCCTGTGACGTCATGTGGAGTGGCATCGCATGGGCGCCAATCTGGCCTTTTTCAATTGAGGTTAAAATTGACCTTAATCATTCGTCTAAACTGGGATTTCAAAAACCAAATAATATGTATATCATGAGGTAACGAATCGCAATCAATGCCTTTCGTTTTCTTTGATGAAGGAAACTACCCTATTTAACAGCTCCGTGTGGCGCGGCCACCTATCGGAAGTCAAGGCAACTATGCGAGACGAAGCAGGAATGTTTGAAAATGTTCCACAAGAAATGCCAAATTTTTTTCAACCAAAATTGGCCGCGAAAAAAAATGTGTTGTATTACTTGTTGAACTCACCTCAAATTTTCGTTGCTGGACATGGGGGAATATCTGCCAATCTACGAGCGAGCACGATATGAGCAGGTTTCATCATGAAAATGTGGCAAAATTCTTATTGGAGGTTAAATCGAGATAGAGCCATGATCTTCGAGTTTCGATCCGAAGGCATTTTTCAACTTCGATATTGACCATTTCGTTTGATCCCTGTAGCGTCACTACCGGCCTGTGATAACATTATCCGTCCCGAGTAGGGTTGTGCGAGTAGCACTTTTTGATCTCGAATCCAGTATCGAGTCGAGTGAAAACTACTCGTGAGTATCGAGTCGAGTCGAGTCGAGTATGGTAATTTCTGGACCACGAAATACCACTACGCATATTTCAAAATATTCTCATTTTTCCAATCTCCAAGCACACATTCTATTATGAATGCTTATCCTGATGTAAAAGGAAATAAAATAATGAGGAACTTTGATGATAATTATGTCAGCATTAGGAGATGAATGGAAATTATGTGTCTTAAACAGCTGAGGCACAGTCTAAATAAATTAACCCCTAGTAATATGTCGAAATTTTCAATAATATGTGTAACCAAACGGCTTGGAAGAGCCGTGAGTAAAGACATTTGCACAATAGTAATAACGATTACATACGCAAATTAATCACTGGCTTGCTGACCTCGACAGTTCTGTAACAGAAACGACTCGACTCGACTTTCGTTATACTACTCGAAACACTCGAGTCGAGTAGCGACTACTCTTCTCGACTCGAAATTTCGAGTACTCGCACATCTCTAGTCCCGAGTGTAAGACTTTTCTAGACTTTTGCGAGAAAGACTTCTGAATGGCCGGTAAAATCGGAAAGACACCCCCTCGATCATCAAAAACGCATCTCAATCTGTCGATCTTTCATAAAAATTTTAATGAAGCCGAAGGGTTCCATGCATAGATATATAACGCGTGAATTTGTAAATTTTTGCCACAAATAATTCAATCGTGTATTCCCATTATATTTTTTGTTTTGTTATTACTACTCAAATGTGTATTTTGAGTGTTCATCGAATTATAAATGAACATGTTTTTTGCGAACCGTATTTTTTTTTCAAAAATGATCCGTCTTTTTGTTCAAATTTCGATTTTGTTTGAAAGTCGACCTTTTCATTTCGATTAAGAAGCGATTGCCCGAAGAATCGATTTTGACCAACATTTTTCCAGCAATATTTCCAATTTTATCGAGTCGTACCTTAGTTTAACGGAATCTTGGAAAGTATCTTATTGTTAGATGATTCTAAAGACATTTACCATTAAAAAAATGAAATATTATATATTCAGAGATTTCTAGCGCTTTAGATAACGGCCGCAGTAATTTATTTTATAAGGATTGGAGATCAAATTTGTCATTTATTTGTTATGAAAGGCACTTTGAGTGGTGCTTATAGAGCACAGAATTCGACGTAGCAGAAAAAATGCTGCCAGTGTCATACATCAGCTGCCTTTTAACAAAGTCAGACTCTAAGTATACCGGGGCCAGACACGGTGATAACTTTACGGGAGTCACCCGCAATGCACAAATTGTGCGAAAAATCCACAGCGAAAAAACATTCGCCTATACCGGGATACGAACACGGATCCCCCGAATTCTTGTCGAGCGCTAGAGCCTGTTAAGCTACCGAGGCGCATTCCTTCCTGTGGATATTTGTGGACACCATTGGCGCAGCGAGGGAAGGGTTTTGGGGGATAAACCCCCCAGAAATTTTTAAGTTAAATCTATTTTACTTAATTGGATTAATATTGCTAATAGAATAGTGTGAAGATTAATAAAATATCCCTCAGAAGGCCGTAAAAATCACCATTATGAACCATTTATCTTAAATTTTTCCGGGGGAAGGTCTCCGCAACTCCCGCTTAACCTGGCGGGTATGCAATACCCCAAAGCCCCCAGTATTAGTTGCGCCTGAAATCCCCCCTAGCCTTAATTCCTAGCTGCGCCCCTGGTGGTCACTATCGGACAAGGCCCTCTGGTCAAGGCGAATGATTTTTTCTCTGTGGATTTTTCGCACAGCAAAGGTCGACTTCATTTCCAGCCAGTCAAGTAATCAAAATTCATGTGATTAGTTAATGTGATTAATAAGTTCTTTCTCGGTTAAATGGATACTATCGCAAATCATTCTATTTCAACTGTAAGCGAAGTGGAATTTTCATGGCACCAAATAAGTTTCCAGTCAAAACTGGACTCAAAATATCTCTTTTAAGTAAAATAAACTACTACCTGGATTAAAAAGACGCGCAGAATATTTAAAAAATCCGTAATGAATGCTATACCGATGCTTAAAACATCAGTCGAGAAATTTGCTCCTCGGTGATTAAATCCAATACCGGCTGTTAATTGGAATGAGTGGAGAGGCGGCCATTTGCTGTGTAATTTAAGCCCGGAAATGGGAGACACCATCGTGAATCCAATGCTTGTCATCTGACGTAATCAGAATTACTGGGATGGTCGTTAATTTTGCTGTAGATAAAAAAAATCGTGTTTCGTTAGACGAAACTGTGTTTTTTAGGACATGATGGAAGGGCACCTAGCTTTATGATTCTGCCGCGTATCAATGATGCGAAGAAAGAAAAACATGGCCCCGATCAGGGGATTACCCAGAACCATGAGTTTGGGGAGGGGGTCCGTACGACCAGAGTGGTCAAGGGGGTAAAACCCTGCTCTGGAAAAAAATGCGAAAATTTTTTTAAATTTTCAAATAAATCACATTTTATGCTATTTTAGGACTTAAAATTACACAGTTGATGAGTCATCGGGAAGCTGTTTTGCTAAAAAAAAATATTGGTTGAGTAGAATAAATTTGCTCTATAGGTTGACATTTTTCTGCTCAAATAAATTGGTTTGGGGAGTGCACGTGCGCCCTTTGCTCCCCCTTGGTATGCCACTGGCCCACACGCGTAATTCCAATTTCTTTACCGTTTGGGACAAAAATTGGTGCAGAACGACAATTATCACCTTCATAATACTGATATTTATTCTATTAAAGGGAGATTGTAAACTACCGTCCATTAATATAATATAATTACATTAATTGAAGGAACTTCACCTTTTAATTGAAAAAACCATTAAACCATCAAACAACTCTTCCAGTTGAATTCGTTGTTCGATTTTGGAGCGATTAAATGAAAAACTGCTTTTAGTTTAAGACCGTGTTCGCATAGAGAAAACCACATTAATCACGTATCGACACACATTAATATATTCAATGCAGTCCAAGGCCAATTAAAGATGATTCAGAACAACAAAGAAAATAATTAACAAATATGACTAAGTAAAAAATTCAGCAAATCGTAAAAAATTATTAACAAAATAATATTCGACAGCATTGAAAAATAAGAAACAAAGAATGCTTGTATTCGATTGGAACACATGAACAACATCAAAAGTTCAGTTACCATACATAAAGTTATTTTATTTTTTTATTTTTTTTTTATTTACATAAAGTTATATTTTTTGACAAGATTCCAACACTTCTTGATGCATGTTCTATTTTTGCATTCTATGTTTTGATTGTCTTCCCCTCTCAAGTGAATACCTCTTCCCCATTTCTCACTCGTTTTTTTCTGGTCCGCTTTCGACTTATGATATTCTTCTCAAATAGTGTCTCCAATGCCTAAATCCTTTTTAAATGACTCACAATAATGCTCCATTTGCTCCACTTTCCCATGTGGCTTTTCTAACTTTTCCTTTTTGAATGAATCGTGTCTGGCCATTTCAATCCAATATTTGGTTCCATTTTTGTTTCACATTTATAGTCTGCCCCAAGATTCTTTTGTGTCTTGTCACTTGACTTACCCCTCCCACAGACACTGTTATCCCTGTATTCTGTAGATATCATTTTAGTCTTGCTGTCATTTATCCTTAGCCTATTCTTTCCTCATGTCATTAAGATGTTCTAACATGATCTTCAGTGACCTCTTATTTGGCTGGCGGGGACTTGACGCCGCAGCCTCCGAGGCTGGCAAAGGTTAGCAGTAGGTTCTATGGAACAAATAAATAGATATGGGTTAGAAAGATAAGCTTTTTGGAAATAAACTGTGACGCTAAAACTCTAGATCATCGAGTTTTGGCCGAATTGAAATGCCATACGGAGTTTCTGCTAAAAACTTTTAAGCCTATCTTAGAAATCTTGCCGTCAGCAGTGAAAATCTAGATTTCAAACTGACCGAGGTAAATATTTTAGTAGTAGTGGAATGTGTCGGCTAAAATGGTTCACATGATGCATGCTACGAATCATATCTGTCTAACCCATCTTTAATTAATTATAAGGCCCGTTGCTATAACTTTATTCATCCCATATAGTGTTACCATATGCACGACTCATACATAAAAGGAGTCGGAAGGAGACAAGGTTGCTGCCTCACTAGCCTTTCTATATCAAAACATTATTTTTATTTTCTCTGCAATTCTCATGCCAAATCTCTGCCTCACATTACACGCTCTCTCCAGATTCATTGTGCTAAATCGATTCCCTTCATCTCATACCAATATAGTTCACGTCGTCGCCCTCCATCAGGGGCGGATTCAGCATCAAATTTGGGGGGGGGTGGGTCACAACCTTGGTTTGGGGAATATGGAATGCCCCCCTCCGGGAGAGAGGGATGTCCTCCCGTGTTTAAGGTTTTAAAATACCAATTTTTTTTGCGCATTTGGGAGCCTGAAATTTCATTTTCATTCTTAGCAACAGATTAAATTGAACAAATTTAGACATTTATGAAGTTTTAAAAATAGAGAAGAATATAGAAATATATAGAAATAGCCAAATGGAAGTTTAAAATGATTACAAAATATTGATGTTTCATTACCTCTTCTAATTTAACTTCTCTCACGCTCGGGACTTATAGCTATGCATTCGCATTTTCATATACCTATACTTCCTTTACTCCTTTACAAGGATACAAAAACTATTAAACAAATAAAAATTAAAAATTTGATAAAATTTTTGGGGGGAGTATAACCCCTGTGACCCCCCTAAATCCGCCTCTGCCCTACATGGGTAAACTATTATTTAACAAATTTATGCGGCATTTATCTCCCGCTCGTAAACATTTTCATCCATGTCTTTTGCCTTTTGGCGTTGAAATCGATACCAGAGTAAGTGATTTACGGTAAGGTACTTCCAAATCTCCCCACTTGGGAATACGGTCAGTGATATTTTTTTCTGATTGACAAAAGTTTGGAAAATGCCGTTTGAAAACGAAGTTCTCTGGGTAGTATTTTTTCATATTTGCCGGACTCTCATTTTCAAATCTAATACACACAGCGCACTGCGAATGAGGGTTTTGTGAAAAGTACGTTGCCTTGTCCCTTAAATAGGTAGCTGCTAAGAGAGATTCAGATTTAGAACTAATCGATGCATATGAATTAAAAAGATAAGTTGAAATATCATCCGTGATAATCTCGGTTTAATATGGAAATGAACTGTGTCGAATATGGAAATAAACTGTGTTGAAAAAATAAAACGCTAAAACCCTAGATAATATATTTTTGGTCGAATTAATATGCCAACCCAGAGGTTTTGCTTATATTTATAAATCTAATCAAAGAAATCTTGCCGTCATTAGTGAATATCTAGATGTTAAGCTAATCAAGGTAAATTTTCATCAATTTGTACTTTCGTGCAGAATTTTATGAGTGTAGATAGCAGTGAAGAATCCATCTACTTAAATTAAAAAGCTTCTTGAAAATTTTTTAACTTGTTCTTACTTAAAGTATGAGGTATATTTCGTTATAATTTGAAAGTAATTTTTTACTTCGAAATCCGAATAAATTGATCAAGGTGAATCATGGAGGATAGATTGTAGTTTTAATAATCTAATTACCGTGTCGACGCAGCAGAGAGAAATCGACGTATTTCAATTGGTATCCACATGGGAGCACCAATTTCATATCTTACGTCGGTATCGTTCGTTACCACGGCAATAGTTCCACGCCAAAGCGCAACAATTAGATGTGAATTTCCCGTGTTGACAATTAGCGACGTAGTGCATCATTCCCACTTAGTTTGTGGGCAACTAACTACCTACGTAATGCGCAGGTCCGGGGATTCACTGTTGTAGAACTTATTCTTGCGTCTTTTCAGGTACTTCGTTTTTTTCGTACTTCAATCTACAGTTCTACAATAAAAATCAACTAGCCATTCATTATAGCTTCATTCCCGGAATTTCAGTAGATTTTTGTCGTTATACTCTCAATGGAAAGGTGTAACAGTGCTTGCTTGCACTTTGGCAGCAGATCGAGTACTAGTTAGCGGGCACAGCTTTCTTAATCTTTCTCAGTTTAATTAAAGTGTAGGTCGGAAATATTTTCTCTAGCGGCCCCTAGTCTAATTCGCTTAGCATATTTGTTACGCTTCTCTACTCCCGTGGCAGTTTTTGACGATTCGCACTCATTTTATTTGTGTTTTGTTAAGTTCACGGATTAAGTATGGCTTTACGCTGCAGCCCAACGAGTGCGAAATAGCATCTCCCTTTTAATTTTTCACCCGAAAATCATCCCACAACACGCTTGACGAATCCTAGCTGCTTCCAGGCCATGCCGCAAATATGTCATTTATATGTTCCATACGGTTGTTTCGAAAATTATCGTAAGTATATATTGAAATTATATTGCAATGTCTTATTGAAAAAGTATAGGGAAGGAATATGCTCTCACAATTTATCGAGGGCGAGAATTTTGGAGAAGCAAAGTGAGGGAAAGAGGGAAATGGATTTCATGGTTGTATTGATAAAGAATTTAATCACTCAATCACATAATGTCGATCCCAAAATGGAAATTCAATAATAAGTTGTGGAACAAGTAAGTGACTGCAGTGACTTGTATTAGAGGAATCAATGTATCGTCTTCCGTGTTGACCTTTCGCATGCAGTGGATTATCTGTATTCAGTAAAAAGTTTAATAAATATGCATTCAGCTTCTTTTTTGGCACTTACATGACAAATTTTGTTAAAATGCCATTGGAAGCTATTAAATTTTTATTTGACTTTACATTAACCTTGCCATTGCTATTTATGAATATTTCAGTAGAATTATAATTGCGTTCAGAATAATTTACTAATCAGGCCTTAGGTTCATGCATTGAATGTTAATTTGCCTACTTACCTTCTCCTCTGGAAAAATTTTCCCATGAAAAGTTTTGTTAATTAGAAATACTTTTTCGGGTACTAAGTTCTTTGTTCATTGTTTTGAAAGTCGGAGACTTTCGAAGTGGTTTACATCCGAGTAATGTGTCGTCCAGCTTTATCACATGACGTGTTGTTACAGGAGCAGGTAATATGCAGCCAATCGTAATTTTATCCCAACAGAAGTGATGTAAACGACTTTGATCTAAGTGGTGATTCCACTGTACCATGGACATTAGAGAGAATACGTAGGTAATTTTATCGATGAAATAACAATTTCCTTAATTGATATTCATTACAGTAATCTCAGGAAGCATTCAACCAAAAGTAAAAAAAATATAAAAGCAGCTCATTTTCTTCACAAAAGTAAAAATATTGGCCTTTTACAATGTTTTTATTAGCTCGTTTTGTTGATTGTAGTATTTTCCCGATCAAAATTTCTCTAAATTTTAACCCAGTTTCCGATTAGCCATCAAGCTGAAATTTTCAGAATAACGCGAAAGCGGATGACTCATTAAGCACTTTTATTATGATTAGAACTGTTTCTCGATGCTTCACTATAAAATTCAATTTTTATGTAAATGCGCCCAACGTTTTTCGTTTTATATGAAGACATCGTTTTAGACTTTCAGGTTCCAAAATTTATTTTAATGAATTTATTTTCTTCTTTTTAGTGCACGAGACAAAAATTATTTTATATAAATTTTTAAAATGGTTGTATTATTATTTTTTAGCACTGTAGTGGCGTCACTGTAAAAGGTAATGACTAGGATATTATTTTTAGCGATCGTCAGATAGACTTAAAATTGAAGATTTTTTTAGAACCAATAACATATACTTTCAGCAATAGCAACTAAAAAAAAAAAAATAATTCCCACTCGCCTCCAATTTTTACTTTATATAAATAATTATAACTCAAGTCCCACACACTTGGAGCTCTATTTGTGTGATTAATAAGGTGGAGGGCATACACTCACGTAGTATGCATGGCTCTCTATAAGATCAACCTTTGAAATTTCTCATTTTTAGGTAAAATCATTGATTTATGGGCTTGGAGGGTGATTATAATCACAAAATTTTCTTCACGCAATGTAAAACAATCATTAAAATGTATCACGCCGTAAAACTTTAATGAAATCAGATAAAAATAGGTAATAAAATTAGATTTTTAATGGGCGAACGGGCGAGAACGACCTTTCAGTCCTTGGACGTGCTTCAGGCTAAGGCCTGTTATTGGAGGGCGGACGGAAAGATTACGGATGAATGATTACGATAACTATTATTCAAAGTTAATGCGCAGAGAAGAGATAAGGCGACGCCCTCCACGTCGATCTATCGATTGTGCACCTTTAAAAAATTCGATTTTTCTCTTACTTCTACCTGGCGTCTTACCTCCAAATAAATTCTGTAGCTAGGGTGAAACCTGGAATTATTGATGCTACGAAGTATTCATTGCTACTTGAAGGTGGTACCTATTCCACTGTACTTCAAGATAGCTGTTTAACCTCAGGAGAAATTATTTTATACTTTCTTATATCCAACGGGAGTAGTATATCAATTAAGTTGCTTGGTATCAAGTGAAACTAGGATTAAGTCAAATTGTATTAAAAAGTTAGTAGAGGCAAAAAATAAGAGTATAATCACGAGAAATATATTCAAGGGAGGATTTGCATGGTAGAAGTTTCGTGGACGTGCGAGATATCTCTCAGCTGTAAGTCTCGTATCGTTTTGAAGGGCCTTGTTAGCATATATGAAGCGCAGATTTCACCCAAAGACTAATTTGATTAGCGAGCCAAATTCTCTTCGTGTATACCGCCTCGAATTTTTAAGTTTTGCAAACTCAAAACATTTACGAACAAGACTGGAACCTGAACTCAGTGGCAACTGACCGACCGCAGGGACGAGGAGGGTCACGATAAAAATCTAATGAGGGTGGAAGGGACTCTCTCGCGAGGCCCTCGTATGGTGACCCTCCAATACCAGGACGTTTTATATCACTTTTTGTTCTTTTTAGCCACAGTTCCTAGCAAGATGGCTGCCGAGAATTCGGATTAATGTTTAAGAATCTTTGCATATTTCTTCTTGGTTAAAAAAATTATATCACAACTGAATTCTTCGCACCTCGTTCATGGGCGAAGTTTATAATTTTATGTTTGGGGGGCGGCAGCATTCCTGCCGGGTGTTTAGGGGCTATGGAACACTCCCCCAGTGAAACTTCAGGGGATATTCCATATCCCCTAAATTTTCTTGGAAATTTTGTTTAAATTAGCCCCTGAAAACAACATTTTAAGTACTACCCAAACTAAAATTTAAATTGAACTTTTGATGTTTTCGCTTCATTTTAGTTGAATGTATAGGTTTCGTACTTGTTTCGGACAAATTGCCATTTAAGTTGGGGGGCTAGGCTCCCCCTTCCCCCGTAAAACTCCGCCCACGTCCACGTTTCTTTTTTGTTTATTGCAACCAGTGGCGGATCCAGAGAGGGATTGTGGGGGCTGTGGACCTTTTGAATATTAAAATTTTATCTCGTTTATACCCCTCCTGGGGTATAGAATAGATAAAAAGGAAATTTTGTTCTGTGGTCGAATAGATATACGAGGGATGAGAGCCCCGAAAAGCCAAGTAGGCTACAGTAAACTAGCTAAAACTGATAAAACATTTCTACTTTGGACTTTTTGTAATAAGGATTAAAGACGTAAAGCATTATAGAAACATACCACGAGGAAAAATTACTAAGCATGTACATAAATGTTTCTTTTAAAAACTTAATTCATTGGAAAATTAGTTATGAGACAACCGTAAGATAGAGCGCCTCGGTGAAAGTAATAAGAATTTGAGGAAACTTTGGTCACATATGCAGAAAAGTTTCTCGGGTTTTCCACCGGTTGATGTCGTCCATGTCTCCCGACGTTTCGAGCAGCGACTTGCTGATCATCCTCAGGGGATCTTCCGAATTTGGTCACATATTCTTCGAGACGAACTTTCAATGATCCAAACAAAAAATGCATTCCCATGTTCCGTTTTTTTAGATATTTGACGGTAAAATTAGGATAGTTAAAATGGGCTCTTATGGAAAAATATGGTTTATTCGAGCTAGTGAAGCTGCAGCAATACGTTGAGACGGCATTAATGAGAAGAAAAATATTGTGACGAATCTAAATAGGTATGGGACAGTATATCGATGGCTAAGTTCTAACAACACGTATCTCAAAAATAACACCTTTTGAGGTTAGCTAAAAATGATTGATATTTTCTAATTTTACGCTTAAATTAAAAACCAAAAATTCATAAAACTGAAAAAGAAGCATACGTTTGCCAACAAAGAGTTGTTATTTGCTTGAATTTCATTTTTTAATGCCATCACACTTTGTTTAAGATACCTGTGTCGAACTGGCCAAATTTTGAGATACGTGTTGTTAGAACTTAACCATCGATATGTTCATGATAAAAGAAGAAAGATATATGCGACAAACTGCCTGGAAATGACAAGATCGCGCGGTGCCAACAACGCAAAATGAAAACCACTACACCGACTTCGCCTAAAATACCCAAATATATTTAGTTTCCCGGCTTTTACCTACGCCTCACATATCTTTTGTTTTTAAGTAAATATATTTATTTAGATTTACCACTTAGGTTATGAATATTTAGTCAAACTGTGTCGTCAACAGTTCAGTGTGCAAAGGTTCGATGCAGTGTTGAAGCTATTCAAGTTGACAACCGTAAATACCTTTTAAGAAAACCATTTTTGATGTTTGCTTAGTGGAAAGGTTCAATATTGAATTCAAATTTCATTTCTAATTATGTTTCCTTTTGTTTAATTTTTTGCGGCTCTTTTGCGTAAATAATAGGTAGCCCGAGTACATCACTTGACTTCAGCCGATGACGCCATAACTACCTTAAAGCGTTAATACACGCCACAAAATTCTCAATATTTTCGTAACCTCGCGGACCCCCACTGATGCTGGAAGGTTATCCTGCAGGTCCACCACCTATCCCTCCCCTTGTCCCTATCCTGGATCCGTTACTGGCCACTGATTCTTACATTTCGATGCTCCTATACCTGGATCGCATGACCTCAGTTCCCTCGAAAGGTCTCACATCTTGGCCCACGGTGTCTCAAGCATGATGCTGCGTAGTGCTGAAGGCACTCACTGGCAAGCAGCCTTCAGTGGGGGCCCTCCACTCGATCAATCACGAGGATCCAAAAAGGGGAGGGTAGGGGAGGCTGAAGGAGGGGAGACTGAAGGAGGGGGGGGTAGAAAGGGCCCTCGACCCGGGCTGACCTCACGCCGCGCCCACGTGACGTCACATTCCCCTCCACAATACGCACCCTGCGTGCGGGCGATCGATCGGGCTCATCTTCCCATTGTTTCCGATTCGCATTTTGATTTCAGTCCCGTGTTTTTCTCTCCGTGGCTTGCGCTCTCGGGGAAAATAAATGGCGAAGTTCCAAGAAATACGCTTCGTCGCGGATGGATCTCCCGCTGAAAGCCATTCTCGACGAACTTATGGCTGAGACTCCGTTTACATTACGAGCAGTTCATACAACATCGATCCTTCGGCGCGTCCTTGCGTGCGTAGACCGAAAACGTCTCGCGAAGACATAATATATCCTCACGCGCATGACTCTCAGTTGCCAACTGTGCCATACTACGATGGTAGACGTTAGTGATGGAAAATCGATTTTGATTGAAATCGAAAATCGAGTTTAAAATAGTCAAATAATGAGGAAGTTCCTGGAAATACGCGTCTTCGCGGATGAAAATCGCGCTGGAAACCATTCTCGTCGCGTTTAACGAAATTATGGCGGAGACTCCGTTTTGATTACGAGACGTTCATACCACATTCTTTCTTTTGCGCCTCCTTACGTGCATAGACCAAAGAGGTGGTGTAAGGAATATATTCCCCCTCGCATGACTCTTAGTTGCCAACTCTGCCATAATGCGACGGTAGGCTTTAGTGATGGAAAAATCGATTTCGATTAACCCTAGATTAATAAACGTGGCTCACAGTCACGTGGTCACTAAACCTTCGTCATTTTGACGACGATATTATTTTTATCTTGCAATGAGGTTGTTTTTGCACTTTAAAGCAATTAATTTAAAATTTTATTATTATTACTTAGTGTATATTTTAAAGTTTAAGGCATACTCAGGATCACTAAACCTTCGTAATTTTTACGACGCGCAAAATTATAATTCCAAAGTTTTGGAGAATTCATTTTTTTATAAAAAAAATTACGTATTTTATGCATTAGAAATATATTTCTCCAGCACCTTACATCAATGTTTTTTATATGTCATGGTAAAAAGAAATATAAATAATTAAAAAATATTTTCAATGAAAGACTATTTCTAAGAAATTTTTAATAATTTATATCTTTTTACCATGACATATAACAAAACATTGATGTTAAGTGCTGAAGAAATATATTTCTAATGCATAAAATACGTAATATTTTTTTATAAAAAAAATAATTATCAAAAAATTTGGAATTATAATTTTGCGCGTCGTAAAAATTACGAAGGTTTAGTGATCCTGGGAAGTCAAAAATGAGTTTTAATATTCAAAGATCGAGGAAATAGAGATTGAGCCACGATCTTCGAGTTTCGATCCAAACTCGATTTTTCAACTTAGATCTTGCCCATTTCGTTTGATCTCGGCAGCGTCACTACCAGCCGATGATAACTTTATCCGCTCCACTTTGCGATAGATTTTCCCTAAGGGCGGATAATCGGGAAAGGCACGCCCTCGATCATCATGAAAGCATCTCATTCAGTTGATCTTTATTGAAAAATTTAGTGAAGCCGAATGGTTTCAAGCTATGATCATTAAATTACACGTACGTGCCTTTGTAAATTTTTACTAATACTAATTCAAGCGCATGTTATAAGTAGATTTTTTTCTTCGTCTTAAATGTGTATTTTGATTGTTTTTCGAATGAACCATAAACATTTTTTGTGCAAACGGCTTTTTTTAAAAGAACCGTCGTTTTCTTCGATTAATCGATATTTTGGTTAAAATTTCGATTTTGTTGAAAAGTCGAACTTATCATTTCGATGAAAAATCGATTACTCGGAAAAAAAGGATCTCGTCCGACATTTTTCCATCACTGGTGCGCGTTATCGTCGCAGTACAAATCGGAAAAAATAAAAAAAGAAGTGACAGTCGATAATCAATGCAGCGGAAGTATCGAAAAAATCAAGTTATAGACGAAGAAAGGAAAGAACTATCCAGACGAGAGATTTATTTATTGAGATTAGCGCCCTGTTCCAGATTGATGCCATGCCTCTCTACTCGTCGCAGCTTCCTCCTCAACATCTATATTAGATGAAGGAAAAGATGCACTCTTCCACTTATGATGTATATCATCCTTCGATAAACAACAAATATCAAAGTATTTACGTCAGTGAGGAAAACAACAGGGAGCCTGTTGATTTTTGTAGATTACATCATCATAAATCCTAGTTTCAAATACTATCTATAAAATTCACTAGTTTTTTAAATAACCATTATTTTCTGGTCACTGTTTTCGTACTTTAATCTCATATTGAGCGTCACTATACATTTGTAATGTAGTTAGATCATTTGGTCGTTAAATAATCAGCTATTCGGAGAAGACCTTAGATGCCGGTTGGATAATGTGGGATGAAATAGCAGATTGATCCCGAACGAAACAAATGTGGCGGCTTTTGTTTACATCAGGTAATTTGGTCACAATCCATAAGTATTAATTTAGTCATTGAGAAAAAGATAAGATTTTGTCAATACGTTGTTGATATACGTTGACTACCGGGTAGGGAGCTTTCCGGGTAACAACCCCCCTTGAGCCTTTATGTCTTTATATTATGGATATTATATACTTTATTTTAGTAAATACTCGTCAAAATTACTGTTTTCGAGTCCTAATAATCACGTTTTCAAAATCAAAACTCCCAAAATTTTCCCCGGAACTCCCCTTTGCCCTTGGGCGTTTTCCACACACCCCAGAAGGGCCCCGAAATCTCCGGTAACCCCCGCTCCCCCTATTTCAAAATCCTGGATACGCTACTGTTCGTCGAGACCGTTTTTTGGAATGGTATTTCTATTCGGTTTTATTATTATTTACCGTATGTATTTCGCTTAAATCTACTATGGCTGCTCTTTTATCAGTACTCATGTTCGTTGGTGAAGCATGAATATCCCTTGTGCTCGGATTTTCTTCTTTATGTTGTCGTAAGTATTAATGGACTTACTTCCGATGGAATGAATGCCATCATGAGTACTTGATACATTAAATATTACATATTTAATGGTTTTTGTCGGATGGATATTATCATGCAGTGGCGTAACTTTGGGGGGGGGGGGCGGGGGGTAGAACCCCCCAAATGAGGGGGTAGAACCCCCCAAAGCCTCTGTGAAATATAAAAGTTATTTTAAAATATTGTCTTGTTTTGAAATTTAATAACTGAATCTGCTTAAATTTAAATTTTCAATGCCAAATTAATATAAAATGTATATCCAGGTATGTCATTTTTCAAAAATTTATTCCAAAAAAGTTCCCTGGGGGGGGGGGGGGGTGACACCACCTCAGGCCATCCCGTCCCCCCCGAAGCATATTCCGAGTTACGCCACTGTTATCATGGATATATCGCAAGTCCACCAAATAAAGCCTGGAACGATATATGGGATTACGGATATAAATCGTAAATATTGTCTGATTTGCGACCTGCCTGCCCTCAGGAATGACTTTCCACATAATCGTGGATATACGGGCGTAGAGTCAATGCAAATGAAATTACTCATTCACTCAGTTATTCAAGCCGAAGGTTGGTTTGGTATGAATTGTGAGTAGAGCCCCCTCTGGACTCGGCCACCGTTGAGTGATAATCTCAAATTCAGGGTTGGGGGGCTGTGGTCCTTTCCCAGGACCACTTCTCGCTGAGAGGACATTTTGAGTGGGATGTCGGAAGGCTACGACGGGGACCCTTCAATTAGTAGCAAGCACGGAGCGAGAAATTTGCTTCTGGGGGAGCTTGGGCAGTCGTAGGTGGGTTTCCTTTTGTCGGATGGATATTATCATGCAGTGGCGTAACTATGGGGGGATGAGGAGATAGATCCCCCCCAAAGCCTCTGAGAAATATAAAAGTTATTTCAAACTATTATCTAGTTTTGAAATTTAATAACTGCATCTGCTTAAAGTTAAATTTTTAGTGCCAAAATGAAATAAAATATAGTCAATGCGAACGCATTTCATCAAATCAGCTACCTATGTATTTTGTCTGCATGAAGCTAAATTTTAAATTCAGTGTTGGTGGTAGGAATTGAAGAAATAAAAATAGGCTCTTTCCACATGGTGATTTATTGTGACCGACCATTGTTTTGCTACAGCGAAACATTATCAAGAAAGCCGTAACGAAATGTAACGAAATCATGGTCGGATACAATAAATCACCACGTGGAAATAGCCAATTTTTTTTCTTCAATTCATACGATAAAGGTTTTCCGCAAACTTACGCCCGCTACTTTTAATTTCATATTTGGTAAAATAATTATTGCGGAGGCTTCCGCGGTTATTAAATTGGTGATTGTTTTCCGGGTTTATTCCGCGTCGACTCATTTTTTGGCGGACGGCAGTTTCGGGCACGTTTCAGCTTCCGTCTTCGGGCCCAAATTCGGGTATTCATTTGAACCCGAAGACGGGGGCTGGAGCGCGCCCGAAACTGTCTTCCGCCAAAAAATGAGTCGACACGGAATTAACATAAAACCAATCACCAAGTCATTTTTGATCTTTGGCAGCCATTATAACATGTAACCATATCAAATAATGGAGTTTCTTAACAGTAGCGAATCGAAGATAGAGGACAAGGATGGAGGGCAAGGTGGGGGAGTTGAGGGGTAACCTCCCAGGAGTAGTGAGAGTCCGAACAAAATTACCATTCTATCTAGTGCAAATTGGATAAATATAGGGGCTATAGCCAACTCCCCCCCCCCCAAGCTCTATCTGGATGTGTCACTGTTTCTTAGGATTGATGCCCATGGGCCTCAATCCTAAGAAACTCAGTGGGTTTCCTCATCAAATATTTTGGGGGTAGCCGCTTCAAGGAAAAATTTCGGGGGTTGAAACCCTTTCAATCCCCCGAAATATAATCTATCAGCCCCGAAATATAATCTATCACTTAGTGATTCAGTCCCAAGGTTGGAATCAGGGGCGGTCTGGCCAGGTTGGCTGGTCGTAAATCGCCGAGGGCCCCGTGTTTAAGGGGCTCTCGTAACTATCGTGTCTATCGTGAAGCGTATGTGTAAGGCGTGATAAATAAAGACTCGGATTAGTTGAACCAATGTTTTTTTTCTATTATAAAATTCTACGTTATCATTAGTTGATTTGTTTCCAACATACTTATTGTAAAAAGGTCATATTAAAAATAAATAAAATAAAGGTGCCAAAAGACAAAAGTGAGCCTGATGCTTTTTTGAAAGGATTATTCGAAATGCTTATTTTAGAGTTTTTTTTTAGGTTTCAGTGCAGTCTCAAGGAAAAAAATCACTAAATAGATAATGGAACCACAGTGCATTATTAAATTTTATAAGCTGTGATATTCTCACTTTTGTCAGTTAATTTTTTTACGAAATTATATTTTTTTATTTACTTTTATAAAGTTTTTAAGAGCCAGAATAGCGTCAATATCCATTTCCGGGCATGCAATTTCCTTTACTTATCTGATAGGACCCCCGACCCCCGGAAGATGGGATCCTACAAGAATCCTAGCCGAGAGCCCCAATGACTCAAGACCGCCTCTTAATGTAACCCTATAAAAAAATTGAGTTTCTTAGGATAAAGACCCCTGGCAACGGAGTACAAGGAGCTGTTGTTGTTGAGCGGATTGCATAAAGTTAGGCGTTTTCTTGGTAATTTCCGTCGTTAATATCTCGAAAAGTTTTGCACGCCGGCGGCTGAAACAAAAAGTACACCTAATGGATATCCATTTCCAATTACCTAGAATTGTTGTAAAAACAGGCAAGTGATGGAATAATCCGAGATTGTCATAATCTTCTGTTATGTCCGAAAATTACCCAAAAATGCCAACATTTCAAAACTTTTGCCATGCGGCATGTTTTCCCGGTATCCGATTACAAAAATAGTTTTCACGATTTATTTTATAACCAAATGGAACAAAACTGGGGGTCGTCCCGAAAGGAATTATTAAACTTAAAAATTAAGGACCACGCTAATCGATCACATCCAGCTGTCGGACAATACCGGAATATAAGTGCATAACCTAAGTTCCCAAACCTTCATAGCCACTCGAGAGGCGTCTTCATAGACCGTAGTCTCCTTTCCTGCGTGCGCAGATCTAAAAATATTTCATCAATTCTCTAAAAGTTGGTAACATCGATTTGTTTAACGCCGACGAGGCGCCAAATAAGGGACAAGTCGTCTCACTACGCATCGTTTTTTACCTTCTACCATCTTCTGATTTATATTATCAAAGATAAACTACCTCCTAGCAGCATGCGCGGGATGAATTTTGCTGCATTAGAGGCGTGGGAGGGGGAGAAGCGAGCGTGGAGGGGAAGGGATCGGCCTGCGGCTCTGGTATCCGCGACGCTGCGTGGGCGTTGGAATATTTTCTTCGCGGACGCGGACTCAAATTAGGCATTTTGTGGCTAAACGGTGGCAGATACGTCAAAATGCACGAAATTTTTGTCCTAGAAGAACAGTAACTCGGCAAAATCTCTAGGGAATGCCCATTAAATATTATATTTTTCGAATTTTGACCCTCCCCCCCTAAATTGCATTTGAGCGAGGGTCAGGGGTTCACGTAAAGGTCTCAAATTTTTCAGGCCTTATTTTTGATCGGTCCCACAACTTTTTTTCATTGGGCCAGATGGATTTGAAAAAATCGATTTTTGCGATCCGCTCTACTGTACAATGAGGATCAAAAGCAATATTTCACGACTTCTGACCCGTAGTCAATGGCAGAGTGAATTGATAAAAGCATATCATAAACAACATATGGTTAAAAATAGGTATACCTAGTGGTATCTAGTGTGTGGTTTTAGTAAAAAAATGTCGCAAACTAAGTGGGTTCAATTAAGAGTTCAACATACATTTTGATCTCACTTCGCGAAATAAGCTCATCGTATCGACGCATATTTGTACGCAAGTAAAGAAAAAATGATTGATATGACATTGCCTTCAGAAAAAAAATTATCAAAGCTGAGTTTTGAGGAGATAATTAGCAAATTTTCACCGAGCAACGGGTCGTGTAAATATCACAGCATTTCCCGTAGCGCAACTTTTAAAAAAATACTCGAGGGACAGCTCCAATTAAGGGCTTTCATTTATTCATCAGACTTTCCTCGTATCAGTTTATATATTTTTTAAAGCATAAATAGCTTAAAAAGGACGAGTAATGTCATAATGGCTATCTCCTCATTTTCACTCTCACATAATTCGGGAGCTCGAACAACGAGAAATGCATTCCAGTCCAGGGCAGAAAGTGCTCAGCCAAGCCGAGAAAACGAGTACTTCCTTGACCGACCTCTTTGTTTCTCTAACCGCCGCGCCGTTAATTAGTGCCACCCTCCCGTCAAACAACGCGTTAGAGGCGCCAGGTTCATTTTATATGATATTTTAATTATTTATTTCTTATTCTCTTGGTTTGCAAGTTTTTTTTCTTCGTAGAGTACGAACCAGGTTCAATTTTTCAAGGCTTCAATTTTTTTATTCTTTGTTGGAGAGTCGTACAATATGGCAGGTGTCCCGGAATAATGGCTTCTTGTAATTTTATCATGTGTCCCTTCTAGATTGTTTTTTTTGCAGTTGTTTCACTTGGTGTAATTGCCATCGTTTGTAAGACCACTGGAAACACATCCGCGTACTGTTCTCTCCACATATCCTTCACCGCAGCAGAAAAATGCATATTTGTTTATTTCGGTGATGTGTGTTGCTTTAGATTTTGCGGTGTATCGGCATCAGTGGGGTAGGGGTAGCCAGGAATTTCTTTCGGGGGAGGGTCCAAAAACGGGGGGGGGGGTATTTTTGAAAAGTAGGGTACCAAGTAGAGGGTTTTCTACTAATTTTAACACTTTTCATAATCGAACAAAACTTCATTTGTCAAAGTAATCTTTTGTAAATTCGTGAATTTTAAATATTTTTTAATGAATGAAAGTAATTGTGTTTTTATACTTCGGGGGTAGATGGGGGGGTCCAGACCCCCCCCCAAGGGGACCCAGTTCGGTCCCCCGTAACTCCCTCCTCCCTACGCCACTTATTGGGATCGTTATGTCTATGAGGATGATGTGGTATCTTTTTTCTCCATCTCAATTATGTGGGGAGCATTGGCTTGTAATTTTCTGTCAGGTGTGATTAATCATAGCTTAATTCGCGTCTTTGTCGAGCATGAAAGGTAGATCATACTTGTTATATCGTTGGCTTGGATATTTTTTCTCTTTTGCAGTTCTCAGTGAATGATTTTTGCAACTATTTCGTATATTCGTTTGTAACGAGTACTGTGTGGCTTCCGATTATGTGTTCCATTATTTCTCCGCCGTATGTCATTGGTAAGACAATTCTCATTATATGAACTTTCTATAGTTCCTAATCATGATAACACGGTCTTGAATGACACAAAAAAATTCACGTGCATTATCATGTATGTTGCCCCGTGTAAGCCATGTATTTGATGCTTGCTTATAGATGTTTGACATGTGCATTTAACGCGGGTGATGGCCTTTTAATTATTCACTTTTCTATATTTAAGTGAATAAGAAATAGAAATCTAAGGACTTTGCCCCTGATTAAACTTTAATTGCCAAAAACTGTTAAAATATGACAACCTATAATTTTGTATCACAGCCGGTGGATTTTTTTCTTTTGATTTTCGGATTAAAATGCTTTCTTCATTAGAAGCCATCGGGATCATAAGCGACTATTTTACTTAATCTATTCTTCAAAAGCAACGAGGAAAATTATCCTTGATTATCCCACACTTTTCCTAACCGCTCTTCTCTATGGTGAACAGTTTTATCAACTCGTACTTCCAAGGGTGTGTAGAATTTTTCTCTGTTCTCCCACTCTTCACACCACTGCCTTATTCCTTGCTCTCACTCAGTGTTTCAACCCGAAGATTGGGTAGAGCTCACCCATGACTAATCCACAGCCATGTGAAAGTCGCACACTCAAGATAAAGGGCCCTTTCCCTGGGTCACTTCGTAGTGGGAGTATTTTTGTTTGGGTGGCTCCGAAAGATTCACCCGGGATCTGAACCATGGGCATACCCAGCGAGAGGCAGGGGGGGCAGCTCCCCCCCCTAGAAGCAAAAATCGCAAGTCTTTAAGCAAAATCAGTACTGAATTGAAATGAAAGTATTCAACAAATTTTCTTGAAACTCACGAAAAATGATATGTATGAGTATAAGATATGTAACTAGAGTAAAACTATTTTTTCAAATGTCACAAATTGGCTTGTCCCCCCCTCCCTAGACCATGGCTTGCACCCCCCCCCCTTGTTATGATCCTGGGTACGACCTTAATCTGAACCTGAGACTCTTCAACCAATAGGCTACCGCGCTCTCCTCAGTACGCACTCTATCGATCATCATCATCATCAACAAACTTGAGCATGGTTTGACGCACCCTCCTATTCAATTCTCCTATTAGCTAATCTTTGCACACCGAAGTATTCTAATTTTTATTGTTTTCATTTATTCCCATAGAACCGAAAACAGCACATATTGACCCGATTGTATATCGGTTTTTTTTTCAATACGTTAACCGCTTCACACCCACGAACAACCACGCCCTGGATTGAAGCAACTTAACCAGACGGGACTCGAACCCACGACCTCTTGTTTGGCAGATGAGGACTTTACCCCGCCGCCACCAAGGACACGCCCTTCTTTACCTGTTCCATTTATTCGCAGTCTTCCTTATTCATTCTTGCCATCGACTTGTCCCTAGACAATTGTCTTCATAAGGCGTCGTGTCTCAACATACGGGCAACTGGGCCCTCGTCGCCTTCTTATCAAGGTTTTCAGGAGGCTTCTCCTCTCTCCTGCTCTACTTAGGACTTCGTTATTACTAACTCGATCGATCCATTCGATCCTCATCGTTCTTCTGCGGTACAAAGTTTCGAAAACCCCCACCCTTGATAGCTATGCTGCTGTCATTTTCCCTGCAATTCATAGCATCCTCATTTTTTCTCCATGGATATTCACTTTTTAATTAATGACTTTCCCGATAAACTTTGAAATATACAGGTGATGAGTTACGGGTATGAGGTCCTCTATTTCCTTATCTTCATAATATAAGGGAGGCATCTAAACCTCCACCACTACATTAGCTATGGCTTTGGTTTCCAACTTCACCATTACTATCCTCTCATTAAACTGCCGGTAGCTTTTCGCCCGCATTCCCGCGCTCTTTCTAAGCATGATTCCCACTCCAGCATTACCATTTATCGATCCTGTGTCTATCTCTCTGTACCTTCCACTCCAAAAGTCTCCTTCTTCAGGCAACCTCATTTCGCTGATTCCTTATACGTGGAGGTTCATTTTTCACATTTCCACCTATAAGTTTCCTATTCTACCGCAGAAACGAAGCAATTTTCCATTTTCCTATCCTAAAATTCTTATTCTTGACGTTCTATTACATTTTACCGATTTACTATGAGGAATAAAATATCCCAAGAAAATTATTGCCGCCTCTATAATCCTATTAAAAAATTGGTCTCATTTCGGGCGGTAGTCACACGTAGGAACTAGAATTTGGCATTGGAAAAGGCACTAAAAGTAATCAGGAAAACAGACTTAGGGATAAGAATAAGGTGAAAGATATCAGTGCTCGCCTCGAAAATAAAGTTTTGAACTTCGAAATATAATTGAAAAAAAAACGGAATTCCAAAAAGTGGAAAATTACCTTCGAAAATAAAGTGTTAAGATAAGTTTTTGGATCCATGAGAGAAAATGGAACCTGAAGAATAAAATAAAACAGGGAAATCAGGGACCTTATCAACTCACCAGACGTAGTAGCTGGAGCCAAGAGCTTAAGATTGCGATGGGCAGGGCACATCATGAGACGAGAACAAGACAAGTCTGGACAGAAAACCCTGTGCAGAGAATAGGAAGAACTGGAGGCAGAGTGTTGGCGGACTAAATACCATCTAGGGTATAAATGGCCATGGGAGTAAGTAAGAGTAAGGAACTAGGCGAGGGAGTTTCAAATACGGTGTTTCTTCGGCGGCCAAGGTTGCGAAGGAAAATCGCCTGCCAACCTGCCCCAAGCGTGATTCCCGCTGATCATTAGAATGGTGGTGGTGCAATGAATATCCTTCAAAATTTACGTGCTGTTTAACTCAATCGAGTTCCTTTTTGCACGTTCCTTTTATCTGCTATATCCCCTTCACTTTCCTTCTTTGGAAGCTTCGCTTTGACTCTTTTACGCGTGCTAATGCGCATCCAGCTCATCCCCACACCTAAGCTCTCTCGTCTCTGAAAATTTGAGGAAAGTACTCTCCAAACCGAAAGCAGCGATAGCAATAAGTTCCCTTTACACTAGAATGGATGAACAATAATGAACTTTGTTAATACGCGTCAAGGGCGTACCCAGGGTCAAAACTAGGGGGAGGGACAGGCCGTGGCCGTTCAAGTTGTAACATTTTAGCACAGAATGGGTCAATGAAACCAAAATTTTTAGAAAATTATGACTGAAATTTATTAGTTTTTATAATTATTTGCTTGAAAAAATAATGATTTTTATTTTAATTCCCTGGCTTATAAAATTATATCATTTTTCTTTAAAAGAATGTTTTTTCGAAACTTTCGTTTTTAAATAAATTTATTTTCTCTTCTGGGGGCGGGGGGGTGCCCTACACCAGGATACGATAATTCCTGCTCCGAAAGTAGTCCTTCTCCTCTACTCCAATTTTATGACCTGTTTCTACCACTAGTACACGGTGATTTCTCTTCAAGTAATTTTGCGCGACTTTTCAACTGCTTTTAATCCTACTTCAATTTGGCCTACTACTTTTCCCCTCTAAGGTCATGAAAGGTCAGTAGGAGTTAATCGCATTTCAAAGAAAGGACTCTTATCAGTCTCAATTCAAAGAAAAAGAGTTCTGGAAATGAGCTCGCCAGTCCTCCTAATAAGGATAATATGTCTTCAAACTAAACTGTACTCAATACGTAACCCAGCGTCTTTGCCAGTCGGCTGTCTTTTTCTCGCAGATGAAATATTTCTTTGGTATTCCGTTGGGTATTTTGAAGAGGAAATTCGTTTGATGTTGTCGTTTCGTTTAGACATATGAAGCAGAATTCAAGGGAGTACTTCCAATATGCACATGATTTCATCTAGTGCGGCATGCATTCCAAGAAGTTGGGGCCGTCATGAGACACTCTCGAGGCGAGGAAAACCCGCTAATCCGTCTCGTATCCGACTACAAAAAAATGGATTTGCCTTGTTTGGATTTCCCTCGTCGACAAAAGAATAACAGTTTAGGGCAAAGGAAACCTATTTTTCCGCTGGGAGATACTGGAGGCACAAATTTTTTAGAGAGACTTTTTCCCCCATAGTACCCTCTCGAGAAGTCCCAGTCCAGATATCCTAATGGGTGACTGGTTTACCTCCGGAATATTTTACTCGAGAGATTTCCATAATGTCATACTATGGAAATGAGAGGAGTATTTGCGATTCCTTGGGATAATGATGCGGTGGCGTCTCCTTGTCTTCCACATCGCAGTCCTGCTGCCTTTAAAGTAGATCTTACCTCGCCTCTACTGAAAAGTGTGTTGCTGTACAGACCAATATGGTCGCCATCTTAACACACACGGAGAAGAGCCGCTGCATTCCCCCCAGGTGGTAAGAGGCAAAAGCTTGCTGCCTCCAGCCTTCCCATTATCTTCACAGGTCTCGGTATCATTTGAATGTCCCACCTTACCCAGGAATATACCCCCTCGTACTGCCGTCGCTTTTTGTCCACGACCGCTTATTCGATCAGTCATCATCATTAGTCAACAATGCTAAGATTGGTTGGACGCAGGTCTCCATTCCTCTCTCCTATCCGCTAGCCTTTCCGTTTTGACGTATTTATTCTCTTTTAAATCAATTATAACCTGTCCTATGCAACTCATTCGGGGCCTCCCCTTGCCCTTCTACCCTTCTACTTGTCTTTCTACGATTGTTTTCATCGGGGAATCATGCGTCATAATGTGGCAAACAAACGTCTTCTGCTTAAGGTTTTTAGAAGACTCTTCATAGCACTTCCTCGTTACCTACAAGGTCGATCCATTTTAGCTCATCATTCTTCGGTAGCACCACAATACGAATGCTTCCACACTTGACTTCTCTGCTGCTGTCATCGTCCAAGCTTCGCCTCCATAGAGAAACATGATCCATATGTAGCATCTGATGAATTGTTTCCTTAGTTCTTTGCTTGTATTCTCAGCTGCAGTGGCGCAGCGAGGGGGGGTTTTGGGGGATAAAACCCCCCCAGAGCTTAAACATTTTTTAAGTTCAATCTAGTTTACTTAATTAGATTGATGTTGCTAATAGAATAGCGTAAGGATTAATAAAATATCCCTCAGAAAGCCGTAAAACTCACCATTTTGAACCATTTATCTTATAATTCCGCAATTTACTAATCTCGCACCTAACGCTTATCCTGGTGGGTATACCATACCCCCGAACACCCCGGTATTAGTTGCACCCGTTGCACCTAAACCTCCCCTAGCATTAATTCCTGGCCGCGCCCCTGCTCAGCTGTAAGAAGATTCTTCTTTTTGTAGAAATCCCTCTTTGTCTGCGCTATTCTCCTGGCTATTTCTTTCTTGCTTACATTTTACATTTGACCAGTAAACTACCTTATCTCGCAGCTAACCTCTACATCTTGAGGTCGACCCACCATCCACAAACTGGTGGTCACAGTCGGTGGCTTTAAGCTTAGCCGCAAAACCCGATCGATATCTTTTGAAAAATTGTGAAATAAAGTAGACGTTGATGAGTGGAAAGTTTACAGTACGAATTTCATTCGAGTGTTTTACTAACATCAACAGGCGTGATCATTCTCCACGCGCGTAGTATTGGGCGTCGTCCTCTGGGGTGCGATCCAATTAAGTAAACCAGACGCTACCATACAAAAACACTGCGGAGCATCGGTTCTTATCGCTTCCTGAAACTAGTATTTTGCATGTTGGCCGATTTTTGGCTTGGGTTTTGGGAGCGTTTGCAGGGAGGTGTCATGGCGGCTTGTTAAAGGAACGCGAGCACATACTATTTTCTGCCGGCGAATTAAAGTACCTTTTAGGTATTTGGCATGCACTGATGATCTTTTCATTTCGAACCCTGCCCTCTCTTGTACCATCGTTTCCAGTATCATGTTGACACCAATTGGCGGATTTTGGGGCTCGGGGGCACGTGCCCCCCCCCTCCATAGACGCGTAGAAAAAAGACAAGATTTTTATATGGTCTTTTTGTTTTGTATATAACAGGGCCTCAATCATTTAATCCTTGAGCCCTAGTAAAGAAGACATATTTGCCGGTCATTCGCCGGTAGGCTCTCGAAAAAAGCATCGCCCAAGTTGGAAAAGGGCTGGAAAACTATCGTTATTATATAAGTAACTTCAGTTCTATTTTTTCATATTTAATACTTTCGTATTAAAGTAAAGAGAATAAGATTCAATCACGAATAGGAAATAAACATGGGAAGTGACAGAGGATGTATCTTCGTGTCCTTGCGCCTCATTTATGTCAAATCTCTATTGAATAAATTTTATACTCGTAGTTACAACAATTCGCACTAAATAGCCGGATACTATTGCATTTGATATAATTTTAATAGCCGTAGAGTAAGAAAAATTATTTTAATCCGATCAATAATCATAATTCTCAGATTTATAGAATTTAGTCACGAAAATACGTGCCAAGCACTATCCCAAAATGAATCCCAGGTGTAGAACACGGGACTTGTGGAATCAAAATGAAACCTACACAATGAGTTTAATTCCAATATCCAGGATCAGGATGCCCTTTTGGACAAAGGCAGGGGCGGAATCAGCGAGAAATTTGGGTTGGGGTTATTACCTGACTGTGGGGAGTATGGAATACCCCCGATAGAAAGGAGCGTTCTCCCGCGTAAATAATAATTTAAATTCCAAATTTTTACTCATTTTGGAGCCTAAAATTTCATTTTTTATTCTAAACAACAGATGAAATTGGACAATTTTAGGCATTTAAGAAGTTTAACAATGTAGAATATATTAATAATCAGCCTAAAACGTAAAATAATTATAAAATATTTGTGTTTCATACAACAGAAAATGCGAAAACCAAACATCGGAAAAGGTTTTCAGAGATGATAACCACGTAAAAGAATACAAAAAACTATTCAACTGGTAAAATTTAAAATTTTTGATGAAATTAGGGCGGGGGTCATGACCTCAGTAACCCCCTCTAAATCCGCCATTGGATACCGGTGAATGACCGAATTATTGACTGAGTGGCCGTGATTGAGCATTCATTTATTAGTTCGACTGACAAATGATACATCTTCTGTTACAAGGGGACTACCTGGGACTTACGATGTGTTGTTTTCATCATAGATTTTTGCGTCTGAGCAAATTTCCAAAATAATTATATTTTTCTGAGTAGAAGTCTAAGCGCTCTTAACCGTCCTCAACGGCGGAAGAAAAGTGATGATACATCTGTAAAATGATTGTCTGTCCTAAATATTTGGACACATTCACTTTTGCATTTTTTAATTCTACCTATGCTGAAGTAAATTTCTTCGAAAATGTTTCCGGTGAATTGAAATATGATATCGGAAAATTGGGAGGTTTGGCTTCTGAGGCATTACGGACATAAGAGAGCCGTTTACTCAATTTCCATGCCGTCATTATGGTTCACTATCAATCAGCCCTAGAAAGTGATTTTTTAGACGAGACCGGGACTATGATGTTAGAATATTTCTTGCCTCTCTATCTAGTCCTCTTATTTTCAAAGCATTTTTTCTTTTTTGAAGGTTTTATCGTGGTGGCGGCCTGCGTGATGACCTTTGAGGCTCGGGACAGTGCCGCCAAAGTGGTGCCAGCTCGCTTTCGCCTCCAACGGACACGCAGCCCAATGAGGTCCCGCAAGGGACCTCAAGGGACGCCTGCCGCCATCTTGCCCCACGGCGCCCCCGGCAGCCGACGGAGCGCCGCCAGCCAAACGGGTGACCTAAGCCAACCCAAGCGGCCTACGCCAGCGCCCGGCGTGCACCGCAACCACCAGCAGATTCTGGAGCTGCTGGCGCGGCGCCGCCGGGAGGAGAGGAGCTTCACGCGTCGGCAGCCGGGGGCGCTGGTGCGCACGCCCTCGGCCCCCAGCGCCCTCAACCGCCTTCATCACCGCCCCCCGCCCCCTAGGGAGCCACCATTGGACAGCCACGTGGTTGAGAAGCGCAGCCTCAAGCACTCGCCGCTGGGTGCTGGCAGGCGGCCGCAGCTGCGCAGGCAAGCGATGTCCGTGGACACCGACGCGGGGAGGACCACGAAGGCCCTCTGCCACGAGAGCTACTCCCCTTTACTGGCGCCGAGGGCCCCTGGCAGCGTGGAGGTGGTCATGGAGCCACTAGGCCTGGCCGCCGCCGACGTGGACGCAGTTCGGCCGTATCCGGAATCGCCTCCGAGGCGGATGTTAAGCGAACGCTCGGAGACTGCACGAAGGCACTTGCTGATGAGACAGGAGAAGATCAACTGTGGTTGAGGGGCCTTACATTTATACTTAAAATGGAAGTCCCGTTTCAAAGCACCTGATATTGCAATTCAGATTTAGAATTGCCTGTTGAAATTACCCTTTTATTTTTGTTTTCTACTTAATTATTCATATATTTACGTTAATGCATTAGATTTCTGAATTGATAAATCATCCCAAAAGGGCTATATTTGATACTAACTTAAGGAAGTCTTAAATTGGTTAAGCTTCCCCAATTGAAAATTTATACTTTGTCTCAATTCCATAATACGTGGTTTCGCAATAGTTTCCTCTGCTCTTTCGGAAGTTACCAAACTTGTGAAAGACAATTTGTGTGGTGTTAAGGATGCCCATTGTCTTTTCTTATTTAAAAATGAGTATATTTTTGCCTAACTGGACCCACATTCAGGAGACTGGAAGTATGTACTTACTACATGTACTTTAATTTTTATACGTAGTTGTGTGAGCCTTCTCCTTTTATACCCTTAAAGAGGCAGTGATGCTTATAAGAGAGACAGTGGCATAGCCAGGAGGAGGTCCGGGGTGTCCGGACCCCCCCCCCCAAAATATAAAAACACAATCATTTTCCTTCATAAAAGAAAACAACATATTGAAAAATCATGCATTAAAAATATTTCTTTGACAAATGAAGTTTTTTTGATTATGAAAAGTATTAAAATTAGTTGAAAACCCATTACTAAGTACTCTGTTATTCAAAAACTTCCCCCCCTGGTTTTGGACCCCCCTGAACGAAATTCCTGGCTATGCCACTAAAGAGAGACATTGGAGCTTCTCTGCCAACAAATGATACTCAGTAGTGAAGGATGAGGCATACGTTCTTGATGAGTAAAGAGTACTGAATTGTAAGATTAATATGAGTTAACAATACTGAAACTGAAAACTAGGAATTATTCCTGTGAGCTGTTAAGCTTGGTTGATATTTTTGCAGAGAGAAGACACAAGCTGTAAATACACCTTGAGGTGAATCGTATATGTACCTCAATTGTTTGTCCGAGTAGGATGGAAATCAAAACCTTTCTCGGAAAATTTTCTGTCGTCATTGCAAATTTAACTTTTTGTTACTTCAGCTAATTGGATTCTTAGTCAGTTGTCATGTAGTGCATGCCATGCTGTTGCTCCAGTGCAAAACAACTGAAAGGGCTGGTGTACAATGAGACATAAGATCTAAGTCAAATTGCTATTCTAAAATAAGACAAATCTAAAATGCTACAATGAGACGTAAGCTGTAAGATATTACCCAAAATGCTATTCTACAAAGGACTTAAGACATAAGAAAGATGGTCAATCTTGATCCTTATGTCTAACGAATAGCCAATTAGAGCATGTATTGATCAGAACTGCTGTCAGTGCAGTACCTCGCCTTACCAGAATTGGGTGGTAGTTGATTCAGTTGACAATAGCCATATGTCCAAGAAATTAAACGGTTAATGGTTTTCATGAATAGCATGGCATGAGATTGCGTAAATAAAAAAATATTGGAGTGAATATAATGTTTTCGCTTCACTAAGTGAAAAATTGTATATTATATTAATGAATTTAATAGTTTGATGGTAACTATCACCTAAGAATGAAGAAAAATATCAACAATCTGATTAGGTAACACTGACAATACTTGTATCAAGTCACTCGATGTGGTTAAAAACATTAAAAAATTAGTTACATAGTTATTTAGAGCATCTCATAAGTACATTGAGAGCGTGGAAAAAATGGCTCTGCCAATAAGTGTAATGCAGATAAATGTAAGTCTCGATTGCCAGACATGATGTCAAAACTCGACTGTTTTTGTCTGCTCCACGTTTTTGATATTTGCTCACGTGTTATGTCTCCCATTGGAGAATTACTTTCTTACAGCTTCTGTCTTATGCCTTATGGCTTTAAACTTATGCTGCTTATGAACCATGGTAGACCAGCCCTAAGAAAAGTGACGACCTTCAGCATTGCTGGCTGGTGATCAATATAGTAACGTTCTATCAGAATTGGAAACTAAATATTGCAAACAAAAATAATTACAAACAAGAAAAGCAAATCAGACTTCAACTTTAATGGCTTCATAAAATTATTTCAATATTCATCCAATGGGACACAACAAATCACAGTGTGGGTTTGTGAGAAAGGGCTTACTTGCAAGAGTTTACAAGAATTACAAAATTTTGTTAAAAGTGATTTCCTTTCCGCTCACTACAGGTCACTTTGTGGTTGAAATGTGCGTTTTATACTCAACAACCTCTAATTTTTATACATTATTCCACTTATTTTGAGATATTTCTGATATAGGTTGACAATAGAGCATACTGGCATATTCAGCCTAATCAGAGAAAAGTTAAATCAAGGATGGTGATCATAGGCGGATCCAGGGGGGGGGCACGGGGGCACGTGCCCCCCCCAGACCCTCAAAAATACGCAAGATTTTTAATACGGTCCCATTATCATTGCGTTCGTTTTGTATTACGAGGTATCCTTGTGCCCCACCCAGAACAAAATCCTGGATACGGCCTTGCTTGTGCCCCTCCCAGAAAAAAATCCTGGATCCGCCCCTGATGGTGATGACAAATGTTGGAAATGCCATTCCTCCTATTTATTTTGCAGTTATTAGTAAAATAAAGTTTTTTCTGAAGTTATCTAATGTTTATAAGTTAAGGCCATTATATTGATGAGTAGAAGTCTAGCAAATTGCAGCTTCTGCCAAGAGATTATGCAATTCAGGTACTGCCAGAAATATGGGAGCTAAAATGATAAATAGAATAAGTTCAAATTTGTTTTCCCAGGGAATAGATATTAATGCAGAGTGGGTAAAAATAATTGTTCATTTCAAGAAACATATGGACTGACAGTTATCCGGCTTGGACCATTTAGTGTAAATTTCCTTAATTTCCAATATCCACTTTTCTACTTATATGCATTGCAAGGGTTATTATAATAATTGCATATATATATGCAATTAAACGTCAGGAATTTCATCGTGTCCTTGAAATGATCAATGCATTGTGCCATGAACCCTATCATATCTGTGACCAGGGAAAATCTACCTCAAATCTTTTGATCAAAGCTCAATGATGCAATGAATATGATCTAAATATCATCAAACTCCTCTGATGGAAAAACCAAATAAAACAGAATAAATTCTCGGCGTTGTACATGTTTTGTAGTATTTCTGTAAGTGGTTGAAGAACAGAAGCTAAGGGTAGCCTAGAGAAGGCTTTTGTGTCAGGTATAGAAGAGACTTCTTTTAATTTTAAAATAGATGGCCGTGAATACCGGCAATATCATTAGGGTTCTACGATAAAGAATTACAGAAAACATTGCTGTATGGTTTCTGAATAAGAATGATACACCGTATTGGCAGATTGTCTCTGTATGGCTGATCTTTATTCTTGTCTTTTCTTTCCCCTTAACCATCTCAAGTTTTACAAGGTATTTCTTCAAACAGCAGAAATCATATGCATCTTTGGATTTGCATCGCTGGAGATGTCAAAATGTGCAATCCCTTCTGGCAAAAGATTTGTAGAATAAGGCTGAAGGACTACACCTATCTATAGGATCTTTAGTGGTCTAGGTATAATTCATGCTAGGTGGTCACCAGGTTTATGGGAAATAATTTTTTCTCTTTATTTTTGAGCAATTCCCATTTAAAGTTGCCGATTGGTCTACTGCTAACATGTGCCTCAGTGGATCTAAAGTTGTGAGAACAATCGATATTTGGCAAAAACTTGCAGTTTTTCTTCTGAATAAAGAACAATTATTGTGTCAACTAATAGTAAATTGTTTTTTCATAAGGTTTGTTTAAGGAATTTTTGATAAAAGAGTTAGATATGGAATTACATAGTTGGCTCTGATTACATGGTAAATAATCTCCAGGATACTTAAAAATGAAAGCCCCCAAAAATGCCTCTGAGTTTATTTTCCAATGATTTTCAGATTTTTTTCTTTCTTATCATTTCATAAATTTTAAATTTCCTGTCAAAGATCAAGCTATAGCCGTTTTCAAAATTATGGATAATGCCAGATAAATCAGTATTATATGTATGTTTTTCTGATTAGGAAAGTCCATTTGTCAAATTGCCTAACTCCTAGTTTACTGAGATATGAATTTATTTTATGGATAAAATTAGCCTTTAGGCTGAATTGGTCATGCAAAAGTCAACAAATATATAAATCGTTCAAAGTTTTGGGAAAAAGCTAATTTGCAATAAAGAGATAAATAAATTACCTATCCTCTACCACCTTAAATTTTCTTTACCAGAAATCTATTTTCAAGGTGCATTAGCCACAAGACCAATAGTGAAAATTTTGGATTTTGAAAAGTGAAAAATTATTTAAAATTATGTTTCTTAATCTTCAGTTACGTCGCAGGTAGTCACGACTCCACGCTCGAGTCATGACTCATGGAGTTTAGGGTTAGGCTGCAAAAGTTCACGATTTTAGCTGCCAGTCAGTGCAGGAGAGACCCTCTGTGCAGGAGGCACCCCCTGCCACGAGGGCTGGTCTGATAGAGTTAAGCCTCTTAGGGATCCTTATGGTGAGGGAAAGTGCCCAAGTGCAAGATATCCAGGTAGCAATAAAATTTTTGGGTAAATGCTGCAGTCAGTCCTGCAAACGTGCAAAAACGTTCCCGCACTCTAAGGGTTAATGTCATGTGAAACAACATTAAGACTTCAGATAGCTACTTCAATCATTATGGTCTGAGATTATTAAAATATGTATTACATTGGAGTGTTGAAATTTTGATGGACTCCTTTATTTTGGGGTGGAAAACTCTACAGAACACCGGAATAATGATAAAGGTGCAGTTTTCATTGGCATTATGGTTAAAGAATAATGAATTTGAGATTCTTACTATAAACATATTTTAAAAATTTTGCTGAACTATTTTTTTTGCACTTGAATAATGGGAGGCAGGGTGAAAAATTCATGCAATGGATGTATATTTATAACCAATGCAGTAATCCGTTGTTTGGTTGGTCAGCACACTGGTTGTTTCTGGGGATTAGCCCCAAACAGGCACAAGTTAGCATTATTTTATTAAGTTGAAATTTTGACAACCTCATTTTTATACCAATTGGCAACTTTTCGGAGGCCCCACCTATAAATAGTAATAGTAATAATAATGATTTATTTATTTCAAACGAATTTAGGACTAAATACATAGTCCTCTTTTACAAAGCTCTGCATGAAATAAGTGACTTTGTACACTGTTAGGTGCACAGGTGCAAAGTTAAATACACCAAAGGATGAAGTTTGCCAAGAAAATATATTTGGCTCAGGTGGGATTCGAACTCGGATCCCCCTAATACCAGTCAGGCATGTTTGCCAGTTACACTACAATGCCATTATCTCTGAGCAAACTCCGGAGTGGGTTTTACCGAATAACAACACAACAGAACAATGCTTAAATCAAGGGAGGAGGTGTGAAAAATTCATGTTTATTTATTACCACTGCAGTAGACCATTGTTTGGTTGGTCAATGCTAAACAACACGACAGAACAATGGTGTTCAGTAAAACCCACCCCGAAGTTCGCTCTGAGAAAATTGCTTGGTGGTGTTACTGGCTAACATGCCTGACCAGCAATAGGGAGATTCGGGTTCGAATCCCAGTTAAATGAAATTCATCCTTCGGTGTATCCTCTCTTACAATTAACTTGTTTGACAATCACAAACATCCATTCCCTGGATGGTGATAAATCCCCTCAGGTGGGATTCGAACCTGCGACCTCTAGGTTGACAGTTGGGGATGATACCCCTACGCCAGCCTGGCCGTTGTTTTATGGGTAAATACATATAGATATATGTTTTATCAAATATAGATTCTTTGTGACCACACTAGTTCACTCATTCATTAGGATTTTTGGAATTTGTTTTATTCCTTGTGAGCAGACTATTGTCACCAATTGACGTTTCCTTATGGAAAGCTATTTTTACAAATGAAAGATCAAAATTTGCTTATGTTTTCACTGTTTTATGCACAGTCCAAATATTGCCAAGAAGGACCTTTTAAGAAAAGTTTAGAGTTGGAATTGAAATTTTCCTTACTCTGTGCAATTTGGGCTAGTAAAACCAAATAATAAGTTGGTTTACAAAATTTCAAGATGCAGCATTGTAAAAAAATGACTCAAATCTATTAATTTTTTGCATATTTGTTTACAACTTGGAAAGCAACAACTTGAAGAAATAACATTTCAATTCAGTATTAAATTACGTAAAATTTCCGTCAAATATAAGCTCTTAGGTATTTTCCAACAAACAGTTGAGATGCTGGTGCTATTGGAACATACTGTTTTATGTCTCTGTGAAAACCTGGCCTCTCTGATATTAATTGAACAACAGCACGACAAAATTTCGCAAACTAATTTTTTTTCATTGTCAATTTGGATTTTGCCTGATGCATCTCAGCCATGTATAGTGAAAAAGTCTGAAGAGATTTTGGAGGTGATTCATTGAACCCTCCTCAATTTTGAAAAAAGTTACAAGAATTAGCTGACATTTCTATTAGACTGCATTTATCAATTAAATTTTACTTACACAATTAACATCCAATATACTAGGAATGTGAAATATAAGGGATCAAATTCGTAGGATTTTTTTGTAATTCAATTATTTGCTGAGAAATTCTTCATAAAAAGTGTGTGCGGTCTTAGTTATTGGCAAAGAACCCAAAAATTAACAATTTTTCATTATTGCAAAACAAAATTTTGTTGACAAACCTTAAACTCAGATACAGCTGAATTCAGCATCCCAAAAACCTTGAAAAGAGAAAATGAAGACTACCCTAAAGCCTTACTGGCAAAGCTACGTTTTGACTGGACTAAGAGGGTAGTTCAAAAATTGAATTTTTAGCAATCGATATCATTATATCAAATTGCATTGCCTACATTTATAGAGTTTAATAAGCAATTAAAATTAAAATGACAATTTCATCTATTTTAGAGCTAAAAGGAATACGATGGGAAGCAATTTTACTGAGAGAGAGAAATTGGTGAACGTGGTGTAAAATATGAGCGTTTTGATAAATGGTGATGGAGAACAAAAATATGCCATTCTCAGTTCTAAGTACTTCTAATTTTTTATGAAACTGATCTTTTCATCTTCACAATTTGCTCTTTAACAAATTCCATCATTGCACTAACATATAGAGAGAGTGAGAAAAATTAATTTTCCAAATGGGACAAAAATATCCCACCCATGGTGCTCATGCTGAGGTTTGAACCAATGTACCTTAAAATCCTCACTATTTACATCAACTGTGAGGTTAGAGCATGCGGCAGCAGAAAAAATCCCAGATAATACATAGTATCTCTAGCATCAAACTGGAATCTCCCTCAGCAAATCAGCATTGTATTAATATTTGATAAGGCTTGAAAGTTAACTCTGTGTAAATTCTGAGCCATCTGAGGTAAGATATAATTCATTGTTTGTTTCACAGCCTTAATTTTTCCCATCAAATGCAACTATGATCTTATTTAAATATGTTCATTTCATTCATAATTTATGCATATGTCATCCTTGCATACCAAATGAAGAACCCAGAGCCATGAAGATTGCAACTGACCATTCACCATGTTCGCTAAAATTCTCCACTGCTTCACACAACTTGATATTCCCTTTTCACTGTCAGTATCACCTTCATATTTTGCCTTGCAAAAATGTTGTCTCTGAGAATTAGGTAGTATCTGTTGTGAAAGGAGTTCATTTGATGATGAAAAGTATGATATCCAAGTGTCTTGCGTTGAACGGATAAGCATTCGCACCTGAGTACTTTTTTGATAGAACCCACAATTTTCACTAAAAATTCAGTAGATGATTGATTTCCAATGTGCTCTATGTAAACTATTTAGTGTTAAATATTTCAAAAAGTGATGAAGCATGAATCTTTTCTTTTGGATTACCATTAGGGTATTCCAATAGATTATCTGTACATACAAACGTTTGTGTCAGGGAAACCATGAGTACTAAAAGCAAATCTTAAATCTTGTGAAATACTCTTGTGACATCTGACATCACCTGTCTTCTGCTTTCAATCCCACCTCATCATTGGTGTGGATCTTATAATCCTTGACAATCATTGAAACCAAGTTACCTTCGGCCTAAGGAGTAAAAAAATGAAATATTACATGAATATAAAACTATGGAACCCTATTAATAGGTACAAATATCAAGGCATTTCTCGATTCACCATGCTTGAAAACTATCGAAATCAATGCCATATTTTTTCCTAAACACCAATCATCCGAGAAATGGACTGGAATCCCAATAAATGCTTTCTTGAATCCACTTGAGAATGAATTCACAGTTAACAATCAAAAATTGAGATACATGTTGTGCCTACACACCAAGGAACATCTACCAAAGGTGCCACATAAATGCTGACAAAGAATAAGTGAGTGCCACCAATACTTAGTGTCTGTTCATGAAATACCTCCTTCAGGTATGTCTAATTAAGTATTCTCTTACACCATGGGATATTCAATAGGGACACAGGTGGTGGATTACAGGGGGATGACATAGGGGCTAACATCAAGTGAAAGTCCTGGAAAGATATAAAAATGTTAATCAATATACGTGGTTTTACAATGAAAGTAACGATTGGACGGGCCCCGCTTGACCGACTTCAATCCGTCCCTGGTGGCAATTTGGTTAAGTAATAATGCTAAAGTGGATCAAAATGACAGATTCAACAGTTGAAACCAATTGATGAAATTGCCTCTATCATAGAAAACAAAATCGCAATGGTAGAGAGCACATATGAAGTCTAATTGCCTTTATCACAGCTCTTCATTACTTCCTTTCACACAGGGTATTGAGAAAAAAACACGCTCATCTAGTACCTAATTAAAAATGTTTTTTGATGAATATAGTGTCTTTAGTTCAATGGCCATGTAAAATTAATTGTTAATGGATGTAAACTAATGTTTTACCATTGATGTTTTGGAATTAATGTTAAAACCATCATTATTATCTGTGATAATTGTTGTGCTCTTTAACTGGTACCTTCACATTGCTGTATCTTTGCATACACTGCTTTGCCGTTGGTCCCCTAGATCACAAAAGATCTTTGATGATCGAAGGTTATCACGTTCAAGTTTGAAATTTCAATCAAATAAAGGAGAAATGTGGATATGTATGTTCAATAGGGAGTAACTGTGTTGCTCTTGCTCAAAGCCAGTTAATTGTATTTTATGGTGTGATTTTTTTAAAAATAAAGGCTATAAAATTCAGCGGAAAAACTTTCATTACTTTTATACTGTTACCTGTTGTTGTTTGAATGTTAGAACTGGAGCATAAGCTATTCACATTTGTCGTTACATGGATTATACGTAATTCATCAATTCAGCCAGCCACGGGCCCTTAGTTTTGCAGATTGCCATCAATGTATGTACAATTGTTGGGAAATATTTAATTCCTGTGCAAACCATGGGAATTTTCAGTAGCCAATACATTTAGAGGGGGGCAAGGAGGAATTTCCTTAGTGAATAAACTGTTTTCAGACTTAATTATAGTTTAGTGTTAACTTGTGGTGAATACTTGATTTTGGACCTTAATACCAGTGCACCATGGTATAAGCTCTTGAAATTACTGGTGAAAATGACAGGGTTTCTGAAGGCTACAATAGCTCCTGAATTACAGAGTTTTATCTTTTGCTAGGGGCTAGGAAACTTTAGTGTTATTATTGTATGGCCTTTCAACTACCAGAAGTTCAGAGTTAGATCCATCTTTGTTTTCTATCTTTCAAAATTCAATTTTTTATTCAAATTTGATAAGCTAGTTTCGATGAAGCTTCTAAACTTCACTACTGTCTAAAGTCTTTTTAAGAGAAGGTATCAGGTAGTAGAGTTTTAACATAGGTACGTTCCCATTCTTCAATGTTCTCAAGCCATCACACAATGATCATCCCATATTTTACTTTCCCTTGCATTATGCAGCCATGGATGTCTGGTTCTTTGAAAGCAGCGCATAAGGGGTTATGCATTAGTTATGATACTGTTTTCAGTGTCTTTAACCTCCTCTCTCCTTCGATGACAAGCATAGTCGCCTCCTTCCATCAAAGAATATGGCTTTAACAAAACAACCTGTGGCTTTGGGTTGATGTGGTGGCTGGGGTGTTGGCTTTCTAGCCCTTGGGCCTGGGTTCAAGTCCCAAATGTCCCAAGATTCAGTGTCAAATGATTTTTACCAAGGAAAATCTCAAAATCCTCAATCTAGGTACGAGAGTGATTTTGAAGAGGCTGCTACTATGTACCATGCTGAAGTTCAAGATAATTTTTCAATGAAATAAAAGTGATACCATATCAGCCATACTATGACAATTTGTTTACTGGAATGCCTCTCCTCACTCACCTCAAACAAAAAGGAAATGCAGGTATGGGAACGATTTGTGAAAACTGTAATCCTAGCATGGGCTTTTACTCAAGTAAAAACTATGATAAGAGGGTCTCTTCATGAGGTTACCAGAAATGACATAATCTCACTAGTGCAGTGGGTTGACAACTCAGTTGTGACAACCGCCTTCACTTCCTGTGGTGAATGCAAAACAGTATTCAAACAAACAGAAAAAAAGAATTCGCATCCCTTGTACCCACTCCCATATTCATTTGGGCAGTACACATAGCAAATAGGGTAGTTTCCTTCATCAAAGAAAACGAAAGGCATTGATTGCAATTCGTTACCCACCATTACTGTATTCATAATATACAAATTATTTCGTTTTAGAAATACCGGTTCAGACGAATGGCAATGGTCCATTTTTATCCTCATTTGAAAAGGGCCAGATTGGCGCCCATGCAATGCCACTCCACGTGACGTCACAGGGACCTAGTTTCTATACGAGAAGATAGGAGTTATATATCGTCTGAGGTTACCAATGCATGCATGAGGCGCAGAGCTCAGGGAAACATGTCTTAATAATCACTTATTAAAATTGGCTAAGGTCGGAAAGTTTTCTTCATTTGATAAGGTATTAATAATCCTTATTTAAGCCAAGTGCTACCAGCCAGCAGGGTACTGAGCTACCCGCTAGCAGCCTGCGTCGTATCAGCGCTCAACTCGCCTCAAGGTCACCTCACAGGGCGGCAGCGGTAACCAGAAATACGTCACACGGAGAGATTTCCCGGCATTCATACTTACGCGTCGCGTTTTCGCGTGCTTGAAATTTTTCACTTTTCATTTAATCGCGAAAAATAGATATTCGTCATGTAAAAATCTAAAAGCGTGAAATACGTACTCCAGGAGTAATAATCTTTCGATTTAGGCAGTAAAAAAATTATAGGAAACCACCCTATTAATGGGGGTAACTTTTCAGAATGAATCTGGATAAAAGCTACTCTAGGAGTAAAAAGTTCTGGTGGCCTATATTAACGTGGATGATGACGCCACACCCAATGCGTGGATCTTCACCAAAAAAGTTGGATTAAAACTTATCAGCAAGAATTCAGATAAGATATTGTTGAGACATACCTACCTTTCTAAGAACCAGAAACCTCATACAGGTAATGGTAGACAGTCAGTTTTTTAAAAACTCCATCCATAGGGGAGTGGTAGACAATGTGAGAGAGAAGTCCAAAGAAGCAAACTGCAACGTTTGCGAAACATGTAGTCACCTGAGATGAACAGACGTGGGAGAGAAACCGAAAGCAGCCAATCATCGACATCACTCCGCAGAAGCCTTTCCAAATACATAGTTGTGAGGTTTTATCATATTCAACTAAAAATGTGAATTCCAATGCCATGCGGCACTTGAGGGACCCTGCCAGGCTAAGAGATCTAAATAGATAAACCTGAAAATAAAGTCATATTTTACCACCCTGATAAAAATAAACTTCCCCATGATGGGTAAAATAAAGGTAAAGGATACGTCAGCAAGAGCACAACCTCAGACTGCCAATCCAGTACCAGGGACTACTAGAAGTGGCCGAAGAGTGAGAACTCCTGTGCGCTTCACTCTGTGAAAGGGGAGGTGTTGTAGTGTACACTTAGGGTGGTGCCCCTTTCACAGTCAGTGAGTTGGTACCACTGAATAATCCTTATTTTCTGGTTGGCCCTGGAAGTGTTTTTGGTGATGTGTTCATATTTGTAATGGTGACCGTTACAATTAAAGTCCTACTAGTATTTATTTATATTGTATTCTTTTTAAATAATAACAGCCACTTGTTGCATTGAGTGACAACATTAAAAAAGTACCCATCATGGTGGGTAGTTACCCTTGTTCAACCCACGCTCTACACTCCGTGGAGGGTAAGGGAAGGGCAAACCTTCTTTTACCTTTCCTGGGAACTCCACCGCTTACCATCCATCTACACTTCGTCTACCATCTATTGAGGGTAAAGGAAGGGTAGGCCTATACTTCATCTACCCTTCCTGGGAACTCCTTTGCTTACCATTTGTCTATCCTTCGTCCAACATCTATTAAGTGTAAGGGAAGGGTAGGCCTATACTTCCTCTACCTTCCCCTACACTCCAGGAAGGATAGGGCCTACCCACCAATGTTCTAAAATATGCTCCGTCTACCCCTGCTGAAAGGTATAGGAACGGTAGCCCTATTCTTCCCTTACCCTCATTACAAGGTAGACCTCCCCACAATGGAAGAGTTTATTTTTATCAGGGAGAGGAGTTTATTTTTATCAAGGAGATAAATGAAAAATAGTAATTTTTTGCGGAGATTTTATTTTTTTCATTTTGTACAAAATTATCGCACAGCAAAATGATATCATATAAATAAATATCCAAAATAAATATTTGAGCTTTCTGGTGATACCTATGCATTCAGATTTCATTGTAATTTTTTGAACATCCAGGTACTTTTTATCACTACCTATTTTGAAAAGTGGGATACATTATTGCTAAATAAAAATCACACATATCACAGAAATATTTGCAATGAAATCAAAGGAAGGTTTTCATGATATTATCATTATCTACAGCAAAATGAAATGCTATAAAATTTACCAAATGGAGGTCTCAGGCATGAGAAAATGTGGAATAACATTATTTGCAGAGCCTTCTATTATGAAGTTGAGTTATAATGGCACACAAAGATACAATTACAGCAAGGATTAAACCACTATTTACAAGTTATTACTAGGTAATTTTTCAATACTATGTCTAAAGTTTTTGTCCATGCAACTATTTACATTAGCTTTGAGAGATATTGTATTTTTTCTTTGGTCCATCACCAGAATTACATGGATAGTACAGTAACTTGGAATGATGAAGTGATAGTGATGTATAGTTTGAAAACTTAACCCCTCATTTGTATTAAACCAGAACAGTTACTTTTCATTTTACACCTCACCTTTCATCTTGAGCCAGTTTTGAGTCTAGGGGCCACTCCCTAACCAATTTTGTCAATACCTATCCCACTGTTTATATTATGTCCACAATACCAAACTTCAATTATGATGGCGTAAATTTCTAGTTCGGAGAAAAAAGAGAAATAAAATTCAAGTATACCAAGCATGGATAATATTTTTCACAAATAATTAGAGATAATACTTGCAAAAAATACTTTTCTTTACAAGAAAATCAATAAGCCAAGTGTATTAGTTCTTATTCTTCTGATGAAATGGATGATGATGATAGAATTTGGCACATAAAGTCACTCAACCTGATCAGCAAGGAAAAATTTTGATGATGTACGTTCTCACAGAACAGGTTATCAACTTTTAGATACATAAATCAATAGTAGTGTCTCATTAGACTGTTCCAGTAATTTGCCCTACCTCTTCCTGATGGACCTGGAAATACAACATCTCCCCACATAGGTGGTTGCACAGAGCGATTTCGATGTCTCTGGTGACTGATAGATGGGTATGGATATGTAGACGGTCTGTTGGACGGTCTGTAGAAGGATTGTCGTGAAGGCTTCATTGGTTTGGAAAGGGTCGGATGCATCTTCATGGGTGCACTCATGCTGGCTGAAGAGATTGGTCGTGCTGATGAATCTCCGGCCTGCTTATCTAGTCAGGAAGGTGGACCTTGCGGCCAGACGATTTGCTCAATCCAATTCACATAGTGGGAAACTCTAGTATAAACTGCAGGCAGGCTGAGGCCACATTTCAAGCCAAACGATGTAATGCCAGCCACTGAAATCAGACTCTGTGTCCCTTTTCCATTGAACTGGAGTGGACCACCAGAATCTCCCTTCAAAATAAATGAAGGATAAAAATTAAGGGTGTTTTTCACATCCATGTAGTGGGCCAGAAAATATTGGAAGTTCAGATGTATGAAAAATTTTCCACAAAATTACATGCAAAAGTGAAATATCTGCATGCTTAGTAAATTTGCAAAAAATATACAAAATATGGTGACTGGAAGCAAACATTTACGTGTGTAGTAGGAAATGATGTGATGCCTAAAAAGGCAATCTTTGAATAATCAACTACTTCAATTAAAACTACTACTACACATCAACTACTAATCAAATACTAATATATCAACTACTTCGATTAAAACTATGGTCATCATCACATTTCGTTTCACCTATGTCATTAAACGAATATGTTTTGGTGCTCTCTTGCACCTACACTACTCATGTTATATGTTTAGGCTTCTAGGGACATAATTTCTAAGAACGATCTATCACTTTTCTTCATTTGCATAAATCACACCTTCCTTGGAGTACTCCCTGGCTTGGTTAATTTCTCCTACCCCTAGCAGTCAGTACGCATGTAATGTATTTTGTGTTTTGGAACCAATTGAACCCCAAAATTTCATGTGCCAATGACTACAGTGCAACAGTGGTTTACTTTACTTCTTAAGAGTCTCCACTTTGATAACCCTGTGAGCCCATTACATAACTGACCCATTAACTCCCATTTCTGAGTTATTTTTCTCTCTAGTAAAAGCCAACTCCCAGTGCTGCTATTCATTGGGAATGGTAAATCGCATTGGTGAAATGTTTATTGCCTTCAGAGGCCGAGACCGTTTCAAAATGTATAGTCCTAGCAAGCCTGACAAGTATGGTTTGAAAATGATGCATTTGAATGATGCCAAAAACATGCAACTGGTTAAGGTTAAGAGGGTGGCTTAGACAATAAAATATTACTATTAAGCTGATTATTTCCTAGTACAAAAACTACAAAGCAGGACCTCAATTGCAGTGTGATAGGAGCTGGTATGGAAAAAAATAAAAGTCATTCTTACCAAACAAGTGTCTTTCTTTCCATTTCGATCTCCAGCACAAAGCTGCCCTTCAGCTTCAACACCCCGAGGAATCAAATGTATTGACCTCCCTTGTGCTTCATGCAGACTGGTATTACATTCATTGAAGTCAAAAGGTTGTATTTTGGCCAACAAAAGGACACTACTTCTACTTTCATCGTCACCAGCTGAAAATCAAATCAAAACAATCATACCATATTTTCTGGTGATAACCATGAAAAAAATTACAATATTAGATGATCAGCCCACCAAGAATTAGAATTCATTTTTGCACGAAGATCTTAAGTCTGCTAGAATCACTTCAAAAATCAAAGAGGATTGAAGGGGGGATAATATTTATGTATGTATGGAAATAATTTTATCAAGCTTAAAAGAGCCAGCATTCTAGAGAGGATATCTTCAACAGCCAGTGTCAACACAAAAAAATCATCTCTCTTTTATATTCACCCCAATTAAGTCATCAAAAAACATACATACTAATTATCAATGAAAGAAATAAGAATTGAGGTGAAAGTTTATTGAAAGAAGTTATTTGTCACTGCCTCCAATAGCTCATTTTGATATTTTCTCTAGTCCATCCCTATTAAAAACAAAATGTATGTCATTGCATGAGAATTTTTGTTCTTCATTAACTTACATAAGAATTTTTGTTCTCTGAAAATTAAGAGCCACAAAAACAAATATTATGGAATGAGATCAACATTATTACTCCCTTTTAATAATTTACTTATTATTGAACAGCAACATCATCAAATTTCCAATTGTGTTGAGTGGCAATCTTAATATTCATATTATGTGTGAGGAGGTGATGGAATGAACATTAGACCATTCCATTCGCATACCAAAAGTGAAAAATTTCTGATAACGCAGAGACCACTTAAACACGAGATTTTCTCAATATTGTAGGTATTTTAATGTAGAAACAAAACGATTTTTTATAAAAATGATTACATAAATCTTGAATGATTACGTGGCGACTTAAATTGTATTTAGTTAGTCAAAAAACTTTTTTTTGGGAAATATGAAAAAATTTCTTGCTGGGCTTAAGCCACATTGCACTCTCCATGCCTAAGTGCCTCTTGGCAACCATCTAGTTTACTTAGTATAGGTTACTTTCAGCCTTCATAAAATTAAAACTTACGAAAAGAGGTGGCACCCCATCCAGATACATAGAGATCCTTGTCTCCTAGGTCTTCGACATCATTCAGCCTCGGGCCGACCTCTTCCCCATTCCACAGCAAACGACTGACCAAGGCATCATCTGGCTCAGAGCCATTGCCGCTCGTTTCTCCTCCATCCTCTTCTCCAATGCGATTAGACAAGTTTGCGCCATTCCTTCGCTCCGCAGTTGATGGCCCGCCAGTGTATAGGCATGCCGGACAGATGAACTCAGTGAAGTTAACAGATCTACTCAACCTCACGAGGGCAATGTCATGGTAACGGTACTGCAAGTTATAGTCAGGATGCTGTTCCGTCTGTAAAACGATGGAACAAATTTGCATCATAAGGTATCTGGTCTCTGAAGTGTCATGATGAAACTTGGCGATAAAATACAAAGCCTAATTTTTGGTTTCCTCCACTGTGAAAAATCAAGGTATTAATGTGGTGAATGTCTATATTATCAATGTAAGGTGGGCTTTTTTGATAAGGAGTACTTAAGTACAATAGCACCTTAAAAGAGCGGCAAAACCTTGATCTGTCACTCAAACCTTAGAAAATTGAGCACACCATATTTAAGGTAAAACGCTGCACCACAATTTCCCATAATTAATTTACAATTGCAAATGATAAAATTAAACATGCCTATTTTCAATAGAACTAGGGATAGAATTCAAAGTGTATTTTCATACCTTTTCAATAGAAAAATCAATGGGAGTACCTCCTTCATCTTCAATAGCAAGATCTAGATCACCTAGTCTTACAACAACAGGTGGCCTGAAAAGGAAGTTGTTCTCAATCATAAAAAATTCCCGACATAGGTACTTGAATCAAGCATTTTAATATCACTCCAGCACTATGAAATACATTACTAGTACAAAATGAGCTAAACACATACACCCAGGAGGGAGTCCAGTATAAAATTTGGGGGCGGGGGTCATGACCTGGGTCCGGGGAGTATGGAATACATACCATCCTGGTGAGAGGAGAGTTCTCCCATGAAGCATATTTTTAAATACTCATTTTTTCAATACATTTTTTGGCAAAAATTTCAATTTTATTCTTGAAAACCAATGAAATTGAACAAATTTACAAAGTTTGACAATGTAGAAGAAATAAATAGCCAACTTGAAGTATAAAATAATTATAAAATATTAATGTTTCATACAAACAAAAAATGAGAAAATAGCTATATATTGTCATGTTCACTCCCTTTAGTCCTTTACAATGATGAAAAAAATATTTAACTATTAAGAATGTTGGCATAATTACCCTACTGACCCCTGTAATGCCACTTAATCCATCCCTTCATGCAGTATCATCATGTGCTTAGCTCATTTTGCACTTGAAGTTAAAATAATTAATCTACTAAAAAAGATATTTTATGATGAAAATTGTGCAGAAATCCAACGTACATGGTGACCCGGGGGTCCCTTTCCCTTCCACCTAGCCGTCGAAGCCGTTACTCGTATAAAAATTGTTCCAACACCCACAAAAGTAGACGGCGAAGCTTGATTCAGGGATTTTAAGAGGCATAGCTCCTTATCAAGTGCGCACGGAGCACCATGAGTAGCACATATAGATTCGTGAGTTGCCTTATGCATCCATACAATGCTTTTGCATTATAATGACAGTTCGGAACAGTAATTTAAAAAAATTAATAATTACTTCGGGAAAAATAGTATGATAAGATTATTAGAATTAGTTGATTACAAATTGAAATTTATTTATTTATGATTTAATTATTGCAAATGAAAATTACTTTATATATTGAGTAACAATAAAAAAGTTATATGTATTACTATTTGATTTTCCCATTTTTGTTAGTGTTTTTGGAGTCATGGCAAAACATTGTGATAGTGAGCTATGTACATATTAGTTTTTTTCACTTATTGAACTCATAGGGGAAGAACAGCTGCTTGGAAGTAACAGAACTGGCCTGAGATAGGATGAAGGAGTGCTGGAGCATACCAATTACCAAAGGATTATAACCAAATACCAAAGGATTATAACGTATACCAGTGCACTTACCCAATGGCAGTATTAGTGCAGTGAGCAGCAGTCATGACATATCTGTCACTGATCAGAGATCCACCACAGTTCCACTTAATCATAGAGCCTCCATTGTCATCAGTACTTCTGTAGCCTAATGCTGCCTAAAAGTAATAAAAATTTGGAGTAAGGCATCATTTCCTCAGGAACAGTTATCAAACAGTAATTTTTTCAAACTGATATGAAGTGTTCAAAAATCTAACATAATGCATCTTTAAGTAAAGTGCCGAACAGAAGGTATCCAATTCAAGGAATGCACTTTTGAGACATTTTTTTCAAAAACCAATTCCACAGCAACCCTATTTTGTTTTGGGTGTGTTTTTGTTTTTAAGTACATAAGTTGTGGGGTTTGAGAAAAAAGTAATGTTTCTAATGAAACATGTTGAGAATAGTAGTTTTATCAGAGGAAAAGTGGGGTTATATACTTACCATATGAGGTATTTCTCCTAAGCCAGCAACAGTACCCTCAATGATGTATGGGCGAACTTTGTTTGGGCATTGCCTTATGTAGGTTCGGCATGCTGAAATAATAGAAAAGATTTTATTTGTAAGATGTGCAATAAATTAGATAGAATATGGATAGCCACAAGACTTTTGACATTTGTTGCCATTTGTTGCTGTTTTGACATTTGTTTTGACAATTTCAGGTAGATAAATAATTTTTACAGGTGAAATAATCAAGAACCAATGAGACAATATATTGATGTCAAGGAATCAGAAAGGCAGGAACATGAAAAGAGGGTGTTTCCCTTCTCAAAGATTCCCTGGAACTGGGGCAACTTTACCAAATTAGTCACAACGGTTATAACCAGTGGAAATCTCAATAAAACAATGGAAAAAATAACTATGAACTGTTAAAACTCTTCAATATGAAAAAAGGTATATAGGGATACTCAGAACACTGAAATTGGAAAACTTCAATATTAAAAGAAAACGTTGACATTTTCGTCAGAAAATGTTAAGATGCCAGGGATTTCATTGTAAGGACGGTCAATTATATCGCCTCTTTGATGAAAACATAGGTGCATCTCTTGCTTAGTTCGGGAATTTGGTAGGGCGCCAAACAATATTTCAAAATCTGGCAGAGTTGTCCCCATTTATGATAAATCGAAAAAAATTAGGCATGCGTTCAAACTGTTCCCACCTGCATCGGCAACCCTTTCTGTCTGCGCGGCTGTTCGCGACGGGTTCCTGTTGCTTCCAGGCATCCACTGAGCTTGGTTCTGGTTGGATCTGCCGCCAGAGCCTGGATTGTACGGTTTCCTCTGGTTCATCCCGGGCTGCCTGTTTCCCGGGTTGTGCCGCACACCGCCTCCTCCAGGAGTGGGCCGGCGCCCGCCACCTTCTCCGTTCCGCTCGCAGCAAACCACCTCGATGGTGCCTTTGAAGCCGCACCTATTGTGACGCGTCGTGGGGTTCCCCTGCCGCGCCGTCCTACGCAGGGCCGCCAGGGCCGACGGACACTCCGTGATGAGCCGACACTCCCCGCTGTGACCGCTCTGGAGTCTGCAAGAGCTTCCCACTGAGGATAACGAAAATTACGAAATGTAGGGATCAGTGGCGAAGGGATAAGGGAGGAAGGGACCAAAATTTTGCCTAGGCGACGTATCCACTGCTTACATGGTCAAAGAAATATACTTTAAGGGGAAACAAATAGAGAATTAAATTTTTGGAAGCGTAGTCTGAAGTACAAGTCATTATTAACTGGCATTTCCATAACCACGATCGGCTTTAACCTCCACTTCCATCCCGAGGTAAATGGCAACACTATTCCTCCAGTAATTATCAACATTCCGAATTCCTATTTTTACCTCCGTAGTATTTACATTTGACCACGGTTAGGGATAACCAGTTTTAGATAAGACCAGAGTAGAAGAAAACAAGCGAACGGTCTAATCATGAGGATGTCGCCCAATCATTGATAAATAAATCAATGAATCCAATAGTAGAACAGTTGAAAGACAAAATAAAAAGAACACTAATAAGAGAAACAAATAAATCAAATGAAAAACCAACGAAGAGTAAAATTAGACCATAGAGAGAAGTTCGAAACATATCGAAGATGAATTCAAATACAAATGATACAGTCACCTATTATGAACAAATTTTATCGTCTACGATTGAAGAAAACGGTGAAAATAAAATCGAATCAATTTATTTCCCAAGCACTGGGCTAATCATACTGGGTGATTTAAATAAATCGGCCGTCGCCGAACGCATCATCCGAAGGTCGTAACCATACTGGGTCAATGAGAAAATTCGGACGCTGTCTGAGGCTACGGCATTGAAGTAAAACTTCCACAATCCTCGAGAAAGATAAGTATTTTGAGATATAAATAGAACACTTCAATCACTCCAATTGAGACCAGAGACTGAGCAGCGAATTATGGTGACCGTCTCGATTCATAGAAGAAAGGAAGGAAGGCAGAGTGTCCTGCACCCAGACCCGGAACTAGGGTGCGGTAGATTTCAGGGGGCGGCAAAATTTTAAAAGTTTATTAAAACAAGTTACGTAATTTTTTCAAAATCATAATAACTCCACTAATATCGTTTCATTTTACTTAATTTTATTGTACATTTTATCAATTTTATTACACTGACATTACCAAGTCATTTACTTCATTTTAAGACACGACTAAGAATTTACGTAACTCATGGATCTGGAATGAGTATTTTACTGTCATGTTACTGTTATGAATAATTTTCCTGAGCGCTCGACAGTGGAATCTGGAGCGTAAAAACGTGTATTGTAGTTTACTAATTCAAGGAATTTTTATCAATATAAGTGTAAGGTGTATATTAATGTGTATAAGTTTATTAATATAAGTGTTATTAACAAGCGAGGGGGGGTTTTGGGGGATAAACCCCCCCACCCCCCAGAGCTCAGAGAAATTTTTAAGTTTAATCCATTTTACTTAATTGGATTGATATTACTAATAGAATAGTGTAAGGATGAATAAAACTTCCCTCTCAAAGTCGTAAAACTCACCATTTTGAACCATTTATCTTATAATTCTGCATTTATTAATCTCGCACCTACCGCTTATCCTGGTGGGTATTCCATACCCCCACACATCCCGGTATTAGTTAACTAATACCTAATTACACCCAATGACAGCGTTAATTCCTAGCTGCGCCCCTGTTAACAAGTGTTTAAAAAACTTATTACAGAATATATATAGCTGACGAAGAAGCCTGAAGTGCTTCGATAGCTTCGACGAGTTTATTTATTCAATGTGAGTGTTTCTTTTTTGTGTCTCTGTTTTTATCAATATTAACTTGAACTATTTATATATATTTATATATATATATATATATATATATATATATATATATATATATATATATATATATATATATATATAACTAAAGAAATAGTTTACTGGGAAATTAAACTTTAGTGGTGGTGGGAAGAAGGGAAGGGAGGAAAAAAACTGTTCTCCTGACAAAACTCCTACTTCCTACTCCCTACTCTGTAAAAAAAGCAAGACACGAGTTTCAGGAGCTCCTCAAACTTACACTCCTCCTGCTCGCAATAGCGTAAACGATAAGGATTTAATTTCAATGCAACAGAAAGCATTCAAAATAGAATTTATTTCTAAGTTGGATCATTAAATTTTAAAAATATTCGGCTCCATATTATTTCCTGAACTTCATTTTTCTCAAAAAAGTACCAATTTTTTGCGCGTAAAATCAAGTTTCCCAACTTAGAGCGCTTGGTTTATCCGTAGTTTTCGTTCCAGTAACTTGTAATTTTTATGCATGGAAGCCAGATATAGTATTAACAGTTTGCAGAAAACAAATTGTTTACGCCACTAAAAATGATTGATTTGTTATAAACAACGCAAATCTCTGCTAACTTCGAAACCAATGGGTCAATTGAAAATTAATAGGTACAGTTGTGTTCCGTAGAATAAAAGAAATGCTGGTACCTATATGACGCAGGCTAAATGTCAGCAGTATATTCAATATAGTTTGATTTTTAGCATGGTTTTGAGTTCCGGTTGTCGCTTTTTCTCTGTTTAGCGAGACAGAGCCAAACAAAGAAGCAGAAAAGTCAGTAGTTCCGGTCCTGCCGGCAATCACTCCTTTTCCTTACCGAAGACATAAGAAATAGTGCCTGGGTCACATACGGGAAGGATTTTACTTTCAGCATGAATCAAACACTGGTAGTACTCCACACTTACTAAGTGCAAAAACCGACTCAGTTTTATATTCTAGGTATTTTTACCTATGCAGATTTCATTACGCTGAAAAGAAAACAATCGATTTTTTTATTCAATAAGTTCCTTTCCAAAATCATATTTCAAACAGGGGCGCCGACATATAAAAAATATTGGGGGGGCCATATCGGGGGTCTTACCCCGGGAAGAGGTTAAATTCAAAGTGTGTCTCAGCACCGTAACACTATCATAATTCACACCACTTGTTTTCAGTTAAGCTGCTTACTACCTTAAAATTATTTGTTTTAACACATTATTGAATGCATTTTAAAAGGTATCTATCGTCAAACATGGGAAAATACCAATATTTTTTGTGATTTTCCCAAATCATAGTATAACTTAATTATTTTCTTGAATTATTGAGGGGGGCTCAGCCACCCCTAACGAATCTTTGAGGGGGCTCGGGCCCCCTCAGGCCCCATGGAGTCGGCGCCACTCATTTCAAAAGATATAATACATTTCAAGGTAAAGACCTAGAGTATTCGGTATGATTCAATAGGCTACTAGTTTCACGTAAAGTAAAACACCAGCTAGCATAACCAAGTAAGGGTCGAATATAAAGTTTGATCAAAGTTGGATCCCGAATAGTTATTTCACAGGATACAAATTCAATTTCTATTTATTTATATTATGCATGCAATACATCATTTCCTAGTCCTCCACCTTATTTAAACGTTAAAATTTTCCTTTAATCAAATGATATTTTCCAATGATACTTTCTCTCCGGTTAATTACTCATTTCAATTCAATTCTATCTAATGCACGCCTCACGTAAGTTATAGATTATCGAGATCCGAAGTGAGAGAAAACCATATAATTTTTATTGTAATTTCCATTACGTTGGTTGAGAGAAGGAATTTTCATTTAAATTGAATACTGAATTACATTTAAATTTATTAATACCATTAAAAAATACAATAGTGGCATATAACATGAAGTTTAGCAAAAAAAGCTTTCTAAAAAGTTATGGATAAAAATATCCCTTAGCCAATACTTTCGCCTGCTGCAAGAGGCTGGATCAAGAATCAAGTGAATCGGAGTTTAACTCTATTGCGTAAATATTAAGCATTTTTTAGGAAGCAGGTTTGTAACAGCGGGATTCAAAATAAATACGATTCGCGCGTGCTATAATAAAGTTAAGCCAACGTATGCGATATCGTCGAGGTTAACAAGCAAAGTGAGGTTGCACATAATGTGTTTAAGTCACGAATTGTATTTTTCTATCAAAATTTTCTCAAATATTTAAGCCGAAAATGGGACAATTTTCATGTAAGTAACGTGATTTGACTTCAGTTCCCACTTTCACTTGCTAACAAATAAAAATCTAGTTCGATGAAGTTTTATCTATATCTGATTTCCTTCGGTATTACAAATATTATTTCGGCTTTTGAGGAAAAAACTCATTTATTGCAGGATAAAACAACATTGTTAAAGGCTTAGGCAAGTAATATCATCTGAATCATAAAAATGCTATTTTTGAAAAGAATTTATCAAAAATGTTCACGGGGAATGCCCATTTTTTGTGCCTGTCAGCCGATGATATACTCATGAAAACGACATATACCAACCAACCATACCGACCTCCAAGAAACAACGACAAGAGTAATGCCTAAAGAACGCCATTAGAAATTTTGAGATTGATTCAATCCACTGGTAAATTGTACGTCGAAAAGAAGGTTGCTATGGCTGAAGGCTACACCGGTTACGGCGGAGAAATTGCGGTCGCCATAGGTTAACCAAGCTGGTAAGTATTAGCCAGGTACCGGAAAAAGGAAGATGACGCAACTCTATAAAGGAAGATATTCGCACCCATTTAGATTAGGAACGGTTGTGTACTTTCCAAAGAAGTACGAAAATATATAGTGAATTAGAATTCGAACCTCTAAAAATATTCTTTAGCTCTCTCTTGTATCCTGACTACGACGCCAATACATTTGTAAATTTCATTGAAAATATTTAAAAACTCTCTGGATATGCCATTGAAATGAGAATCATGAATTTAACTTTTTTATTCATATAGGAACCGACGCATCTATCGTGATTAAGGCAGCGCTTGAAGCTAATTTTTAAGTTGAATTACATGACACACACAATCAAAAATTACCTTACTTTACTTAAAACGGAAAGTGTTGGTTTTACATTACTTTGGTCATTTTTATGATCTATACTACCACTGCATAAAAGGATAGAATTACTAACAGAATTATATAATGCTTAGATTTATACAAGTAATAGAGAGACTGGATGAATCAATAACTCCATGAGGTTGTAATAACAGTGAGATAAGTGCGTTATCTACTCGAGTAGATAGGCATTATGCACCAACGATGATGCAAGTAACCTTCTCTTAAGGCACTATAGACGCACTAATCACTGTTTTCCGTTATACTTAACATTGGAAGGTGCAAGGGCAACTGTAAAAATTCCAAGGAGCAACTTCGTCCGAGACCTAAAAACAAGAAAACATTTTTTCCGCAAATATTATCATATCTGCACGCTATCACCAGCCAAGCCTTTTCTTATTGAAAACTCTCGGATAGAAGTTGTCTTGGCAGACGTTTGACGCCAATGGTAAACTCTTCTTCTCTTGGCCTTGACACTTGACCTCTTCCCATCCCTCGTTTGAGTTCCAACCTTCTTATCTTCCAACGCTTTAGTGTCGACCGGTTCTTTTGCATCATTTCTTCTCATGCGGAAAAACATCCCTCTGGCGCGCGCAACGAAGTCAATTCGTGTCAAATAGCTCAAGGGAGTACTTGCTAGTGTCAAGAGCTGGGCGATTAGTGATTTTTCTGCGCAACTTAATATCTTAAGAGAGTCAAAGCCCTGGAGTAAAATTTTGTTCAGTTGAACTTAGTGAATCATACAATTACAGTTGGCATTGTTGCGAAATGTGGAAATACCTAAAATACATGGGAATCCCAGGCAGGGGCGGATCCAGGATTTCATTCTGGGGGGGGGCACAAGCAAGGCTGTTTTGTTCTGGGGGGGCACAAGGATACCTCGTAATACAAAACGAAGGCAATGATAATTGGACCGTATTAAAAGTCTTGCATATTGTTTAAGGGTCTGGGGGGTGGGGGGGGGGCACGTGCCCCGTGCCCCCCCTCTTAGATCCGCTTATGATCCCAGGGACAGTGACAAACCCAGCAAAATATGCACTGACAAATCTAGATAAAAATCCCGAATTAATGACGAACTATCAACAGATTTTAACGTGCTAAATGGAACTAGACAAGGAGACGGGATTCTCCTTTACTATTTAATTTAATTTCAGGAAGTTACCTACAAAAGGTAAAACTGCAAGCCCAAGGAATAAAGTAAGAGAAAAACTCTATATTTTAGCCTTAGCAGATGAATATTTCACTAGTTACTGAAGATAAAAATAGTTTAAAAAGCCTGGCCAAAACCTAATAAAATATAGCTAAAAATTAGGACTACATGTAAATGGACAGAAGTCTATGAGGGGAAGGGAGCCTGCCGGAATGCCTCGTGCAGCTCCCTGCAAACCTACCGTAATCGGTATGAAACTTTAATAATAATTTACTGCGTTTAAAAATTCACATTAACAATAAATTTTCTTATTATACCAAATTGAATTTCAATTTTTTTATGGACCCTGCTAGGCCCCCTTTGAGGCCGAGGCCCCAAAGAGGCCGCTTTCCTCGCTCAGTGCTAAATCCGGCACTGGCGACAACGATATCGTAAGGCAATTTACAAGGTACTTCCAGCTGAGATGAGTGTAGCGCTCAGCGTTACTTGCTTCCATGTCATCAATACTATGGTTACGACTGGAAATTCGATGCTTCATGACATTTTTCAACACAGTGACGACCTCCGTCGTTGCCTCCTCCGTCAGAGGTAGTTCGCAAAATGCCAAAAACCTAACTGACGAAAAGCTAGATCAGATTCGTTGACTACGATTATATCGTTTGTCATATTGTTGCCTACTTAGAATAAAAAATGTTTCTATTGAATTGAACCCTCTTAAAGATGGGGAAGCGTCAGGATTTAAAAAATCTATTTATAGGTATTTACTTACAATTAGAAAGCTGTTTCCATTTGCCGCTTTAAAACTGTAGTAGGTGGTTCCATGACGACCTCTGCTTTTGGTTACTGACCAGCTATCCTAAGCTCTCTAGTCATGTCAGTTGCTACGATGAAAAGCATACACAATTTCCACCTCGACCATTATAATAACATTTGGATGTCTATCTACTGGAAATTTGACTAAGATCGCTTGGGTTTGAGTTGATCTATTAGTGCGTAAATGTAATTGACTGGAAGTTTCACGATAACCTATAATTGCCACGAGCCATAGGCGGATTTAGGGGGTGGTCACGGGGGATTGTGCTCCCCCTCAGGCGCTTAAAAAATATACAAGATTTTTAACACTGTTATCATTATGTTTGTTTTGTTTTGCGTATTCCCAGCCTCAATAATTTGAGACTTGAGCCCAAGTCGAGAAGATAGATTTGCCAGTCATGGCTAGTCGGCGCTGGAAAAACGCATCGCCCAAGTGGGTAAGCAGCTCGAAAACTGTCGTTATTATTCTTGTAACTTATTAATATTTTCATATTGATAACTTTCACATTAAAATATAAAAGAATAAAGAGAATATTTGGTAAATTTATTGCTGCATGTTGCTTTTAATCTCAAATATGAGAAGACAATTTGCCTATCAGACCCTTGTGCCCTCCCAGAAAAGAATCCTGGTCAATCCCCTTGCTACTTGCGGCAGGTTTAAACTGAATGAAAGGGCACATGTATTTGCATTAAAATCTTCTTCAGAAAGAAAACATGATAAAATCAATTTCTACCCCCAAGAGACAAGAAATAGTAAGTAAAATCTCATTTATTTCCTAAAACTAACTTTACATGGGGATTGGTGGAAGTGAATTGTAAGATACTTTAAGTTCCCCTCATCAGTTCACCATTTATTACCGATTTATGCATTTATTATTTGTCCGCGCCAATCAAAAGTCGATTAAGTCAAATCAACACTCTCGTTGATAATTTCGCACCATAATTAAGATCTTTAGACTGATGGTAGATGAGGTTGCTGAATGATACGACAAAACCGTATATCAACGCCTACGTGACACTTGATGTTTTACAAGCGCTTTCTTTATCCCGACATAGGCTTAATGAATCAGCAAAAACTGGCTATGAAATCCAGTTAAATGTTCTCCACTGGCATCTTCACCAACGAATTAGGCCTTTCTAACCATAAAATCTCTTCAAAGAAATATTAAGGTATGTATAAATATTAAGGTTCAGTGAAATAATTATACCGACGCATAAAATATCAAATGAGCAATTACTTGCCTCTCCGTTAAAGTAAGAATAAACATAGTTCTAAAAGCACACCTTAGCCGAATCTAATCCAATGCTTTCTCGGAAGACTTAGGATAAGAAAACACTTAATGAGGATATTAAACATTCGTTAGAGAGATGTAAGCATGACCTCATTTTGCTACGATTAAATAGGTATCATTAAGATCATTAAGGTATGAAACGAGACGTAACGGAGTGAAATGATATGAAAGTACACACAAGACTGAATAATGAAATCTCAAAATCCATGGAAAAATTATATTGTCTACAAATAAACCCTTCCATTTCACGCAATGGGCATGGTATATTAGATAATATTTGCACCGGTACACTATGCAAGACAAGTAGAAAATACTTAAAGGATAAATACCAGTACCGTACTATAATCAAATAAGATAGGTTTTCAGTTTAAATCAAAATATCACATAAAAACACTTTTGATACATTATTTATCAAGACATCGGCACACTCCATGAATACACCAAGGTTAAGCCTAATGATTCAATATAATTGGATTTAGTCTAGAAAATCGTCAGCTATAAAATATCGGATATCCTATCAGATATCTTTCGCTTGGATAAAAAGTGCCATGAATATGAATGTAAAAGAAAGGACTCTCCAATAGGTTATTAAATGGCTTAAAAAAAGTTCTGCGACGCTGAAGCTATTAGAAAATACGAATATCACGGAGAAATAGCTTATTTTCCGAAATTTATGTAAGAGATGAATAACATTAAAATTCATACATTTTCAATCGTATTCCTCGCGAGTGCAAATACTGCATTGCAAACATTGGAAATGAATGGATCGCTCCGAAGTTGACAGTGGCCACTTTTAAAAAAAGATCACCAAAATTTGTTAGTATCCACAGATAGAGGATGAAATTGAGTATTCGTTGCCGATGTTAAACGGTTTGCGAGGTCCCCAGATATTGCCAAACACAGTACGGGCCAAACAGTTATATCCCCCGCAAGAATTGGCAACTTCAAGCAGTGCAGAAATCCGATGGGCCCTTGGACTGACGTCAATGACGGGCCACTGACGTCACCGAGTCGAAGGGCCACCAACGTAAAATCTTCGAAACATTGGGCATTAGGATGGAGCGTGAGGTAGTCATCCAAATGAATATATAAATTCGAAGCAGCAATTAAAATTTGGCCCAATTAAGATCTAGAGAAAGAATACCCATAGCTCACGATGAATTACGCAGTCATACCATTCTGTCGCAGTAAAATTTTAAATTTACCAGATATTGAGCGAAATATTTCCGCTACCTCTAAAAAAAAACTTATAGCAGCAAATTGCAATATTTAAGGCACAACACCAAACTTATTACACGGGGTGCATCCGAGATAGTTTATTTATTTCCATTGCCGTTTCGTTAAGAAGAGTCACGGTTTTTAATCATCTGGAAATTTTATTTCGAACCACTGAAATCTAAAAAATGGATTCCTAATACCCCTTCTGCACGGGTAATAAAGATATTATGCTGGCCATCAGTCTAACGACACGATGCCAAAGGGGGCTGTATTTACAGTTCTCCAACGTAAAAGAGTGATAATACACTTAAGCCACCTCCGCTTCGTCAATATTACTTCGCGCTGAAGTACAAGTTTCAAATTTAGGCTATCCCCTTAAAATATTTAAGGGTGGATAGAATATAGTTTTGTCAACATTTGCCTGCATCCATAATTTGAAAATTTTAGCTCACTATTCTCTCAGATGTAAATTTTCTACATTAGAGATCAAGACAAATGTTGTACAATGTCTACAATTTATATTCTGGATTTTATGATGATAAAGTAGGTTTAAAATGAGAAATTCGTCGCAAAAAGACAAAAAACGGCCTTTGGAGAGGTAGTGCACCCTGTAAATACACCATTAAATACCGTTTAACCAATAAATCATTCAATACGTTTGTAATATTATCATAATAATTATCAATGATATCACAAAACTTCCATGGAAAAGTCTGAAAGAGATGTTATTAGGAGATGAACAAATTATAACTTATCAGGGATTAGAATATTATCATAAGGTTTCAAAGAATCGCTCAGCAGTTACATTAGCTATGAATTTCACTTCCCTCTTCGATTACCAGCAAGTCCCCAAAATCCTATTCTTTTCCATCCCCGCTTGTCTAACATTTTTTTCCTCAGTTTTCTGACAAACAATGTATAGTACTCGCTCCAACAAAACCTTTGTTGAGTTGAGTAAAATAATAAAGGAAATAATACCCACATCTGTTTTATTTAATGAACGACGGTAACAGAAATTTCCACGGTTGAAATCAAGGGGACTGCGTAGAGGAGGCCCAATTCCATCTCACAGAAGGCTGATTTCTGTTGCCACTTCGGTAGCACTTTAATCGGTTCTCAAAAATATCCGCGCCCCGGTGATGAGTGGAATGCGATCCATTTTTTCCAATATTTTGCATTATAATGTTTGTAACTGGGAGGAAAAGCATTGAAATATTATGAATGTGATATATCACAATTATCATGCATATCATTTTCACCCCTAATTATACCATATTTCCCCGTGAAACTCAGATCAGTTTGAACGTAGGCGACAACAGTGGCCACTTTTGTAAACTCATTTACATGCGCGGTATGTGACAAAACATTTAGAGGCAAACTGGAGGATCTTACTAAATGTAACACTTACTGACCGACCATGGTTTCGACACTTTGTGTCATTTTCAAGTGTTGTACTAAATTAAATAGTGTGAACATTACCATTTGTGTTTTATCATGTATATAGCAATATTCCACAAAATCAAGCCTGAAACGTATTGAGGATCCTCTTTTGTAATATTGGTAGTTGAAATATTTGGGGAGAATAGTTGACAGAATGTGTTTGACGATAGCATATGGAACTAGCTTTCAAAGCAGAGAGAAAGGATTCGCTCACCAGGAAAGATGTCGAAATATTTAGCGTCGTCTTAACTTCCTTCAGGGGGTGGGGAGGGGAAACCCAGAGAGGAACTGAAGGGGAACTAGCAAACATAAATAGTCGATTTACGGTATTGTGTGTCAAACTGACCCACAGAGGGCTTTCGCCTCGACTCTATCCCTCACAAATTCAAGAGCCAGAGCCTTTCCTGACTTGATGGCCACTTCCTTGTCTTACCTGAATGACGCAAAGCGAAGACAAATCAACTGAAAATCTTATAGGTGTTCTCTAAGGCAAGAACCAATTTGAAAATTGAAGCTCAGTGTTTTCTCGGATGTAAAATTATTACATTACAGATTAAAGTAAATGCTCACAAATGCCTCCTCTATATACTTCGTATGCACTTCAAGAAGATAAAGTAGGTTTTAAATGAGAAATACGTTGCAAGAAAGACAAAAGACGACTACTAGAGCAGTTGTGCGTCCTAGTAATATACCTTTCAATACCGTGAAACCAATAAACCATTCAGTTTCGTCCTACCAAAATAAATTCAATGCAATTGAAATAGCATCAAAATAATTATCAAGGGAACTACAACACAGCCATGTTAATGCCTTAAGAGATGCTATCAGAAGACGAGCAAAATATAGCTTATCAGGAATCAGAATATATCCACGAATAAAATATTACCATAGTATCTTAACTTTACAATTAGCTATCACATCATGACAAAACGTTGAAAATTAACGATCGAGTACTAATTAACAATCGATACTCCATACATAGAGTCGTTTGATAAAATAAAAAAAAAATTGAGCGTAAACTTTCTTTTATGGCAACAGAAGACTTGACTATTAAATAGTCAGTCGATAGAATCCAAAACAAGCACTGTTTGATCACGCCAATTTGTAGGAAGGAATAAAAGTATTTTGCGATGAATTCAGTATTTTTTACGCTGTTTTAGTTGAAATGATGTATTTTGAACTCGCTCATACTTCTCATACAACTTTGCTGTAATTTTTATTTATTGACCAATGCCATTGCATTAGTATCGTTTAACTTTACTTTCACCTGTTCAAGACCTATGAGGCAAGCAACAATTATATTTTACCATCTCGATGATTATTTCTCATTTTGCTCGGTTCAAAAACTTCGCAGTAGCTTATGGTACACCGGAAATAATTCTAAAGCTATACTAAGTATTTACTTTATATATTTAAAAATTTTTTTTCGAAAATTTGAAAAAAAAACTAATTTTATCTCTGAAACTTGGGCTGGAGTTACTATCACGTGGGGATAATTTTTCTTCTTGTATGCACTAAATTATAGGGACGAAACATAATATTTATTAATTCTGCAATTCCAACAAAGTAACCTAGGACGGAAATTATTTCCATAGAAATATGGTTAAGAATTACGATCGGTACTGATTGTTTCCGGAGCTTCAACAAGAAAACCAGCAGGAATAGGTGGATGTAAAGTCTTATAAAGGTGGCAATGTGGACCGACCTATTTCTGTGAGATGAAAATAAATTTCAGCTTGTTCTAGCTAAAAATTGGTTTCTATCCGGAAGACAGCAACTTTCAAGCGAACAAAATTTATTATAATTTCATTTCATGTTAATTTTCCTATTACTGTATTCTAATCGTATTTTGTATGTTTTCAAGATTGTATACATGCACATGGACAAATGTTTATATGAAGGACTCATAGAAGAGCCACTTTTGTTTAAAAGTTATTATAAAATGTACTGCCGAGCATTGCCTTATTTGTATGCAATGGCAACCCCTAATCAAGACTCATCTTAAGGGGTGTCTAATTTCACTGTTAATGTATGCATATATTGTAATATTTTGGGGCAGTGAAATAAATATCTTTATCTAATAACTATAACGCACATAGACACCGGGCAGTAACGCGAGGACAAGCTATAACGCAGACAGCGGGCGGATTTTTCAATCAAAGGTATTCCCAAATTTTTATTCCTAAAGCAAAACGAGCGTAGAGGTCGCATTTTATCCGTCGTCAGATGAGTTGGATCTCGAAATTTTGTCTAATGAGAGAGTGTAGCACAGGCGACGCCTTCTGGCTCAAGTATCCGGAGGCCTGTTTACACGGTACATCAGCTCGTTCAAGTTAACGTCTAAATGTATGAACGTAAGAATGAACCCAAAAATGCACCGTGTAACCACCCAACTTATGCGAATGCATAAACAAAAAATTGAGCCTCCTCTAATTTGATTCATGCACTTGAAAATTTTCCGTTCCGGTCCACAAAAATCGCTCATGCAATCAAACAATACTCGTCCGTGTTCATTTGTCGTGTAAATAGGACTTTAAACTTCTGCACTTCAATGATAATAATGACACTTGGCATGATTTGCACTTTCATTTTCTCTAACTAATAGATTTGTGGGAACGCTTTCTGAAAAAGAGGTTAATTAAATGAAAGTAATTGTAAGAGTGGAAAGTCAAATGCACACAAGAGAAAACAAGAAATAAGGACGGGGCACAGAACTTAAAAGTGTTAAAAGCTCCCGACAAAGTACAACTTCGAGGAATTAAAGGGAAATAGTTTTCTACGCCGCTCCGTTAGAACCTGGACATGCAGGATGGATAAAAACAAACCAGCCCTGGATTTAGATGCCGGCGATGGTGAACATTTTCGCCGCCGAATCCAATTTATCCGATAGGGTGCCGAGTGGAAGGTGTATTACTCAGACCTTCGGGTGGGACGCTAAAATGGGGTACCATGTCTCGTTAAGAACACTACGCTCCCCAAATTTAGATGGTATGGTATTTGGAGGAGGCGACCGACAGCTGAGGTCATTTACGCCATGCGGGAAGGGTACGGAAGAAAGGATGGGGAGAAACCCGGCGTCGGCATTAGCCTGGTCTTAACGAAAGGCGCCAAGGGGGTCACGGCTTAACGTCCCGTCCGACGGACGGAGTGTTGCGCTTGAAATGTTCTCCACACAACATTCAAGTAGGGATCGGACAGTCTCTGAAAATTCTCTGCCATCGCCGGGATTTGAACCCGAGCCCGCCAAGTGGGAAGCCAACACTCTAGCCACCACATCAACCCGATCTCCTCCTACTTGCCAAACACTTTTCGCGTAATCAGTGGCGTAGCCAGGAATTTCGTTCGGGGGGGGGGGGGGGGGGGGGGGGCAAAACCAGGGGGGAATTTTTTTTATAAATTGGATACTAAGTAATGGGTTTAAACTAATTTTAACACTTTTCAAAATCGGAAAAACTTCATTTAAAAAAAATACTTTGTAAATTCATGATTTTTCAATATTTTGTTTTCTTTTATGAAGAAAAATAATAGTGCTTTTACATTTCGCGGGGGGGGGGGGGTCCGGACTACGCCACTGCGCGTAATACTTGGCTTATATTGGTGGATCCATCCGTTTTTCTCTCAGACAATATACTCGTAAGACTTAAGAGAATACTAAATGAAACTCAGCTAATCAAAATTTTCACACTGCGCCCCTATTTCTTTTATGTTTTCGTAAAAGTTGACGGAGAGTTTCCCAATACCTGCCACACGCCTTTCGAGGTTGCTTGGGGTGTGGTATATACATCGTGTCGGTGTGAATTTAAAGGAAATTTCCCAGTCCCACTTCTCACCAAACGTAAAACCCGATAAATATGGTGTTGTTAACCTACCTGCATTGTCACTGGATGTCACGAATCTCGCAGATGATATTGCAGAACACAGAAAGATTGCGAGGGCCGCAGCAGAAGCCGTAGACCACAGGGTACGACCGACAAAAGCTTGCACGACGGTCCCCATGGTTATGAAAGCACTTCAGGAAGATTATACAACGATCCACTTTGATTTCAGTCTCCTCTATCTTCCCTCCTACTAACAGGAGAGGGGCGTCTTGAATGATATCTTGTTACAGTCCCGAAGAACCTGGGAAGTCCTGGGAGGACTTGACACCGCTCCGGTGGTCACCAATAGATGTTTCGCCGTTGAACGAAACTATCCGAATGTCCGTAGCACGTGTGGAGTAGTTGCTTATAAAGGAGGTGCAAGGTTTCCGGTTACGGGTGAAAGAGGGGGAGGAGTTGGAGGGGTTGAAAGAGTGTAAGGTCGCAGTAGTGACGTGCTTCAAGCGACGTTTTCCATTCGCTGCTTCCCCTCCCCCTCTGTGACGGCTGATCCGAGAAGCGCCCGGCAGTTTGAAAGCTAGCTGATCCCGGGAGCGCGGGGAAATCCGTGTTGCAGTGATATAAACAGGAAGCATTAATTATTTTTTTGTTCTCCTCTTTCAATTCCTCACTTCGCGGCATTCCTTTGAATGGGACCCATACCTGGACTAGTATGGGTATTTTTTTTGGGGAATCAAATAGGGCAGAGGTCTCCAAACTTTCTGATGTGAAGGCCGTATTATCACATATTTCCAACATTTATGCGTGCCGGAGGAATAAAAAAGAAACAAATCAGTGCCAGTAATTTAGTTTCCTAAATTAGTAGAGTATAAACACGGAAAAATTAAATATTATCTTGTTGGAAAAAACAGGGTAAAGGAAATAGATTCCTGCTTCAGTTTTATGCAACCAAATTACTGTGACGAATGATCGTTTTGACGTTTTGACTTCAAAATTTCATTAAAATTAGGTTCCAGATTAGATGGACCAACACTCAGGGATTTGTTTGGCGGGTCGGATGTGGCCCACGGGCTCTAGTTTGGAGACCCCTGACATAGGGTAATGGCTTTGTCAAAAGAAAGTGGATATTGTTCCAAAGGCATGAGGAACTGTAAAGAAACTGAAAAGAGCCGTAACGAAACTCACGCGAGATGTCACCTTGATAGGAGTGAAAAATTCCATATTTATCCACCGATTTCGATAAATTTTTAAATATGTGTATTTTGAAATTATAATATCTAAAATCATATTTTTACTTTAATTAGATACCAATATTTTTTTGGAGTAGCTTAAACGTAGTTATTGGCCGAAATCTCGATCAACCATCCTCATCATTGAGAATAAGTTAAACCGTGCATTCCAAATCAGCACTAGGCCATTCAGCCAAGTATTGAGACCTACCTACTACACCCTTTCTTTATATCTTCAGAGCCAACGAAGCCATCATTTCGACTGTTCGCTATGGAAAGATATTTTACTGCGGAATTATGCATTCACGGAAAAATCGAAGCAACAGCTCTATTTGCCTCAAAGATAAACATGAACACTGGTCATCCAAAACTTCTGCCTTGTGGGATCGTGCAGGTTTGGGAATCATTGACTTAATTTTATTCACATTACCAAACTCAATGGCCTTATTAATGATTATAACAATAATCATTGGCTCTAAGTACTTTTTTTATTGAATTTCATTGACGCCCAAATATGCTTTTGGCTAACAATTTTTAAGCACTTATGAAGAACTTTCTCAATTAAATTTTGTTCTAGCTTGAAATAATTTTTAATTCTAGAGAAAACTATCTATTTTTATCTTATCCTCGCTCATCTGTTTTATTACTAATTTCTTTTATGCAGAGAGGGAGGTATTATTGCGAGCATACCTTATTTCATTTTGGACTTGTAGAACCTCTAAAATGTCTGCTGCTCAAAAGAAAATCTCAAGTAATCCGCGCAAGGAATTTCATGCGACTTTTTTTAAAAAAAAGGTAGTGAATTTTACTTGGAGTCAGTAGTTGCCCAGTGAAGGCACGAATTTTATCGCTTAACCTATTTTTATGAGTAAAATATTAACTGATGACAACAACAATATCATTAACTATTTTTCCCTCGGCGATGTATGGCCAAGTCAACTGAAAGAACTCTTGAAGGCTGTTTTGGAATGAATAGACTAAAGCTAATAATGAAAAGCACTGGATGAAACAAGTGACTTTGTACGCAGTCACGCGCACAGGTGCAAGGTGTATTTAATAATGAAGTTTGTAAAAAAGATTAAGTAGAAAAATTTGATGTGAGTAGCCGACAGCGAAGTGAAAAGGAAAACCAAGGCAAAGGAAACAGAGCCCTTTCTTAACTACTTCACCGTAATGGACGAGGTACTCCAGTTTGGAGTGGCCTATAACGGTAACTAATGCATCGATAGCAATAAAATGCAATAAAAAGGAATAAAAGGAAAATATTTCCAACAGTATGTTATAAAGATGCCATAAGTGCATATATTACTCATCCGCATTTTATTTTCATGTTTAAGAAAATGCGCTGTTTTTGCGATAAAAAGTATAATATTTCTGGTCAACAGGTTTCATATGTCTAGGGAATTAGAGATTCACTGAATATTTCTGTTACACAATTAACTAATTTTTGTCTTGGTAATTTATGAGCATATGCGCTATGTTAAATTTCAAGAAAAATATATTTTCACTTCAAAGACAACATTATTGAAAGCGTCTCCATTTGTTGGTATGAGAGTTTATAAAATGCCGGGAAAAACATTTTAATTCCCTAAGCCAGCATATAAAATCGTTTTAAAATTAGTGCACTAAGGCATAGAACAAGGTTTTTCCTGATTATGTATGTGTTATCTTTGTTTATTAATTTTTTAATTTGTTAAAATGATTTCATAACAATTTTTAGACCGTTATTTCCGGTTTTGATAATCTGAATCCTGTGTATCAACACAATTTCACAAAATGTAACCAAATTTAAAATTTCTTTGCAAGGGAAAACATTGTAGAATATTTTTATTGCCGCGGTACCCTATAAGTAACGGACTGATACCTAATGAAATCTAAATTATCCATACTTAATCAAAGAGCCTGTTCAAATGAGTCAATCCCTGAACTCAGCAGAATAACATGATCACCAAATATGCATAGGATGAAATATTAAAGGTGAAAGGTGCTGCCTATCGTTTTTGCCAAACAGAATTGTTTGAAATGAAGGTGAATTCTATTCACACACCTAAATTTAGCAATTAGATATGAAAACAACTCAGTCGTCAAAGCAAGGAGACTGCATAGAGGAGGCCCAATTCTATCCCATTGAAGGCTGATTTCTGTTGCCACTTTGGTCACATTTTAATCGGTTTTCAAAAATGTTCGCGGCGCGGTAATGAGTGCAATGTGATCCCATTTTTTTTGCATTATTTTACAGTATAATGTTTTCCATTGCGAGGAATAGCATTGGAAAGTTATGAATTTGATAAATCACATCAGCATGCGTATCAATTTTGGTTAATACCCAATATTATACTTTATTTCCCCGTGAAATTCTATCAATTTGTTCGTCAGCGACGCCAGTGGTGACTTCTGTAAACCAATATACATGCGCGGAGTTTGACAACACATTTAGAAGCGACTTTAGGATCCTCTTTTGTAATATTCGTGCTTTATTATATTAAGTATGAGTCATTGTCATTTGCTAGGTGCTCCTTCAATATTTTCCTTCATTTTTGACGGATATACGGGAACACGCAGAAGGAGCATATTTGAGGATGTTTATGTTTACTTTAATAATACAGATAAATTACGATTTTCTGATTTTTTTCCTATTGATCAGGATTCGAAATAATATCATACATCAGTGATTTTAACACAATATCAAATTGGACCGATACCTTCTATATCCCAGTCAGAAATTCACAGGCACAAAAGGGATTAGCCGCGAGAATCTTTCTAGTAAATTCGTGAATTTTAGAGTTCATCCCGAACTCTTAATTTCACGAATTTTCTACGACATTAATCGCCGAGTTGGACTTCAGAGGTGGTAAATCACTTTGCATTCTCTAAACGCATGAATCTACGCTCAATTACAGATGAAACCTCTGGATATACCCCGCTAATCTCGAGCTACGCATATTACCGAGAAAAAGGTATGACTGAGGAGGAGAACTTAAGCTATAATTTTCTTGGGCCTTGAACCATGGAGGCTAATATCAGTTGATTCCCTACCCGGCACCGTATGCGTTGGCTGAATCAATTTTTTTACTGTGGTTTTCTTTCGACACGTAACTTCGTGAGATGAAAAATAATTGAATTTCGGAGGGAATGAACAATAAGTCGCATGAGCAAGTTTGATAATGCAACAGTTAGCGAGAGGATGTTCTGAGCTACTGTCCCTGGAGGTCACTGGATAGGGTGCTTTTTTAAATGTGAAACAATCCGATGTCATACTAATCAACCGAGTTTTTGTGCTTCCCGTTAGCGTGCGTATTAAATAAGAAGGTACCAGTCAAATTTTATCACACGATCAAGTCATGATATTATTTCGAATACTGATTTATCGTACAGAAAACTCAGAACATCGTTTTTATCATTATTATTGATTATAAATTAATTATCAATATATTATTAAAAACTTAGGGCTTCGAGCGATAGTTACTATTTCAAGTACGACGGCTGATTATGTCAGTTTCTGGCCTTTTTCCCGTATGGATTTCTGAACGGAGCGAAGAAGGTACCAGTCAAATTTTATCCCGTGTTAAAATCACTGCCGTATGATATTATTTCGAATCCTTATTCATACGACAGAATTATCATAAAATCACCATTTCTCAATTTTTGTGATCCTAGGCTACCAAAGTATTCTCAAATAACGTTAAAGTTATCGTGGGCATATTTACCGTAACAGCCCTCGTATTCCTGTTTCAATCGACGTTGAACAACATAGCGGACGGGATGGAATCCTACTTCCCCTTCCTTTTCATGGACGTACCCAGCGGGGGGCAAAAGGGGGCTCCCAAGAAGCAAGAATCACAAAATTTTTGAGGAAAATCAGGACTGGATTGAAACGAAAGTTTTCAACAAATTTTCTTTAAACCCACGAAAAATGATATTTATATGAGACATGTAACTAAAATAAAAATATTTTTAAGGAAGTAATTTTAAAAACTCATAAAGCACCGTTATAATTTTCTTAAAATGTTGGTTTCATTCCCCTTTTTCATGTTAAAAAGTTATAACCTGAAAGAAAATGGCTTGCCCCCCCCTAGTTTTGAACCTGGGTACGCCCTTGTGCCTTCTCCTGCCAAAAGTAGAAGTAATATTTAACAGCCTATCCAGTAACCTCTATGCTACAATCCAATGTCATTGACGGAGAGAGAAATCAAGAGGCGAAGAACGACATGATTGCGGCGGTGCGCAGCCAAGCTCATCGCTAATAGTTCAGAAGGTCATCGGTGACGAGATCTTCTTCGCAACTATTTTGAGTAAGAATTAATTGAAATACATACGTGTTTGGTGAGTAATCACCGAGCGAGCAGTGGTTCAGTGTTTTTCCCAGGTAGAGAGAACACTAATAATATGGTATGTCACCATAGTTGGACTGTATTCAGTGCTGTCCACAGCATTTAGCCATCGCACAGATTCCTTGGGCGCTTTGTTTAGATTTACTCTGAGGCCGAAGCGCATCACCCACCTCAACATGCGATACACGCATTCAAGGGGACTGCATACAGGAGGCCCATTGAAGGCTGATTTCTGTTGCCACTTCGGTCGCATTTTAATCAGCTTCCAAAAATGTCCGCGGCGCGATGATGAGTGTAATGCGATCCACTTTTTTCCTACACTTTCAGTAGTTTTTTCGTGCCGGAACACCGTTCCGGCACTGGTTAACAGAAGCTATTATAATAACACTTTATCAATTTTGTTGCCTCAAAATTTGTTATACATACATTCGTTAACACAATAAAATTTTTTTATAAAATGTAAATAATAACTTGTAATTAAAAGAAACAGAATATTATTTCACTTCTATTAAAGGTTAAGGGAAGTGCGTTCCAGTACTGCTAATTTTGTTATGACGCCACTGTATACTTTGCAGTGAAATGTTTGTAATTGCGAGGAATAGCATTGAAAAATAATGAATTTGATATATCACATCATCGTGTATATACATTTCAGTTAGTACCTATAATTACGCCATATTTCGCGGTGAAACTCGGATCAAATTGTCCGTCAGCGACGCGAGTGGCAACTTTTGGAAACCCATTTAAATGCGTGGTGGGTGACAACACATTTGGAGGCCTATTTGAGGATCCTCTTTTTCAATATTCGTGCACGCATTAACTCTTAAGTAGTAACGTGAGATAAAGTTAGGTAACCATTTGTTCTGGTCATATTGACCCAGAATTTTGACCTCTTCAGCAATGGTGATCAAATGATTGATAAAAAATCTGGATTTTAGCAATAAAAACTGAAACTATTTAAAGCATTTTATAAAAGTACCAGAAGCAGGCGAAGTTTAGTGGAATGACATCCTGTAGGTATTAAAAGAATATAGAGATGGCACTTTTCCACAGGTTTATTGAGAGTACGACGCGTTTCGACCGTTAGGTCATTATCAAGTACAATTGTATTTGATGATGACCTAACGATCGAGACGCGTGTACTCTCAATAAACCTGTGGAAAAGTGGCAACGTTCGGAACTATTGTCACGACATGCATTCACACGGCTAGTTTGGCCAACTATCGTTAGGACGATCGCTCGGACAATAGTAGTCTGAACGAGGCATTAGGAAGGGTTGCTAATCCGCAACTCTCTCCTCGAATCGCTAACCGTCGCGACGTCTCCATTCAACCCTCCGAGCGGGGGCCTCCCTCCCGAAAACTAACTGCTTTGACCGCTATTTGAAATGTTCAGCGTTTTCAGCTACGAAATGCTACAAAAAACATAATTTTTGAATCGCATTCCCGCCAACAGTACGATCAAGAACATATTCTAACCGTATTTCTGCGATAAAAATGAACGATTTTGTTAACTTTGCTTAAAATGTGGGTGTGAACCGCCGGAAAATGGCTAGAGGGCATTGGAATGGGTAAGTTAGCGGGCTATTTGAGAAAATTTCGAGCATGATTTGGCCGTCGATTAATTAGTTACTTTACCGGAGTACCTGAGTGACAAGAGCAGATATGAAATGAACAAAAAATTTACGAACGATTAGCGACCCTTCCTAGGGTGTGCCACGCTCAACGCGGGGCTACCTGGCTATATAGCCCAAGACACCGCATCTTAACCGAATTTGCTTAAGATTTTATAATGAAACGGGAAATTTTTCTATTCTAACATTAAATAAACACGTTTCGGCTTTCATATTTCCAAAAGTAACCAATATTCCAAAGCCAAAGAAATGAAAATTTTCGGAATAAAATAATAATTTTTCATTTTGTTGAGAGGCACAGCATTTTTTGGCATGGTTTTAATGGGACATAATAATCAGAATTATATTGAGTTGGATATAAAAATTGAAATAATGATTATCAAGACTACTAACCTCTTCAGAGTACGAAAAGGTTACACCACCAAGGAAAAAAATCGGCTTCTGCATTGAAAAGTAAATATTTGACTAGACTATGCTATTTTTATGCCTCCCCAGCTATGTATTTTTAGACTAGATGTATCGTGGCCCTGCATTTAACATCTCTGTAATTGCAAAATAATATTTCAAACAGAAAGTAGGTGTAAAAAAATTCGCCTCGAGGATGACCATGTGAAAATCTCAATCACAACATTCACAGCCGCAAAATGAATGCGATGAATATTTTTTGTACTTAATTTTCCTATACTGGGGTCTTATAATATCTCTTTCTCTCAATTTAGAGGTGATCATTTGATGAGTTTTTGCACGTTTTTGATATTTCTGTATCATAAAACCGTAACAAATTTTAATTGAGGATAAGGATTTAATTTTGACCATAATTTTCATTATTTCCAAGGTATTGTAGGTATTTCTATGTCGCCGAAAATCGTCTGACTTCACCACATTTAATATAATGACTTCCTTGTTCTAGCTAAATCTTTATATTATTCCAGCGAAAACCACCACGAATATTTCCTCAAACGTTTATCACGACCGAGACTCGCGTAAATCCTGGTGGCATGACTGAAGCGTCAAATCTTAAGCGGCAGTTTGCGGTGAAGTTAGTCACATAAGCGTCAACGCAAACGCAGCCAGCGGAACCGCTGCTCCACCAGTCTTGCGGGATGATAGAGCGACAAATTGTAGATAATTCCTTGGCTTGGCACTTAGGTACTCTTCTTCCATCACACGAGCTTGTTCCTTACGTCACTCAGTGCACTGAATGACAGTATTTTATACATATGGAAATAAGGAGAGAGGCATATCAATGCCTACCCTATGGTCCATTTGAAAATGGGCCATTAAAAAGTTCAAGATAGGTTTGATTCCGTCTACCAAATTTTGTGGGATTTGCGAAACATGTTGGGTAATTGAAAGCGCAAGCTTTGCTTTTCTTCATAAAATTTAATAATAATAATAATAATAATAATAAACGTTTATTGTCGTGGACCCACAAGGTCCTAACGACTTTACAGAATTAAACTTTCCGTGCTTTTCCAATTAGAAAACTATAAATAATAATTCGAAGAACAAAAGAAAATTCCACTCAATAGACAACTAGACTTGCAACAAGAAATAGTTTTGATATCGAGCAGAATGGAATTTGAGAAAAATAAAATGGGTAAAGGTCATAAATTATGTCAGAAAAAGTGGCTGAACCGTGATACATAGTAATACACACTAGAGACACCATATCTGTTTGCCGATTTCAGGAATTCTAGGTTTAATATTTGTTCGCTTACATTTATTTTTAAAGTTCAAGAGAGGCCAAATGTTACCAGCTAATATTACTGAAATTTATTTTTAAAACATGGCTGTCTCAGGATTGACCGCTGGTAATGACAACATTAATAATGAAGGTCTGTTTTTCATCGTATTGCTTTAGACAGAGTTTGTTCATAAAAAAGTAGCTTTGAAAATGCTCACACTAATCTCCGTTTAAGAACGTCCTCCTCGTTAGTCCAAGAGATACCTTAACTAGCTAACGTTATTGGTATCTAGTGCAAAAAAATGTTGTTTCAAGCCTTCCGAAGACAGCCTCGGTAGTATTCTCACCTTAACTAATGTAATTTACCTAGATGCCATGTATTTGAGACCGTAAAATTATTTAAACATTATGAAAGAACTTTAAATTACAAGACCCGGGCACAGAATAAGGATAAACAGAGAGGAGATTATGAAAATACGTTAACATTTGATGCTCACGACCAATATTGGGGACTATTAATAATAATTATGCAATTAATGTCCATGAAATCAATGGTTCGCGAGGTTACTCGTGATACGATAGATTTAAAAATAACTTTTCCGTATTCCAGACAGTATTTATTAAAATACTCAACAAGTTTCGACCTTTTCAGGTCATTATCAAGAGGCGAACCGCCAAACATTACCTCTTGCAAATGACCTGATATAGTCGAAAACGGTTAAGTCTAATAATAAATATTGTGTGGAATTCAGCAAAGTTTACTTTTTAATCTATCTTGTTAATGGCCATGGCCGAAATAACCCGTTAAAAAACTATAGAAGGCTCATTGTTCCAAGAGCTCACATGTGAGAGAACGTGAGGCATTGAAAACGATGACCTCTAAAAGAAAATTGGCCATTTCGAGACAACGATAAGATCGGTCTTTTATTCGTGCCTCCGGAGATGTGAGTATTAAGTCTGAGACACGAACCATGAAGAGTCCCACAAGTAGTTCATTTCCGAAGAGCAATCGATGGGCTCCTCAATGATTTCACAATTTCGAAAATAATTCGCTGCTTAGCAAAAACTAGATGAATAAAGTCACAGTCAGTGCGCATGTATTCAAATGTCAACGTACTCTCTGGCGGAAATCTTATATGAAATAATCACACTCCCCAAATCCCAAGTTAGATTTTTTGAGTGCGCAGCCGTTTGAGAGTCAATATGACCCTTTTACGATGACATTAAATATTTATCTCTTAAACATTGAGCTCAATGTGGTTTTCCCGGAATTTGAGATAATTTTGATTTTTTTAGCCTGATTAATACCGATATTTTTTTATTCATTTGAAGCAGAAAGGCAACATGTGTAAACAAAGTACCATTGCCAGTGCCAATGATTAATTAAGCAGGAAAATGCCTTGATTTTATTTGTAAGTCAAGCGAAAATTATTTCTTTCCTCTTGCAATTCAGATGAGGTTATTTTTCAAAATAAAATCAATATGGTCTAACAGCGGGAGCTATTGGCTACTTATGTACTGAATACCAAAATATTAAAATATAATAAACAATAATAACAAAGTACTATCCCCTATTTAAGAATTATATTTTGTAATATAAAAAAATTCAATTTCAGCCCGGCATTAACATTTAAAAAATGACCAATGACAATGTTGGCGATAATTACGCAAAATTGATTAAACTCTGAAAAATATTAAGTTCAGAGAGAAGGAAAAAACTAGAATTGTTCTTAAATAAAAAAATTGCTGATAATATGCTCTATTTTTTGACTTGACTGGTACTGAAAGAGACACGTAATCTGAAATCGAGTGGTTCACCATATTGATACATCACATGAGCCACATGACTCGAGTGCTTGTCAATCCAGAGGTACAGAACAGAATAACGGTATTCACTAGTGCTGCATGATGTACACATTTAAAATGGCTGATTATTCCCGCAATTTTTTGTCAATTTTATTTGAAGTAGATAATTTTTGAATCCCTCTGTAATGGCAATAACCTACAAAAGTTATAACTCTTCCATGAGATATCTAACGGAGAAAATAGGCAACTGTTTTATTGTAAAATAATACCATATATTTTCTAACTTAGTAGACTTATATTTGATGATCAGTTACTAAATCATTCACGCTACTTTAAGTCTGCATTTTTTTATTCTAACTACTTATCACAGGCATTGGTAACATGGCCGCCGAAAAATGGTCCCATATATTCCTCAGGCCATTCCTCTTGCAAGAATAATAAAGCTGTTTATGAGGCCAAATGGGTAATATTATTCAATCCACATATTTAAGTAGGTCCTTTTATTTTCAATGTTCGCACATCTGTATCTGGACTCACGAGGAATGGCATTGAAAATTTATAAATTGAATAATTTAATTTTTATCACGAATATAAATTTCGGTCAAAAGCCCTTAATATTAACAATTTACCAAAGAAATTCAGATATTTATTTGTAAACCTTATTTCACGAAAATAAGCAACAAAGCTTTATAGATGTAAAAATATGAATAAATTCGAGTCTTTCACAAATTAATAATTTCATCTTTACGACAAAATGAAAAATAAACTCCGATTTTCTTACCTGAAATAAAAATAAATTGTCTCTTTAGAATTATAACTTCTGTCGTCAAGTCTTACTTGTAAGAAGAGCCATACTTTATCACCTGTTACGATTAGTTTTCTACTGTCATTGCCATTACTCAAATAGCTGTCATATAGAAAAATATTGCGTTTTTCACTGAAGAGCGATGAGTATGACATTAATGTCGCAAGGCACAATGAAATATTACATCATTTAAATTCACTGTCAAAAGAATTAACCCTTTCTAAGCCAGAGTTACTTATGGTAGAAATTAAATTTGAAGACTTCTTATTTTAAGACAGTGAACATTTTTTACTAAATCATAAATATTGTGGGCGTGACATATTTCACCATTCAACTTTACTGGACGAAAGAACACGTAGTTTAGATATTTCCTGAATAGAGCTAAAATTTATAAATTAATGATGTCACTTAGAAGCAAAAACGGGTTATAATGGATTAAGTGCCATCACTAAGGATACACGAGAGTAAATGTCATAGGAAACTAATAATTATTAATTATATTGCAGGAAATTCGGTAGCTCATCATCATCATCATCACTGGTCAACAATCCTAGGATTGGTTTGACGCAGCTCTCCACTCAGTTCTCCTAAAATTCGGTAGAGTACCGTAATAATTTATGAAAATTTACTTCCTGAAAATGAACAGATTTGCTTCTATTTTTTTTTGCATCAATGCGTATGACTCTACAGTGGTTCACATGCCATGTTTAACGAAACATGGGGAATCTAATACAAAGTTTATCGTCGAAAAAAGAAGTTCTTATTATGGGACGCATATTTATGGGACGTTCTTTATATTTTCGATGCGATACGCATTAGAGAGTTAAGGACAGTTTCGCTTGGAATTTCCTATTTCGCTCGACCCGGCGAATATGCGGGAAGTGGAAAAATACGCTACTTTGACGAAAAGGGCAATTTACTTGTTAATCATCCGTCGGTAGTTTCGCATCGGATCCGATAAGGAAGCGCATGGAATATTTTGATGAATTTAAATCGCACGTTGCGGTGTCGGCATGCTTTAACGCGCTGAAGGTATTTCCCGTTCCTTACTCGGTCAGTAAGTGCATGATAAAGGAGTTCGTGAGACTAAATAAATAGAGCACCATTTCAAAGGTCACTTAACACGAAGCAGTTTAATGTTCGGTAACGAGGAGTGAATTTGCACCCCGCAAGAACACACGAGGAAATTCTTGATGTGAAGTAAAGGTTCATTTAAGCTTTAAAACAGAGTATCAATTTTAGTTACAAATACTTGAAGATTTAGTAGTTTGTAGAGGTTTCAACATCAACAATGGAATAACGGAATTCAGTATTTTTTTACCCTTTACGATTCCTGCGTTTAACATTTCCTTTATTTATGCATGAATTGTACCAGGAATCAACGGATTTTCATTAATTGCGGAAAATTAATATCTCATGAAATATATTTTTAGAACTACATCGTCAAATTGCAATTCAGCACATAAAATCGTAAAGGAGTCACTTTGACACCTGTTAATTTTGGTTGCGAAACATCAAAAAAACATTTACATCTATTAGTTTCTGCTTCCGTTTTTTGTTTTTTTAAATATGGATTATTACTTTCCTATTAAATTTAATGTTGATGAAATGAATTAAAACGATTGCTTCCAGTTACAAAAGGAAAAATGTATTTCAGAGATGTCCCTGTGGTATACAAAACTGCACGATCTGTTAAAAGCATAACAAGAACAATATAAATGTCACGTGTGCGTAAACTTGAGTATAAGAAGAGATAAGTACTGATATATGCAAAATAGGAAGTGTTTGGAATAAACTAACAAGCTAAATATTAATATATTTATAACTAATATATTTTTCTAATGTAATGCATAATCCAAAACATGGAGCTCTTAGCGTTTTTATCCACTATTATAAAAAGGGAATTATGACTTAATGATCTGCCATCATAATCTTGAATAGTTAATACATAAATTATTTATATTGATGGGTAGATATTTACTTGGGTATAATAGTTGAAGAAGAAAAATATATTTTCTTCCGGAATAAGATCGACAATTTTTTAAACTTCTCATCTCGATTTAATTCGCTCCTGCTAGTGTTCGTGAACTAAAATCCTGGGTTTTATAATTGAAAGTGCACCTGTTTTTTTCGGTTTACACACCTCCATGGCCAAAGGTCCGAAGGTTGTAGCGTCGTTAGTGAGGTGAGAGTCAACATATCGTCCGAATGCCAGCTGGTCAAGTGGGAAACCCGAAATTTCTTCACCCGATTGATACAAGGCCCGTGTAAGAAACGTCGACACACTCCGAGTGTCTCCGCGATTTACCACGGAGTAAATATAAAAAAGGGCAATTGCCGACTTTTGCGCATGCGAACAAGATTGAAGTGGCAAAATCCGAGGTCGCGTGATGGGACTGATTGGCTGCTTTCGGCGATTACGTTTGTTTTCATAATGCTAATTTCAACTGCAAATTTATTTTCTCCTTAATTTAATACAGGAAAGAAAGGAAAAGCTTCGTAATTGAAAAAATCCACGTTAAAAATTTAAATAATTACCTTTCATTTTAATAAAATCCATCTTGTATTTCATTTCAAAAGTTTTCCACTACCGACTATAATACTCAAGTTGGGGTGGTAATGTTGGTATTTGCTTTTTTGCTAACGAGCAGCCACTTTGAGCGTTTTCCTATATATTTACTCTACATAGTCCAAGGAGAGAGTTTAGTACTCGTCACCTCACACGAGAAATTAACACATTCCAGGAAATTGGGTGTTCAGACTGCTAATGAGTAGCTCATGTGGTCGATTTTTACAACCTAGTGAAATAATATAATTTTCCGAACTGGAAAAAATTATCCATGACACATGACGAATCATTTCATGGACTTTTCCGATTTTCCATGCGTTTGGCCACCTTAAATGGATGGTCATTGACCATTGGTCAGCCCTAGTAGAATCCTATTTAAAAAAACACAATTAGCCATCACCGATTCTTCACATCCTTCTTATAACTATGAAAATATGTTAAGCAGTTAAATTATGAATTATAAGGATATGCTTTGCAAAAATATAAGCATAGAGTACACTGTTGTGTGGAAAAGAAATTCAGACAAATTAGAATGGAGTACACTTGTGGCCTCTAAATTTAGATATTGCGGGATATGTAAAAAAAAACAATGGAAAGGAAAAGCAATGTGGAAGTTTTGCTGGAAGAGCAAGATTACCGACCAAGATGGAAAATGGAAAAATAAAATTCATTGGACAAGTCATCGGATTCAATCTATGGAACAGGGTCCTCAATGACACCGGGGTCCTTTAAAATCAGCCTAAGAGGAAAGTGTTGACTCAAGAACGAAGGCCGAGGTCTCGCCTGAAAGCACTATCACACATTCTAGACCATGGCATGTTTGAGTAGCACTCCACACTCAAGGGCTCAGTGCACCTAAAGTAATTCGTAAGTGGGTCTCTCCGCGTGCCTCAGGAAATCTTAAGTCGGGCAGGATCAAGACGAAACGACCGAACGGTATCGTCAGCCAAAATGAAAATGCTTCAAAGTTGATTTCTGATGGCTGTAAGTGTCTGTTCCGAGAGAATTTTGATCCTCCAATAGTTGATTAATCAGGAATCTAGGGGTCTATCTATAATCTATTGTTAAAGATCTGTATGAAAATTTTAATTTGTCATAAACTTTATTACTTTGTGTATCATTTGTAAAATAACGCATGAATTGTCTTTCTCAATGCATGACCTTTAAAATTAGCCATTGCATGTACTTTTATCTTGATTTTTATAATAGATAACAGTTAATGGTTTCGATCATCAGTCAAGTCTTGCAATTGGCAAACCCAAAAATTGGTTAAAATGAACAAGCGCAAACCGCAAAAGTGCCGTTTTGATAATAAGTATACATGAAAAATGGATGTGTGAGACTTGAGTTCGAATATTTATGAGTGAAAAAAATTTGGAAACTATGTGAATCATGATATGAAAGGAAAAAAGAAAATGTAAATTAAAATTTTTAACTACGGCCATTAATAATATTCTTTCTGCTTTCGGAGGTTCAAAGGAAAATTAGTGATTATCTCCTGATTTTAGCGCTTCTGAAGCGAAATGGTGTTCTCCACATACATCCTTACGAGATGACTAAATCGCATGAGTGCCATAGGCCATCATAAAACTCTGGTCCGACAGAATGTTGACCCTCTGCACTCAGGCTAGTCAGGAAACGGAGAGGTAAATTTGCAATTACATAACTTGAATTTAGAATGTGGTGTATTTGATATTATTCCAATAAAATTGATGCCGAAAAATTAAGTTCCTGATATTTTTTCTAACCCTTTCAACACGTAGGTCGTTTATAGACGCCGCAATTTTTCAACGCTGACCGATTGGAGTCTAAAAAGGTGAGTATTCGAAAGCGCTCAAGGCGGCTGTTCGGTAACCAAAAGTTAATACCAACATTGTAATCCCAACTTGAGTATTATTTTAGGCAGTGAAAAACGCTTGCTATGATATACAATGTGAGTTTTATTACAATTTACAATAATTTAAACCTTTTCTTTAATGTAGATTTTATTTAAATATCTGTGAAACGGTTCAAGAAATGAATGGTAATGGACACAAACGATTGAAAATGCATAGAAGTGAACGGAATTGGGTGCAAATGGACAGAAATGGATAGAAATTCGCATAAATGGACAACAATGGAGAGAAATTGACAGAAAAATGGACATAATTGTAATGAAACGGCATAAGTGATCAGAAATGGATAAAATGGACATTCGATGTACACTTTCATAGTTAATACACCCCTCGGCGTCCTCTCAAAGGAAAACCGTGATCACGCAGGTCGTGAACATCTGCTGTGATGGCCTGTAACCTCGTGGGAATGAGTTACTCCGAGTATTTACGGGATGCAACAGCATTGTTTCCGGGGATGGGCTAACCGTACACCACGCTTATAAACAACGAACGCGAGGAATATCGAGGCATCGTCCTCGGGTCAGCGAGGGTCAATTGCATCTGCAGCATTAACGGCATCAATCTGCTCACTTCTGTCAGCGAATTAAACCACCACCCACTTTTCTAGTCCCAGTTTCCGCGTCTCTCTCATTCAGGGCATAAAGGCGACTTGATCGGAAAAATTGCTGCGTAATTGATGGGTGAGCGTGAACCGGCTTTGTTTGCTATTGCAGAACACAGGAAAACACTGACCTGGATCGTGTCGTAATAATGGCTTGTAAATATCATGCCCCTTAGCCCGTGACGGACAAAAACATAACTAATCCTCTGAAAATATTTCACTTTTCTGTCATTTGCATTTTCTTCAAACCTACGAAATTATGGCCAGTCCTCTAAAATTTAACGTTGTCAATAGCTGGAAATGTTGCACTGGAAGTAGTAACACTTACCCAGGTGGGCTTTAAACCTCTGGTTTAGCAGGCGAGGACTCTATCCCGCCGCTTAGGAGACTGGCAGGAATTAAAAATAATAGAAGGGGTTGAAATTTAAGCATTAAAATCAGATATGCGAAGAGATTCTTTCCCGGTGTATGTGAGTAATGAATTTTTCACGGGCTTCCGCTCGTGTTAAAAACTCCATTGTCGCCAACGTTTCGAAGAGCCCGTTTCACATCGTTTTCAGGGCAGTCCGATGCAGGCATCGAACAATTCAGATTCGGTTAGACCGGATGCAGGGATTGTTGTTTGATTCCTGCATCAGACTGATGTGAAGGTGATGAGTAACTCGCTCAAGGGGACTGCATAGGGGAGGCCCAATTCCATTCCATTGAAGGGTGATTTCTGTTGCCACTTCGGTCGCATTTTAATCGGTTTTCAAAAAGCCTGCGGCGCGGTGATGGGTGCAATGCGATCCACTTTTTTCTTATATTTTGCAATATAATGTCTGTCATTGCACGGAATAGCATTAAAAAATAATGAATTGATAGATCACATCACCATGCATATAAATTTCGGTTAAAACTCATAATTATACCTAATTTCCCCGTGAAACTCAGATCAGTTTATTCTTCAACGACACGTGTGGCGACTTTGTAAACCCATTTTAATGCGCGGTGGGTGAAAACACAATTAGAGACCGACTTGATGATCCTCTTTTGTAATATTCGTGAATGCGCTCATCGAAACGTTGACGACGGAGTTTTAATCCAAGTGGAATCCTGAGAAAAAATTCATTATTCATTAAAATCAGCTCAAGCATGGAAGAGCTATTGACCACGAACAATACTATTTTTTTTAATTTTGACAGATGAAACCTTTTCCATGCAAAGGAACTGTTTACTCCTGATACCTTTTATAATTTTTGGATAAAATTTATTTATTTTATTTATTTATTGTTATGAGATTTTTTAATGCCGGAATTTGCATCTCACATGGCGATCTTAACTTATTGATGTATAATCAAAATCCATTTCTTATTTTTATATCAACATTTATTTATTTATTTTATTTATTTTTTATTGCAATAAAATTTGTATTAATGCCGGAATTTGCATCTCACATGACAATATAAACTTATTCATACATCAAAATCACGCAGAACTCAGTTCAGTGAACACAGTGACAGTGTGAAGTGCTTCTCCGAGGTGGTGAATGCCCGAAAATGATTTGAGTGTTTTTAACAAAAAACTTTGGAGTTGAATGGACCCACTGTCTACATATCGACGAGCAGAAGCAAAACCTTCGAGTAAACAGAACAACGACGATATCCAACTCGAGCATATACACGCTAAGGGTCGTTTTCCGTTTTGGCGACCCGACGCTGCCCTAAGACAATATACCACACGTGACGGGGGTTTCCCCTTCGCTTTGGTCCCAGCCCTGTTTACTTAGGTGCGCCAATGGATGCGATAATTAGCAACAGTTCGAAAAGAGGGGATTTCCAACATATTGGAAATGTTCTCAGGGAGAACTCTTGACTGTAGAGGGACCGATCACAATCATCTGGTTTAAAATGACGGTGATAAATAAACCCCATTCGAAAAGAGAGGTGACCTAGTTGAGGGTGGAATGGAATTAAAAAAGAATGGTTTCCAAGGAACTTGACCCTTTAGTGGCAAGGTTTTACATCTTTATATATATTAAAAAGCAATTGTGAAAGAACAATAACACGCTAGGTCCCGCTAATACCAAAATGTGACTTGTTTTGAAGGGAGTAGCAAAATTGAAAGACCAGGGTAACTAGAGATTACAACTAAAAGCTTAGATAAAATAAGTATTCCAGTCATTTGAACCTCTGAGTATTTAATTTAGTATTAGTAATTAGTAGTCATTTTCAACTATTATTAACTTCAGTTTCCAAGGGCACATACTAATTATCAGTTTCAACTATGAATGCATGATTATGATAAATAAATCGTTGTTAAAATGTTACTATATCAACTAGAAATTATGAGCTTCCAAACGAAGGAAAGATTACTCTCATGGGAAGCAAGAACGTTTAGGACTAGTTTAAATTTCAGCTCGTTAGTTAATTAAGTTCAAGAATACTCTTAGAAACCAAGTGCCTGAAAGAATGCCAAGAAATGATTTTTATATTGGTAAGACCATGTGTTACACTGCAACAATAGTTTGATTCCAGCAAATTCAAAGAAAATTGGACGAAAGAGCAAAACATACGGTTAATGTCGCTCTGGTGGGGACTACCGAAGGTCAGTCCCTCTAATGTTGGTCAACCCTTGACTCCGAGCCTAATCCGTCCCTTTTCCGAGGACCCGAGCTCGCAAGGGATGGACCCAAAATACCAGGAGGGCGCCCACCCATCTGGGCCACGTATACTACAATTTTCATTCTGTAGTTCCTCTCTTGCTATCAACGATTTATTGTCTTTATCGTCTTCTTGATCACACCATAAATACGGGCCTTTTTTGATCGTCTTTCTACGATGATTCTGTAATTATATAATCAGTTAATAAATGAAGAGTAAAATATTCAAGAGGTCAAGTATGTACTAGCATAGAGCAAGTATATAATTCAGGTAGTTAGAGCGACATCAGCTGAAGTTAAGTGATGTACTCAGGCTACCTATTATTTATGCAAAAGAACCGCCAAAAAATTTAAACAAAAGAAAACATAATTTGGAATGAAATTTGAGTGAAATTTTGAACCTCAGCACAATGCAAACGTCAAAAATGATTTTTTTTGTATTTACAGTAGTCAACTTGACATGTTTCAACACTGCTTCCTACCTTTGCGCACTGAATCGTTGACGACACTTTTGACTAAATATTCACAATCGAAGCGGTAACAATCCTCGTATAATTTTAATGCTTTTGTGGATAACGAAAATTCCATCGATGAGCTATTCTGAAACGGGAGAGAGAGTCGAAGACTCGTCGATGTTACATCTTAGCGGAGATTTCGTTGCATGTAATTGAAATCTTTTACGAGATCTGTAGTAAGCTATTTAGGAATGAACTCTGGCCGCGTATCCCATAAATATAATATATAAGCGTGTAAAAAGGATAAGTTCGAGTTTTGAGCCCTTGGAATAAAACATTATAACATTTTATGTAGTTTCTTGTCACCACTGGCATACAGTTTTACTGGTGAAAGTAATGTTAATCAAAGGTAATACGAAGAGCAAAAAGAAATTTCTGAAACCGTGATGATAAAACCGTTTCAATAAAAAATGAAAATTTGGTTAGAAGCAAATCTAGTTATTTATTAGTTTGAAAGTATTACAACCATCTTTCGAGAATTTACGAGATGTTGCCATTATTTGCGTTGGTGAAAGTTTTAAAAATGTATTAACAAACTTATTTTAGATCAACAGCATCAAAACCATATCATTAGTCACGGTGTCGTTGAGTCAAACCGAATGATTGTTACCTCCAATTTCAGAAAAAAATAACATTTCGGCGATGCCCAAAAAAGGAAATAATTATGTACTTCGGCTGCTGAGATTTAATAGCATACGGACGTAATCATACATACTGAACCATACACAATCAATGCTATATGAACGGATCTTTCGCCCGAAGATAGAGAAATTTTCTCCAGGAAAAATTCTTGAAAATTTGAAAATGCACGCCAAAAATGCTATAAACTATTTACAACAATAATTAGTAATAGTATAAAATCATTCGCTTGAATATGAATTACTTTAATGTTAATATGAGTCGTAAAATATCCATGTTCTTCGCACGTTGAATAAAGTTGTGATGTACGCATGCCGGCGGAATCAGATCTGTGAAGTTTGACAAAAGCGAAACAAACTTTTCACGTCCTTTCCTTAGGAGAGAAGTAGCTCTATGCTTATTATTTTGACATTTGATGAAGATCTATTCTTTATAACTTTTGAATGTCTGTCTGGGAAGAATTAAATCCGTTCGTATTGAGCGTCAATAAAAATGGAAAACATTGTTCTTAGACGGAGTCACAGGCAAGAAGCATTCGTAAAAGGGGTTCGAGTTGGTGTGGTGGCTATAGTGATGTTTCCCAACCCCGTGGGGCCGGGTACAAATCCTAGCGGTGGCGGAGATATTTCAGCGACTGCCCGATCTTTACTTGAGAGGCTTGAGAGCTTCGTGGAGAGCACTTCAAGCGCAGCACTCCGTCCGTCGAATGGGACGTTGCGTTGCGTACGGATGGCGAGATTTCTCGTCATTTTTTTCCCGAGTGCTCCGGACGGATGACAAAGATTCTCGCCATTCAGTCGCCTCAACTTACACAATTTTAATGCATACTATAGGTATTTTGTAGTACGTTATCAGTTTTTGCTAGTTACTTATTATGAACAGACGTACCGTAATGTTTGATGGGGTTAAGTTATATTTTAAAAATTAGCTTTTTGACCATAACCAAATGCAGTTCTCCTAAATTGACACATATTTTCAATCTAAACACCTCTACCCGGGTACGTCGTTCCCCTGCGTGAAAATACCCCGGTACGCAACGTGTTAAGCAGTGGTCCCCTATGCGCTTTTCGTCATGTGCAGGCTAATTCCGACGCCGAGGTTCTTTCCACCCTTCCTTCCCTCATGGCGTAAATGACCCTAAATAAACTGTATTATGCATTATTTTCATATTTTCCAGAATTTTTATTGGAGAAAAATTTCTCTCTCTTTGGGCGAGAAAGATCTGTTCATATAGCATTGATTGTCTATGATTGACTTTATTTGATTACGTCCGAATGCTATTAAATCTCAGCAGCCGAAGTACATTATTATTTCCTTGTTCGTACATCGCAAACTAGCTTCCACGAGATCCATTGTAAACTGAGCTGAGAGGCAAATATTTAATCGCCAGCGCGCGGTAGCGAGCAACTCTTGAGTGAGTAAATTGTTTAGTTGCCAGTGCGCTGGGGCCCTAACAGTCGGTCGTCTCCTCCAAATACTATACCATGCCATTCGTGAACTCTGCCTTCTTCTTGGCTTTAGATGCAAAGGTATTAGGCGGAGGCGACCAATAGCTAAGGTCATTTGCACCATGGGAATGGTGGGGAGAGAATAGTGGAGAGAAACCCGGCGTCGGCATTAACCTACTCCTAACGGAAGGCGTCAAGGGGATCACGGTCTAGCGTCCCATCCGACGGATGGAGTGCTGCACTAGAAGTTCCCAACACAAGGCATTCAAGCAGGGATCGGGCAGCCCCAGAAAAATATCTGCTACCGCCGGAATTTGAACCCGGACCGACTGGGTGGGAAGCCAGCACTCTAGCCACCACACCAATTTGATTCCGTCGAATTAAAAATTCACTCATTTTTCCAAGAGAGCTTTGTCGGAAACAGGATGCAACAATTGCGCAGGAAAAGATGAAAAAGAACCATTCTCATTGACGCATTTTAGACGGCGCGCGTCAATGGGCGTCATTACGGCCGATAAGACACGCCTCCTTTACCCCCCACAGCCCATCTCCCCCTCGACCACCAAGTTACACCCCATCTATTATTGTTAGGGAAGAGGAAGAGGTGATTTACAACTACTCCCCCGACCAACTTCCCCGCCAGAACCACAACGTATCACCCACGCACCCGCTTCCGCCGCCATGGGAGAGCGCGCGCGCGCGAAAGAAAGAAACCGGTTTCACGCAGCGTAGTAGTCATCCGTCCGTTTGACGCGAGTCCCGAGGCGGGACGGGAGAATATAAAAAAAAGACGCGCGATGAGTGTTCGGGAGAGGCGAGTCCGGGGGAGTACCCTGATTCGGGGAAGAAGCAGATGGCACAGGCAGGTAATCACCGCAAACTCGCCACGCAAGAAAGAGAGGCACGCTGGCTATTTTTAGTTTTCGGCTCGGAGTAAATATGAACAAGGCGGATAACTGGCTTCAGAGCATGCGTCAATGATTGAACTGGCAAATCACGTCAGAGATCACGTGATGGAGTAGGTGGGCTGATTCCGGCGTTCTATCAGGGATACCGACGTAATATCAGGGGTTGCAAGGGTTTCTCGTATAGTCTGATATTTTACGTATCAGAAAAGAAAAAACGATGGATGATTGAATATTGCGCATGGGACCAAATTGAAATGGCAAAATCCGAGTTCACGTCATGTTTTTATTGGATTATTCCAACAATGGCTTTTGTTTTCATGCTAATTAATACGACTGGAAATTCTACTATATTTAATTAGCTAATATATTCTACTATTAATTTTAATGCTCACATACAGGAGGAGCCTCGAAGCCTGAATATTTTAATTTAAATCATCCTTTAGTATTCATTTGCTAATTTTGTCTATTTCCCCTAATTATACCGAGGTTGGGGGCTTCGATAATAGTCACGGCTTCAGGTGGCTGCCACGAATATTACGAAAGAGGATCCTCAAGTAATCCTCCAAATGTGTTGTCACCTACCGCTAAATTAAATCGAGTTACAAAAGTCGCCAATCGCGTCGCTAAAGAGAAAAGCGATTTCAGTTTCACGGAGAATTGACCTATTATCAGGGCTGTAAGCCAAAATTTATATTCCTGATGATGTGATCAATAAAATTAATGATTTTTCAATGCTATTCCTCGCAATTTCATATTATATACGGCAAGATTTTTTAAAGTGGATCGCAGTGCACTCATCTCCGCTGTGCGGGCATATTTGAAAACCGATTAAAAAGCGACCCGAAATGCAAATCAATATCTTAAAGGATTTATGTAGTCCACTTGGTTGCTGCGTATCCACTGCAAGCGTTCTTATCTATATTTACCACAGAGTTTTTGCATACGCTCTCGGATATTGGTTGGAAGGGAGGCGGGTGTTTTCATTACAGGGTGTTTTCGCGCGTCACAGGAATGCGCATTGCGTAGGTCCCGGCAGAAACCATCATTTCGTCTCCTTAAGTTCTTTCTTGCCTTCCACGCTGATTTGTTTTTCTTTATTTTGCCCTCCCAAGGGTTGAGATCATTTCTCGAGATGGACACCTGTTCCATCTGCCCTCCAATTCTCCTTTCCACCCCACACCATTATTAATTTTCTCTCGACGTCATTAAGTTCACGACCAGAGGTGAGTACCGACTACCAATAAAAAGTAACTTCGTATCTAAGACAGTCATGAAGCATCGTTGACCATGTCCATCACTGATAATATCCAAAACCAATAAATATAGATAGATGCCCAACATAAGTAAACGCTGTGGATTATTTTCAGCAAAAAATCCCACTTGCAAATTGGGCTTAAGGAATAAACCGTTCAGAAGGACACTTAAGATGTTCACCCACTAATTAAAAAATATATTATGATTTTAATTTCTAATATATAGATACTTAAATGTGCTATTCGATTCAATGATGCATTTTTTTTAAGTTGTCTTTGAAAATGCATCATCCAGTCATAAAAATTTCTGTAATGGCTAATGAGGACTCGTAACTAGACATGCCTTCCCATTTGATGAGTAAAAAAGCCTTATTAGAAACTAATTGTAACCATTAAAACTTTTTTAAGCACACATGCTGTGATAATGCATAATTCTTTCATATATCAGCTAGCAATATTATATGCTTTAAAACCAACGATAAAGCCCCAATAACGTCAAAGGTGGTAGGAATGAGTATAGAGTTGGCAGTGGAAATTTACACCACTAGAAAGACTCAAAAGTAAATAAGGAAAATGTCGAAGCTAAGAAATAGTGTAATGGAAACGAGTGAATTAATGATTTAAACTCATTTACGGAAGAACAAAGCAGAAGCAAGTGTAAAGAGGACCTAGGTTTCGAGCGAACTGTGGAGAAGAGGAAGTTTTGAGCATAAAAACAGAGAATAAGGAAGGAAACGGGAAAATACTTTTCCGTGGCATTTTAATAGAATTTAATAACCACAAGGAAATTAAAGACTGTTCGATGTCTTTTTTTTAGTTCATTCTAAGCCGCTTCTTATAAAAAATAATTGTAAAGCAGTAAAATGTTCACAATTTTAACCTAGAGCGGAGGAGAAAGTCGGAAATGTGTATACCTTCCCCTCTTACTTGTTACACACACAAAGTTAGCATAAAATTTTAACCTCAAGAATGGATTTAAGGGCCCCAAAATTTTGATCCTTTGATACAAATATTATAGTCTATCCTCGTCTGTGACCATAGTATGTTTGCCATCTTCCTACACAGATATTGCTTCACCTGAACATACAAGTGCCACAAGAGCCAAATGTCAAGGTGAACTGCAAATAGAACAAATGGACGCAAAGAAAATTAATAGATACGATTAGAAATAAACAAAAGAATGCCAGGTCAGCTTAGCTACATATAATATGTACCTAATTATTCCTCAATTATTTCATAAGTAATGACAACCTGAACTATTGAGTTTTTAAAATGGCATGATATAATTTCTTAAAATGATACATGACAAAATGATATTTTTATGTCTCACACATTTCTTAGGGATGTATTTTATTCCATTAAATTAAATTGCTGTATCTTTTTGTTGCTGTTTCAAGGAAACAAACAGAGCATGGTTAGACAAAATATCGCCAGAAAAAATTAATCAAGACGTAAGAAATAAATTCAATTCTTAGATTCTTTATATCAGGAATAAATTAAGCAGAAAAACCATGCAATTATAATTCATACCTTACATCACTTATTGGATAAATTTGAACGCATCATTAGCCCCACTAAAACAACACTGGTAAAAAACCATAAAATTGCTTGCAATATTCAATGTCTACAGGTATATAGTTATAAGAAGCTCAAAAGAACTATTATCTGCTCAATCATGCCGTGAAGTAAGGAATGAAGTTGGGGAATTGCTTAAATAACAGTTTTCAAGTTTACATTGATCAAAGTAAGTGTTGTGTATCATAATTCATGACTCAAGATGTTCCCAAAGATTTAATTCGGATGTAAATTCCCCCAATAAGATTATGACTTCCAGGGGTGTTGACGGCGCATTCCCCTGAAAAACATCAACTCTCTCCGTGTACGTATACATAGTAGGTATGCATTTTTTATACACTCCCAAAATTTTATTCTCTCAGCATTTTTTACAATAGCGCAACTTTAGCTGTACATTTCCGACGTGGGTCGCCATAATACTTGATAAAACTTAAAGGGAATAATTCGGAAATGTGAGTGAACTTAAAGCCACCGAGTGCGTCCATCGGGTTGCGGATGGTGGGTCTACCTTCAGATGTAGAGGTAAACTGCGAGATGAGGGAGTTTACTCGTCGATTAAGCAGTCGTGGATAAAAGATGATGTAGATCTGAAGGGGTAAAGGTCCATCCTTGTGCAAGGTAGGCCATGGAAATAATACCAAAACCAAAGAAAGCTTTCATCTGAGAGAAAAAGATAAGAGTACACCCTCCGTACAAAGTAATTAACATTCTCTTAACCCATTAAAGTCCAGTGCTGCTTCTAAGCAACATCAAAATTACACAAATTTTCAGCCCTATTTAGGAAATATATGAACTACGCATTATTTTTTGGTGGAAATTTTAATAACGAAATAGTCACCTACCACGATAATTATGATTGATTGCAAAATTTTCACGTTTTCAAGAAGAAAACTCTTGAAATTTGACATCTCCCAAAAGAATCTCTGGGTTAGAAAGGGTTAAATTAATTAGGTACATGCGTACTGCAGGAATACATTAAGTTCGATATCTTCGAAGAATTCTATTATTTTTATAACTTATGGTTGCATTCGCTTTGCTTATTATAAAACTAGAAATCTTGAGACCGCGACCAGAAAAAAATTGACTGAGGGGGATCTTTTAGGAGATGGCGTTTTTATCGGGGTAGGCTCATACGTAGAACAATTACATCCATACATCTATTGAATACTATGCATGCCACCTTAATGTGTTGCGATGTGAGATGTCCGAATGTTTTTTTTTGGTATGGTATTTGGAGGAGGCGACCGACAGCTGAGGTCATTTGCGCCATGAGGGAAGGGTGGAGAGAAACCCGGCGTCGGCGTCAGCCTGCTCTCAACGAAAGGCGCCAAGGGGACCACAGCTCAACGTCCCATCCGACGGACGGAGTGTTGCGCTTGAAATGTCCTCCACACAAAATTCAAGCAGGGATCGGGCAGTCTCTGAAAATTCTCTGCCACTGCCGGGATTTGAACCCGAGCCCACCGGGTGGGAAGCCAACACTCTAGCCATCACACCAACCCGATCCCCTGTCCGAATGTTAGGACATCAGCTTGCATGAGAACACTAAAAAAATACTGCGCATCGCTAGTGACTTCAACGCCTGAATTCCACGCAGAATTGAATCAAGTCAATTTTTGCTCCGGGGAAAAGCGTTCCTTATATCTATGCGATCAGCAAAACGTCAGTGTTATTTTATCGCTTCATTAAAACCTGGAAATAGGCGCTGTTATAAGATGACGCTCTTTAATTCACTCTGAAATAAAGATTCTAAATTATCAAGCAGTCTAAACCTAATGTCGACATTCCGTTACTTTAGTGGTACCAAAACTAATTCTTACAAAAGATGTGTAACGCCTTATTTTCTTCCGTGTACCTTCCACACGGTACGTTAGCAAACATTGTTTCTCGCAGATATTTGAGTTAAACTGACGTCCTTATGCTGGTTCCATCCAAAACATATGCATGGGCATTGATAGATGCTCTGCCCAAGAAATGGACTCCCTGAGTTTGGTTTAAGTCTCCACTTTTTGACCATGAGTATCGTTGGGAAAAGTAAATAATAAAATTGCATTACAAACATTAGTGTTTATAAAAATCAGCGTTTTTTATCGCGAAATAAAAGTAATAAAATAAAATTTCAAAGAGCCTGACAGAGTCTCTAAATAAATTACTTCATATACAACACAAATCTTGGGCGCATGTTCCACTATTACATTCAATTTACACTTGGCATCAATTAATATTTAATTAACTGGGGTATGCTGTATTACGTGGTTTCATTATGCTATGATGTTAAATATAAATTTAGAGTTAATTAAAGTGATAGAATACTGCATTGCCATCTGACTCTGATTTTTCCTGAAAATTTCAGCTTGATAGCTAATGGGAAAGTGTGTTAAAATTGAGATGCAAGATTTGATCCGGGCAAGATGACATACAACAAAGCGAGTTTATACAAACGCTATAATAAAAAGGCTTGAAATGTACTCTTCTCGTGAACAAGAAAAACATAATTTATGATATTCACTCGCAGTAACATGGCAACATTTGAACCCAAGATAATTACATACTCTCATAGAGTTGATAATACTAACAGCACTAGTTTCGTGAAGCCAGAGGAAAGGCCGTAAATCATAACCGCGATTGCTTCATTTTGAAGTATCATATGGCATTTCAGTGCGACGTAAAACACTCGGATAACGGTTTTAAAAACCAATCATCAATTCAAAAACATGAGGGTACTGTTTAGACCTACAGCATTTCATTTTATGCTGCATTCACACCTAGTATACACTATGATGGTAATAATAATAACAAATATTATGGTATCGAAATTATGGAAATAATATAGCACGCAAAAAAATTATGAACAAAATAAAGATTTTTAAGCTCAAAATAAAATTATACTTCTTTAGAAATGACTATTTTCTGACTGATTCTCGTCAAAGTCAATCGTGAAAAAAAAATTCGCGGGAATAGGCAATAGGGTGGTTTTCTATTATTTTTTTACCGCCTAAATCGAAAGATTATTACTCCTGGAGTACGTGATTCACGCTTTTAGATTTTTAAATGACGATATCTGAAAAGCGAAAATTTTCAAGCGAGTGAAAACGCGACTGCTAAGTATGAATGCTGGGAAAACTCCGTGTGACGTCATTCTGGTTCCCGCTGCCGCAAGTGAGGTGACCTTGGGGCGAGGCTTTGAGCGTTGATATGACGTAGGATGCTAGCAGGTAGCAGAGTACCCTGCTAGCAGGTAGCGCTTGCCTTAAATAAGGATTATTATTACCTTATCAAACGAGGAAAACTTTCCGACCTTAGGTAGTTATAATAGGTGATTATTAAGACATGTTTCCCTGAGCTCTGTGCTTCATGCATGCATTGGTAATCTCAGACGATGTAAAACTCCTATCTACTCGTACAGAAACTAGGTCCCTGTGACGTCACGTGGAGTGGCATCGCACGGGCGCCAATCTGGCCTTTTTCAAATGCAGTTAAAATTGACCATTGCCATTCGTCAAAACCGGTATTTCTAAAACTAAATAATTTGTATATTATGAATACACTAATGGCGGGTAACGAATCGCAATCAATGCCTTTCGTTTTCTTTGATGAAGAAAACTACCCTATTCCTCAAGTGTTAAATTCAATTTTGTTAGTGAATGTACAGTCAAATTTCCCGTAAATATTATGTAAGCAGCATAGAATCTGAGAAGGATTTCAATGCGAGGTAGATCCGTCGCTTTGCTTGGAGCAATTTGATCACCCAATGATTGCGAGTTCCCGGAACAGCCGGAGGTAAGAAGACGCAGGCCATCGTCGGCAATTCTTCATCTGATGAAAAGAATCCTTTCATCCCGCCTTTCTTCTGGAGGATTCTTCTGCGAGAGAAAAACGGGTATCGTCCGTGTATGCACACGTTTCGCAAGGTCACGTCCTGCCGCGGAGGTAGTTCGAAGGCACAACGGCGTGGATAAAAAGAAAATTTTCCCGGGGACGACAACACGTTTCAAATGCGAAACTCGCCGTCCAACTAATAGCCCTCAAGATCTCCCTTATAAATGGCGTTATTTCATGATTGTTTTCTGTTTAAATTACGCTTAAAGACATTGTTACGACACAAAAACGTGACGTGAATAAGTGATGCATGGTAGGGCCATTAAAGCCTTCTTAAAGCCTTTGAGATCTGGTGTTAGCGGCGTCTGCTGAAGATCAATGCGATGGAGAGGGTGAGAAATGATGAAAGCAACAAATTATGTGGGAATCATCTTTCTTTATAATATTATCCTTCTTTCTTAACAAACTTTATTTATTGCAACAGTAGCATTCCAGATGAGTTCTCGGGATCACCACCGGGTCAGGAAGTGCAACAGAGCTTTGAGTGCTCCTGTGGACGATGGCAGAGTCGCTAATCGAAACGTAGGTAGTAATACAGTTCGTAACTTCGGCTCCGCTTGCCGAAGTCGAAGTCGAGAGTTCGGAATCGGCGTTTACGTGGTAACCCCCCTGTCCCGGTGGCGATACGAACTCTTTGCGGAATCTAATCGCCGGGAAAGCACCAAATCTTTCTTTAGTATCAAAGTAACTCAATTTATCAACACATCAATAGCAACCGTAATCCAAGCCAATATTATAATTTTTAGGTTTGTCAATGCAAGCAAGAAACGAGGTGCAACGAAGAATAGAAGAATAGAGGTAATTGTGGACCCTACGCGAGAGAAGGACCTCGAATAGGCCGTGTCATAAGATACAAGAAGTATGACGTGAGTGTACAAAGGAAGAAATAAATTATGAAAAAGTCCCCCAAGGAAGACCGAGAGACCAGCATTTTGAACGTATAAAAAAGAGTAAAAAGATAATTAGGGAACTGAAGGAAGTAGCTTGGGAAAGGAAGAAATGGAGGTTTGCAGTGTACCAAAATTAGGATAGCAAAATTATGAATGGATGAAGAGCCATCGAAAAATATTTACGGCATCGTAGTGTTAGAATAGACATACATATGAACTCCCATAATTGGAACAACTGAGATAGTTAAACTAACCTCTTTAGCGCGAAGCTTTTTGTACTTCCTGAGGCTGAGGAACCCTACCTGCTGCCATCAAAACCGACCTCAACTAACGAGATAAATTACTTGCATTTATTCAAAGGATATCATGATAATTTACACACAAAAAATCACTTCCGAAAAGTAATTCAAGCGAAAGGAAATATGACAAGGAGAAACAACGAAAAAGTAACGTGCAAATGTAGGATGCTTGTACCGCTCAAATTATCCCACTCTCTCAGTGAAGGTTGATTTGCAGTGGTGCCGACTCCATGGGGCTTGAGGGGGCCCGAGCCCCCTCAAAAATTCGTCATGGGTGTGAGGAAAAAATGTGTCAAGCTTGTCGATTTTCGCCGGAGTGTCCAGATATCGAGATTCGAGTTATCAGGGTTCTAATGTTGATCATATGACTCTTCTAAACTGTTTAAAAAACTTAAAACTCACTACTTATAAAATTTCCCGGGGCAAGATCCCCGGTTTGGCCCCCCCCAATATTTTTTGTAAGTCGGCACCCCTGTTGATTTGTAACAGGTTACTTATGGCACAATACGAGCACCCAAAGATGCACTACCATTTCAGGGCCGACGAAATTTCTGATGAGCCGTAGTGCTTAGAAAACCACCTGAATATATTATACTGCTCTGCACGTGGACTGAAACTTGACCACATAATACTGCAAGACCAAACCACGAATCTATGCATTTCTCGGTTTCCATTGTGAAACACGTCTGAATACATCGCTCAGATAGACTTTATGGGAATCAGTCATGAGCGAATATTTAACGAGTAATTAATCCAGGAGTAATTCTTGCAGATTGTCACTTATGGCAAAGTGCCTATTAAAAATAAATGTGGGTACCAATACGCCGGGAAAATATGATACATGATGAGTGATAAATAGCAAATTTCCGGACACGCATAAAAATTTGTAGCGTACCTTTCTCTCTAGACGAGGGTAAAATCCAGAAATATCGAAGTGAGAAATTAGATGTGACCTGACTAAATATAACATTTGTCGCATTGAGTGTATAGCTATAACAAGAAACTAACTGCCTCTTGACATGCATCCATAAGATACAATAAATAAACTGAGTTCATACTCCGTAAAAATGGACGACAGTGATACACCAGTAAATTGTCAAAATTTTATCGTAGGAGCACAATTCAATTTTACACAAGAAACGGTTAGTAAAAAGTCAAAAATCATATCACGTAAGCAAAAGTCAAATTTACAGAATAAAAAATGGATAAAAAGTCTGAATCAAAGCTCGTGATGGATTTTAATAGAGTCGATATTAATATACTAACAATAAATAATAAAAATTCGTGAAATTAAAATAAACCTTGTCACTCCAATTTGCGGTGCAGGTTTCATAGCACGATTTGCTTGCCTCAAAATCGTTGAGTCTACAACAGAATCTTTTATCAGGTTGGCATAGAAAAATTGCTTTACGGTAGCTTCATACATACATGGGTTTTTATTTCCCCATATAACAATTGGTATGAAATAAAACTTTCGATCCCTTGCCACGGCGGAAATATAAGGATATCCCATGAATATAAGTATTAAATTACGTCAAAATGCAACTCTATGCAACACAACGCCCTTGGAGTGTTAAAGGCCGCTACTGGAAATAAATCATCCCTCTCTCAACATTGTTCTGATCTCGGAAAATGGCAGAGAATCATTTGAACCAACATAAAAGCTGCCGTGCTAACAACGAGCTGTTTCTTTGCACTTGCCGCAAAATTTTTTTTAGATCCTTTGAGGTTGAGTAGCTGCAAAGCGCCGGTCTGTAAGTCATTCTATACGATAGAGGTTCCGCTTTCCTTTTCACTGACACCGCCTACGAGCAAACTGATCTTATTTATGAGGCCAATTTATTAAATTCCAAGAAATAAAATAGGTTACACATCAAGGATGGAAAAATTCACATTCTCCAGCGATGAAAATTCATCTTTAAGGTATTTCATGCCGACGCGTAAGTAGCGTTAACCCATTTCCGCCCAGAAAACTTTCTGCTTGCGATTGTAAAGTTATTTATGTACATCGCTCATATAGTAGTCTATTGTAAAATAGTGAAATATTTTGGAAATACATCAACTTGGTTCTTCAGAATGACCCGTAGCCAACACTGGGTGGTAACGAGGTCAAATATCTACGAGTGACATTGATAGAGAGGAGGAATCTTCAGGGTAAGCATGTTTTTGGATGAAGGAAAGTTAAAATGATGTACACAATGACATTTCCTGTTTACTTTTATGATACTTTCTTACAATTTATTGACAGTAGGCGTCCATATTGAATTACCGTTTCGCAACTGTCTCTTTCCGCCAGTGGGCTTATTTCGATCGACTTCGAAAATATGCTAATGAGTGGATTATGTTATTGCAAGCTTCAACAACATATGTGTGACAACTCGACTGTGAAAAGGAGATCGGGGTTTCTTAAAGATCCTCACGTTTAAAATGGAGGAAGTAGCCATATGGCTGCGGTGAGCGGAAATTAAAGTGTTGCAGAATATCTTTTTCAAAACAAATATGTAATTAAAATTACTTCGCCTAAGAAAAATAACAGTATGAATCAGCCAATCTAACGATATGATCGTTGGATTATTCTTCCTCATAGGATAATCCTCCAAAATCGTTTGAACAGAAATGGCGTTGCCTGGTTTCGCTGGTGATAGGACCCGCCCGCCTCTGTGACGGTGCGGGATTCTGCGTCCCATCCCTTCCTTCTCTATCCTGTCCCAGGAGGCGTCGCGTCGTTGGGCTCCTATCGCGGCGGCGCCTCCTTCCTTTCTCCTTCCTGTCCCTCTCCTTCTGCGGGGCAGAGGTAAAAAGCTCGCGCTTATAGGCCCTGCCCCAGGAGTGTATACTTGCAAGCCCGCCCTGGAGTCTCGTTCCATTTGTATGAATCAGCCAAATTTAAATTCATTTGATTGTATTACCGACTGTGTGGTACGGGTAACCCTGCGAGGATTAGATAATGACTTTTCAAAGCTCGGAATTATTTAATACTCTGGAGGAGTGTGCGCGATACTCATCGGAATTATTCCGATAGGTTATTATTGTTATCACGAGTGGTGATACCGAGTTTTTGGCACCGCGATCCATTTTTACAAAAATTTTCATCTGTGAGGGCTCATCTTGTATTTCAATCCAAGTAATTCCATCCGAAGAATCCAATCGTCAGTCAAAAATGTGAGCAATTTATATGAGTATATTAATTTCAAATAAATGTATGCTTCTACAATCGCGAATATCAAACCAAGAGACTTCCTAAAACGTTCGAGTTGAATAAAAGATTTTCTTTTTCTGTCAAATGGTGTTGCAAAGGGATAGAGGAAAAAGACTGCTACGAAATGTCTTTCAAGCATGGAGTCATCAGTCATAAGAATCACCTTTGGACGCCGATATTAATGTTTTTTTGGGTAACCGGCGTCAAGCCTTTAAAATGTAGAAACGCTTCCTCTCCCATACTGGAGACCTCATCAGTGCTAATGACCGTGTCGCTTTTATTGGGCATAAATTTATAGGTGATGTGTGGTGGCAGAGAATTTTATGGACGCATTTTTTTCTAGAAATGACGGGAAGTCATGTTTCACTAATATTGAATTGAATTGAATTTAATACTCCTAGCTTGAATGTACACTTTTTTTTAACAGGACAACACAAATGGAGCTTTAGGTAGCTCCAATGGTTAATAAACCAGCATCTTAAAAATCTACCATCTTAAAAAATTAATTTCACGGCAGACCAGAAAAAAAGAAAGTATATATAATTTTTTTGAAACATTATCACTATGAAACATATATGTGATACAATAACTTACAATAAGCAAGAATAAAGTATAATATGTGGACAGAACAAAATTAACTTCTTTTTTTCCTCCTTTCACAAAAATATAAAAATAATATATAATAATATTATATTATTCACAAACATCAAAAAGATCATCCATATCACCATGGGACAACAGCCAATCTTTGGGCTTTTTACAAAACTTATTTATACTCTTTAACTCTTTGATCAAACAAGGTAATTTATTAAAAATCTTCGGCCCCAAATAAAGAAATGATCTTTTAAATAAAGAAAGATTAGGCTTAGGAACTAGAAAATTTACATTCCTACGTGAGTTATAACCATGCTCGGTTCCAGAAATTGCTGGAAAACTACCACTTCTCAAAAAAAATAACTTTAAAGGTCTTATTCTGTCCAATGTATCTATTGAAGGAATGTTAGCGGGCGTGACTAGGTGTAAATCCTTTTTTTACCGCATACAGGGATTACCGCATCTACATCTACATGATACCTTGCGAGCCACCTCTAGGGTGTTTGGCAAGGGGTGATCAATCACCAGCATGCAGCATGCATTTGGACTCCCACATGCACACCACACTGTCCAAAAAACGTCCCGTATACTAACAAACTATCCTACTATATGCTGTTAGAAATAATAATTGAATTAAGGAACACGCATAACAAGGTGAAAAAAACCTTGAACATGTGACGCGGTAACGAAGCCATGGTCGGACAAAATAAATCACCACGTGGAAAAAGCAAAGTTTTCATCACTTCAGCTACTACGTTTCTAATGAAGTTGTTTCGGTGCGTTTTTATTTTCAAGATCTCCCGGTAAATTCTCGTTTTTAAATGTACTTATCGGCGAGAAATTTCGGACTGTTTATATCGATGCTGTGGCCTTGAGCGGCGACCGCTGATTTATCGGCATGGCCCAGTGGAATCCTCCCGATTGGCTCCTTGACTACATTTCCATTGGTATACTCCTTCTGTTTCCAATTTTTCTCTCATTTCTTTCAGTAATTTGATATTACCATTGGACTTGAAACGAGGGAAAATATTCCATGAAAATAAATGACGACTAAACTAATCGGAAATCAATAATTCCAGCCTCTTTTGATGATTTAGCGACCGAACGAGAACAAACCAATCGAAGCGGAACAGAGTTACGAGAAAATAAGAAAAAAGATTGCATGAAGGAATGACCCTGCATGACTAACGATTCCGTTCAGAAAAAAAGTGTAACATCATCCGGATCTTGAACACCTTGGGGCGTGTACCTATACAAGAAAAAAATAATGAGGTATTCATTAGGAATGCGTCCTCCGCCTTTTTTCCAACGGTACCTTTGAAAACGAATGACTGCCTAACATTGGACCGGAACTTAGAGAAGTCCGGCTTCGATCGTCGGAAGCCGCTCGAGATTTTAATCGAGGTATTTTTTTGTGCTGACAAGCTCCGGGTCCCTTTCATTCTCTGCCCTTCGACTGCAGGACTATCAATCTATAGAGGCGTGAGGCTAGTTCTTCACTCTTAAAAAAAAGAGAGCCTCGGGTGAACGACTGCGTCGCCGCGCGCCATCTGCTACTGGTTGATGACGTCGGTCGAGTTCGTATGACGTCGGTCGAGTTCGTATTACGTCACGCTTTCGTGGCCGTGACGTCATTCCCCTCTCGCTCCGTCGGTTGCCGATTGGGTCCAGGTTCCCACCGGCTTCGCGTGCATTAACCCACCTGCGCCTTGAACTCCTCCAAATGAAAATATATTTAATACGCCATAGCACTGGTTGACCTTAACCGCTGATCAAGTTCACGGCCTTGGCTTCCTGGAAACGGGGATAAGTGGGGGCCCTTCCACAAAAGTGGGACTCTCGTGAGATTTGAAGACGCACAGTGGTCTGGGGAAAGATGTCCACCGCACCATTAAGACGTTAAGTTGCTTCATAAATAATTTAAAGTTTTGAAGTAAACGTAACAGTTTTCAAATTACGGTCTGACAGTGATTCCCATTCGAGTTGTTCCAAGAGGTCAGTAATACTCACAAGATTATCTTAGCGGCTTTTCACGTACCTGGCTGCTCTTCTCTGCAAGTGTTCCAACTCTGTTTTTAAGCCGATTTCATGATGACCCCAAACACTGGCAGCGTACTCCAAATGGGATCCAACGAGGGAGAAGTAGCTAATTTCTCTCAAAGATATAAAGAAAGTATCAACGGATAGCACCAACCGTAAACCACTAGCCTAATTCTTCACGCAGCGACAAATGGTTGGAGTTGAGGGAAAGCGAACTTATGAATACAACCCATTTGGAAATGGCAAGGTTACTCATGATACCTAGCGGCGATAATATCTCTTGGAGCGAAACGAGTATATCATCATTGCAGCATTAGTCCTTGAAAGCCAATTTCCATGAATGACACAAAATTTTTCTTCCACCTAGTGAAGGGAAGATAGTCGGTGACCGAATATTCCTCTCAAGGTCCATTGTCATTTACACTTAAAATAATAATAATATCGTTTATTTTCGTAGGCACTGGGGCCCATGAGAAAATATAAGTACAGCTTTCTACATTTCACATTGAGATAGATAAATAAAATAAAAAAGTAAATAAATATATATATATATACATATACAGTCAAATGTGAACAGTGCATATCGCCTAGTGCATGAAAAAAAAAACAATACAATATTTTCGACAAAAAATAAATAATCGCACTTAGATATAACACACTAATTACAAAATTTAAGGTGACAAACAAAAGAAATATGAACAAGAGATATGAACATAAGAAAGTGAACATAAACAAGAAATATGAACATAAGACAGTGAATATAAACAATAAATATGAACATAAGAAAGTGAACATAAATAAAAGAAATTTAACTTGGGGATAAGGGGGCATTCTTCAGAAACCCACATGTGCTGTGTTTAAACCTATTGATATTTGTACTGCTTCTTATTTGGGCAGGGAGAGAGTTCCATATTAGTGAGGCGGTTACTATGAATGATTTGTTCATATGAGGCGTGTGATGTTTTGGTTATACATTATTAATGCGCCCACGAAAATTGAAACTGTGTACACCAGTCAGCAAGCAACTTTTTCTGCACATCTTCAAAGGCAGCAAAGCCATCCCTGTACTTTTTATTCACTAAAAGAGAAGTTGTTCAATTCAATATCCATGTTGACGTGCATTGCCGCCATATTGTTTTAAAGTGGTCTGTGCTGGTCCACGATGTGGTAAAGCTGAATAAATGGACTTCAACAGCACCATGGGCGTACCAAGCGTGGGGCAGGAGTGGGCAGCTGCCCCCCCAGAAGCAAAAATCGCTAATGTCTTTAAGGGAAATAATATTTTTTCAAGCAAATAATTTTAAAAACTAAAAAAGAGCTGTTACAGTTTCCTTAAAATGTTGATTTCATTCACCTTTGCCATGCTTAAATCTTACCTACAACTTGAACAACCATGACTTACCCCCCCCCCCCCCAGTTTTGATTCTGGGTACACCCTTGAACAGCTCGATAATTAAAAAAAATTAATTTCTCTAGTCGTACAAACGTAGAAGGTAAGGATTTTTCCCAGATTTTTTCGATTTCAACCCACTTCATGACGTGTTGGCAACTCACCGAGATGATTAGATGAGGACATAGAAATTAATTTTAGGCAAATGAAAAATTACATAGTTGGCAAGGAAAATAGTCAAAATTAGCATACTAGTGCTACCCATCTACCCAAGACATTTTTTTCGGTTTTATCTACCCAAGACAGGTTTTCTGGAAACGGACATTTCTAGACCAAAGTACGTCTACTGCACAACGCTGTAAGCCTTTGCGGGAAACGAACTTTAAGGTTAAACTTATTTTTTAATTTTTATCTGATTTTCTATCTTTATCTCTTAAAATGTGTAATAAGGAGAAGTTAAAACAAGAATATGCTAAAAACTCGCCTCAATTGTTAACATTTCGCGTTCGCTAAAAGAATAAATGCAGTATATTGTATCGATTAAAAATATTTTTAGGCGTAACGAAGTCCTCCTGCTGAGAAAATTCGCTTCGTTTTTATGTCCTTACGCTTTATTTATAATGTTAAAAAATAATGTTTTAATGTTTTTAAAATTCAAACGCCTTTTATGCCTTCATGGCGATTATTCAGTTTAAGGTATACTTAAAGATTTCAGATTATTTAAGATATTGTAGTACAAATTTAAGTACGGGCGTTAGTAGGGCATCGGGAAATCATAGGTTGAATACAGAAGTGAACACATTAAGTCTTGCATGCGGCATTCGTCACCCATTAAAATAACCGCGAATTAAATGCTCGATGAGTGTACAAACTTTAAATTATATTACATCATACTCAAAAATATGCGCAAAATAAATTCAAGGTTTTTGTAAACTAGCTGATCTTTTTACGCAAATGTTTTTTTATGTTTAACAAAGTCGCACAGAAATACGACCGTCAAAGTAGCATCAATTTTTATTATAGCAGAGATATTATATTGAATTTTTGATTTTTTAATGATCGAGAACACTTAAAGTGTTTAATTCCTAATGAACAACGCTGGACGGAAATTTTAATCCACGGGATATTCCGGGATTTTCCAAAAGTCAGTTGAAGCATGTACTGAGGAACAGAATCATCGTAATCAACCGTTCACCAAGCGGAAAACCGTTGCTTACTGCGAATTACGGCACTCGCCCATTAAGCATATTAACGAGTCAATTGTGGTAGCAATCACCGCACTCAACAGCTCCGCAACCGGTGAGAAACGGGTGATTACCCATTCTCCCAGTGCAAAAAATGGTGATCTATACGTAACACGTTTGCTCACCGATGAATAACCATAGTTCCATAGATCAGTCACCAGAAAGAAGTAAAACAAGATCAATGACGACATTATTTGACATTCCTGCTTCTATGAACACCAATTCATGCATCGTAGAAATTGTTTTTCTCGTGGATGCAATGCCATTGAGTGTCTGCAGTCGAAGATAATCAATCAATATGACTCCTGTATGATGTCTCATAACTATAGCTAATGCTACTTCTCGGAAATGCAACTATACCCAGGAAAAACTAGAAGTATTACTCATGCTACATTATTCCTCATAATTAAAGTATACACGTGAACATTGTTCCAGACTACTACCATCTACGTGCCAAAAACTACTTGTGTATCAAAACAAACGTGTACCTACTTAGCGAAATTTACTCTTAAAAAATACCATTGAAAATGATATAGTGTAATGTCGAAACCTGGGTCGGTCAAGTAAACTTCTATGGAACATACAACAGTGTATATTTTATTATGTTTCCTATCACCAAGTTCCACCAAATATCGCCATCAATAATTGAGTTGCCTGGCGAGTATAATCTCAAATATCGAAGGATGCAGGCAGAAAAATTTTCCCTGGGTTGAATTTAGATCTAGTAAATGAGCTTCAGAGAGGGAACTGTATTTCAGGGGTTTAAATTGGAGAATATACTTTGTATCTGTTTCTTTCCGACCGATTCGCGGCCAAGATTTTTTCTGTGGCAATTCAAGTGAATTCCATCGCCGTTCACGCTGCCGTATTGAATTATATATCATTTATATATTTTCGATCGAGAAAAAGTGTAGGACCAGGTAAATTTGGATAAAATCACACATTCGGAGCTTCCTCCGGCTCACATTCTGTTTCTAGCCTCAGCAGGAAGGAGCTGACCGCATCTTTGAGGCGACTTGGAGCGAGAGCGGAAGCCCACGAACTCCTTTTCCTCGAGCTGCGGTAGGAAAAGGTTGGCGACAAGGTGGTTATAATATGGCACCTTGCGCTGGTGCAATAGTGAGAAGGGAAATGATGGGAAGTCTCTACCAAGGTTCCTGCTTCCCTGTTTCCGAATAACAACTCCTCTGTCAGCAAGGCAGCCAACGCAAGAGTAGAGAATTTTTTGGCGAAAGAGTGCCACCAACCTCGAAGCCGGTTAGTAGACAAAACTATATATGCAATGTTATTATGGTGTAGGCAGCTCGGGTGCTTCACCACTCAATAGCAACTCCATGACTGCCAAGCTTCCCCAAAGGATATTACCCGGTGCACTTGAGCAGCCCCTACTTGCATACTCACTACTAGTATACGCCGGGAAATCATCAGATATTTTTTCGAAATTAGCAATTAATTTTTACGCGAAGTGTGCGGAGTCAGTGGCGTAGCCAGGAATTTCGTTCGGTGGGGGGAGGGGCAAAACCAGGGGGAAATTTTTTTAAAAACAGGGTACTAAGTAATAGGTTTTAAACTGATTTTTACACTTTTCAACACATCATTCGTTAAAAAAATATATTGTAAACTCATGAATTTTCAATATTTTGTTTTCTTTTATGAAGGAAAATAATTGTATTTTTATATTTCGGGGAGGAGTCCGAACCCCCCCACCCCCAGGTTACGCCACTGCGCGGAGCTTTTGGCGTGTTTTTTCAGTCGGTACCTTTAGAGAAATAGCGACGATCATAGAAAAAAATATATACGGAGGATATATTCCTTTTATGTAATATATGTATGCACTGTAAGTTTTAATGCTATGTCTGAAAATTCTTCGATGTGCGCATAGCCTTTTTGTAAATAATGATAGCCAAAGAACAGGGTCTTCTTAATGGCTACCTAAAGTTACTCCGTAATTTATGTAATTATGTTCATGTTCTGCATCTTTATTTGAAGTAATAAAATGTAAAACGCTAAGTATGGAATGCGAGAACAAATGACGAGTTTTGATATTTAAAAATGGAGTCAATATAGTATTTTTAATTGAGATTCCTTCATGAAATTGTGATTAAGCTTAAGCTATGCAAACTTTATCCCAGTCGATTGACATTAGTTCCGAAATAAATTTAAAAGCAATTTATGATGAAATACAATGGTTTATCTTAAGAAAAATTATTTGGTTTATTATATAGTAAATCTTCCAATCAATATGAAAACGAAAATGACAAAAGAATGAAAAATTAAATCAGGAATATAATGTGTAGGTGTTCAAAAAATAAGGTGGGAACAATCTAGAGCTGGAAGAGCAGTTTAATTATTTGGGAAGGGCATTACAGGAAAACGGACATGACATTAAAGAAGAGAATTGCGTTGGTAACAGAGGAGCTCTAAAACTGGAAAAATCGCCATGTAAGAATGTTATTAGATGGCTAAAATGAGTCTGGTTCAGAGTTAATTGCTATACGGTGCGGAAACATGGACAATGAGAATAGAAAACGGGAAATGAGGGTGTGGAGGAGAATGGATAAGTTGGAGGAGGGAAAGAGGAGCGACGAAGTGCCAGACATGGTGGTAAAGGAGAGGAGATGTCTGGATGAGATACTGAGGAGACAGCAGGTTTAGATTGAAGATATGAGATGCCAAAAGCCACGCCGGAGGGAAGAATATTAGGTAAGCGAGGGAGCGAAGAAAAGGATTCATGGACAGAGTATAATAAGCCATGGGAGGCATCCAATATTTACGTGAGCCATTCAGGGGGTCAAGCCGATTCTCACTTTAGTCTCACTTGGGGAAGAGGGGGCGTCCTGGCAAGTATCACGTAATATTTTTTCCTCAAGAAACTGTGTAAAATTACGGTCACGTAATCTTAAATAGGGGAATGAGGGGCAAGAGTACGCATCTAACCAACAATCTTTTAAAATATCCATTAAGGTTTAAAGAATAATTTTTATTTTTACGCACCTTGATCATAGTTACATGTACTACAATACTTATCTTCCATTGCTGCAGAAAAAATAAATAACTGCCATTATTCATCAAAATGTAAGAGAAAAACAAGTAGGAATCTCGTCCCTCATGTGGTGCAAGTGTGCTCCTCTTACGGTGTACGAGTCCTATCAACAGTTTTCGCATGTGAACTTTCCTTTTCCAGAATATGTGGCGCAAGGTTCTTACCTCCATGTTTTACATTCATTACACAACAGTCAATCAATAATTGCTGGATCTTAGCACAATTTTCCACAAACTTCACAGTGATAATCAGTTTTTCCGGTGAAGTTAATGCCCAGTTTGCCGTCCACCAACAGCCGCTTAACATCGCAACCCTTAACCTTATTTTCAGATATTTTAATGTATAGTTTCTGGGTGTGGGGGGAACTCGTAAGAATTTCAGAGTTTTGCTTTGAGTTTATACGCCGCTTATGCGAATGAAATGCTTTTGGATGTAGTCTAATGCTCTGGGAAGAGACATGTGGCTGTATTATGCATATCTATGAATGAAACGCACCTGAAATTCTGAAATTGAGCAATATTTATGCAGAGACAATTCATCGATTTCTATACTAGTTGCAATAGATCGTAATTATTCTCTATTGTTCCTCTTCAGTGTAGCTACCTCAAAAAATTGTTATCCAAAGTCTTTCCGATCGGTTTTTCTCTTAAAGTTCCGCATTTTCTTTCAATACATTTATCAACAAAGTACCAGTGATGTTTATTATAGAAAGTATCAGGTTATACATGAAGAAGCAATGGTATTAAGTGGGGCAGGAGTCAGCGCCCGTGGGGCAAGAATCCTCATGCGGACACTTGCTCCAGGACTCTTGCCCCAACGGCACTTGCTAAGCATAGTACGTCATAGCAAAACCACATGATTAGCTACGAACCTGCTAACTGCATGAGTTTTCGAGGCAAAGAATGCATATAAAGGATTTATAGACAAACATAGTGGTTAAATAAACGCCTAAAGCACAGATGGGAAGTACGCGGTCATACAGTTTAGGTAAAAGTCGCGTAAAAATGAAAAATAAGAAAAACTCACGTTCTGTCATTCGTTGTCTTCCACTGAAAGCACCACTCTGCTACACTCGGTCACGTAAATTAAACTAATAGACTATAAGTGGCATCATCCCGGCATTTAGAGAAATATTTCGGAAAATTTATCTTGCCCCATGCGGACTCTTGCACCTCACTACTCTTCTAGTCTTCACTAATCCTAAATAAAAATAATTAAACATTTTTATTAATAAATCCAACGCGATGAAGTATAGAGACGTATTATACGCATTTCAAAAATACGCATTTCAACAGAAAATACGTGAGATTAGAGGGAGGGGTTCGAGCCAAATCTCACGATGAAGGGAAAGATGGGGTCAAAAAATCGTCAAAATCACCTCAAGTGATTAATAGACGCTCCCTTAATTGAAATTAAATAAGTAAGTTCAATTCGGAAAATAGAAACACTCGGATGATTCTCTAAATGTCCCTTGTAAACCTTAATTAATTGATAAATTTAGCATAAATAACCTTTAAAAATTGAGGCATGAAATCAGATATCAAAATAAAAGTTAATTCTGTTTTATGCCCGGAGAGTGACAAAAATTGCGAAACCATTGAACAATATTACTCAAGTCGACCTCTATCTTCAGGAAACGCAAGTGCAATTGAGCCTAGTAAGAATAAAAGCAATGGAACGAACACAGAACAAGCGAAACTTCAAACCAGCAAAAATAAAAGCAAAATGACGCTGGTTCCCAGAGAATTCGATTTTAAGGAGGGTGAAATAAAATTTCATGCAGCAATTAAGGATATTTTAAATGAATTACATTGAGATTATTCCAATAATTTTAGTCACACATCGTCTTTTCTTGATCTGAATTATACAGTGCTGAATGAATATTATGTTGCAAAGTTAAAAATTGTGGAGTAGACGCAAATTATGAAAATGTGTGGTGTGGTTATTAAGATCAATAGTTAAATGAAAGATAAAAACAAATACGATGACGGACCATTTCTTGAGGCAACAAAAACAGTCATAACCTTGATTGCGGAGCTCTGAATTTCCCAGCTTCCTGGGCATGTGGTTAGCTGAACATAATGTTTGGTTCTTCTTTGGCTCTTCAAAATACTCATATTACATAATACTACGAAATTCCTAAGTCACTACAGAGAATTTTTTCGGATTATCATGGCATTAATAGCGTGATGTGTTGCGAAACAGATGCTTCCAACAACGTCAAATTCTGAAGCAACGATTGTGACGCAACGGGTTAAGGTTATGACGTGAAGACATTCGTCGAAAAGACTAACAGGACCATGAGCAGATACAATTTTGAATATAACATTAATACGGTCCTGTATAATTTCAACAGATTCAGGCTTCAATTGGTGGAATTTAGACATATTTAAATAAATAAAAGATCCTAGCACTTTTCCACAAGAATTTTTAATGCGTACAATGCGTTTCGTCTCACTGAGTCATCATCTGGTACAAGACACCAGATGATGGCTCAGTGAGCCGAAACGCGCTGTACGCATTAAAAATTCTTGTGGAAAAATGCTACGATCTTTTATTTATATATTTAGTCCTGTATAATAGTATCTTACCATCCATCAGATCCACACTAAGTTAATGAATGCCTATTTTTATGCCATTGAACTTTTTAAAAGCCTAAATTTTATTAATGGCATAAGATAAAATTATACATGTGCAGTATTAGTACAAGTTCGGTATTTGAAATAAATCTTACAGCCTATTACATTACGAGATTAAAACAAATTAAATATATTTAATGATAACCAACACACCTGCCTAAAATTTCAAAACACCTACAGAAAAAGTATCAATTATCATTCATTCGCAAGTCGGCCGTCGATGGGAATGTGAATATCTTATGTTATTCAGATCCAAATTTAGTGATGACGAAATCTTATTTAATAACATTAAACTTTAAAAAAACATACTTCTATAAACGGTAAAAGTCAAATGTATGTAAAAGTCATACATTTGAATTTTACCTTTGTGCATTGCACAGTCGTAAAAAATAGCAAAAGTTTCGAGAGTTAAATCAGTCTGGCATACCTATTTGATTATTTCAGTAATATTATAAATAAATATACATCTGATGTTAATTCATTTTTTTATCCACCCCCGGATGAAATTTTCCAAAAAGGTATTGTAAAAATTATCAAGATATTCATTCGCAGGTCGACCGTTTGTGGGATAGGAAATATTTTCCCTTTACTGGAAATAAATATTCTGCGACCTCAAGAAGAGACTTCGGCCACCGCGGATTTTAATTTAGCGCTAACCCGCGGAAACTTCGGGTAAGGCATAACTGGTTCCAAATTCTTGGAATACTAAATGAAGCAACATCAGCCTTTGCTTGATGGAATTCAGTCACGTTTAATGATAACAATTTATTTGAAGTAGAGATGGGAAAAACTACAATTAATGATTTTTTAGGCGAATCAAACTTCAGTTTTTATTGCACTCAAATGTGTTTTGTGTATTTGTGCCATTTATTTACGCTGAATCAACCTATTTATAATCAAAAGCCCTCAGAAGTGCTGAAACTTTGCAAGGGAAAAAATAAGCATTATATTTCTAGTGAAATAACGCTGTATTATATTAGAGCTCAATTGAGGGGGTGAGAAGCTATAGGGTACAATTTAAGGTAATACAGAAATTGATAAAAGAAATATACAAAAACTTGGTGGCCAAGGGATACTAGTGAGTCTTTTCTGTGATGATATCGAGTGTAAAATCATATGCACTGATGATCTCGTTTGTTTTCTTTACCTAATTTCTGTGTCTAACTCTGTTTATAAAAATAAATCACTAGTGCCCCTTGGCTTCTTACTCCCTCAATTTTGTTTAAATGATAGGTTTTTTCTATGACGTAAAATAGCTGATGCTGACCTTTCCACCGAAAGGACTAGTTATTAATATACTTATCTGAACTTACTGCCCTTAAATGATAATATAAATTATTTTGTAAGAATACATAATTTGTACTTCAATCAATTGAAAGAAAAACCGTACCAACGAAGGAAATAGGCTATTAGATCACTCTGATGAATTACTACGTGGTGATGAAGGACCATTATTGTGGCAAACCACCGATTCGGTATGTAGCAGGACGACAAATCGTAAATAAACATTTCTCACAATCCTCATACGATGAGCTTCCTGGAATTTAATCCCTTCCTGGAAAGAACAACTCCTTTCGTGGGAAACAAAAATTTACTACCGGCTTAAAAAAAAGAGCGGTATTTATGTGGAATAGAAAGAAAAACGTCAAACGCGCACAACTGAGGCGTAGCTAATGACCTGTCATGTTTCTTTTCCGGTCCTAACTTTAACGCGTTCTAAACCTTCCTTCCGGTTATATTCATTTCCGTAACATCGAACGCGAAATGACTCGCATGATGAGTGATACGACTCATCACGCGCTTGAGTCAATTAAGATATGTGCTCCCATCAGACCCCGACGTGACGGCCTTCATTAATTGGGTTCACTACATTGGCGGAAAGCGTCACTATGCTGATTATCACAACATTTATTGACCTATTAAGTTGGCCAATCCACCGAAGCGACTAGCTAAACTATTATACTAATATGAATATGCTGTCCGTTAAATAATTGTACGAATCACACATTTAGCAATACATTATATGTGCTTCACTCGATAGAACGAACAACTTTGGCCACAGTAGGAGGAGTCGTTAGCGGGAAAAGAATTAGGTACCTAGTTTCCTTCATCAAAGAAAACGAAAGGCATTGATTGCGATTCGTTACCCACAATTAGTGTATTCATAAAATACAGATTATTTGGTTTGAGAAATACCGGTTTAGACGAATGGCAATGGTCAATTTTAACTGCATTTGAAAAAGGCCAGATTGGCGCCCATGCGATGCCACTCCACGTGACGTCACAGGGACCTAGTTTCTGTACGAGTAGATAGGAGTTTTACATCGTCTGAGATTACCAATGCATGCATGAAGCACAGAGCTCAGGGAAACATGTCTTAATAATCACCTATTAAAACTGGCTAAGGTCGGAAAGGTATTAATAATCCTTATTTAAGCCAAGCGCTACCAGACAGCAGGGTACTCAGCTACCCGCTAGCAGCCTGCGTCGTATCAGCGCTCAACTCGCCTCAAGGTCACCTCACAGGGCGGCAGCGGGAACCAGAAACACGTCACACGGAGAGATTTCCCGGCATTCATACTTACACGTCGCGTTTTCGCGCGCTTGAAATTGTTCACTTTTCATTTAATCGCGAATAATAAATAACGTGTCAGACAAACAGTATTAAAAAAATAAACAAAAAAAGTAAATAACAACTTAGTATGACACTCAAATTTAACATAATTTTACACTCAATTTTCTGCAACCATATGTTAAGGCCTGGTTACACGGTGCATTAACCCGTACGGGTTAATGTCTAAATGTATGAACGCGAGAATGAACGGAAAAATTCACCGTGTAACCACCCCAAAATGTACAAATGCATGAACGCGTGAACGGAAAATAGAACCTGTTCTAATTTCGTTCATGCATTCGCACAAGTTGATAACAGAGCCACCTGGTGGGAAACAACACATTTAGTTGTCATCTGCAGGGCTATTCCACGGCCGTCTTGGCTATTCAGTAACTCTTTACGCGTATTTGTTCATTTGTACTGTATCGTAAGTGCTTGAATCCTACCACAAACTCACCATTTGCATCAACACTAATATTTGCATAGATTATCCTTGTATGTATGCCGGACATACCAAGTTTATGCCTATGGTATCTTATTGGTTGTATTATGCCGGAACAAAACAATCGATGAGGTTGTCACAGAGTTTTCAATACGACATCTGTGAAATACAACGGCAATCATACGACTTATAGAACACATTTAAACATAATTAATATCATACGAATTAACGACAATTCTACCTTTTATACGTCCGAGGTGGGAATGCGCTGGCTCACCACAAAAATACGACTCACATTACGCAAGTTCATAAATCGGCAAGACCTCTAAACCAACATCTTTTCCATCAACAGCAAATATCTTCTTAACTTTATAACCGTCCCGGACAAAAGTAGAACAAAGTATTAAAAATATCTACTCTCATACATCATCTACACTCAGTGAAACAGGTGACAGAAAAATGTCTAGTGAACACGGCTTAAAAACAAGATGCGTCTACAAATTTTCAGCCTATGTATTAACTTTGATAACGGTTTGAAATAAATAGAGTACTATTGAGATATAGCATTAAGCGAGCGTTAACGATAAATATTAAATATAAATAAATATTACTGGCACGAAATGAAACAACATCGGCAACTACAATGAAAACCACTGTTTACACGGCAGCGCAAATATATTACCAGTATGTGTAATTTCCTGGTCCTACAGGAAACAACGAAAAGGGAATTATTTTCTGGTAGGTATCGTCTGCTTCCTACCTAATGATACTGTTTTCACATTTAAATTTTGCGCACTGTAAAGGGAATAAACAAAAGCTAAACGCCTCGCGTTACGAGAAAATGTGTGAAAACTTGTGCGAACGCATGTACCGTGTAACCGCTCATTCATGCTCCTCGTTCACGCAAACGTCCATGAATTCAGACATGCAAACAGACACGCATTCATACATTAACCCGTACGGGTTAATGCACCGTGTAACCAGGCCTTTAGAGCCATTCGATTTAACACCGTTTTAATTTTACTTCAATCAGTTTTAGACAGACAGCATGTTAAGGCCGCTTTACACGGTGAAAGATCATTCGAAAGATCTTTCGAAAGATCATTCGAATGATCCATCATTCACCGTGTACAACGGAAATTTCCTGGAAATTTCCAGCGTGAATGATCATTCGAATGAACTTTCAGGCCTGTTCTAATTTGCTTGAATGATTTCCGTGAATGATATGAGCGCACGGCGTCCATCTTGCCATTGGCATCCACCTCGGAATTTTAATATTTTATATAAAAACTTCGGAAGCATAGTAACCCATGAAATAGCTCAAATAATTAATATGTACTTTGAGAGAACATAAATTCACTAACATCAACTGTCTAAAGTCAGTAATTTGGAAATAATATTTCGGATAGTTAATGAATAAAAACGTCGTTTTTCTCCTCGATTGCGTCTATATGTTGTTTAATTTACAATTATTAAACTATAGTTCATTATTTGAGCGCTAAAGTTTCGGGTCAGAGTCCCAATTAATCACACAATATCTGTTTATTCGGTGAACACATTCCAGCCAACACGAGCCGCTACGTTATCTTGGCTCACCTATGGGATCACAATATTGCCTATCTCTAATCATTCAAGGAACTCACCCGAAAGAAATTTCGAGCATGTCCTAATTTGCTTGAATGATTCCGTGAATGATATGAGCGCATGGCGTCCATCTTGCCATTAGCACCACCTCGGAATTTTAAGATAATATATATAAACTTTGGAAGCATATTAACTCATGCGATAGCTTAAATCATTAATATTTACTTTGAAAGAAAGTAAATTCACAAACATCATTCCTCAAAATTGAGTAATTTGGAAAAAACATTCCGGATTTTTAAAGTTCAAAATCGTCGTTTTTCTCCTCGATTGCGTCTATATTTTGTTTGATTTACAATTATCAAACTGTATTCAATGATTTGAACGCTAAAGTTTGGGGTGAGACTCCCAATTAATGACAAAATATCTGTTTATTCGGTGAACACATTCCAGCCAAAACGAGCCGTGACATCACATTGGCCCACCTAGGAAGTCACAATCTCACGGGGTTGCCTATAATTCAAGGGGCAAACCCTATAAGTTAGCCCATGAATATCACAGTCCACTTTCTTCCCCTGCTTCGATAGCAAGCACTGAGCCAACTTCATTGTAGAAAGTATGAGGATGCTGAAGCGCACTCTTTCGAAAATAGAACAGGTCGCTTCCTTTTTTCTCTTCACGTTACCTTTCTTTTCTCGCACAGGAATGACCTTTGTTCGACTACATTGTAAAGGCTGTGTACACGAAGGAACCCCAAACATAAAAACTCATGGTCGACCGGCCTTCAACCTTCAGGAGCTTTTGCTGTATGCTTATTATGTTCTTTTTTTATGGGAGCTGGACGCTGCGGCGTCAATACGGGACTGAGATAGGATTTTTCTGAACGAGTAACAATGTGCAGTTTTTCCCCAAATTATATTTTCACTAACTTTATAATTTAATGAATCGGGAGGGAAAAGACCTCAGGCAGCCATTTGAAGAGTAAGTTCCCTTATGATCTTGTTACAGAGCAAACTATCTTGAAGCATAATCATCTTTGCTCTGCAGCGAAAACAACCAATGGGGAACTTGCATGAATTTTTTTTATTTCACAGGCGGACAGAAAATTATTTTCTGAATACAACAAAGAAAACCGCATGTTTATCTGAGTTTTCCTTCGCGAGATATTTAATGATAAATATTACGAATTTTAAAGCGCGGGAAAAACTACCTCACCCCCCAAGCCACTGCCGACGAAGCCTCGATGACGTCAAAGGTGCCTAAACATCACGCGAAGCTATTGTTGTGATTGTTTGTAATAGTTGCCAGCAGTTGTGAAAGCTTCGTTTGTTAGACGTGTTGATTATTTTATATTTAAAGATAAATATCCGACGATAGAGGCTTGGAAGCCCTCATATTTTGCATTATTTATAATATTAATATCTGAGTACGGGCATAAAATATAAAACTGGTGCAGTTAAACCAAAAATTATATAATACCTAAATAACATCGTTGTAGGAGTCTGAGCCACGGCCATTGGAAGGGGGATACGTTAATTGTAAGTTGATGTTATCGACGGTATATCATTCATTTAAGTATGCAATTAGAACGATTTTGATGTTTACTGATGTCCGCTTAGCTTTTATATACAATAACTTCATCCGTTTATTCGTAGGTACCGGAGAATTCGTCGTTTAGGACTGTCTGTGCTTGTATTATGGGGTGAATTCCAGTCAATGCAACTTTTGCTCGCTGATTGGAGATCTCTAGGAACATTTTTGTGCCAAAATAGTGTTATTTTCAACGTGACGTCTCCCGTTAAACTACTGCTAATAATCACAGTGTCAGTGGTTGAAATGCACAAAGTTTGACAAGGTTGAAAAATATCGGCCAAGAGTTGTCAGTGTTCCATCGTGATTGAATTGTAAAAAGTGCTATTACGCTATCGATAAATGTCTAACAGTAGTGTAAAAGTTGTCAGTGGCGTGCTAATCTCCGTTGTCACAGTAGATATGACATTTCACGATCACGCTATTGAAATAAAAACTGTGTGTGAAGTTTGTTATTCCATTATTTCAACGAATAGTAGTGAGAAATGTCACCTGTGTCACTTGTGTGGGCTAATGGGGAACTTGCATGAATTTTTTTTATTTCATAGGTGGACAGAAAATTATTTTCTGAATACAACAAAGAAAACCGCATGTAAATCTGAGTTTTCCTTCGCGAGATATTTAATGATAAATATAACGAATTTTAAAGCGCGGGAAAAACTCCCTCACCCCCCAAGCCACTGCCGACGAAGCCTCGATGACGTCAAAGGTGCCTAAACATCACGCGAAGCTATTGTTGTGATTGTTTGTAATAGTTGCCAGCAGTTGTGAGAGCTTCGTTTGTTAGACGTGTTGATTATTTTATATTTAAAGATAAATATCCGACGATAGAGGCTTGGAAGCCCTCGTATTTTGCATTATTTATAATATTAATATCTGAGTAAGGGCATAAAATATAAACCTGGAGCAGTTAAACCAAAAAGTTGATAATACCTAAATAACATCGTTGTAGGAGTCTGAGCCACGGCCATTCGAAGGGGGATACGTTAATTGTAAGTTGATGTTATCGACGGCATATCATTCATTTAAGCATGTAATTAGAACGATTTTGACGTTTACTAATGTCCGCTTAGCTTTTATACACAATAAATCCATCCGTTTATTCGTAGGTACCGGAGAATTCGTCGTTTAGGACTGTCTGTGCTTGTATTATGGGGAGAATTCCAGTCAATGCAACTTTTGCTCGCTGATTGGAGACACCTAGGAACATTTTTGTGCCAAAATAGTGTTATTTTCAACGTGACATCTCCCGTTAAGCTACTGCTAATAATCACAGTGCCAGTGGTTGTAATGCACAAAGTTTGACAAGGTTGAAAAATATCGGCCAAGAGTTATCAGTGTTCCATCGTGATTGAATTGTAAAAAGTGCTATTACGCTATCGATAAATGTCTAACAGTAGTGTAAAAATTGTCAGTGGCGTGCTAATCTCCGTTGTTCACCGTAGATATGACATTTCACGATCACGCTATTGAAATAAAAACTGTGTGTGAAGTTTGTTATTCCATTATTTCAACGAATAGTAGTGAGAAATGTCACCTGTGTCACTTGTGTGGGCTAATTTAAGGGTTTAAATCAGTGAATAAATAGTTGTATTCATCATAACGAGTTCTGTTATTGTAAGTTGTACCTGGTTGTACGTGATGAATATAAGAATGTGATAGTGACATCCAGTTTTTGATAAGAGTATTTGCCTATTTCCCACTATATTTTTATGGTATATGCTAGTATATTGTTTATGGATTTACCTAAATTATTGAAATAGGTTGTAGCTTGTGTGTGTGTCGGCAGCGGAACCGATTCGCGATCTCACATTTGGATTGTGTGCAGACTGTTTTGCTGTGAATTCGTACCGTAGGACGGTTTCTTTTACAACTCAATTTGCCGCCGACGTATAGCAATAATTTGTCTTAACAAATTCCATGAGGGTCGTGGCATCAATTTTTGGTGTCCTAAAAAAAGGCTGGTGTCCTAACACCCCATGCCACACGCCTTTTAGGCGGCTTGCGGGGTATTATGTAGACGTAGATGAATTTCAGGTGTATTATTCGAACGAGTGGCAACGTTATCATCCATTTTTCTGATAACCAAAACGCACGAAGTGAAATGCTTGTACTTCATCATCCCGATGCCGCATTATTAATATCCCAAGTAATAATCTAGGCACAATAGCAATAGGAAAACTTGCCCAAGAATAACAGAACAAAATAAAGTGACGATGAGCGGCTAAATACTCCCTCAAAACAAATTTTACACCATGCGCTCAGCGTATTTCCCTACTCCCTACGGGTGTTTAGGCACCTATGACGTCACGCCTGGCCTCGGCAACGCTCGGGTGTCTTCGCGCAGTGGTCGGCTCAGAGAAATTTTTCTCGATTTTAAATGCAATTTTTTTATTTCTTTTGATGTTGAATGGAGAAACTGAAGGTATTTTTGCGAGCTAATGTATCTTTTTGACTTATACAAAATAGTTTTTAGAGCAATCTACGACCCATGCAAGTTCCTCATTTAAGGGTGAATCAGTGAATAAATAGTTGTATTCATCATAACGAGTTCTGTTATTGTAAGTTGTATGTGATGAATATAAGAATGTGACAGTGACATCCAGTTTTTGATAAGAGTATTTGCCTATTTCCCGCTATATTTTTATGGTATATGCTAGTATATTGTTTATGGATTTACCTATATTATTGAAATAGGTTGTAGCTTGTGTGTGTGTTGGCAGCGGAACCGATCGCGATATCACATGTGGATTGTGTGCAGACTGTTTTGCTGTGAATTCGTACCGTAGGACGGATAGGACTACCTTCTCCGCTAATCGGGCGTTGCCAAATTCAACAGCACAGCTTACGATCGTTATCCTCCAGTATTACAAGTTTCTTTTACAACTCGATTTGCCGCCAACGTATAGCAATAATTTGTCTTAGCAAATTCCATGAGGGTCATGGCATCAATTTTTGGTGTCCTAAAAAAAGGCTGGTGTCCTAACATCCCATGCCACACGCCTTAAAGGCGGCTTGCGGGGTATTATGTAGACGTAGATGAATTTCAGGTGTACTTTTCGAACGAGTGGCAACGTTATCATCCATTTTTCTGATAACTAAAACACACGAAGTGAAACGCTTGTACTTCATCATCCCGATGCCGCGTTATTAATATCCCAAGTAATAATCTAGGCACAATAGCAATAGGAAAACTTGCCCAAGAATAACAGAACAAAATAAAGTGATGATGAGCGGCTAAATACTCCCTCAAAACAAATTTTACACCAAGCGCTTAGCGTATTTTCCAACTCCCTGCGGTTGTTTAGGCACCTATGACGTCACGCCTGGCCTCGGCAACGCTCGGGTGTCTTCGCGCAGTGGTCGGCTCAGAGAAATTTTTCTCGATTTTAAATGCAATTTTTTTATTTCTTTTGATGTTGAATGGAGAAACTGAAGGTATTTTTGCGAGCTAATGTATCCATTTGACCTATTCAAAATAGTTTTTAGAGCAATCTACGACCCATGCAAGTTCCTCATTATGTACTTCGTTACGGGAGTACAAAACGCACGATTTATTAAAGTGGTTTTCCGCTGTCAATACGTATCGTTCTAATTCCTCTCATTACTTAGTGCGTCATACCCCACCGAAAGTCAAAGCAATACCAAAGTATATTGAATCGCACATGTAAACAAAGCGTTCCATCGTCTGCGAGCTCCTAAACAAATCATGTGGAGAGAAACGGTCGGAAATATCGTTAGAATCGAAATACACTATCGATAGTCGCACCAGTGAGCATCGTTTCTGCGCAGAACTTTCACCGAAATCATTCACCGAAATCTTTCACCGTGTATAGCGGTACCGGCGAATGAATTTCTTGCGAATGATCATTCGAATAATCTTTCGAAAGATCTTTCGAATGATCTTTCACCGTGTACAGCGGCCTTTAATAATCACCTATTATAACTACCCAAGGTCGGAAAGTTTTCCTCGTTTGATAAGGTAATAATAACCCTTATTTAAGCCAAGCGCTACCAGCTAGCAGGGTACTCTGCTATCGTATCAGCCCTAAAAGCCTCGCCCCAAGGTCACCACACTTGCGGCAGCGGGAACCAGAACGACGTCACACGGAGTTTTTCCAGCATTCTTACTTACAATTGGCCGTCGAGTTTTCGCGCGCTTGAATTTTTTCACTTTTCATTTAAACGCGAAAAATAGATATCGTCATTTAAAAATCTAAAAGCGTGAAATACGTACTCCAGGAGTAATAATCTTTCGATTTAGGCAATAAAAAAATAATAGGAAACCACCCTTTTGACTCATGGTATACCACCACAAATCGAAATTAATGGTGCGAAAAAGTAAAGGTGGTATTAGGTGACATTAGGTGGTACAGCTGACGTTAACTTTTGGCGCCGCCGAAAAAACTACTGTCTGTTAAAATGAGCAAAACAGCCGAGGAGCTGAGTTTGAGGAGCTCTATCGCCCAAACGAAGGAATCAACTCCAATGTACAAAAAGCATTTTAGCGGAGAATAGCGTTGTTTTCAACAACTTTTTTACTATTATTTTAGTGTCACAAATAATTTCTTTTATTCAAAGAGTTAGGAACAAATCTTACTTCCTCACATCAAAACTTCAATTTATGGAAATTAAAATACGGAAATACTGGTGGCTCGAAGCTGCGTAACGTGTTTTTTCGTGCAAAAAACGGGAGATTTTTTTGAGAAAAATCAAGTACAAGAAATATGGTGGAAGTTGCGGGAGAAAAAGTTTCCTTTTCCTTTTCACCTTTCTCTCCCACAATTTCTGCGTTGCTAAAATGTTTGTAACCTCAATGGTTACTTTTTTCTTGTTGGGATCGGCGGTGCCCAAAACGCATGGGCTGTGTGTATCCTACTGGCTGTGTGTATCATACTGGCATGTGAATGTGACAATCTTTCATTTTATTTCTTCTTCTGTGTGTGTTTAATTCTTCCTTGGTGGCGTTGGCCGTGTCCGGAGTCATCTCTTGGCCAACGCATTGGGCTACATGAGCTACATCTGGGGGGAATAGGTCGCATAAACCCCACGCCAAAAACACCGGAGATAAAAGAAACTTCGATAGCTCGGCGGTGTGAGCATCTGCCCGGAAAGCAGAAGGTTGGATTTGCACGACTGTTGTATTTAAGCTACAAATAGAGTTGTAGGCGTATAATTATAGATAAACACGCTCAAAATTTTCAAAGTTGATGTCCTGTTACTTTCATGTTCATTCTTGTAAGACTCTATAAATTGGCATATTTCATCACTTTCAAATATTTATTTATTTTAATTTTAATTAAGTTGTACACATACAGCAAGACTGCCAATTTATAGTGCACATATAACAACTAATATTATATAATTAAATAAATTAATTTTTATTACAACTCTAAATTAAAAAACGGGAGTAACAAACATTTATCCAGCTATATGTTCGTTAGTCATTCGTGCGTTAAGTATGTTGATGCCAGGTGAGTAAAATTTTTTATTGTCAGCGTGAACGGATCAATATCAACCGGGAGAGAATTTATTAAAAAGAAAGTCTTGCTACTGAGCATGCCAAATTTGAAAGGCATTGAAGTGGATGGGTTACAGTGGTGTGTTGAAATCACAAGGAATCCGGAGAGCATTATCATACCGTTGAGGTAAAGGTATACTATTTCGCACCTCAATCCATGATGGGAGGCATTGAGGTGGCCAGAAAGATTTGCACCTGCTATGTAGAACAAGGTAGCATGAGACAAACACGATGGAACACGTCACTGCGCTAAAAAGAAGGGAGATCTTGGCGCAACGGAAGCGACCGAAATGGAGATGTTGTAATAATTCTCTGGAGAATGCGAGGGCGCTGGCCAAGAGGACGGAAATGTGATAACGAAACTTTGCATCACTTCCGCATTGGCCAATTTTTCACACAACCTGAGGGCTTATTCTGCATTTCCGAACGAAAACGACCACATTCGGAAAGCTGTCGACTCTCCAAACGAATCGTTTAGTGAGTCAATCATTGATCGAGGAAACAAAATCGACTAATCAACTAACGTCGATGACGCTAACGTTGATGCCTGTCATCGTTGTTATCAACATCTAAGCATCGACGTAGCTGCTGCTACGCTTGTAAGATTTTATTAGTTTTTCTCGGTTTCCAGTGATTCTGATGGACGACTATATGTCAGCTTTTGGTGACATTCGTTTGGCCTTATTACTCCATAATTTTACCGGCAGAATATTGCATTTACACAATGTGACAGCAGGAAGGTACAGTGGAAGATTGTTAGGCCCATTACCAAGAGCATCGAAACCACAGTCCACAACCATTTTCAGCGTGGTCAATTTTCTTTTCCTATTTTATATAACGGGTAAATCAAAATGCAAAATATAACAAATAATTATAAATTACGGAAAGATTGATTCGTCGTAAAATGCATTTACATATCACCACTCTGTAGTAACCTCAGATTCATAATTTATGTAGAATTCAACAGGAATATATATACACTTTGTAGAGCATGAATTGATATGTTTTCGTCATGCTATTTGATCGTTTTGAAATAAGTAAGTTATTAGATAAAGTCCAGTCTAATCGCAGACAATCATCGAAGCACTAGCTGAGAGTAAGAACAGGAAATGAACACCGCGAATACCTATATTGATCACATTTGAAAGAGAAGCGATTTTGATAAAGAAAAAGTAAATGGGAGTAATGTTCATTTTTAATTCAGCAAATCAAATTAATACACTTTACAAAAACACTTGCCCGGGGAAAGTACTCACGGAGAAAATCGGAAGCAACGGTAAGTACTGTCACTTAGAAAATCAAACTGACATAAATTATTGGCACAATTGTCCAGGAAAAGTTCTCACGAAGAAATTCGGGAGCGACGATGTGTAACTTACTTTACAAATCAAATTACATACATATTGCGAACACAATCATTAAGGACTTACGGCGAAACATCAGGAGCAACGACGCGAACAACCTAATGGCAATATTTTTATTACAATAATCCCTCTTTGTTTGATTAGAATAGGGTACTTTCTTTCATCAAAGAAAACGAAAGGCATTGATTGCGATTCGTTACCCACTATTAGTGTATTCACAATATACAAATTATTTGATTTTAGAAATCCCAGTTTAGACGAATGGCAATGGTCAATTTTTAACCGCATTTGAAAAAGGCCAGATTGGCGCCCATGCGATGCCACTCCACGTGACGTTACAGGGACCTAGTTTCTACGACAGTAGATAGGAGTTTTACATCGTCTGAGATTACCAATGCATGCACGAGGCACAGAGCTCAGGGAAACATGTCTTAAAAATCACCTATTAAAACTGCCTTTGCTCGGATAATTTCCTTCGTTTGATGAGGTATTAATAATCCTTATTTAAGCCAAGCGCTATCTGCTAGAGGGTACTCTGCTACCTGCTAGCAATCTGCATCTCAGTGGCGCACATATACTCGCCCCAAGGTCACCTCACTTTGCGGCAGCGGCGCCAAAATGGCATCACACGGGCTTTTCCCGGCATTCATACTTAGCCGTCGCTTTTTCTCTTGAAAATTTTCACTTTTCATTCAATCGCGAAAAATAGATATCGTCATTTAAAAATCTGCAAGCGTGAAATGCGTACTCCAGGAGTAATAATCTTTCGATTTAGGCAATAAAAAAATATTAGGAGACCACCCTATTGTCCATTATCGAGTAACTCTCATTGTTTCTTCACATCGTCAACAAGAATTGTTTGTAGGGTATCCGTAAATAACCACGCAAGTATCAAAATATCAGCTAAGTGGAGAGAAAGAAGGATATTGAAACAAAACTAGTCTCAGGTTTCTCGACCTTTTATTAAAATTGAATAAAAATTAGCAACAGTCCATGCAGTCAACTCTCAAATAAAGTAAAACACTTCTTCAGGGCAGTGCCACTTAGTCACACGCACATTGAGAAGTCTTACAGGGCTCAGGATAAACATAAACATGAGTGATGAGTGCAGTCACGTAGCCAGGGGTCCTTCAGCCTCCTCCTCGAATGTTTTTCCCTTGTGGCGACTGCCCGCCATAAATCTCCTCAGTCCAACGTCATTTATCCTCTGACCTTCTCTCAAGTATTAAAAGTTATGGACTGAGATAAGGGTCTCCGATCCGAAATTTGGTCAAAATCGGATAATATCAATTTCTGCCACCTGAGCCCTAAGGCTTAAAATATTTCGAAAAATCAGACGGAGATCGGTAACAAACGCCTGAGGACACTTAGCCATAGTAAACTCGGTCATTCCTGTGAAAACAAAGAATGAAGATAAATTTCAGAATATTGCCAACGAATTTTGCAGCTTAAATGAAATTTATTATTTTCCGATGCGTGGGAATTGACAATAAATTACAAATACCCTGGCGACCAGCTTACCATCTAAGCAAATTTCTGGCTACGTGGCTGCTTACTTTAAAAATGAGGTTCAGGTCACAACGTTCGCCCATTTATGTTTAGAGTAGCCTGCCGCAGTGGAAACATGCTGGGCCAGTTACGCAGACATTCGAAAATCGAAATACTATGGATTTATATGCAAGTCAGTGGCATATGCTTTGGCCTGGGGCGGCAACAGGGGTCCGGGGAAATTTTTGAAAACGACGTACCTGAAAATGCTTTTCACATGATTTTGGTGCTTAAAATTTAACTTTAATTTGATCCAGTTATTACGTGTCAAAACTACACTATATTTTTAAATAATTTTTTTGTCTGAGGCTTTTGGGGGACCTATCCCCTCAACCACTCTCATAGTTACGCCACTGATGCAAGTGCTTTTATACCTGAAATTTATATTCCTTCGAGAAAATTGATTTAAATAGAAGAAATAAGGATGAAAATAATCACTTTTTAATGGAGAAAACCCCAAGAAATAACGATCTGCTACATATTTCGTTTTTTTCTCGCACTTGACTCCTAGCAGAATGGACAGAGGAAAGAATTTCGTGGGATTCTCCTTACACCCAACTTTTCCTTTCCTATTCCCCAAACTATTTAGAGACTAGAAAGCTACGCACTAGGCTTATATTTATCTAAAAAGATTCATTTCACTGTGATAGAGAATATAATCATGGAAATGGAAAAAATAAACAGTTCTGATAAAATCGATAAAATACAAGGGATACATTGAAATAAAGTTCAATTTCCTACCTTTTATTTCAAATATCGAACTTCCATTATATCAGGCCTGAATCCCTTGAATTTAAAAGGAATAAATTTCACACCAAACGAAAAATTAATTATTTTTTCCAGATTTACGGCTAGTATCCTTACACCCCGGCCACACACCTAGTAGTTTCATTGGACACTATGCATTTGTTCACTGAAGTATCGACTCATACCGGTATAACTTTAGAAATATTACAACTTGTTCGGTATACTCAGTCTGAGATTCACCTTAGAAGAAGATGGCTTAGTATTGTAACTCGAAACTAAAAATACATCAATAAAACAAAGAAATTGATATAAGAATGAATTAACCTTAAATAACTAAGCAGAGTGGCGCAGTGGAAGCGTGCTGGGCCCATAACCCAGAGGTCCGTGGATCGAAACCACGCTCTGCTAATTTTTTTCAGTGTTTTTGCAAGCGAAATTTATAATTTAACGAGAATATTGAACTAAAGAGAAGAAATAAGGATGGAAATCACCTCTAATTATTGGAAAAAACTCTTTCCTTTACACATTATAATCAAAATTCAAAGTTAGGAAAATAATTATGTTTCAGTTTTACCCCTTTCCAAATTGTAAGCTCGACACTAATTACTGCGCTATACCTGACTGCGCTAACAAGATCCCAAATGTTTTGACACCAGCCGGCGGGTTGAACCACTGAATTAGTGCTTTTATTATCGCATAATACTTATGTAAGTGATTTATGATTCGAGGAAATCAGTTTCCTGTTCGAACCCTATCGGCAAAGTATCTCTCGTTTTCTAACCTTTCTATTGGAACTTATATCGATTACTATTAGGGATGTGCGAGTACTCGAAGGTTCGAGTCGAATCGAGTTGTTGGTACTCGACTTGAGTGCTTCGAGTAGTATTACGAATGTCGAGTCGAGTAGTTTCGGTTACAGAGCTGTCGAGGCCAGTTAGTTCAGAAATTTGTCGATAGCTGGCGCTATCATGAAACTCATGTGATACAGGGGCGCAGCTAGGAAATGAAGGTTGGCGGGGGGGGTTTAGGTGCAAATTATACCGGGATGTATGAGGGCATGGAATACCCACCAGGATAAGCGGCAGGTGCGAGATAAATAACGGAATTAATAAATTGATTGAAATAATCGCGGAATAATAATTGTAAGACAAATTGATTAATTGCGGAATTTTAAGATAAATGGTTCAAAATGGTGAGTTCTACGACTTTCTGAGGAATATTTTAGTAAGCATAACACTATTCTCTTAGTAATATCAATCCAATTAAGTAAAATAGATTAAATTTAAAAATTTCTCTGAGCTCTGGGGGAGAGGGGGTGGTTATCCCCACAAAACCCCCCCTCGCTACGCCAATGATGTGATATTATCCTTTTTAAAGTTAATAAGTCGTTCTAATACCAGATTTTGTACACGTAGCAGTAAAGCACTATAGTAAGCGCCGAATATCTTTTCGTCAGCTGCATCGGCCAACCGTCTTCCGACCCGGCGGCTTATTAATATAAAATATTACGTGATTTATTTACCCATATAATATTTATTTCAATTGTAAAAATACTGTACTGAGGGCTCTTATGTGCGTTTTGGATGCATACATTAATTGAATTGACGACATATTACTAGGGGTAAATTCATTTCAATGGTGCTTATGGAACTGTTTAGGACACATTAATTTTCATTCATCTCCTAATTGTGGGACATTCACCGTCAATGTTCCTCACTATCTTTTCCTTTTTAGATCAAGCTAAGCATTCTGAATAGAAAATTCTTAACAGGATTGGAAAATGAGATATGTTGGAGAATGCATTGCTGTATTGCCTAGTTCAGGAATTGCCAGACGCGACTCGACTCGATACTCGCAAGTAGTTTTCAACTCGACTCGAGATCAAAAAGTACTACCCGCACATCCCTAATTACTAATACTACGTACAACTACAGAAACTTAAGCTGCATTTTTACAGGGAAGAGATAGTTGGTATGGTTTCCCGCTTCTATTCCAAAGGTGTTTTTTAGGCGACACCATCACGCGGACTACATATCGTCTGCTTCTTACCATTCGACCTCTCTGACATGAGTGCCGTTAACGGAAAAAATAAGAATTGAATCGTTCACCAAGCAAACCCCATAACCAACATTTTTTTCACTTCTAATTCTTTTGTACATTATGAATCTATAGCTTTAAATGAATCGTTCGGTGCAGGAAACTAGAGAGATGTGAATACATTTGATAGTTGACAAAGAAAATTATGAAATTTAAATGCATGTTTTATATGTAAATTTAGCTTTTCTTAATTTCCTTCAAATTTATATGTTGATAGTGGGGTTTATTTAATAAGTGATTCAGTTACACCCGCTATCACAGCTTCAGGAGTGGAAGGAACACGCAAGTCTTCCCACCGCGACAGGGTCGTGGCCAAAAGAAAAAATCTTACTGTGAACTCAAGAGTGAATTCCATGATGGGAGGGGAGACTGTCTCAATATTTCGTAAATACTTCATGCAAACCTACCTTAACCGATTGAATATGGGAAGGAATTAGGGCTGTTGCTTCCTTGGCAGGGAGTTCGCGAGGGCAATGGGGCGCAGGACCAATCAGATTACCGGTAGCTGGCAAGCACCCGGCGCGCTATTTTGTATCGTATCGGCCACAAATAAGCCGTGAAAGTTAATGAGATTTAAAATTAAAACAGTTTAATAATATCATTTCCCTTAAGCTACCTCTAAAATCTAAAAAAAAAACCGAAAGCATATTGTTTCTAACTCTAACCACAGTACATCTTAAGGGGTCGAAATCAAGAATCCAAGGAAAACGAAATAATTATAATTGTTATAGGGACTAATGCCCTTTTACAAATCTTTATTGTAGACATAGTTACACGAGAAAAATAAAAAAATAGACATTTTGATGCCAAATTTTTATATATGCATTTTATGATAAATGAAAATTATCTGTGAATATACCGAGTCTGTTTATTTCCCTCGTAGTTCTACAAATTGGTGAGGGAAACAAGTAAATCTTCTCTACACGTGGTATATGCAAAAGTTTGTCAGATATAAAATAAGCCACACATTGATGTACTACCTAAAATTGTGCGGAGGAAAGAACCCTGCTGTTCAATAACCTAGGAGAGACAGGAGCTCCACCGAACTTGACCTTGCATTAATTTCGAATTGGTGAAAGTCGCATCCGAGGCCACGCCCTCCGGGAAAGGTGATGTGATCCAGTAGCGCCGGAAATTCCCGTGCGACTACGAGTCCGTCGCGCGCGATCACGGAAACAAGGAATGCTTGATCAGGGTTTTCACCGAGGTCATTATTAACGGCCAAGGAGGTTGTAAATATATTTGTAATTTAGGTGGTAACTTGGAACGCACAATGTAAACCTTTTTTCTTACTTCATTGGTAGGTTTCGCGAAGGTTAAGACTCAAACATCTTTTCCCTAGGAAAAAATATTATTAATCACCACGGTTACGTTCTACAATCAGCTCAGCTGAAAATAAAATTTTACGAGAGTAAACTAGTCAGTTACCTGCACTTTTACTGGTATTTAATCTTATTATAGCCAACGGAAATCTAAAAATTACAGTACAAAAGTATATTTTTAACGATATCCCCACAAATAAAGCGGCTATCAGACACAGAGTTTCTACATTAATAGAAGTATCGCGAATAATGGGAAAAAGTTCGAGACAAGCGCCGGCGAAATACATACTAATGATTATGGTAGCATTTTTCTCTTAATGTAGTTCATTTTCAGAACAAAACTTAGCCACCTCAAAATATCAGTCGGAGAAGTCCAAAAATTGTCAAACCAAAATGGCGGAACTTTGACCACGATAAAAACTCGGAAACAGGGCCTCCAGATATTTACAACCTCCTTGCAAGTGGTACTGAAGTGAAAAAAATCGAATCCTGGTAGCTGTGCAACGCGCTTGGGAGCTGCTGAAGCCGGTCGGACCTTCCAAACATTGTCAGATACTCCCTTTGTGGCCGAGAATTTTCAAGAGGTCGATTTTCTGCTTGAATGTTGTGTGAAGGGCATTTCAAGCGCAGCACTTCGTGAATCGGATGGGACGTTAATCCTTGGTCCCCTTGGCGCCTTTCGTTAACCCGTTAACGCCTAGCGGGACCAAATGGTACCGGCTGGTAGTGCAGTGCTAAACGTAACTTTTTTTGTCATTCATCGTATTTATTAGGGTTTTTGAGAGTTTTAAATTAATAACAATATTTTTAGTAACATTTTTCCGAAAAGTTTGGTATTTTAAAGCCGTAATTAACGTATTTGGAGCCGTTTGAAATTTGTGAATTATCAACTAGCCCAAAAAAACGGATTTTTTAGACCAAGCATTCCATTGATATTTAGATACATGATCACCACAAAAATCGCAGAAACATTTTAATTCAGGCGTTACCGGGTTAAGAGCAGGCTAATTCCGACACCGGGTTTCTCTCCACCCTTTCTTCCATACCCTTATGACGTAAATGACCTCAGCTGTGGGACCCCTCCTCCAAATATGCCTCCTTTTTGAAAATTTGCAAAATTCTATGGGATGAATGGTGCATATTGAGGTGAAAAAGCTGCCGTTAGAGATCGAAGTAATTTATCTTCCAATTCGCAACCTACCTAATCCGAAATGTATGAGCTGAGAAAAAAATGTGAAATTTGCGCGATTTCCGTATATTTAAATTTAGCGAAACTCTGAAGGTCATTTTCAAGATGGCCAGAAGCGCAATTTCTCGGATTCCTTGGAGAGATGGAGTATCTGCATACGTTAATCAGTACCTATTTTTTGACTTCAGTGAAAAGTGGTTGCTAACTGGTTTATTAAACGATCACAGCGCGAGCGTGCATTGGCTTCTGCGCATGCGCATGAGGCCAAGATGTCTCACACCACTTGATTCTCCACCCAACTCCCACGATTTGGTTTTTTTGATTTGTCGTGTTATGGTGGCGAGTGTTGTTTTTAGCAATGGTGGGAAAAATTCGATTCAAATTAATTTTTACGCTCACGATAATAATTGAGAGACCTGATCAAGACTGCTATTTTTAACTGGTACTGGTGCAGATAATATGTATTCAATTTGCATTGCTTAATGTAAGTATACCGGCGTAGCGGTAAAATACTGATATTTTCGGAATCGTAACGAAAATTTTATGAAGGAAACAAAATAAAATTTTCCTCGCAAATATATCGTATCAATTTATTTTTCGCTTAGTCAATATTCTCCATTTTAATTTATTCAATATGTGATGTTGCTATCGGCATATAGTACATACGGATTCCGGCGAAAGAATAAAAATCGCTGATCGAAACATCAGGAGACATGGAGAATATTAACCGGTGGAAAACAGGAGACAGTTTTCTGCACCTGATACGCCGGGAAAACCTAAGATCATATATGCACATTGTGTTGTTTAAACGGTTGTTTGAAGTAAATTCATACTTGCGTAGTAAAAAAGATAGATGTTTGTGAGTTTGTTTGCGAGTTAGTTTTATATTTTGAAGGTAAACTAAGAAGTGTCAACTAAAATATTATTTAAAATGAATAAATCTATATCCTAAATCAATATTTAACTTTTTATCGCTTGTTCTAAACCGGTACCCAGTCAATATGTCAAAGTTTCGAATATAATAAAAACATTTTTAATACTATGAAAACAAACCATTAATGATGGCAGCTGGCACTCGAAAATGATTATTAATATCCTGGAGGCTCTGAGAGCAAGGGAAATCGCTGAGAAATGCAAATATGGGTGTGCGTTCTTTGCCGGGGAGAGCTGGGGAACCTTTACTTGAATTTTTTTTAAATACATCATACCTAGGGCGAGGAAGCAACTACATTGAACAGGAGCGATGAGACTTTCTTTCTCACCTTCTTTCTAAGTAAATGCATGAGTAATTCAAGAGTAAACGTGAATGATATCCGTATCCACAAGTACCTCTACCCTAGGGTGCTGTGAAGCTGAGAAACATTTATTTTCATGAGACAATCAGTACAAACAGTGACGAAGACAATTCATTGAATTGGAAGGGTGAGGCTCTCTTCCTCATCTTCTTTCTGAGTAATTGCTCGAGTAATTCATGATATGCGTGCAACGGCGGATCCAGAATTTTTTTCAGGGGAATCTTAAGTTCTTAACTTAAGAGTCTGACTAGCAAACAGTCTTTTCATATTTGGGATTAAGAACAATATTCGAAAATTAATGTACTAAATATATTTTTTATTTTGATATAAAAGTCATTAATATGAAACTATTAATAGTTTACATATGCAATAACGACATTTTTCTTTTGTTTCTTTCAGGTATCTTATATTTTTAACTCGTGATCTATAGCGGATTAATCAGTACGGATTATTTTCATATTTACATGGCGTGCTCTCTGTCGCCTCCCGCGTCATACCATCTCGGTTCGCTACTTTCTTATTTTATTTTACTAGGGATATAACTTTTGATACCTGAATTTATGTACAAAAGAAAAGATTTCCAAGTACCCTGTACCTTTGATTGTATTACTGATTACACAAAACAAAACGAACGTAATGACAACGAGACCGCATTAAATCCCTTATAATACGTAAAATACAAACCAACAGTAAGAGCCGGGGCAAGTACACAGTGAATGCACACGAAATAACTGTTGAATCGAACCTAAATCGAAACAGAAGGATACATTTGCGAGTAATTTATCCCTCTGAGGGCATATATCTTCACGCGAAAAAATACAAATGCGAAATATTTGCGGTGCGTAGCCAATGACAATGGTTTTCATAGGTTTTTCAAGCCACCCTTATTGCATGGGCGTTTTCCTGTAGTGAGTTTTTAAGCTGAAATATACTACTCCCTTATCTTTATGTTTTTTCCCACAAATAGAAATCTTTTTTGTAAACAAAATTTACACACATACTTGTTCATCTTTTTTGACGTTTCACATGTATTGTATATTGCCTAGTTTTGTACTGTAAACGTTTATTTACAGTTTTAAATATGTTTCCAATGACGCTCTCGAGGGGTTAGGTGGAAGAGGGGACTTATTAGTCTCAACCTCGCCAGAAAAAAGGCATCTATTATTATTATTATTCGTATGGCTTTCATACCCATATCAAACCCTGCATAAAATACTCCTAAAACGCTGATGACCAAGAAGCCCTTCTTCTAGACTCTTAAAATCAACGAAAATTATGACATTTAAAACTTAAATCGTTATTATGACATTTAAAAATTAATTTGCACCCTTTTTGAACTTCCATGATAACTTACGCTCGCAATAGGAAACTCTTTATTTATTGCTTAGGATACCATTCCCTGCAAAATTCCAATTTCTCTTCATACCATTGGAAATCCAACCTTTGAAAAGTAAAAATTACTCCGCTCAATAAATGAGGATCTGTGACATTTATGTTGCCCCGTATTGAAAAATTTTTATTGTACACTATCTCTAATATTTGCAGGAATAATTCCAAATTACCGTCCAAATATACAAAAAATCTATTTGAAAAATCCAAATACACTTCAAACCACCGAAAACCCCTTCTTCTGTCACTAAAATATTCCTCAACGTTCACATATGTTTCTGTTATATTGATATCACTCAATTTAAAGGCCTATTATTTATTACAAACCTACTCATTCGCGTAAAAATCGCAAATTCTTATTATTAAACCGAAAATCTATCCCTCTGAAAGTTATACCGAGCCCTTGTTGCGTTTGCCTGCCATTTTTTTAGGCTCGCAATTATTTACCTATTTCTACAAAAATGTATAGTTTCAAAAAACACAGAAAATACATTTCTCTGCAAGCAAATATTATTCCGCGCCGTAAATAGTGCCTCTGAAATATTTATTTTACTCGCATTTGTTTTTTAAATACCTTACCCACACATAGGCATTAAAAAGTCCGAATTCTATTCACACCACTAAGAATTCCTTGCTCTGACGGTTTATTAGAATTATTCCGCACCGTATAGTGAATTATTTGTGCTTTTATATTTTTTCGCTCACGATTTAAAATTTTAGTTACTAATACGGTAGCCGTTCGTAGAAATAACTATTAAGTCTCTTTAAACCACCGAAAATGCATCAAGCGCAGAAAATAATTCTTAATAACTTCAAACCACCAATTAGCCATTACCCTAAAAGTTAAAAATGAATACGCATATTTATTGTGCTTCTTTGATTTACATCTCTCTTTCCTTTTTACTAGATACTTACAGGAAAAATTCTAAATTATTCTGAAACCACTGGGAATCTATTCCACTGATAAATAATAATTATTTCGCAGCGTTTATTGTACTTCTGTGTAGTTTTAATTGTAATTCACTCGTATAAAAAAAGATATTTATAATGTATGTCATCCAAAGGAAACGTTCCAAGTTGAATAAAAAAACCATGCATAGTTAAATTTTGCATAAATTTATAAAAGCGACCAATTTCGTCAATTGCGACATCATCAGGCTCAATTACAGGATACAGTTTCCAAATTCTCGTCGAACCACCGAAAATCTATTAGACTGAAATATGTAATAATCCGCACCGTTATTGTGCTTCTCAGATATTTATTTTTCTATCAATCGAAAGTTTTTATTCATTACGAAGCCATTTCTTCCTAGAATAAAAATAGAAATTCTTCCTAAGCAACCTAAAATGTAATTCTCTGAAGAATAAATTATTCCGAACCGTAATAGTTCGTTCCTCATATTCATTTCGCTCGTCTACAAACATTTTACCTATCAATAAACTAATTATTTTCATAAAAAATAGAAATTATCTTAAAAAAGGAAAATCCATTCGTCGGAAATATAAAAATTACTCTTTTTACGGTGTCCACCGGTATAATTTATGTCTTACTTATAGCGTGTAAACCATAAATTGGCGCACGGGCCCGCGAGGTACCCGAGTCGCGAGCAAAGAAGGGGAGGGAAGGACCGACAAAAAAACTGTATGGGACCGACATGTCGGTCCCATACACAGGTAGCTGGCGGGTCCGTTCGCCCGTCCCTTTCCTCCCCCCGACGAAGGTAACTATCACCTTTAATATAATTATTAACTTTTTTACTTTCTTATAATACCTAAATAGCATATTTGTGAAGTACTAAAAAAAGCTAAGATGAATGATATAACACACGAAGTACTCCGATCATAAATAACGTAATGGTCGAAAGTTATTTTTTAGCCGCATTACTGTATGTTTTGTTTTAACCTCATTTTCTAAGACCGTGGTATAAACTATTTATTACGCTGCAGCTGAGCGTTAAAAAAAATGCGAATTGTCGAAAATGGCGGCTCACATTGCCTCAGAAGAGCTAGATATAGCGTAAGGATGAATTGCCATCTGGTTTCGATCCTTACCGAAAATTTTAAACCGATAGCTAATCGGCAAGTTAAATATGTGTTGCAAGATTTTGAACGCAAGGACAGGAAACAAACAGAATAAAAATTGAATCGATAAAGACGAGGTAAAAACCTAAAAATTTAATGAAAAACGTGGTTATAAAATAAACAGATTACGTAGAAAATCTCCAGAATATTTTTTTTACAACTAAATGAAGCGAAAGTTAATTTGAAAGGAGTGTTACAATATACTCGTATTATTGCTACAATATATACTTTGAAAAACACGAAAAATTAGGCGAAAATAGAAACACTGACGTAGCGACGCATCGGGAAGTCAAGGGGCAATTAAGATTCTGAAATAATTGTATAAAATTGGATGTTGGCGTAACTTGGGTGGATTAAGGCATAAACAGATTTAGGGGGGGCACGCCCCCCTCCAGACGCTTAAAAAAATCGACAAAATTTTTTATACGGCTATTATTACGTTAGTTTTGTTTTTTATATTACGGAGCCTCAATCATTTAATTTCATATTAATAACTTTCATATTAAAATAAATAGAATATTTCGTACAGTCAAGTGTTTGTACCTTGTTTTTAACCACAAGCATGAGAAGATCGCTTGCCTGCCAAACCCTTGTGTCCCCCCAGAAAAAAATCCTGGATTCACCCCTGGATTAAGGCAATTGTTTTCAGAGGTTGAGGGTTGGTTCACTGCTCCCTGCAATGCCTTGGTGGCTTGTAATGACTCTGAAATATGATGAATCTTCTAAAACAAGCAGCCTTTTAATATCCTGCAATTTTCAAAAAGCCTTGTCCGTTGCACTGGTGAGATAGAAACTTGAATTGGATGCCAACCTTTAACATTCATTATATTACATGTAATTATTATCATGTTATCTGCTCTTCCCAGGAATACAGGTTGGGGAGAAGGCAAGAGTTGAAAGCTGGTGGAAATCCCATAATAAGAAAAGATGCATATTTACAAGAAAACGAGAAAATACATGCACAAAATATAAACAAAAAGGGTCAAAAAATGAACAAAATTTGTACAAAAAGAAAATCTCAGCAGCTAAAGGTGACATTAATATGTTTACATAATGATATCGGGCCATTTTTGTGTGTGGTTTACAAAGATATGCTCACAGTATCAAAATTTCTTATGCAAATATGCTCACTACTCATAATACTTCGCAAGCAAGCACTCTACACAGAAAATAATTTTTTGATGGAACTAACTAAAATACTCTTTTTGTTTCTTTGAAATTTCTATTGCAATTATCTGGTAAAGTGCATAATAAGAATTAAGAATGAAAAAAACCACAGCCTCTGACAGGATATAAATGTTTTAAATTTCAAAATTGGCATAAAAGTGCTTTTAATGAAAATAAGAAAGTATATTTCTCCTACACAATAATGATAAAAATAGGAATAACTTAGGATAATTACTCAGAAATACTTCAACATAGAAAATAAAATACTCCAAAGCTTTACTTCTGACCCCATAAGACAGTCAAGGGACAAGATAATGGATAATGACATGGTCAAACATGACATTTATTTCCACAGAATATGTGAAAAGGGAACAACACCTATTCATGTTTGCAGTCTTAATTGCAGCTTGAGTAAGCACGCTTGTGCCATTTGGTGGAAACTACAACAGTCTACTCTACATTGCTGCAAGTATTCCGACTTGCTCCAAGTGCCCAAATTGTTGTCACCACCAACCGACATCAATCAACCGACCTATCAATGCAAAAAAAGCAGATGAGAAATAACATTACTTACCCAGAGCATCATAAAATATATGAGCATACTGCAGCTCATCAGCTACATTTCATTTTGTTTTCATGGTGCTATTGGTTAACTCAATTGGATTTCATTAACTTTGGGATGGGTGGTAAGGTAAATAGTATTTACATTCATAAAATTCCTTTGAAAGGCACATTTCTGAAATGTTACCCGAGCATTCTTAGCTAAGCCGTTTTCACCTAGAAAATTTTCTATTTAAAAGCAACTTGTCTCAGGAAGGGTGGTTTGTGACCCTTCAAGAATCCATTGCTTAGTGAATACAGCCAGTTTTTGGTTGGACAGCTATGAATTCCAGGCAAAGCTATGGAATGGATGATACAGTAAAATTAGGGCTACCAGCAGATCTTTTGAAAGGGGTACCCTCAGTTCAGGCACAAGTGGTTCATTGTTTTGTCCGAGACCGAGTATTTTATCAAGGCACTTCTTTGATTTGACAGATTCCAAAAACAACAAACAGATGAAAGCTTTTTAAATGTGTTGAAACCGATTTATTTACACTTCATGGGCATAATAATATTTAAAACAAATTCATACAGATAACAACAGTTTTACACAGCTGTAAGACAGGCAGAAATATTCTTCTTTTAAATACAATTTTTTCATGCAGGTATTAAATATGCTTATTCAATCACTACTAATGACTCCACTCCAGTCAAATTAAAACTTCCAACAGCTTTCCCTACAACCTCTAACCAAATAATGGCTTCCCAACTGCCTCCTAGTAGATACAAGAGCGCACCATTTTCAATGCAGAAACATCCTTTTGCGCTCCTCATTTGCACTGCTTAAAAACTTTTTTCTTATTTTCCTTTTTATACAGAGTATTGTTAGGATAAGGAGAGAAATATTTCAAAAAACAGAATCCAATAAAAATGTATGCATAACAAACTGTTCACAAGTAGGCATAGCCATTGTACACAACTCCTGCAACAACAACTGATATAACACATCCCTTTGGCTTGTTTTGAACTTCTTATTACAATGATAATAATAATAATGCATATGCTTTTTCATGGAGGTTTGTAAATATACATATGCACGTTCATTCATGCGTGTGTACATATATAAAATACCTACGCACACATACATTAAATTAAATTCAGTGCGTTGCAACAGCATGGTAATTGTAAAAATGCTGTGTACAGGATAGGATGGAATATGAGTTAAAATGGGACAGATGAGGATTACATGCTTGGAAAACTTGCTAGAAGCATTTTAAATAATAATAACAATAGAATCTTTCGGCTAAGTCTCAATAATTTTCATCACCGTACTCCTGAAAAAATTACTCCCTATTAAATTTACAATGTCTTCATTAACTCCCTAAAAATTATACACAATGTTTGAACCATTTATTTCAAACCTGGATTTATTAGTGAGGAAGCAAGAGAGACTTGACACTGTGTAAAAGACAGGAAAATTGAAAGAGACTTCTGTTTCCAAAAACAAGGCAGGGAAGAAAAAGAGCACTCGCATTTCCACAAGCTTTAAAAGCAGGGGTGAAAGTTCAGAGTTCAAAAGCCCTTCTTTTTTTTCCTTTCTGCTAACTTCTAACAATTCCCCGCAAGTGTTTTAAAAATATTTCACCATGCCAGAATTAACAGTTATGGGAGACTAGCTGTGATAATAACATGTTGGCCATATTGCGATCACTGTTACTGTAAGCAGTCTTCAATGATATTTCTCTATAAAAATATAACAAATTAAACAACTTCCTAAGTATGCACAGCAAGCCACCCAAATAAACCTGAACACAGATCCTTTCTGGCTTTTACGGCATTCCTGTACCTTAGTAGAGAGAACTGATGTCAACTTTCAATGCTTCAACATAGCAAAAACATTGCCATTCATAACACTAGCATTTTTACATCATATTCTCAATACTTACCCTGCAACAGGAAAAATATTACACAGGAAATAATACATACACTAGTTAAAAGTCGTTTTGGGTAAAGTACACAGGTATGCCTACTGAACCAAATTCTGATTGGTGGTATGTAACAGCAATGCACACGCACATTACTGCATCAAAGGACTGGTTCAATATTTGACAGCTAATTGATGGATACTTTAGTCACAAGCGCTTGACTTGAATATATTATTCATGATTTTTTGGCCAGAAAAATATTAAAATATATAAAAACACTTCATGAATTAACTTAAAATTTTCAGTCTGCATCTGGAAGATGAAATCTATTATTATTATCATTATTATTACATAACTTTAAACAAAAAAGAAAAACAAATGCGAGATTCAGCTTCATAAAACAAGGCCACCACATTAAAAAAATTTACAAATAATTTATTGCTAATGAACATCTAAAAAATGTAATGTTGGCAATTGCATGATTCACACTGAATGAGTTAACGGAAGCAGAACTATGTTATATGATGTAAGATGCGGATTGCTAGTCATTGGTTGCAAAGTAATGTCATCTAAGCCACTCATTAATGGGTAATGCATTTCTGTCACCATACCTGATGACCTTCAGAGCGATTGGTAGCATGTTGGCAGTGAGATATTTTGGCCAGGCCATAATGAAAATTGTTGGTGGCATAAACCTTCATTTTTCATTGCTAGAGAAGTAGAAAATGATAGGTAGTTAAGATAGATGAATAGTTTGGTACTAGTTCTGAGCTGAAGCCGACTTTTTCTTTTATATGATGCAATAATTCATTGATGCAATGGGCTAAGTCCAATCTTGTTCCAAAAAAAGTGAAAAGGGATCAAGAGTTTACATAAGATGAATGTACTTTAAAGGAAGGATGCGTACTGCAACCTGTAAGTATCGTCTCTACACGATGTGTTTATTTTTTGCATTTGACAATCAGGAGGGAAGAGAAAAATAATTTGCTTTTGGCTCTTGAACTGCACACACAGTTTTTTGCTTAAACATCAGTTCATAATCTCAATCTCTAATGCACCACATGGTGCTAAATAACATGTTCACCGAACGAGCACCAATGAGATTGGACAAAAGGACAACTTTCATTTGTACAAAAATAATCCTTCTGTCAATCCTTATTTTCCTAGACTTTTACAGTCTCTCGGCTACTACCAGGAGCAATTCCTTTGCTCAGCTCCACTTAGACAGAATCATGGTTCCAATTAATTTAGGTATTTTCTGACTCCCTAAAGTGATGAACATCTTTTAGCTTTCATACTTTACTTTTCCATTCTATCATGAGGAAAGGGTCCTAGGTATACAACAGATAGATTATTCACCACATACTCCACGTCATTATTTCTGGTATAGATGAAAAATCTCTCGGATTTTTATAATCTCCTCCCAGCCAAGAGTACAGACTTTTTCATAGGCGGGCATCTCACCAAATGGAAGGAGTTCATATCTAATGTACTTTGATTTCGGCAGCACCCTACTGATGTGCCCCGTTTAAGATCAGAGGTTTAACTTTCCTGTTTCTTTTTAAAAGAAAAACACTCTTCAAGATATGGCAATCGTGAGATTCATGCCATTCTGTATTTCTTTGTGACTTGTTCGGCATATGAGTACAAGTTGATGGGAGATGGGGGATACTGTCGGAGGCAGAATAGTCGTGCATAAGGCTTGTGAAAGTCTCTCGTTTGTACTCTAAATTATGTACAAAGGTAAAACAAAAAACAGTCATTCCTTCTAACAAAAGGACAAAATAGTATGTATACATATATGTATAGATATAAACATTCCTGCTCCCCTGAAACGTAAATCTAAAAATCTTTTCAAACCTTGCCACTTCCACAATTCTTTGCCACCACTCAATACAGCCTGTGATTAGAGTTTTACCAACAGCATTAAAATGAACTTTTTAAAAAATAAACCACTAGCAATACACTTAAACCTTTCATAGCCCACTCTTATTTCCTTCAGTGTTCTCTAGCCCTGTGCAGTCGAAATCTCGAGTCGTTTTTGTGGGGTTAGGAGGAAAGGTACCAAGGGTTGAAAACTCCCTCTATGCTGTTCAACGTAATTCATCATATATATTTGTATGATGAGTATATATATATATATATATATGCATGAATAAACCACCAGTTTCACATCTCAGTCAAGACTAATGCTCAGGTAATGACTGCTAAACAAACAGACTATGACCATATTCTCGACAAGAATAGGACAAGGTCACTAATGTTATTGTTCCAATGAAGACACTCTTCTGTGGTCGCGAGCTCTTTTCCATAGGATTCGACATTTAGATGAAGACATTTTTGCTCCTCCATCTCTCTTTCCTCTTCCTTCCTTAACCCCCCAGTTCCTGACTGCTGCCCAAAAACACACCACTCACACAGATAAAAAAAAAGAGATAACTCACACGCATGGGGAACTTGCAACTTCGATCTCACCTGACTAATTTTATTTGAGACACGAAAAGTCACAAGAATTTCGTTTTTCTTTTTTCCAAAAGAGATTACACAACAGGGTGCCATCATGTGTTAATAATGCTCACTCGTCAAGGAGAGAAAAAAACGAAATAACCTCTTCAGGTGCGAACTAGCAATATTGCACGACAACCTCCGTCCATGGCGGCAGGTGAAGGACGCTCCACGAAAACAGTCTGAGTGACCACCGACCTATCGTCCGAGACGGACGCTTCCTCCTCCTCCTCATCATCTTCCCCTCCCTCTTCCCCCACTTCGCATTCCTCACCACCACTAGTCCCAGCGTCCTCCATTTCTGCATCGGCCGCTCCGTCCCCCAGCCCCACCAATCAGAGTCTGTCTTTCGATGGAACCCATATGTTGGGTCCAGACTGCTCGTGGATCACTTCCTTCACCTTGGTGTATATCTCCTCAGGGGTGTCTCCTTGAACGACAGCTGCAGTATGGGTAAACAATGCAACGAGGGTGACCATGAAAGGAAAAAAAAAAAATATTGAATGATTAGATTTATAAAATAGGACCCATGATGGTGTACCGTCTGGTTTATTCCTGGCAAACAATGGCAATGAATTCTTAGGTGTATTTTATTTATTTTATCTTCATTTATTCCTATACCACCAAATACAGCACATATGGGCATTTTACATTCGGAGGGTTCAACAAATTTAACAATTATAGGTGCACGAACAACCAATCCCTGCATTCAAGCAAGCTATCCAGGTGGGACTTTAAACTGCAACCTCTTGTTTGGCGGGTGAGGACTTTACCCTGCCGCAACCGAGGCTGGAAAGCTGGCTGGTCAACTTATATACCAAGGATGAAGTTTCCCATGAAAAATATTTGGCTTGCCCGGGATTCAAACCCAGATCTCCCGATTGCCGGTCAAACGTGCTAGCCAATCACACCACCAAGCTATATCCTCAGAGCAAACTTTAGGTTCAAATCTTGGCTAAGCCAAATATTTTTTCATGGTGAACTTCATTCTTAGTAAATATAACTTTGCACCTGTGCGCATGACTGCATACAAAGTCACTTCTTTCATGGAGTGCTTTCAAGATTACTTAGGTTTCACACCAGATAGGATTTTCCATATCCGCTGCCAATGTTTTGATGAGGAACTGGCTCATCATCCCCGTGAATACAGGAATCCAATGGCATTCCATTCTAACATCAGGTTTACACACAATTTACTGTGGCTACGGCATAAGAAGAAGATAGAACCACCTCCTGAAAGTCAAAGGGGACTGGTAGCTAATCATGAGAGAGATCAACTAGGCTTAGATAGGGTTTTAGGCAATTTAGGCTTAGATTGCTTGAACAATTGAGAATTGATATGTTTAAGAGTGACACAGATCATCATCTCAGAGCCTCACTATATTTCCAGGTCTAATAGAAGCGATAAATTATGAGAGTTATTTTGCCAAACAGACAAAATATGGGACTTTGTTTTACCCCCAAACTACAAAGGACTTTAATTTAATGCTAGTTGTAATTTTGTTCGAGCATTTGCTTTTTATATGTAAACACACCTTTATAAGGCAACTTGTGGGGGAGTATGTAGATTTAGATGTAGGACTACAAAGAGTCATGGGAAGAGGAGCCGAAAGAGAGGAGATGAAGCGAGAGAAGGGGAGGGAGGAGAGTCCTCGCAGTCCCTCGTATTGGATTGGCTACAACAGTGGCAGTGGTAAAAGGTAGTTCATCCAATTTACGAAAAGAGGCTGCCATTGTTGAACCCTCTATAAATTCATTTTCAAATAAAATCCCAAAATCCAAGCGTGATGGAGTGGTATTTTTCCATATTGAAATAAACACTTGCAATTTTCTACAGTTATAAAATTTATTTCGACCAAGGTTTCGATTTTACGATTTTACTACATCACCTTAAAAATACAAAATGGTTCAAGGAGTTTCAATGGTTGAAAGTGATGTAGTCAAATCGAAACCAAGGTTGTAATATATTCAATGATAGCGTAAAATTGCAATTGTGTATTTCAAATTTCACTTTCACTTAAAATGAGCTGAAATTTTAGAGAAATGGTAAATTTTGTATTAACGTACTAATGGAATGGCATAATATTCCTGAATCCCTGAGAACGATGATCAAATAACTCGTGGAAAAGTAGTAACTGCTGAGGAGATATGAATTTATCAGGGTACACACAAACTTTCAATTACCCTGACTTTTCTCAGATTCCCTGTCTGCAGTTTATAAATTTCCCAGATTTTATGTCAATGGCAAAGAAGTCATAAATGGAGACAAGCCCATCAGGCCGAATAAATCGACGGTTAAGACTATTAGAATTGCACATTAGAGAATTTGCTCAGGTATGGGAAATTGCGTGAATAAAACCTGTATCAGCCAAAACTGCTCAATTTCAAATCTTTAAACCAAGGGAGATAATCTTCTATATTATTTCTACTGTATAGATACCTTTTTCTCAACTTATACGCAACCAAACTCTACAAATGAGGTACCAAAATGCACAGAATTTATCAGAGAACATGCGACGGCATATCTTACTTCCTAAATATTGCTATTGTTTCCTAAAATTGGTTTTTAAATAATAAAAAAAAACCGGTAAATATTCCTGACGTTAACGGCGCACAAACTGATACATTTGTTCATTTGCAACAATATCTCGCATTCTTTAAATAACTTTTATCAAAATGCGGCTGATTCCACATTCAAGTCTCCTGTTGCTACGTAAGTATGAGTCATCATGTGCGTTTAAGAGAGGATAGTGTAGTTACTTCCAATGTTGTGTTTAAAGAGGTCCTCTGACCTCAATTTGTACATGAACATTCCAATTAAATTTGTACATAAGACCCTGCCTTTTCTTTCTACATTTAAAAAATTAGAAACGTGCCTGTCCCTCTGTGGACCTGCATTGAAAAGAGCGGGGGAAACCCACTGGGAGCAAGCGCATTAAACTCGTGCTATTTTAATGTTTATTGCTAAAATCTACAAAAAAACACATGAGCTCCATGATTTTCAATAAGTGACATTAACTTGCACAATTATGCAACTCTTTGCAATTTGTTTACTTGGCAAGTGAAAGCTGACATAATGATGTTAAGAACCTATGGATGCGGATTAAGACATTAAAGTTAACAATGAAAAAACAATATGAATTAAAATTTTAAAATAAAAATTAACTAGGCTAATAATGATCATGATATTTTCATGAGTCCTATAGAAACCACACACCACTCACTACAACTATGAAAAGATCTCAATGCATAGATACATATGTACTTTAATTGCTTCCTACACACACCTGTGAAATATTCGCCAAACTCCTGCTCCATCTTCATTGCCCTGTCAAATGTTTTCTTTGCCAGTTCCTCCGTCATCCTCTTGTTCATTTCCCTAGAGGAAAATTAAAACAAAAAGTTGTAAAAAGAGATAAGTACATGAAAATATTACAGTGAAAGAACATAATATATGAAATTTCACTCAAGGAGATTTGCTTGCAAACCACTTCAATTGTAAAAGAAATATCACAGCTTTGAATGAATAGGTCCTAGATTTGACCACTATTTCATGGAGGGAACATCCAGACATCTCAGAAATGGTAATTAATGAGAAATAAGAGATTAGATGTAAGACCAAGGCATTTAAGACCAAGCTCCACCAAATTTTTTAAGGGGATATGGTCTACAGTATAACTCCCTCCAAATGAACTACCCACAAAAATAAAACCCCCCTCTATATGAAATCATACATAAGCTCACAAAATATTTATTTGGTTAAGCCTGAATTAAATAATTTTAAAGTTTGGAAGTAAAAGCTACCAATAAAAATACAAATAAATAGGAATTTGCTTACATGATGGACTCCACAGATTTAGGCTTGATAAAAATAGCTATGGGGTAGAGTTGAGCAACTTGCAACCGTTTAATAGCATTCCCGCTAACGTCTAGTATACAATGCTTGCCCTGTAAAAAAGTTGAAAGAGTTAATAGGTACCATACCATTAAGTGAGTCTTTTCAGAAAAGTAAAATGTTATGTATCATCATGCATTACTTCTCTTAAAATTATATCTAGGAATGGCAATTATATTTCTAATCTGTGTTATTCCAGGCAAAATATGAGCCAAACTATGAAATAACACTAAATGAAGACCCTACAGTATGAAAGCACACAAAAGTGTAAACACTTGAATTACGCATTAACACTATTAACATCAAAATACTTGACCTTGGTTATTCTAAATTAAATATGTTGTCGAGATTTTACCTTCCAAAGACTAAGTCTTACTAATATAAAGGTTCACAGATACATAATCAAGTGAGATAAACTGGAAACACTGCAGTGATAGCTACATGATCACAACAGTCTGGTGCATTTTCGTAAACTAACACAGCAAGTGGTCTTACCTTCTCTGCCACCTGCCTGACTGAAGCAACAGAAGTTCCATACAAATTCTCATTAAACTGTCCAGCCTCAATGAATAAATGGTTCTGAATATCACGTTCCATTTGTTCCCTTGATGCAACAAAATGGTAATCTCGACCATCAACTTCATATTCCCTTTTAGGACGTGTCGTATCTGGAAAAGGTTGAGATTAAAGTAAGTGGAAATAGTGAATTACCAGGATATCAAAAATACACAAATGGCACGCATAGGTTCACAAATCTCTTCTGAAAACCAGAAAATATACCTTACTGGGCTAAAGTGACTCCAAAATCCTATCCACTCCCCTTTATTATCATAGGCATGATAGGTACCAACTTATAGAATTTACATTAAAGAGGAGGTTCAAAAACTTAACCCCCCAAAGTTAAGTCAGAATACAAATAAGTAGCCACACTTTTTCCTTCAAGCTCCTAAACTGATCGAACAAATATTACTCAATAAGTATTGACATATAAATGCCCTTTTATGGGAAGCTCTAGGTATTATGAAATTAAAATTAGCATATTAAAAATAACCATAAGAGGAAGAATCATTGCTAAACAGTCATGACGTGAATCGTTTTTCTCAATTTTGAATGTTAATCAATATAATCAATCACTCTTCACACAGCAATGACCAAAATAAATGCTGCTGGTTTATACTGATTAACCCATTGCACTCCAAGACTTTAGTCCCAATGCTGTTTAAAATTTGGTAGTTCATCTATGAGCAAAGTTTGAGCAAATCATCCATTCATGATGGACAGATATACATAAATCTGAAAATGCTAGCAGATAGGAGAGCCAGGCACATTGCCAGGAGTGGGGCTTCAGGCCTCCCTGAATTTTTTCCATACTGGCAACTGCACGTGAAGCATCTGCAGAGGAGACCAATAGTCCTGTAACAAATATCCTCTGACACTCCAATTTTTATGTGGATACACTTCCATCTGCCAATAATCAACAATGAATTAAACTTTCAGCAGTTTGCGAACAAAATATGTAGCAGATTCAACCCTTAAATTGCCAGCTGGTTTATACATTGGCACTTGCTAGTTGTGCGAAAACTGCCACTTGCTGATATACCAGCCCGACTTTTCCCAATTATTTTCTTTCGTGATTGCAGCCATTTCACTGACTGCTGTCTCCATTATACCATTCCATAAACCATCCATGGTTCTAAGCCCTCAATATATTTTTAGCATTGGAAAAAAACTGTAGATGCATTCAGCAAAATTAACTACTTATAAAAAGTAAAAAAAGGCAAAGGAAACCATTCATATTCACTGCTACATTCTTTCATTCCTACCGAGCTTCATCACTGAAATCCATTAGTAAAAAAATTTGTCTACTCACGTGGGACACAACTCCCAAACTTGTCAGGGAACTCTGAGATCAGATCGTCGTTGACACGGTCTTTCAGAGGTCCAAGAATGATCACGGGCCTGGTATAACTGATCTGAAGCTGAGTCACTGCTTCATAAGAGAGCACAGCTTCTTCACCACCTGTGGAAAGTGTAAGTCGATCATTTTTAAATGTACATTAAAAAACTTAATTTTCTGGTAGAATGGGGAGAGGCAAGACTCATGATCACTAATTGTAATATGTTCACAAGTTCTTTGAAATCACACCTCAAAAAAAAAAGCTACCATGCATTCCATAAAGCAAAAGGTAAATTGAAGAAAAAACACTTTCAAAACTGATTTTTTCTGAAAAAATATTCATGCTCAACCATCCCCAAGAGGAATATTAGGTAAAGTTTGAAGGTCATAAACGATGATTGATGCAGTTATTGACAGTTATGTTGGTGCAGTTTGTGGGATCATTCACATTATCTTTAGGAATATTCATGGAAAACTTAAAAAAAAACCTTATGGAAACATTATTTCAAAGCTAGTTCTAACATATAACAATAGGACTAGTATGAAAATATTATCAATACGAGTTGATAACTTAGATTACATACTATCACTTTGAAAGGGTTTTCTCCCTCAAAATTAAGAGTTCTGAAAAACTTGAGGATTTTCTCACCTGGGTAAAAAGTTAAAAATATTATATAACTTACATTCAGTATAATTACTCTTTACTATGCAACTTAATGGCATTAATTTTTAATGCACTATTAATTATTTACAGTGGGCAATGCAGTGGATATTCTTTCCCATGGGCAGAATCTTTTAACCCAACTTTTATGCCTCAATCAGGACTAAATTAGTGGTACATAGAATCAATGATAATCAATAAAATACAAAAAGATCACCAATAAGAACTCTTCACTGCTATATTAACAATTCCAAACTTCAGGCTGAATAAATGTAAGCATATAGATAGCCAATTAACATTATATGACACTTTAGCAATTACTCAACATGCTCAATGCTCATTATACAACGGAAGGAAAGATTACAACTATGGTTCACATATTTTTTGACATACACTCTAAATATGCTAAACTTAAGATAAAGATATAATCCTGGAAGCTCAATAAGATATTTTTTTACATATGTACATGACTGATTAACAATAGAAGTGATACGTAACATATTTACATCAATCATGTGGTCCTTAATACCAGACCAATTATTAAGGATTGTAATACATGAAGTTTCAGGAGGAATCTGAAATACTTCAGGAGTTTGAGTTTCAAAACCTTTGAGCTTAATTAAATGAGAGCTTTGAGCGAGAGTCAAAAATACCATCATGCCATCTCACCCATTTTGAGATAGTAGCAGACAATAATAATCGACATTTTTGTCCAACCTTAATTACTTAATGTCCTAGAAATACAGAGTATTAGTTAAATGTCAAAAAGGCTGGATACCAAGAAAAACTTTTCATGGTAACAGCAAAGTACATCCGTAACATTTTTTGTTGTCATAGCTCAGTAACTAAGAAGTTGTGATCCCATGTTTATGGACAAAAAGTGCTTAAAATTGTCTCCCCTACCACCTCTTGAAATTTTGCAGATTCCTCCTGAAACACACCCCATATAACTAGTGCCAGATTAAAACACTTGTAAGGCTATTTAAACAACAGGGATCTCAGGGCTAACCCTATGGAGGGGCCCCCCAAAACCTTGAGACCAACAGGCAATGTCTACTTTGACTTCAACAAAATCTGGTACTAATTACGGCTAATTTCCTAACATTATTTACTGGTGGATAACTTTATTTAACAATCCAACTTAATATTAAAGATAACAAAAGAAAACCTTTTCTATGCTCTTATAAATACTCTGAAAGGGACTTGCTATTCTATAATGGTATAAAAGGCTCATAATGATCATACACATAATTCTAAAAATACATACATATATGCACAATAATACCACAAAATCCAAAGCATAAAGCCTAGAGTCCTAAAGCAAAACCATTACCAAAGCTGGATTCAGTAAATACAAGATACCTATTGGCTAAATCTGAAAACTGTTGGCTAGTAGATTTATACAGCATATCACACATAATGCTAAAATTACTATATAATTAACCTGGTCTTAATAAGTAGCATAACTTCTTGAAAAGCTTTTAAAAAAAATATTTTTTTCAAATGAGTAATTTTTGTTGTTCAGAGCATAATTTATAAAGTTCTTCATTGAATTGACAATGCAAAGCTGTAGCAACAAAAAAATTCCAAGTAACATAACCGGGACCCTTCACATATAAAATGTGAATGGATTAATAGGAGATTTCTGACATGGAACAACCGATATGGAAAATTATCAAGTAAACATCAGTCATCCATATGCCTGAAATTTGCATTTGATTCCTATTTTAATATTCTTGCCCATGGCGTGCAATGATGCCAAAAATCATTTGGCATCATTGCACGATGGATGTTGGCTAAATTTAAGCTTTAGTGAAAGAGTGTTAGGATGATGAGAATGGAATCCAAAAAGAATACCTTCCTTTGCAGTTACATGCAATACATTGGATCAAATGTCCACCACTTGTTTCTAATGAAATAAAATTATATGTGCACTTAAATAATTTCAATCTAATTTATCAAACTGAACTGATGAAATGTTTCCCAGCTACCATTTGCAACATTGAACATTACCTCTGGGAGCTTCAACTACAGTTCCATGAAAGAAACATGCATGGCCATAGGGAGCTGAATTTGGGAGATGAAGAGGTTCAAACCTTTCTCCCTCTTCCAAAATTTGTGGTTGGCTACAGTCTCATGTGAAACTCAACCCCAAACTACTTTTCTGGCAATGACTATGCTGAAGTACCCATGCTGTCAGGTAAAATAATGAATGTTCTTTATCACTAACATCAGGGGTTGAATGTCTAGCCTAGCCAAATAAAACCCTATCAAAAAATTATTCTAACTGAGAAAGTCCCTCAAGTGTCTACACCAGATCTCATTCAAATTTTTCTAGGTGATAGGAAATGGATACCCATGTTTTTGCTTCAGTCGCCTATGCTACAAACTTTTCGAGATACATATATGCGACAGAAAGACCAAGGACAATGCCTGCATGTATGCAACCCACAGCACGACAATACACCGTCGGTGGTCTTCATCCTAATAACGGAATATAAGGGCCTAATGTTGTTCTGCGGGTTGCAAAGTTAAGCATTTTCTTTGTACTTTCCAATGCAAATATCTCAAAAGGTATTGACCGTAGGCGACTGAAACAATAACCTCACCTCATGGGAATCCATGTCCTAGCAAAATTGGAACGAGATCTGGTGGTGGTTCTTCTTACTAGAGGGACTTCTCTTGTAAGTAATTGGTGAATAAGGAGGAAGAGTTGAAATGTATACATGACATTGAAAGAAGAGTATGCTACAGATAGAAAAGGTTAGGTGAGCTGTGCGGCCCCAACAGTGAAACAGAAAAGTAGTCTCCTATGGCCAGGGGTAGATCCATAATTTTTTCTGGGGGGGGGAGGGGGGAAGGGTCTGATAGGTCTTCTCATATTTGAGATTAAAAACAAAATACAATAATTACTGCAGAATATATTCTATTTATTTTGATATGAAAGTTGTTATTATTAAATTAAATGATTTATGCCCTGTAATTAACAAAATGAAAAAACGTAATGATAACCGTATTAAAAATCTTGTCTATTTTTTAAGCACCTGGGGGGTATCACATGCCCTCGTACCCCCCCTCTAAATCAGCCTATGCCTATGGCCATAACATTAGCTATTGCATCACAGGGACAAAACAAATTACTGTGCTGGTTGTATTTGGATTACTGACCAACCCCAGCTTCTCAACCAGAATCCCTTTGTAAGCACTCACTCAACCAGAAAGAAACTTCGTAAAGCCCCATCAATCATCTCATAATTTCCTTTGAGTTGAGTGAGTGCTTTCGAAGGGTTCCCGGGTGAGAGGCTAGGGTTGGTCATTGCTGGGAATCCTCCTGTTCCAGCCAACCAACACTATATAATTTGTTTAGTACCTGTGATAGGATCTCTGTGAAAGTTATGGCTATTGCAGGCTACTTTTTTGTTTCAAGGTATAGATAAAATATTTTCTTATTAAATATTTTTATCTACACCCTGTCGTCTATTCTCTAATCTATCGTATTATTTTATCTACATGGATATTTACAAGTCAAACTCTGCAAAGTGTTAAATTGGATAACCTTCATAAAATATAAAGTTACAACCAATGCCTGTGATTAATGGTACTAAAAAGTATAAGAATTAAAAATTCATGCCAAAGGAGAGTAATAATTCACACAAAACTTCTAGTCAATATTCAATAAAATTTTCACAAAGTGTGAGGAAAATAAGTATGCATTCAATTTTGAAATATCAAATAGTTGATGACAATCACAGTAGCCATTTCTATCCACTCCTTAGGAAGAAAGAAAATTGAAGTTAGAGCTGATAGGTATTGAAAAGGTATGTATCAAGCATTATATACTAGAAGTCAACATCCACACTTATTCTAACACTAGGTTATTAACTTTTAAAAAGAATGAATTGAAAGCTTAAACTAAATAGAGGAGCAGAGCCAAACCCCACAAAAGTATCCATAAATTCATATGACCTGCAGAAAAATGCTGGGGGGTTACAAGTATAGAAGTCAAAATTACCGGATCTCAGCCAGTAATTTCATTATGAATAAATCAACATGACAATCATTACCCTCTCCACCAACCTATTTTGATATTGAAATATTGGTCTCGGTAGAAGGGCTTACATAGGATCTAAATTAAAGATTTCACCTGACCATTTTCTGAGAAAAAGTTAATTACATACATACTGCAAAAGCTTGATCTGTTAATAATATCATCTTGATACCTTTTCTTAGAGTGCCTAGTGGAATATTTTCTTGGCATTTTAAGAAAAACTTATTTGAATAATGTGTATACCAAGTTAGCAATTCCAGCTTAATACACTAAGTCTAGAGCTAGTGGTCACCAGTGGCTAAATGCAGTACATATAAATTGAGGGAGTCCAAAAGAAGAACTTTGGTCATTCATAGCTTGGAGTTTGAGTCATTTCATTACAAGCAAACTATAGTACTTGTTTGATATTCATGTCAGCTATAAATGCAGAATCCTTCAATCATGTATCTCAAACAGAATAAGAGCTGCTTTCAGTTTTATAGGATGTGGCAAAACAGAAACGTGGCATCATAGAATTTCTTCTAGGATGGCAGGCTCAATTTAAACTCAGTCATAGCCACTTAAAATCAAGTTCTGAAAGAAATACAGGCTGCTAATATAGATAAAACCTCTGCTGTTGAAATACCTTTCAGCCAAAGAATTGGGCACTACCAATGATGTATGACTGAGTGCAGCCTCAGTCACCAATGGGATACATGTGCTACTAGAAATTTGAATTGCTGCATTATTCAGTGACTGGTTTTTACGTGAAACATTGACAAAAATGGAATATTTATCTCACTGAAGACCTAAGAAGGGGTAATGGATCATGTTCGCTAGGAAGGAAAATTTGCTATATTGAAATTTAAAGCCATACTTTGGTAAACATGATAAATTATATCCATCGACACAAACTGTAGTAACCTAAAGGATCATTTGGTAACACATCTCAAACACAGAGCAACCTAAACCTGACTAAAGAACATAATCTTGACATCCTATATGAAAAATACCTCACCAAATGCATAAATCTAAATTGTTTGGAATAGTCTGCATGTAAAGGCATGATTAATCAAACAAAAAATGTGATTTTTTATGTTTGCTGTTTCTCCCTATGTAATTCTGTTAAAAAATTTCTGAATTTTGTGCAAAACTAAACCTAAACACATCACTGATTACATTCACTTAAGAACCCATTCACTTTCTGCACAAATCACTCTACACATTCATAACACATTCAATCAAGAAAAAGAATTCAGCACACCTCTAATGCAAACATTATTTTTTATGAGGTTTAAAGCCAATGGGAAGCTAGAGGAAAAAAACATGCATTCAAAGTCAAACACGCTTGCACAAGAGTCCACAAAAGCATATGATAGAGAAGATTGATTTCATACAAAAATCCCAGCGGTAAGATAGGACCAAAATGTAAAAGGGAGAGGCAAAACACACAGAATAGTGCAGAATAAATACATTATAGAGGTCCAATACCTTCGGTGTGGGAATCTTCCTGAGTATAGCACAGCATGAAGGCTGTAAGTACAAAGAGTAATTTTCAATAAGTGGGGTGTTACACCCCAGAAGGAATATCGCATATCAACTCAAAATCCAGTTCACAGACCCACAAACACATTGTGGGAACAAGAGAGATACACAGTTCACACATTCAACCACCACATCACATACGCACTTACCATACACTACTACACTAATCCCACTAAAAACAACTACAAATACCCAATTGTACACCACCTTTGAAGGCTGACAATAGGCTTTTTAAGCAAGATTCACCACAAAAAAATCTATCATTCACATCTAAAATCTTGTCACATTTTCGGAAATGGGAGTTTGAAGGCTACCATATCTTTGGATGGTATAAATATAGAATCTATAATATATAGAAAGAATTCATTTCAGTAGCAGATTACGTGGGCAGGGCTAATTCAATCTTTCCCCATGATTTCTGGTAAAAAATGAACAGAAGGCAGAATTTAATGTAGCTCCGCAATGAAAGTTATTATTTCACCAGCAATAATAAAAAAATAAAAAAAATTCAAAATGATTAAAGGTGGATGAATATCTAACAGCCATTCATGTAAGAGTACCGGACCTCAGACGCATTACTACTGAGAGGTGTTGGATATCACAAATGTGCCCCGGAGAAATGAAGAAAGTACAACCCCTCCAAAAAGAATGGCATTAATCCACCCCTGATACATACAATGGACCATCAAAGAACCCAACTTAGCCCTACAGTTAAAATTTTTTATAAGAACAACAGTTTAGACTAAGATACTGGTTCTGCCTTCCATACACTAGATAAAACTGATCCTGAAATGTAGGTGATCATAACCAAGTAAGTGCAGACACAAAATATGTTTGCTATAACATAAGCTTCATGGTTTTGAGATCACAGTAACCACAGTAAAACAAAGATAAAGACAGAACAGACTTTTAAAGGCAGGTGTTCAGTAAGGAAATTACACCAAGCTCAATTATTAATTTCTAACATATACTGAAGCCATACAAAATAAAACATCGAAAAAGGGCATCAGCGGGACACATTTTTAAAAAAGTATTAGGTTTTCTATACTTTTATGACTTCATTTTAAAATGTTATAAGAATCATGGTTGATCTGGAATCTAACTAAGACTTTTCAAGGAAGCATAACTACCAATTTCATACACAATTTAACACCAAAATACTTGAAAAATGCATTTATTCATTTTCCTATGCAAATACTGAGCTTTCATACGGCATTTTTATGATGGCAAAATTTTTTGATGGTAAATAACCAATTTAACCATAAAATCACTCCTTTTACCTTAATTTTGCAATTGTAAATCATCATCAATACATAATGTTAATGGGACTTAAACTGAATTATAGACAACTTTAAAGAAAATTGTAAAGCATAGTTCATTTAAATAAAATTAAATCAAGGAATTCTATCTATTTATCTGAAAATTACAGACATTTTTTTACAAACGAAATGCATTTCAATAATATTTTCTCTTTTGTTCATTCAGTGTGCACAGCTTAAAGCTCGGAAACAAAGATTAAACTATCTATCATGAGTCTTTGATATATTATGCTAAGACATTAGGATAACTTTCATAAGGAGCTAAACCAGGTTTTAAGAAGAATATCACATCCTAAAATGGTGTAAAATACTCTGATTTGCTCATGGGTTAAAATATCCCACTTTTCTAATCTTAGGTCAAGGCACAATAAGAAAAATTAGGAAGAGGCTACCTAACATGCACAACATTAAATAATATTTTTGATTTCACATAGAATAGTGACATTCTTCCCAAAGTTATGAATATATATATATTTCCTATTGAATTAAAAAGGTTCACAGGACTGGTTCACAAATGCACAGGTTCTAGGAGTAATGAAGGCTGCATTTTTCTGGGTTTCACCATGTCGTTGTTGTGATGGAGAAACTTTTGTCTCCATCACAACGACAACAAGGTGAAACCTGGGAAAAAGCACCCTTCATTACCATCACACTGCGAAAGCATTCACCAGGTTATTGGAGAAAAAAATTTCTGAGGAAGAGTAACATCATCAACTCCCTAAGTCTGCATATAGTCGTGAGGAAACAAAAACATAATAAAATAATCAAAAGAAAAAGGCAAATTTACGTATGTTCCAATTACCTTAAATTGACACAAATTCAAGAATAATTTATGCACTAACGTATAGTCAAAAGAAAAATTAGAACTCACTAAATATAGCCATTACACTCAAGCCAATACCTGTCACAAACCAACATGATTTACTCAGCTGAGGGTTGACGTATTCCTAGTACATATGTACATTTATTGATTTGGTGTGTTGTAACAAGTATTACCAATTGCTTCAACTTGGTGCTCTTTAGTTTTTGGGATGGTAACCAGCCCACTGAGGTAGGTCCTAAAAATACCTTAGTTCTATCAACACATTGCAAATACTCCTTCCACAAACTATCCTACTCCATACCCTTCGACTTAAATTTTGCATAATCAGGCTTTTCAAAATATCAAATCTAGCTTAAAAAATTTAAAACTAGTACAGGTGTTTTCAATAATGATCACTCACTTCTTAGCTCACAATTTCAGTATAGTTTGACACAGAAACAATGCCTTGAAGATTATCTACAGTCACAAGTATGGGAAAATTGAAAGAAAGATACTACACCTACAAACTCTGATCACTTATATTTAGAGAGTAATCCATTCAAGGAATAGATTAAGATATTCAGCATCCATTTACATACTTACTTATGGTACCACATGAATTGAAAAGAAGTGGAAACCTAAGGATGTGTGAGTGATACAATTTAGGCCCATTCCCTTGGCCCCTTGAAAACTTAAAGGTGCGTGCATCTCAGGTTATCTTAGGTTTGACTATTGAACCAGCAGAAACTACATAAGATAATGTATCCCTCACACTCCTAACAAAACCATCAATGTATTAAGAACTGCTATCTTGCAGAGCTACATGGAAAACATCATCTTCTATCTTAACTATGTCTCTACATATGAAAAGTTATGATAAAATAAGAAAGATATTTGGTGTAACAGATAGGTAGAGGAATTCGTTTTTCTCATGAACAATAAAGGATTTTAATTTAAGCTAGCTGGGACTCACTAATAAACAACACCTCCTGCCACATGCTTTTGAGGCAGCAAACAGGGTGGTGCTTGAATACAAACCAACTATCTTCCCAACAATGGCAAAATAATTGCATTACCTCCATAGCTACTCATTTGAGTACTCAAGACTTCATATTTTCTGAATGTTTACTGTAACTAGATGCAAGGTGGTAGCTGAAATTTTTTATGGAAATTTTCTTAGAGAGTAGGTATAATGCTTTAAAATTTCATCACTGTTATGAAAAATAAGGGGAGGCTAAATACAAAAATAGGGAGCCACAATATCATCCCTCGAGCATTAGGTGGTGTACAATCAAAATATTTAATACATCCCTACTCATCTTCTGGTATTCGATGCGGCTCAAACTGATTTGAAGACGAAATTTTAAAATCAGCTTTACACTAACACTTGTGTATTTATGCAATTGATTACATACTACATTAGCCTATTTTTCAATTAGTGAAATAAACCATCTCCTACAGATTTAAAGCTACACAAATAACTGAAACTGATATTATACTGTTTAGCCCTTCACCTCTCTATTAAATCTACTGTAAATACTACATCATAAAATTCAACTGGCTCTAGTAATTCCATAGGAATAAAGATGTAACATAGCCTCATATAAATGGAAAATTATTTTTTCTAGCATTCAGCGTAGCTTAGGAGGAGATATATGTATTTGATATACCACAGGCAAAAAGTTATTACAAGGTAGCTCAATTAAGCAAAGCTACAAAATAATGCAAAATTAGGAAAAGCAATGGAAGAGGCAGATGGGAATTATCTTGTGCATGCAATCATTTAGTTTTTCCATTACAGGGAAAAACAGGATGTACTTACGCATTCCTGATGGGTCCCCTTCGACTGGTGTGGTTGGAGATTCTGATATGGTTGATTGATTGGATCATGAAGAGGGTAAGGCGAGGAATATGGTTGAGGGAAAGAAAAAATGAAAAACATTTGTCACACAACGAGCAATGCAAGCAAAGTGAGGTTTTCGGGGAGAGATAGTGTAAACACAACAATAAGACAGAAACTAAACATGTACGGCTCAAATTTGAGACCATATCCTATACACAGGGTTCCACTATGACACAAACGGAGACTATTAAAGGACAGCTACACAGACAGAAGACATCATTGAGATTTTTTTAAGTTCTAAAACACTTCAGACAATATTAAACAGTAATCTTATTCCTATTACAAAATGCCACAACTTTTAGACTTTTGAGTGAGGAATGAAAACATTGAAATGTCCATTACCATTTCCATGAAGTTTTGCTGGGGGAGTTCAAGGAGAATTTAATAATGATCATTTACAATGAGCAATTAACATATTAATTAAGTTAGCAGTTATTGACGGTATAGAGGTAGTCAAAAGGTTGGAGATTAATTTTCTCATGCCCTAATAATATGACAAAATGTGCCACATTTTTTGACTATATTTCATGAATTTATTTACACAATAAATGCAGCATTTAAGGAACTAGCAATAGGCGATTATCTACTTTCGAGGTTGAGCTGACTTGGGAACTGTAGTACAGCTGCTTTTAGATGCCATAACAAATATTAATGGGACAGATATTGATTAAGAAGATAAAAACAGCACATAAAAAGCATATTAAGTAAGGGGAGTCATTACATCTCCTTGAAAATGCAGTTTCATGGTCCTCGTATATAGACAACTAACAGAATCAGTCTGCTTAACGAGTCTTATAAGAATGAGAGCATATTTTAAACGGATTATCAGTCAGTATTTCAATTCAAAGTAGTCTTGTACATAAGTAAAAGTGTCTAGTAAAAAAAATTAACAAAAATTGGCTGAAAATATGATGGGCACAATTATACCATGGTATAGTAAAAATAATAGATTCAACGAAAAATATTAGATTTTTATTTAGGAGAAAATGACTCATGGAAAAGAATATTGTTTGCCAAAATTTCATATAAATTAGAGGGCATGGAACATAGAATGTTTATAATTTATGAAAAGTAAGAAGAAAGTTGGTACTTAGAACATATACGATTACTGCACCCATTGAAAAAATTTCTTCTCCTAAAAAATGTTTATCTTCAAAATGCAAATATAATAACATAACGGTACTCCAATGAATTCCTTTTTAAGAATTGAGGGGATTTTTGGGATGAATTTGGGTGTATCAAAAAAGAAATTTAGGAATTTTGAATGAACGGTAAAAGAGAATAAATAATTAGAGCAAAATTGATAAAGTAAGAAGAAGAAAATATATAAACTTTGAGGTGAAAACTTAAATAATATACCATTATATGCTTAAGCATTAAAACTTTGCATGACCAAGAGGTTACTTATAGCGCATGGAAAACTATTATTAAAAAGATTACCTATTCTGACCTTGTTGACAAAAGATAAAAGTAATAACTGAAAAGCCTTAAGGAAACATGAAAAAAATGGCCACATAGCCAAAGATATAATTAGATGATAAGAGAAACTCTTCAAAAATTAGCTTAAATTTGAAACAAGCTCCAGGCATGAGCATTATAATACCATACAAAGTGAGATAATAATTGGAATGCTGTTGCAGCATGGACGTTATTAAGTGATAACATATAAAGTGCCAATCACTTCAATTCACAAGAAAATCATGCTCAAATGACATAAATGAGAAAGAAAGCAATAGAAGAAAGCTTTATAAATGCCTTCCAGACATTCTCTCTCTTAAAACGAACATTCATGAGGCAGCCATTGGACAAGCAAAAATTATGATGACTACTGCCCCCTTACCATGCATGGAATAGCTTTGAACGCATTGAAACAAGGGCTTGGCATTGAAATGAGCTTATCCGAATCATATAAAAGCAATGAGCATAGGTATAAATACCACGCAAATGAACACCAACAAACACATTTCCGTGATAGACACTGAGTGAAAAATGTCCTTTGAGCCAAAGCTGTTGGCAGAGTTTGATGAAAAAGCTATTGTCTTATGTGGTATTGAAAAGTGAATTTGCATTTGAGCATGTATAATTTGGACAGACAGTAAGAAAACAAAAGTAAGTGAATAATTGAGTGGGTAATTGATGTTACAGTAATCAATCATAAACAAAGGGTGTCATAAAAATTATGCTTAAACTGATTGCACATTAGTCACCACTGCTATAATTAAACACGTCTCCATGCTTTTGTTAATATTGAAGACAATGGAAGTTTGGTATGATCATCTTACGAGTAAATAAAAGTTTGAAATTGGCAAGAGTCTATCAAAGATCAAATGTTTTTCACTATGGTTGCCACTACATCAAAACTCTGGAAAATTGATTCCATAATAGTGTCAAGAATGATAGTGGAATTGCAATTTTTTCAACAAATATTAACTAAATGATGACTTAAAGCACCCCTAAACCTAGAACTGTATGCTAATTGTGCATGAAAATTCAATACAACTGTCTTCCCTAACCATTATTCAAAAACATAACAATCAAATATAGAGTTGCTACATTTACAGGAAAATTTTACCTGTAATATCTTAAATCAATTCCTATTGGTAGACGGCATCATATGTATTTAAATTCAAACTAAATTTCATCGATACTTAATTTGCAACACCAAAAATTCACTTTGAACAATGCATGACACAGGAGGCCTTTGGCTTAATACTCTGGGCAAATTTTGAGACGCAAGGGAAAAGATTACTTTGATTAGATTACAAAATTAAACCTACTCCTGTGCTTATGGCAAGTTTTTGATGTAAAAATTGTTCCAACTATTGTATCAGATCTCAAATCAATGAATGTACCCAGAGCATTGTGACCTCGGATATTGGGCATGGGTTCTCACTTACGTTCTTGATCAGATCCATCTTCAGACTTGTCATCCTTGCTCTTCATGAATGGGAACTTTCTACTGAATGAAAAGTTCTTCTTCTTTCGGTCAAGGGTAGATTGCTGGAAAGAAAGATGGATAAAAGAAAATGAAACAAAAATCACAATCCGCAGTTCACTACTCTTTTAAATATTGAGAGGCATGGCAATTACTAAGAACTATATTAAGATGGAAAAGGGAGAGCACTTTAACAACTTAATTAACCATTCAATGGCATGGCCATAACTTAAAATATCTTTCTTCAGGGCTCATGCGTTTAACAGTTAACAATATAATTTAGGTACATGCTAAATTTGCCAGAGGTCACGCAATTTACGCATATTACATCAAATCAAATATCAAATTTATTAGACAAGAGAAACATACATACATATAAGGTGACAGAAAACACAAAAGGAGTGATTAAACACAAAAGAAGACAAGTTTTATCACCATTTAGGTACTCATTAATTTATTATAAATTTTTTCTACAAGAAAATTTTTAAAAATTTTGAATTGGAATTTTTTTTTACACACTTTAACTTATATGTCAAATTGCTATAAATTCTGATTCCTATTTATGTTGGTCTTAATGTTATGGAACTCATCCTAGCATTTATTTGTGTATTTGTTGTTGTCCTGGTGTATGCTGGTGAATATCTAATTTGAGATAATAAAAAAATATTTTTCCTGATGACTAGCACTAGAAAGTATGCATTCACGTGTTAAGGGAATAATATTTAGGTATTTAAGTTTGGGCTTAGAAGGGGCACAATACCAAGTACAAACCACAAAAGACTCAAAACCAACAGCTTACCTTGTCCATTATGAGGGGCACGTGTCCCTGAAACTTGACGGTGCGATCTCGTGCTCGCTGCTTTCTCTCCCATCTCCTCTTTGAAGGCACAATGCCCATCCAGGCGTGCGACATGCTGCCCTGGGAGTCTCCGTCCATGTTCCCACACGATGCACCCAACGCACCCGAAGAAGTGGCGGGCATCGCAACGCCCGATCCCGACGATATTCTCCTTGCTTGCCACCATTCGTCATCACTCGCGTTCACCACATGCAAGATGTCGCCGTGACGGAAGGCAAGACCCCTGCTTGGGAGTCCATCATCTTTGTTGGGGTCATAGTCAAAGAGGGCACTGAGGGAAGAGATTACAGAATTAGTTAGTTTTATGTCTCAAAAGTACTCATTGGAACACAAAATATACGAGTAAAGGAGTACTCAAGAGTAGTGGCGTAGCAAGGGGGAGTTTTGGGGGATAAAACCCCCCTAGAGCTCAGAAATGTTTTAAAGTTTAATCCATTTTACTTAATTGGATTAATATTACTTACAGAATAGTGTAAATATTAATAAAATATCCCTCAGAAAACCGTAAAACTCACCATTTTCAACCCTTTATCTTGAAAATTTTCTATAGAAGTGCCCCCGCATCTCCCGCTTACCCTGGCGGGTATTCCACACCCCCAGACACCCCAGTATTAGTTGTGCCTAAACCCCCCCCCCACCCCCCTAAGCCTTAATTCCTAGCTGCGCCCCTGCTCAAGAGAACTCATTTTTAGTTCAAAAATCATTTGCGGCTTGTGGCACGATGGGGTGGAAATTCTTAATAATCAATCTAAAAACAATTGATTCAAAATTGTTTGCAGCAATATTTTTTTCAAATGTTTGGAAGGAAATTTCTTAGCTTTTCTACAAAAACACACACTTTATTGCCGACTAGTTTCGGTTACACTGTACCATTTTCAACACTAGTCTTGAAAATGGTACAGTGTAACCGAAACTAGTCCGCAATAAAGTGTGTGTTTTTGTAGAAAAGCTAAGAAATTTCCTTCCAAACATTAAATATGGAATTCTACAAAGTAAAGGCCTCAACAATTCAGTGCAATATTTTTTTCCCCTTGGGATGCAATGTGAGCATTTGTGATCCTTTTTCGTGACTTACCGCACATAGAGCGACCTCTTCTGTGACGTCCTGAGCAGGGTTCCACCAGTTGAGGGTATGGATGACGATGATGGAGCAAGGCAGGATGAGGATGTTGACGTAGCGTGGCCTGGAGCGTGTCCACTCTGTAGTGATGAGGATGAGTGGTGCAGCTGAGAGTTGCCATGGGAACCGCTTGCAGAGAGCAATATCTGTTGAGACATCTGCTGCTTCAGATCATGAATCTTGGCCTCAAAGCGATTGTACTCCTCCGGCATGTATTGTGCAACCATTGTCACTGTTTGACCGGCACCCTTCAATTAAAACAAAACAAAACAAAACAAGAGTTATTTCCAATAAAAAAAGGTTATAAAAGAAGAAGTTATTACTAACTGGACCTAAAACAAAATTGTCAAAGAGTTTCTTAACCAACATGCTTCATCTTCACTACTCTCATTGTTTTGCTTTTTTCATATGATTAAAATTATAATAATATAAGGAATATATTTTTTGGACCAAGAAGGGACCTCTAAAAATGTTGAGCAATATATATACATGCATTTGTATCTGTTTTAATTTATAACTATAGTTCAAATGGCATTGTAATCCATGTAATGCCTAAGTGAATACAAAAATTTTTCTCAAGGCAATGGCAAAAGGCAAGTACCCACAGAATTCCCATGAATTATAGTAGGAAAACTTTCTCCCAGATCCAAGAACTTAACAAAGGACCTTAAGGTTTCTTATAAAAGCACAATCTGCTACCATAAACAAGATTTTCCTCCAGTATGAAATAATATTAAATTTTGTAGAGGAAATATGATTAGCTGCTTGATATTTTTGAAATTAGTTTTCAGCATTATTCTATAAAATATCATCTCTCTAAACAAGCATATCAGATCCATCCAACAAGTAACCTTGCTCCATCAGGCACATATCCAGCAATTTGCTTTGCAGTGTGCTTCAGTGGTAAGCAGGTTGCCTATATTAGAGTTTTTTTTTCAACTTCCAAGCATCAGAATATAATAAGTTTCATTAAATAATTTCATAAATTTAATTTCATTTGCATGATGCTGAAATTTATAGTTTTCATCGAAATGGCAATACATGGTTATTATGGCTTGGTCTCTGTAGGTTTATGATATCCACATGATTTTATGAAAAAGCAATATGGACCCTGGTGGTAGTAGTAAAATCATTAGCGTGAGAGAAAATTTCAGATATGAGAAATATGATTTAAGACAACAAATTTCGATAGTTGAGAGTTATTAAAAGGTTAAGTGCCCAAGGATATTATAATATCCCTAAGATATATCTTTCACCATAGCTCATTTCATGGCTCGAAATCGAGATTGAGCCATGACCTTTGAGTTTCTATCCAAACTCGATTTTTCAATTGTGATCTCGACCATTTTGTTTTTTCTCAGCAGCGTCACTACCGGCCTTAGATAACTTCATCCAATCCATGTGAAAGACTTTTCTCTCAAGGCCGATAAAATTGGAAATGTATGCCCTCGATTATCAAGAAAGCATCTCGATCAGTTGGTCTTCATTAATAATTTTAGTGAAGACGCTGAGTTCCAAGCTGTGATCCATAAACTTTAATTTGCGTACATTTGTATTTGTACCACTAATAATTCAGAACATATTCTAAGTACATTTTTTGGAATTTTTTCTTCTACTCAAAAGTGTATTTTGATTTTATTCGAATGAATAAGAAACATTTTATTGTATTAACTGTATTTTTTCAAAAGAGAACCATTGATTTTCTCGATTGATCGATCTTTTGGCTCAAACTTCGATTTTTTTGAAAAGTCGAGACTTTCATTTCGATTAAAAATCGACTGTTCAAAAAATCGATTTTGAACGACATTTTCCCATTACTAGCCATGAATGACGGGCAGTCGATATCTCGTAAAAATTTGTGGGTGGGGGAGGGGGGAATAATGTACCCCACCCCTCCAACTAAGAGCCAGATTGGAATCAAAGTAAAGCCGCACTGTCCTAAGCGGTGATCCCAAAACTTTTAAGTGCCCGTATTTGTAAATTTTTACAACTAATGATTCAAGCTTGTATCCTAAGTAGATATTTTGGAAAATTTTCAAAAACTAAAATGTGTATTTTGAGTGTTTTATTATTGATAATAAACATGCTTTTTTAAAGCTGTATTTTTTCAAATTTTGGTTCAATTTTCGATTTTAGTTGAAAAGTTGAATTTTTCATTTCTATTTCAATTCGATTACTCGAACATCGATTTTGAACGACATTTTCACATACTGTATTTTTTTCAAATTTCGGATCAATGTTGGATTTTTTTAAAGCTTGAGGTTTTCATTTCGATTAAAAATCGGTCACTCGGTTAAATACACTACCTTTAGTGCTTGGGCAGCTTCCTCGTGTGTAGCATTGCGCAGATCAATACCATTTACTGAAAGTATTTGGTCTCCACGACGAAGTTCACCACTCACGTCGGCAGGACCTCCGGCCAGAATGAACGAGACAAAGATACCCTCCCCATCTTCACCTCCAACAATGTTGAATCCAAGACCCGAGGTTCCTTTGGAAAGCGTCAAAGTTCTCGGTTCTCTGCAAAAGTCAAAAGAAAGGTAATACATTAGTAAAAGACCTTGACATTGACCTTGACCGTTAAATTCTACATTTTGCAGTAAATACAATTTTTGACACCCGGCAATCCCCTGGATTATGAAAACAAAAATAGAATACGTGATTATCATCTCAGGGTTTTATTAGAATACCTGTCATGAAAATAGGTTCCACAACTTCCAGCTCTGTATTATATTAACACTAAAATTGACGGTTAAAATTTCAAAATACGACAGGAAAAAATTAATAGTAAACTAGAAAATGAATTAGACACTTGAAAACCACTATTGGATCACAGATAAGTGCAATGAGTAGACAATAAACACAGACACATAGTAAATAAAATGAAATTCATGAATAATAATCGTTAGTTGCAAACAACAAATAATTCATTACTATCTGGAGAGCAATATACACAAATTGAGTCATTTGCGGATAACTTTATACTCTTTTGAATCACATGTAGAACTTTTAATTACTACGAGGCAATACCAATGATAGAGGGATAACTCGCACGCTCCGCGCGCTCGTTAAGGGGCTCCGCCCCTTAAAACCCCGGTTCCGGCTTCGCCGTCTACATTTGTGGTCGTTCGAAGACTTTTGAAGTTCGAATAATCTCAACACGGCTAGGGGCCGGCTTCGCCGGCCAGGGGGTAGGGAGGTGCCCCACTCATTCCTCGCAACGGCTTCGCCGTTCCTCGCTGAAGGGCGGCTTCGCCGCCTGGGGGTTTAGTGTGCCAGAGGGCGACGGCATTTCGGAACTTTTTCACCGTTATTCGTTTAAGGGGCGGCTTCGCCGCCCAGAGGTGGGGGGAGTCCACAGCGGTTGCGCCGCTTGAACATCGGGGCGGCTACGCCGCCCGGGGGTTGCTGAAGCTCCCCCTCGCCTACGCCAGTTCCTCGTTGTGGGGCGGCTTCGCCGCCTTGGGGTTGAGGAGCCCCCCGCGGCTGCTCCGCCTAGTCCTTATAAATGGTCTTCCCCACCGAGAGGGGTGCCCAGGGGGATTCGGGGGTTTTAATGTGTTATGCATGCGGTAACCAAAAGTCCACAGTGATCATGTAGCGATGATTGTAAAAGGTAGTGCAATGCGGATTAATAGTGGCGACAAGTACCCATAAAAGAAGACTTAATGGCAAGTTTTTCATTTTTTTCGGGGGGTTCCTACGGAATACCGGGGGTTTTATACTTGTGTTAAACCAGTGGTCACTAATAGTTCTCATAAATTCCGTGCCGATAAGTCCTAGGGGACCGGAAGAGTGGTCTTATGATTCTTTTCCCTGGAGAGGCTATTTATTAGAAATTTTTTGGGAGGTTTCACGGGGTTATCGGGGGTTTTAATAAGTGGTAGGGGCACCGGTTAAATTGTGTCGAAATCTATTCGGAAAGGCGAGTTTAAATTTGTTTTATTTTTTTTTCGGCGATGTTCCAGGAGGTAATCGGGGGTGTTCTGGTATTTTTTCCCGTATGGTTTACGGTGGCTCTCCCTCACCAAATATCCCGGATCTAGAGCTCAGAGGGGACGGGTAGTGCGGCGTAATGTTTGCGAGAAGTTCCCAAATAGGAGACTAAATGACACATTGTACATTTGGGGGGGATTTCACGGGGATACCGGGGGTTTAAATGTGTGTACTCCTGGCGGTCACCATCCATTCACATAAATTTCGGGGGGATGAGTCGTTGGGGGCGGTGGAATAGTCACGAAAAGTACCGAAAAAGTAGACTTATTTGAAAATTTTATTTTTTTGGGGGGGGGGGGGTTTACCTGGGGTTTATAGGTTTTTACTGCCAGCGGTCATCAATCGTCCACATCAATTCCGTAGCGATGAGTGGTAAGGATTGGAAAAGCGGCGGAATTGTGACGAAAGGTACCCGACAAGGCTACTTATATGCTAATTTTAATTTTTTAGGGGGATTCGGGGGGTTAAAAGATGACGGTACTATATGGTCACATTCATTTACTGTCATGTCTAAAAGAATTGTGCCCTATGACATCCATATTTCGAAAGTAATACTATAAAAAGCAAACCAGTCCCTGACAAATGTTAGCAGTGCCCGCCATTTTTATTTTTTCGCGGTTAAATCCATTAAATAATTATTAAACTGTTTATGTTTTCTGAAAGACAATGCATAGCTGTATGTAACTACAAAGTTTGAAAGAAATCGGTTGAGTTAAAATTGACCAAACCTTGTGTTAATCTTTTGAAAATCGTAATTTTCGGTGATTTTCGGAATATTTTAATTTTATTCTCAGTAACCAAGGACGAAGAAAGAAAAACGTTACCTACATTTCGTAGACTATGTTATGAGCATATATAATAATCATTTTCAATATCCTACACATGTAATTACGACTAGGGGAGCGGAAGTTATGAAATATTTTTCGAAAAACCAATTTTTGGACGCCATTTTGGCAGCAAATTTCTTAAAAAGAAACTTATAACATAGCATAATTACGTTACTACATTTACCAGCTTTCAAAAAATGCATTAACGATCCGTGTGGCACGCACGGTTCGCGCGCAGTAAAATAAAAACCGAAAGACGGTCCCCGGAAAAAGCCCGATTTCGGCCATTTTGTCGTCCTGGCGACGACACGTGGCGGAAACTTCCGGTTTTCGGATTTTTCCTCCGAATCATTTTGGATTCCCCGCACGCGTGCCAAATTTCAGCTCTCCAGCACTTCTGGAAGTGGTCGGGAATTTGTATCCATCAGTGAGTCAGTTACCTCAAGGGCTGTATATAGATAGGATGTATTTATTAGCATGACCTCTTACCATACATCTCAATGCATTAGCTGTGCTATAGGTCGAACTTCATTTAAATGTCCGAAGAAATTGCTTCAATATTATATCATTGATGAAATATTCAGAAGAATCCAATCTACTTATTCCCTTATGCATAATAATAATATCAATAATAATAATAGTCTTTATTCATCATAAGAGTAACACATGCTACTATTGAGTTATCAGAGAAGGAACAAATAGAAACCAAAAATAACAATTAATAAAACAGATATAAATTCACACTGGAAAAGTCAAGTTCACAGTATTCCTCCAATGAGTATAATGGGTTTAGAATTGACATTTCCTCAATAGGCTTTCGATATCTGCCTTAGTTTGCTCCCGAAGCTGCATGCGGCAGTTTATTGTAAAATTTGATCGACAGGCATAAGCATTAATCTCGAAAACCACAAAATTGAGGCCAATCTTTTCGCTTTTAAACCCCAATCAGCCCCTTTCAGTCACCTCATACCTAAGTCGTCGGCCCTGGAACGCAGTGAGATAAGAAGGGCCTGCGTGCAAGGAGGAAGCCCTTCCAGGGACAGGAGAGAGGGCGGGGTCCAACCCTAGGGCGACTGATCCCCACGTCGCCTCCTCCTAATGTAGTTAAAAGCTTGGCGTGACAAAAAGGGGAGGCTTGTGGGGAGGTTAAGGTAAAGAGGGCTGGGTTTGGGCGAATATTGTGAGGAATATGCCACGAAAACTTATTCCCGATGACAAAAAACCGGACCAGGAGACTTCAAAGCTGAGTAAAAACCCTTATACAAATTAAATCCGAAGATTCAAGCGTGGTGGAGTGGAATTTTTTCATATCGAAATGAATACTTGCAATTTTCCACGATTATAAAATTTATTAAGACAAAGGTTTCAATGCTCCTGCATCATCTTCCTAGCAATACATTTATTAATCGCGAAAAATTGTAAGTATTTATTTCGATACTTACACAAATAAATATTTTTAAATTTTTATAGTGGTTTTACCATCCTAAAAAACCCCAAAGAAAACAAGCTCTGAAACTTAATAGTTGATATGAGTTTTTAACCTCTAAAAACTTCCTAAACGAAAAAGTGTTGAATGATGTAAGTGGCACATATTACAACGTTGCCCCTCCTATGCTCTTCCTCGAATCTAGCAGCGGAAAAAGTCTCCGGAAATGCGAATGAGGCATTGATGTATCGTGGGTTGCATTAAACAAGGCGAAGTACGAACACTTCGAAAACTGAGACGGCAAAGCTCTACGTTCCACATCAAACTCGTAACTAGTCCTGCTTTTTCTTAACGACTTTCATGATGATCCTCTCATAAAATTTTTCCTATCTATACCTCTCGTTTGGTAAGGCAATTACTAAAGAAAATTTATTTTTTACTTATTATTAAAATTACAATTACGGTAATTCCCCAACTGATATCCTTACGACAATGTCCGTTTTACTCTAGCGTGCTGCCAAATAATAAAGATCTTCGAATGCCGATATTCATCATGATACCATACCTAAGACTCTATCTCCCAAAAATTTTGGGGGTTAGGGGTCTGAGCCCCTTGACCCACGCAACCATCAGCAGTCTACATCTTGATCAGCCGTTGAAAAAAGAAAGGGAAATACACAAACTGAATTCGATGTAGCATTTATTTAAGTCCTTTATTGTTCGGCGGAAAAAATTTTCTACATCTACCCGTTCGGCAAAACATCTCTCTTAATTTATAGTTTCGGTCGGACCTAGAAATATAGTACGGTTCTAAGACGATGCTCTCTATGTCGCTCTGAAAGATATCTATTCTCAATTGCTCAAGCAATCTAAGGATGTCGATACGGCTTAGCGTGAACCCATGCTTTCGACCATACACACAAACAGGCACGCCCCTTCATGCACTTACCGTAGAGGTAGATCGTCCCAACATAAACTCAGACCATTGACCCAGCGTTTCTCTGTTACTCTTGGATTTCATCGACTCTGTTCGCACGCACTGGAAAACCATGCATTTCATCGAATCAGCAACGTATTTTTTAAAAATAAAGCTGAATGTTAAATTCTTTGTCGGTTTCTGGGAGACATTATCAAATGTAACCATATAAAAAATTGGAGTTACAGAGGATAGATGCTCCTGGGCTAGTGGTCTCCTCATTAGATGTATCGCAGATAGTCGCTTCAAGGGAAAAATTTTGGGTGTGTGGACCGAAACCCCTAAAACCTCTCTTACCCCGGCTACGTGCCTGAACAGTAGCGGGCCTCGGGTTAGTGTGGTTGCTAGAGTGTTGGCTTACCACCCGGTGGGCCCGGGTTCAAATCCCGGCAGAGAATTTTCAGAGATTGCCCGATCCCTGCTTGAATGTTGTGTGGAGGATATTTCAAGCGCAACACTCCGTCCGCCGGATGGGACGTTAAGCCGTGGTCCATTTGGCGCCTTTCGTAAAGAGCAGGATAATGCCGACGCCAGGTTTCTCTCCATGGCGCAAATGACCTCAGCTGTCGGTCGCCTCCTCCAAATACCATACCTGAACAGTAGCCAACCGCTCCACCCACTGGGTCACCACATTCCTTTTCCTAAGAAAAATGACCCATGAAAATCTTGACACTGGGACCAATATTTTGCCCTAGCAACGCAAACACATGATCGAAGACCATGGCGAATGAAAAGCAAATTGCCGTCCTCACAGACAACAGCGCCGAGCCGGTGCGACGGCATCCGTACGCAACGGCGACTATCGCGGAACATCCCACGTGATTTTACGCGGAGCGACCTCGCCCGCCACAAGGGTGTCGCCTCACCGACAAGAACACCCCAACCTCCCACATTCACCCCTCCCCCCAAACAAAGTCACAACAACAATGGCGACGCCCGAGACGTGTCTTTTTCCCTCGCATACCGCTCGCCTGGAATTTCCTCGCCCGCTCCCCTCCGACCTTGCACAACCCATGAGGTTTCAAAGAAGGCCAGGAATTCAAAACCGATTATGTCACCCTTCGTGAAGGAGGGTAAGGCAAGGTGGAGGGGGGGGGGGAAGGTTGTGTCTCCTTAAGGTAGCTGAAACGTATCTTGGAAAACGTATATATTTCTGTGAAACTACGCTCATGTGTTTAACTAGCGAAACCCTAGGATAAAAGAGAAAAAATACGATTCACACGATTCAAGACTTTCGGTAGATATTAAATGCAATGTTAATGCAATAGGATTCGATAGATATTAACTGCAATATTAAATTTGGGAGCACATGAATAAGTGAAAACATAAACGACGCTTCTTTTTATTCAAACGCTTCTCATATCTTAATTTTTAATGGATTAAAAAAAATGTCCGCATCGTGGCAATGAGGGCAGAGCGATCGACTTACTACAGTATAATATTTGTATTCGCGAGAAAGGTTATGAATTCGATAGGTCATGCCATCGCGAATGAAATTTCGGTTATCAGTCAAATTTATAGAGAAATTAGGATTTCTCTACCGTTATACCGACGTACTTATGAGGTAAAACTGATTACTTTTACGGAAAAAAGCAAAACAAAAAACGTAAATGTACAGCAAAAAAACTAGAAAATGAAGATTAATTAAATTTATTTACATGATAAATAGCTAAAATATGATGATGGTATTTTTTATGTAGTGGAGAAGAAAACTCAGAACTTCCTTTTGATTCGAAATTAAATTGAATTAAAACTTCTCGTGGAAGATGTCCTGAAATAAAACGCAACCAAGCTCCAAGGTCTCAAAAAAGAAAAAAAGAGGAATCGACAATTATTGCACGTTTTACGAGGTTATTGCGCGCCAGAATCGTACGTCGCAAGACAGTGTTAAATCATCTCATACCATCACAATTATCATCTTTGTTTGCAACAGGAGTGGAGCGTCGAGAGCGGTCTCTGGTGGCATCATCAGTAACTAGAATACTGTCGACGAGGTGGAAGGAATGGAGGAAAGAGTGTTGACAACCACAAGCGGCAGGGCGCATAATTATTTGTTTTGTTTTATGGCTTCTCCGCGTTTCCCGACCAACAAAAAAACGAGAGGAGACACCAGAGGTCATAAGTAGTCGGTGTTCAGCATCATGGCTTGAAACCTCAATTCGACAGCACGAACGATTCTTCTTCTCCCAGATTTATTCCACGGAGAATCTAGCTAAGTCAATAGATAAGCACTGAAGTTGGCATTTTTCCGCGGATAAAAATTTATTACAATTTTTTAAAGAAAAAGGATCGGACTATATTTATGGAGGCTATACAGCTCACATAGACATTAAATGTGCCAACCAATTACGTGTATGCCTTAGCATAGGCATAAACCCATTAGTAAAGGACCGAAAAATTACTTTATGTATGCGGTGTATAATACAAGTAAAAGGAGGATCATTAGAGCCCTTCTAAAACGTAGTGCGTGTATAATCATAAACACTCATTTTCCCTGCTGAACAGAGAAAGAACTACGAAGCTACACGCGTTACGTAAACATTACCACATTAACGAATTAAAAATTTACACATTTGCCTGCTCCATAATTTAAAACAATGTTTTCGCAGTCACTTCTATTTCCATTCTGTTACACGTTCAAACCTCCCCATAACTGAATCAAGGTACCTATACGAAAAAAAGTTTCGTGAATACAGGAATGTTGAACAATACATCAAATAATATTAACTCTAACGACAGCCAGCAAGACAGCCAACAGACACAAAATGCATCTCTCTGTAGTCCCAATACGACAGTCCTGATTTATACGCAAATCTTGGAACCCATTGAAGAAAAGGGAACCAAACGAACATACAACTGCGTAAGATAGAAGGGGTAGGGTAGGAGGGATCAGCTCAGTCTGAGCTTTCTAAGCCTTTGCACCCTTCACCGCTCTCTGCCCAGCTTGTGGGATACGGATAATGACCACTACACCTAATCCTCTTCCTCTCAAGCCCCAAAAATCCTCCCCAGGGCCACGCCACTAGGGGGACCCACACAAGGTTTTTACAGCATGAAAGCGCAACACTTAAAAGTAAACCACCGCAACCACAACGATCAAACTACATTTCTACTACATATAATTTTGAGAAATTAATGTCTGTTTGACGATATTTGAGAGATATTTGTACTTACAATTAGTCCTGTCCGAGGAAGGAGCACCATTTCTCTTTTAAACACTGAATGGTAAAATGCATACACACTTGCATGAGTGGCTAACGAATAAAGCACACAAAATTACGGCCAACAAACAAATAAACGGTTTTGAAGCTAATGAAATTCGACTAAATTGACAACTCGACAAATAGACTCGACATATTAACAAACGACGAATCTAAAACTAATAGAACCAAATCATTTCCAGGTAACTACGGCGTAAAAACCCATCCGGGGCTCGTCGCCAGAAATTTGCTTTGAGGGTGGGAGGCATTGGTGGTAAGCTGGTTATCAATGTTGGTATTTTGTTTCCAATTCCAACGCATCCGAAAACCATTCATTCCATCCACTAAGTCAGTGGTTCAACCCGAATGTTGGCTTGGATAGGCAAGGTCAGAGCTCACCCTGGACCTACTATCCTGGCTAGTACGCACAGGCGTGTGAATATCACACATTAAGGATAGTAGGGCCAGTTCCTTTCCCTGGGCCAACTCGCACACCGAGGTGGTCCAGGGGATGTCTGAAGGCTTCTGCCGGGATTTTAACCAGCCTTTCGCTTAATCAGCTATATATTTCGTTTGCATATAGGGGGATGTCCATTAATTACGTGAGGTGTTTTGGCGATTTTTGCCTCGCCCCACCCCCAGTGAGATATCGTGAGATTCGGCTTGACTCCACCTCTAATCTCACGTGAGGTTGTTCAAAATGCGTATTTTAATTGTAAATACGCTGTATCTATGCTTCATTGCGTTGGATTAAATTAAAAAAAGCAATTTTTCATAATTTTTATTTAATGTTAGTAAATTAAACCCAGTTTTTTCGTAATTCTACTCTGTTCCTAGCGGAAAAAAATCACGTGATACTTGCCATCTCCCCTCCACGTGAGATTGGGTGAGAATGGGCTTGACCCCTTCTCCCCCCTAAACGCCTCACGTAATTCATGGATGCCCCCTGGCTGAAAGTTTAATTCGCATTTAATTATTGGCAGACATTATGAAATGTAGAGCTTCTCAGCGGTCTCCCAAGCAGGAGTATCTCAGATAGTCACCATGAGGACAAAAGTTTCGAGGTTTGGGGGGGGGGGGGGGGCAAATCTTCCCTTCTGGCTACATGCTTGCGTCAAGCGATAATCGCTTCGCCAACCGCCCCAAGGGCTGAGACGCGGGGGCACAGAATGTCCAATTGTCCAGTCTCGCAAGGTCTGGTCGTTCCGCTTTGGGACCACACCCAGGTGCGTGACAAATGGACACTTGCTCCGTTTTACAAGCGAGCCCTCTCCGTAATGGAGACGCCGCATGCGGCTGACAGCGGGCCTATTTAATCACTCATTCAGTCGCGAGCACTGCCTTTCACGGAAATTGCAATCCAAGACTGGGGAGGAAAGGGATATTTTTATTCATATCGCATAATGGAACCGCACACAGATCCACTTCCGAACAATCCACGCTGGTCTACATACGATAAGAAATGAAAGGCAAAGAAAACTTTGTAATTCCACATAAATATTTAATGTACGACGACTTTGAGGTTTCGACGGGTCACATAATCATGTGGTACATATGCATAGGAGGCTGAGAATTAGAGGCTTAGAAGACAATGAAATTATGGAAATCCCTAATCCTCCCCATGCTCTTACAACTATTCCCCACCTCTTTGGCCAAACTCCGCACCTGGGAATTCCACTCCTTAACCCTCTCCGCAGGCCGTTGTGTTTTTGAAATTTAAAAAAATAAAATTGTGTATGACTATTTATTTATTCTCAGCCTTCTATGTATTTGTATCAGATGATGACGCGGCACGTCGAAACCTAAGTCGTATATTAAATATTTTTACGTGTAATTACTAAGTTTTCTTTACTTTTCATTGTGTTAAGGAGATTCCATAAAGTGACGCCTGAAACAACCAAATTTAAGAAATAAGTACACTCCTCGATAATACCCGATGAAAAGCGATGGGAACAGTCAATCCTCTACGACCCAATTGTCGTTTAAAACTCCGAGGAAATAAATACATACGAAAGCGCGCAATTTAGGGCATCTATTCGCAGCTGTCACCACTTAACTCCCTCCAAGATAAACAAAATTTCAAACTAACTAAACATTTGATTCCTCACTCCACTCCAAAGTCTTCTTTCGTTCACAGCATACTTTCAGGCAGACGGCAAGTGTTAATAAACTTAACAGACTCTTTCGACATACTTTAATAGTAATAAACTTAGCGACAGGCATTTCCTGGCGAAACTGTCGACAACCTATGACAAACAAACGCGGCGAAAACCCAAAATATGGAGACACCAACGAGCCAAGAACAACATGGAAGACTGCGAGAAAACTATACAGACCAATTATATTAAAAACGACGTTCACTGTCTGAGTTTATCATTCGTCTATGAGTCTTTCACATATCCTTCATTTATTGCGCCCCCTGTGTTTATAAATATACTGATATATAATTAACTAAGGCCAAATAAAAATAAATAAAATCAAATAACTAAAATAGAAAAGGAAAAAATTAGGAAACCTTATCTTTGCGGCAAAAACAAATAAATAACCATTTTAAAAAGAAATAAAAATGCCTTTTAATCTTGTTGCTTTAAATATATACTGTCCTTGCATATAAATCACCTGTCAGAAACGAAAAAAACTTATTAAACGCAAACATTACACGAATAAAGAAAACGCAAAAACGTGCGCAAAATATGTGCTTTAATTTATTTTCAATTGGCCGGTTTGGGTGAGTTTTGGACTTTGTAGCACTTCTCACATTTTAATTATCACCATGAAAATAGAAACTGAAGATAAGTAATTTTAAATTTTAATTTAGAACAATGCTCTCAAGCCTTAAAGGAGCCCTCGAATACATTCACCGCAAAACCTTAGGAAGAGAAGTTGCCACAAAAACCTGTCATTCAACGACATTCAAGAGAGTCGCTCAAATATCAACAAGGTTAGGTTCCAGTCTCAAGATGTATCGACGCGTCAATTTTTTTAATAGATATCTGACAGGTGAGGCTTTGGTGTACTTTTCCTGAGAATAATTAACATGGGGAAAGAGAAGAGAAAAAGCAATGCCAAAAGCCATTAAAAAGAACCACGGAATGTCTTGACAGCGATGTAGGAATCACCAATCTAAACAGTAACTGGATTGAATAAACCACAGCAAAGCAAAGACCTTTGATTCTCAACATTGAGAGCACATCAAGTACCCGTTACTATCTATGACTGCAATCTATGCCCACTCAGTAAAATTTACAAATAATAAGGAAATACAATAATGAGTAACATTTATAAAATACTTTAAGCCTTAGCGAATAAAACTCCATAAATGCCAGATTTCGTCAATTTACCAGTTTAATTAAAAATTATATTTTTTTCATGTTTACCAGACGAAATCACGAAATTAATCTATTATAGCAAATAGCAAATCTATTATATCAATCTGACATTTAATGAAGCGCAAATTAATTGCTACGATGAAATAATTTAATTCTTGTTGATTTTACAGTAAAATGGTACAAACCCTCACCCTTTCATTTTCTATCCTTTGAAGTTTAACTCGCATCTTAAAATCAGAGCCTTTTCATCATCAATGACAGATAAAAGATAACGCTTTCATCAAAAATAACTCTCATCTTATGAGAATGAAATTATGAACAAACCTTATCTGCTGATAAATATGTTTATTCAGATACGTTTTCAAGCCGGAAGAGCTAGCTGGAAACTCTATGCAAACAGAGATAAGTAATATTTGGACAAAAGAATTTATTATTGGACTACTATGATATAAATGCAATGGATATCTGCTCCAAAGTTATCCAAAGATCACTGGGTCTCTGTAAGAGTCACCGGCATTTCTTTAGTTTTCCTTGAGTTCAAAAATGGAGCGTACAAAAAGTCATATAATATGATGATCATTAGACCGATTTCTGAGGTGTAACGTAGTTTTCTTATCCACTCCTCGACGCCTTTCCTGCAAGCTTGTTCAACGCCGAAGTATCTGCAGCAATTCTCCATTCATCAATTACGAAATACCAAATCATAGAGAGAGTTACGTATTAGAAACAAACAGAAGATACTGTATTGCGACGCTACAGAGAAGAAAATATAGTAGAACCTCGTTTATCCGGATCTCTGGCTAATCCGGATCAAATATCTGGACCAATTGTCCACGAAAAGCTTTCAAAGCAGCGGTTAAACGATACTCAAAATTAAAGCAAAGGAAGACAGACGATGGGTTTGTAAACTAACATTAAATGCATCTCTCCATTGTACGTAGTTTAAGAAATTTTAGTTTAAATATGGTAAGTTTATCTATTACGGTAGAGTACTTATTGTTTTATCAATATTCTTATTGATTATGGTTTATCCGGATCATTTCCTGACCCATTAAACCCTTTCTAACCCAAAGAGAGAGATGGAAGAAATTTCTGGGAGAAATTAAATTTCAAGACTTGTCATTTTTTAAATGCGAAAATTTTCTACTCATTCATAATTTTTGTTACAGCTATATATTTCTCCATTAAACTTTACAGCACAAAGGAACACGTAGTTTAACTTTTTCCTGAATTGAGCTGAAAATTTATACATTTTTTGATGTTACTTAGAAATAAAATTGGGTTAATCCGGATAAACGAGGTTTTGCTGTTCTGCAATACCCGTGACGTAATGACGACTTCTGTCTTCTAGCCTAACTCAAGTCAGCGGCCGAAATGTGTTCATAAGACTGAGGATAGGAGAGAGAAAGGAGAAGGCCGGAGTGCTGGGAGTGCCCCCTTGGGAGATTAGGCCATTGGGGTCAAGGAGGAGCCGGGCGCCACCCCTCCCTGTTGGGGGGCACCACGGGCAAAGAGTGATTAGCACACGGCACGCTAGGTTTTGGGTCATCGTAGGACGAGCCGAGTCCTCAAGACCACGACGAGAAAACGTCCCTCTTCCCCCAAAAAAACAAACAAACACCAGGTGGATGGTTCCTCGAAATTGGATGGCGACTTGACTAAGCGGTAGAGGAGTCACCGCCACACAGGAGTAACGTCATTAAAACTCACTATTATCCATCGCAAAATTCTGCATGCTGCGTCGTCATGTTTTCAAAGAAAGAAAATATATTACACAACGGCTTGAAGTCGCATCCGGCGGAAGTAGTGATGCCCTACACCAGAGTCCTCTGGATTTCCATTAATACATTATTTATCTCAGGAGAACCCTACGAGGGAGTAGTGTGGATAATTGCCATCCAGAGGACTCTGCCCTTCACATAGTATTCACGCAGAGATCGGAGAGTCTCGGAAAAATATCAATCCCCGCCGGGATTTGAACGGGGATCCACTGCGTGGGAAACCAGGACTCCAGTCGTAGTGGCTTGAGTGCTGGCTTCCCACCAACCAACCGGATCCCCTTAAAGGAATACTATCGTACGACTCGCTTTCGTTCGTCAGGGTGCAGAGCCCCCGCCCGACTCTCCCCCCCGACATGGGCGTACCCAGCGGGGGGGCAGTTGCCCCCCCCCCCCTAGAAGCAAAGGTAAATTTAGTTAAAAACGAAAATTTTGAACAGATTTTCTTTCAATAAAAGTGATATTATTACGGAGGATTCCGCGGTGAGTTGATTGGTGATTGTTTTATTGGCTTCATTCCGCGTTTACATTACGCGGAATGAACCCGAAAAACAGTCACCAAAAGTGATATTAGTATTAAACATGTAATTAAAATGAAAACATTTTTTTCGGATCAAATAATTTAAAAACAAATAAAGCGCTGTTGTTATTTTATTGAAATTTTGTTTTCGAAACCTTTTCTGTGTTACAAATTGAACGACCGCGGCTTGCCCCCCGCTAGTTTTGATCCTGGGTATGCCCTTGGCCTGAGGTCTTTTCTGGTCGCCCAGCCAGTTCTTACAATTTTTGTCCGCCGATTGTTCCATTAGAATCGTTTTTTCGGTGATATCTAACCTACTTATATTGTGTACTAGGAATACGAAACAGTTCTTGGCTTCCAGGCTTTCTGACTTCCACAAGGTGTAACCTAATGGAAGCCACAATGACTTTGGTGCCATTAACAAGCTTCTCCGCGATGTTCTAATACCTCATTACCATAGATTTTTTACCCCAAAATGCTATCAAAAAGTGGAGGCAGTTGGAAACATTGCAATACATCGGAAATGTAGTGTTTAGTCGATTTATCCTTGGTTTTCGGACTTTTTTTTAGAAGGGGTCGATTCACAGCATAAACAATAAGAGAGCCAGCCTTGCAATGCATCGCCCCCAAGGTTCGACCAGAAATTCCCACAGTGTCGCCGTTTCGCTCCAGTGCTTTAAGAAGGGAGGGAAAGACACCCCTTCCAATTACAACCACACCACCCTCGGCCGGACTAATTTTCCTCTCCGTCCCCTTCCCCACATGCTAATTAATAGGCTTTCCGGAAGAAGGGACCGGTGTTATCCGTCGGAACTGTTGCTGCGAACCGGAGGAAGTTCGCAGTGCTTACTCCGGAGGCCTCTGGTTCTACTGACGGATGTCGGGCGACTATCGGAGGCGATGCATGGGAACGCAGATAAACGGAGAAACCAGAGGTTGTCAGAGGATACGGAGGTTTTTTGGAGTGGTGAGCCAAATATTACTCCCTGAACCGAGTCCCAAGATCGCGCTATTATATTGGTGCGCCGTGTTTTCAGCGAACTGTAAATGGACATAATGTACCGCGTTATTCTAAATGATGGACACATTTTCAAAACTTCGTATTCATTCAAGTACAAATTCAAAATAAACAAGTTTACACCTATGAAAATAGAAAGTATCAGAGTTTTTTCATAATGTGTGATATCAATTTAATGTTATAAATTCAATAATTAATTCACACTAATTTTTGAAAATGGATCCAACGTTTAAAATAACCCTGTACTTTTATGCGCATATCTTGTATGTATTCATTAAAAAAATATTATAATATAATAAAGTATAAATTTATATACGTGCAAGAATAATTTTTTTGAAAGACACACATCCAAACTTCACTATTCACATGTTGAAAAGTTACAGCAAAATTTGACTCACCAATATTATTGATGTATACAAACTTAATATTACTTCTAACACCTCCATTTTTCATTTGACATTAAATAAATTACATAAGCAATTTAAAAACTCGGACATCTTTCTTTCTTCATCTCGATTTTCACTCAAATTTACCTATTACGAGAGCACTCGTTCATCAGGTGATTCGTCTTATGCAACTGAATAGCAGACAATTCCTCTAAATCCCAAACGCAGAGGTTAGCTATTGTTAGGCAACTGCATAAGTTTTAGCCAATTTATTACATTACTATTCATCAGTGAATTATGCTTTCTAATGGATTCCATAGTTGATAGGTGACATGATCAGAATAAAGGTCGTTTCGAAAATACCGCGGTAGTCCCGATTGTAATCGCGGCAAACACTCGCTCCCAAAACCTCCGTTCCTTGCCCAGCACTAGTCGGAACGCTTCTCCCCAGCCGACTTGAGCTCCCTCTTCGCTGTAATCCCGCAGCCCGCACCGTGGGAAGGTGCTTCAGAGCAGAAACCACGTTCGTGAGACTGCTGTCCAGTCAAGCAAGGAAATATGCACAGATACGCTCACAGGGTGATAGTACACACCGATATGCTGCACCATTGGGTCGAATTTGGAGGAGAAGCAAAATTTAAGGGACGAATTGAAAAACATTACGAATAATCCAGAGTTAAAGAAAATGGTATGGAGACTCTGGTCGAGGGACAAGCGGACGAAAAGAACATAATAGGACGGCCGCTGATTAAACTTATGAAACGAAACGTAAGTATATAAAAGAGAAGAAATGCGTAAATATGAAATGTTTAGCTCATGAGCAAGCTGAGTAGAGAGCTGTGTCAAACCAATCTTTAGTATGTTACCTATGATGACGATGATATATGTAGATAAATATACATGATCTCGATGGTATATGATGATGTAAACAATGATGATATGGTTAATATATTGTCTAGGCATATGATGACGTAAAAAAGAACCCCATTGACTGCCTCGGTCGAACCTCGATCGAAAACCCCTAATTGTCTATCTCGACGGGACCTAAATCTCCGAATTGTGGGTATTAGCAAGTAGCTTAAATTTACCTAATTTCTTCTTTTTACATCAATGTAGATATTCAATTGCAGCATGTTAGCGAGAGACATGATAAGGAACATGCCACAGAGAAGGAAACACCCTCTAGAACACTAAATATAAACTTAAAAGAGAACTGGGAAAATATTTCAAAGGGAAGTTATGTCTTTACATTATCAAAGAGCACTCCTTTTTTGGCATTTTCTGAAGAAATAAAAAAAAATGCAAGTATTTAGTAGGATTCCAAGAAGTCTGGAATGATGCATTCACACTAAAGCCTTTTCCCTTTAATCACGGGCATCAAATGACGTCCAGTGGCAGTTAATATAACTGCCTTCCAAAATCAAAAGCTCTGATCACCAAAGCGTAATTCGATTAAGTCCATGTGAGTTCGCCGTGAAGTTTTAATCTGCCCTCACTGAGCTACTGCGTATCAAATATTGAATGGAGGGACCCTTTTGAAGCAGATTATGGGTGCGAGTTGCGTGGGGGCTTGAGCATATTCCTGCGATGAAGGCAAGCCAGTTTTCCAGCTAGAAATTTACAATCGCGTATTTGGAATGGCCAAATCATTTCATCTTCCCTCTCCCTTTTCTGAACGGCTTGAAATGAGAGCCTATTCAGTAATCTCGAATAGCTGACGCTCCAAAAAATATTTTCGCGTTGACATTAAAAATTCAGCTTCAGCAAAAACCGACAGTAGATGCGATTCAAATTACCTATACATCGTAGGTACATCTCACAGGAATTGGGCAGCTGATACCATATTTATAACAATAATTCAACGTTGATTCGTCGATCGATTGATTGTCCATTACAGAGACGGTGCATTAACAGTGGAACAGCTGGAATTTAAAATGTATGTTTAGAGTGGCCTACTTATTTTCCCATCCTTTCCCATTCCTTAGCAGCTTAACTTGAGTCCTTTTTCGATAATCTCTAGTAATCGAGGCTTCTAGAATGATTTTTCGATGTCACGGATTCATTAAAACAAAAACCGACTGCGCACGAAATAAACAAATAATCATGACCCTCACATGAAATGATAGCAATACATAAAAAATTACTTTAATTTACTTAATTACATTAACGTGCCGTACTATATTCTCGCAGTCTACTTTTATTGATAAAGCAACTGAATTACTCCCTTTTTAGAATCATTAATCCCAATTCATACATCCAAAATAAAACTACGACGAAATTAGATTTTAATATTTACCGAAAAGGTTTAACATAATGGTCTATCACAAAGCGAACAGATGAAATGAGCATAACATTACGAATGATTTTTAGAAAGAGTTAAGTTTCAAGTCAGTGAAGCGGGAATATTAAATACACTGATCAAGAGATATGCCCAAAAAAAATTCAACGAAAACATTTCTACCTGTCATCACGTTATCTCCATTGCTCGCCTGGTCCCAGAGTCGTATTTCTCCGAAGAGCAGTGATATTTTTACGACTTAGTGAGTGGGAACAGGAATGAATAAATCTTTTGAGTACCACAGCGGAAAAAAATGAATGCCCTAAATATAGCCCGACCACGTCAATATCCTGCATTCATTTTTTTAAACTCAATATTTATCCTTTTGATTCCGCTTTTCTTTTGACGGGGAGCTATTTGCTTTTGGAAAAAAACTGCCATATGCTTCACCATTTCGACTAGAGAAGATGATTTGCTTCCGTAAAGAGCAAATAGAATCAAAGGCCGTCAACCCACTCCATCCCAGAGACCTACGCAAATCGGAAAAGATCGGAAATCAGGAAAAGGCTGGGCACGTGGTAGAAATATTCTATTTTGGTTTTGAGGGTTCCAATTTTGCACATTAAAAAAATAATTACTAATTATGAATCTGTGAGTCATTTACCATGCGGCGCATAATAATATCGATGCGGTAGATAAAAAAAGGATCACATTTAGCAAAAAGTGTCCGTTCAAATATAATTTCGGAAAAAGTTCATTACACGTTTTAGCTTGCATACGAACCTTTAAATAATATAACAATAATATATAAATGTAGCATACACGTAAAAAGCATACGTTTTCGAAAATTAAGTCGAGCCACGTCGCCAAATTCGCTTGGAGTTGGACCAGAAGAGCAGATGATTTTTCAAGCAAAAAGTAAAAAATAAAGTAAGTTTCAACCTGCGATTAGTTCGCTCTATAAATATATATGTACTGTAACGTTATGCAAGTATCATTTGAAAAAAATAATAAACAAATATGTCGCATTTCATGTCCAGTACATGTGTGCCGGACCTAGCACAAATACGACGCAGTAATATCCGAAAAATACAGCCTTCCTAGGGAACGGATTATTGCCATACCTTAATGAGAACGGTAAAAGTCTGACAAAGCGTTACCTCGCATTGATACACTTTAAGTACAACTGCAAATTTTGATATTAAATCATTGATATAGATTTTGTAGGGGAATTTTAGATGGGAGGAGAGGGGGGATTGTTGAGGAGAAAGGGGAACGGAAAAGTTGCTAGATCAGAAATGAAGTACATACGCAAATAGCGCTACCAAACAACTAGCTAATACCCATAATTCTGAGATTTCGCCTACGGTGAGCTAGACGCCCTATACACCAATTAGGAGTTTTTCTTGTCGAGGTTTGATTGAGGTTCGACTGAGGCAATGAATAATTATTTAACATAATTATACGCCTAAACAATATATAAACCAAATCATCATTATTCATGTAATCGAAATCATGTATATTTATCAATATATATTTTATGGGGCAAAAATAAAATGTTTCTTAAAAAAAATTAAGAGGAGTAGGAACAAAACAAACGTCTGACTTTTCATGACGGTGCTCCCTAGAAAGACATGGCAACGCCACACTACCCCTTGTCAATTATCTCACCTCGGGAACAACTTGTCTTTGAGGAGGCGCCGCGCCAGGGCGCCATTCGGCACCAAGATCCCGTTTACGGGTCCCAAGGTGCCGTTCTTCTTCTTCTTAGAGTCCATCCGGTGACTGTTCCGCGTCATCCTCCAACTCCGAAGCCCGAATCCAATTTGGGCCCTTTTAAGAGAGCCTTCGATGCGGGTAGAAACGCCGGCCTCTCCACCTATCTCCTCCTTGTTCTCATGCACTTCTTTACCACGTATTAAAAGATTTCTAAGCGTCGATACAGTCGGTGGGAGAATTCTTGACTCAATGTAGTACGCTTCGGAACCTGTCCCGCACGACCAGCTACGTCCACTAAAGCAGTCACTTTTTTTTCCAACTTTTACCCGCAGAGCACTCGGGAGGAAAAAAAAACTGGGGCTTAAATGTGTGGACAGCGTTCCCAGGTTTCTTGATCCTTTTTGTTGGGTCCCTCGACGAAAAAATTCACTCGCTAGTTCCGCGCAGGAATCGCGGGGGTGTGAACAACACTGTATTTATTTTTTTTAAGAATAAATACTTCGACGTAGAGTTTGGCAATACACCTTCTTAACAACTGTGTGTAGCGGGGTGCCCGACTATTCACAAGCTAGTGGCCAATAAACGGTGGGACAGACACAACACTAACAAGCTTTTCTTTGATGCACTACCACTTGAAACTCCCACTTGAAAACTAGGAGCGGAGCACTATAAAATGCAGTGTAATCTAACCCTAATTTTTCCACAACCGTAACTACATAAAGGTTCACTTTATGCTTAATGGGTTCCACAAATTTGGAAAAGTTTCACGTTCCCGACCGCTTGACTAGGTCAATTCCAACGCTCAAAATCTTGCGGACAAGAATACGTGGCTGAGAAACAACTTTTCCGCCTCAAAATACCACGGTGGTCAAGAGAGTGGCACGGAATGTGTAAACAGCCCTTCAGCTCTGTTTCTCGAGCGAGGTATGCGGGGGAGAATGAATGTCTTTAAACGGATCGAAATAATCACAGTGAGGGATCAGTGTAAAAAAAACGTGGAGGAAAGGGAATGAGTTTTCTTCCAACACTTCCCCAAAGGGAACAGGGACCCCCGAGTGGACGACCCTCCCTCTCTTCGGAGAGACGGACTCGGATAAGGAATTGTGCGGGAACTTTTAAGACGTGGCGGGATATATAAAAAAGGAATAATTCCGTCCAACGCCACCAGATGGGCTTTTAAAGGGTGGACTTCCCCCACCCCTCTACAAATCCTGCCACTCCCCCTTTTTTCTCCTGCGAGCCGGAAGTGACAAAGTCTCCTCTATGAATCCTCTGAACCGCCTTCCGATCCGTAAAAGGGTGCCACTGTTGGTGACGACAAAACGAAGCCGCCGATGACGTCACCCCCCGGGCCGATTAAACTCGAGCCCTCAAGGGCCAGGTGGGTGAAGGGCCCTGCATCGGCATCCTAAACGCAATCAATGTTGACAGAAGGGAAAAAAAGAAACAGTTTTGAGAACTAAAATACCGCATGGGTAAAGAGAAGAATGAAAAAATGATGGATTGGTTACTAAATTAATCACAATGGGGAATGATGAGGATAGGAATGTCAAAGAGGGCAAGGGTTAGGTAATCTTCGGGCAGGCTTGCTCTATGGCGCGATTAATCGAAAATATTGTCGATAAAATGGTGATACTGTCGATGGGAATTATAAAAACTTCTTTTCCACACCCGATCGATTGTCGATTACTGGTGGAAAATTGAGAGCCGTCAAACGTCAAAGACAATACATGACCGGCCATGATCTTTGTTAAATCGGCACTCGATGATGCCTTAATGTAAAGAGCCGTCGAACCACCGGTTGTGTTTTTGCTTTTCCATTAAAAAAATAATTTATCGCAAGTGCTTAAATATGGTTTAACCGAAGATACCCAAATATATTCGATTTCAAGTAAAGGCATGAACCTTTTGATTTAATTTCATATTTTATAAAATCTATATATGTATAAAAGAGGACATCTGTTTGTTTTTCCGCTATGCGTTTCCCTACGGCTGCACTGACTACGACCAAAGTTAGTACATAAGTGCATCTCATGCTCCCAAACTCCGTAGTGCAACTTTCGATTGCGTTAGACGCGTCGTTATCTCATTACCGTTTGCTGCGTCACGTCAAACAATTTCTGCGGTTGTACATCCTGCCGGGTAAGCACACCTCTTGACACGCTCAAAGAGGAATCATTCAAATCCCATGTGATCATGTGTTCCATGTTACAAGATTCCCTGCCAGATGGCCTGCTAGTAATATGTATACAAAATAGTAATGTATAAATGAAAATTTAAAGGAAATGAGAGAGGAATTTTGGTCGACAAATTCCATGAAAAATAACGAAGAGAATGAGTAAATTCAAATGAAGCAATAAAACAATGCATTATAACGAGAAAAATGTTGCTCAAGACCCCCTGTACTCAGTCGCCTGAGGATAAGACCCATCTTGGTTAGGAAGGGGTGTGGAGGCGTATTTCGGCCGTTGTCCATCTGGGTGGTCCCCCCAACGGTGGTTCACGCGCCATGCATATTCAACGCGAGAAAAGATATCAAGAGAAAGACCGCTTTTCTGTCGCGGCCGAATCCATACGTCACGCTAACGGAGGCAAAGTGGGAGGGGCCTCGCGTGACGGAGCGTGAGCGTGTAAAAGCACGGGGCGCAGAGTCGGACCCACGCGAGATATCACTCAGATTTACAGATTCATCCACGGGGTGAAACACGACACGAAAACGTATTTATCAGAAACACGGCTTATAAAAAGTAATGGAATTATCAAGCTGCAACTCGGTCACAGTAGTGGATTACGAGGAAGGGAGGGCGACGGCTCCGCCACTACCCCTATAGTTCCCGGAAAAATAGGAAAGTAGGTAATTATTATAATTTTTCGCTATTGAGACTGCATCGTCAAATTCGTTAGAAATGCAAGAGAAAATCGGAAAAATATTCAAACGGCCAACGGGACACGCCAGCTCATGGGATGGTTCCTGACTCCCTATTGAAAAACGTTTACTTTAAATGAGTGCGAATCTTTACAGAGGAGGATGAACATGACCTAATGATGAAAATAAGTCGTTTATCGAAGTGTCGACGCTATTTCAAAGCATCACCCGGGGCCAAGATAAAGAAAAATGTTTACAATCATTAAGATAGCTCTCTAATGCAAGTTCTTGTTTCACTAGTTCAAAAAACAATTTTTCATGATCATTGAAGAATCTCTAAAAAGTCAGTTTTCTTTGAGCAGACGCATTACCGCTAAGGATTATTACATAATATCAAAGTGCAAGTGAACTGACCCTTCTCCTTCCAAGATAACGACTTTCAGACGCCCCTTTTAAGCCAAGAAGCACGATAAAGACAGTTGAGAATCGGAAGAAAGTCAACACACGTGACTTGATCTCTAGGAATAAGAAAAGGAAAGGAATTGACAAGGAAAATTAAATTCCACCGCTTCAAGGAAAACTTAAGCTGGATCTTAAGAAAAATGAACTTGCTTCAAGGATTGAGGGAAATAATCCCAACTAGGGTTAAATTTTTTGGAAAAAAATTATAGTTTAGACGGTTCAAAATTCTAGAATTCTTTAGAATCAGCTGTCGAGACGTCAGCTTAGTTGACCTCCATTCTGGTTGGAAATTCGAGAGAGTTTCATCCCATAACCTCACCGCGAAACTATTGCTCTATTAAAAATTATGTTTATACATAAAATTTGGGCGATTTCGTAAACTACATTTCGCTAGTTTTCGGCATTCATGAATGCATCAACTACTTTACCCTCTCTCACTCAGGGATTTCAACCAGAAGGTTGGTTTGGATAAGTGAGGGTAGACTTCACCTCGGAGTGTAAGTGCTTTTAAATCCTAGGTGAAGCTTTCGGACACCCCCAAGCTTCGAAGTCCGAGGATAATTGTCCAGGTTTAGGACCTGGCCCCTCAACCCTGAATGGATGAAATTCACCTACCTAATTCACAATAGATCAAAAATACATACATCAAGCTCTTCCTAACCCCAAACTTGAATGACCAAAATCACTTCCAGCCTTCATAGATTTGATTTCTCCTTACATCAATAGACGATCCCTGAAAAGACAGCACACGTGGAGAATTGCCTCAATGGGCCATCGATCCGACCACTACCCATAACATAATGCCAGTCGCAATTTCATGGAAATGACGGATATAAGGAGATAAAGAAAAGGAAAATTGCTTTTGATAGTATCGAGATTTTGTTAACTTAATGTTAATTTTATTGTTCATTCTTTTCACAAATACCTCCGATATTAAACTTCCTTTCAAGTTTTGGAAGCTGACGCACAGCTTCGAAATGCGACGATAAATAAATAAATATCGAGGGGAACACGACGAACACTTTCCTCGTCAATGAGGAACAGTTGCACACCACTTGCACAGAAACCATCTGTTGACAAGATACTACCGTGGGGATTTTCCATTTTATCTCTGAAAATGTATGTACGAACGGGTTTAGGGCGACATTATCCGACAGATAAACAAATGCAGGGATTTCTGGAGTTTGTTTGCGCTGCATTATGTCATCGATGTTTACCACAAGTAAACCCTGACTCAGAAATATATCCATTTTCAACTCTCCCTTGCGTTTCGACCTCACCAAGGACTGGGATTAAATCGCTAGCTTGTAGCTGAACTTCTCGAGAAGTAATTTACGAGCCATGACACCTTGAATATGAAACAATGTTATCATGTGGTGTAAGTAAGGGATGCAGTAGAAGTGCACTTCGCGGGGCTTTGCAAAGTGCACTATATTTTTAAAGGAGATCTATGGAATCCTTACTAAATCCGTATTTGCAAAAACAATCTCTTGATAACTTCTTTCTGACAGGAAATATTTTACACTTATCCGGATTTTAAGGTTGTGTTTTTACGTCTTCAAGCTATCGAAAAACATATTCATTCGTGCAGTTGTGGTCATTTGGTGTAAAGGATGAGGACTTGTCGTTCTTCCGAGTAAAGACACCTGCCCCACGTAGCATAATGCTTAAAATAACAATGTACACCATTTTGCATTGATTTTTGTGGATTCGATTAAAGTTCATCACAAGCAACAGCGTTCAATAGACTACTCGTATGCTTTCAAATTAATTTATACAGTACAATCTCCGCAATTCGGTCTTGCGGTAATCCGATAAGGTAATACTGCAGTATAATCCGGAGTCCAGGCTGGGGATCTTCCATTCGGATAAAATAATTTGGTGAGGTTGCAATGAAATATTTTTCAAGATATAGTAAGAATTTTCCGTCGTATAGTATGTAAGGAAACGTCTGTTATATTCTTCTTTGCTATGCATGAAGCTTTGGTTGCGTACTCACAACATCGGGGAAAGAAAACGAAGTTATGCTAGGAAATGAAATAGGGAGGGTCCGAGGCGAACTTAAATTTTTTCCAGTAACGTTCCCAAAGTCGACATATCATTCCTGAATCAATATCATGAACATTATTTGCGTTATGGGTAAATCTTCATACTTAAAAAATGTAAATAATGGCTAATTACTTATCCTAAAATTGAAGAAAAACCTTGTTGAAATTACATAATTATAACAATATATTTAGTCTAATATATTATTTTTGTTAATGTTGGTACATGTCCTTTATCTACTATTTATAAACCAATGCATGGAAGATTATAAAGGTGGTAATCTAAACATAGGTCCGCCTTCAAGGTTACCTATAGGTCCTTACATTTTGTACATGTTTTTGTTTGAAATTAATAGGGAGTACTTAACATTATTATTAATATTATTATTATTTTGGAGAATTGATATATTTTCGGTAAATTTTCATGAATGGCGTTCCCGATAATCCGGCCATGTCACCGTTGCACGTGTATAGGATTACTGAGATCAAACTTCGGCGACTTTTCCTTGTGCTTACGAAGAAGGGAGGAGTTTGCGTCATCGCCAAAAATTTTTCCACGTCTTCACGAATTCTTCGGGACATAAAAACTAAAAACATCGATAAAAGTTTATTGCGCATATAGGTATAATTACTTTATCGATCCATCTCCCTCCGGATTGGAATACACACAAAAAAATAAATAATTCTCTTCGTACCCACATTAAAATTGTTTAGAGTGCCTTCCTCGGTCGGAGGCATGAAAACATCCGTCTCTAAAACCGGAGAGGAATTATTTTTATTTTTCTTTTGGTATCCGCCCATCCAACTGAATGAGGTACTGGGAATAATTAATATATTCAAAGCGTTAGATACGAAACGCCGGTGCGAGTCGCATTGGAATGAAAAAAAAAATATTGGTTCCCGAATGGCTCAATGGGCGCGTGACTCGTGAGCCAACTAGAGGCTACTACCGCTCCTTCAAAATGATCCGCCCCCAGGGCTAAAGACGTCCCGATCCCCGGTCGGGATATTTCCCAACGAAAAGCCGAGCGTCAGATGGCGGGACGAAGTCGTTGCCGCTGGAAGCGATTTAAGGAAATATTCCCAAGCCCTCCCTGGCTCTGCGCCGCATCGGAATTTTTAAATTGCCGCTCGATTGACAAACAGAAAGGTTTTATTTTTACGGAAGCATCCAGATTCCAGGCTTATTTTCAGATACGTGCATTCTACGGAAGGCCAACCGTAAATTTGTTTTGTACCATACTTATAAAACGTAAAATTTTCTGGCAATATTTTTATTCATTGATTCCGCCCGAACACTCACGCATAAATTGACTTCGACCCTTTCGGCTTGCATGCAAGAATATTACCAATACCTCGAAAAGAAGACAGAGATGAGCCTATCATCAGTTGGATATTTCAATATTCGATGACAAACAGAAAGGCTGTAATTAGAGGTAGCATCCAGCACACTTAACATCCACTTAAATTTTTGGTAAATGACTTACGGAAGAACATCAGTAAATGTGCGTGATACGTATTAAAACAAACACTTCATGGGTTTAATTTGTCGGTCTTATTACAAATTTTTAAATATAAGGCCGGAATGAAATTTGTGAAAACTATTTCTAGCATTTTTATATCATTTTCTGCAGGACTGTTACTTTTTTTAATTACGTAATATGTAACAAGCTCTTTTATGCGTTCATTCTTGTCCATTCCCCACCTCATATATCGTGTACGTAGTCGTCTGCTGTCTTTACAAGTAACTTCATCGGGCTACTTCCCATGCAACCGGACTTCAACCTCTCGGCTTGCATGCAGGAATGTTACTTATGCGTTTGGAAGAAGAAAAAGAAGATTGAGGTGGGCCTTCCATGAGTTGGATATTTCAATATTCATGAGGCTAACCAACCGACCGTAAGACCATATTTTCTGATGTCCCCATTCACCGTAGGTTTCGGGTAATAACATACTGTCTCACGCCCGCCTTATGGTCTCAGGGTTATTCTTTTGAGAATTCCAAACGATTTCAAAGGGGAGTGATTTTTATTTTTGGACGAAGTTCAGGGGAAAATGGAAGGCTCTCCTAAAAGTATGTGCCGGAATCTCACAAACGCATCCCGTTACAGTAATTTCTTCCCATGGCCATTAATTATTGACGTGAGAAAATCCCCAGTTGCTGATTTGTAGAGAGAGAATGGAGACTGAGGAGTCTTTTACATTGGGAGTTCTGTTGCGTTGATTTCGTAGGAAAGTTTTATCCATAAGAGGGGGTACGTTAAGTGACGTGTAACAGACAGGTAAAGGACAAGCTATGCGCTGGAGGGGCTATGTGAAAACTCCTTTTATTGTTAGCAACGTCATTGAATTTTAATTCAGAAAAGAACATCACGTACTTATTGGATTTAGCTTGTAAATGACCTTAAAACTTATTAAAGTGTACCGGGACTAGCCACGGTGATAACTTTTTACGGAGTCACCCGCAATGCACAAATAGTACGAAAAATCCACAGAGGAAAAATGCTCAGCAGTCCATACCACCTTGTCCGGTATAGTCCACAAATTTCCACAGGGGAGAATGACGCCTCGGTAGCTTAACTGGCTAAAGCACTCGGCCGGAAATCGAGGGATCCGGGTTCGAATCCCGGTCAAGGCGAATGATTTTTCCTCTGTGGATTTTTCGGCCTTAAAACTGGTAAGGAGCATTTTGTGAAGGTGAATTATCGTGGTAAATTAAAATCCATATTAACTCAACGCCCATTTTGACTTATCATGAAATGTCCCAAACAGAATTATTGAAATCTAATAATTACTTCACGGCAAGCGAATTAGTTAGCTAGTAATAATTATTTCACAGAATCAACAGTATAGATTCATTTAGTATAGCCAGTGAAAATTAAAAACAACTCTACTTGTTTTGGCCTCCTGAGAATCAGGTCAAAACAGAGAAAGGTGTTCAAAGACCACCTTAGCGCGGCAAACATAAAGTCTGATAATCTGATAAAGAAAAAGAAAATCTGATATAATAGAGTAAGATTTCTCCGCGAATAATATGCAGAAAATTTTATCTGTGCTGATAATAAGATATTAGTAACTTCCACAGCGTTACACTTCGTACTGCTTCCCTGAAAAAGTTGATTAACGAAAAGGGCCTTGAGGAGAATATTGTAGTACATATGACTTTAAATTCAGATTATATCAGACCATCACTAACTAAAGCAAGTAAGTTACTTTTTAAAAAATTCCTGAGTTTCTAAGCTCACAGCAATAGAAAACTCCTCTGACTTATGCCATGCCAGAAAAAACTGCGGTAGTCACCAAACTTAGTACCATTATGAAGCCACCACAGCGAAGCTATTAGTTTTGGTTTAACTGCCCCAGGGGTTTTCACCGAATCATGGCAACTATCGCCATTAATGTTTCGATCACCGAGCCCACGATCATAAAATGGAGACTTATGGCAAACACGAGAAATTTTTTTTGTGGAACATACTTTCCAGAGATGCAACGGAGGCGTTTCGCGCACTGAGTAAACGTAAGGCTTCTATGCTTGAGAGGATGTAACAATTTAGCACCCTTTTGCAAGAAAGGGAGGAAAAAGGTTCTTAACGAGAGGGTCGCCTCACTGAAGCGGGGAGAAGTGACGATTGGTGGCGTAGTGGACCGCACGACTGAGCACTTGAAAAAAAATTAACATCTCGTCGTGAATTGCGGCACGGAAAGTAATTGAGGAAGTGGGAGGAGAGACCGACCACCTCGGAGCCGAACCACATATTATAGCTTCACACTTCCTGGCACGGAGCAAAGAGGTAGACGCCCACTTTCCATTACTGCATACCGTAGAATAAAAAATCTGGTAGATTTCACATATTTAACTTTGATCTCGACCAGTTCCGTAACTATGCGACATCATCAGGTACAATTACAGGAAAAGCATGACCTCAAATACGCACTCTGCTTTGCTGAAAAAGCTGACCAACGAAAAGCTGATCAATGCGAACAGCCCTGGATTGCCATTCATATCACATCGCACAGTCACGAACTTAAAGCAAGAATCACACGATCATTTTTTCCTTCCTTCTGAGGGATAGCTGCGGCAATAGCTTTTCAGGGACCGGAAAAGTGATCGCTTGGCACACAATTTATTGCATTATATACAGTAATTCGGGCTTCCATCTTTCCATCACTTTTCCCGTCGTTAGATGCTAGATGTTAGATGCATGCTCAATTTTGAAAACAATCATTCCATTAAAATCCAAAAATTGCGTTGCAATCGTTTTTTAGCGGCCGAGCGTTCTGTTTGGCAGAAAGGCCTACTGAAATGATTGGCTGGCCAGCGACGGTTTCAGCAACAGAAAAAAATGGAGTTGCCGCGTGACAGAAAAAGAGACATGTCTTCCTATCCCTGGAGCCATTGCGGTAAATGATCGCGTGAAATGGTCATTTTTCCTCAATCATTAGAGGGATCACTGGAACTATTTCTCGAAAGGGATGGAAAAAAGCGATCATGAGATTCAGGCTAAAGAATTTAAATTGCTTCAAAAACTAAATCCCTGCATACTTCTAAGCTCACTCATATTAAAAAACTTCATCGAACTTCATGAAAACTTATCGCTTATCTAGTAGTTAATTACCTCGTACATCTTGTAGTAAGTTTGGAGGTCAACTAGGCCAAAACTCATGTCATTCGGGAATTGAAAAAAAAAGAAAAACTGTTTGGGGTAGCGAAAAAAACACCGTAACATAGAGCGAAATAAAAGTTGGCGAAAGTAACGATATGCCATTAACCCCAACGGTTTTGTACACGGAAGTACTTGAAAGTAAAAATTTATTATATTTTTGACAAACAAATAATTTTTCTATTACCTACGTACTTCATGCCGAACTCATTGGCCGTTCGTTATTCTGGCTGTACATTTCCAAGTTTCTCGTTTCCCGTAAAATATATAGGGGTAAATAGTTGCGAGAATTCAACATCTAATAATTTGTATGTAAAACCTGCGCCGCCGATGCATGGAATTCGATTACATTCTGGCAAAACTTTATTTATTTCAACCGATTTTTAAAACCTTTTCTCATCGTAACGATTTCTCATTATAATCCTCTTCCCATCTAAATGGAAAGTCCCTCTAACATCACAAAAATTCATTAAAATGTAGGTTCACAGTACCGCAACGGAAGCATTCAACTCTAATGGGTGGGATAGTTCACACAGAACTGAAGGCGAAATTAATTAAACGTATTTCGGCATGTAGAATGGAAAGATGAGTTACGATCACGACTCAATCGGTCAATTTCTCATCGTTATAAAATAAAAAAAAGCGAAAGATGTCTCCCAGTTATCAAGAGTGAATGACATCATTGGGGACCCAAACCACTCTTTTATTCATTTATTTCCAATTTCCCCGTAAACAACACATAACGGCCTTTACAACAGGGGCTCCAACATTAGCAAAGCACAAAAACATCCACACTCTGGATAGGGTCCACCTACCTATGAGGGACTGGAACCCGCGACCTCACGTTTGGAAGGAGAGGATTTTACCCCTAAGCCACCGAGACCAGCTTTGAGGGAAATAATAGCTCAATAAAGTGTAAACTACAACGACCCATTTTGCCATTTTAAATAATTACCACAGTAATAACACCTCGATATAATGAACAATCCATCTTAATCCATCTTAATCCATTTACAATTGTAAACAGAACTTAAGTGCATAGCTATAAGTAATTAAAGCCGAAAGCACGGAGTTAATCATTTGAAGCCAAGGGCAGAGCGACATAACCATGGACACAAAAACGAAATTTACACGTTCTCCCGAACAGTAAAAAATAAAAAAAAGGAAAGAGGATTGGTTAGTGCGTCCAGTTGAGGGAGCCCCCATTTCTCCTTTGACCACGCCACCTTGAAGCCATCACAATGTCGACAAGGGTAGAATTCGATTAATTCCGGCGAAATTAAGGTTTCATTCGCATAAATAGAATACAGGGAGAGAATCCGTACAAATGAATTACACCTCTAACGAAAGCAGATGAGGAAGTTCCCTAAGGTATAAGTTTCTGCGCGTCATACCGTCACATGCACTCCAAACTGAATTAATACAACAGCCTAAAATTCGTAACGAGAAACGCAATAGGTTTTCCAACGTGACGTTTACAAGAGCAATTAAATTGATAGAAAGTAAACGAGGCATTAGAGGCGTACTTATCCTCTCATACATTTTTATCGCATAATCTATGGTTATTAACGGATGGGCTAATATTTGAAGGAATGAACTTTCAAATTTTTCACAGTTTCATAAGCTTGATATCAGTAGTTAACGAGAAGTACAATTTCATGGTTAAATCAAGAATGTTATCCAAATAAATTACAGAATGAAGCAGAGCCTGTAGAATTTTAATTATTAACTGAACAAGGGCAATAGTAAGTAAGATTAGCATTAGAATGATAGCCTTTCATAGTGACTCAAGGACACTAAATAGGAACTACATCAAAATGAGTACAATTTCAAAAACAAAATTACTATGCAATCAACGATTTCAAATTATGCATAAAATAATTACTATTTTCCAAAAAAATATTTAAATGAATACGGGGAATTTATGCGTCGAAAATTATTAAACTATTAACCATTGCATTAGAATAGCAACATAAAAAAAGCAAAGTGCATAAGACAGTGTCAGGGAAATATTTTTGAACTTTCTGTTTATGGACAAGTGCAGCAATAAAAAAGTAATTCACATTCAACCTAAATGGCTTACGTAAGGTATTATGGGTCGGTTATGCCAAAATGGAGATCAAATTTTATGTTAATGACAAAAACATAAATTATAGTGGGTACATCGATCTAATATGCATTCTAGAAAAACTCAGGTAAGTTAGCTCTCAAACCACCCAGTATTTTCAGCCATGCAAAATTTCACGGCAGCAATGCTCGTCTAATTACAATGCTATGCCAAGGTGGTAATCAAATTTTATGTAAACATAAATAACATTAAATCACATTTTATAAACCTTAAACTTATTAAATTAAACACAGCGAAGTTAGCTCTGAAAACAAGGAGTATTTATAATCACGCAGAAGAACTTAGATGGATGACTGCGGGAGCAATCGTCGACACCACCAAGGAATGTATCCATAAAATCCACTTGACCTATTTTGTTTTGAAAGCAAATGCGAGTTATTCCCCCTTAGACAAAGGAGACATGCCCTATATTTTACATTATCGAGCTCACATTCGGCACCGGAAAAAGGAAACAAACAGATAGGGGGTTGGAATCGAAGTTGTCAGATGACCGGAATCGCTTGAGTAACGGCCGCATGCATTTACTCCATCATCGCTATGGAAACCAACTCGCTCCCCATTCGGTGAGAAACAAAGAGCTTCCTTGTCTCGTTTTGATGGGGGAGATTTTGTTCTCGCAAGAAGACTTCGATCCGAATTCTTCGGAGATGATTATCTATCACACAGAGGACAACGAAAATGTGGGTTGGAGAGCGGATGTACCAATAAAACGGCCCAGTGAAAGAATGGCCACCATCCTACGAAAGTAAGCATTATGATTTATAGGACAAAAAGCAGATATAGCTCACAAAAACTAGCACGAATTGAAATATTTTTCATGTTTCGCCTTTATTTCAAGGCGAGAAACTCGCATAGAGAACTTCCTCATGCAGTAATTATACTCATCTGATTTATCTATCATCAAAATGCCACCTATAATAATTTATGCATAGAAAACAAGAATTTCATTAAATTCTATTGCACCAACCTATTTCCAAGGCGAGAAAATTGACAGCTCTCCCTAGCAGTACTTTTCCCCAATACTGAGAGTATTTTCAAATATTATGAAGTATGGGGCCAGCTTAGACATGCAGAAGCATAATAATGGTCAATGGCTCCACCTCAAATTCTTAAAAAATAATAAAGTTTACTAGACATTAGTTACCATGAATACATCCATAAGCTACACGCGTAAGCTAAGTGCAATAGCTTGACACATACTTTAATTTCCTAAGCACATTTATGTCCCACCTTGAATTGAAGACACAAAATAAAAAAGCTGAATTTAAAGTTATGCGTAAGAAGTCAACGATTCGATCCTTTATTATGGAAAATAAATTGGACATGTTGAGCGGTTTGGACATAAAGCCTCAAAGTGATGATGTAAGTATTTCTAGTTACTCAATATAAAAATATCTTCACACTGAATACTTACGGCAATTGATATAACCATTATTCTGCAGCGAGTGATCACTATAATGCATTTAGGGTTAGAATAATTCTTAGTCCTCACCCATTAAAGAGAGAGGGAGGTATTATATGACAGTAATTCCAAATTTCGAAAATTACCCGGAGGACGAAAATAGTTTGCCGTATTGGGGATACGAACTCATGTCTCCCTAATCCGAGTCCAGTGTGGACAACAACCAAGAAACCTATGCTTTGCTGACAGACATTAAATGACACAAAGCAGTATATTTGTTCCCAGAGCACCGAAACCAAAGCTTGGACTTCTATGGCTGAGACGTTCACTATTAACATAGTTCATGGAAATAACCACGTACCTCAGAAGTCACTCGCAAGAGTATGTTATAGCGCGAAAATTCTACAAAATAAAAGTCGTTTTCCTTGACCGCAAATTACACGAAAAACATTTTTGCAAGAGAGAGAACCACGCATTTTCCGAGAAAACTTATTTTTATATAACCGCTCTACGTGGTCTTCCACACAATTTGGAACGGTCACCTTAGGATTTCCTCTGTCAACCATAGGTTTGCCCTCGCTATGGAAGCCAGCCACGTCGGAGAACCCTTAAAAGATAACTGACGTAAAGAATGGAAACGAACTGGTTTCAGAGGAATAGGGACAAGGCGTAGGTGGGCCCATTGAGGGCAATTTCAGCACATGTGTGCCCTAAAAAATAACAATTCCCAAGAGCCGAGGAGCCATTATACCCTCTACCATAGACGAAAACGTTTCACAGAGATCAGCGCACGCTAATCTACGTCCATTTTTCAACTGACCACGTTTTTTCGTTGATGTCGATCACATAGGGGTCTATCTAAGGCAAAAAGGTGCCGATAACTGGTTTCTGGTGGAATATAGCGCATCCGGATCCGACTCCCTATCGCAAAATAAACGACTCAAACGCTACACAAAAGAAATCACATCGTTTTCCGGAGCAATCGATCAAACTGTTTGTTTCCTATATCGTTAGGATTTCCATCATTCGGACCAAGAAAGGTGAACTGTAAACGGTCCTCCCCACATCAATCTTCTTTTTCAAAAGATATCTAACGGATGCACGATTTTAATTTCTCCTAGTGTATAATGTTGAGGAATTCTTCTCGGGTTCTCAACCAGGTAAATTTAGTTGTAAAAGCCGACGTTTCAGAAGACCACTTGCCTTCCATTTTCAAGGCGTGTTCCTCAATGAATGTCCAAGTTCACACTCTTCATTGAGTTACACGCCTTGTAAATGGAAGGCAAGTGGTCTTCCGAAACGTCGGCCTATACGACTGAATTAACCTGGTTAAGAAACCCTGAATAATTCCTCAATATCTAACGGATACGAAATATAACAAGGAAGCATTCATATTACGGTATCAACGTAGAAATAATACGTATTTTGAGGCTAGGTATTTTTAAGATAATAGATATTTTTTTAAAACACATATGCATGTAATGATACGTTTTTTTAACACTTTATGCTTAATGTGTCAGTGAAAGTTATACGGGTTCTCCACCATGTCAATTGGGCCATTTTTGTCGACGTTTTGGTGGTGTTCATGAACACTCGGCAGTAGCGTTACCTTACAAAAGAAATAGAGGTGATTGGCCCTCCATTTATGCCTGATGAGTCCATTCAACACTGCATATTTTAAAATAAACACAAATATTGAATATACAAACTCATATATTGAGTTTTTCCAACAACGCTGAAAACATATCAGCGAAAAATCTCGAAATATCCGTTAGCATTAAAAGTAATGTACATTTTTGTTGATGAATTAATGTAGTACATTTTCGACGACAAACATCCAACATTTGCAGCGATTACGTGATATCTTCAGTCTTATGGCCAAAAATTCAAGAATATATGATCCAAAAATGGGGAGAAAATGTTATTTTTAAGCCAGTTCATCTCTTATTCCACTCTAAAATGAGCAATTTATCGTAATGTCTACAACATTTTATTACTAAGACCTGAACTCCAAGACACTAATCAACGTTAAAAATTAAGGTCAAAAGAAACAAAAAACTCAATTTATGCTTATACTGTGGTCACGGAAAACCAAGTCAAAATTATATCAGTTGGTGATCTGCTTAAGTCGTATCCCAACATCCCGATTTTTGCAGGAAGTTCATTTCCTTAAGCACCCAAGCTTCGAGCGGACGTAATTACGAGCCAAGTATACAGCGTCGTGATATAACGGTATTAGATTAAGGTAACGGGAGGGTAAAAACTTCCGATTTGTGAAAAAGAGGTTCACTACCTCATCGGAAAACAGACTCGTTCAGATTGCACGTGATGAACGCACATTCCTTAAGCTACTGATTTACGGACTGGCTGATAAGAATACATATACCTACATAGAAAAATTGTACCTAATTTCGTCCGTTACAGGAATACAAATTCGATAACGCGAGGGCAATTTTAATTAGTAACCTGAAGGTTTTAAATACTGAGACAACACATTATTTTAGAGTCAATTTGACATTTTCTGAAATTTTCCTAATGTTTCCAGGTAAAAATAAGATTCCATAAGTTTTCCGGTCTTCACGGTTTTCCAGAGTTCTGGCCACAATAATTTACCAATAATATCATTCATGATATTCGAAATTGCATGCTAACGACCGTTTTATGCGGCGGACGTAATCGCACAATCTGACGCATGTACGAAGGCGCAGTCAACATTGTCTCGTGTAAATTGGCGAATTGCAATGAGAGAATGCATGGATTTTAGAATGGTAGCATAGCCCCTGTTCTAATTTCGTTCGAACACTCGTGCAATTGCACACCATAATGAGAAAGAAATGCAGTTAAAACCTGCACCATTACGTGCCACATGTAAAAACGGCCTTGAGAGACTAGACCATTTGCTTCTATTAGGCACTATTAAAGTTTTGCACTACCTACCCATTGAGGTAGCGTGTAACCTCAACGACAAGTATTTACATCTTCTTTCAAAGGATTGATCAGTACGAGAAATCTACATAATTTCCCCTCCGTAGACTCACAGTGGCGGAAGGAAGGGAGAGAGGTCGGAGAGAACACGGATTTTCGTGCCCATGGAACACGAAGCCGTTCGAATTGGCTGCCCAATATGGGCAACGCGGCCTTAATGATCGCTGGCGACTGAATGGAAATGTCCAGAGCAGGCGGGATTGAACAGGGGGATTGAGTCTGAATGGGAAACGGGGGGCATAGCAAGTGGGGGGACGACCGCATATCGAGGACGCCAAAATAACACAAACGCGACCCGATGGGAGGGCCAAAAATTCTCTTTGCAAGCTTACAGCCATATTCACGTGGGGCACAAACCAACGCTTTCATATATAAATTTTAAGATCGTATAAACCCTCTTTACAAGCATTTTGCTTACAGCCTGTTTCACGAGGAGCACAAACCAATGCTATCATATTTTAATTTTAATATTACTTACATTCTTTTTACAAGCCTTAGGTTTATAGCCTATTCCACGAGGAGCACTAACCTACGCTATCAAACTTTAATTTTGGGAGTGATTACATCCACATCTTAAATACTCAAAAATTCTCAAGCGAAACGCGCGCGTCATACCGTTTTTTTTGCAAGTTTTCTAAGTAATTTGATGCGCCTTAAACATAGTTGAACGAGTCCACGTTACGCAGAGTTACAAAGAAGGTACTCAATGAAAAAATAAAACTAATAATTTAAACACACAATCAACGACTAATGTAAGAAATGAGGATTTCAACGGTTCCGAGAATGTAAATTTCAGTACTCGAAGTTCCGCGGGTGTACCAAACGGACTTTAATAGGGCGCGTTAAAATAAAAAAAAATTGGAGGCATGCGGGTAACAGGCAAAGGTTGATCGGTGCGTTATGATTGAGTGCTCGTTATACTTGGGAATTCAGGGACCTACCTGCGGGGAACCGCCTCAATAGGCGTGCGGCCGAAGGTTTTAGGACACCAGCCGTTAGCCTCCATGGGAATACAAAACATCCTGGTTTAGCGTCGGGAGAGATTTAGCTGCCCGAGTTCGACCTACCATTTATTAGTCCCTTATTGGTCGGGGGAGAAACAAATACCTACACATACACGTATACCAAACCATCTCTCTTGTTTATCGTTACTTTCGGACCTAAAATATAGCGTTGTCCAAGATGATATTTTCACTTATTTGCTGTATATTAGATCCTAACTGTATCTCAAACACACAAGTGTTGCCTCAGTAATTCCTCAAAAGTAACGTTTTTAAATTTGGCACATGTAAACCTTGAGGGCCCACTTACAATACCCAAAATGTTAAAATTAATAGTCTAAGTATTAACACAGGTATCTAGCCCAACAAACAATCAAGAAAAGGACAAGATACCACCGGAAGATGGCAATAGAATTCCCTCCTTAGATGCGCACTATGAAGAAATGCAAACATGAATAACTGACCCTTAAACCATTCGCGAAGCTCAGGGAGCCTTAAATACATATTAAGAACAAGGGGTATTTATCAGGGCCACAGTTTCACAAACACGATGACTAACTAGACAAAATCACACGAATCAAACTAAATCGAAATGAAACTATAAAAATTCCAAAGTGGAGGAAGAAACACCCGGGTGAAGCACGAACATGTCATTACTACTAAGGTAGCGCGCATGTTAAATTAAGGAGCCTTTCACCAGGGAAATGATGAAAGTGGGCTCATAAAAATTCAATTCCTGAACAAATCTAGTTATCAAAATTATTTATATGTAACTTAAAAGATGCATTATTTTGCAAGGTATTCCACCATCTCGGAACTCATCTACAGTCAATCGCTAATTTGTTCTTTACACACTCATTCTTTAAATTTTAATATTAACTATCTATAATTCACTGCCTACTCAAGAAATTTAGTGAATTAGGCACAGTGCGAGACTTTTATTTTAGGGAGCTAGAAGTTTCACCAGGATGTGATCGCGAGACCTTACGGTACTAACAAAACGCTACATTGTCTAGGATACGATGCTCACTGATTAATTTACACGCAATATGCAGAAATGCAATGTATTCAGCCGCATACATACCTTAGGTAATACAGCCGTACCCTATGATCTCCGCAATTGTGGCATTCCGCGCGAATACTCCAGTGATTATATGAAATAGACGCCCTACGTATCATGTTTCATTCTCGGCTCTTCGGGTAGTCGACAACGATTCACTAATTAGGCCGCCTCACCGAACCCGATAAAGTCTGACGAGCGACTAATAAGTTAAGCTGTCACACCTAGGCTTCGTTCTCTTCCATACGTTTTTTTCAAAAATAAATAACACTGGTGTATGGGGATCAAGCAGGCGCAGGAGCTGTCACCAGGCCAACAGAGACGATATTTTTTTTTTACCAAACAATGCCCTTCCCACACAATGCAAGCCATGATCGTGGTGAACGACGGGAGGAAGGGGTAAAGCTGTTATTCGCGGTCACGGCTTTTTGAAATATCGCCGACCGGGCCAATAGGCTCTCCCGACCCACGCTGAGCACGAAATAATGTCTGCCTCGCAAAATTCTCGGCGAAAAGGGTGTCAAGGGGTGGGGGGGAGGGCGATAGAAAATGGGAAATCTGCGGATGTTCCGTGATATCCGGGCCCATCCCTAGCTAATTCGTGCCTTCCGACGAAAACGCATTTTGAACAATCTGCGTGATGAATAAACATTTGTACGTCACCATTAAGGCCGGTCAACAATTCGGAGATTGGATTGACGCAAGTATCCACAAAAATCTGCAATTAGCTAATAGTAACACATTCATTTTTGTCTCCTAATTATTTATTTTATTCATTCACTCAACTCACACTTTCTAGTTTCATTTGATTTTTTTTTACGCCTAATGGCAGGCATTAAACATATAATGTCTTCATGCTAATGGTATATAGATTCGCATTCCTCTGGTGACAGAAAATTATGATAATTCTTAATTATATCCTGGAAATATGTTAACTTTTTCTCTTAATTCGTTGTTTACTGGGAAATTATTTTTATTTATATATTGCCACATCACAAAAATAGAACCTTTACATTAACCTTTTACATTGTGATTTGTTACGAAGGTCACAATTTAAAGTACATGAACATCCATGTCCTGGACACGGGAAGCCTAAGCAGGCGACTCTCGAACCCGAGACATCTTGTTTGGCAGGTGAGGACTTCACCCCGCCGACACCGATTTAATTCTTTTATTTTTAAATCAATGCTCTATCATGCTTCATGCGCGACCGTACCGTCATTTCCACGTAACTAACAAGATATGAATTCAACGACGGCGTTCATTTGCTGACATGGCATTTCTATTGTTCCTTGGTGAAACCAGCTTAAGTTGAAGTCGGTCAGGCAAGGACTGGGAGCATCAAGGTTTTTCCCCTAATTATTCCAATTAAAATTATATCACTCTCTGCCTATTAATTTAATTTCAAAGTATTGTGGTTATGTCCTATTTGAAGTTGGCCTTGATGGATCTCGGTCTGTCGAAGTCTGCAACGAAATGAAGCGTCGAAGCGAGGGCTTTTTGAAGTGGATGCCAGAAATTTAAGAACATCAAGCAGCCTGAACGGTTTTGTCATATAATTCTAATTAAAATTATATTTCCCGTTTCCTGTGAATTTCCAGCGTTGAGAACGTTCCTGACATTTGACATGAATTTCATTACCATTTCTTCGTTAATTTCGTCTCTGGAATTTACCTTAACCAGAATGAAAATATTTATAATGCAATTATTGTTCTTCTGCTAAACTACTGTTCATTCTTAAGGAATCCAGAGATAATGACTTTTTGCCCTTACACGCACAAGGGTGCAAAATGTGAACTCCGAGGACGATGTATGTCGCGAATGAAATACTTGACTGCTAATCCTCCTCGACTAAGGAGCATAATTTCCTATGAAAATACCCTGGCTTCGAAGCTACATCTAGCCTCTGAATGTGGCCGGCGGGTGTGCCTCAAGGTTCCACCCTGCCACCACCGCCACTTCTCATCGATCCATTGCACACCGCAACCTGCACTTCTCGGGCACACGTGCACACCAATATGTCACGCCCCCCATTCCCTCTCTAGGGATGATCAAAGCGAAACACTTGACCCGCCACGCGAATCCAAGTCTGCACGGTATCACATCGGAAAAAAAGGCACAAAACGAAGCCAAAGGCATAACCCACTCGAGCCTTTTCTTAGGAATCGAACACTTGCCCGGAAAGGGAGTTATAGGATATATAGTAAGGGTTGCCGAGGGGGACACCGTAGCAATCCACTTCCGAGACACGAAAGGATACTCAGGGAAAGGGTCCTCAAAGGGTCACACCATAGGGTGAATTTACTCCTTGAAAATCTATTTTTTGAAATTTCGATTGTGTTAGGTTTTGAAAATAAAAAAGACCACTTTTTCGATCCGTCTCCTACTTTAAGTTATTCGCGACGAAAAAGCGACGGCGTAGGCCCTTTCTTAGTCAAGTTGATGGCGTCACAAACTCACGACGAGGGTGTTATCGCTTCTCCGCTACTTCACAGTCTTGTGCCCTTCGGGTGTTTCTTTGATGTTCGCACACTCGTGAGCGATTTTGTTCCCGCAAGGTTCTCCTCAATCGAGTAAATGTAACAGAACCCAAATGATGTGAACTCTTCAAACTAGGGCGACAACTTTAATGTTTTCTTAGGTGCTTGTGAGAGAATGTTTATATAGGTATTGAATAAATAAAGAAATTTTTTATTTATGTATACGTGCATATTTAAGTATTCTTCACATAAATTTCTATTTTCTATTTGTATCACAATTCTCCATTTGTATTAAACAGTTTCATATGTATTAGTTAAAAATTTCATTGAGTATTTTTTCACTATAAAATTAATTCTTTTATATATTGTTACTCTCACCTTTTCATAAAATAATCCTTAATCATGGAAAATAAATTTCTGAATCGTTGGGATTTTTGTTGTTCATGAAAGGCATAAACCTCAAGATTTCATAATTGTAAATAAACAAGGGCCGAAAGACAACATAAATACTGGATTGGACTGCTCTGAAACTCGTCGAAATCGTTGATATTTCGATAAGTCAATCCCCAGATTAAGATGACCAATATCTGTGAAATGATTTTATCAAAACATTAACCAAAATATTTAAAAAATCGTAATTTTATTCTGAATGCTAAACAAAACTGAAGAATACGTGCATCTTTCTTCTCGAAGCACAATCGAAATGTCCAACAATAGCATATTACAGAACGTTGCCGAGAACGATATCATTTTATTCAACAGAAGGCGAATTAAGGAGGGATTTGAATCGATCCCCTGTAAATTTTATCACAGGGCGTGATTCATCGGCTGGGCTTATATCAGCAAGGCTCGGCCGCAAATACAGCGATAAGGGCGACAGCTGCTGCGGCTCTCGAGGTCTCCCGGCTTTCAACGTGATTCATCATCGCACGGAATAGACGAGATCACTACCGAACTGAAGCGGGCGCAATGCGTAAATCATTCATAGTATTTATAGGCAAGTTCAGTTAAAATTGAGGTTGTCCTGCACCTTTTTTATAGTACAGTTACAATTCCTAGTAGTTAAGCGCGTTTTGGAATGCCTTCATATTTGTACAAATTTAAATAAAAAAGTCAGCTAATTTATTTGATAATTTCGCTGGTACTTTTCATATTATCGAGGACCAATATATCAGTTAACAACGTTGCCAAACCATTAGCGAGCCACTTACTGTAGTCAAAGGCGTAGCGAGGGGAAGGGTTCGCTGGATCCGGACCCAGTGACGTAGCCAGGAATTTCGTTCGGGGACGGTCTATAACCAGGGTGGAACATTTTTAAAGAACAGGGCAATAATTAGAGGGTTTTAAACTACTTTTACCACTTTTCGTTATCGAAAAAACTTCATTTTTCAAAGAAATCTTTTTTAAATTCATGATTTTTCAATTTTTGTTTTCTTTTATGAAGGAAAGAAATTGCGTTTTTATATTTCGGGGGGGTGTCTGGACCCCCCGGACCTCCGCCTACGCTACGCCACCGTCCGGACCCCCTATCCCCCGAAATATAAAAACACAATTACTTTGCATCATCATGAAAGAAAACAAAATATTGAAAAATCATGAATTTTACAAAAGATTTCTGTGAAAAATGAAGTTTTTTTAACTATGAATAGTGTCAGAATTAGTCTAAAACCCACAACTTTGTACCATTTTTTTAAAAAGATGTTTCCCCCGCATAGGCGGATCCAGGGGGGGGGGGGGCACGGGGGCACGTTCCCCCCCCCCCAGACCCTTAAAAATATGCTAGATTTTTAATACGGTCCCACTATCATTTCGTTCGTTTTGTATAACGAGGTATCCTTGTGCCCCCCCCCCCCTTGAACAAAATCATGGATACGGCCTTGCTTGTGCCCCTCCCAGAAAGAAATCCTGGATCCGCCCCTGTTCCCCCGGACCCCTCTGGTTTTGGAGCCACCCTCCCCGAACGAGTAGATGAAATGCACAAAATAACAGTGTGATTAAACTTAGGGAATATATCTGATACTATAAGCGTACCTCTTACACACGGAGAACCAGCTAAGATAAGCTTGCGTCATTCCTTAAACCGGTGTATTCCGACGACTTTTCCATAATATGCTTCGGAGGTGTATAAATGATTCATTTCTATGATTATTCTTAAATACATAGACTCACATAAGCATACACAAATAGTACTATACCACGCTCATTTTCTTCGTTTTATACCTATCTTATTAATGCATACTTCTGCACTCACAACCACAACAATAACGGCTACATTAAATTTAAAAAAATGTGCAGAAAATATATACTATGTAAATATATAATAGAATGTTGAGGAAATAAACAAATAAAAAAATAACCAATTTATTGAAAGTATAGAACAGAAAGTTTCTTGAAGCTTCGTCAAGTAAAAAATCTCACGGTTAAGTGCAGTATTGCGTGTCCTTTGCAAGAAGAAATATGATCAGTGTCCGCGTGGTCTAAGGGCAGGCTGTTCCACGAAGTGTCGTAAACGCTCAAACTAAGATTGCAGTCCAGTAAAAAAAAAAAACGTTTTACTTCCATCGCAGGGGCCAACATTACAATACCCCAAGTCCTATAAAAATGAGGCCACGCGTGTTACACGCAAGGCGAGCAATTTGTTGGTGAGATAAAAGTACAAGTCACGGGAATGCATCGCATTATTATGAAAAAGAACTCCGCGAATCTTAAATCTCGAATATTTAAGACGGGAAAAAAGAAAAATGTCCTTCATTTAAATCCGATGAATAAGAAAATTCCATTATTACTTAGGTGGCGAGAATGTAATTTTAAATTAACCCTCGTACAAGAAATGATTTAAACAGAATTAAAACATCATAAGAAAAGCCATATTTATCACATGGAATTATATTTAACTGAAAAGAATCAACGTCATCATCAATAATCTATGATCACTACGATATTTATCTATTATCAATCTTTAATAATACCCTTTCTGCATTATTTTCGCTAAGTCCAAAATAATTTACTCACATATCGCAAAGAATATTGCATTACATTCACCATAGCTAACATTAACAAATGTAACTAAAGAGGTGGACAGTACTATAAAAATAGTAAAAAGAGAATCTAAGTCGCATGCATATTTAATTTGAATAATGTCCTCCGTGCCTCAAAAGACCTAACACCTCGAAGATCGATTATTGTCGGAAATTTTAGTTTTCAGACATACTAGTAATTTTCGACGAATTAACTTTCAGGAGGTCAATATGATAAATGCCTTATACATATATTTTGTAATTATCTACATGGGTGGATGAAATGACAATGTGGAAGACTACTGATGTTTTTACTTTCTTGGTCTTAATCATTCTTTTAAATGAAGTAAGCCATAAACTTCATTTTTCCCAGATGAACAGAAGTGGTGGATTTTCCCCCTTTTCATAACGATTAATTATCGAGAGTTATTATTAGATAAATTACCACGCAGAGAATCGAGTACCTATATAGTCTTCTTTATTCCCTAAAAATGTGGCTTACGTAAATTCCTCAACATCACCTCTACCACCGTTGCTTTCGATTCCTGGGTATAAAAATTTAGACATAGAGTGAAGCATTCTAATAATAATAATTTTCATCTACGTATTACGTGACTTCGCGTGAGCCATACAACTATTTCTTGCTATTTTTACCTTCTTAAAATCATTTAAAACTTAGAAGACGATTGCAAAATTGAGAAAACTGTAATTAGCAGCTCTGAGAGATAAGAACACGAGCTGTAAACGTTAACAAACTAAAATCAAAACCACTAAACCGTGCATTTATCAAGAGAGTTCCGATTGCAATACAGTGTGATTATTTTGGTCAAACATTTCGGTGAAAACAGTAAATTCATAAAAAAAACAAATCAGGATAGCGCGAAGGTCAGTATGGAGCGAAAAAAAATCAAGTCAGAATATTTTATTGACATTAGCGGGAGGAAAGGCCGGAAAACGGAAGCGAGAAAAGACGATAAGGAGTACAATAACAGACACGACAGGGAAATAAAAACGAAACTGCTTTTACGGCAAAAGAATGTCTCCAGGGTACGGACGTAGTACGATTGGGAATGTCTCCGTATATCTGACTCCGATCGCCCTTTAGAACAGAAGGGTTGATTTTTCACCACACCATTTAGTGATTAAACTCTTTCTCTTTCTCCAAAGTGAAAGGGAAAGTACTGTTTCAAAGGTGAAAATTTGAATCCGACATTTTATCTATATTAAATGTTTCTCCAAGAGAGTGGCCTTCTCATGTCAGATATACAGCACATAAAAAATGATACTCTTACGCCAGAAACAATTCTCAAAATAACACTTCTTAAAAACGCCATGCAAATCTGACTTAATCGAAGGGATACTTAAATAAAAATAATGATGATAATAATAATAAATGATGAAATTTCATACACTATGACAAAGCGTATTGCTTTCGTGTTCAACGCTGCGATAGGATGACCAAAACAGCAGAAAAACAATCGTGAACTTCTAAAACTACATGAAATTTTCTTCTCTTCCTCAACCACAGATATAATAATGAAATATTTATTGTCCGTAGATAATATCCTCTTGAACATTTGAAGTATACATTTATGATATTGGACTCCGTAATATGACAATAAACGGAAATGCAAAAAATAAAATGAGAAATGCATTATTGAATCATTACAACAACAAACGAGTACGTGCAATAAAAATAATAAAGGTCATCTAAACGAAACAAAACTCAAAGAGGATAGATACTATAACAATTCATCAATTCAAATTATCTTAAGGATTTTAAAGGAAGATTTTCAGTATAGCACAAACAATAGCATTACAGTTCAATTGAATAATGTACATAATAGAAATAATCAACGACTAGAAAAGGTTTTGAGAATTTTTTGGAGAGGGAGTATATTTCGGGTACGTTCATTTAGAGGTGGTATATCTGAGACCGTATCTCGCCACATAAATATTAAGTCCTTTCTTTTTAATAGAGTACAGTCCAATAATCTCCGTTCGCAACTCGAATTCCCACTCATACCGGCATCAAATGTTGGCCCGGAGCCCGGGAATGCTGGAGAACGGTATTCACAGTTCCGGTCGCCATTTCCCGGTCCCACTCATCGCTTGATGGTCCTTTCCGGTGTCTCTCGGGCCAACCCACCCGGCTGGTTATCACGATTCCTTTACGAGACTCGAGATGAGGGCACCTCGATAAGACATCCCGTACCAGACCAAACGTGAGCCCCACAATAAGAAAACCAATTCTACCATCGACCCATAATTCCGTATTGGTCGGTTTATGAAGAAACAGATTATACAGCAAGGGAGAACCAATGATAGGGAACTCCACCATTGAAAGTTGTACCCATAATGTATTTTATAAAGTATAATTAATTAGAAACCACCTTCCATAAAATTATTCTAAGAATAGAGATGAATTCACATAAGTTGAACGCATTCATATGAACTGCCACTCAGAACTCCATAATATTCACTTGTTTTCGTATGATAAAAGATTAAAGGATATCACTTTAGATTGTAAGGAATTTTTTGAAGTTGATGACAGAAAAACACAGTCTAATATCGTGCAATAGACTGTCCAATAACAACTAGGCGATTGGTCGACGATGTTACCAGGGAAAATAATCGAAATGATAAATTTTCAAACATCAATTCTGGATAAATGTATCCATAAAATTGCTCAGTTTAGGCGACCGATTTTAAGTGGATTTTTATGACGGAGCTTAAAAAAAATAAAAAAAATTAGTATACAAATAGCAGGCGGCCAATAAATAAGCATTTACTAAATAATTAAATACTTTATTAAATGAAATAACGGGAAAATAGCCATGTGCGGCGTAAATTTACTGGGTAACTCGAGAAAAAAATGTTTTTCCTCGATGGAACTTTTGAACACAATCACAAAAAAAATGAAAACCGAGAGCTAACAACAACCATACATCAATTTTGGGCATCGAGAGGCGATGGAAGAAAAATCCCACAGGAGAAGCTAACCTCGCCACCAGTTTTCGTTCTCCTACTGCCTTCCCTTACGCTCTTATATGAGATCGAAGGTTTTCACGAAACTCAAAACGCTACGAAGAACATAAGCCTCTCACGTCAGTCTCTTTCACCACACGTTAAGCTTCTTAATACGAACTAAATGAAGCAACTCAAGAATGATGGTTTTCGTTCAACCTCGTACGAGAAAAGATCAGAACACGTCGACGAGAGAGGAAGAGTCATTGTTTTGCTGTTCGTGTTTTTCTCACGCACTAGAAGGCGAAGAGATGGAAAAGACAAAGGAGGATCAGTGACCTAAAGGTCGGCAGGCCTCGCTCGACAGCCGAAGCGCAACGAACGCAATATCATCAATTTAAATTTTTAGGGCCCTAGCTATGACAAATGGTGGCAGATTTTTGCTTTTGCTTCAAAGACCTTCCTAAAGAACCTATTCATAAAGGCTTTGAAATTTTTGCCTGGGTTCCAAACCACATAAATGGCGTGATTTTGAAGTAAGCGCATAGAAAATACAAAATGGGCAATTTAGCGATGTACAGCGGCATATTTTTGCCTTATTGTCTTTTTAAATTACCTTAGAGGTCGCGTTTGGAAAGGTTGGGACTTAAAGTAAGCGTATTAATGACAAAATTGAACGTAGCACTTCATCAAGATGAAAAAATTCTACTCAAATAATGAGATTCATGGAACTGTCTAGAAGATATTTTAAGGAGACTGCACAACTTTTTTCTCAAAATAATTTTGGTTGTATGTCTCCAAAATCGAAGTTTACATATCCACAGACACCCTGGAAGTTTTGACTGCCTATATGATTTGAAAATATTGCATCAACATAAATAAAGATATACTTTCGCAGTACAATAAAAAGAAAATCATACCCGAATGCGTCAATGATGGACGCCACTGTTTCTACGAGGCTTGCTATAATTCCGAAAGCGAGGCGTCTGACATACCCCACGCAGAAGCCTTTCAAAGACATTTTTTTCGTTCCTGTCCTGTCGAATTAGGCGCAGAAAAAAATGTATGACGGCCCCACTCCCTCCCCGATGTCTAACTGTTGGCCACCCCCGCGTCCAACCCGTTTCCACCCGCCGTCACCAACATGGCAACTTCCCGCCATTTCCAAACACCCTATATGCACCTCAACGGTAGGGGCTGACAGGGGCGGATATCCAGCTGTTATTGTTTGCATTAATATCGAGAAATTAAAATCACTTAGGTAATGTCAACTCTTCCAGTTGAAACCTAGATTGGTATAATTAAGATATGTTTATAGAACTTAACAAAGTGATTTATTCTATATATCGTGATGTGATTCCACAAAGTAAAGCCTGATGATGTGAAATATATTCGTGAATCCATTGTTTACGAAGGTTTCTGCACCAAGTGCACTTATTCAGAGCAATTACCAGCCTTGTGAATAAACTGAAACCAATACCTGATGGCCATCAAGTCGACATATTTACTTAGACGCATATTATAGACACGTTGTGGCCTATTGAAATTCCCTGGCTATAATAATAATAATTTATTAGGCGTTAAACAAATTGGATTTGCAATAGTCTTCGTCATACATAAGTTGAGTGATTTGAATTGCATTTACGTAGAATGTTTGACTTTAAGAAATTAAAATAAACGAATACACAAAATACAATATGGCAGGACAAAAGATTACACACCAAGGAAGCACAACACAATTTCGCAATAAAAAAAACTCATTTACAGAGTAAAACGATTTTTAGTCAAAAATTTTAAATTTGGGCACACACAGACACATCTTTAGCCTTAGGGGGGCAATCTATTGAATAGTCGTATTTTTAAGACATTAAAAGAATTTCTGTATTTGGCTAATCTAGGGCATCACTGTTATTGGTATAGTGGGTATGGATGTTCGACCTTTTCTCAAAAGAGCTAAGATTTTCTCTTACATTGCAAAGGCACTTATATTTGCTAGGCTTAGATTGCTTGGACAATTAAGAACGCATATCTATACAGGCAAAACGGAGAACATCAACTTAGAAACGCACTAATTTTTCCATCGGACAGAAAGGATAATATAGTATGCTATATTTTAAGATACTTCCAACGGATTGGCATAGGAATTACTTTTTCACCAAACAATAAAGGGCTTAAATAAATGCTACGTCGAATCAAATCAAATCTACCAAGACACGCCCATAACGGCTTGTACCATAGCACCTACCGCCACTCGCCTACACAGGCGGCTTGCGGGGCACTTAGCAGACGTAGACGACCTCGCGGCCAGTATTGAACACGCGATCACACCGATTGGCCCGTTGCGTCGTGAGACATGGGTGGATGACGACATTCGGGGACACGACTTAAAGAGGGAGAGAGAGGTTCATTGGCAAGGGAGAGGTAGAAGAAAGGAAGGGAGGAGGCGCCCATGGCATCCATATATGAGCGGACGTTGAATCAAGGTGAGAGTGCGTGTGGTTACGTAGGTGGGTAGGCTGGAAACGTTCTCACGGCAGCACCCATGGGAATTTCAATTAAGACTCCTCCTCCACCGGGAAAGAGCCTCTCATCGCCCCGCGCCGGTACGGTCATCCTTCCTATACGTAGAGCCGCGGGTAAACGGCTCTTAAATCCGATAAATAGCCACCTCCCGGCCCTCAAGTATGCGCTCACTTTGAGCGTATTGAACGGAAAGTCATTATAAGGGGTTAATTTTCCGAGAGGCGTCTACATTTACGTACCTACTACACCGCTTTTTCGACGTGTAACAATGGGTGTTGATGAGAGGAATCTGACGCTTTTTACCAGTGGTTGATAGTCAACTAACCTTTTTGCATTCCATTTTTACTTTTCAGTATAGAGAACGACTCAGATACTTGAAAATCGATAGCAAACGTTGTTGTACAAAATCGATTATCACGACGCAGGTATGATCCTCCTTCCCATATGTACAGCCGCAGGCAAACGGCTCTTAAATCCGATAAATAGCCACCTCCCGGCCCTCAAGTATGCGCTCACTTTGAGGGTAGTGAACGGGAAGTCATTGTAAGGGGTTAATTTTCCGAGAGGCGTCTACATAAACTTATAACCTACGCCACCTTTTTTGGCGTGTGGCAATTGGTGTTGATGAGCGGAACCAGACACTTTATTTGAATGGTTGATAGTCAACACCTGTTTTGCATTAAATATCAACATAGTTTTTTTTTAAACAGAGGACGAGTGCCAATATTTGAGAATTAAGGCGACAAAAACTGCAAATAGGGCTCAACAAAATTCTTCCCTTCACATTACATACCCTCAAGAGAATTTCCACTCCTTAGCCCCCCCAGGGACACCAAAAATTCATCGCCTATCCGATTTTTTCGCCACATAACAATGACTAGGAAGGTAGTATAAAAAAATCAGATGCAATAGCTCGAGCATTCTTTATAGGAGATTTGTTACAAACATGTGCACTGGATAAGGTACCGAAGATCTTCCTCCCTCAATAGAGGGAAGGGTCGGACGGTGATTTGAGGGATTGGGAAAAGATAGTGTCGGAAGAAAACTGACGAGATTTTGAATGCCTTCTGAAAATATTTCCCAAATGAGAGAAATAACAGAAAAACATTAATAGTAAATAAAGTTCACAAATACAGACCAATCACGTAAAGAAACTCACACTTCGGATGGGTAACTTCCTTCCACGAAAACTTGCTTTGGAAATTTTCAATTAATAACCGTCGTGTCAAGATATTCGTCAACTATAATTCTCATAACGCAAGCGTCTCTCCTCAGAATGCCAAGTTACAACGGGTGTATACACCAGAAAAATATGTCAATGAATATTATGCGAAGGGTTGACCATTGCAATAAGGCTTCCACGACAGAAATTCGTACTTATTCCAGAGAGGATCAGTATAATATTCAATTACAATTCCATTTACCCAAGAAGTCATCAATTATTCTTCCTAAGTTCTAAGGTCCAAGAAAACTACATGAATATACGAGAGCAATTTGCACGCAACAAATTGAAGGTCAGCCATTGTTTTTCATTTAAACATTCCTGAGACTGTTAGGCAATAGAAATTTGCGCTTGTTTTTTTCGCCGGGAAAATGTAAAATAATTCATAAATGCAATTCGCTAGGAAGGAACAAACAGACCCTTACCTTAGCCGGTATCATGTTCGTTGAAAGTTTTCACCTCAAGAAAGCAAGGTATGAAATTACCTTTTATTCTAGAAAAAGTGATTAACAGACAACGGAGGTTCTCAAGACACTAATACTCCCTTTCGTGTACACTATTTTTTTACTACGTGACAACAACCACGTCTAACTTGTAAACCAGGTCGTGTAGCGGCTGGTACAAGGCAAATCTCACGCGACCCATAATGGATACCGGAGGTACTCATAGTTTTCGATCCAGCACGCTTTATCCCCGCCTAGCTCAAGCCATATATTCTGCCCTCGGAAAATTTAAACGAACAGATACCAAGCGTAGTGGAGGGTAAAAAAACACGGGTTTTGCTCAAAAACAGTTGACGCACAGTGTTCTCAAACGATAGTCGCTCACTGCCATACATGGCACCCCGACGTAACCTTTCGTGGGGTAAAAAAGTGAAAGTCTTGAGATATATATGCGTGAGGTCTGGTGAATTTACGGTCAACATGAAAGGCGTTAATTTCTACTCCAGCGCCCGATAAGGCATTATCCTCATTGTATCAAAGCGGTGGAGTCTCAAGATGAGAACAAATGCGACTTATTTCGCATCTGTCACGGAGATTAATTAATGCTTTCAGAGTCATCATACCCTTTGTGCTTCATACTTATTTGTTAGTCATCCCGCTTTAATTTGCTAATATTCCTACAAGACAGACGGTTATAATAAAATTTCAGCATTGTGAATTCTTCTCTATGACGTTACTCAGCGCCTAGGGAATGTACATCGCCATACTTGCAATTTGATATACTCCTGTATTGTATAACCGTGAAGGGCTTAACCAACTTCATAAAATGCCATTAAGATGCGAAGAACACATTTAAAGTGAATTCCACGTAAGTTTTTATATTACCAAACCACTTCTTTCGGATTTAAAAAAAAATCGATCTGCTCTGATTTGAAATAGATTGTATTTATTGAAACCTAAAACGAAAACTAAATCGGTTGAAATATGTTCACAAAATGTACGCACTTTGAACAAAACGTAATCATGAAGGCCAAATTCGTTACACCTTCAACACTGGATCGTACGCTCACTTCATTTGCGGAGTTACAGGATTGCTCGATGGATAGCATGTAACTCCGTAAAACAGCTGCTATCCTATAACTCTGCACGTGTTCTCGCAAGTTTCCAACGCCAATGCACCCGTTACAGCCGAAACAATGAGCATACTCGGCCGTTAGCGGTCGTAGATTAGAGTGGCAGAAGTCGAGATAAGAGCTTGCGAGTCAGAATGGAATCGTTGCAAGACGTTTTCCATTGATTTAAGGACAAGTCACACACACACACATCTTTCTGCTCCATTAGAGCGATCGTTGGCACTGGCTCGCTATTAATTTCCAGCCGAAGGAATGCAGCGGCATAATGGACGCTTTATGTGAGCGAGACGCGATAAAGTGCAGGCGCACCATAAACAAAAGAAAAACAGAAAGATCCGCAGATGGGTAAGAGGAAAAGATCGCGCTACGGAGGAGACGCATGCCGAGTTGAAAACACAAATAAGCGGAAAAGATGAAGAGGTCCACCTAAAAGCATGTAAATTGTACCACTTAATTTTTTAATGTGAACATTACTAAGAAAACGATTAAATATAGCAATATCCGAACGGTAAGGTATACTCATGGAATTTGTTTTTTCCCCGAACAGTAAAGGGCATAAATAAATGCAGAGTGGAATTTAGAAGTAATTTCTCTCCAGCATTCGCCTTTTCTTGTAAACAGCTTTTGTCCAGCCACACACATGTTACAGCGGCTAACGAGGAAGTATGTTGACGTAGATTTAATTTATTCATCTTTTGTGAGTAGATTTTCCAAATTGATGGTAGGCAGGAGAAATTTTTTTGAAATTCATATGCACGTAGTAACATGGCCGTATCCAGGATTTTGTTCCTTGGGGGGGGGGGGGCACAAGGATACCTTGTAATACAAAACGAACGCAATGATAATGGGACCATATTAAAATTATTTAAAAAATATTCAAGTTATTTTGTATGGGTCTGGGGGGGGGGGGCACGTGCCCCCACTAGATCCGCCTTTGAGTAGTAACATCATGAAGAATTTTTAATATTAATAATTGATATTTAGGTGCAATGTATAAAATATGATGCAGATACTAAAGACTTTCTTTCGATAATGCCGCGTATTTGCATTTCGATTATTTCATTCATGCAAAAATGATGAGTTACATGCCTTACCAATTCTTGTTATCATTATTCTACCTACGTTAAAATCAAGCCAGGGTGGTTATTTTCATTTTAAGAAGGGAGGAAAGTAAATTTTAATAGCATTCGAAGCTGGAGTTGAATTTGTGATCGGGATAAAACTACTCTCCGCCTGAATGCGTCAGCTGCTACTTTCGATTTTTCGAACTCGCTGCGGCAGCGATCGAGAGGGCTCCGGTCACGAAAAAGGAATGGCTCACTCGAATCCTCGGGAATTCCCTCTGACAAAGCAGGAGATCGATGTTTTTCCTCGCGTTTTTGCTTTGACTCTGGCCTTACATCGCTTGCGAAAGTTTCTGTCACTCGAACGCTCTGTTTGTTATTGCGCGGACTCAGAAGTTTCTTTCTCCTCCCTGGGCATCGACGCGATAAATAATGTATAAGGAGCCTCGGCAACTGTTTCTGCCTGCTTCGTAGAGTGAACCTTCGTAGTTATTCGGGTTGCGAAAAACGAAGCAACTGGCATTGTAATGAAAATTCCAAACAATACGCGTTTAACTGTACTTCATTAACTAACATCTGTGAAAAATAGGCTTTCGGTGCTAAAATTCTTGGAAATTAGAATCAAGACTACATTTATATACAGGTTCTCAATGTGATGTATTATCTAATAATGCGAAATACATTGATTCCTGCTGAAGTATATACGTTATTTTGCCAATAATTGACACGATGGTCGTTATACCATCAGCATCACGATAAAAATTAAATGCAGACATGTCACTGCGCTACTCTTCCAGTCATTAAAAAATTCTGTAATTTAAGTCCCACTAAGTTAGTTTCATGAATATGTGTGCTACGGTCGGCTCATATAACAGGAAAAAGTATCAGTTTTAAATTACACATGAATTATTTTATCAATATTTTTGGTGCCGTAATTTTTCTTTACAACCTGTCGTCCGTGGAACTATCTCCTTGAATTAATGCTTTCCTCGCGAAGAATTACGAAAGCGATCGGAAATTCAAACCTCGACTTTACGGAGTGACGTTTGTTTGCGAATAATGCATGCTGTCAATCTGGATACGTCGACGGTAACGTACATGTCATGTCAAGCGCACTGCAGAATCCACTTAAGGGACGATTCGAAACTGCATGATTTGAAAATCGGATGCATGTCCCGTCAACTTAAACGTTGACAATTGGCTTCTACCTTTTCTCGACCTCCAATGATGAAGATAGCATAATGGGATGTTCTCTCTGTTCTGTTTTCTGTTGTGTGAATCTCAAAATAGTGTTTTCTTTTCTTCCGCGGGAGCACTTGCTAATCTGCCGCTATTGACATGGCCGGTGACATTGTAGTGTAAGGTACAGAGATGATCAATGATCATACTGGCGTTACAAGTCTCTTATAACCCTTTGTGGAATAATGGGCGGGTATGCCTACCGTTTAATATGGTTGCGTAATCGTAACCAGTTTATACTCCCGGCTATTTCTTTGCCCAATACGGGTTTGCCATATAAGATACAGCATTCCGGTTCAAATTATCCCTACAGGATGACGGATAGCAGTTCAGGTGTTTGTATTTTTCTATTACTTAATTCAAGAAGATATGAATGCAATACTGAATTGTTATTTTACTCACATATTATAATTTATTTTCATTTTTCGTTCACATAATGTCCAACAACGCTGCTCTCAGTGCATGTTTAAGAATAATTGAAAATATATGAAGAAATTAAATATTCAGCTCAGCTTAAGTTTTTAACACCCAAGCGAGCATCATTATCTTAACGGTAGCAATAAGATGAAAAATTAAGAAATCATTACGAATTTTGAATTGACAAAAAAGAAATAATATTCTCGCAACAATTTTCTCTAAGCTCTGGCGGCCGTTTGTGTGTAATCGGCAATGAAGTCCTTCTTTTGGGTGCCGACAGTAATAAAATAGTAGAAAAAATTAACCGTATTACCAAAACTGGATTTTAATTTTTTAAATTTCCTAGTCATTGAAAGAGTGCTAAGAAAAAGGATGTATGAACAGTGCAAATTATGAAAAAAGACAGCTGTATTATAAGCTAAGGGTCGATATATTTTCAGAATAGAAAAGAAAGCTATTCCAAGACACCACTCACCACGTTATACTGGATTACAAGCGATAAACCAGGGAAGATGATTCAATAAGTAAAGTTTTCCAAAACTCATCAAATCCCCGTACGATAAAAAATAATCGGTAGCTATTATTATTTCAAACCAGGTTTTTCCGTCGGTACCATAGCTAATTAGTTCATCATCGACCAAAGTATCCCTAATAACATGCTCCATCATAATAAGATCACGATTTTTGAGTCTGCTGGAAGAAGCATGAAGGAAGAAAATATATACACCATTCGTAGTGCCTCAAGCTTTCTTAATCATATCGACAGGTAGGCGATTTAAGAGAGGTTAGGTGAACAGAATAAATTAGCGTGCAATGCGTTTTTTGGATGGCGTTGCAACATGCAAAAGCAGAAATGCACCCAGGGAGTCATAAGGGGGATGTGGGTTATAAACCTCTCCACCCCAAGTCCAGGTAGGTTTTAGATAAAGGAATTAAACTGAAGTTCAATTGAAGAAAACAACGAGATACTCAATAACGATTCTAAAAGAATATTTCCCAATGGTCAAAAATTTCAATATATTTTTTCTAATTATTTATTTACCTAAAATAGACCTACATTAAAGTTTTGCGGGAGACGCTTTATGGCTAATGCAGAGAAGGCACAATCCTTGACGCTGCTTATTTACTAGATGGAGGCAATAAGGGAAATGGCATTGATTTGATGCACGAAACTGTGCGTTAGGGCGTAAAAAAGACAGACTCGCGCTATCAATCAATAATAAAATGCCGGGTAAGCAGGTATCTTGTCCATAACTATACCAAATTTGGGTGCATTTAGCAAACGGAAGTTTCGTACTGCATCTGCGTACCTGGAAAAACTGTTCTTCTTCGAACGTGTGGGATTATTAAGGCTACGCGGCAGGGTTCATTACTTTCCGCGGCGTCCTTGTGGTATGCAATCACTATAAGCGATAATGCGTTTCATGCCTGATTCGCTTGGACAAATTACTTGAATGTTGGCCCGTAGTTTTCCGTGGCGTTCTAGAGTCGGGGATCTAACTTCCGGGTTTTCGCAGAGTTAGTTGTCCGAGGTTGACCACAGTTTAGCCGGGATTCCACAAGGCTTCTTTAGGTCGAAGCCGAAGTTTTCACCATCTGGACGACTGGTGGAATCCCAGCGAAACTGCCGTCAACCTCTGACAACTAACGCGGCGAAAACCCGGAAATTGAAGAGATCCACGAAAATTATAAATTATAATTATTAATCATTGTAAAGAATTGTTCGTTATTCTTGTGGGATGTAAACTACCACAGCAGATCCACCTTAAAAATATTATATAATTTAACTTTCTAGAAATTAGTGTGGGTGTAATAGAAGTTGAAATCCTCGAATTCTGCTACCGATACTAGTCTGAAGAGCAAGACAAAAAGCCAATACCTATTTGAAGTTTAGTATTGAGACCTCTTTTTTTATTGAAAGCTTCGAATGGACTTGTAATTAAGTCTGTGGTGTTCATTCCGCCAGTCTTCAGTTTTTTTCCACTCAAAAGACGGTAACTGATGGGATCCTGAGCATTTTAGGTCAGAGGATCGTTGACTGGAAGGATTGCGATGCATCCAGTGGGCCGCCAGGTGCGCTAAGACCGGGAGCCCCCTCCCCCCCCCTGTTTCGCCTTGCGGAGATGCGGCACGCTGCCCTATCCCCTGTTGCCAAATGCCTACCTACTTCTAATATGAGTGGAGGGCCTAGACGGATCAGGAGAGAGGAGCGGGGGGAGCAGGTGGGGCGGAACACAACAAAGGACCAACGGCCGCAAGTCAATGCGAAGAGGATGGTGCCGGTCGAAAAATCATCCTTCAGAATGCTCGCTCAAGCACTTCGCTGAAAAAAAAGCAACTGATCCTCTCAATTTCCAGGGTAGCGGTGTCTAAGAACAGGGTGTATCGAAATGAATATCGGAGGCTATACAGAATTTAAATCAACAGGTAGGGATACAACAGTAGCATGAATGGAAGGGGTTAGTTTGATCATCTCCGCATTACAGCATCTAAACTGACATACATGGAAACAAGAATAGTATGAATGAAAGGGGTTGGTTGATCATGTAAGAGGAAGGCGCCAGTTCAGAATCATCGAAAAAGGTTTCAAGTGGACGAGTGACTCGCAAAGCCAGAAACGGAGAGTATGTCGTCGGCACCACCTTATTCACAAGATTTATACTATTCTTTTTTGAATGCACCACTTCTAAAATTTTCAATGAAATCCAGTTTGGTCTTTAGTCAAATACAAGTGAAATATCAAATTTAAAATCAAATGAATGGGCACAATCATAAAGATGTTTACCAAATATTGATTTGCCAACACAGCTTATAAAAGATTTCTTATGTTCCTCCATTCTCAGAAAAATTTTCCTCCCATTTTGTCGAATATAAAACCATTTACAGTCACTTATATTTGTGATTTAGAGTGAATTTATATATGCTATTACTTTTATCTAGCCATACGCAAGAAGTGACAACCTCAATATGCCGGATGACGAAGCGTCAATACTGATGAATGCACAGAAGCACATATTTTACCATAAAACCTCACAATTACAACTTACAATACAGAAACATAACGGTCCAAGGAATTTCTACATTATCTATTTCCAACGCAGTATCGCTTGTGTTTAAAGGTATTATGAAATAATTTATAAGACTTCATTGATACAATATGTTTGTTCTAGTCACAGAGGTTTTGGCAAAGAACTCTTTCGGGCACCTTTCAATTCAAAATGGAATACAAAACTGAGGATAGGGTATAGAATATTGTGTGGCCGTTTTCCTGGAGTGGGCTTTTTCGCTGAAGGAAACTACTCTATTATTCTCATGTTTTTCCCCACTAATAGAAATCTTTTTTCCGACAAAAATTTCCGCATATACTTGTTTATCTTGTTTTACATTTCACCAATAGCGTGTATTGTATATTTTTTTGGTATTTTTAACTTTTATTCACCGTTTTTAATGCATTGAAGCTATGGAGGGGTTAGGTGGAAGAGGGGACTTACTAGTCTCAACCTCGCCCGAATAAAGACATATTATTACCTGGTATTATAACTATGAGAATAAGTCTATTTATCTAGAATACTTCGTCTTCGGTGCGACGCGGCCTACTGAACCAGGTCGCGGAAAAAAGAAATTACCGTACCAGGCAGGTGGCGGCGAAACTTCCGAATCGGCAGTCCTGCCGCGATTTTTCCGAAACGGACGCACGAGACGAGGATCACCAACCGTTCACGGAGCCTTTCCCCAGCCCGAAATAGGGGCGCACTTCGATTGCTGATTCACTCGCAGCGATCGACCCAATCAGGGGACGCGTGTCAACGCCACGGTGGCGAAAGCTGGCGGTCGCCGATGGAGCGTATCGCGGTAAATAAAATTTCACCGACGCGCGGGCGCGAGCGAAACGAGGGGATTTTTTCGGCAACCGACGGCCCAAAATTACAGGGAACACTTTCGCACGAGAGAGCGCCCAGAACCGCAATTGTGCGGCAAAGAGGTCGCGGACGATACACATGATTTCCCCGCTAATATACGACGAGGAGCTAATTTTACGACCTCAAAGACTCGCGGTTGAGAAATCGTTAACATGGTTGAAAATTTTCTTGCTGCGCTGGTTTTCTCGTTCATCGGGAAATAATTTCTATGCCTCACGGAAAAATTTGATGCGTAACGATCAATAAATGATAATTAATACATGATTGAGAAAGAGGATTTAATGAATCCAATTGAATAAAGCAATTTTTATTTCTACTCACACTTCTTAAAGCAACAGAATTTAATGATACGCATCACTGATCAGTTTTTTTTAAGTTTTCTCAAGATAATTCTGGAGACGGCTGGAAGTTTAGAGCTAGACTATTTTGAGAAAATATAGCACAAATAAACAAATTGAAAAACGTCATTTTTACTGAAATATGTCCTTGGGATAGTTAACCAAAACCTCGTAAAAGAATATAAAAACTTCCTACCATTTTCTCTTATGTTCATCCGCACTTACGCAAAAGACTAATAGAATATTAATTTCTACCCACCCCACCAAACTCAGCAGAATAGGTTAAGTTAAATCTATCACCAATATAATTTCAAAAATTATACTTTGGAGACTCCAAGGAGGGAGCTGATGATACCACATTAGGTCCTTTCAAACAGACATCACGATAAAAAGTAAAAAGAGCTTAAAGTACCCCATCCGGATGGGAACAGGGCAAGACATACAAGTTAAGTGTACAATCAGACATACGGCCGTATGATCTAAGGAACGATGACCAATGGATCCTCAGATGCGAGCGACGACGATACAGCCCACGACGTTTTCAAAAATAGGTCTTGAAATTTGTGTCACTTGCCTTCTGTGGACCGTGAGTCAGTCACTTCCGAATCCTCCGAGTTATCTCTATCTAAGCTAGTGGCCGACATTCTCGCTACTGTTTTCAGCGAACGGCCATTGGACCGGGAAGGAATAACAACACTACTGATAAATACGGAGAAAGACCGTGTTTTTTGTAAAACTGGGCGTTCAGAATTCTCTAGGAGATAGCAGTCTGCGACGTGCTTGAGCACTGTAGCTGAATGAGAAGTCAATGAACAACTGAATCTTCCGACAAGCATACCAGATTTAGAGAACCCTCACAATGAGACATTCAGCTAAATACAAATAAAATGTATACAACCCATTCTGTTGGATCTTATAAATAAAGGCCCCATATTTTAACTTTTTTCGATAGATAAGGTCTTAAAGATGCCCGATGGAAATTATGAACGAAAAAGCGTAAGCATGTCCTTAGAAATAGCCGGATGACATTGTAACGAAGAATTATCGAATCGAAAATTATTGTGCCTCAATGACAAAACTATGCAGCAACCCTAAAGAACTACACAAACTCAAATCGTACCATACAGCCTCACAATTACTGACGACAGTCTAGAACCATTAGGGTTCAAGAAAGTAACAGATTGACTAATTCTAACGGAGTAACGAATATGTACGTCTGAAGACAATAAAAAGTAATTTATTAAACTAAATGGATACAATATAAGTAGGCATACAAGTTTTCACAAAGCACTATTTTGGACGCACTACAAAACACTATTTAAAAATGAAATGCAAAACTTAGGTCTCATGGCCAGAAGCAAAGAGACGATATCGGCCAATAGGGATTCACGGAAGGGGAAAATTACATTCCACTAAACGAAACGAATGCTTTCGAATAGTAAATTATAATAAAACGGCCGGAAAAAATAAATGGGGCAAAGATGTAAACGCGAAAAACGGAAGAAAATCCGGGGAAAGTTCTACGGGAGGGCTTTAATTACTTCGTACGATTTTTTGAAATAAAAGGGATTAAAATTTTCACGGAGAAAGCAGTAGATTTCGCGTGTTGCTTGGAGTACCGGTCCAGCATAAGTAATTAGAACGTCCGTAAAATGAACCTTTCACGAAATAGCAATCCATAAAAATAATTCCGTAGAAAAGGAAAAGATAAGATATGAGGAAAAAGTCTCCCCCAATCAGTCATTCTTGTGTAAGGCCAAATAAAAAATCACGAAAGTCACCAACCACATATTATGAGTTGGTGACGTAATTTGAGCTCATGCTCATTCGCTTTCTCCAGGAGAACCTTTAATTGATCGAAGAAATTGCTCACAACAATGTAAAAAAGAACAAACCACGCGAGTCCGAACCGAGAATGAGGAAACAGCTGAAAAAAAGTATTCCGCTCGGAATGAGCACATGGCATAAATGAGAAATGGTTAAGGCTGTCAATTTTTCGTCGCGAATACCTCGATAAGTATGCGACGAATCGTACCACAGAGAAAAGGTATACGGGTTTATTCATTCCTCTCTTCACAATCGACAGTAAATTAAAAATTATGAACCCAAGACTGACTATTTGAAGGAGGCAACCGACAGCTGAGGTCATTTGCGCCATGAGGGAAGGGTAGGTAAGTAAGGGCGGAGGGAAACCCGGCGTCGGCATTAGCTTGCTCTCAACGAAATGCGCTATTCCTGCTCTAAACGAAATTCGCCAGGGCTTAACGACCCATCCGACGGACATAGTGTTGTCCTTGAAATGTCCTCCACACATCATTCAAGCAGGGGTGGGCAGTCTCTGAATATTCTCTGCCACCGCCGGGATTTGAACCCGAGCCCACAGGGCGGGAAGCCAACAGTCTAGCCACCACACCAACCCGATCCCCAAGACTATTTCTTACAAAGGCAAGTAAGAGTAAGATAACTCTAACTCTTCGTCATACGGAAAATAGGGCACATCATAAATGAATCATTTCCATCCTCAATGGCTCCACAGTGGTACACAACCTAAGGACGTTACCATTACCACCCTCGTAAATTTTCTGGTCGGCCTCAGCCACCTTTCACAGTAAAGCAAATTATTTGAGAAATCCCTTCTCCTTCGTTAATAATCAAAAAAGTTAACGCAAATGATACATCCCACACAAAACAATTCCTCCGTTATTGAGGAAGCTCTACTTAGGGATAGCCAGGAATTATACAAATAAAGCAGGAGAAGTCATTGTCATGGAGCTATGGAATAACTCTGGAAATGAATAATAATAATAGCAATAATACAAAATAAGTACACAAAAATAATGAAAGATATATATCAAAAAATTCCTCGAATGCTAAAGACATATAGCGCATTTCCGCGGGGCAACCCATGTAACCTATTAATTAATGCAACAACCCAAGGGTATGGAGTTAAATTCTTCCTAAGAAAAACATGCCTTCCTCATTCAGCAATTTTCTCATAAATTGAAATTGAAGAAATGCAAAAGTTTCCGCCCACTTGTCATGAATCAGTGACGGCATTAAAGTTCCGGTTCATTAAGTCGTTCAGAGAGACCCAATCATTGACAAAAAGAATCGCTCATAAAGGTTGTTTTTCACGGGGAACGGAATTGTGCCGGTTAGAACTGCATTCATTTCTAAAATGGCGTGGAATTGCACTAGTGCATGAACGAAATTAGAACAGGGGCTATTTTGCCATCTCACGTCCACGCATTCTCGCATGTCTTCTAACAATTAACAGCTTTACACGATGCAATTTTGACTGCACCTTCGTACAAACAGATTGTGTAAGTACGTGCCCCGTGTAAAACGGCCTTAGGAGTATTTATGACAACGAGCCACGTGAGAGGATTGAGCAAGGCAGAGAAGTACCGGAGAAGCGGAAAACCGCTCGACAACTGAAGTCATTAACTCTTCAGCGAAATGGGTAAGGCCGTCTATTAATCGACGCGAATAACTATAGAAGTATGCGACGGATCGAAATACGGAAATATACAGGTCTCTTTACTATTCAGCCTCGATCGTAATCGACAATAATGAATAAATTATGAACGCGCCCATTTCACGTCTAAGCATGCCTTTGACGTATACTCATCCCGAAGCTGCGCGAAAAATGACGCAACTTCTTCCGCCGTAATACGTGGTGACAAATGAAGAGCCGCTTCCGCGAAGACGGGAGGCTTTTGATGATAGCTGGCAGGGAATCGTACGTATTGCTGGACCTGAAGAAGCGGAAGGGAAAATCTAAAGAAAGTGGGATGGGTAATTGCGACGAGAATGAATCTCAGCTATTCCGGGCCATAAAACCAGACGCCATCAATGGCGGAAGATTGACTCGTCGTCTCCGGAGGCGAAAGAGGACGACAACGCCCCTTCCACAAGGTCACATTGTATAGGGGGACTTCGAAGTACGCACCGGAATACAAAATAAAACCAATCCGCCTATAAAACACATACCTTACTTGTAAGCACATTTAAAAGGGTATGGTATTGTGAATTCAAGATTTTTAAGAAAACTTCCTCAGCGCCCTCCGGGAAAATGTAGGAAGACCAAGTCCCAAACGCGGCAGGATTACTACTCGCCGGAATAGTTTTGTTTCCTTTCGCTACAGCCTACAAGATTAGCGGAAACGGCAAAAAAATATAGACCAAAGAAAAAACTAAACTAAGTTAACGCAATCTATAATTTGGTCAGTAAACCCAGTACACGTTCTTCAAAATTAAGCAACCCCATGAAAGAGTAGAGGGTATTTCATAACACCGTTACCGCAAAAATAGAATTCAAGAACCCTTTCGACAGGCGTTGCCCAAATGCAAGGGGTTGCACAATTAAGGTCTGCATTTACCTCACAAATAAATCTCAGAAACTAACGATCTAAACGCCAATTTACAATGGCCTGTAATGAACAGGGTGTGACCCAGTGGAACAGTGGCGTAATTATGGGGGGGGGGGGGTTGAGAGGATATCTCCCCCCCCCCCCCCCAAAGCCTCTGAGAAATCAAAAAAATTATATGAAAATCTTGTCTGGATTTGATATATCATAACTGCATCTGCTAAGAGTTAAATTTTAAGTGCCAAAATGATGTAAAATGCATTTTCAGGCATGTTATTTTTCAAAATTTCTCCAGAAATCCCCGTTTCCTGGGGGTGGCCCCAACTAACCCCCCTCATTCCCTCCCAAAGCTCCATCATCCCCCCCCCCAAATCATATTCCTAGTTACGCCACTGCAGTGGAAGGAGTGTTTGACAGCTGATCTTCGGGGTCCCGGTTCAAATCCCGAGTAAAGGTATCCTAAAACAAATATTCCTGGAATGCGAGGTGGTTCAGGGAAAGGATATACCCGTTATGCTTATATTTCACACGCCTTCGGATAACTCTCAAGGCAAGCGGTATTCTCACCAATCTCAACCAACCTATATCTACAAGCTACCCCGTAAGCAGCCTAAAAAGGCGTGTGACGAGGGATGTTATTACAACAGCCGTTTATATATAAAAAGCAAACCATCAAACGAAATTAGGACTAGCATTTATAAGCGCTATATGGCTAAGGGGAAAAACCAATTCCTATATTTATCGCTTATGTCGGACCTGAAACATAGTGGGGCTCTATTCGTGTCGCTATTAAATATCTATTCTCAAATCCTCAAGTAATAGAAGCCTAGCGCGCAGTCTCCGAGTCTACAAACTAATTGGACCACTGAATCATTGGGAATGGATAGTATTACGTTAATTTATCGCCAGTTGTCCCGAAAATGGCATAAAACGGCCTTTGCAACGGGAATACCAACATTTAACAATAGTAACATCATGAACATCCACGCCCAAAACATAGAGGTAACTTAACACGAGAAACTCCAGCCCGCGACCTTTGGAAGGATTTGACCCAACCGATACCGAAGTCCGCATGAGAATATTAGGGATGCTCTAGCGTTTCATATCGAAGAAAGAGAGCATTCATCACCAAATAATTCAATACTTCCATTAAGACCAATCGGAAAAACCAGTTAAGGATTAGTTACCGGCAAAAATGAAACTCTGAAACGCAATTCCACACTGATGGCTCAAGTTTTTGCTCTTCACACGCAATTTGGTTTTAATTATACGGGAGGGACTTCTTGCTCGCCTTCACATTATCCCCCACTCATCACGTTTTTTTCAACCTTCCCGCACAGTAATTGGAAAGAGAAAAATGACATTCACACGCACCTTCCATTAGTTATGATGTTTATTGCTCTCAGATAATTGCTCCACTTCCACAGCGGGGAATACCAAGCCGAAGAACTCATTTCACAACACAAACAATACCAACATGGGGAGGAGAATTCAATTCAATGCCCCCTCTGGGTATTTTACGGGAAGATTGAAATCTAAATCTTCATACTAAGCCTCAAACCGACTCAATAGGCTGGTGGAGGGATGTGTAAGGATATCAGCCATCTACTTGTGTATCACTCATTAACTATTCAACGCGAAGGTTGGTTGAGTAGGTGAGGGTAGATCTCACCTCAAACAAAGATAAGAGGGGTAAATATATCATGAACTCAGGGTAGGGGGGCCAGTTCCTTTTCCTGAACCACCTTGCACTTCGACGATTTTGTTTGGGGTCGTCCGACAGTTTCAACCGGCATTTGAACCCGGGACCCCTAAATCAGCAGCCAAGAGTTCTATCCACTGGGTTACCAAGCTCCTACCCGTATACGTAGGTACTAAAAATTATGCATACATTGGTAGGGTGATTTTACAAAGGCTTGACAATCATTCAAGTCCTTTGCTCGGGGGAAGATTAATTCCTAAACCTAACCTTTCTGCAAAATACCTCTATTATTTTCTCGTATCAATCGGACCTGCAAATACAGTGCGGTTCTATGATGATGCTCTCCATGTCCGTTGGAAAGATAACTAATCAAGCAATCCAAACCTAGCACCTAGCCTCCGGATTTCTAGCTTCTCCAAACCTAATTCTCGCCAACGCTGTTAAAAATGTAAAATTCAGTAAACATTTTCCAGAAGAACCTTTTTCAGTGCACTCATTCCTTTAAAAATGTAAATTTAAAGTGGCTACTTATTAGATTGATGAAATATATTCTCATTAAACGGATCGTTTCTTCATTATCATATCCGTAAGCAACGACTGCCCAAAAAGCTTACTTATAAATAAAAGTATTTAAAAGAGCAATTGATTAATTTTATCTGCGATCAATTCTTACTAATTTGCCACAAAGGAACTCAAACTTACGAATAAAGTAAGAAGTAAGTGATTGTAAAAACATTTTCATTATAACCCTGAAACGTTTTCTTCTTTGTGGCCATTAAATGCTGTGGTAACAACATTTATAATCGAAATATTCAATAATAAAACAAATGTTTTCGTATTCAGTCATTTCCGGTATAGTACTTTCAACATCAATAAAATTATTGCATAAGGATATACAGATAATGAACAAACTGTGGATTTTCTTTAGTTGAAGTGACACTTCGGGTAAAAAAAATATTAAAAACCTAGGATTCGAACAAAAAAAATGAGATGCAACTGAAGTTTTGATACTTTTCTTTCTTCGTCAGAATAAAATTTATTTTAAATAAAATAAGCAAAAAATATTCGAAAAACACAGACGCTAACGAGGTAGTCAGCCAATCGGACCCACCAGATCCATCCCGTGATCAAGGCATTTAACTTTTCCACTGGGCCCCAAACGAAGAAGCTGATGCACGGTTGTACAGTGTACACATTTCCTCGGAGAGCAAATACCTCCAAGTGTTTTAAAATTAAACAAATTTTTAAGGAAAATTATTCCCCATTATAGCTTCAGCAATTTTAAAAATCAGGGTCACACTTCATTGAGCCAAAGTTTTTCCAACGATTAATGTGATTCGTGAGAATCCGTGAACACGCGAGGAAACTCGGCCGAGAAAAAAAATCGTTTGAATTGACCGGGATTCGAAACCGGATCATCGTGCGGGTAGACAGGTGGGATTTTTAAAGATTTCAAGCAGAATTTATGTGAGCATGCGGGAACGCCTAAAGCTCGCATAAATTCTGTCAGAAATCAGTTCCTGAGGCGCATACACTGGATTTTGCAAACTTGTTTCCCTGATCTGCAAATTCAAATCGCATCTGAATCTTATCTTAAGGCAAAATTTCCACTGCGCATTAATAAATAAACTTTAGTGACAAAAAAATTAAATGCAGTGACTTGCGTGGACTTTAAATTTTTTATGAATCACTTGATTCTTTATGCATACAGAAAATTTATTTTGAAAGGACTGTTTAAGGGACTGGAAAATTCCTGTGCCATACTACCTTATTAGCAAAATAAATAGTGTAGTTTGCCCTCTGAAAAATATTTCGATGAGGAGACGATAGTCCGTTTCCTAAGTCATTTCTTTAGGAACGACAACAATTTCCAAATAATGGTGACATGGATCTTTGGATATAATTGCCATTCTACGGTGAATCAGCAAAACATCAGTGACATCATATAAAAGTATAAGTTAAAAATGCAATACCTACTCTTTTTACGAATACAAAAGTCACAGAGTTTTGCCTTAAAACTAATAGAAAAGAATGGTTCGCGGCGCGACATATAAACAATTTTACAATACTGTTTACACTCAAGAAACCAACGCCCCTACCAATTTAAGCTTTTGAAAAAACTATAACAAAATCTCTGGTGAAAAAATCACAACGCCTAGCACCATTTCTGAGATGGAAATCCGGAATAAACACGATAGATCAGTCGTTGAGTGGGGTCATAAACTATACGCACAGGTGGACCAGATAATCTCACTCGCACAACTCGAGCGAAGCAGAACGTAAAAGATCATCGAATACACTAATAACATGAATGCGCCGGCCGGTACCTATTTTTAGAATGACCTTTCGTGGAAATAGCAAACAACTTCTCGTAACGGATATTCCGTCTTCCTTTTTCGTCCAAAGCCATTTCGCACTCCCGGTAGGAAACCTCCCATTCATGGAAGTCTCATCGTAAGTCTGCGACAAGACTCGAGACCAAAATTGTGTATCTGCTTATTTGCACGGATTCGCGATAAGTGAAGATGCAAGCACCCTCACGGGTATGTATGTGAAGAATGCTCTTAATTAGAACACCGGCTTTTGCGTGGAGCAAGTTCACGTTACTTGGTGCGTAGGGATATTTGCATGATGCAATTTTAAAGATCATAAAACAGCTGAAGCCGGTGCTTACATATAGTAAACAAGGGTTTGGGCCAGGTTTATATTATGTCCAGTCATTCATACAATCACATAAGCACAATATTAATTAATATTTTCACTCTAAAAGTTTTCCGTTTAATAGAAGAGCTCAATCATTAGTGTGTACAAGTAATTGCAACGCGTAAAACTGCCACTGCGAAGGCTATTATATTTTTAGGAGCGGCGATCATATCATCCACGATTAGCAATTGATACGTATTTTGTTACTTATGCAAGTACTTTGCATTATTTTTAAATAAATGAAACATTCAGACGGTACTTCAAGCACTCTAAGACGAGATGCCGGTAGGTCTTACATGTACTGCCGCCACAAGCATCAGAATTTCAACGTAGAAAGAAGATCAGGATTTCTTCGTAGGCTCTGGTCCATGGGGTTTTTTCCCTCGCTGTCTATTCAGAATACACGACAAGTTTCATAAACGTTTTAGTTCTCTTCTTCGGATCTTCATACCGACCAGTAGAAAAAGAATCCATGCAATTTTCAAAGCATGTCGTCCACTTGAACTACGAAACGAAGGTAGAGTGAATCTGAGAGACGAAGCAAGTTCCCTAAATACACCCTAGGAGCTTTAATCAGTCAGAATGCCTAGAAATATGAATGTACGACTACACACACATCGCACTGATGAGTGAACATTGCCAACGGCCGAATACGCCCCCGAGGTTTGAACTGCCTCCGCGCGCCATAGATACAAGCGATACAAGGGTGACAAAGGAGCGGGAATTACGGTTTTGAAACAGAAAAGTTGAAAGAGATACGGTAGAGAAAAAAGGGTAGTTGAAAGGAGGTATTTATAATGACTGAAAACAAACACAACACTTTAAAAAAACTCTTACCTCGATGAGTTTTAGCGTGAACTCTACGCTAATCGTTGACGGATTCACTTATATGAAAGATCAACAAAAACACTCACTAGTATAAGCAACCACAGGGCACTGAATTCAATACACACGCTCTTTAAACACAAGAATGGATGCACTGAATAGGATTTTTTATCACAGCACTAGCGCACACTGTACCAACGATAGACCGAGGCTCGCCAACGGACCTCGACACAACGCCAGTCACTCGCCGTCTGGCGGTCGGCTCCCTTTCCCGCCCCGGCTGGAAGTTTTCCCTCCTCTCCCCCTCACCCTCCAGCGGTCCCGTCATGCACCTCGTGGTCTGCCAGCGTAGAAAGAGGGGAGGGGAGGGAGAGTTGACGACGAGGAGAGGGTAGGACGAATACGGTCGGAAAAGAAAGGGCGGGATAACTGAGGCCGGCGAAAATAAAACAAAAAAAATACATAATAGAATAGAGTAGAAGCTACAAGAGAAAGTGGAGGGAAGATATCGACTGGTTCCACGATTGGTTGGAAGGTCCTAGGGAAAACATCGTAGATTTATATTTCAACGCACAGTAGGCTAATTATAGCAAAAAAAAGAGTATTCATGGCAGTATTGTATATAGCAGTGGCGTAACTATGGGGGGAGATGTGGGGACAGCCCCCACCCAAAGCCTAAGGAAATTAAAAAAATACATTTCAAACTATTGTCTAGATTTAATACATATAAAACTGCATCTGCTTGAAGTTAAGTATTAAGGGTCAAAATGATGTAAACTTTATTTCCAAGCATGTCATTTTTCAAAAATTTTCCCGGACTGAAAGTTGAGAGTCCGGAAAATTTTAGGAGGCTGAAAAAATGTAATAGGGTTATGCTGGGTAAGCGAGGGAGGGGAAGAAAAGAATAGGATAAATATTTAGAATGAAATGGAATTGGTCCTATTGTGAATTGTAGAGGGAAGTCCAATGAGGGAATGGAAACAAGCCAGGGTGCTATTCGCAAAATGCTCCATGTAAGCCCACCTTATGACTAATTTCATAATCCAATGGCAGCGGTTGATAAATGTTCTTCGGTAATCGATGGCGAAAGGTTTTCTTTAATTTCCTGTGTGAAATCAAATATCTAGGGTAGTTTTGTGCTAATTTTATTGATATAATACATTCGCAAACGCACGATTCTAGGGTAGTAGTCGACTGATATAATGGTTAACTCCGACATGCAAAGAAGGCTTACGAGATATAATGTGGTTATCGACAATGATTTCGACCGATCGATTTCGGAATCAAATATCTAGGGTAGTTGGCTGCTAATTCTTTAATTCAACCCTTTTATTGCCAGTCCATTTGAGGTGGGGTGTGCGAAGACTGCCAAGGCTATTTTCCGGAATTAGCAACATTTCAGATTTAAAAATTTTTCAGCTACTTCATTTTATTTAATGCGTCTAGATTTTTTCCCAAGTCTTAAGATATATTTACGTCTTGTAACCATAGATCGATTATGAGGGTTTGCATAAATTACAGCCGTTGAAAAGGCCACAATCACGAAAAAAAGTAAAATAATTCGGGCCGATAAATCGGCCCCTGGCAGTATTCACTCAACCAGCGAGGGCCGATACATCGGCCCGGTGGCAGTAAAAGGGTAAAGATAATCGCAAACGTACGATTCTGGTGTAATAGTCGACTGCTACAGTGGTTAACTTCGAAATGTAAATAAGGCTTTCGAGATAGGACGTAACTATAGACAATGATTTCGATTTATTTCGCTATAAAATATCTAGGGTAGTTGGCTGCTAATTTTATCGATCTAAAACTATTGCAAAGTTTTGACGAAGACAAAGTCGCAAACTAGTGCAATATTCGACTGCTATTGCTGTTAACTTCAACACGAAAATAAGGCTTCCGAGATATGATATATCTACCGTCAATGATGTCGATTGATCGAACCGCTATGCGAGATTCTTTCCTTGCGTGCTGGAAATGAGAGGAGAGAAGATGAGGAGAAAGTAGCGGGCGAAAGGGAGTAACAAGACGCCCTCGCACGCACATAAGTTCTCGGGCGAGGACGAGTTTTTGGCCATCGGAGTAAGGGGATGCATGGTGGGCGTGCAAAAGGAAGAAGATAGGATTGGTCCTAAATAAAATTGCACGACTCGGAAAATTTTCCCACAAAGAGAGGGAGTATATACAGTTAAATTGGCTTTATTTGACAAACAAATACCCGATAAAAACACACTACATAGCGGCTGTGAATGCCTTTCGGGCTTAACACCGGGATAGGCACTCAATTTCTGCCGAAGTTTGGATGAAATACTTCTTTAAAAAACATCTTCTACTAGAAAAATGTTGCGAACATCTTAATTAGAGTATATAAAATGTAAACATGACTAAAAGTTTCAAAAACCTTAGGGCTCTTAAATAAACGCCATCCCTCGTCAAGAGTTAATAGCTCAAATTGAAAGAAGTTATAACGTGATTACAGTAATAATTGATGTGCATACAAGGAAGTAAAATAAATGCGTCAACAGAAAAATTTTACGCCTTGCCATATGAACCTCAAACCTTCCATCCGTTTTAGCTAAAGGTGTGAAGCAACACTGACGAGGTCATTGGAAGTTTCAATCGTAACTCAAGAGCGACTGGTTGACCTAGCGAGACCCACGCTATACCAAAACACGAGCCATCATCCGACTACGCCTAAAATAATGTTCTATGATGCAAGAACTTATCTAAAATGGGAATGACACCAAACTCTAGCATCGCATACGTGGTATGTGAAAATATTTTTTTAAGAACGGACGTTTCGACATAGATCCTAGTTTGAAAAATAATTGGGAAAGAAAAGAGAAATTGGTTAAACTATTGGGCTTTTGGAAACCGTGCACGAAAATCGCAATCACCTATGACACTCAGGATAGGGGTAATTAAATAATGTGCCTTGGAGTAAAATGGTTATTCGTGAGAACGCTATACCTATCGCGAGACTTATGAACAACTCATTCCACGGTATTGTTACACATCATTTTATACCAAATCAATTTATAAAAACAATCTGGACTTTGAGAATAGAGTCAAGAAACTGTGACAAATTAAAAAAGAAACTCAAATAAAAAACTCGGATACACCGAGACATGAATTGAGTGGGTGAGAAGCCACTGAATTCATATCTCGGTGATTTCTCTTTTCTACACAGAGTTAGCTACAGAAATAAAGAATAGAAAACAAACGGGATCAATTAGATGCTTAGTAGTGAATTTGATTTTCCACTCGATGACAGCAAAGAACAGATACTCATTCGTATCACTAGGCAACCAAGTTTTTGTGTATGTCTTCTAACAATTAACGTTACCTAACTCTGTTATGAAAAATATTACTTGTACCCCTTGGCTTCTCAACCCCTCAATTATAATTGAAGAAAAAGATGTCGTAGCCAAAATCTGTATAGTTTGCACATTCAAATTTAAGTGAAATGAATATTTATATTAAATCCCATGCTGGTATTTACTACTGTAAATTTCCAGCAAAAAAATAACAAATAATGAGCACGTAAAACTATCATAAAACAAAAATAATACACCGGCACTACCCCTAATAATATAAAAGAATCAAAGCAGAGAAGAACCGACCTTCATGACGAGTCATTTTTGCTTCGTTCATTATATTTAAAAAAGAATATCTTATACCAGTTATCTCGACTGATAATACATTTTCCGCAAGCGGCGTACTTCCGGACGAAATCAGGGTAAACGACCGAGGAACACAGACATTAATTCGCACCAAACATGTTTGCGTTTCCTTTAGGTCAAGCATTCCTACACCACACAGCACCTAACAAAAATTTATGGAATTTTAAAATGAAAATGCAAAGAATGAAATAGCATTTAATCTTGAATTATGTTTACGAAATTATGAAATGTTAATGAAATAATTTTAAACGTTCCATTGCTTTTCTAATCAGAGCCTGTCCGCATCGTAAATATATTTTTTGTGCCAAGTGAGTCCCTGAATAGCGACATTGATTTGCTTCTTAGGTTTGGCTGTGAGTAAAATAAACTATGGAAAAATAAACAAATGGTGGGGAAGTTACCTGGGAACCTATTTTAGCGTACTTATGGAGCTATTAAAAGTTTTTAATTTGTATGTACCATTCAAACATATATGATACGCGATTTGCTATGGATGATAACATATAATACTCTTAAACCACATGTTTACGCAGAAAGTTCTGACTTGTTTGATTAAAAAGCAGAGGTTAATTTCACCTTAAGTACAGACACAGAATAAACATCCCTGCGTAGTCCTCGGGATGCAGTAAATCCATCATGAAAGGTAGGTACCTGACTCTACCCAAGGTTGCAGACGGAAAAATAAGTCCACAAAAACACGATGGGTTCATTCGTAGAACGGAACTGCAAGTGGCTCCAAAGCACGTATATGGAGTGGCTAGCATGGGAAGTGACCATGTCGGTCCTTTCACAAAACCAGCGCGACCTCTTATTACGAGGAGAGCGCCAAAAAAAGAAGATACGACGGATTGACGTCACCTTGTGAAGAGGAGGGGGCCGAAAACGAAGCCTTGTAGTACACGGACCATACTCTCTCTCTCTGGTATACGCATATGTCTGGTGCAACTACATTTTTAATCGGAGGTCAAGTGGATAAGGCAAACATTACGCAATGCATCCGAAGAGCTTAATGTGGGGCATCTCAGTGGAAGGCGTTAAGAGGACTCATCATATGCTCTCGACCGGTCATACTTTGTTTTTTTTCGCGTAGAATTATTCGCTCAAAACTAACGATACCACCTTCAAAGTTTCAAGGGATACTTAAAGAACATGCCCATTAATTGACCTTTTCTCCAATTACGCCTGAGAAAATATTTTAGGGATATATTTAGTGAAAAAGGACTAAAATGTGGTTTTTTTAAGCATTAAAAAGAAAACTCTAACGGGACAAACAGTCCACTTGGTTAACAAATTTGCATGCACGAAAATACGCTTTAGCAACTGCACGACTGGACAGGATTTTTGAATACCCCGAGGAGTAGTGCCGTAAACGACGCATTTCACATTGCAACCCTTTAGCAGATATGTGACATGGATCTGTGCCTCAGTGTCTCTTAACTCAAGTGTCGCCACCCACAAGAGTACGATGACGTCCGACTCCGATTGCAACGCTCAACCGCACGTCATATTTTTTTGTCCATCTCAATGCTATAACGGACGAAGTGATTCAAAAGCTGGTGTTTTTTTTGCATTGCATGGGCAAATTACAAATTGCACCGATATTTGCAGCGTCACATACGAGGACGACGTGCGACGAAGAATAGAGCACCAAGAAAAAATAACATGCATTGACTAATGTTTTTTTGGCCAAACTCACCCTTTTAAACGGGTCACAGAAATTTTATATAATTTTTTTCGCCTATAAGGCTCTGATATTTATGATTTGGGTTCATTTAAATCCTCAGGGTTCGAATTGCGAGCATTGGGTATAAAATGGCCTGCCGCAATAAAACAAACATTTAACTGCACGAATACAAGGATCAAGAACTTTGCTATTTCCACATAATATTTTATTAGCACCGACCATGGTTTCGTTACAGAGTAACATTATCAAGGTATTCGTGCTATTATGTATTCGTGCTATTGTATTCGTGCTATTATGGATTTCCAGCAAGTTACGCCCTCTACGATTAATTATAAACATTTAACTATTATTGCTGTAATTAATTTATCATAGGATGTGGTTACATGATAGATATTCGCGGGAAAGAAACGCGTATGTTGTAATCACATCCAGCAAGCACCTAACTTTCATTACGAATTAAAAAAAAATACGTTATACATCCATAAAATGACGATACTATAATTCAATTTTACGTAGAGAGATTTCATCATCGGCTAAAAGAGCACAATGATAATTTTAATCATTTCACAGACACGCATGAAGCTCTCATAGGAGTAAAACTTCTAAATAAATCGTGATAATGGATAATAGGACGACGCGACGGTCGACGAAGTAAAGAGCACTATGAAAAGATAACACGCATAGCGTACGATAAATTCTAAATAAAGGTTTTAATTATGACTGCCAATAGTTATCTGACATAAATTCCCGTTATTATACGCTTAGGCCATTGAGCTTAATCACACAGCACCGGAGGAGCTAGCAAAGAAAACATCCTGATGCGAATCACAGGCTTCAGAACTGGTTTCTTTCTATTCCCATGAAGAAGAAACATTTTTTTTCAATCGATAACATGAGAAAATACATGAAAAATCAATCTCAATTAAACTTAGTATATCTTCTAATGAAAATTCTTACCGACTATGGGCTGGAAAATATAGGAATGAGAAAAAAGAGTTGAGTACACGGAGACAAGCTACATGTATGGTAACCCGGAAACCGTCATGAGAATAAATATAAGATCAAACGTGATGATTTGAAAGAGGAGGACTGGTGTCAAAAGAAAAAAATGCCAATATATATTATATATATATATATATATATATATATATATATATATATATATATATAAAACAATGACTCAACAGCTAACTACATATCGGAATTTTTTTATTGCTAGAACTAACTAGCATTAATAAAATAAATTCTCATAAGTATTAATCTCATGGAAACAAATCCAGAAATTCCCAATGAATTATCAAGATATAATGGATATAATTGGTTTTCTCCACAACAGAAATATATGGAGTGGTAAAAAAAATCAAGTAGCAAGAGAAATGTTTCAAGACAGTTTCGCAGAGGGCAATTTCAAGAAGAGAATTGGTATAATTATCGTGTCCAGACCTTCAGAACTTTATGGAAAGCATTTAGTATTATGACTAAGAACCATAAAATCAGTTTAATGGAATTAAGGTTTCCAAATGAAAGATATCACATGGGATTTAAACACTGAAATATAACTGAAATGCAGGATAAGAAGCAAAGGTGTATAGTACTGAATTTTTTATCCTTTCCCTAGAAATTCATTAGCAATTGACTTCATCACATGAATAAAAAATACAAATTAGCCCGCCACTTTCATTGTCAAAGAAAAGACAAGTCTCAGACATGGATAAATTTCCCATGGAAATTAGAAAGAGAAATTCCAAATAAATAGAAAAAGCGGGATGTGGGAATGTTAGGATTAAGGGTCTGAAAAAGGAGGGATACGGAGCAACTGTGAAAAATGAAGATGAAAGGTCCAATGGCCACAAACCGAAGAGAAAAAGGACACGGATCTACTAAAAATTAATTAAACGGCGATAAATTGAATATTTTTGGAAAAACGAAGAAAGAAGCTCGAAGAAAAGTGGTCTCAAAACATACCATCGCAGTCAAAAATATTTATTTTTCCAAAATACTGAATTGAGGTCTGATAAGATCTTTTCAAACGGAAAATTACTTAAATTATTTAGAAATTAAATGGCATTTGTGGGTTTTAGATTAAACACAGAGAAATTTAGAACGAAATTTTTATATATTGTTGGTTAAATGTAAATTTTACAACCTCCATTACATTGCCACGTTGTAAAATATCCTCGAATTCATAATTAGACAAAAATTACATTGGAAATTACAGCGGAAATAGTAGACAAAAATTAATTATATGATAGACTCCACAAGCAGAACAACTCCTGAGCGATGGATAAAGAATTTTACTCCGCATCTCATGCGTGACTATGATTTTTCTTCCGGAGAAAACTCGGACAGGCGTGACAAAAGGATGAAAGGAAAATTCCTTGGCAGCACAGTTACAACCCAAAATAATGCGAGCTAACTCTATCAACATGCCTTTTAACCAAGATTTCTGAATTCTAAATAGCCCGGATCGGGACGAAGTTTCTTCGAACGAAAAATCAGGACAGAAAGACAAAAAATGGTGCTGACGCGGTCAGATGGTGTGCCCGTAGATTAACTGGCCGAGGATGGTAAAACTTTTGAGAACGGAAATTTCAATTCTCCGCCAAGTTATGAATTTTTTTTACAATAAGAGACCAACATTGTGTTCAATTCATCCAACTCTCTTTAAAAGACGGATTGAGCAGAAAAAAAGAGCGTGGAGACGGACAAATGGATACGAATTGCCGATTTTCTTCCGACCACTAACGATATAAATACGTCGTCACGCCTTCGAAACCTACATTTTGGTCGAGACGATTTTTCAGACGAGCCAAACGTTCACGGGCACATTATTTTTTATGTTGGACGAAGCGCCATTTTGGAAGAGATGCTCAAAACGATCTGTGAAATACCATAAAAAGTTGCAAGATAAAATACTGAGTTTCCCTTCGCCAAGCCTACATCTTGAAGAACTGAGTGAAATTGTTATCCCCGGGGGATGAAAAGAGAGCTTTTGAGAAAATAACAACTCTCATCCTCAATGTTTCCAGAAAAAATATCCATTCTTTCTATAAATATAATTTCGGAAAGAAAGCAGATGTGATGATGACTTCAACTCGTCAATTATCTGAAGGATCGACGCAGAGAAAGACAAACATGATTGTAAAAGAGCAATTTCTATTCCTCCCCATCGTAATTTTTACGGAACATTAGTCATATGGACTGGTCGTCGCCAACGATGGAAGAAGGCATTGACTTCAACAAGTGCCATAAAGACAGAATTATCACGCGTTAATCTCATATTCAGCGCTCAATCATGATGATTCAAATGGTTGGAATTTCATGCGAATTGTCATTACGAGGAAAGTAATGCTACAGATCGGCTTGATTTCGCAAGTGCATTAAGAAAAAATAAAATATGGCGTGAAGAAGGAAAAGTAAGAGGAAGAATAACGCGCACTTTCTGTGGACAATTATTTTCTGCAATTTCTACACACACAAATAAGATTATTCTTTTACATTCTTTAAAATCATAATAATTTCCATAAAAATTATACACTGATGATGGTTTAGAGAAGATAGCTTAACGTCTGCAGCAGCGGGAACGTAAAATTAAATACAAAATAAATGCCTATTTCACATCTCGCCATTGCAATAGTTTTTCATTTAATGGAAAAACTAAAGATTATTGTTTTAAACTTGACAAAAGATACTGATACTGGATCATTTCAAAATGCAGCACACTCATTGAACTTTGGAACTCCACCACGAAACTCAATTTTTCCATGCCTTCATACAATTATTGACGGATGAAAAATGTACACATTCCATCTAATTACAATATCTACGTTATTTTTAACAATATAGAACTTAAATAAGTTTCTTTCCCAACCACTCAAGGAAGGACTTACAGCCGTTTCAAACGTCAAAAAAATTATTTCCACTTCTTAAAATAAAAAAGTATTCTTTGGAATATTAAAAAAAAAACAAATAAAACACAGTAACTTGCGGTTACTACAACTTCTATACGCAATCCAACGTTCCTAAATCAGGTGGCACCCTGAAAAAATTACAACTTTAAGCAACCATTCCATGCAAATTACTGCCAGTCAAAGTTACATATTTTCACTCATCTCTGCTCCTGCCAATTTTCACGCAGAACCTATTTTTGGGAAACACAAAAATAAAAGAATACATAACAAGCGACTTCAATGCTGTACTTGCTACCCCTTTTCCGCTCCCATTAAAAACATACCACCAATTAGTATGATTTCCGTGTCACCGCATTCATCCCTGAAGAGCAGGCAATTAGGAAATAGGAGGAGTGGCGTATTTGATGGAGAGACGAGAGAGACATAGGAAGATATAAAGGTGCCCACGTCCTTATCTCCGAGCAAAGACCCTCACTCTGACACCGCTACGCTTCAGGTGAGCGCTTCTCAGGCGCGCCTCATACTAGAACCTTCCCGTTCATCCGAGTTGCGTAATATACGACATTGGCATACATTGAAGATATGTTAGTTAGTTAGGAGGAACTTCGGGATCCGGACGTAATGCTATTAAGTATGTGCTAACTACTCGTGAATGAACTTTTTTCTCAGATGGGACGTCAAATAGGTAGATAAATTACTTGGATCCCATACAGCAGGTTATGCACCTCAAAATATTATATTCTCAATATAGAAAACTGAACACATTCATCCGACTTACGCAATATACGACATAGGCATATCATGAAGAGAATCTAGTTAGCGGAGAGGAACTTGGGGATTCGGACGTAATGCTACAAAATATGCATGAATGCACTCTTTTCTCAGATGAAACTCCAAATATAAGGATAAAATACTTGAATCCTAAACAGTAGGTTTTGCACCACAAAATATACTATTCTCATAATCGATAAATTCCATTTTCCCATGTAAATACAAGGTAGGCGACCATTTTTGCAGGGCTAACTGCAGCCTGTTTTAACTGATTCCGCGCGAGGCGAAAAGGAATCATAATGCAGTTGTGTTGAGCTCGGCGTGTTAGTGGCAGGGACGGATAAAGGTCGTTGTTTTGGTAGGTAGTGCGGTTTATTACTTTACGCGATGCCTTGGTGGTATGCATTGTCCCTCAGCGATAATAAGGCTGAGGTCTGACGGCCGTAGGTAAGTGGAGTTTAGATGCACAAAAATCATTTTCAAACATTTGCAGCGAAGATGATTAAATAAAAGCTTTCAATGAAGCTCCACCTTTATGATTATAATTTTTTCTCGGTTTCTCCTATAATCACTTAAATCCGCAATTAGGGCGCACTTACTCCGACCACTAAAGAAATAAATACATAGTCACCCCTTCGAATTTTCTGCATTTTCGTCCAGAAGATTTTTCAGACAAGCCTTTTTTCACGGACCTTTTTATGTTGGATGAAGCATCATTCTTGAAGGATTGCTCACAGTAATCTCTAAAATACCATTAAATTTTGCAAGTGAAAATACTGAATTTTCCTCCGATAAGCTAATAGCTTGGAGGACTGAGTGAAATTATTATTCCTAGGGAATGAAAGGAGAGCTTTTAAGAAATAAACAACTCTAAACCTCAATGTTTCTATAGAAAAATATCCATTAACGCTTCTTTCTATAAAATCGGTCACAATAATTTAGTAAAGAAAAAGGAGATACGATGATGACTTCAACTCGTAAATGTATCCGAAGGATCGACGCAAAGGAAGACAAACACGTTTGGAGAGATCGTGTGGAGAAAAGATGGGAATGAAAATGGAACCATCATAATAAGGTTGGAGGAATACAAACAATAGTGGGGTGTGGCCAAAGCATAGAAAAAAGTAAGTATGGGTATACAAAAGCGATGACTGAAGGGGAAGGGAGCTGGAATGGTTTCGTAGGTAGTAGAGGGGGAATTGAGAATGTATGTCAGGGCCGCAACGATGGCTGAGCAGCTTGGAGCAAATTATGTCAACAGGGTGGGACAACAAAAGACCCAACGGGTACGGAAAAGAAAGTCAACTCTCTTAATATAGGCACGATACGTAGAGGATCGGAAAAAAAGTAAGTGACAAAGGGCTTCGAAAATGAAACGGTTAAAAGCTTTTTCTTTCGTAAAACTGACTTCCCCGAGAGAGCAAACAGATGTATAGATTGAGCGTCGGAGTTAATTCTCGTCCAGGGCCGGTTCTAGACTCAATGACCGTGGGGTTATTTTCTGAGAGGGGCGTCGAAGCATGGCGAAAAAATGTTCTGCTTTTTGGCACAGTTTATTAGCTGCAGTGCAAACATCTCTTTACAAATTTGCATTATACTTACATCAGTCACTCACGAAGGAAACGAACCGGAGGATGGTACGGATAATTGAGGGTAGAACTAACCCTAGTCCAAGCTACAGTACTGTGAATTTCATACATCAGGTTAGGGCCAGTCACATTCCCAGTATTCCCGCCCTCCAACCCCTGGGACACCTCGCACTTGGAGAGTCTATGAGGGTTTAATATTTAGGGTTGGGGGTAAAATTATTATTTATGATATTTTATAAGGTGAAGATTTCCACATATCCGAAATAATATTTGTCTCACCGTGCTTGCATTAAAACCAATAGAAAATATAAGCCTGAAAGTTTTTTTCTATCCTGTTATATATTTTAAAGGAGCGAATAATGAAAGAATAAGCACTTAACATAACGTTGGCATTGCGTTCTCTTATTAATACAAAGAGAAGGCCATTCATGAAGATTAAATATTATGTAGGTACCTAATTACAGGACTTTACATCACAAAAATACGAAAACATTATTTTTAAAAAAATCTCTCAATCACGAGGATAAAAATAATTATTTTACGATGGACATAACATCACTTCGCTCGGCAGTTTCTCATTAAAAGTAACGATAGAGACAGCCCAACGGTGAACCAAGTGCCATCAAATCTCAATAGGCGATTGGGAGGGATGGTAATAAAATAACCTAAAACCCGTCATGCGATTTGTGAAAAATGTCCTTATGGGGAGACTAAACGCGTTTGGTGAAGATGGAGAATACGACGCCGATGAGGAGACATGGTCCCATTGACCAGCCCTCATCCTATTCCGTAGATAATGAAAATAAAATTGACAGCAGATGGGCGTTCAGACTTTTTATTCTGGAGTTTGTCCTGCCTTTGGTTAGGACAACAGCGTCCGCTTGGAGAGCTCAGGTTCTGGAGGACGGAGTCCTATAGCAACGCAGTGTTTACTTAAAAAAAAACAATGCTTGGAGGAATTTCTCGACAAAATCCACACTTTTCTCTTTGCCTTGTCTCAGAGATTTGCGAGACAAACCGGGCCGAACACAAGTAGGCCCGACAAGGTAATCGACTGGATCACGAAAACAGTAAACCCGAAGTTACTCTCCGTTACCATCGCATCGGTAATCCGTCTTCATTTCATGATAATGGTACAAATAGACGACGTGCATACCATAACTTTCAAGTATAAAGATAAGATTTTTCAGTAGAATATTTGTCTGAAATTTCATTTAATAACACACGTTGGCGGTATTCATATATATGGATGCAAAAGTAATTTTATTTGATTATTTTTAATAACTTAATACAATTTTTTACTTATGACATGAGGTAAATGTAAATGCACCTTCAATAAAAATGAATACCTTTTCTTTTAAGGGTGGAATAGTGTAAGGTTTTCTCATAATTATGTGTAGTACAATAAATATTATGATCAAAACACGAGTTAAATTCAGAACAAGGTTTTCAATTAAATTATATCAACTCTTTATCCCGCAAAATTTCCTGACGTTAATTTCCACTACGGCATATTGATGAATTCAATTATTTTGTGCATACGTTCATTACTTTAAGGTCTGATCTCCATGTATCACATTGCTTTTGTGTAATTATTTAATATCCTACACATACATACTCAATGAAGGCAAGGTAGCATTCCAAGAAATTTTTAATGAACCCATCAGTATAACGTAATTTCTATAAGTTAATCAAAACCAAGCTACGATAAACTTGGGTGTTTTCCCACGGACAATGCACACGAAATGACCTTACCTGGTCATAATTGGCAAATCAATTTCGCGCGCAATTACAGAAGAGATTGAAATTTTAATGTCAAATTCTATACTTTTCTCGAGGGATACAATTTTTCCTCACTCTACAACCAACCTTTACCTACTTACGGCCTGCAATTGGCGGCCACTAGAAGTATTTTTAAATCTCGGCAATGACTTCAACAGTAAATCACCAACCCTAGAGGCGAAAACTGTAATATCCTGGCGCCCGCATATATTTCGAGCCCTCGTTTAGAGCATTCGACTCGAGAGTGTACTTAACTCGCTTAGGGATCCAGGGGGCACCTGTAATGTCAATATCTGAATGAGAATGTTTAACACGGGCAGGAGAAATTGATAACTTCCTCAGTAAACGGACGCAATAGGCCATTAATAGCTGGTTGGAGGTTTTTCCCCCTCGGGGGTGTTAGGCCGTAAATTACGGGTTAAATTTACGAAAAGATTTTTCATATCGTTTCTTTTTTATAAATATTGATTTGGGACATAAAACAATAAATGCATGGCTAATACAGAATACTGGAACCAACTTCAAAAATGTTTCCTTACAAGGATTATTACTAGCTGTCATACATTAAATTCCAGGAACCACTTCGTAGATCGGTGAGAGGAAATAAAACGTACAGATTGAATAAAATATATCTAATTCCTAGTCAATATTGGAAGTACATTTCTAACATTATATACACTGCAAAACTGTGTCTGCCCAAACAAGGGAATTTGAAAAAAGGAGCTCCTATCTCCCAATGTGGGATATACGAGCATAGTAGGCGCGTTACACTCCTTTTTTGGAGCATGCGGATAAAATATACAGCGGTGTTTTATATGAATAGGTCCTTTTTATTTCAAAATTTGCTAAGTAAGAACGTTGGTTTATTTGTTTGGAATTGAAAAGATCATCACCATATCAATCCATTCTCGAAAGGCGGGAACAGTTACGAAAATTTTGAGCAGATCAAACATAATGGAGGGAGAGATAAAGAGGTGCATTTGCTGAACATCTATTTCTTATTCAATCTCCAACCCCTTGAAAAAGTATCGGTCCTAAAAAATAATGCATGCTAAGACCGAAGTGAGAAAACAAATAAGAAGACTCAATGCCTCTGCGTAAAGCGTGTATGCAGGCAATCACGAATTCTCATATCGTCACTTAAACTTGCCTATGGTGAATTAAAAATTTTCAGTATATTCTTCGGTAAAGATGAATTTCTGCAATCACGAGAGACGTTGTTAATTTCAGCGCTGAAGTGGAGGAGATACTTATAGACTAAAACTAACGTTTCCTTCCGTAAAACAACATCCATGTAATTTCTATCAGAAAAAATGAAAATATCATGTAAATACGTGCAGAAATTTTCTTTCGTCGACGAACGCAAAAACCACGATTACTTCATAAGCGAATAAAAATCTGCATTTTTTTAAAAGGCTAATAGTTCTTTCGAGATTCCTCAATAGTGATCGTTAGGCGTTATCGATTAAACTGAAAAATTTCGTAAAAATTTCTATATTCTACACTTTAAAATGCAGCGTATTCTTAATAAAATGGAAGGCAGGTCGCTGATATTACTTTTTGGGGGCTACGCTTTCCGTTCAGGTAGAGTACCCCCTGAAAGGGAGGGGGAGAGCCTACCTTTCCTAAAAAAAAGAGAGAGAATCTACTTCCGAGTTCTCTCGGGATGCCCACTTTACGGAGAACGATTTAATTTTTTCCTTAATTACGTAATCAACTCCGAGAGACTTTCGATTTGGCAAGAGCTGCCGGGATCATTATACTCGAGGATTAAAAGGGAAAAATAAAAACAGATGAGAATTGGAATTCAGCGAGGAGCACGTTGGATAATCTCTGCAACGCTGGTGTTTTTAACTGAAATCGCTGGGGATTAAAAAAAATAAACTCGACGAGGGAAAAAGAAAATCTTGCGGTAAGACGTGCATTAAGGAATTAGGGCGCGGATCGTAGACTACCACAAAAAATGGTTCTGGCACTAGAAAAGAAAAATAGAGAGGATAGCGTCGACGATAGAGCCGAAAATATCTTTTAAAAATCGTACTGTTTGAGGAACAATTATGACGATTTTTTCCGAGGTGGAATGGCACGAATTTAAATTAAAATGTTTTCGAAATCACGACTCGAATTACAAAAATTTCTAATTTATCCTGAGTTTCAATTACTTGACCAGAATATAAAATAATTTATTTATGATTTTGGACCCTGTCACAGTAACGATGGAGAATCCAAATCACCATTCGCGTTACATAACATCTGTCGGAATGCGTCTTTTCTAGCCCAGGCAATTTAAAGTTAATTAAATGCTAACACTATCTAGACGAATATCTAAGATAAATGCATACAATCACGTCAGCTTTTTCCGGAGAGATATCATGGAACAGCACACTAAATGATACACAAAGATATCGTACGGTCCACCTAATTTTAATTTCACAACCTCTAATACACGTATTTCGATAGTGTTACTATCATCATCAGGTAAAATTAAGTGGACAATATGGTATCATTGTGTATCATTTTAATACAACCACGTTCAAGCGTTGAAAACTAACCTTTTATTCCAGTTAAACTCCACCAATGGTACTCAACTGTATGACGAGTAGTAGAATGACGTTCGAAGGCTTCATTTGAGGTCATGGTTTATTAAATCAGACACGATTCACAGAGCATGACCCATTCTTTTTGTCCACATTATTCTGGATACGGTTAATTCGACACGTTCTTGGACTTATGCATCGGAGGAAACGTCCATTCCCTTAAGATTACGGCTACGAAGAAGTTCCCACCGACCTTGGAAGGTTTAGCGTACGCTCCAATGACATGAAGACAATGGGACGATGCTCACGGAAAGTGAACTCGCATGAAGGCTTGCGCTACACCACGTTCCACGCTTTGCGCACGTTAATCCCCTTCCAGGAATGCATAAACATGATTTCCGAAGCATAACCTCGGCGAAAGTGGATGCGGTGAACGCTAAAGATCGAAGGCATAACATCTTAGGTGGTCAGAGTAAACAAAAAAAAAAGGGTCACGACCTTATGCGAAGAATGACCACAAATGATGAATATAAATACTCATTATTGTAGAAGGACAACAAGGAATATCTCAATTTTTCCCAAATATTCAGTTTCATACACATTATTTCTTAAATAATGTTTCGAAAATATAATTCCGACAGGAGGACATTCTAATTAAGATTATGGAAAATAAAAAAAATATTAATTTCTCTTGTATACTTGAATAGACACGACCCTTGTTTCATAATGTAGATACACCTTCAGGTCTATGTTATGAAATCCGGGTCGTGCTCATTTAAATGTACAAGTAAACTTAATAATGTGTTGTTCTGTTATTTTCCATAATGGAAAGATTTCACATATATGAAGCTTGAAGTTCTCAGTTACAATTACTAAGGTTGTCTGAAACTGAAGATTTTTATCCGAAATAACCCAGAGCCTAGGTCTGCCGCCTATCAATCTTTTTAACTGCGGACTGTCACATTTGAAAAACGAAGACGCCCTCAATGGGAATGCGATCATATATTAACATGAAAACTAAGCTGGAGGTAGATTTTCAACAGAAGAATTTAGCTCTTATCCATTCATTATGTCACTCTCTTTTTAGGAAAAAACATCAAATTTGGAGCATTCGCCTCACAGCCAAATTGATTGTTCCTTCGAAACATTAAGGACAGTTTAATTCCAAAACAGTTTCCCAGTACTTACGAAGACTTCACATGCAATAAAAATAAAATAGTCATTTTTTAAAACGTACATAGACAATATTACTATCGGATGTGATTTTGTTCCATCTTAAAATACAATGTTTCTTTATTTTTCCGGATTTCCGCCATGTGTATAAGATAAAAAGTCATAGAGATAGCGGTTAAGGAGCCTTACAGATCTTCTTCCCACGTAACTTCGTTCACTAACAATTTAGCTATCACTGGTGGAGGAACTATTTAACCTGAAGACTAACGAATCGTATCGAAAAATTCATTGGCATGAAAAAGATTAATGAATAAAACAATAACAAAAGAATAACACCAGCGAAGATGTAGAATTCAATAATTTTTGCATGACGAAAAGGTATAAATCGCTGTCCATGTGAAAAAGAATATTCCAAACTGGAACGTGTTGTAATCCCTGATGACGCAAGCGACATCAGCAATACTATGCAAGCAAAAGTGATATTCGGAAACGAAAAAAATTGACAGATTTCTTCATATTAATATTGATTCATCCCAAGAAAACGTTATTGTTATTCGATATTAGCAATCATGGGGGGCAGGAGAGAACATATTATCAAAATGAACGGATACAAATATTCCAATCTCGTATCAGGGAGTGACACGCAATCTTAAGCAACCATAGGAGTAGGGGTGCACGCTATCATGAAACGATTGCCAACAAAACGCCATAATAACATGCCAATCACCACGAAGGGCAATTTTCCATGAAATATACCAAGCAAGCGTTTCCCAACTAACGGAAAAAACGGAAATTTGACGATAGACTCAGACGAAATTGATTATACTCGAGAAAAAAATCGGGAAGTGGTAGACACTTCTACAGTAATTACACTCCGATGCAATTTATATATAATCGATCCAATTTCTTCCTAGAGGACACACGAACTTCAGAGAGTATACGCGATAGCCTGGCACATATTTTAAGACATCAAATATAATTATACAATAGTTACTCATATCATCATATATCTAAAAAAATTAGTCCGGAAATAGTACATAATATACCAATCAAGAGATAGAGCACAATAAATTCTGCATCGTAAAACAGTGCGCATTACTGTAAAATGGAAGATGATTCCAAAACAAGACTGCGTTGTAATCCATAATGGATCAAGCGATTACAGTAAAGCTATATATCCCGAAGAGATATTTCTAAACGAAAAAGAGACACATTTTCACATAAAAGGATTGCACTTAGGATTATATCAAAGGATTTAAATGTAATTTGTCAAATACTATATGGTCGTTTTTTGTCCCCGAGTTTTCTAATTAAGTTCTAAGCACAGAAGATGACAATGTAATTTTCGAAGCATTGTCAGAGAAATAACTTCTCTTTCATTGGACAACCCTCTTGAGAAGCTAAAAAATACAACTCTACAAACTTAGTGGTAAGGATATCATTCATTAACAACAAAAATTATTACTATTAATCAGGATAAAAAAAGTGGAAGGGAACCTATCAATTGCATATAAATCAGGCAGGATTAGACAATCCATTTAATAAGAAATTTTAGCATAAATATTTTTAGTCTAAAAATTGATACTTATTTTTATTAAGTATTAAAAATATATTTGAATGGGCAAGAAGACTGATGGCTTGTCATGCCATTCGAATCATCACAGTAATGATACAATAAAGCATAAAAATTGATAAATAATAATGCAATAATTGTATTTTCAACTTGATTCCATTGATACTGGGCGGACTTAAGGCAGGTCAGGAATAAAATCAAACATAAAATACATTACTGAGCATACAAAAGATACAATTGCGTTTACAGACGATTTAAGATACCGGTGACCAGCCATAAATTCATACATTTTCTTCAAATTTTTGGTAACACGTTACTTCCACACACCTATATAGCAACCATCGGGGAATACAATATTATTAGCAGGGTGCTCCGGTAATTAAAAGATACTTAACGCCAAGATAGCCGTTCACCGAAGATTTTCTTCGGCGAAAAAGCGAGGGAATTCCCATTTTTAGCCTCAAAGCTCTCCCAATGACTCCACCACTTGTCTGTGACAACGGCTCAAACCACAGGCCTGTCCGAGACAAACGACGCCACGCTTGAAACACTATATTGCAGGTGAAACTCACTGATTTGGGGCAGTCAATCCTGGTTCCTGTGTCACCTGTGGTCACCCACGAAATTCGGGCGATCGTAAGATCACACCTACTGGATTTCCGCGGGAAGGAAAAGGGGATGGAGACGGCTAGGGCGAATAGAGAAAGTTTTTTTTGAGAACGTAGGCCCGTGATTACACGATTCAAAACAAATATGTACTTATAAGGTGTTGCCATCATAGAAGACATCATCAAGATTAAGTACCCTGATTAGAGAACACATTGTGAATAACGCAATCCTTATAAGCTTGATACTTTTTCCCAGTATCTACGCCCAGATTCTTCAAGGTTGTGTAAAACCAACCGACTTGATGACAGAGTTGCGTTAAGATTGCAATCCAGAGGACTGTGTCCGAGCCGGCTATATAGTGCCATTTCCATAAAACAACATGGTTCAACTTCAATTGCAGCATTAATTTTTAATAAATGAAAACGTAGTCCAATGATGGGCCTGAATGTTATTTTCATCATGATTCTAAAAGTATAATGTCCACTACCTATACCGGCTTAAAGCTGTTATACAAATGACTGCTTTGGTAAAAAAACGTAAAAAAATAACCCTAAAAAGTAATACACATTGTGTAATTACGACTAACCGCGGAAAATTTTTTAAAAAATTTTGATGCATGCGATTTATTTGTATAGTTCTTCCTGAAAATCATCCTAAGAGACGGGAATTTTAGTGGGACACGAAAAATGGCCAGTGATTAGGAATAATACCACGGTAACATAAAAAATACGGTAGCATACTTAACCATTCTCATTATAAAATTACACCATTGACAACTTTTGGAAAAATGACTAACCAAACAGTAATGAACATATTTGGAATGCTTGTTAAGTACAGCCACACAAAATTGTACAAAAAAGCGGATGTTCAAATACAATTTTCAGAATATGAAGCACAGAAAGCCTCTCAACTGTGAACGTCGGTCAATGACGATCACTTAGAAGATTATATTTAGAAAAATTTATGAAAGTGACGAAGACTTTGTCTTTGGCAGCAACCTCATAGACGTTAAGAATACGTTAGGAAATATTCAACAAACCAGAAGGTTGCATTCTGTCGAAAGAATTGATATAGACAAGCGATTTTTAAAGGATGAAAAAGAACCATAATAAAAATTTCCATGCTTTCCAAAAAAGCTTTCGTCCACAAGGCAAGAATTTGTGATTAACAGTTTTTTCCCCGATCTATGCAGCTACTTTGGCTTCCGCAACGATTTTCTTTCAATTAATGGATAACAGAAATTCTAACATATCGATACACGGGGAATAGCAGAGGTGTCAGCATTGATGATGAACAATGAAACAAAGTTCGATTCAAAAGTCGTATGAAAGGAGTAATTACATTTTGGAATTCACGGTTTGATGAAAACAATTCCAACATTTAAAAAATTGTACGACCTAAAAGTGGGCCAAAATCTGAGTAAGAACTCAAAGGCGCGTCTCAAATGATGAAACGCTCGAAAAACTTTAATGAACATGATCACTGCTATGTTTGAATGGGACTATAAATGTAACTTACGGAAAAGATTTCTAGAGGGAGAATTAAGATCCTGCGGATATTCTTGGACCCTAAGTTGTAATTATCTCCGTCTTCACATTTGCTCAGCTTCATACGGAACTCGTGTGCTAAAAGATAAGGAAGTTCGTTTCTCGGAGCCTGGGAACGGAGAAGTAACTTCCCTTTCGCTAAGTGAAGGCTCTAGAAAATGTCACATTATCTCATGGGAAAAACTCATCTCCTGCCATTTTGATCCATAATGCCTTGTTCACCACAACTGTCGCTATCTGTTCCATTCAAATAAAATTTTTCTCAAACTATTTTCCCCTGAGATTTCAAAAAAGCCTTCATCAGTTAAATTCTGAACTAATTGGGGATGGAGTTTTCGGTTTCAAAAAGTCATATCTAGATAACAGAAAACGAAAAAAATAACTTTTTGTACACACCAATTTGTTCCTTGGCTACAGAATTTTAAAACCATTTTAAAGCCATGATGATGGAAAAATAAAATAGGAAAAGGTTGGCCGAACGTTAAAAGTGATATATATTAATAAGAACAACACTCCAAAAACCCTCCCGAATTGTTAAAAAAGTGTTCAAGGTTGTTATTTCACATAGTTAAATTTTATAAATTAACTCTTGCGCAAATACTAATAAAACATAAATCAAAAGGCGACCAATGGTATCGAAATTATATAATATATAGTTAATTCCCAATGTAAAACGATATTTGAACAAAGTAAGGCGTAAATTAGTAGTGAGGTAAAAATTCCGCTTGCCATGATCCACAATCAGATTTAATTTTCGATATGGGTCAAGTACAGCATACAGATCTTCTAAACGGCCCTAAACTTACACCCTGCCAGCTTTACCATGACCTTTCCAAATGAAAACCGAGAAGTTAATAAAAATCTGACATTTCTCTTCACTCTACAAAGCATAGTAAATCATTCTAATTTTAACGGCCTAATAGAAAATTATTTTACATGGTGCGGATGACGCTTTCATAGGCCTATAGTGACGCTGCTGAGATCAAACGAACTGGTCAAAATTGAAGTTAAAATATCGAGTTTGGCTCGAAACTCGAAGATCGTGGCTCGTTCTCGATTTCCTCGATCTTTCACTATAAAAACTCGATGTTCGATTTTTACCGAAACCGATTTTTATCACTACTCCGATCCTCCGTAACTAAATATTGTCCCTAAACCGCAAGCCGAAACAACATCACAAGAATAAAAAAAAACACTAAACGTCACAAGAACGATGAAACATCGCAGCAGAACCCGGAAGTACCTACATCAAAGAAGCTCACTGAAGTCCCACATGGGAAGTAAGACGTACGCTGAACGAGACTAAACGAATGCATTATCACGATGCCTCTCCCTCGCTCTGCGAACTAGGTCTCCGGAGATGAGGAAAAAAAACTGGCGACAATCTGAATCGACGGGTTCTGTGAGAAAAAAGAATAGGCCCTCCTCTTTACGAAGATATTGGTGCTAAGCGAGGGCATATTTTAGAAAGTCAGACGTACATGAGATCGGGAGATTTCCTCCTATGAAGCTCGCGAATTCAACACCGTGGAATGCAGAAGAAGTGTGCACAAAAAATCTTGAAACCAAGGCAGACAATGTCAACCAGGTATTCAGGATGACCCACACGCAAAAAATAGTCTTATTTAAAAAAAACTGAGGAATAGCTGACATTGACACTCAGCGAAGAAGGCGACAAGATTCCGCAGACAGTTGAAATAACCAGAACAATTCTTACAAGATAATTCCGAGGAGTTATAATTCTTATAAGAGAGACGGGCTTCTATCTCTAGGAATCTTAGCCCAAAAGATGTTAACGACCAAAAAGGCATTTATTCTTGGAAATACGTAATTTTCTAGTTGAATGAAATGATTCCACTTTTAAAGATGCTTAATAATGCCGCAACGCTTCATAGCGGTGTTCGTAATGCTAACAAATAATCCGATGCATTAAAAATATGGACATTTAGAAGAAATTTCCAATCAACATTATAATTGAGGGTAAAATATTTCTTTTTTTACCTCCGATTATTCCTATGGAATTTTCAATGCAACGTTCTTGTTAACATTTTGTGCATAATTATACTATTCACGATTTGCTCGGTTTATTTTAACTATTAGCAGAATTTTTTTCGCCTGGATCCCAATGCTAATTAATAATGAAATTTTCGCAACATTTGTAACCAATTTGATATCATTTGCATAGATCAAAGTAAGAAAGATAAATTTGGACGAATATGAGAAGATAATTCATAAGAAATTTACTCGCTCCAGAAAAAGGAAGGCAACCAAGAAGAAAAAATACCGAGTGATTTTGAAAACTAGACAGCAGCATTTTCCACATAATACGAATTTAAAACAAACATTTCAATTTTTAATACTAACCATTCTAAAAAATAAAAACGCAATGGTCATTCTGCAAAATCTCGAGGAACCTCTAACAACCTACAAAAACTATAGAATCGAAATTCAAAGAACATTTTAGGCCGAGTCATTGCGGTTACATTATTACGCCGCCAATATAGGAACGCCGTCCTTCATTTACTGTAGTTCGAACGTAATTGGTATCGGGAATATATCAACAAAGAAGTGCAAATGAGGCGCTAATTATCAAAACCTTTTAAAAATCACCAAATTACCATATTGCTATCGAATGCGTCGTAAAAATTTTACCTCACTTCATTCTTCAAATTCATAGGCATAAAGATAGGAAACCAGGGTTTGTAATAGCAGAAATATATCAGAGAAGATACAAGAGAAGTCACCGCTATGGCAATCGGAAATTTATTGGAAGCCTGTCGACTCACTTAGAAGCCTTTTACTATAAACAATATCACTATTTCATCATGCACCATTAGCCCAGTGGAGCGAAAATGAAGAATGATGGGGAGCTCCAAAGCTATCAAACGGGAGTGTGGAGAACTCGGAAATTCGCGAGACCGCCACCAGCCAGGAGCGCCACTCACGACAACATCCGAGCGAAGATGTGACCCTGACCTGATTTTGGCTCACAAGAGCGTCCCTGCGGGCACATACCCGTGACACGAGACCTCCGAAACGATACGAAGTTTTATGCACGGCAAAAAGAGGGGAGATGGGGCTTAAATTAAAATTAATGGACCGGGGTTCGTGCACAGCGCCCGGATAAAATACTCAAAGAAGCAATAAAGTAAGTGCTTCGAAATGCGGACTTGCATCCGGCCAGCTGCGCGCGAAATTCAGACGTTAGGCAAAAAATAAAGCATTTATAGCAGTATACATAGGTACTATTTTTCGTTCGTCACAACGGCAACCTCTTCGCGTCACCCAGTTCGGGAGATTTAAAAGGACGATTTTCACAGTCGCTGCTATGGGCGCTAGACGGATTTCGGAGAATATAAAAGTGAGGAAACGATCAAAAGTGGTAAAAGTAATAAGAGAAAGTAACTTTACCGTTTAAAAGTTTCTTTTTAAAACTAGTAAAGATTCGCGAGAACAATTTATTTCTCTGAAAAGTAACTATTTTCAGCAAATAGTACCACGGGCGTACCCAGCGGCAGCTGCCCTCCCCGCCCCCTAGAACCAAAAGTAAATATAGTTCGAAACGAAATTTTTGAAAAAATGTCTTTAAATTCAAGGAAAGTGACGTTAGTATAAAATATGTCATTTAAAGCGCTGTTATAATTTTCTTGAAAATTCTGTTTCTTAACCTTTTCTGTATGATAAATTGAACGACCAATCTTCTAGTTTTGATCCTGGGTATGCCCTTGAATAGGACTAAGAGTGAGAAATAAGCCTTGTTCACTACAACTGCACTTAACGTAACTGAAACACAAAAAGAGCGTATGTTGGTTCTCAGAAATTTAAAATGGCGAGTGTCGACTTACGATAGCTATTACCAGAGAAAAGCTCAAATTTCTATTCAATCAAAGAGGATTTTCTTTCCTGTGATAATTTGTAACACCTTTGCCATTCAGTTGAAATATCTTTGTCCATTGAGGAAAATTAAAGTTATTTTAAGTCCTTTCACAAGAGATGCGCAGAGATTTTCACGCAAGCGAGTATATTAAAGGCCGCTTTTAAGCTAAAATTTTAACCCACCGCATTTCGTGCAAACAAGTCGTCACCAAAAACCACTATAAACGCATGTTAGCAATAATTTCCTACTGAAGTAATTGTAAAGTTTGAGTGGATAGATAACCTTACGCGTTCCCACGACGTTTGGATTTGGCCCGCGGATAAAGCAGAGAGAAGAAAGTGCAATTACTATAAAAAGTAACGAGTACAGTACAGGTTAAAGGTATATTTTCCAATAAGTAACAATAAAAGAAATAATTAAAAAATGGAAGTTTCCGGTAGCTCAGTTACCTCTCGCTTCAGCAAAAGATGTGAATAAAATATTAGTGCACAGCAAAAAAAGCATCTGCGATCGCGCAGAAGAGATAAGAGCCTCAGTCAAAACTTAAAAACAAAAGTTACTTAGACTCCGTTACTTGAGGACGAAAAAAATGTAAAACTATAGCGTAAGCTGTACCAGCGGAAAGTTAAAATACGGTAAGGCAGCAAGAATGGCAATTAAATCAGTTTCCATGAGCTAATACCAATAATTAATATGTTTTGGAAGTAGCTACACCGCATATAAAGTGTGATGTGAGTATAAGTAGACTTAAAACTAGAACTTATGCGAGAAAATAGTTAACGACAGAGAAATTTAAGCGATAAGGCTGCAAAGAGTAGATAGTATAACACTAATAGAACAAGAATTCTTTTACCACAGGAACCTTGAAAATTAGACGGATTCACGGTCAGATAATTAAAGTCAAACTATTGTCTAATTATGACCGAAAGGGAACTATGCGATAGGTGAAACAATGCAATACGAAAATATGCAGGGGCACAGTCCAGAGTTTCAGAAGTTATTGCTCAAATTTGACCGAAAAAGGGTGCACTAACCTTCAATGAATTTTTGGGGGGACATGATTGGCGTGAGCTTAAAACGCTTACGTGACTTCGGCAACGTGGGCGTAATTTCGAAAGGGAAGGAGATTGGAGAGTATACATCCGCAGTCAAAAGTCGACGCCACGCCAGTTCGAAGAATGAGTTGCACAATGAGACATGAATATAGCTACATAAAAAAACAATATCCTCACGGGCTGAAATTGAAATGAACTTTCGTCACACTGAGGAAAAAGTCTTACAATCGACATCCATCAGAATGCAGGTGAGCCACTCAATATGCTTTTAATCTCACATTCTTGCGCAACTAAAAAAGGGAAAAGTAAATAGCTTGTAGGTCATCGTTCCTAAAAAAGAGTTAATCTAATCATCTAAATCCCCCTCCCGGGAAGTCTTATTTTATCTTTTTACTCGACTAATTACTTTATTACCTTTATTACTGACACTATCATCTAAAAATTTTGAGTGTGAATAAAATTAGGTCATTCTCAACTTCTTCGTGTATCTCAAATTGAAAATTTTACTTCAGTACTTTCCCAGTGGCAAAAAGTTTACCTTCCACATAATACCAAATGTAGAAATAGCTTTACACTGTGAAGCCTGAAATTTTTAAGATGATTACGTGAGTTTTAAATTTTAAAAACGGTTCGATTAAAAACGATAAAATTTGACATTCCCAGAGGGAGTGATTTGTCCTCTTAACTGAAGAATATCAAATAGTTACCAATAATATATTGAATTTTGACAGTTATTAAAAATAACAATTAATAATTATAAAAAGTTTTCAAAAATATTATTACTAGAAGTGAGTGCTTTTAATTTTGTCGAGTTTCTACCTTCTCATTAGTGCAATTTGAAGTATAGACATGAGAATGAATGTTTTACACTTGATAAATAGAATTTTCCATACTTTTCATAACCTTTTTTAAAGTTAGCAATAGGAATAAAGACTTCCCGATTTCCTTTAGATACTTAACTTGATAACTGGGCATTCAACTATGTGAGTAGAAGGGATTTATCCTGTATCCCGATAGAAATTCAATGGTGACTATGGAATCCTTATCCAAAAGCATGGAATAAGAAAAGTCAAATAGAAAGTCGAGAAGAAAATTCTACAAACACAACATAAAACTTCTGGAATAAAAATAGAAGTCATCATGCATACTTCCTCTATTTCTCTCTTTGTGAAATATTTGTCACTTTACGCCATAACAAAATGAAATTCGGGTGGGCAGAAATCCTTTGTTAAGTTTTTTCGAAATTCCAGCTACCCTCAATCATGCTGCCAGAAGGAACAAATTATATCACTGTGCACAGGTTCGTCAGGAGACAAAAGGATTCCGTGAGTGATAAGGAGACCAGTGAACCAATCAATCAATAATAACCTCACAATCAATCAATAATAACGAAACATTGAAATAAAAGTGATCTCAATACGGCAATCGAGTACATATGAAAACACTCTTCAATGTCAGATTTTGAGTTAGACGGTGCACTGCGGTTTTATTGCCTCAGTTCCTTTACGTGGGAAATTTTTTTCGGCTTGCACCAAGTTTCATTATTCTACCATGTATCTACTCTTTATTAATATGTTGTTAAATCGGCGATTATTCTTCCGCTAAAATAAGAGAAAATCTACTATTTTTAGAAGCCATTTCTCGGAATTTCTGGAAGGTCGGATTCAAGCAGCCTAATCTCTCGCAATGTGCACCTACTTATTTGAGTATTCTCGCATAGGTTGACGGCTGGCGTCCTTACACCTCTAACTGTAGAAGCGGCTAAACCTGGCGGTAAGTAAATGGAACAAAACAACAAGGTAATTTTCTTTCTACATTCGTGCAACGATACCAACGCAGAGCGACAGGCAAGGTCCTACCCACGATCAAAATTAAAAAGGGGTAAGTCATAGTCGTTCAAGTTGAGACATATCAGCGCGGAAATCAGAAATTTTAAGAAAATTTTACAAAATTACAATATTAATTTCATTGTTAAAAATATACATTACAATACATAATAAAACAGTGAACTTAGGCACCGCAGAAGGAATATTAATGGCGGGGTTGCCATCCAATAAATACAAGGCAATGATATGCGGTACATTTCATGGTATAGGCGTTAGCTTTTTATAAGTTCTTTTTTAGTTATACCAGCATTTATTTGGTTGAAATGAATATAATTTTTATTCTAGTTTCATGTTTTAAATTAGACGAATATCATATTTTTGGGTAGAGGAAAGCTTCTTCAAACTTGATAACCATTCATTTTACTTACTCCTGGGGGCTTTTTCTGCCTCATCCCCAATGATGTTGCAAGGGAGGGGGGGTTCTATCATATAAGACCAGATATTGAAAAACGTGAATTTACAAAATATTTCTTTGAAAAATGAAGGTTTTTCAAATATTAAAAATGTTAAAAATAGTTTAAAATCCTCTACTTATTGTTAGTACACTGTTTTTCAAATAATTCCCGCAGACCCCCTAGTTTTGGACCCCCCCCCCCGAACGAAATTCCTGGCTACGCCACCGCCTATGCCCGCTCCTCGTTGGGCACGCCCTTGCATACATTCAGGCTCCCTAGTCACCGGACTCGCTGGAACACATGGAAACCACCACAACCCCACTCCTCCATCGCTAAAAATAAATCCATTCTAATGAACCCTCTCTCTCTCTCGGGAAGCACTCACACAATGCGCACCTCATCAGGTTCACACACTTCAACTTCCCATCCCACTTGGCGGTTTTTCACTTTCGGCCTTTCCGCCGGAAGCCGAGGGGAGGGGAGGGAGAGGTCGTCTGCAAGACAGAGGGGGATGGGGAGGTTGAGGGACCACGGCACGGAGGAAGGGCCGCCGGTGTGCGATCCTCGAGCCTTCCACTGCCAACGCCCGCCTCACCGCCCGAGGAGGGCGAGGACTTGCATTCCTACGTGAGCCGGCACAACGACACTCTCTTGGCAACGCCGCTTCCCTGTTCGTGACGTGCCGGAGTAGGGAAGGTTTTGAGCCGCCAGAGGATGCGATGCCTATCGGCCAACAGGCGAACCATTAGTCGTTGAGGATGGCTCAGCGCGCGGGAGGTCAAGCGTACACAACGGAAGGTGACGGCACGAAGAGATTTTACATCCATAAATTCCTCAGTTATCAATTCCATACATTCAGGGCCGGTTGTAAATATTTTCTACTGTAAGCGAACAACATTCCGCCCCCCCTCAAAATATCCTGAGGGGTAGAAGGGTTTCTCTCAGGATACATTTTAAAATAAATATTAATACTCAATCATATCACATATGAATAAAGGCTAAGACTTAAATATCAGCGTGAACTGAAAACGCGCTTTCTCTTATGTATTAGATGTGATATTTTTAAAGTTAAAAAAAGCAATTCATATAGCGTTATATAATATTTATATATTATATTGGAAGTATATTGAAGGACTGAGCGCTTAGGCGCCCATTTGGCTTGGCGCCCTATATGTGGCGCGAATGATATACGAAAAAATGTGGTGGAAGTCCTTAATATTAGTTAAATGAAACATTGCAAATGAAATGTTAGAACACGACGCGTTTCATTTTTATAACAAAAACAACGAAATGCACTTGCTAATGTTGTTGTAACAACAGAACGCCTCTTCTTTGAATAAATTTTGTGGAATTATTGCAATGCTTAATTTAACTAACATCCCATACACTGCTCCAGAACGCATTGAAGTAACTACAAGGGCTTCTGCACCCAAAGAAAATGTTTCAGATTTCTTAAAATATATTCCGCACGGCTACACTTAATATTGATCACTCCAAGCGTTTACAATTTCTTTTTAAATATTCCCATTCAATAAATTATTTTTTTCTCACTCGTGATGACCGGCAAGGAAAAGTGGTCCATTGTAAGTTGTCCAAAGGAAATGTTTGATTTGCTTAAACGAGACTCTAAAATATATTTTTTTGTAAACTGCTACGGCCTCAACTTTGAGAAAATGAAAACACAAACCAATGCTAAGTTTTTTGTCTCTGAAGGCTTCCTCTAAATCATACTCGAGGATAATTTTACCAGTTCGTGACATAAATTTTTCGTCAACACATGATACAGTGGACGCTTACCAACACTGGAGCTACTCTTATCATAACTTTGACTTGAAAGACCGGAACAGACACTTGAAAGGTATTTCTTGCGAAATGTCATTCAAGTTTTTGTTCAAGCCATTCTCCAGAACACGCCCAGGAAACCCGAGCGCTTAGTCAAAGATACACGCATATCGAAGAGGGCAATGGAACGCGAAGACGTGTAACAAGTCGACTTTATTCTTGGAAGACATAACTTGTTCCTTGATATTCACGAACCCGAGGAGAAAAGTGGCCACGCCCACCAACGCACGCAACGAAACAAAAGAGGGGCAAGCGAGTAATTGAGAGTGCCCCCGGCAGTTTTTGCCCGCAGAGCGATCTGAAGCAACGATTACGAGTTTCGCATACTTCGAACGCTCGCATTATTTTTGCCAGGGTTCGCTAATGAAGTTCGCACCGAAGTCGTGACTAATCTCCGAGACGTCGACGCCCATCGAAATATGCACCCGTCAAATTGATACGGTCTTTTAAAAAAGAATGCATGAAAAATATTTCAATCACAATTCCTTGGAAGTTCAGTCATCAAAAACCCTGGGGTAGTATTACATCATTGCGAATGTCCACCATGATATAAACTTCGTCAATGCATAGAATCCTAGTAGGTAAATTCTCTTTGAAAGGAGTTATTTCCCACAGTAGCCTAAAAAAATCTCGAGGAATAAAAAGAATGGGGTGAAAATGAACAGGAGAGAAAATGAGACAAGCGCAATGCTTAACCATTGTTTCTCAAATTTATTCTCACCAGATTTTTTTCTATCGAGATATACTGCAATACGCAACCTGATTGAATGCAACACACATAACAAGAATATGAGCACAAAAGGGCATCCCTGAACTGCATCTGAACCAAGATATAATTTGAATGTTAAATTCAGAGGGGAAACTAATAATTGAAAGGCATTTCTAGCAAAATTATGGAACACGTGCTGGAAAACCTAGCATAGGCAAGAGAAAAGTTTTCACTAATGAACATGACTAAGGAAAGTAGCTGAGACCACACATTTCGAGCAAAATAAGTATGCATTTCATTTCATTTCCCTAGGTAAAGAGAAGGAACCTGCCCTATAACTCACCCTTAAGAATGAGAATATTTTCCATGCCTAGAAGACCTTCTAGATATTGACATTAATGATACAGCTAGTTATGACAACTTAAAAGTTACTCCAATACGTGTAACAGTGACATATTTCTTGGTCGACTGAAAGAGGGTGCCTCAAGGGAGTCGCAAAACACTCGAGTTCTAGGGGAATCTGAGTCCTGTAAACTCTGAGGCCGAGATAATGGGGGAGAAGCCGATTTCCACCTCTTATTGAAAGTTAAGTCCAAACGTTTAAATTGCAACTGCAGTAAATTTCTTTGAAGACATATTCAAGGGTATTGATTAAATGTAGGCGCATTAACAAGCCTCAAATTTGCAATACCCAATTCAATGCATCACCAACAAACAACCTTTTCAAAGTGCCAACTCATTACTTTCCTCCCACTCCTAATTCTCAATGGCCAAGGATAGGATTGATTGCTAGGAAGCTTAGACAGCTCGAAGAGTTCGCATTCCAATACATTGCCTAGGAGTCCACCTTTATTCACGACACACTGACTAATTTCTTCATTATCAATCATTTCAAATGAGAAATAAGCTCGACTAATGATCAAAACCGACGATCATTAAATCACTTACTTATCTTCAATGCCATGAAAACAGCGCATTAAAGCCTTTCACAGTGGAGGAATCTGACAAACAACAATCTAGGACAATCGTAAACACCCACACCCTAGATAGGAGCAACCTACCCAGGCGGGACTCGAACCTGAGACCTTCGACTTGGCAGGCAAGGATTTTAGGGGGGTCCATTAATTACGTGAGGTGATTTCGGCAATTTTTGGACCCCTAGTTCCCCTCTTAGTGAGATATCATGATATTTGATTCCATCCCCTTTCCTCCATACCTCTAATTTCATGTGAAATTGTTCAAAATGCATATTTTCAGAGCAAATGCTTTAATTTATGCTTCATTGTTGGATTTATAAAAAAAATTTTCATTATTTTTATAAAAGTTTAGCAAAGACTAGTACATGGGCTAACCCAGTGGGTGGCAGGAGGGGGCAGCTATCCCCCTCCTCCCTAGAAGCAAAATTTTCATGAGTTTTTAGGAAAATCAGTACTGGTTTGATATGAAAGTTTTCAACAAATTTACTTTAAACCCACGAAAAATGATATTAGTATAATATCAAGTAACTAAAATAATTTTTTTCATGCAAAAATTTTCAAAAACTAATAAAGCGCTGTTATAATTTTCTTAAAATGTTGGTTTCATTCACCTTTTCCATGTTAAAATGTTACAACTTGAACGACCATGGCTTGCCCCCCCTACTTTTGATCCTGGGTATGCCCTTGGGGTATGTAGAACCTATTTACAATTACTAAAATCGTAGTCTAGAATCACATTTTTACACAGCTTCTTACGAAAAAAAATTATGTGATACCTACTTGCCAGAACACCCCCCCCCCCCCCCCCTCTCCTCCGTGTGAGATAGGGTGAGAATTAACTTGATTACCTCCTCCCCCTAAATGTCTCATGTAATTAATGGTTCCCCCTTACCCAGCCACTACCAAGACCAGCAATAATATCTCCCAGTCCTCAATTCAAACGAAACACAAATTCGTTTTTTCTTGCTCGATGGAAAAGTCCTCTTGAAAGATCTATATTTATTCCAATCCTCCTGGTGATGTTTACTGAAAAAAAAATGGATGTAGAAAAGAGATAAATTGATAGCAATGGTACTCACCGGGTAAGCTCATCATCTGCAATAGCTCGATGGGTTGTGCCTTGCAAAAGTCCATGTGGATCACCAAAGCTTCCATCATTAACGGCAGCTGGAAAATAAAATTCAAAATCATCATTAGAATGGCTTGTACAATGATCACTGAATGATATCACAGCAGAACAAAATGAGGTTGTTCACTAAGACTGGAAATTGAAATTCATTAAAATAGTCAAGTCAAATTAGGGAAACCCATAATGGTGTCGGCCATTTCTCAAGAGTTGGTGACTTCATTAGAATTCCTGATAATTAACTCATAAAAGGAGAACTTTTCAGTGAGGGAAAGAATCATGCACAAGAGTGTAATAACAATTCACTGCTCGGAATGAGCTCATGATGCCATAAACAAAAGGGTAAAAACCACAAAATTTTCACAATAAATATCTCAAAAAGAGGGCAACAGATTCAATAAATGGAAAGATATGGGTCACACTATTTTCAAACTTCACTGCAAGGGCATACCCCGGATCATGCCTAGGGGGTGGGGAAGCCATGGTCTAGGGGGGGCAAGCCAAGTTGTGACATTTTAGTATGGAAAAGGCGAATGAAACCAATATTTTAAGAAAATTATAACAGCGATTTATTAGTTTATTCCTTGAGATTATTTCCTTGAAAAAATAGTTTTATTTTAGTTACATATCTTATACTAATGCATATCATTGTTTGAGGGTTTAAAGAAAATTTGTTGAATACTTTCGTTTCAATTCAGTAGGTACTGATTTTGTTTAAAGACTATTGTGATTTTTGCTTCTAAGGGAGGGGGGGGGGGCAGCTGCCCCATCATTGTCACATCATTTTAACCATGACAGTACACTATCATGTTCCTCGTGTAGTTATAAATCACTAAGAAAAACCACACTAGAAAAATGAGAGAATAAGAAAGCCTACAATGTGTATACCAAATGTAAACCATTTGAATTCATTTTTGTTTCACTCCCTGTAGCTGTCCATAGCCTACCCTTCTTCCAGCAAATGCTGTCCATGAGCCCAGCAAATACATTTTACTTACCCAAATTGTGTAACACTCTTCCCCCCATGGCTGACTTAAGGCCTTAGTTTTAGGGTTGAGATCGTTCATTACTTACACAGCAGGTGCATTATTAATGAGAGGTAACACAATACCTCTCATCAATAATGCACTTGAGGTCTGATAGGTGTAGACAAGTGGCTTAAAGATTTTCATCAATAATTTTAAAATACTGCTTGTTCAGCTGATGAAAAAAAAATTCATTTGAGAGACACCTCAAAGATTACCATCCTTTCAATTTTTCCAGAAATGACAGGGGTGTGGGTCATTGCCCCCTCCTAATTCAGAACTGCTGGTCCTCTCACTCCATATCCTCCCTTCTATTACTCCTCCACCACATATCCAAAATTTCCATTTATGAGCGGTTGGTATTATAGGGTTAAATTGGTTTGCACCTTGAAAATGTCTATGCAGTAGGTGAAACTCTGGTCATAAAATTAACCCTCTCAGGGCCAGTTTTATAATATTTGGTGAGTGTTAACCAGAACAATAAACGGGTGCAAATTTTACATGAGAATATTTTTAACTTAGAATAGATGAAAGTAGGTTAGAATAACTTTTAGTCAAGCTCATGAACTTAAGTTGAGGATATGGTTAACTGTAGTTTTGATGCCCCGCAAAATTTTAAGTAGACATTATAAAAATGGGTCTTAGTGCTGTGGGCCTTTGCTTCTCACCAGAAAAGTGCCATGAGGCAAAATATTGGCTTTGAGCTAGTTAATTGCTCACATTAGTAATAATTATGACGCCACTTAGCTCTTGAATAAAAAATCAGAATTAATTATACAGTTAAAATTAGTATTATAAGGGTAAAATTAAAACAAATGCATGCAGATATACTGAAAAATGACATATGTAATACCAGAAATTTGATGTTTTATTTAAGTACCTTTGGCATTTCTCGCCAGTGCCATTCCAAGAAGGTATTTTATGGAGCATAAAAGGTGTTTTCCATTATATTTTACACAAAAAAACATAAGGCAACTTACATATTGGTGGTGGGGGTGGGGTCGATGTCTGCTCCGTTCTCGAGTCGGAGACATCCTCTGGTGGTGGTAAGTGCGGCTTGGGGTGGTGTTGGACGGGGACTCCTGGCGATGGCGAGCGAGGAGGGGGTGTCGGTGAGGGGTGTCGGTGGTGCATGGAGGTGGGCGTGGGGCTTCGAGTCGGTGCGTGATGAGGCTGCTGGAGGTAAGGCTTGGCAACCAAGAGCACCACCCGGTCGTGGGTGGCTTTCAATGTGGCCACAGCCTCTTCATGAGTCACATTCTCCAAATTCTTCTCGCCACTCTGTAAAAGAAAGAAGAAGTGCATAGAAGTACAGCATGGGCAGAGTTCGGAGGGCCAGCAGTCCTATGGTAGGTTTAGAGGCTATTGAATACCTATTGAATTTCCAGAGACCTCCCCTGGAAAATTTGTTTAACCCTTAGTTACACGCTAAGCAGGGATTTTGCAGCATTGTCCGAAAATTCGAAATAAGAGTTCGAAATTTTGAAATTGCTTACTGCATAGAGATCACTGGTGGCACACTTTGGCATTCTATTTCTGTACTTTGTCCTCGACCAAGAACATTGACGTCCGCAATTCCTTAAGCAAAATTTTTCAAAGTATTTATCAAGAAATTTGCATATTAATATGGTTTATTTTTGTTTATAAATGAAAGAGAAAAATATTTAAGGTGCTTTTAATTATTAGAAGTTATCCAAATGAGTTAAATACCCTAAAATTTTAATGTATATTTTGGAAAACCAAAAATATTAAAGAGCAGCAAAAAAGCTGCAAGCGTGTACTGGCGCTTTCCTTGCAGGACCATGTAGCTAAGGGTTAAATTAGGCTCTGTAAATAGCATTTTAAGGACTATCTAAGAATAAAAGGTTTTGGAATTTCTACAGGTTTCCTACTTTTTTTCAAACCAACAACTGTATAAGATAAGGGGGGTCAGGCTTCCCTGATATGATAAGTATGACGCCAAAATTAATTCTGAATTTGAATTACAATTAATACTTATTTATTTAACATGCTTGCAGTGGAGCTTCCCACATTAAGATTGAGGTGAGACCTACCAGTAGGTCATGTGTGTGGTATGATGCTTAGGTTTTTCTACTAACCACAGTTTGGAGGTAGCCACTCAAAGTTGCCAGCAGCAGGGGTGGGAATTGAGGTCCTTGGTTGAGAAAACCTCCTACCAAAGTGTCTATAGAATATGACAATGCAGCATGTGTACATGCCCACAGCTGCGTCTTTATGATGCTAATTTCTGATAAATCCATCCCCACCTGAGTTTCAGACTGAAGTCATGGTCTAACAGAGCCACCTGCAATGCATCTCTCAAGTGGTGCCCATCCCATTTTTTCAACTTTTGTTGTAAAACATGTTCAATTCTCAAATGACATAAGCAGTGGGGTAGTGTAGAACAATAAACATATGCATCCCATACAAAATAGCATGCTAACAGGTGTACTCTGATCATAACTGGTAAGCTCAGCTGTGGAAGTGGTCATCTGACTGAGGGTCATCAACCAGAACTGGGACCAAGCCCATCTTAGAGAATGCTCTTGTAGTAACCAATCCTTGCCATCACCATTGGCATTAGAGGGGGTGACCACATAAATGTCCCACAACCCTCTGAGACAAGATGATTCAACCCAGAAGACAATATGAATATGATGCGTTTGACAAAATGCTGGCAATCTTGGAGAACCTCTCCTAGTGATAATACTGAAAATATTTGATTACCAATACAATCCAGAAAAGCACATATCTTAATAAGATGGAAGTGGTCTGAAAGAGTTTTACTATGGAAGAGATGTCTACAGGATCCAGAAGAAGATTGGAAGGCCATGGGAGCCATGAGACTGAGAAGGAGTATCTAACCATAAGGAAGAACAGAATTGATCGCAGAGGAAGCGAAGGTTTACACTGGGCTGTAGAGCTATTGACGATGATGATGTATACTTGAAATTAATTTTGATCCATAATGAAAAATTATTATGACATTGTAAGCATGATTCAATTGCTTGCTACATGATAACCATCTGGACCAGCTAAATGCATCAATTTTCTTTGTTTGAACAAGAAGAAGGTTACTAAATTATGAATTACAGCACACGGAAAAGTACAAGGGAGTAGTAATTTTGAAAGAAAAGAATGGTGAGTGGCATTTAGTTAATTTATGCTGTAATAATATCCACAGGGTTTCAATTTATTCCATAGGATCATTGAATTGTATTACCCAATATCACATCACCGGGATAGCAAAGGGAAGTCCTGAGTTAAAATATTGGTAAAACCTAGGAAAAAAAACCTGTAAATATCCTCATAATAAGAAGGTACAGTTTTCTGCATGCTGTTATTTAATTAACTAAAATTGACTACCAATATTCCAAAAATACTGCAATTTTCTTTTCAAGACTGGTTTCAATTTATTTCAGGATCAATATATTTTGTACCATCGTCCGGTGTACAAAATGAATTGAAACTGGCCATCAAAGGAAAATTTAAGTATTCGTGAGAATTGTCAGCACATGTAACACGGTAATTTAAAGTCAGGTAGTAGTAGTGGTAATAAAGTCGCTCCAAGTCGATACTACTCCTTGGCCTCCAGTCAGTCATATAGGAAGATATCCCTTCGTTAGCAAGTTAGGTGTTTAAGATCTCTGGTATATGATAACCTCGAATAGTAATCTTTATCTTATTTGCAAAAGGTATGTACTTGATTAAGAGTGAGAAGGAAAGTCCACATTGTCCTCTTTTACAGGATTAGATGAAAAATCTCTAGGGGGGTTAGGTGAAGCAGGTTAAGTGAGTTTCAAATAAAATTTCAGTGGAAATTACAAAAGTTTAAATTCCAAAAGGTTGATTCCACTAGATTTTCAATGTGAATAGGATTTGTTGAGTACGAAAATTTTCAGTCCAAGAACAATCTAAGCCCTCATTGTTATTCATTATAGAGAAAAATGTCACACACCTAACAAATTCCTACAGTGTTTTAACCAATCAAAATCAACTATCTGGAATAAAAACTGAACGACATAGTTCCAATCAGTGTCAAGCCCATCCCCCCTAGAGATTTTTCATCTAATCCTGTAAAAGAGGACAATGTGGACTTTCCTTCTCACACTTAATCAAGTACATACCTTTTGCAAATAAGATAAAGATTACTATTCGAGGTTATCATATACCAGAGATCTTAAACATAAACAGGTCATCATCTGTTTCAAGCCATACGTGCCTATAATTTTTCTGATTTAGGTTTTTTTGAATTTGAGTGAATCACTGGACTATTTTAAATATATTATTTCTTCTCAAACGCGTAAAAATTAAGAATAATCCTACCTTTCCTCTCCCAACTATTAAAAAAATGAACATCTATACCTTGGCCATTATAAAATAAGTTGAGGATATGTCTTAGGCTTTGGTAATAATTTCTGATTTGGCCACTAGCCAATCTACAAGAAAAATTTTAAAATTCTAAATCGATGTGAATCGAAGAAATTTGCAGAGAAAAAAATCATTTAACTTGACTGGGTTTTGAAAAATCAATCTCTTGAAAACATCGGGTAAGCTACAATGGTGTAAAAGTTTGCATGTGAGTCTCATACGAGGGTTGTACCAAAAATAAGGTTCCCAATGAGCTGCAATGTTGAGTGAAGGTGATAGGCTAAATCCCACAACATTGCCATGCACAGTGGTTCCCCTATTCTCGAGTCCGCCAGTCCACGATTCACTTTGTCGCTCATTATTGGCTTAGCAACCGTCAACAATGAAAGTGATGATCCCCGTTACCGCCAAGTGTGAGGATCGAGCAGTAATCTAATTTTTCCTTGCAAGGAAGTTACCGCCATTGGAGATTCATCAGAAACTGACTGAACTTTATTGCGAAGAGTGCATGTCCTTTCAGCTCGTCCGCAAATGATGCAGGTCTTTTACCGAGGGTCGCACGGAAGTTCACGATGAAGAACTGAGTGGAAGACCGCCGGTTTTGGATTGTCCAGAAGATCAACAGTGATCTGCACAAAGATCGGAGGGTAACTGTCTGTGAAATTGTTGAACGCATTCCTGTAGCTTCCCACAGCACAATTGAAAGAACTTTAACAGAAACGTTGGGTTATTGCAAGATGTGTGCTTGCTGAGTCCCCCATATGCTGACTGACGGACACATGCAGCAACGCCTTGACTGTGCTCGCAAATTTCTTCAACAATTTTAGGGGGGGAGGAGTTGTTGGTCTCTATCGTCACCCAAGATGAGGCGTGGGTATTTCATTATATCCCTGAAACAAAACTCTTATGTGGCAAACGCTTCAAGAGCGACGATGAAGTCCGAGCAGAGGTCGCACACTTCCTCAACGGGTTGGCGGGAGACTTCCTCAACTAAGGGGTTGAAAAACTGGACCACTATCTTTAAAAGTGCGTTAAAAAAAATGGAGACTATATTGAAAAATAATCAAAAGTGTAAGCTTTTCAACGATGTGAAAATTAATATAAATAAACAAAGTTTTGTATTTGTAAAAAATATGGGAACCTTACTTTTGGTACAACCCTCGTACTTTTCTATAATTATCTCTGAAAAGGCAAAGCCCTCAACATCTTTGCATGAAAAATTCTCATTCTTTTCTCAGGTATTTAAAGCAAAATTACCATTTATTAGGATTTCTCAGGGTAATTAACAATTTTTGGAGAGGACGACAGACAATTTTGGTCATTTGCACCATGTGGAAGGGTTAAGAAGGAAGGATGGAGAAAAACCTGGTGTTGGCATTAGTCTGCTCTCAACGAAAGTCACCGAGAGGACCACAGCTTGATATTCCATCCCATCTAAATAGTGCTGAGCTTGAAATGCTTCACACAAGGCACTCATGCAGAGATCAGGCAGTTCATGAGAAATCTCCTCAATTTACTGAGATTAGAACCAGAACCCACAGGCTGGGAAGCCACTCTAACCACCATGCTAGCCTGATTGCTGATTTCTGAGTGAATTCTTCAAATATCTTATCTATTTTTGTTAAGTACAGTTACCCAATGAAGTAATTATTTTTCAAAAAGAATTATACAGGGTGTGAATTGAATAAAGTTTTACCATCCCCATTAGTTGAATATTGCTTTTCAGAATGATAGCTCAGTGTCACTGGTAACATACCTGACCAAAAATCCAGGATACAAGTTTGATTCCCAACAAGTCGAATAATATTTTTGCAGCAAATCTATCCCTCTGCAGTTCATATTTCTCTACCTGGTCATGGAAACAGTTCTGCATTCAGAGTGACTTTAGCATGAAATTCTATTTCCACAATTACAACGCCAGATTTTTGCTGCTAACACCACTATTTAGTCCAGAAATAAGGAAACTGAGAGCAGTGAATTAAAACTTCTGTATTGAAAATCTAGTTTTACATTGAAATAGCAATTTCATACGTATGTATGTATGTATGTGCCAGTGCACCACTGAGGAATATAATGAAAACTGGTTACTGATGAAATGTGTTCATGCAAGACTGAACAGCTGTTAAGTGTGTGTAGTTGGTCATGGTCAGTCACTTGTGCATGATGAATAGGGTAGGATGCTCAAGTCTCGGACTTTGTAAAGTTTGCCATCATATTTGGAATGGAATTTGATGTTCTGTACTCTTTTCTTCATGGTATTCATTTTTAACAAATAAATATTTCAATCCAGAAAAAAACTATGAAAATAATTTAACCTCACTAAATTTTGTCATTAGTCTAGCCATTGAAGAAGGTACTAAGCTAAGGAACTGTGTACATGGTTAACAGACAACACACAAATACTTACAGGAGTATTGAGAACGGCAACCAATTTATCTCCCACGCAGAGACGTCCATCAGCCTGAGCAGCTCCTCCATCCATTATCTTTGTAACATAGATGCCATTATCGCCAGGTATATGCTGATTACCAATTCCACCAGCAATACTGAACCCAAGGCCTTTTGTTCCTTTAAGTAGCTCCAGCTCCAGTAGCCTTCCGGAGCCAACTATTGTTACATAGGGAAAGTATAAAGAATAATTGTTAAGTCCATTACCTTTTGTAAATATGTAACTTGAAATTAACTTACATGTCAGTTATGAAACAGAACTAGCTTTGCACGTGAAAAACTCTCTGGATTGATTTTTTCAACAATAAAACTGTTTAAAGCTTTATCAGCAATGAAATTATTGAAATGATACAATTATTATAGAATTCTACTGGTTAAGGCAGGTTTTCAAAGGATTTTGCAAGTCGCACTGCCTTATCCCTCCCTAAATTGCCACAATGGTGGGCATAAATTGAAATTGAAAACCCCAGATGAATTTGTTCACCTAGTATACCAAGAAAGCACAATATCTAATATGACACAATCGTCTTAACTTTAATATCTATGGAGGACATAAATCAGAGAGAAAATAATGGAACAAGAGATGGCATAAAAGACCATGTCACAAAAAGCTATCACTGGAGCTCCCCCTCTGAAGGGACACAGAGAGTGATTTTCTGCTTCAGTCTAACAGCAGTCAAAATAGGAGGGTTCCTCTTTATACACAGTTTTCTCGGATCAAATGAGGCAACACCGATTTTTCAATTTAAAAATGCTCTCACACACCAGCTATGCATACATTTGAAATAGTGCTCTAAAAAATTAAGTTTTCAAATCTTTACGTGTGTAACTTCCTTCTTTCAAATTTTCAATAGCAGAAACTGAATTAGCTTGCAATATAAGTAATTTAAAACAGAAAATAAAGAGACATATTCAATAATACCAATGACTCTTCCATATTTTAACCCTTTTACTGTCACCGGGCCGATATATCGGCCCTCACTGGTTGCGCGAAAACTGCAGGGGGCCGATTTATCGGCCAGAATTATTCCACTTTTTTTTTTCGTGATTGTGGCCTTTTCAACAGCTGTAATTAACGTAAATCCCCATAATTTATCTATGGTTATAAGATGTAAATATATCTTAAGAAATGGGAAAAAATCTAGACATATTAAATAATATTAAGCAGCTGAAAAATTTTTAAATCTGAAATGTAGTTATGTAATTCCAGAAAATAGCCTTGGCAGTCTTCGTACATCCCACCTGATATGGGCTGGCAGTAAAAGGGTTAACAATGTAATTCTGAAAATTTCAAAGGTAAATTAAACTGAAGTGAATGTCAGATTTTACCTGAAAGAGCTGTCGAAGATCCACCGCCAGGACCAGCTGAAATAGGGTGTAGTGCTGACGTAGATGAGGCAGATGCAGTTAAGGGTTTCTTTTTCCTTCGAACTTCCTGTAAGACCAAGAAAAGGTAAGGGTTAGTCACAGTGAAGTAAATATGTTTTCCTTTCTTTACCAAACATGAATCAATTAATGAATGATTAATGTAATTAAAAATTTACATAATGAATCATATTTCATGAAAAATACTTTCACAAAATTCATTCCGTGAAATGTTTTGCAAAGAGCCATGTCAAGTATGACTCTTCCCATATGGCATATGGCATTAGAATTGATTTCCTTTTCAAAATGTGTGTACAAATAAATTTTATTGCAAAAGCCTAATTCAGACCACTGATTAACCAATTCTTACTTTTGATTTGATAGTATATCAACATATCTATTACCTCACTCTACAAAAAGGTTAATCTACTAATGGAGCTCCAATGTTTAAAAATAAACAATGAATTAAGATAAAAAACTAACACATTGAGTAGATATAATGAAGAAATATAATAATTATTATGTATCATAAAGGAAATATAATTATTTAAACCATTAGTATGAAGTTGTTATATTTATATGAGTTTTTTTCCATTAGATATAAGAAGAATCTAATGAAACAGGAAAAGTAACTTTTGAGTAGAGTTTAAAGTGCAAATTCAAATCACAGAACCAAACCTGGAAATAAATTTATGAATACCATCTTATCATGTTTAGCGCACCAGATCAGAGGATGAAAACAAAAGGCTCTTGAAAGTCATGGTTGGAAAAGTAACCAAAAATATTTAATGGATTGCAGTGAAAGTTTATCTCGAGAAAAATTCATTAGTTAAAGCTAATTGTTACTTTTCCAAAAAAAGAAAAAAAAATTAAAAATTAAACAAATTTAAACATTACATAAAAATTAATTGTTGGTTATTTTATAGGTATGTTTCTCATAGGTTAAGGCTTCTAAATAAAAGATAGGCCTTCTTCGACCTTATGATATGATATAATATTAGACTCATTTTCTCTAGTCTAGCTTTTCTTATGAAATATGCTTGGGCCATCCAAGTGTATACAATTGCATCAATAAAATTGTATCCTTACCGTTTATTGTCTAAGGAAGTTATGTGGCAAACAGAGTGAACCCAGGTTTCACAAAGTAAGAGACTTATCTCATGGGTTTCTTACAGAAAAAATGGGTAAGTAGCTTACCGTGGGGTCAGTTAAGAGTCAGGAAACGATAAGATTTTAGGGAAGAATACTGAATAGGTAAGGAATACCATCAAATATACACATTTCAACATAAGCTGCATATGTTGCATGAGTGCCAAAGGTGACAGAACAAGCATTTTATAATGCTCAATTCTTTGCCTGGCATTACTTTAAAGTCTGATGATGAAATTCAATGAGCCTTTACAACAGCTTAAATACTGATAATAGATTTTCCTCTAACTTGTAAAAAAATTGACAACTTCTAGCATTTTGCTGGCAAAATCACAAAGCATGGTATGCAATTTTTTTTGTGATGGAGAGAAAAATAAATGGCTATGACAAAACTCGAGCGTACAACCTAAAATATAGTAGACACAGAATGACACACTATCCATAACACCATGACTACAGATTCGAGAAAATGCTTTAGACACAGATTTTGCATGTCCATGTGCTTGCATGTCATGTTGCATGCATGAAACAAACTTACTTCATTCAAGGTCCACACAATCTGACATTCATTAATTTTATTTTTTGTCAAAGTAACTCCATTACTGAATTATTGATAATGAAGATTCCTCTAGCTGATTCTACAATAGCATGTTTCTTTCCTAGGATGGTGAATTAAATGGCCAAAAGTTTTTAATGCTAATATTTTTTAAATAATGGTCACAAAATGTTAACTATGTATATATTAATGTATAAATAGATATGAAATATGCTATAACAACAACATTTAGGGAGGTACTGAAAGTTAAGCCTCCATTTACACAAGAAACGTCAAAGCTGGTTACTAGCAAGCACATCCTTTTTTTTCCTTCCAGCTTTCCTCAAACACTAATAATATGATAGCTGGGAAGTTGATTTTCACAAAAATATACAAAGTAAAATAACTCTAGTTAATACTATTAGTAAATGAATAATTTGAGTAATTAAAAGCTAAGAATTTGCACTTATCATCAGAAGTAACAATTAAGGGTGATAGTTATCTAGGTTTTTAATTAATAATTTTAATAATTATTTTTAAAAAATATTAATAAGTTGAATTCTCGCCAAAAGGAGACATATGACATAATGTGTGACTTTTTCCAGGCAAACAAAGGCAGCAAAGATTTCTTGGGTCTCACATTGAGTAAGGTCCTCCAAATCTCCTTCCCACGTTATGACGTGCAAGATGCCCATTGCCATCAGGGATTCAAGAGTCCTGAATCCCTGAGGATGATGGGCGAGCTGCACATCGAAACATCAGAAGGAGATAAGGAGAACCTTACCCAGTGTGTAACCCAAGAAATCTTCACTGCCAAGGAATCAAGACATAAAAGAGAAAGATAAAGAAACGTACGAGTCGAACAGTGTTTCCAGCACGTTTTAAGGCATCAACAGCTGCAGCATGGGTCACGTTAACCACTGAAGTGCCATTGACTGCCAGGATGGCATCGCCAACTCGAAGGCGTCCATCAGCGCTGGCAGCACCACCTGGGATAAGTTTTGTGATCCAGATGGAGCACCAAACTGTCGGGTCCACACCGCTACCCCCACCACCCCCTCCATCGCCTCCTGCAAATCAAACAGACAGCCATTTAAAAAAACAGTCATCACACTTGCAAGGAGATGAAAAGGTGGGAGATCTGGGGGAATAACCTCCCAGCAGTAATGGGAGTCCAGGAGATTAAGAAAATTTTGAGAATTTCGAGGCTTGTAACAGCACTTTAAGGTTTTCTCAGGGCACTCCTCTCCTGTATATTCAACAACTGAACAAAATTACTATTTATCTAGTAATAATTGGATACTCCAGGCAGGGGCTTTAGCCCCCCTTTGTCCCTCTCTGGATCCACCCCTGAAACTGGTCATTCAGTAAAAATCCAGCCATAAGAGCATCAGACACTATCTGACTGTGGCTCCAAAAAAAAAAAAAACAGCCACAAGTGGGACCCTGCTTTAAATTCTAATAGAATGAAAATCACTCCCTTTCCAATCTCTTCCCCTCCATGAACTGTTGTAATTACCTACCATTGAAAAGTTGACATACCCCCTTTGGACAATAGTGAATATAGTTTGGTGAATACACCCAAAAACTCTATATCGAGTCATTTAAAAATAACAAAAATGATTGCAAAAAATAGTAAAATCACAGTAACATGAATCTACATTTTAAACGTAATCGGGTGCCTCCATACAACTTAGAGGATAGCATGACTCTTTTTGGATATAAAACATACCCAAGAAGTATTTTTGAATAAAATTTGGCACAAAATATTTTACAAGAAATCATAATAGATAACTATTTCATGACTTTAAAAGGATTAATGACTTTGGAATTTGCTGGAGATATCTCCACTAGGTCCATAACAACTATATTTTTAAATAAACAAATTATCTTGCTCACATTTCCCATTTTTATGTTTGCACCATCAGGGCTCTTAGCAAATGAAAAACAGTATTACAATTATATAAACACATAAATAAAATATTCTACAATTGACGATGCAAATCTCTGTAAATATTAGATGTCCGTTGAATGAAGAGGGGTTAGATACACGAAGGAATTCCTAGTCTCCATCTCGCCCATATAAAGGGCGCTTTATCATTATAATTGCAATCATTAGCAGCTAGGAATTAAGGCTAGGAGGGGTTTTAAGCTCAACTAATACTTGGGTGTCTGGGGGTATGGCATACCCGCCAGGGTAATTGGGAGGTGTGGATGCCCTCCCCAGAAAAAAATTTACGATAAATAGTGAGTTTTAAGGCTTTCTGCTGGATATTTTATAAATCCTTACACTCTTCTAATAGTAATATCAATGCAATTAAGTAAAATGGATTTAACTTGAAAATTTCTCAGAGCTCTGGGGGTCGGTTTATCCCCCTGAGCCACTGATCATTAGTACTAAAAATATACTCATCGACACTTATTATAACTGTTTTGTTCATTTCAACAGGTATTTTTTCAGTTTGGTCAAACAAATTCCTCATAAAATAGCATAAAATCAGGTGGAAAACTGTATTATTTTCATTTTCTTTTTTTAATAGTATTTAATACTGTTGGAATTTATTTTTAAGCTCTAACGAAGTGTTTCTGTACCATTCAGGTTAAGACTTGTGTAACAGCCACAGATAGTTATTCTACCAGTGATTTTGTTTACTGTTTTTTTTATGTTACCCTTGAAGAAGGCGAATCCATTATTATTTATTTTCCGGAACTCCGGCTTCATTCTGAAGCAAGTATTCGCATGACCAAGATTCCAGAAATGATTCACCATATTGGCGACAATTGATATTGTCCAGGTAATACATACCGCCGGCGTCGGTGGCGTGGAGAGGCGGGTGAGGGTTGTCGGTGCCTCCAGCGATGCTGAAGCCGAGGCCAGCGCCGCCTCGCTCCAGCGTGATCTCCTCGTAGTCCCACTCGTCGCTGGGGCCCTCGGGTGCGATGACGGCCGCAACCACGCCATCCTCCGGCCGACGAGCCAAAGGCACCGCCTTCTCTTTGGCCGGCTCACCCCCATTCACCTGCACACAAATAAGGCCCAGTCAGTGGTGCATAATACAAGCAGAGGTCATGAAGGAAAGTCAAGGCTATATGTAGCCAGGAAAAAAATCTGAGGTGAGTGTAAGGGGAGAAAGCACATTTCGGGGAGTTTTCTGGAGGGGGAACACTTGGAGGGTTCATCATTAATGATATTCATTGGGACAGGGGCAGGTAAAAAGTACTTCACTTTAGGGGGGATTGATCTGATTAACTATTTTGTATAAAGATCTTCCCGACTTTGGTGGAAGGGTTATGACCCCAATTGATCCCCTATCGATCAGATTGATCAGATATTAAAATCATTGTGCCTCTATTCATAATATTGATCAGATAATACAATCAAGCCTTATAAAAATTTCCGGAGAGGTACAAGGGTAACTAGGAAAAATTCTGGGAGAGATTAAATTCCAAAGAGGAAAAATCATTTGAGCTGCAGAATATCTGGAACGAATTTGGGAGATCCGGGTTTAAATCCCGGCCGATGCCAATACTATTTCATTTATAAATTTTCGCGCTTGTGGCACTCTGTAAAGGTGACCTCTATTAGTCCTATGTATTAGTTTTACATAATTTCTGATGTAAGTTGGAAAAGGAGGGTGAACATTTCGGAGGGGTTCACATGGAGAGGGAACCTTTAGGATTGTATCTTCTAACCCCTTCTGAGGGGGTGGTACCCCAAAGACCCCCCTCTTCCGCTCGAATTTGCCTAGAGAAAAATGTATTGAGTACAATAATTTTGGTATTTGAGCCAATTTGCTCGAAGTGTAGCGTTCGAATTCCCCAAGAATTACAATTAACTTCTTCCTTTTACTTCTTAAAAAAATTAGAACTTTCTTTTTTCCAAGCTGTCTGAATATAAATCTTACTGACTTCGGCGGGAGGGTTATGACTCTCGAGGCCGTAACGAGTGGGATGGTGAGCTTAACAGGTCCAAAGCTTCCTCAAATATTTGAGAGAAACGTTCTTCATATAAGTGCATCCCCTCCAATATAACGCTGCCGCGAAATATAACCTCTCTCCAAAAATGCTGTACTTTAAACTTTTTCCGAGGGCAATCCATCAATTTATAATTTACTCTTTCTCTTGGTCCTGAATTTTAGTTTTTATTCCTGTAAACATTTATTCTGTTTTTAAATATAAAATCGTAGTGTTTATTGCGATTTCAAACCTACTTCCTAATGAAATGCGCTTAAAAACATAGGCGGACAAAGGACAAAACTTTGAGAAGGAGGGATAGTTTCGATCATTTTAAAAACAAATCCACAACGCTTGCCTCGGGGAATTATGCTTGAATCGTTCGAGATAAAATCATTCCGAACGCCCATAACTTGATTATTGGGTGATTCCTTAGTTACGTGCCGCAATCAATTTTGAGATTCAATTACTCCTACCATACGAGCGCGTCAAGGAATTTAAATTGTTATAATGGAAACACCAATCACGCAAACCAATAAACCGATTAAATGAAAAAGTTCTCTGAATCGTCCGCCTGAGGTGAGGGAAGTTCAAGGACGAGTCGGGAATCCCCTTCGGTGATTGGGAGGCTAACACGAGAATCTGGTGAAAGAAGGGAAATTCCAACGCTAGCTTAAGAATTGAAGGACCAAATTACTCCTTACGCAGTCTCGAGCACTATGCGAAGTTAAACACACGAAAGATGAGCTTCGATATGATAAATCTCGACCTCCTTTCCTGTGCTACAGTGATGACTTGAAATGCAAACATAGAGTTCAGCATCTCTGAAATTCCCTCAAAAATGTTAACTTAACAGGAATCGAGGTGAATATATATAATTGAAGCAGAAGAATAAAAATATTTAATTTGAACATTAATTGATAGTGGAAACTTGTATTAATTTTAAAAAGTTTCCGAAAATGTAAAAAAAGCTTCCAATTAAATTTTCTTTTTTCTTCAAGACTCATGTTTAACTCTTTCAAAATAGTTGAAATTTCATTGAATATTTTTACTTGCAAATTATACCACATATCTCATTAAGGAGATTTAACAGTAAAGGAAAATCGAAAAAATGTAACACAAATACATCTACATAACTTAATGTTTGACAATAATAATACTTCGACCTAACTAGTAGTACGTCTATCAAGGAATCCGGGATCAAATCCCAGTCAGGTCAAACGACTTTTCACGGAAAATTTCAACATTTGTGTGTCAAGACGAGGTTACACTGAAAAATCGATAATAAACTACTTCTTAAAGAAAGCATAGCATAGTTTTGGTGATGGATTGCATCACATAGAGGCTGTCTTTGAGATGCCGACGTTTTGGTGAGCACAAACATTGCAGCTTCGACCCAATTATATTATTTATAAAGAATGTCCGCCATCATCGAAATCTGACTACAATCACTATTCGTGACCATCACTATTCCTCTTCCCGATTAGTTAAAAAAGGATGAAAATGAAAAGTTGAAAAAGAATTGCACAAAGAAGCTGAGATTGCTAAAAATGCAAGGGGTTCAAAACCTACCTCCCCCGCCCCCGAAATACAGAGGAGATATGGCCTTATCACGGAAGAAGGAGTCGTCTTCCTTCTTCCATGGTATTATGGCATAACCTTTACAAATGACCCTCTGTCCCCCAAATATTCCGCGCTTCAATACCTCGCTAAAAATTTTATTCCGACAACGATCTAGTACACAAGCTAAGCATAAAGGCTGCACTCAAAATAAAAGTAAAAAGCAATTACAAATGAAATAATGAAATGAGGAAAGCCAAAATTAAGGGATAAACAGACATACCGGAAGGGGCATTCCTGTAGCTATAATCTGTAACACAAGGGCTGAGTTTCACGTAGATTCTCAACAATGAAAGGCAATAGAAACATAAACTTTCTTAAATCATTCTTGATTCGAAATTGTCGTATTATTTCTATGAGAAGATTTGGCAATTGGCATCGAGGAATCTCCAGCGTAAACGGAGTTGAACATACGGCCACATTCGATAAATTCTCCACACTGATGATTTTAAAAATCCACTCAACACGAAAGTAAACTATAATGTGAACTTGAGACTTTCAAATAAACTTATCAAAACCACCGTCTTCCGGTATTCATAACAAAATCCACTCGATAAGAAATGAAACTGGATTATTAACACCAGGCTTAAAATAGCACAAGTTCATTCTATATATCATTCTGTCATATTCCTTGAGCACTTATAAGTCACATCGAGGCAGGCGAAACGAACTGATTGAAACACATGCACCTTTCACTGGGTACAGAATTTCCACATAGGTCGACGCTTGCTATAGCTCACTACGGCAACCACTCTACGACTGTCTTCGGTATTCCCAAGTAAATCCCTTTTTGAGCACCAAAATCTGGAGCATGAGCTACGTTCGAGCACTCGGCCCAGTTTACTCCCTCAACTCATCATCCACTGCCATAGCAGACGGCTAAAATAGCAGTCGCACAATTTGAGTCAAAGAGGACTTGTATTGCAGCGATCGTATTTCTCAAAGCAAACAGACGACACCTACTTTTTTTGTGACCTCTCGTTTGTGATTTCACACTCATCGTCAGTTTTTCCATGTTTTGCGAGCTGCACGAGTATAACTGGTCACAGGGGCGAAGCCAGACAACCAAATGGAAAAACGGTCAAGAACCACTCCAATTTAATGATTTGAAAAGGCGGTCATTAAAATATTAGGCGTTTCTTTCATTTCAGTGCCTTTATTTTGATGGTAAAATTCCCACTCAGCAAACACTGGTTTGTATTTGTGCTTTAATCTGGGAAGCTGCGTAACGATTGCTAGTTGTTGGCTCAATCGGGGAGGCTCAAAGTCTATAGCCCGATTTCATACGAAGCACGTAATTGCATACCCGAATCCATCAGCATAAAAGCAATTCAAAATGCATTGTGCAAAGCCGTGAATGGCAAGTTATATGAACGCAAGGTGGTAAACTAGCTCGGTGTAACTATGTACTTTATGATGGTATAATCAAACTTAATTTCCAATTAAAATTCATTTTGAACTCGCATAGCACGTTTCACTACACTGCGGCATATTCATGTGTGTTGCGCCCCTGTGCAAGGCAGGGCTCTACGTGGACGAAGGCGGAGTTAATTGAAGGAGATTGGAGGATGACTTTCACGGGTAGGGGCGCGTTTCTGCGAAATTGAGGGTGCACAACTTCTGTGAAGGTGCTCGAGAGTGCGGGCGAATGGTAGGTGATGCGAAAAAAAGTACCCGTGTAGATATATGCAAAGAAAGCGCACAAGGGACAATGTGCCAGTTTGGGGTAGGGGTTTCGTTACCAGAGCATGTAAACTTGGAGCTGCTCGGAAGTGAGTAATCAAGCAATACAACAGCTCAGGTACATTCCTGCTGACCATCCAGCACAGTTCACCTCACCCTTCAGGAGTATCATCACGTAAGGGCCTCGCGCACTGGCAACTTTTTAGTTGCTTTGAAATGAAATATATGCCTCCTTCTAATCATAGGTTATTGTTAAGTATAGTTTAACACATTGTGTCGTAAAAAAATGGATAAAACAATTTACAAAAATAATTAATACAAATGGTTGAAATTTGCACTTCAAATTCTCATGCAATTTAATAAAAAAAATAAAGAAAGTTACCAGAATAAAAGCACAAAAGAATTAAAGAGGAAAATTATCCAATTAAAAGACAAGAAAAAAATCAATGAAAACATTTGTAAATTTTCTAATGTATTGGATTCTTATCGAAGAATCTCTTTTGTACCCCGAAATAACTTTTATATTTAAGTTTATATTTCTCATAAACACCACTTTACACCAACAACAGTACACATGCGCTATTTTTAAATGTAATATTGTAAACTGACTGGCTGCGGTGAGAAAAGGCTCACCGGTACAGCAAGGTAATTCGCGCCTTCCGCGCGGTCACTCCGTGAGATTATAGAGAGTAATAGAGGGCTGCAGTATACCAATATTAGGATTGGAATACTATGCATGCATGTCCATACTACTCCAACACAACTAAGCATGTCTGAAAAGCATGAAATTATAATTGTCCGAAATAATTAATGTTTGAGCTTAATTAAACGAGAGCTTTGAGCGAGTATTAATAATACAATAGCGTAATCTCGCCCATTTTGACATTAATTGTTTCAGGCAATTATGATCGCACATTTTCGTCTATCCTTACTCATTTAATGCCCTTAAAAATCCAGAGTATTGAATGAAGTGTCGAAAAGGATGGATATCCAAGAAAAACAGTTTTCATGGTAACCGCAAAGAGCATAAAAATGTTTGCGTTGCCATGGCTCAGTAACTAAGGGGTTGCGACCCCATGTTTATAGGACAAAAAATGCTTAAAATTGTCTCCCCTACCATCTCCTGATGTATATGCAGATTCCTCCTGAAACACCCTGAACATTACACCCATCTAGCATGAATATCCCATGTACAGCCCCCACACCAGCTCGGAACCACAACCTACTGGCCATTTACGGAATACAAACGTAAGGATTAATGAACCTTTTTCGGTCTTTTTGACGGTCATAAAATGTGCGGAATACGGATGCGACCCTCACCACGGCAGAATTATTGCGACAATGCGGAGCGACCATGACGTCACACATTGGTCGTGAACCGCGTGGAACTTCGTAAGGCGAGCAGACAATTGACGTCACCGCGACTTTTTTTCTGGCTTTCACTCCCCTGTCATGCGGACGAGATTCGGGGACCTCGCCCCCATTCCAATTATAATTTCTATATGGACTTGGCAAGAATATATAAAAGGCCCCGAAGAAAGAGTGCTTCGGTGCAAATGAGTTCCACAACTTTCCTGAATGTTGGAAAAGAATCTTTCTTTCCTTCATTATAATTCTACTAAATTTCTTCAAGAAACCTGAGTGGTACCACTGCTTGGGATACCTTCAATTATAACCTAAAATTCGACTACTTGAATCCATAAAAGGATATTGACTGAGACAACACTTTATAGTGAACCAAGCAGCAAAACCTTATGAAATAATATTTTAACATATTTGGTAATATTATTTTTAAATCATGTTAAAATTATTTTGAAACATTTTGCTCTCTCTTTTTATGATTTAAACTTGATTAATAAACTAAAAATAATTTTAACATATGTTTCAAAAATTTCTAACGCTTGAAAAAGCTATGAATTATTATTTCAAATTGTTTTAGAAACGCTGCAATTATTTCAACCTCCTTTTAACAAGACAAATCATTGTGCCAAATTATTTAGATACGTTTCGACAAACGAAATGTAACAGTAAACATTACTAAATGGGTGTCACTGTTGTAAATCATATGACTTTCATCTCATAAAAAGAACACATGAGTTTACGGATTCTTACAAGATAAACGATGCAAAGAAATTGGAGTCCTTCATTTAGACTCCAAACTGCAATTCATCAAAAGCATTCAGAATGTGGAGGGAACGATAAACTATAAAGCGACGCTGTTCCTGCGACGCCGCCGACTATTCCTACTGCCAACGCAAAGGTCTTACTGAAACGAATGAAATATTTATCATGAACTCAAAAAGAAGACTAAGTATTAGTACGCAGCAAAAGAGAGGACGCTAAGGCGAACATTAACCTAAGAAAACAAAAGCTTGAAGAGGTGGAAGAGTTTTGTTACCTAGGAAGCCGAATTACCAACGATGGATGAATCAGGAAAGAAATATGTAGTAGAATAGCGCAATCGAAGAGGGCTTTCTACAAAAAGTAGTATCTTCTTACAGCTGAGAGTACAAGCATTGAAGTGAGAAAATAATGCATACGATTCTACATATGGAGCATGTTTCTCTATGGGAGCGAAGCTTAGATATTGACAGCAACAGGCAGATCAATAGTGGAAGAATTCTATATGTGGTGCTGTCGAAGAATTATCAAGATGAAATGGAACGACCGAGTAAGTAATGAGAAAGTGCTGAGAATAGTGAGAGAAAAGGGAAGACTTCTAAAAACCTTAATGACAAGACGAGAAAACTTAGATGGCCACACCAATGGCGTACCCGGAATCAAAACTAGTGGGGGCAAGCCGTGGTAGTTCACAGAAAACCAACATTTCAAGAAAATTAATATCAGCGCCTTATTACTTTTGAACATTATTCGTGCGAATTTTTAAAAACATTTGTTTATTTTTTGTTTATAAACACATTACAATACATCAAAAATACATATCTCAAATATTAAAATATATATAATACATTAAAAACATTCCCTTTACAAATTCTTAACACGCTTTTCACTATATAACCAACACATATTCTGACTTATTGGGCAAGAAAAGATAAAAGAGAAAAACCCTGATATTACAATATTTTAGAATAATTTTTTAATTACATGTTTTATAATAATATCACTTTTCTTGGATTTAAAGAATATTTGTTTAAAGCTTTCGTTTTGAAATAAATATACTTTTGGTTCTGGGGGGGGGGGCATTTTTCCCTACTGTCCCCCGCTGGATACGCCCATGGGCCACACTGTAAGGCATAATAGCCTGATAAAATAATAGTTGAAGGAAAGGTAAAAGGGAAGAAGGACAAGGGAAGGCTCCGAATAAGTTACATAGGACAGGTCCTAAAGGATATAGAAGAGAAGAAATACATCACAATGTGATGGCTTGAAAACAACCGTTCGACTTGTAGAAGGGCAAGGGATGGCTCCGAAAGAGTTTCGTAGGGCAAGTTATAATGGATATGAAAGAGAAGAAATACGTCGCAATGAAAAGGCTAGCAAATAAGAGAGAGGGATGGAGAGCTGCGTCAAACCAATCTGCGACTGTTGACAAATGATGATGATCTTTAACTTCAACAAAGTTAGAGGGAGACATTTATGTAAGCCATATAAGTGCAGAACTTAAAAATATTAATATCAGCCCTGCAAGTTCAGCGCTCCAATTTCTGCGCTACTGTCATCAAGGATTAGGGCAGATAGACGTATCGCTATGTGCATGGTGCATCGCCACGATCCACTGCACACGAAACATGGGGGAGTAGGCTGATAGGAATCCGTTCCGAGACCGCCCTGAGAGTAAGCGAGTGTCAAGGGGGTGCGGATATGCTGTGAGAGTGAAAATAAGGGGCTTGGTCCCCCCCCACCCCTTTCCCAGTGATCGCGTGGCTAAAGGGAAAAGGGTGAATAGGGTGGGGGGGAGGAAATCGCTCTTGAGTTACCAAGGCCAGGCCAAGGTCAATAGAAATAGGCATGGCGGCGATGCGATAGGAGAGATGAAGGAAAAACAAAAGAGCGATTTGCAGCCCTCGCAATCACAGCGAGGGGAAAAGTGAAACGGGGAGAAGAAGCGAGTGTTATGGGGACAAATAAAGGGAGAGGGAAGGATTTGCTTCACAGAAGGGAAGCAGCGATCGGTATGGGAATTTTATGAGGCATGTTCGCGAAGGCGAGATACAAAACCAATACTTATAGCGGATGCTATTTAAAATTGTTTGCCGCCATAGGCGGCATCTAAGGGGGCCATGGTAAAAAAAACCTTGATAATGACACAAAGTGTCGAAACCATGTTCGGTCGTTAAGTGCTAAATTAAATAGTGTGGAAATTACCGTTTTTGTTTTTATCATGGATATAACCATATTCCACAAAATCAAGCCTGAAACGATTTTATACGATCCATTATTTACATGAGGCGTTTTTTTTTTGGGGGGGGGGGGGGGGGGGGGAGATGGTCAAGCCGAATCTCACCCAATGTCACGTGGAGGAGAGAGAGGTCCTGGCAAGTATCACGTAATTTTTTTTCCGAAGGAAACAGAGTAAAATTACGATTTTAGTGATCTTAAATATTAGTCCTAACAAATCTTAAATAAAAATAATTAAACAATCAATAGCAAATCCAATGCAAATAAGCATAGATTAACGTATTTACATTGAAAATACGCATTTTGAAGGATCTAACATGAGATTAGAGGGAGGGGGTCGAGCTAAACATCACGATATCTCACCGAGGGGTGATGGGGGTGCAATAATCAATGGACGCCTCGCAATTCCGTTTGGAAGTAGAATAATGAGAGATGGAAGATGCAAGAAATTGTCAGCAGAATAGCTCAGGCAAAGAGAGAATTCCACCGAAAGAAAGAACTACTAACAGGGGGAAATTTAAACATAGAAATAAAGTTACAATTATTCAGAACTTATATTTGGAGTATACTTATCTACGGAAGTGAGGCATGGACAATGACAGCTCCAGAAATCAACGTTGGAGGCCTTCTAAATGTGTTGCTACAGAAGAAAGATGAGGATCAAATGGATTGACCGAGTAAGTAATGAGGAAATCCTATGAGAAGTACGAGAGAAGCGAAGCCTCATGAAAACGATGACGGAACAACCTTATAGACCATATTTTCATACATGATGGCCTGATGACGATAATCGTTGAGGGACAAGTAGACAGAAAGAACAGAAAAGGAACACCTCGAATAAAATATAAGGAACAAATAAAGGATGTGAAAGAAAAGAAATACGTAGATGCGAAAAGATTAACTGATAGGAGAATTGAGTGGAGAGCTGCGTCAAACCAATCTTAGGTTTGCTGACCAGTTATGATGATGAGGCGACATCCACCTTAGTTAAGAAGAAAAAAGTGAACACAGTGCGCAGAATGTGGACAACACAATTTTCATATTTTTAATTTAAATTTTTACCAGCTATTTGAGCCTTCCGTTAAACATATTCCCGTCGAGATTTGTAGTGCTTTGAATATGATGAAATCTTCACTTACTTAAATCCAGAACACGGATAGTTTCAAGATTTATCTGTCCAATAACAATCTGTCATCCACCTTAATTCCTAAGATAAATTGCCTGACTGTACATAAAAAAACAAGAAAGAAATCAGGAAGAAAATGAAAGTTTTGAATAAAAACAAAATTAATATTTTACTGATGTATCCAAGATAAAAAATCCAAAGAAACCCATAAAAACTTTTCACAAAATTTTCCTAATTCAAGCACACAGAGATGAAATAAATATTATCGATGGGACACAACCTCCACTTCCAGAGATAATAAAATTATAAAACTAATTTCATATAAATATATTAATATTGCATCAGTCGGAACTGGCGAAATGATGCAAGCATAAAGAAATATTTTAAATGCGAATGAAATAGTAAACGCTGACATGATTTTTGTTTTGAAAATTTTTAAATAAACATTTTCACTAAATACGTATCAACAGATCAGACCTAATACCGACCCTGAGATGCCCATAAATCATGTCTCCGATGACCTTAATAGTCATAAAATATCCCTCTTTGAGCCTGCTAAAAAGCTTGATGGGAAGACAAAGTTTTACCCGAACAATTTTTACGGGCGTTCGCCGAAGTTATGGGACGAGTTTTCAATTTCGAAGCGGACGCTCGCGCGAAGTAAGCGAAGCAGACGCAAATGGGCGTTTAAACGCATGAAATGAACCGCTTCAGGAAAACGGAAAATTGAAAAGACCCCTCACGGTAACTGTAAAAACAACCTGACAAAGTTTGCTCGAATGGAAATACACAATATAAGCAGAATTATAGCCACAAGTCTTTTTTCTTGACCAATTGCTTGAAAACTAGCTTAAGCGATCATCTTGAAAATATTTGTGTGAAGTGCACATTTCTTAATATTTTCTAGCTCATCAAATTTTAATTTCAGTATTTAATTATAAGTCGAATTTTTATATTTAAGACGCAGGCAAATGTTGACAAAAGTCAACTATAAACATCCAGAAAATTTAAATAATTTAATCAACAACGTACCACCTAATCAAACGTACAATTTAAAAAAGCAATACGGAAAAAATAAAAATATACGACCAGTGAATAGGAAGTGATTCATTCTTTCAATAAAACGTTGATACTTTTTACTAATGCCTATTCAAGTCAAGATACGCAGCTAATTTTTTTTTCAACAAGAAAAAGCAATCACTATTCTCAGGTATCGGCTCCTAAGTCATGCCAAAAACGCCAAATTTTCTCATATATTTCAATTCTGCCGCATGAGTTTCATATAAATTTCCAAAGGTAAAACGTTATCTTCGACAAGAGATATAATTACGGAACTTCGGCGTTCCAGGTCACTGTGAAGACCAATAGCCAGAAAGGTTTCCATACTTAGTGGCAATTAAACTTGGATATCGTAAGAGGTCGACGCAGAGGCCTGGAAAAGTCAAAGGTCCGCAATTCTATTCCCGGTCCAAGGAAATTTTTCCTTTGGCAATTACTTTGACTGTCCTCTTTTTTAGTCATTGAGAACAACGCTTTACCTACATGGTCGGATGTCGGCGACATGTTACATACCTTCAATGAGTTCGAAGCTATTCGGGTGCGTTCATCAATCAAGAAATGGCCAAGACTATTGCGTAGTGTCTTTTAAAACGAGATAATTGGCTTAAGCGAACACAGGCATCCTATTTAGTACACTAACATTCGAGCAAGACGCCCGTGTGCGACCGTTTCACCAAGTCCCGACAGTAACTCATAGCTATACTTTCTTTTAGATAAGATAATTCAACAAACCTACCGTTCAAACGGCACTTAATGGAATTGAATGAAGAAATATTAAAGAAAATTGGACGGACGCGGTGTACAGCCCGGAAAAGACATATACAATACACAAGCCACAAAAAGATGGCACATTCACCATTCCTTATGTGACAAGCAAATTTTTTAACAACCGTATCGAAGGCTTCTTAATCCTCTCTGCTACAAGGCAGATAGATAGCTTAATTGATCCAATCAATTTTTTTACCATTAGAGCAAATTATGAACGATTTCCTTGCGTTTGCTTTAAAATGTTATGCATATCTATTCAGTCCATAGATTATTTGGAAGGGCTCTCGTCCGAGATTATCAACGTTTCACTGCATCCTATGGACCAATCAAAGAGAGGTGAATATTCGTAGTAAAGAAATAAATAATAAAGGAAAAAGCGCAGACTAAATAGCGAATACTTAACTAGGCGAGACACCTATTGCGAATACTTTTTTAGGTATAAGAGACAGCATGGATCCCTTCGATCAAAATTTTATAAATAAAGGAGCTTCATTCACTGAGATAATTAGAGATATTCCTGCAAATTTTTACGGGACCTGTCTAAGACAGGATTATTACAAAAATGTAGAGAAATAAAAACCACTAGCGAAAATTTACAAATGTGACTAAATTGTTTGGCAAAAAAAGGCCTTATGTTTAATTGTGTTTAATGAAAGAGAGATCGCCAAAATTAAGCACAATTCCTGATAACCAACTCTTTACAAAAAAATCATCTGTAAAGAAAATCTAAGCAGCTACTGATAATGAGGACAAATTTAGAATGGAAATAGGAGGAAGAAACTGGTAGTGATCAAATTTCTCCGCAAAATTACCCATGAATAAACCCGGAGAAAATCTCCTAACTGGGATTCGGACAGGTATAATGATGAACACTTCGTAGGCGTGAAATGATTCAAAAGAGTTCGTATATGAAAGAGTGTGGGCATAAATGACCCATGAAATCAACACCACAGTAAAAAAAAATTAGGTCAAATTTGAAAGAGTCACTTACGTGTTTTTCTGCCGAAGAAATAAGAGGAGTGTGTGCCTGGAATGGAGAAAAAGAAAAAAGTTAAATTACATGGATATTAAAGTGACCAGAATTCAACAACTCATAATAGCACTTAATTTGCTGGGCATAAAATAGCGATAAAACTGTTAAACGTTTTAACCCAAAACGTTCGATAAGCATCAGCGTTAAGCAAAAAAAAATATCAATACCATTTAATTCTTAAAACTTGATAAACATTTAAAAGTAGAGAATTTATTCTAGTACAGAACAGCCAAGCATTTAACTAAAGAAGGTAGAAATATACGACTTTTTTATAATTCAAACATTTAATTTACTCCATACAATTAAAATCAAAATAAGTAGTTTGTTGCGACACAGGTTATTATTTTACTCAAATTTACATGCCAACAAAGGTTACTTTCGAGCTACTTAAATAGATACTGGTATTTTGCAGTACATAATCCGGTACTATAATTCATAGGCTGAGATTTACGACAGCTTCGGTAAAAAGTAAAATAAAGCAATGATTTAAATTTTATAAAAGCTTCATTAAACGTACAGGATTTCCTGATTCCCAACACCAATTTCATATGTAGAGCACAAATATCTCATATATTCTCTTGCAAAATGGAGTAAATGCATATTCCGTGGAAATAATGCCTCTGAACATACAATAAATTCACGCGTACTATAAATCAGTGGGTACCAAATCGGCTGAAAAATAACCCATACATGAAATTATGACACAAAACATTATCACTTTGGAGTTCAAGGAACTCTAGGATTGTTAAGTATAACTTCAGTTGTGTTTTGAGACAGTCAAACTTATCTACACGCTAGGCGTATCATAAAGACACCAATCCTTATCGCACCGACGAGATACCAGTGCGCCGTGCTACAGTTATGATATGTTTATGGCTCTTCAGGTAAAAAATAAGCGACTGGCCAGCAGCAACGTTTGAGCCGCTCTCTACGTAGAATTTGCATTTTTACCCGATTGACGGTTTAAATAAAGCATGCGGAAAGTGGTGATTATTTAAAATGGACATTGTATCCATGTGAAATAATACTGAAGCCGTTTTCCGTTTCCTTCGTCATATTCAACAAGCTCTCAAATCACTAAAATCGAAAATTATGAAGTAAGTATTCGAAGACGATCCCAAGTGCTCTAGCAGAATCATCAGCAGCATCTTCATTTAATGGACCAATAACTACGCTCGACCATCTTTTTACGCGACAAATTATTCGTTTAAAGTTATCATATCAAACATGTACACTAGGTAAACAGATTAAATAACCGTTAGTGTTTGCTTATATATCTTGTGTGAAAATTTTACTTCAGTATTTAATCAGATGAAATTTTTTGAAAATTGAGATACAAGAAAATGTTGAAATTTTTTACTTATTTCTAACTGAATTGCCCTGAAATTTTTAAGACAAAACTTCATTTCTAATAGACTGATTCGTCGTGGAAAATGTTAAATTATGATCGGTCAAGAGGGAATATGACGTCCCTTTGACAGTAAAATAACAAAAATTGCCCTTAATATGAAAAACAACAGTGAAGGTTGCTCGCGTGCTCCACAGGGTAATCTCCTCCATGGCTGCCGACGTTTCGGGGTAGTCGCACCCCATCCTAAGGACAGAATGTGTATCCTCACGGATGAATGAACTCCCCACGCAATTCACTTCTAGCTGACGCCGGGTAAGCATCAGTTCTTATTTCTGAAAACTAGCAGCCTGCGAAAAGGTTAGACTTGGCTTCGTTTGTCCTAATTAAAATTTACTGCGGTAAATTTTCCGGTCGTGCACACACATTCTCATACATAAACACGTATGTAGGACATAAATTAATGTATTAGGTACCACGGATGCCGACTTACAAAAAATATTGGGGGAGGGCCCAAACCGGGGATCTTACCCAGGGAGATTTTATAAGTAGTGGGTTTAAAGTTTAGTAAGCATTTTAGAAGAGTCATATGATCAACATTAGAACCCTAATAACTCGAATCTCGATATCTGGACACTTCGGTGAAAATCGACAAGCGTGACACATTTTTTCCTCACACCCATAACGAATTTTTGAGGGGGCACGGGCCCCCTCAAGCCCCCTGGAGTCGGCGCCACTGTTAGGTACCTATTTTTATTTCAGCACCGAAAACATCAGAGATAAAAAACAGACACAAACATCGTCGGAAGTCCGAGAAAGGAGCGAATACGTCTAAAAACATTAGCTCTCGCACTATCAGCAGAGAGCAACGTTGGTGATCGCCGAGCACACTCCCACTAAGAACGGCCAATTAACTCAGATCCAGAGAGAAGTTTCAAAATGTCACCACGCAAAAGGCAGGGGAGAGGCGATGACCCGATTTCCCGGAGGGTCCAAGTTGCAAGAGGCGCAAAGCTACGGCGGGAGGGCAGTTGCCGCCTTAGCGGGCATCACCGCCCTGGCCGATGGTCAATAAAGCTAATTAACATAACGGGGCAACGAGGTTATGAGGAGGGCGCGGCACACGTGACATCTGGGAGCCTCGTGGTCACCGCTCCCAAAGGCATGCAGAATAGTAGGTTGGATCAAAAAAACGGTTTCTTTTTCGACATCGGGCTCCTGCTAAGTTTGTTGTCGATGGTTCTTAAAACCAACATAAAAAACTTCTATTCCATCAGATATTATCTATCGGGCAGTAGTTTTCCCTCAAAATTTTCATTTATGTATGAAAGAAATGAATATTTTATGATTATTTTCAAGATAGTTTCTCTTGAGCGAGCGATTTAGTGGAACAACTAAAACCAACCTTAATTTTGAAATAAAAGGTTTTCCACAATCAGTTAAAGCGTACGAAGCCTTTTGTCTCACAGAGCCATCATCTGGTGTGGCTCGGCTCCTGACCTGGTGTGAGACATGGTCTTGTATCAGATGATGGCCATATCAGCCGAAACGCGTCGTGCGCATTAAACAATTGTGGAAAAGCATATCTTCCTTTTATTTCAATAGGTCGAACTTATATCCACTATATCACGCCTGAACCGGTTGAACTCAAAACCTTCATTTCAAATTCATTAGAAAACACAAAGTGATTCATTCACACGAAGAGCCCTTTTAACGCTTACGGCGGACTTATTCAAGGACAGACTTTTGAAAAAAAATACAACAGCAAGCATTTCTCCGCAAGAAAGTGATGTATAAAGAATTTTTGCCTTAGGTCACGAAAGAAGGCGTCACGAGCGTTAGTCATCGAAGATACAACAGCCAAGGAAGGGATTTCTCGAACAAAAAGGTGACTCAGAGTCTCAGAAGATAGTGCCGAGCGTTATTTAGCAAAATAGAGCGAAGTTTGCGAGAATTGCAAACGGTCGAGCCTTAACGAGCTGATTAAGCAAAACTTAGAATCACACGAAACAACCGAACTATGTCAAAACGAGTTACAATAGTCTACTTTCATTCAGAAATTCTCCGAGAAATTCAACCGTGGTTTTCGGCGAAGCCACAAAAAATCTAATCCATCGAAAAGGGATTCTAAACCTTTTAAGGATAATAATGTACTGAATATAAAACGGAAAACGATCAAATGAGGCATAAAAAGGCAGCGAATGTTAATAATAAACTATTCTTGGGGTTTTCTCTCGCCGTTGACACTGTACAGACTGTACTTGACCCTGAAGAAGACTGCAGGCTGCATCATCGAAACGTCGCGACGTTTTTAGCTGATATTGTACCGACGCGTCGCGTCGGTACAGATAAAAAACCTTCTATGGAAAACCGAGTTATTACGAAGCAAAGGAATGAACCGATACCGCATGAAAATTAGACCATCTAACTTCCGTCCATAATTTGACTTACTTAACTTAATAACTTAACTACTGCTAAGATTCCTTTGGTGCAAACATTATTTTCTTTCTACATCATAAGGCATGTTTTAACTTAAAATTAAATCTAAAAAAATCATACTTCAGAGAATTTGTATTTATGAATACAAGGTTGGTTTGACTTTATCACTGCATTATTCAGCGCTCCGGTCACCAATTAATACGGGGGCTTTACTTAGGGAAGTAGAAAAAGCATATTAACTACAGCTTGGAGTAGCATTAATCATCTTTCTGCAATGCAAAAAGCAGCAAATGAGTTACTTGGGATTGGTGCCATGAAATGACTAACTTTATTCAGCCAGGGTAATTATCAGCTACGTTAATGAATGCTAATGGATTTAGATGGATAACAAACTGCAATGCAGATAGCAATTTTACTTTGGATATTTCCTGCGGAATAGTACCGCATGCAACTACTCCAATAAATGCTAATAGACTTCCATTTCCATATGCATGTCATTCCTTTTTTTGACGAGCGATATGATGGAAGGTGGAATCCCATTTATTCAGATTAAAGTTAACAAATTGGATGCGGACACGCAAGCATCAAAATGCGACATGGATACCATACCGTGGTATTCATTAACAAAGATAATTAATGCTTCACATAAAGAACACTTTACAATTCCTAATATTTGACCGGAAAAGGATATCTTTCTCTGAGCACACATCTTCACAGTATGCACCGACTATTTCAGTCCATCATTGTAGGGTACCGGGAAACAAGGCGAAAAAAACACAAAGAAAGGAAAAAATCTCGGCAAATAGATTTACACACACACTGTAGAAATTATGACTTTGGGTTGGTAAGGTATCAATATGAATAACAATGGAAAGAAAAACGGCAGAATTATAGGGTAGAAAAAGAAAACAGATTCACCGAAATCGTAACGACGAAGATAAACCATATCTCTTCTCTCACCGACATATATTTTTGTAATAGAAAATTGAGTGCGTCAACTTTTTTAGCAGAAACTGGAACATTGACTAACTGATCACTGAGTGCAACTAAAAGACAGAAGGGTGGGTTGATGGTGAATATCTTCGTTAATATTACATTTTGGCAACGTAAACATATAGCACTCGGCAGCGTAATTGAACTGTAGCAGTCTAAAAATACCAGCAAACAGGAACAGGTCCTGTATATTGTCTAGCACCTGTACAAATTTATTCTCGATGTTTAAATACATGGGTACTTATTTTAACATGTGGCTGTAGGTTGATTAACTTCCGCTTCACTTTGAGAAAATCGAGACACAATACACTTCCAAGAAACAATTTTTTTTATTTCTTTTGATGATGAATGGAAAAACTTTAGGTATTTTTGCGAGCTAATGTATCCATTTTACTTATTCAAAATAGTTTTTAGAGCAATCGACGACCCAGGCAAGTTCCCCATTCTCAGAAATACTTAAAGTAGCCGCTGACCAATCAAGTTATCTTTAGAAATACACCGCTTAGTCTCAGCTTATCTTATCTTCTTTCCGTTATAGTAAGAATTGATACTAATGACGAAACCTCAAAGCAGACACTAATCCAATGATCAAGGGAAAGATGCATTCGGTAAAGCCGTATAAACGGCCGATACGGCCATGCATAACATTAATTTTCTGCCATTTTCTTTTTCCTTTTATCCTTCATAATATCTACGCAACAACCACTCTATTTATTCCCTATGTAGCTCTCTTTTCTAGAGTTAATAGCTTTAGAAGTTTTTTTTTCATTTAGCCCCAAATCCAAGTGCACTGTCTGAAATTTGTGCACGAACGAATGCTCAAATGCATGAACGCTAGGTGTCAAAATGGACCCTGCTCTAATTTCTAAAATGATTTTACGCCCGATTGAGAAAAAGATTCAGTTCGAGGAATTGCAATTTTGGGCCCCGTTTGAAACAGGTTTTGAAGCTAGGAATACGTGAAGTGATTTTTTTTCGTTACGTTGGTCGATTGCTCCGATAAAATTGTACAAATCGCGCATACCACTGATATGCTAGGGGAGCTGAATGGCACAAGAGCACACTGGAAAGCTGATTGCGGCCAAGGGCACAAGTCATGTGAGGCCGCAACGAGGCACCACCCACTGCTCTACCACCACAGTACTAATATTCCATCGACGGCATTGCATACTGGAATTGGAGGTCACAAACAGAAGAATCCGTAACAGAATGCGAGCGTAAACAAACCTGTCAGGGGTGGAGTCTATTCAACCACATGAACTCACGCGTGGCGTATTAAATTCCGTACTACCTCTTCAAGGTGCGATTGCAGTTCTCTTTCTGCTGAATAAGTTCACGAGGCACAAAAAACATCATCACTGCTATTCCTCGTACGCTTGCGTATATTCCTCAGGCGTTCCTCATCCTCGAATATCTGGAACTATCCATACCTACGGCAATGCCTTTTATAATACTTCTTTTCAGACATTTTTTCTTTTTCCTTTTATCACTCATTCTATGAAAGCTGCGACGGTCGTTTTCCTCTGTTCTAGCCTTGTCAAGCTCTCTATTTTAGCATCAGTGGTTTCAAGAAGATATTTTGTTCAAAGCAGTACTTTCGATAGCTTATACAAAATAAAAAATAAAAATGATGCGAAAACATATTTTCACGCTTTCGAGAAGAACACAAAGAAGTGAAACGAAGATTTACGGAACGAAAAATGATTTCATCCTCATAAACAAGTTCAAGTAATACACCAAAGATTTCAAGCGCATAGTTTTTTCCATCAGTCGTTTTCGATAGCTTACCCAAAATATAACATGAGAAAAATATGGAATCCTATTTCTTACGTTTTAGCAAATAATGCACAAAAGCGAAACGCAGGTTTTCAGCTCAAAAAATCATTTTATTTGCGCAGAAGTTCAAGAGGTAAATTGAATCTCATACGAAAATACTCCAAAGGAATATAGATCATCTTTTTTCTTACCTCCAATTTAGCGTATTATTTCATCAAATACCGCTTCAGCTTAAAATCTTGTTGTGGCACACCCTTATTACTACTAACATCCCGCGAATTCCAACATATTGAGGAAGACGTCATGATTTAGCGCATCGAATTTCAAAATAAAATAGCTAAACAAGTAATAAATATGCATCACTATAAAGCGTTCTTCTGTGTAACATAGCTAACTTCTCTTCCTATATTTAACTTATCGTTTTTTATTTCATCTTCCTTAACCATATCTGGCCAATGAGAATTAAGGCATATTTTAATTTGTAGCATTTATGAAACTTCCAATTACTTTTCTACCCCTCATTCAGCTTTCCTTCGTTCACATAGCAACTAATTCACTTTTGACGATAAACTCAACACGGCATGACACATATTAGACAGTTAGAATGTCATTCTTTCACTTTTTACCACTGATTTTCACACAAGAAAGTATTAAACCACACAAATATTACAAAATAGGACTAAAATGAGGCATAAAAATTCAGTTACGTGGTGGCTGCATTGTAAAATTTTCGCAGAATCCCGAAAAGAAGTCTCTAATTCAGTTTTGCCGCAGTTGTGTGCATAAAACACCGATCTCTTCCACTTTCAAGAGGCTACGGAACATATACTACCCACTCTCCAAATCTAAAAGAGCTTCCCATAAACTTCAATTCCTCCTCCGTTTCCTTCCGCTGCATTTTGGATCATGAATAATGTATCCGCGGACTCCCAACGAACAGCCTCCATCATATATTTTCTCTTCAAACCCATGCATTTTTCATGATGCACCCAGAAACTATTTCCTCTTCACTACTTCCCGCGGGAGAAAACATCTACTATATTTTCCTCCGCATCGGGGCCGAAAAACTGTTCATGATAGCGGAAAAAAATTTTGCATGTGTTAAAGAGATCCCACCACGTTTGGGGAGGACAAAAAATTGAAACACTCATTGTAACCTAGGTTATAAATTTGTGTCATGAACTGGATATATAAGATTTTGGTATGAATGAGAAAAATCGGTCATTAGATTCCGCTAATTAATAATTACTTGAGTTTGATTAATTTTTCTTTCTCTGACCTCTATGTCTAACCTTGATTAGTGCCTTAGAGCATAGGTCTTGAAGAATGTAATAGCAAATTTTCACCAACTCTTTGGTATATTTTGTATACCTTTATCAAGGCTGTAATAGGTACATAGTGTAGTTGGATTATTGTTCCACGAGGACCCTTATCACAGATACATATCTAATAATCCATAACAATAATCCAAGAGGACCTTTAGCACATGTTAAAGCCTTGATGAAGTTATAAAAATATTCCGAAACATTGGCAAGAATTCACATTTAAATTATTCAAGACCTTCACTACAAGACACTAATCAACATTAATAATTATTCAAATGGGAAGTGCTTACATTCAATATTCATTAGGAACAGGAGGAATGATAACGAAACGAATGACCAAATATCAAGCATAACACTAATTAGGGAAGAAGTAAAAATAGTCTCTTGCAACTCTTCTCAGATTTTGTTAATTCTATTTAATTAACTCCATAAACGCCATTCTTTAAAAAAATAATCTGAGTTACCCAGTCTTTAAAATATAAATAAACCGTCGGCCCACCTAAAACCGTGAATTCTTATTTTAGAGCACTTATGAAAATGTGAGAAATCATCAATAATTCTCACAAACTTGAATTAAATTTTTTGCGTTGAAAAAATCAGTCATGTATTCACGTGAAAAGATATTTAATTGTATTTAGAGCCTATGACGTTCTTTGTCTCTTATCAATTATGGCTCCTCTGTAGAATGTCAAAAAAGTTTCATGAAAACTCTTATTTTTTTGTTAATAATTCTTTTATAATTGTTATTTATTTTCTTAATTGAAATTGGCATCTGTACAATTAATTTATTACTCCAGCAGGAAGAGATGCAAATCCAAGCCATTGCGTCTATTGGTATTTTTTTTATTCACATACAAGAAAAATTTCAACCTCTGCCTATCCCTTTCTATAGCTTAACCCGTTATTCTATTGTTATTCAATCTTGCAGAGGTGAGTAAATCTAAAGCGGAAGATTCGGAGGCCCATTATTATACGTGTCTTCGACCCCAACCTTGACTAGTATTGAAACGCAAAGAACCAACTTCCACTCAATGCTCAGCTAGGTTTGCGGGCGGAAGGAGGCACAAGCGATAAACGGATGACCGAGAGGGTGCGATATCTCAACTCGCCGCGCTTATCAATGCGAAGATACTTACTCTCCTGTCCCTCCCACGTACGCACTGGCGACTGGCGATTGTTATCGCATGCGCGGTGATAACGGCCGGCAGGATACGTAGGAAGAATTCTGAAGTAGTTCATGCGGATGTTGAAGGACGTGAAATAGGGATGGGTGAAATAGATGGAGGAGAAGAAAGATGTTTCATTTATAAAATGGTGAGGATTGTCGACCTGAGAAACGGAGTACCGTTGTAATCTTATCCTTCTAAGGCAAGAATGTAATCGGCAGACCACTTTCGTTCGGTTATCTTCTTAGTCATTGAAAAGTATTTTTAGCGATTCGTCATTATTTGTTTATCATAGCGAGAATGGAAACGTTTATTAGCGCCTTGGAGCGTGGCTCTTTAAGAATTAAATGCAAAATATTTGGAAAACGTTTCGGTATATTTTTATACCTTCTTCAGGGCTTTTTTGCAATGAATATGATTTTGATTTGATAGATAGAGAGTTAGTTACATTTGATACTTGCATCAAAAAATTAATATTAATTGCAAAGAATCCCTGAAGAAGGTATAAAAATATACTGAAACGTTGGCCAAAACGTTTGCATTTGATTCTTAAAGACCTACACTCCAAGACGCTCATCAAAGTTAAAAAATAATGACAAGATAAAGAAAAAACTCAATTTACATAATGGGAACGTTTTGGTTTCCCCTTCTTAAATTTTTTTCGACGGGGTGGTTCTCTGATCAGGGCGTGCATATTATTAATTTATCCCAGGGATGAATATCACACAGTCATTCGGCTCGAAGGTTGTTTTGGTTAGTTGTTTTGAAATTGTGAGGGTAGTGATCCTTACGTACTAAGTCACAGGTGAGTAAATTACACACGTTCAAGTTAGGGGAGCGAATTCCATTTCCTTAGGCCTCCATGCACGTCTGGATTTTTTGTTTAATTACTAATCTTAGTATTTTTAAGAGGGGTGTCCGAAGGCTTCACCCGTGATTTGAACCAAGAACCGCTCTATCGCCCTAAGGAACGGAGTCGCGTTGTTGTCTTATCTTCATGACATAGGAGCATAATCGGTAAATCACTTTTGGTCGGTTATCTTCTTAATCAAAATTATTTGAGGCGATTCGTCATTGGATGGTTATCATGGTCACAGTGGGAAAGTTTTGGTTTCCCCATCTCAGATTTTTTCGGCGGTGTAATTCTCTAATTAGGGCGATGTAATTCTCTAATCCTCACAGCCACCGCGCTTCCTAGCCATAGGTCCATGCAAATGCTAATGACGGCATAATAGGTGCGCCGAATTGGATGGGCTATATAGCTACGCATGCAAGAGATAGGTACCTAAGATTGAACTACTTGAGCTACTGGGTGCTAATATGAGGTTTCTAGTCTTAGCTGTCAAATTTTAATCAGAATGAAAAAGGAAGATAATGTTTTTCGTCTGAAACATTTTTATTAGGCCGGTGTTCTCGGCAAAATTTTATGGTCTAAACTACCCCAACACCAGCTCTTTGACTTCACAATTATACTTATCCTGAAAAACTTTATATAGTGAGATTGTATTTTTTTCCTTAATATGCCCACTTCAATATCAGACAGTAAGGCGCCTATTTATTTCATTTCGTATTTTTTATATTTTATTGAAAGCGATTTCTCTATTGGATTATCGTCCGAAAAGGTTTTATTGTGTACATTTGGGCTGTTTATACAATAGAATCCAGGCAATACATTTTTGTCAAAGTTTTCAAGCAACAACGAATTCTGCCGATTCTTATTCGAAGGTATTTATTTGAAGGATTGGTTTTTGGAGGAGGAATTTTCATCCATTAGTCTACTCACAAAACATCAGTCCATTGACGCTCTTCTTTCTTTCCAGACTGGTTCTTAAAATTTTTTACTAATGATTGTTCATTCGCCCATTCTCCTTTTTTTTAAATTTGGGATCGAACTCCCCCGCTTCTTCCATTTCTTTTTGAGGAATTAGATTTTCGCCGTAGCAGGTAAGCATACTCTCTATATTTCCGTTTGGGAATTCACCTCGCGTTTCAATCCAACTGCCCTGGCTGACCAAATTGGAATCGCAACTCGCGCCACCAGGTTCAGTCCACCTGCTATTGTTTGCGAGACGTTCGTTTTCATTCAGGTCGTTCGATTTCGATTGTTTCGTGTATTGTTTCGCATTGCCCTCACACACGTCAAGCGAACTCCGTCTGGGCCTTCCGTCCATCCTTTGCCATGAGTTGAATGCTTGCGAGTCTGTACGCATGTGAATACGTGCAGCAGAATATGAAACAGATCAAACTCCATGCGCTGCACAGGTGGTTATGAAGCACTCTGCGACATACAAAATTATTTTTCCCCTCTTTACCTTTAAAGATATGATTCAAGACTGAGCAAGAGTTGGTATTCTTCTTGTTTGTCTGTATATTTTAAGAGGACGCAACACTCCATTTCCACCGGTCGTATTTTGCCCTTTCGCGACGAATTTCTCGTCCAAACCTTACGTCATCATCATAAAATTTTCTGATGAATCTCAGGGGAAATACTCGAGTAAAATGTTCAAATTAAAGACAGGATAGCGTATACAATGGTCCTCTCAATACTGGGTGCTTCAGGAGGAATGTGCAATACTTCATGAGGGTAGTGAAGAAAGTTAAAGCATTTTTTTGTCCATACACATGGGGTCGCAACCATAGGCGGATCTAGGGGGGGGAGGCACGGCGGCACGTTCCCTCCCCCCAGACGCTTAAAAAATATGCAAGCTTTTAATACGGTTTCATTATCATTGCGTTCGTTTGGTATTACGACGTATCCTTGTGCCTCCCCCATAACAAAATCCTGGATATGGCCTTGCTTGTGCCCCCCCCCCCCTAGAAAGAAATCCTGGATCCGCCCCTGCTCGCAACTCCTTAGTTACTGAGCTATGGCAACGCTAACTTTTTTTGGATGCACTTTTCAGTTACCATAAAAATGGTATTTTTTTGGGAATTCACCCTTTCCGATACTTTATTTAATACCTACTTCGGATGTTTAAGGACTTAAAATAATTAAGGTTGGACGAAAATTTGCGATTAAAAGCCTCAAACAATTAATCTTTAAGCTTAATTGAACGAGAGCTTTGAGCGAACATCAACAATACGATTGCGCAATCTAGCCCATTTTGAGATCGTTTCAGACAGTTATAACCGCATATTTACGTCCAGAATCAGATTAATAAGAAAGCATCGCAATGAGTTGATCTTTCTAAAAAAAAATTAAATCAAGCCGAAAGGTTCCACGCGGCGATCGCAAAGTTTTAATGTGCTCGCATTTGTACATTTTTACCACTAATAATTCACGAATGTATTTTAAGTAAATTTTTTAGGATTTTTTTACACCTCAGATATGTATATTTAGTGTTTTTCGAGTGTATAATAAACATGTTTTTGTACAAACTGTATTTTAAAAAAAGGACAGTCGATTTTTTTCGATAAGTCGATCTTTCGGTTCAAATTTAGATATTTTAATTTCGATCAAAAATCGATAGCTCGAAAAGTAGATTGTGAACGATAGTTTTCTTTAGCAGTTCCTTGTGTGCGGCAGTTTGTGGATACAGTTCAGCAGATGAAACATAGATGACGTTCAGTCCCCGCTATTTTTTTATAACGTCCCGATAATGACACGCTAATTTTTTAGTTTATTCTAATCTATATTATTTGCTATTTTTTGCCTCTGAAGCAACCTTAAGTTGATGAGTCCGTGACTGCTGTGGAGAGGAATGCGGCCTCTGCATCCGGACGCCAGTCGACGTGCCTAAGGTCTCCTCCATGTGAAACGTCTGGAGGGAGAGTGGAGGTCTGTGTCGGGGTGAATAGCAGGTGGTGTGGGGAGGGGTGGTGTGGGAAGGACGTGGCTTTTAACGGATTCGCGCAGATATTTCTGCTCGCCGTCCAGCACGAGAGAGAGGTGTCTGGAACATCCAGTCTGTTTGAGGATGTTTTCCACATTCCCGCGTCGCGCAGTCCGACTTTCGCCCCGAAAGGAAGCGCCGGGATCCCGTTGCTCGCCATCGCATGCCTCAGTTATCACCATAAACATGTTTACATATCGCGGAATTTACGAGGAGCATTTATCTCGCGAATTTTTTTTGTATCAGTGGCTGCTTTTTGCGGAAAATGACCATCGAAATTTGTCGTAAATAGACTGAAATATAAACCGAAATCTCGCAATTTTTTCCTTAAAATTTAGCCTGATTTTCGCCTTTATTTTTGAATATACGGCTCCATTAAACACAAAAATTTCAGAGTTCTCGGGTTTCCAGCCGGGTCCAAGGGTTTTTCAGCACTGCCATCGTCTGAAGAATTCACCCTGACGACGGTGGCAGACTTCGCCCTCGATACGTCGCTGCTGAAAAAGCCTTGGACGCGGCTGGAAACCCGATAACTCTTCCTCCAGTCTACTCCCCGGGAAAACCTTAGATCTTTCACAAAAATTTCAGTCATGTGTTGCCTTTAGTCATTTCTGTGATTCGGTTAAGGTTCATCGAAAAATGAATCTTTTGATATACTTAAAATTGTTGGTTGTGTTTTACGAATACAAATTTCGCAGTTAATTAAACAGGCATCTAAAAAATAAAAAAAACAGTTATGTCTTCCTGGAAATGTACAAACTATGTATTCTTAATGATAGGCGAGCTTAAATAAATAATAACACCAATCTGCTTTCTAGGATTCATCGTGGGAATATGGTGTGTTCTGGCAAAGGCTTTTACAAGAGTTCTCGGACTCAGCTGTACAGCTATACCCCGTAACTGTGTTTATTAGGTGTTTAAATTTCATTCCTGCTCCTCAATAAATTATCTAGATCCAGTTCCTCGAACCCGCAAGACCGAAAAAAAGTTTTGGGATGCATCAAAGCGTGTAGTACGAATCTATTTTTTCTTAATTGATCAAAAATTTACACCTTATTTAGATGAAAATAATTTAATTGCGATCCAATAAAACTTAGACTTTGATTCCTACATTTCTTGCCCAGTTATAATTATTTTACTGGCATTACTTTGAAAGGTTTCCATTAATTTCTTATTTCACGCACTATCTAATGAATGCCAGTTACGGATGAATTCTTTAAGCACATGCGAAGTAGACCATATATTTTCTGAAAACTTCCTTAACTGTTGATATGGAGATCCGGGATTGAGCCTCGGTCAAATCAAGCGCATCTTGAAATAAATTTCCTGGGATCGGGGCAATAATTTTGGCTCTCTCGTTTTTTCCCCACAGCCTTGGGGTATCTGGAAAATTACTTGATGAACTGTACAGATTTGTGCGGAAATTCGGACTCTGTATCCTTTGTCATAGTCTAGAGTACAAGTGAGCAAATTACCAACTTCATTCCATTGGGAAACATAAAGTAAACCTATCATGAACCCGATGAAAATATTCCATACAGAAACACCTGCGAACGTCGATGTCAGATTCATTACCACTGATTCGTATATGTTTTCATATTTCCAAGATACTCAGTCGATTTACCGAGAAGCCTTAGGCGCAGTGTGAAGCAATCTTTGGACGGAAAATTTCTCCTACCTTCGTGAGAGCTTTGAGGCGCAACCTTGCGATTCCCATCCTCGTCTTGACCGCTAAACCTGCACACCAGTCATGGCAAGACGGGGTATTGCTTAATCACTTATAGGCATTCGCCAATGAAAGCGAATCATCCGTGGACAAGCGTTGAGGAATCTGTAACACGCTCTCTAATAATACTCACTTTCTTGCTTGTCTCTCCATGGTTATCGGGTTAGCTGCGTCGAAGTTATTTTCATGATGATGTTTCGTGGCTCATGTTGGCCACATCTTCAGATCAGGTAGCAGATTATCACCTGATTTGAGGATGTGGCCAGCATAGACCACAGACCGTTATCTTGAAAATAACTTCGACGCAGCTAACCCGAAAACCATGGAGAGAACTGCAATTCAGCGCTGCATAAGTCTCAAGCACAAACTCACCTTCTTGCTCTGTACTTTCAAAGACGCTGGCGTTAGCCCATTGAGTACCATTCCTTAACAAGTATCGTAGCGTCATAGTACCCTAAAATGACTAGGCAATAAAAAAGGTTTGGTGCCAGTGCAAGCCACAAATATGATAAACGTTACTATTTAACTCTCTCTCAATTTTTGCAAATATTTTTCAAGTAAAATGGAAATTATTATGTCCATTTAAAACGTACATTATTCTGCTCAAATTAGAATATCCTCAAATTTTATTGCAGGGGTTATCATCACTAGTGATTAAATATTTTTATCAACGTGCAAATTACTCTATTTCACATACCTATCTCAATTGTTTTATTTAATATCTGCGAACGGTTTCGTAACAGTTTGTACCAGCTGTTTAGTTTCTTATTAGGTAATATTTCTTCTTAATTCAATTCCAATCAAGAATTTCCATTAATTTCCCGATTCACACTATTTTAGACTTGGATAGTTGCAGGTGCATTCATACGGAGAATAGGTAGCAGGCAGTCCATATTTTAATAAGAAGCATCAATGGCTATTGATTTGAGATCCAGTTTTTTACTAGCCCAGTCAAATGTGGTGTTACCATTTTTTTTGTTACAGTTTTTTTTGCTAGTTTTTACTCATCATTGCAAAGTTTTATGTGGAGTAAACATTCCTCAATTATTGAACAATGAAATACTTAACACTGCCAATGGACTATGGGTTAAAAATGTTTCATCTCTTTACGCTGTCGTTAAGTGCACCTAAATGCATCCTTTTTTGAGCGAAATACCCAGTTTATCGGTATTTAACAAAATATTTTCACGTAACAGTGCATTCGGTTTGCTTTTTTTTCCTAGAAAACGCGTGTTTCATCAGTAGGAACTCATGGCCGAGTATTGCATCGATTTTTTTATCGAGGGATGGTACCATTGATTGTCGGCTCTTTCAATGACGACATGTATGGGATATAAAGCCAATAATGTGATTCCCTAGTTGGATATGTAACGCAAGCATTCCCATCACGATTCCACCTAAGGCCTAGAAAACAGACCGAATCGCTGCGTTACTTCGCTCCGTAGCGAAAGCTTCACATCTGCGTAAAGCTGTTGCGGGTGCATTATGAGTGGAATATTTTTATGCATGAGACCATAGAGTCACGTGTCTGTGATAGAAGGGGAAAGAAACTGCCATTAAAATGTGCTCCACTATTCTCCTCTTTAAGAGTGATAGCGTGATGACTAGCTAAGCTGTCAAATGCAGGAGAAATAGGCCTGATTTAGCATTCTTTGACTCGTTTCCCAGATGAAGTCGACCCTTCTTGAAAGTGATAGTTTGAATTAGGTATAATTTATTATTGAGACCCTTATGCTTCTACATTAAAAATAAAATACCACCCAAAGGAAATACCACCAAAAAATCGGAGGCCTGGTAACATTTATTTTGCCTTAAGCCCCATAAGATTCTACGATTTGACCATTTATTCCTTCTTCTCGTTAAAACATGAGAATATTGAGTTATTATCTGTACTAATCATTCGTACTCTGACTGACTGACGGACTGCGCAAATGAGGATAGCGAGCGGATTCTCAGGGTGGGCAAACATTGGCCGAGGAGACAATTCTTACACTCATAATAAAACTATTTAAATTCCAGAGAAAAAATTCACAAGGTGAAATTATTTAATCGCAGCATTGCTTCAAAAATTAAAGCCTTACACCATAATATCACTTTGGAGCAAACACGCAACCAAATTGGTAACCTACAACCCCTTATCCAAGAATCCCCGTTACGGACTCTCTCTTTCGAAGAAATTTACCGTAGCTTAGCCTACGCTGGGACCGTAAGCATTCCCGAGACGAAAGATAACATCTTGGTGTATTCGACAAAACAGGTTCGGATCAACTGCTTGGTTGAGACGCGCATTCATTCCACTAGATTTCTAAAAAATAGCATCTCTAATGCTTCTAAGGTATTATGGCGAACGGTGATCTACAATAGTAACGAGGTATCACTTCAGCATTGGTCATTTGAACTCTCAAATTTGACGCAAACGAAAGAGATCATAGCAAATTAATTATCGATAAAGAAAATTCATTGCTTGATCGAAAAAAGAACATGCATGCGTAAAAAAATCAACACCCTGGGCAGCGAGTAAAAAGTAGGAGAAAAAATATAATGAAATACAATAACGAAAAATATCAAAAATTAAATACTGGTAATTTGAGCCGATCACCGCAACCGAAGATCAATCCCTTACATGTATTCAGGAAAATTACCGAGGTTTCAATCGCCAGCGAGTAAATTTGCCCGAAAACAAACTTTCCACTATCAAATAGGCACTTTCAACCTGGAGGTGAAAGAGTTTTCTTACTTAGGAAATCGAATTACCAACGATGGACGAAGCAGTAAAGAAATAGCCAATAGAATAGCGCAGGCGAAGAGAGCTTTCTACAAAAAGAAGAACCTCCTTACAACTGACAATGCAATAATAGAAGTAAGGAAACAATTCATCAGATGTTACATATGGAGTATGTTTCTCTATAGCAGCGAGCCTTGGATTTTAACAACAAAAATCAAGAGGGGAAGCATTCCAAACGTGGTGCTACCGAAGAGAGATGAAGATGAAATGGATCGACCGAGTAAGTAATAAGAAGTTATAAGAAGAGTGGGAGAAAAGATAACTTATCTAAAACCGTTATGTAGTAAACGGGACGACTTAGTTGGCCAATTATGACCCATGATGGCTTGAAAACAATCGTTGAACAGATGGAGAGGAAAAAGGGCAAGGTATGGCCCCGCATGAGTTACATAGGACAGTTTATAAAGGACATTAAGAGAAGAAATACGTCACTATAAAAAGGCTAGCGGGCAGGAGGGAGAAATGGAGAGAGATATAAATCTCAAGATAGTTGAATTATGATGATGATGCGAATCATTCTTCTCTCGGGCACTATGTCAACCAGAATTCGGATTCGCGTGAAATCAGATTCGGGGGAAACAATTACGAGAAGAACTAAATCCAGGGAGTCGGGAATAAAGAGGTTGTTTCGGAAATACCCCACGTATCCTTCGGCCGTTCCAATTCAACCGCAATTTTCACATTACTGCTCCGGAGCACGCACCGAAATCACGTGATCAAAGGAGGAACGATTCCAGTCGTGTACCCATCGTGCCTTCTTTTGAAATTTAGAGTGTAGTAATTCGAACGCTCTACCCCTATGGAGTGATGAGGCGAACTCCTTTTAAACTTTAACGGGGGCGCAGGGGAAGCATTAAATCAAGGGGACTACACAGAAAAGGTCCCATAGAAGCTTTATTTATGTTGCCACTTGGGGAGGACTTCTATCGATCTCCAAAAATGTCTGCAGAGAAGCGATATGTGCAGAGCGATCTATTTATTCACAATATTTGCAATAGAGTATTTACACTTGCGGAGGATAGCATTGCAAAGTCAAGAATTGAAGATTGAAATGGAAGGTCGTTGCACTTTTCCGCAATTATTTCATGTATACGACACGTTTTGGTTCACAGAACCATTACTATTACACAGACTAGTACCAGATGATGGCTCTGTAGGCAGAAACGCATCGCACGCATAAAATAATAGTGGATAAGCACAACTACTTTTTATTTCAATACGTCGAACTTCCACTTCATAACGCCTAAATCGGTCGAGCTTATTAAGAATAGGATGCAATAAGCCATAGGAAATACATTCCGTAAAAACAGTTTTAATATTAGTTTATTTCGCGGAGAAATTCGGATCGCTCTGCCGTAAGCGACGTGAGTGATGACTTTCATAAAGCCATTTAAATGCGCGGAGGGGAAAAGCATCGACTGGGGGTAGCATTTAGAGCAGGGGTTCCCAAACTGGGGGGCGCGCCCCCCTGGGGGGGCGTGGAGAAAGTCCAGGGGGGGCGTGACACCCAAATGAAATAAATAAAAAAATTACAAAAAGAATTTCCTCAGATACGTACAATTATTGAATCTTTCCATTCTGCGTTACCGCATTCAACAGTGAACAAAAAAATCTACCTACTCACCGTATCGAGTAGGCACATACTTGTACGAGTACAAGTACTTGTACAAGTAGGAGTTGGGATGTACGGCACCGTGGAAATAGGGTATTGCAAAATGGAAAGCTGATATGTGTAGCGGGGGGGGGGGGGGGTGGTACAAAAAAGTTTGGGAACCCCTGATTTAGAGAGTTGTCCTCAGAGTATCGTTTTGTCAATAACAACCCTGACTAAACATGCGTGAAAAATTGATACCATGCGTGCATAAAATGCTCATGAAGAAGGGGGAAATTACAGTGACGTTCCCATGATATTGATTGAACTTGAGTTGGAGTCTCTGCCAGATATAAATAAATAAACTAACACTAGAAACGAACTGAGTGCAATACGGTCCAGGGATTGGAACTGTCCCCCTTCCCTGAGTAATAGAAGTTTACAGGTCTGTAGCCGTCGGAGTGCCAGATAGCCTTAGGGAAACTGGACCCCACCCACACTCTCAACCTTCAGGTGTCCTAAGCCAGACGCTTCTGGTTTCCGTCAGGGGTGAGCTCAGGTACATCTATCCCAACCTACGTTCGGGTTAAAGTACTGATTGAGTCAAGTGTTTCTTTTATAATGGAGCCATTTTAAAATAAAATTCAAAAAGTGTGCAGTAGAATCTAGGGAAAGGAACTGCCCTTCTACCTTGAATTTGTAGAATTCACACGCCAGTGGCTAAGTTCGGTGTGATGTCTACTCTCAAGTATACAAACCAATCATAGATTTACATAACTAAGAGAGCTATTTTACCGCGCTTTCCCTCATTATGGTGCGGCCTTAATATTTTCGTCATCGAACTAAAGTTTCGATATAGATTTGAATGCTGGAATAATACATTAGCGGAGCAGTGGCAATTTTTAACAGAGGTAAGGCTATCCTACAAAAGACTCCTCAACGTAGTTCGTCGAGTAGCTGCCAGTTTCGGACCGGAAACACTCCGGCGAACAGCGAATCCATTCCGCTATGCCATCGCGAGGCCCCGATGTGAATCATCAACATCCTTTTTCCGATCAAACTGATGTAACGGCGCACGGCGTTTTTGGCGCGTGTACTTTGCGTGCGGCGGCGAGACGCTCTGATTGATCGCACCAGACCGGAAAAGGCAAAACGACACCACGCTTCCCGGCAAAAAAAAGTTGATACAGAAAAAGAGCAAAAAGAGCATAAGGTCATAATATTACTTCCATCGCGGAATTGAGGTGCAGGGATTTAGGAGGTTTTGAACTCAAGAGCAGTGAGCTAACCATCATGTATCATTTAGAGGGTTACCGTCAGAGTATTGTTTTTTCAATAACAACCCTGACTAAACATGCGTAAACAATTGATGCTATGCATGGAAATCAAAACAGTGCCGACTGCACACTATTTGCTAACAATATTGCACAATAATATGCAATTCCCAGAATTTATGTTTAAAATAGAGAAATACACGAATAGGTAATCGATATAATAGTTATGTTTAATGAATGTTTATACATTTTGAAAATTAGTTAAGAAAAGAAAGCTTTATAAAAAGGAAGGTAGTTCGCCTTTTGCAGGAGATTACACGCAAATTTGGTAATAAAAGATGCCTTCACTGTGAGAATGTCGAGAATGTATTTCAGTTCAAAAAACTAGGATGATCTCTAGGTCTTGTAATTATAAACGGTATACCATTTGAGAGTAACCGTGCGTAATATACAACTGAAGGAATTATTTCTACATTGGAGGACGGAGAAGAAAACCCAATTGTTTCAACCTCGATGAACGATATACATTTAACCGTCCTCTTATTGCCAGAAGAGGCGTCTTTTTAATATTAACTGGGAACTTTACCGTAGGTCATATTTCACCTCATACTAACTCACTCTGTGATTCAACCCAAACGGTGGTTTGGTTAGGTGAGGGTTGACCTCACCTCAAACTTAACTCTAGGTGTGTGAATTTCGCTCATTTGTTCCCTTCCTTGTATCACCTAGCACTACGAGAATTTTAGTTTTAGTGTCCGAAAGGCTTCACCCGGGATTAGAACCAAGGTCAATTCGATCAGCAGCCAAACGCTCCACCCATCACGCCTACCATGGTCTACCGTCTATGGTCAAGGGATTTTTTTATCAGAAAAGTGGAGTAGACCAATGGGATCACTAGAGTTCGCAACCCCATTTTGGCAGTTTTCCCCGAAAAAATATGGGTGATTTGGCCCAGAATAGGACCGCGACCCGGGTCCCTCCTCATCTTATTATCAGGTCCCGCACATTTTGGGGCGGCAGAAAAAGGAGACCCACCTGAATAAAGGCTGGAAGGCCATTTCCAGAGACTTTGGCCACCGTCCAGTTCCCGCCAAAATTGAATGGGACCGCAAACGGAGACCGTATATCGATTTACACTCGTCCACTCGGTCCCATTTTATCATCCGCCTCTCCCGGCCAGTTGGCCATTGGCCGAACTGGTGGCGTCCCCGAAATCCACATATATCCAAACCGCATTCGTCCACAGAGAAGCTTCCTCTTTATTCCAGCAAATCCCGAATTCACAATCCCTTAATTACTCTTCGCTTACTATTCGTTTTTCTCACCCCCTCACCGAAAATGTATACACATAGGCTTTCTAACTTACCCTTGCCAATCGGTAAAACCTGTTGGCTAAGTAGCGAGGCCGCTAGCATTATCACCAGATGGGCGTGACCGCAAAGGCCTAATTTTGGGGGCGTCAAACCGTTCTAAATCCACACAATGTCACCAAACTTATCTCCAAACACTCTCCAACCCAATCGCTCTATTACCATATGATATTCATTCTTAGCGTTTCAAAAGCCCTGAAGGTTCCTTATGATGTGATAGACCCCTTCTTTACTCATGAAATGTAAACAGTTTACAATCGAATATCCGCAAGAAAACGCAGTGAAGGGAACTCGCAGGCACATATAAAATTTTATTTTTCCCGTTTGGTTCTCGGAAGTGGAGAATAATATGTGTGCGTTTTCGAATAAAAAACTAAGGTTACTCGAGAGGTAATGAAACAGATAGTATGGGATGAATGGCTAATATTATTCCTATTAGCCATATCATATTTTTGGAGAACTGTTAACAAAGGAAATTGAATTTATCGGGTTCATTTACAAGGAAATCTATCAGCTAATGTAACATTTACATGAAAACTTTGGGAAACGATAAAATAATGAATAGAAAATGAAGCTTGTCCCACTCAAAAACTACGTGAAAATAGTTAATTTTGATAGAAAATATCGATAAATTGAAGCTAACAAATATATTCCTGGTAAATATAAAAACCTTAATAATATTCCTAAATTTTCTAGAAAATACAATGGAATAACATCGAATCGTACCAAAAATATTTTATAGGTTTGAAAGTCAATAATAATAAAGGATTGTCAAATTTTAAGAATATAAAAACTTCCTGAATATGTTACGGAATCTGCCAGCGCAACAATAACGAAAGGTCCATCAAAAGTTGAAAAAAAGACCAATAAAGCTGCGTTAGTTTGATTAAGTTTTAACTGACATTTTGGTTGATGGTGACATTATATGGTAAAACCCTTACTTTAAAAGCCATCCAAATAATTTTTCTAAATTATTTAGGGAAAAAACAACCAGAAATCTAATAAAACCACATTTGAATTAACTCACTATAAAATAAAATAAGCGCAAGAGGTGATAATAATTTTTCTTGATACATAAACGTGATTGCAGTTACAACTTCAAACAAAATCGCGAAACAATATAGGGCTCTTGGTGAAACACGATGGCCAGATTTATTTTGCAACTGAAGCGCTATGAGACCACTGAATAAGGTGACCTCTGCGTTTACCGGAATTCGGATGTCAAACGAGCTCCTTCCCTGGTGATGAACGAGATGGGTTTAGCTACAACAATCGCTTTGAAGCTATTCGTTTGCGGAATCAGGATGCTTGCGTCACCTTCTGTATTTAACCGCTAACAATGCTCGGGATTTTTTTTTCAACTTCCCGGTGTTGAAGACCTCACGAGATGAACGGAGGGGAATGGTAACCCCAACAAAGACTCATGCCAAACGCGGCAATCCCTTTCACAAAAATGCAAACACCAATCATCGCAGCTCGGAATTTCGAATTGTTTCTCGAAGGCTCATGCGTAAATAAAAAAATAGAATTGCAGAATTACTAACACCACCCATGGTAATAGCAATTGTAATGCATATCAAACCAATTCTCAAGTTCGTCAGATAATATTCTATAAATATTTTTACCTAATTAAATACATTTTCACTCGTTAAAAGTTACTGTATTAACAATATTCAAGTGTTTCTTCGGAACCATTTGTATGATCCCTTCATTGTGTTCCGGTTTGAAATATCCAATATTTATGGGGAGGTAAATATTATGATTAGAGCAATAATAAACATTTTCAAGCAGCATAATTTCTTTAATTTCTGTACGAATATTATTTTAACATTTATTTAAAACATTTATGAACAAATTTGTGGTTGTGCCTAAGAATATCTATTAGATAATTAAGGCTAATTTTTAATGATTATTAAAGACTGTAATAAATATTAGGATTGCCAAAAATGTGAATAAATACTCCAGTACCTTTAAACACAAGGTTCACGTTTAGTAATTATATTAACATGCAACTTCCTACGATCAACCGGGGAACAAAATGAAAAATCGTTTAGCAGCAGCCAGTTGGAAACGATGCCATGGAAGCAACCGATAAGAAAAATGTAAGTAAATACGACAAAAATAGACATATTAGGCGTTCCCTTACCACAACACCACTCATAGAGAAAGGTTAAGCACCTTTATGAAGCTGCTAAGGACGCTTGCCAAATATTCAATTTGATTTCAAGTGCTAGAGAAACCGAGGCCTAGGTATATATGTATAACACTCAAACACATTGAGAGATATATTTAGTAACAGAGAGGCATTATACTGACTGCTATATTTTTGAGCTTCCCACATATTTGTATCATATTTTTCCCCCAATAATTTAATTCTACCCGTAGAAAAGTGAAAGCTAGCTCACAATTTTTGTCGGTAGCCTTTCCTACACGGTAGACGATAGCTAAAAAGAATTTCGCCATTCATGGCAGATGACTACATGACTTTTGCGAAGATTAAAAAAGAGGAGAAAGGCTGAACGAAAAAGAAAAAGGCTGGAACCCACCAGTTATTAGGAAGCAAATAGTAAATATGAACAATGGGCGCCGATTAAAAACTTATATAATCGCCTACAGCAAGAAAATAAAAAAATTTCTGTTTCCTCCTATAAAACAATATTTCCATAGTTTAAACGCACATTTCAAACGTACGGACATTTCATTTGAAGGCGGAAAATGCCCAACGTATGTCGAACTTTGAGGAAAAAAGGCACCCAAATATAATGACGTTACTAACTGCTACCATCCAATCAAAATGAAATCTATATAAAAGTCGCATTTCCGCCGCCTCGTATTCCAACGAGCAAAGTGATCACTCCGGTGGAGTCACAAAATTTTTTAACGCACGGGAAATATGGCAAATGTATTTTTTTAAATTTTATATGGCCGAATGTAGGAGGATATATTGGCTGAAAATATAATTCCGAACCATTCACCAAATTTACGTACTAATTTCCGTTTTCGGATATAAGTGGACGATTCCGCTATATAAACACAAAATACAGTTCAATATGTGAATAGTATAAATATTTCGTCTATTAGTATGAAAATCCATCCGCGAATTATTCATTGGCTGAGGTTATGTGCATGAGGATGTAATGGACTTGAAATAAAAATTATTTTTCTTCATGCGAATAGCAGTGGCGAGTTTGAATCCATTTGTCACCTCCATTTCAACGTAGTGCAACAGTAAGCAAGCTAATTTCCTGAATAATAATAAGCACAAAGAAAAGGACGGACTTTACTCCTTACCATGTCATGGAAAAGTAATTTTCTGAGAGACTAATGACAAATTTAATGGCAATCGGTAAATACCGGTAAAGGCTAAATCATTGGAATGCCACCTAAGTAAACCATCCTACCATGACATACACAGGAAGGGAATCCTTACGGAAGAAATTACTCTGAACAAGGACAAATATGATACTTAAACACGATGATAAAACTGATTAATTTGCATAAAAATTTTAAAAATGAAAATATTACCAGGGTAATAAGTAGGCACATGAAAATTTTTATTTGAAATGATTCTTAGTGAATTTTGTAGGTTAGGTTGACTTTGGCTTTCCATACTACTCCGCAAATCATTGCCATTCATTTGTCTCTACAAAATCAAATTATTACAGGATTATATAGAGATGATGAGAGTTGCGGAATAGATAAAGCATGTGTGTCACTTACGATATCAGTTACGGTAACTATCTTCCTTCTCTTTAAGATAAAGACGGTAAATAAATAGAGATACCGTTTAGTCGCTTGCGACATTCACTTCGTAGTGACTTGATCCAATATTTATCACAAGAGGGCGAATAAAATAAGACGAGAAGGTGTAATAGATAAATCCGGCTCTTTAGAGATGGGCTCTATTCCAAAAACTGAGGCAGCAAAGAGGGAGACCTGATGTGTTTGCCAAAATTCGCAACCACAGAGATGGACGAATGTCGTGCATACCGGGCTGGCTTACAATGCTTAGAGAATTCAAGTAAAATATTAAGCAAGGAGAAAATTTAAATTTTAAAGGAAATTTTGTTGCTTGGATTGAATTCATTGCGAATACGTGCATACCACTCCGTCATCCCAACCAGTTTGGTGGGCGTTTGGGGAGAGGAAAGTATTGGGGCGATAACTACTATTAGTGATTAGTGGAGTACTATATTTTTTTCTCGATTTTAAAGGATTAATATAGGTACTAATAAAAAACGAAATATCCGTATTTGATTGGTTTCCAATTTACAGTCCAGAATACGGTGATTACATAGAGAATTCTGCCAGAATGAGCAAACAATTTATGTAAAAATACAGCCACTCTAAAAACTCAAGTTGCTCTAAAGTTAAAAACTAAAGTTACTCTAAAAACAAGTACAACGCTATCAATCTGGGGTTTGTGGTAACCTAGTGGGTGGCGTGATTGGCTACTGATCACGGAGTACTGGGCTCAATTCTCTCCCAGACCTGCAGGTGTGAGATTAGCACGCTTGTGGATGTCTGGCCGAGGTCTATCATCACCTATCAAACCAATCTTAGAGTGAAAGCACTAAGTGAGAGAGGAAGCTACCTCTATACTTGAGTTAATAAGTAGATTCACTCTGTCATAAATATTATGGACTTCAGACACGGGGGGAGGGACGAGATAATCCACACTATCTTAGCTGTTAGTAAGTGCCTTGAAATACACGCACCAGCTCAATAAATACGTTTGACCGTTAATATGTTAGTACGACATGATTAATGTGCGTGAGTTAAATATTTTCGTAGGCCGGATTAACTAACCACTTCAATAAAAGGATTCCCAGAAAGGTAGCCGGAAAAGTTATAAATAAATGTGAATATTAATCTAGGTCTTAAACAGAAAATAGGGAATGATGATTTGCCATAACTTAAGACTAAGCCGACTCAAGAAAGCATCCATCTTATGTGCTTGGTCAGATAAAAGAGAATTTACAAAAATAAAAATTTTCCAAACACGATCATAATTTTTTCTGCAGGGGAAGGCTCTGCATAAAGAAAAAGCAAAAGGACAAAGCGATTTAATCCAAATCCTCCACACACTATTCCTACGGTTCCACTTGACACGTCTGTTCCCGCAAGCTTACACTGTGTGGTTCTTACGAGAAGGAATTCGGGTGGGAAGATTTCTGGAGCGTAACCCCAAGCCAGCATAAGTAGGGGCCTTTGTTATAACGTGTGTTTATATCACCCTCTCCCACCTTGACCAGAAGTATTTCCTTCAGTTTGAGGCTCCCTAACTTTCTTCCTCATAGTACTCTGCCTTAAGAGGAAGCGAATTTTTATACGCTTTTTCTTAACTTGCTTCTACTATATGTCTGCCTCTTCTAAGGAATCTTGCAATTCACTTGTAACCCACTTTCCAACGTCGAAACGGCTTGAAAATTTGCAAACTTGCTTGCTTCTGATGACAATACAATATTCAATAATCAGACATCTGCAATTTTGTTCCATTGTGCTCTAATTAAGTAGCTAAATTTCCACATGCAAAAATAGTTTTAAATCTTCGCAACAGATGGCGTAAATTAAAATATGTTTGGCAGAAATTTCTTCAACGGCTCTGGTTTAATCGATTATATAATTCACCACTAATAAGCAGAAAATAAAAATAAACTAAAAAAAGATAAAAAGCCGCTTTTTCCAAACCGATAATCTGTGTGGATGGGGGATGACACAGTGACTGATGGCGACTCAAAAGAGGTGGAAAATTTTGAGGCACCCAAAAAGTCACAAAATAAGTATTTGTAGAGGGTATTTGAAAATGAAATCGGAGGCTAAATTGGCTTTATATCATTTCCCTTATCCTTTATAATAACAAATCAAATGAAAGAGTATGTCAAAGAGTTCCATTGTACCTTTTACACTACCAATGTATCCTCTATTTTCCACCAAAGAGGGATGGAAGTATAAATGGCGACTGCAGAAGAAAAAAGCCTGTTTTGCATACATTCCCTGACCGAACTGACACCGATGCGATTTCTATTCTTGGCGACTTCATAAATGACCATGCTTATGTGCCAACGATATCAGCTGATTAACCCGACTTAAGAAACAGAACTGAATCAGCTTTTGTATCGATTACTCCAGACGTACTAATCAAGAGCGACAAAGTCGTAAACAGAGATAATGATGAACACCACTAGGTAAAACAAAAACAAATAGAGTTGTTGCCTTTTCATAAGATATATAATTTATAATGGTATGTATATCGGTAGATAGATTGTGAATCACATAAAATTCGATTTTAATTTTAAGACGCCATACATTTTGGTCAAAAAATCTCACCCAAATGCAAGCAAATAAGATTGGATCTGAGGTTTCCGTGGCGTTTCTCCACATAGGTAACGGCTTTCGGGCGTTCCTCCACGTAGTCTCGTCTGGAGGTGACGGTAAGACTATGCGGAGATTTGCCCGAAAGCCGTTACCAATGCGCAGGCAAATAAAATCAATAAATCATTGCTCAAAAGAGAGAAATATACGGTTTGACGAGCACAAAAATTAGTCTACATTATGAAAATGAAAAAGCAGGAGCAATTTCCACAATTTTACATTTATTAATACTACCGGTTTCGCTTTTCAGCATCATCAGGTGAACAATCATCAATCATCATCATCAACCTGATGATGCTGAAAAGCGAAACCGGTAGTATTAATAAATGTAAAATTGTGGAAATTGCTCCTGCTTTTTCATTTTCATTATGTCACGTTTCCACTCCATCTCGCCTGAAACCTCAGACTATAGTCTACATTAGTCTTAATTAGTTTTTTTCTCCATGAAGACCATAATAATCGTCTGTGTTTTGTTATTACTAGTCTATTTATACTTTCACCTCCTTGAAACCTCCCACACTGACCAAAGGTGACCCATCACCCTCTCCATGCATTCCTCGTAGACGCCCCATTCCACTCTCCTTTCTACTCGACCGCCCCAGCGCCACCCGCTTCGGCAGCGCTTGCGACCGGAACTTCAGCCCCGCCCCCTTTACCTCCCGCCCCCCTCCCCTCCCGCGGTCGTGACGTCACGATCCATCCAGGGCGATCCTCTCGTGTTACGTGACAATTGAGAGGTGGAGGGGGCGTTCACGAAAGAGATGGAGCGGGGAGGAAAGAAGGCAGAAAGATTCTCAGACACGAAAACCTCATCGGCAAGCGCGAGAAATATACCCGCAGCGATGATAATGGGTATTCATAATAACGACCGTGAGGTTCTGCACGAAATTTTTGGTATGTCGAACAAATGGTTTCATCACTTGGTGGCATCTTTAGGTAAGAGGATGCTGAATTTATACAATGTTTGTTTTATTACCAGATAACTGTTATCTTGGTCGAAGGAAAAATACCATTTTGTATATTTTAAGAACATAGAAAAATATGTGTGCAATAATTCATATAATACGGATTTCATACATTTGTTTTTACAGCTTATTGTTGCCATGGTTACTAATGTGAATGATAACATTCAAATTAGTTATTTGAAGAACATGAAATGGCAATATAAAATTTTTTAATAAATATAAATAGAGAAAGAATGAATGATTGTACATTAAACGGATATGATGGCTTTCAGCCATTTTTAAAAACTGTTTTAATTTATTTTTCGTTTGGTATTTACTCAAGGTTCTTAGAGTAAAGGTTGCCTCATTCGCGACTCGGGCTCCCATTGGCTTGACGTCACTGTAGACCCAACTTCCAGCGCCATTTCAAATTCTAGTCTTTCCGCGGGCGTAACTGCTAACCGCAGCGAGTTCTCGAAGTTACCCTCTATCGAACAGTATAAGCCGAATTTTAAATTGAATGCCGATTTATGAAAATAATGATGTTAAGATCTAAAAAAAGATAAATTCGTGTATTCAGACGCTATAATTTCCTGATGAAGTGATGAAATGGGAAGGTGTGCGAGTTAATTCCGTGTCCACACTTCCTTCCTGTAACTCTCAAAACACTGTTTTCCTTGCAACCTCCGCAATATAATTTAAACTTAGATTAATATGGCTCGGAGGAAAATACGCAAAAAACGAATTAGTTGCTTCAAAAAATTACTGTTCCGCCACTTTTAAAATAGAAATTATGCTCGTTTTCATTCCTCGCTGGGATTTGAAAATATATAAGATAAAGAAAATTAAGCAAGAGAACATTGAAATCCTTTACTTCAATCGGAAGAAAAAAATAAGCATATAGAGTGAAAAGAGTTGTAAATTTACCGTTATTACCATTTTCGAATCATTCGTAATAGGAATTCAAAGTGATCATACGTTAAGCAAAAAATCATACAGATGAAACGGAACTAACTTCAATATTATGCTGAGAGAAATAAGAATTCCCCGGTAAAATAATTTCTAGAAATGGAAAATGAACCACCAACAATTGCCGTTATCAAAATAGATCCATAGTTGCCCGCTTGTGTGGAGAACAGCCTTCGAATCAGAGGACTCTTCTCTATCTTAAATCCCACAGAAATTTTCCACTGTAGCCTTTGGTCAAAAAACCTAAAAGAAAAATGTTTCATAGCACCAAAAAGCACTGCAGGAAACAAATCCGATAATTTTCTGTGACAATTGCAGAAACAAAAACTTAGACTAATGAATATCAGCTATTTGGTCGATCATAAGTCTGTTGTAGAAATTTAGCTCCACCGTCATTTTGAAGAGGGTATAAATAATAAGACTCAAGAATTTATGTAAAAGGATTTACTGAACAATTTTTTAAATCTATTTAGTGGCACTACCAAAGTTGCTATTCCTTGTTGCATTTTTTTTATTCAAACATTTTATTCTTGAGAAGACCCTCTGCTTGGCGTAACATTTAATAATTGCTTTGTCCAAGTTGGAAACAGCACAGAACATTGATAATTTGTCGAACTAGTCCTAAGTAGAGGGTAGAGTCTACTTCATTACAGTTTGCAGGTAAATATAATTGCGAAAGAGTACATAAAAATATTATATGGTTTGACTCAAGTCAACATTTTTCAGTTTATAAAGGCTATTCTTAACCACTTTACTAGTTCGAGAGAAAATATTATGATTAAAATTAACGTTTCTTTTATGTGAACTACGATTTAACACTCGATTCCTGATAAATATTTTTATACACGCTAAAACTTTTCTGTCCCTAAATTTATAAACAATTTTGCGCAATCGTGGCCTCGAAAATTTCTCAATAGCTCTCAAAGGCACACGAAAGGACTCAAATTTACAGACTTAGTACTAGAAATTTGTTTACCTGATATCTTACCATTGGCACACGATGTTACTCATAGCATATACGAGGTAAACGATGAATTTGCAAAATAGTCCCTGCACGAATCAGTGCGCAAAATATTAAGTTCAATTTGCCTTAAAAGGGAAGAATTCCTGATTTTCCAATGCAATAGGGGCATCTAAGTTCTTGATTACGAAATCTTTAGCATATCCACTTAGTTTGTCTGACTGTTAACTTTCACCACTTTTTTCGCATGTTTGGAGGGCGAGACACGGTCAATGATTCGATTAGTTAATACATACAACAAAAAGATTTTTCAATTTAAGCATCCGCCTTTGATATGAGACATTCCGTCCAGCTTTCTTCGTTTTCGACAAGCTGTTGGAGCACGTTGCCACAGTACAACGGGAGCCTGGCATATCCGACGATTAAAGGCGCTCTTCACCCACAAAAAGTTCGTCTTATGAATAGTTGATTACAAAGACGATTTCCAGTGAAATTGCAGGAAATGTGTTCAGATTCGAGTTAAACACAAGGCGGCGCAAGGTCCCAGGAACTTATTCTCTCTCAATTTCTAGCGTGCAAACAATGAAATGGCTAGGATCAGCTGGGATACAGGGTCTACAATGACGTAACGGGACTTCTGCTGGCGCATGCGCAGTTGCGAATGAGGCAACCTTACAGTCTAAGAACCTTGGTATTTACTTATGTTGTATGTATTTCATATTTTGTGATCTTGAAACCACGCTAAATTTTTTCAACCATCATTCGTAACCAGGGATGCTGACTTACAAAAATATTGGGGGGGGGGGCAAACCGGGGATCTTGCCCCGGGAAATTTTATAAGTAGTGAGTTTTAAGTTTTTTAAGAATTTTAGAAGAGTCATATGATCAATTAGAACCCTGATAACTCGAATCTCAATATCTGGACACTCCGGGGAAAATCGACAGCCTGGCAAATTTTTTCCTCACATCCATAACGCATTTTTGAGGGGGCTTAAGCCCCCTCAGGCCCCATGGAGTCGGCGCCACTGTTCGTAACTGATTGTGAGACAATGCTGTGTAATTGGGTGAGATTTAATTCACCCCTACGCGGTGATCCCTATGTCTTAAATTGAATCCTATCTTACGGAGTCGAATACATTTCATACTTCCAAAATGATTACAGCATTACGCTCTTTACTCAGTGATATTACCTTTATGAAGAAAATGTAGAACGGTTATACAAAGGCTAAGACAACAAGTAAGATTATATAAAACTAAGATTGTATCTGAAAACGACGCGAAGCGAACTAAGAAATGGTATGAGGTAATGTACCAAGTTGATATCATCTAAGTAAGATATTTCCGCGCAGCGGCAGTGAAGTCGGTTGAGCATACGACGAATAAAGGCATTGAAGTGAATGAATGGCTATCAATAGGGCCGGAAAGGGCGTATGCATCTCAGCGAGGCACATAAATCTGGAGCGACAAATTCTTCCACGGACACACTGCTGAGAAAGATAGCGCCACGCGTCTATTTACTCCTTTTTTCAATTTCAATCTCCGAGAGTGTCGAGTGGATTGCCGTGAGGTAAACAAAAGAGAAAAGGATTCCGAACCGTTTATCCATTTGTGCATGATTTATTCATCTGTCACGGCTCCAGGATAAAAGGATATCACGCGCATTCCCATTTCTCGGCATGATTTCACGGTGAGATTCAAGTACCTAGGTGGCGAAAGCGTTGAATTGTTGGAATCGGCAATACCTTTCGAATTCATTTTAAAGGATTTCATTCGACGAGAGATAGACTCGCGAAATTGCATCCTCGTCTAATGTAATTTCCGTGAGCTACCATGCTCACTGTCATTTAAAAAAAGTACATTTAGGTTGATACATCGATCGAGTGCAAATGGGATGGCATCTTCCGTCATCATTTAGTAGTTAAATGCATAAACATATATAAATCACGATATCTTGGTTGTTCACCGGATTATTTCTCTGAACTCATTGAAACCCGGGTGTTGATAATACACAGAGTGGTCGAAATCCTCAATAGACTATTCCTTAAACGTAGAATAGACAGGAAATGCAATACGTGCCCAAGAAAAATTTACAAAGGTTCGGTCGTCATAATTCATTTCATGATTTAAAAATACATAACAGTCCTTTTTGAGACAAAAAGATCATCGTCTTTTTGGTGATTAAAACTTCTCATAAACCTTAAAATCATATTGCCGCACGCTGAGTCATACCTATTTACACAGACCATGGTAAATTACCGAATTAGTTATTAATTACTTACTAGTTATTCACTCGTATGAAATTAATAGCCTCACTAAAGAAAGGATGCTTAAAAGCGATTGCCTTATGGATGAATAAATAAAATTTTAACAAAAATAAATTACCAAAATATTGCGCAATAATAAGGGCAGAATGAGGAAGTCCTAAGAAGAGTTAGAGGGAAGGGCCTCATGAAAACCTTGACAAGAATACCGAAGAATCTTATAGGTCACATCTTGAGACATGGCGGTCTGATAAGGTAAAACATCAAGGGACAAGTAGATGGCAAGAACTTAAAAGGAAGACCTCGAACAAAATACATGGAACAGGTAGAGAAGGATGTGAAAGAGAAGAAATACGTAAGTGTGACAAATTAGCTCACGGAATAATTGAGTGGGGAGCTGCGTCAAACTACTAAACTTAGGATTGTTTACCACTGATGATAGTAATGATGACCGTCAGGATACTAAACTATTCCGTAAATTTTTACAACAGAGCAACAATAAAAATGTCAATGAAGAAATATAGAACGGAAAAGACAAAATTTTCTGGAGTTTAATTTTAAAGAAAGAAGGCGTGAACTTAGGTATTGAGCGCTGTAGTCTAGGGCACTGAAACCTAAAGGAGAAAACACGACTGAGGAACGAGAACGTTTTAAACCGTAGTAAGAATGTTATCCGAAAAGAATGAACACGACCATAAAAGACCCAAAAATTTTAAGATTCAAATAATATTTTGGCATAATTCGGAAGAACAAGAGGTGAATGGAAAAGCAAACACGGAAGTTCGATGAGATTACTGCCACATCAGAACTGAACAACAGAAATAGCGGCATAGCGGCGGATTTCAATTTGCTAAGCTCTAAAAGGTATCGAAAAATGAATAAAACTCTCATTTCAATGAATGATGATAATACAATTTTTTCTAAATAAACCTCTTTAATTCGGATAACCACAGAGTTATTTAAAATGAAGAAGAATAATATTGCTACCAATAAAATCCATTGTTAAGCTAAATGGTGTAAAGAGCGTGCTACAGACAGACAGAGCGTGCTACTTTTTGTAGAAATAATTATGATTTAGAATTAGATGGTTTATGTAGAAAGTTAGAAGCAGATTTTCTGGCATGCGATAATGGTAAAGATAAGAAAAATGATGAATGCTAAGAATACGAGAGAATAGATTTGGTCTGACGATTGGCCACTGAGATAAGAACACGAGTGGTTCGATAGATGTAAAGATTCAAAAGGACTCCATATACTATGGGAGACAATCAGTCCCTACCTATTAAACTTCTTACAGAGCGCGATAGCGATACCCCAATAATCATCATATCAGAGTAGAAAATGAATCAAATGCATCTAATCACATTCCTCATGGAATCTTATCTCTTGGCAGCGTGAAATAATTAAGTTTTTTGTATGCCACAATGACTAAGCATGGCTAGGCATACTTTCAAGCAGTATTCAAAGTCTAAAACATAGGAAAAGCCTAATTCCCCGAAATGAGACGAAGGAGATCGAAACGGTAAACACATTCATAGTTGCACAGTAAACAACACTTAGTACACTTCCAAGGAAGAAAACTAAACTCAGACTGAGCGTGTATATTTTTATTTCATTTAGCGGGAACACTAGTCAAACCATAACAAAAATATAAGAATGATATCGGTGTGATTTCTAAAGTCTTACGCGTGAAATGAAAATCATCCATTGACGATGTTAATGTACGACTTCCTTGTAATTTTCCACGAAATTAAGTCAAAACTTCTGTAAATAAAATCATCGCAATTGAAAATCGACTTAAAAAAGATAAATATGTAGACATCTGAAAAGAGTGACCAAGGTAAAGAACCCAAGACAGTATCTATTAAATGGTCCTGGAATATGATTACAAACTGTCTCCAAATGAAAAAAATGTAGCCACAAAATAAAAGCAGTTCAAAATAATCTCACCACTCCCGTGTCAAGTAACGATTGATAACGGCTATCAACAGTCATTGCCTGATTGAAAAAGTAATAGCGCAAAATTTAATTCATTACAAGTAGATAATACTTACAATTAGTATAGTATAGTAGAAGGACAGGGTAAAGGCAGCCCGATATTTAAAAGTAAACTTGTAAATAATTTACTTAAGGTTATTTTGGAGCAGATAACAAGTAAACCTACTTGTTCAAAAATGGAACGAATGAAATTACTTCCAGAAGAATCGTTATCGGTAACTGGAGTACATCCGATTATCGGCCTCTACTGTCAATAGATATTGTGAGCATTGACATGATTCGATTAAGCTGGATCGCATACGGAATTTTCAGTGGAGAGGAACGATCGCTACATTTTGCCCACAGACACCGAACACCGACCGCAGGATTCCGCTTAAAACCACCGACACCACGCATTTCTCAGAATGACAGACGGCAACGCCTGGCAACTCCCCCATTACATTGTCTGAACAATTAAAACTCAGCCACCAAATACCCAGAAAAAAACGGGGGAGCGTAATTCAATGTGAATGCCAAGAATAAAAATAACCGAGAACGTTTAGGGAAAGAATTAAAGTAAGACATTTAGATATCCTTAGCCTGAAAATAAATAACAGCGAAAAACATTACGCAAATTTAACCTATAGTAACTTCATTACAGAAATATGATTATAAAAATACACTTCCTACGGAAGTGGTCATCAAGTGGGATTATTACCGATCATAAAAATGAGTAACCACAGAAAGTGTGTCCTGAAGTGTAACCTGAATTATACTTACAGCAGAACTCAGTATCTTCATGAGGCTTTGCTCTTAGAGTGAAATTTAATTTTCGAGCAAACCCAACTTTTTCGCGGATTGTAAAATACACAATGATTGCAAATGATAGCGGTTGACAGGAATATTATAAGTTCTTTTATTTATCAAAACCAGCACGGAATGCAACTACAATTTTATTTCGCAAAAACAAAACGGATTATATCATTATAAAATTTTGACGATTGAGCAATTTTAGCAATGTTTATTCATTTTTTACTCAATGTACACATTGCGAGGCCGCTATCAGGAACCCCGAGCATCAGTCAAATAGGTCCCCTTTCAGGTCTAAAGGACATATATGACCCAAATTTTCGAAATTCTCTCCAAATTAAATGAGGTGTAGGTATGATTGTAAGAAATGGTTATATTGAAGAATAGGCTCTTGGCTTCTAGTTTTAAATTCTCCATGTTGTATCCTTTGGATATTGTAGTTTCTACATTGCTAAGAAGTTTCACTTGAAATGCTGTTTACGAAGTGGAAATTTGATATTTTTTTAAAGAAATCAATGAGAAGCTCGATTATAACAGTTATTTCGGTTTATCCTTTACGTGTACTTAGCCTGTGAATTTAGTACGTAAACTCCGCATTTGTGCTTTAATTTTAACAAAATTAATGTTTTTATGTCATGGGACACATTGACCATAAGGGAGCGAGCATTGATATTATTTAACGTCCCAGACTGTATCTCAGAAACTATTAGAGATATCGCTTTCATGTAAATAATTTTGGAATCTACACAATAATATTATCCTAAAAAATATTTTGTTATGCAATGTAATGGCTGCAATCTTTACGGACCTGAAAGGGTTAACTCCAGAATTTCATGGCGGGGAGGTTGAAATGTTCTCGGATATATTAAAAAATACGAATCTGCCATATTGTTTTACCACGTATTACACATGTAACCATTTGCACCTATTATTGCATGTAAAAATGACTGAATGAATATATCTAAGCCAGTAATTATTTAGGAAAACAAGATTACATATGAATTTAGTAATATTTTACTTGGAAAGTTTTGCTCTCATGATGAAATATTTGCTTTACTTATGGTTTCAATTTCTTGAGGCAAAAGCTTCCCGAAAACCCCGAGGCATATAAGATTATTAATCCGAGACATTAGCGGGGAACAGGATTAAATTATCACGTCGTGCAACCACGTACCTACAGTGAGTTTTTAACAATAAAAAACGAACTTTATTTTTACATTGAATTTACGAATATCTCAGAAAGAGATTCAATTAGAGAGTTATTCAATACCTTAACATGAATTCGGAGCACCAAATGACCAAGAATAAAGCCATAGTCGTTCATTGGGAAGGAAAGAACAGGAAATACAATGCATTGAAAAACGATAAAAAATAAAGTAGCTCGGTCAAAAGTGTTATATTCATTCGGAGTAGCAAATAGCCAAGAAAACAGTCTTAAGACCTGGTTACTCGGTACGTGAACACGTACAAGTCAATTTGTAAATGCATGAACACGAGAGTGAACGTGAAAATGCACCGCGTAACCAACCAACTTGCACAAATTCATGGAACGAAAATAGAATTCTCTCTCTAATTTGGTTCATGCATTCGAATGTACCCCGTTCCGATCCACAAAAATCGCTTATTTAACTTAACAAACATAAACTCATATGGTATGCAAACCAAACGTTATTTCGTCCATGTGGATGGAAGCGAACTAAAATTTTTTTAAGAAACAATAAAAAAGTATGGGAACGGAAGACATTTTTATTAAAAGCGACAAATACCAAGGAATACAACGGCAGCTTGCATCTTCTTAAAAGAAAGTCTTGGTCGTCCACTGGGATGAACAGAAGCTACATTTTTTTGGAAAGGATAAAAAAAGGCGTGCGTGGGCGGTGTGTATAAAAAATGAAAGGACAACCGGAGGCCCGATTTACGGAGACCATGAATTTATAATGGTGGGAAGGAGGAGCTGGCAAAGGATACGGTAAAAGACGAGTTTCCTCGCGCACTCTTTTAACTTCCCTGCCGGTCAATTATTTCGCAGAGGGCGTAGCTTAATGCGCAATAATCGTCCCTAACCTAATAACCCAGTCATCCATTAAGGTTCCAAGATAAAGGAAAACTCAACGGGGAGCAAAACTGGCGATAGCATGACGAAGACGTTTTCCTTTCGTTTTAATCTTCTTTTTTTCTTTCCGCCGAAACTGCCAGAACGAATCGTTTCATCTCGAGAAAAAAATCATCATTCATTTTCCAACCACTTAAAAATAATATTCGAAGCAATTAATTGGATCGGAGGTGAAAACGAAATTAGTGGTTTCCGGAGTTACTTGATGTAATGTATCCATGATTTTAGAGATAAATAGGTAATAACTATGTCTTCCTAAATATTTATCGTACAACGTGTTCCCACACGAGATGATATCATCAGGTATTCTCAAGGAGATATAAATAAGAAAAAAAAAACACAAATCATAAATGAGAAACTATCAATCTAGTGTTTACAACTGTATACATGAATAAAATTATTTGAGACACAAAATACTTCATATTTTTGCTCAATTACACGAACAAAATCCCTCTCATGAAACTGACACGATTAACCCAGTAAATTTATCTTCCAAAAGTTTTTCGGTAGGCCAAATTTTAGAATATTTACCGAGAAATTCCTAAAATCTCCAAGATTGTCCAAAAATCAATTTTTGTCTCCATAACCGGTATTCTCTCATTTAATCGTGAAGTTATAAGTATCACAACATACACTAATAAAATAAATAACTATCGACATGGTAGGACATAGCGTGTACGAAGTGCCATAGGCACCCAACTAGGTTAGACTACCTACACATACACGAATATGCTAAACTAGCTCCGAAGAAAACGCGGCGATGTCATTCACGGATAGATGCCCAGATCACATCTACTAGATTTCCTCAGACACCTACACTACTTTCTCATGGTTAGACCGCCACAGTGGGACGATCACAACGAGATGAGATGTACTTTTCGAAGGCGGTATACTAGTTCTCCTTCTATGCCTCTTTCGCCGTATCCAATGTCGATTGCCCCACCCTGAGGTGTGGCGACATCGCTTACTTCTTCCAATGGCGATACTAAGAAGTGGCGAGGCTGAGGGAAAACCCGATAGCAGGCACTGCCACGTACTGCTTGCTACCATTACAAGCATATGTATACACGCCACCGTGCGATACTCGACACCCTTTCAGACTCGCTTCGTACAGAACGGAAGGTGATCGCAAGAGGATATACGGGGATAATCGGCTCGCATGAGATTGAATGAGCCAAGGCCACACGGCTTCAACACGCTCTCCCATTGAAAAACTGCGGAGAACGCTCTCCAGCCACATCCTTTCCTGAGGGGCCATTCAAATATTACGCTACATGATTCGTGGCATTTTCAAACACCGTCTTCCATTCGTACTAAAAGAGAAAAAATCAAGGATACCACATACAGGAGGTACCAGTCCGTCCTGTTGAAGCTTCATCTTTCATACCACTTTGGGTGCCTTTTAATAGGTTTTCAAAAATGCTAGCGACGCGGTAATGGTTACAGAGCGATTCATTCATTCTGCAATAGAAAGATAAGGTAAAATTCTATTCCAGAATATTCTGCATTCTATTTAATTCCGTACGCAATTATGATCCCTTTATTGTTTGAATTCTCGTATTTACCATCATATGGAACAGCACTGAAAAGTTATGATACTTAAATATCACATCATCATGAATGTTTTTCGATTAACATCCCTAATAATAGCTTGTTTCTTCGTGAAATTCGGACGCTTCAGTCCATCAACGACGCGACTGTCGAGTGGATCCGTTTTAAAGAGCGGTTGGTGGTAACATATCTACAGCCCAACAGGAGAATCCTCAATTGTATCCCGTTTATTTCATGAAATAACGAGCGAGGGAAGCTTACTTACTTTTACTACTGAAGGAATCACTTTGCAATCAATTACACCCGACGAATCTCTTATAAGGTTAAATTATGAACTCAATGATCGCAATTTCTATTATTCTTAAAGCAATAACTGTTGAAACGTGAAAATAAATGAATATAAGCTGTAAAAATTTAGAGAGGTTATATACAAGAAATTTTTTAACATCACAATGAAATCCCGCTCATCTAATGAACTACACAAAATTACATGAAAAGCCAAATGATCTGCCTGCCACACCGTTTATTTCACGAAATCACGAGAGAGCGCTTTAATTGCTGAAGAAACCAAATTTTAATGAATTTCACGCCACGAAAACTTTATTGAAAAAAGTTTAAATTCTGGATTCAATGATCGCAACTGCTATTATGTTTAAAGCAATAACTGTTGGCACGTCAAAATAAATGGAAAAAAACTGTCCAAATTTAGGAAGAACAAGAAATTTTTAAAATCACAATCTAAGCACGCTCATTAAAAGAGTAAGACAAAATTATATACAAGGCTTAATTATCTACCTTCCAAACCTCGTTTACTTCAAGAATTCATAAGCGAGCGCTTTTACTTCTAAAGGAACCACGTTGCAATTAATTCCAAGCGACGAAACTCCAGCGACAAGGCGGCAACTCAAGACCGAAACCATAACGGTAAAAAAGAACCCATGAAGAGACGTGATATGGCCAACTGGTAAAGAAGCACGAGCAATAGTGGGAGGAGGCGACCCACTTAATTATGATAACTACCTGGAGCGGGACCGGACGCATAAAACCCGTTTGTTTTCCTCCGAAGAGCGTGAGAGAAGCCAACTCTCCAACCAACTGTGAGTTATTACACATTCGGAGCTTGGCAAACTACTCAAAAGAGTACGAGACCGCAGAGCCTGCAATACGCCGATGATTCCGTCTTGACGAACTTGCGCAGAGGAGCGGAACCTCTGCCGCTCACGGTTGGGTGTCCTAATCGTACGTAACACATTTCCGCGAGTCATTGTGCGCCCAAGTTTAGAGGTCGTCATTAACCTAAAGATAGGACTCGTAAGGAAATCCACTCCACTCAACCTCACATGGAACCGTTACGTTTCGCCTTCAAGTTTTCATTTTAGAGTCAGTCGAACAAGAACCGTAATCGTTTCGTCCTTCTCGATCGTTCACCTTCACTTCAACGATGCTAAGAAGACGTTTAAGAAGTCACAGAATGCGTGATCAATTGATTAGCCTCTTTCAACTCTCATTAGCCTCTTCAACTTCGTAATAAATAATTTTTACACATCGAAACAATGAAACAGCACCTGACTGCTTATTTTTCTCATTTTAATCATTTTTTAATTTTAATCGAAATGTATAGACAAACGACGGGGACAAATAACAATTTATTTAATTGCCTCTCATCAAGGGTACGAACCACTCCGATTAGGCCAGTCGTATTTTGGATAGTTTCATGACTAATTCATCAATTAAAATTGACGCTATTTTGCTGAAAATTTCATCAAACATAAAGTAGACCTTTTTCAACATTTGCCTGCATACAACGCATTAAAATATTAGATCTGAGAATATGCTGAGGAATAATTTTCAAATTCTGAAGGAAAAAAAACGCAAAATGAAAGCATACGTTTTTTAGCGAGTAACACGTCATGACAAAAGCCCGGTCAAGCGGAAGTGAGGCGTACTCTTAAACCACTACCACATTTTTAGGTTCCGCTGAAGTAACACTTTCTTCTGAAGCACAGGAATCAATGCTAGACTTTGTAGTGAGGATAAAACGCAAAGAAAATAAGAAATTATTAGGAGAGTCTTAAATACAACTGATTAGAAGAAAATTAACGGTCTAGCACATAAGCGCATTGACAATTTCGGCATACCACTGGAATAAAAAAATCCATATGCTATTCATGCATCGAATCTCCGACAGCACTTTTTAAACGAATTTACGATGTAACTACCAATATTGCAACCACAACTACACAAATGCCAGACTTCTTAGCAATGAAAACACGCAAAGGAAATAAAAATTACCAAGTAGGTCAAACTTTAAATTCAAGTAACCAAATATAGCCTTACGCATATAAGCCCTAGCATTAAACAAAAGCAATTAATTCATAAAAATATAATCATGAAACATTTATTAAGCTGACCAATAGAGGAATGAGTTTCCTTCAACCATTTCGCACAAAATGTTCTAATTTACAAAACGAGCAATGATAAAAAAAGGAAAGAGGTTTATAAATTATAGGTAACTTTCCATTACAACGAGAGAGAACATAAAAGAAAGCGAGAAATGAAACTTGTCTGATTATGTTCAGATCAAAAACCGCCGACGTGTATGTGTGCCAGTTAAAACCATTAAGTCAATTTAAAGACCAGGCCTGCTATTTTATCTTCCCTAAATTAAGAAGTTTCATTCCCAAAAGGGACCTTACAAAGATTAGCAGAGAGCAAGGAAAACAATAAGCGAGGCTCTAAAACATCTGATTACGACTGCCTCCCTAGAGCACAATACCATTTACGAACTGGAAACACTCTGATCCATGTACGGTATGTTGCTCCATAAAATTATTCAAATGATACTCATTGTATTATTTCATCCCCTAACGCGGATTTCAATGACTATCTCGACCAGAACGCATTTACCACTGGTTTCAAGTATAACAGGTGGTATTGATGCAAGTGAATAGAAGAATCTTTACAACCTAGTACATAAGAGCATTGAAAATTTCTGAATAACAATTGAATAAAAAAATCCGTGTGCTATTCATGCTTCGAATACTCATTGCACTTTTTCAACGAATTTACGACGTAACTATCAATATTGCTGACAACAATTACCCAAAGGTGAAGATGAATGGTAACCTTGTTTATATTCAAAATCCCATAATGGAATTGAAATATAAAATATTGATTCCTGAATAGAAAGACTAGAACGGTGGTCAAATGCCCAGTGTGGAAAGTGGAATAAGTTTAAATTTATGTTCACGTCGAGTGACCAGTACCGGAATTAGAAAAGCTTTGAGAGACCTCAGAAAGAGGATTGAGGTATATTTACAAAGAATAACCAAAGAAGGAAACAAGAAAAAAGGAAATAAGATGGGTGGAAATCCAATAACGCTATGAGATATAAATCGAGATAAAGAGCCCAACAGATTCACAACTTATCGTAAAATATTAAAAGGAGGAATCATTCCCACCCGACCAGTAAAAATTCTTAACTAACAACCCTTTTAAATTTTATGTCATGAGCTTGAAATTTCCGGAGCATACAAAATAGAACCTTGGCAAACTTAGCCAACATCTCAAATTTGACCTTTTTTCTCTGAATTTTCTAAAATGTTAATTTTCTAAATTTGAAACATAGAAAAATGCTGACAGGAGACTACTCAAAGCTCCCATAACGTTTCATTGTGGCTGCTTAAGTTTTTTTTTTACAATTGATCGTCGCGGAATGGGAAAAAATACGACCGGAGTATTTGAATAGATTCGTACTCTTAAACTCAGACCGCAATACAATTAAAAATTTATTAACAGGTGACTCGCTTAAATTTAGGCCACCATCTTAAAAGGCTAAGGGTATATTGAGGAGAACATTTTCAACATTTGCCTGAATCTTGGATTTGAGCGATTTTCCTCGGTAATTTGTATGAAATTTTGAAATTTGAGAGTGAGAGAAACGTTGATTAAGGTTTATTCTGATTGTCCAAACATTTAATAATATATACGTTTCTAAGGATCACCACGTCACCAAAATATACATAATGGCCGGGATAGAGGGAGTACTGAATCATGCTACACTCAGATCGAACTTGACTTATCATGCTTTGTAAGAAAGGAATAGAAGCAATAATAATAATGGTATAAGTAATTTTCTGATATCCAGGAAACTTATAATGGAATGCCACAAATTAAAGCAAGAGTTAGTGAATTTTAGGGATTGAAGAAAGTGGAAAACAATGTGGCATTTGTTCGCAAAACATCGGCGTTTTCTCCGAATCATGAAACAACACAACAGGATGATCGGGAAATTCCACGACTTCGCGATGTCTAATAGCGAGCTCGATGGCAATCCTAGCATGCTTCCCCAACCTTGCCAAAACCGTGTCCCCATGAATCGGGTTATGTATTGCGAGGACATGACCGTTGCATGGAGAGGTTGATACCTTAAGAGGGTTGTCGTCGGTCAGAGGAGTGGCACCTCACGCACTCTGAATACACAAGCACGGGAAGTTAAAATGCTTACAACCCGGTGGCGATCGGCGGAAGCTCTATTCCATGGAATCAAAGTACGACTTCATCACTGATACTGAGGATGGAGTTTTGAAGGGCGCACGCTATTAGCATAGGCGGTAAACCCATAACATTAAACTTGAGGGAAAGGATGCAATACCCCAATAATGGCGCTTTCTTCCTCAAAAGCAGCAATCCCGCCGGTATGAAGTATACTTAAAAAAAAAACCCAATGGGGATTCCTCCCAGCATTTTTTCCACGGTGAAACAAGAGCGGGAATGATGTGTTCTAATATGCCTGAGGTGCCTTTCGTTCTCAGAAAGATGACGCCAGGTGTGTCTTCCTTCAATTCTATAAGCAATCCAAACCATTCCATACAAGTAAGGTGCGCACCACTAAAAATGAAGCGTTTGAAGAGAATGTTTTTTCAGTCTAGCTGACAAAAATGCTTAAAAAATTTCGTGACAATTTGAGATTAAATTCTACCGGTGATTCCGATATAGTTACTAACTTGTTTGATATTTTTGCCTCTGTCCCGCCTCAATGGCTCGTAAAGAACGTAATTTTTATTTTTAGCGCAAATTTTTAATAAAATGTAGTTTTTATATGTATGCTAGGCCGACAAATCGGTGTCTAAATGCTTAGTGAAGTTCCCTCCCGTAGTAAGATGCTGACCTCCCGCCTAAGGAGAGAACGTATCGCACGTTCTCTTCAACCTTTTACATTTAAATTTAAATTGCTCTGTATTTTATACATTTTTCCCTCATTTGTACTTTTATGAGCTTCTATACGGCTTCATTCACTTTTAAATCAATTCTAAGTCCTTTCAATCAGACTTGTGAGAGATTTTGCAATACCATAACTTTTGAAACGGTAATACATTTTTCTTCAGTTCACAAGGATTCGCTATTTTCAGCCATTTGTGGCAAGCAAATTACCGTGTCTTTATATGTTGAGCACATTGATTGGCTCTTTACCGAGGACTAATGTTAACCTTAGTATATTTAAAGTACCATTCAATGTCTTTCAACGTCAGATACCCATCACGTATTCTTACATGTGCTTCCTGCATGTGCTTTCTGAGCAAGGGTATATTAATTTCATTCTTCAAATTTATCCAGAATTCATACCCGAATCATAGGTCAAAGACGCTAAGAAGAAGAATAATCACTTCTCTGTAAGGCAAGCAGTGCGAATGACAGAACAAGCGTAAGGATTCGTTGAGCCATTCTGGCTACAGAGCAATAAATCGAGTATTCAACCCATTATCACCTTACGCTCCACTCTCCCCACAGTTCCACTTTCATTGCACCTCTTTTCAGAGATCGCTAATCTCAAGTGACGTCCACAGTTGCGCAACAACGCGATGCAATGCCGATACCAAGGAGTCCCATCTAACTATGTTTGTTGACATTTGCGGTTATGAGAAAGGACATAGAAAAAGAGAAAGTCAGATTAATGTTGGCGACACGATTCTTGAGGGAATAAGTCCATGGCGTTACGACAGTCCACTCTATGACGCGCTGCATCTCGCAAGTTTCTGTACCAAAATTCGTTCTTTTCCGCCACCGACACCCATAAGGCAAAGAGAGCTAACAGCTGATCAAGGCAACAACTTAATTAAGGAGAGATTTTCATCTCGTGGACACACAAGCATTTGAAAATTGTATGATTCTCTTGTCCTTAAACAGTAACTAATTATGGAAAGGTGCAAAACATGTGATCGCCAAATCAATTCACTGTAATAGATTATTATTTAAGTTATTCTCAAAGCGACCTTTTTTGGAGGCTACGCAAGCTGCTGAATTAATTTCTTTGGGGATCTAATACTTTGAGGAACTCTGCGGATTAGTCTGGGGAACTCTGGGGAAAAGTAATGCAAATTAGTTTATACTAAAGGTCGGATCTACAAAGGGGCTTGAATGGAAGAATTCGGAAACTAAGGCTTTCATACTCCTCAAAATTTGACCCATAATTTATAAAACCGGGCGTTAATCACACTGGTCATGCAATGGGTTCCACAAGATATCCTTCAGTTTTTTTAAGCGGATATAATAATGGTATTAATGAAAGAGATCAGTGGTCAAGAAAATTCCCTATCTAAAACGAAATTAAGCGCGATTGAGTGACGTAGTGTTAGCTTACACATGAAAGGCTCTTTTACTATTTACGAGAAGTAGTTTTGAAAACGGCAAGCGGCACTCAGGTCCCCTGATGACCAAGCTCATTTTCCAATTTTATAAATAATGTTCGACCATTCTAAAGTTTTAAACGCCATGGGAACTGTATTCCCTTATTTTCCATCCGTTAACAATTTGCCGAACAAATTCCTGCTGATAAATCGATTATTTTCCCGATCGCAGATATTTTTATGACGTCACGGGCTCATCGCCGCGCGGGTCACCGCTTCTCTGTCAATCCTCTCTTCCTAGTATCCTCCTCACGTCATTCCTTGTTGTTTATGCTATTATGAGCGATTCATTCCCTTAAAAAGAGCGGTTACCCTTGAGCCAGTCGATGAACCTGCACTCAAAGGACGTCAGTGACTCATGAATAGTTCTAGATAACACTGGCGTTTTGTTTTTGAACTTATGCAAGAATGGATGAATTATGAAGATTTTTTCACAAAAACGTAACTTTTCCTTACATGTACCAAATTATTCCAATGAATTGCGAATTTTTGTCTGCGTTAACGACTCCCCTCTCTGAGGATTAGTGCCGCGGGAGACACGCAGGGAAATGTTAGCTCCCCACCGGAAGCGCATAGCGCACCCATAGCCATTAGAGAGCCACGTATGCAATCCATTTTTTTTCAATAGACGCGCCTCTACTATGGGGATTAAAGGGAAAGAGCCACAAGAACGCACAACGTAGGCATTCAATTTTTTTTTTCACTTGATTGTCGCCAGAGGCCATGGATTAACTTCCTCTTTTTTGTGCCACCGCTAGTTCGTCAAACAAGGCCTCAGGCTGAATGACGGAGCGAACGCAGGGATGAAACAGCCACGCCGCTGGTCCGTCCGTGTACCGAAATAGTACACAGGCTGAAGGATATTACACCCTTATCCTCATGTTTTTTCCCACAAACAGAAATCTTTTTTACACAAAATTTTCACTAATAGTTGTTTATATTTTTGACATTTCACAAACAGTGTATATTGTACATTCTTTGTATTGTAAACGTTTGTCCACCATTTTTTATTATGCTTGCATTGACGTTATCGAAGGGTTAGGTGGAAGAGGGGACTTTTTAGTCTCAACCTCGCCCGAATAAAGGAATTTTATTATTATTATTATTAATTGTGGCCGAGAGTGAAAAATAAAGAGGTTCGCATTATACCGATTTTCGATCAATCGCCAAATCCTCGAGCCATTCGCGACCAAAAATATATGGCCTAATTAAAACCCTTTCGGAGATAAGTTGATGACGTCATGAGCTCACTCCGTGCGTGCTTCCGCTTCCCCGCTACTACACATAATCAGTCATGACCAAGGTTCTCGCGTGGATGATTGTTGTTGACACTCTTGTAACCGATTTCTTCCATCACTGAAAAGTAAATTACAGATATCTTCCAGATCCAATAAATGAATAAGAAATCTAATGATGTCACTGACTCATGGGAATTCCGCAGCGACTTCCGCGGTTTTTAATTTAAAGCAGTTGGAGAATGGCTGAATGGGGAAGATTTTTTTCGTCGTAAACTATCTTTCCCATCCATCAAGCCAGCTCTATTGATGAATGTGGCCTGAGTGAAGGACCCCATTGTGGTAGGGCGTATATGGAAAAAAGTCCAAAATATTCCCGATAGAAATGGTTGAAGTTTTATTTTCATCCCGTTCCCCAGAAGTCATTTGTTTCCAAACGCAAGCAATCAAAGAAAGAGTGACCAATGAAAAAATCAACGCCGGAATTTTCCCGGAAATCACAAAACAATTAAATGTACCCAGAAGTAATAGAAGAAACTTGCCTCAAAGGTAATTCATGTACATTGAGTATTTGAAAAACACAATAATTATGAACACACCAAGTAATGTACAAGAAGCAGCGTAAAGATAAATATTTTCGTATCAAGATAGTATTGCGTACACACCAGTCATTTTTTTCTCGCAGGGATGATCAAATATAAAACCAGAATTTTGAAAGTAAAAATCGATTTAAAAAAAGAGTACCTACCGACTGACGCAAGAGGCATGTTCAAGCGTAATCACTATTTTATCCTCATCACTAATTGTTTCTATGGACGACAAATAAAATACGCAATTGGAACCAATTTAATAGCGGAGAACGTGATTTCTATCACAATAAAATGCCATAAAGCTGCAAAACCAGTTTTTACGGCGGAATTTCACACAATTGAAAACACGAATTATGCTTTAAAAGGACGTGACGGAGCAGTAAACTGAAGAGCATAAAGGGATATGGATATAAAAAAATACGATGGTATCTCGAAAATATGCCATTTTTTCATTGACACTGTTTGCAGGCCTACCCGGACTTATGAAATTTAAAGAAAGGGGTACAATACATATCTACTAGCAACGCAAGGGAGAGAAAAATACAAACCATGAAAATATGTCAATCTTATTTCAGAGATAATCATCAATTAATTCATTTAAATGGAGTAAAAGGGTGTGGAAGTTCAATTCTGACTGTCACACGCTACTGTCCTTCCAAGATGTTACGGAAGGTAGGTAGGTGGAGAATGCACAGTATGTCCATAGACCTTAAATAAAAGATAGTTTCCGGCGTAAATGGGTGGAAATCTTAATATCGACCCAGGTTTTGGAACATAATTTTTCGCACAAAATAATATTTTTATGCCGCAACCTGGGTCGGAAGAAATAAAGAAGATTGCAAATAGATAAATTCTTTCATTATGATAAATTAAGTGACTTCGACATATGCTAAAATTACGTGAAAGGTAATAAATAAAGAGGCGATAAATTAAGCACGAAGATCATGAATGGATTTCATCACGTGTGATTTTACACGTGTTTTTACACATTTAACTTAGTGAATAATGTGGACGACATTCTCTCGGGCTCGCCACCAGGTAAACTTGGTTACAAGTAACACTTATTTGACCGACTATAATTGTATTATCTCTTGGGGAACCTGAGAAATTTTGACCCAATTGTTTCCATCATCTTCGGAGCATATGGAAGAGTAGGTCATAGATCATTAAATCATTAAAATGATTAGAACAGCTATTCATTATGATGAACACAGAAACAAAGGTTATTCTGGAACTCTGATAAATCCTAAGTTTCGTTTTTTCAGTTAGAATACAAAAATATAGTATTGGACGGTCCAAATGATGTGAATGATTCTTTGCCCGCTCGTTACATCCATCACGGTTCCTAAATGTCGAGATAATGGGCTCATCTGCGGACATAAAGAAGTGTAGAACAGTCATTAAGATTCATTACACCTTGAGAGCCGCAAAAAACCTCAAGCCGCCTCAATTACACGGATTGTGTGGCTCAGAGATGATGGCTCCTCTGTTTGGCAAAAGACGAGGTTTCCGCAAAAGGGTAAAAGAAATGACTATTTTCCCCAACCAAGATTATCTGACTGGTCACTTATCGCTGAAAGAATGTAAATGGTTATTTAATTCAAAGAATTATAGCAATGGAAATGACATCGGCGCTACTGGACATGTAAATGCATAAAATGTAATATAGCGAACCATTTAATCGCAGATTGCATTTTTTCCGAAAAAGATATCTATAGTGCTTTTAGAATTGTAATAAAAATGATACGGATTGGTGGCTTGATAGGCGTCATAGTCCACCGGAAAGTCACTCAAATAAAGAAATATTTTTTTTACATTGGCCATAGCATTAGAGTCCAAATGTAACATTGCAATTGCAAATAAATATAATCAGCTGCTGAATATCGGAACTAAAAAGGGAAATGGAATAACACTGAGATGGTTATGCTTAAATTTCCTTGTTGATGGATGGGACTGTCTGCCAACACCATTAATCATAACAAATAGCTTTTTTTTAATGTACCAATAAACCACCTTGTCCATATAGTCAACAAATTTCCACAGGAGAGAATGACGCCTCGGCAGCTTACTAACTGGCTAAAGAACTCGACCGAAAATAAATGGATCCGGGTTCGAATCCCAGTCAGGGCGAATGATTTTTCCTCTATGGAGTTTTTGCACAACCAATAACCAAAGCGGATATAAGTATGATCTCGGCATTTTACTCGAGTTCTCACCACGTCTGTTGGCTTTTGTAAACAACAGATTCGCTTACATATTAGTCAGCGTCTTCAAGTCTAGATGGGAGTTTTTGAAACATTTAAGATGACATGCTTAGCTCGATTGATTTCACAAGCGATCGAGCGACTGGATTTTCTTGAGCTCTAGCAAGATAACCCAAAAGTACTAAACAATAGGCCCCAAACAAATGGGAGCGTCCTAAGACAACCTCCACAAATAAAAATTAGAAGAGAAGTCAGGCCAGACCTAGACGCAGTATAAATATTTTTTAGCAATTCTAAACGGGCGTCATTTAGAGGCGATATAACTTCGGCATCGCTAATAAATTACTGAATTAATAAAATAACAGCAGCAGATAAATCAAGGGAAGAGGTTTTGAAAATGTGGTGATACAAAAGAATGATGAGGATCAAATGGATCGAACGAGTAATTAATGAAGAAGTCCTAAGAAGAGTAGGGGAGAATAAAAGTCTAAAAAACGTAGATAAAAAGACGGAACAACTTTATAGGTCACATCTTGAGATATGATGGCCAGATGACGACAACCATTGGACAAAAAGATGGCAAGAATCGAAAAGGAAGACTTCGAACAAAATATACAGAGCAGGTAAAGAAGGTGGTGAAAGAGAAGAAATACATAGGTGTGAAAAGATTAGCTGATAGGAGAAATGAGATAGGAGAGCTGCGCCAAGCAAATCTTAAGATTAATAACCCGTGAAAATGATGATGACTTAATAAATTTCGACAAAGCACTTTTTAATAGCGTAAATTAGAGCGAATTACAGCCTTTGAGATTTGTACAGCGGATGGAACATAGCTTAAATATACCAACGATACGAGGATAGATATTAAAGAAGGAATGGGATCAACGGCGGCACTGCTAATTACGCAAGGAAAAGCTGACAAGATGACTCAGGGACAGTGAGGCCGGAGCGCCTCGGCACAAATTATGAAGCAAGCGAGAGCGGCAGCCCCCAGGACGTTCTTAAACAAATGCACGACGAAGAATACTTAACAGTCGGGGAACCATCAAAAACAGCTCTCAGGGGAAATTACCTGTTCCAAGGTGGAAGTTTCCACGCCGGGATACAGGTAAAATTATAAGGGAGGTAGGGTAGCGAGAATCCTCAAGTACCCAACAATGTAAGGTAAAATTCTGAAAGTGCGGTCAGTGGCGGGGAGGGATAACTTCAATGCCCGTAAGACTCATTAACCTGAATTCATAATTAAACCATGTATGACGAAGGGACGAAGACTATCCGGAAAACTTACGCCATGAAAATTCAATCAGTTCTTTCCCATAATACCCATTTACACATGAACTAGCCAGAGACTGAAGGAGTTCCGGATAATAGACACATCGAGAGTAATTCTGGACGGGTGTCATTCAGTGAGGTAGGGATGATATCATTTCGCCAAAGTACTAGGTGGTAATGACTAATGGTATGATTGGTATTGAATTTTCATATTTGTACAGAATTTATTAGAGCAACTGACAAATAAATTTAAAATATTTAATTAATTACAAAGGTAGAAATGCACACACATTTTCTCAACACTCCTCTGAATCACATCTGAGGGAATTCAGTTTATCGCACCACAAACGATAAAATAAAGTAACTGAACTGCCGAACAGGCGATTAAAAGAATTTTTTTGCTGGGCGGACGATGAAGAAATAACATAAAGAGAAACTGGAATAAAAAAGCCCCAAAATAAGCATATAATTAAACTTTCCTTCCATATTTTCACGGCCCATTAGTTAAATCACAGCCATAGTAGTGAAAATGTGCCTCACGAGGGTTCCTGCAGTTGTGTTCATAATCTTATAAACAAATTGGTGGACAAAACATTTCCTCAAACATCCCTCACATCAATGAGGGGAAAATGTGAGAAAATACAAACATTTGCATCAACTAAGCATTGAGCCAGACATCCGATAAAGCGCGCGAAGTGCCTCAAACAAAAATGCAGCCTATTCGCCCTTCTACGCTTCAAAGCTTCTGGGTTCAATTCCCGGCCGAGGCCACTTCTCCTTACCCCTGGAATTTTCTAACTCCAGCACTGACAGAAGATCTGCCGTGTGTGCTCTGCCAATGGAATTTTCCGTGCCTGCAAAGCTGTGGCCGCAATTTTTAACGATTAAGGATGTTGGTCTGAGGCACGAAAACTCCTTAAATATATCATCAACTAACGTCCATAAAAGTTGGCTTTCCGGCCCTCATTTTACGGAAATTACTTCTGATAGTCTTAATTTTAACTCAGGTTCTCACGTCAAAAACTGTCGTAGCATACAATAAATGATGATCGCTGCGTTTACGTCATTTTGACAAAATACTGATATAATTTTCGTTATACCATACGAATCGTGATGAAAATAAAACGTAGCATAGTCTCTGGAATACGCATGGAGTTATTAGCAAATGACTTCCGTAAATGAAGTTAAGTGCATAAAAAATTTGAACCGTCAGCTAAAATAGCTGGAAAAAAGGTACTTAAAAATTAGCGTTGAATACATGCCAATGAAATGTTTAACTTCAATGGATGCAGTATGTGATAGCAAAATCTGTTTGAATAACACATGTGAAACCTAATTGTCTTGGATTGCGCAGCCGCGAACATACCCCCGCAGACAGCGTTTACAGTATTCACCCACTCTCAAGTTTCCGAAATTCAAAACAATTGAGAAAAACCGATCTAAATCGAACCAATCATACGATGGTAAAATCACAAATTTTTCCAGGTATTGCCTTAATGCATAATAAAATAGTTTTGGATATAAGGCAAGGTATATAGTAAGCAACAGAAGATTTCAAAAATCTTCAAAATTCAATTTTACTGTCCCATCATATAATATTAAAAAATCAACTTTTGAAGAAAAACAAAATGTTAAATCTTAAAAAGATGCTACCAAAGTCAACAAGTGAACGCGCATAATTAAGAATGAACTATACCTCCAAACTTTAATAACCGCAGATGCTGATGTTATACAGAGATAAATAGAACATATAATGTATCTACTTTTTATACTTAGCAATTCTAAATGGTTTATCTCTGTTTCAAACAATATCATAAAACTAAAATGTTAGCAGGCTGGTGAGAGAACTAGGATAGTAAAGTATCTTCAATTTTCATAGCAAGCCAGCCGATGAAATTAAGTCTATTACCCATTTTTACCGGCAAGTGACGCCAAGGGATCTCCTCAAAGATAAGCTCAAAAGTTATTTTTCTCAATTCGATCAATGCCTACCGTTAACTTTTCCCTTAGTTTTTACTCTCCACACGGCCGGTATTGACAAACGAGGTATTATATAATAAACACGCTATTAGCCTAAATAAATAATGCGAACAGCACAATTCGCACGAAAAAGGAGTAGCACTGCATTTGAATCGAAAATTCTCTATTCAATGAAACTCGAGTTGGGAGATCCGACCGCTACATCCAATACTGACTAACAGCAAAGGAAAGAAAAAATACAAATCTTCCCACACGCAGCTCAGCTCTTCCATTTTTGGCACGCGAACCCGAAAACAACAAGGGAAAAAAGTCCAGCCTTGGATGGCCTTAAGACTGGACGGGGCAGGAGAGCGAAGAAGCCACCTCCGTATCAAAAACCTATCGCCGGTGTCATTCACCCGGCTAGCACGCCGGCTCCTCCCCCCCCTTAACCCTCCGTAACAGGTTTCTGTACGCGTTTATGCAATAATAGGAGGAATGGGCGGGATATATAAATATAAACGATAAAAAAAGACATTTCCAATGGCAGGGGATGACTTTTTAGCATTCCAAACAGGGGATGAAAGCCTCTCGGAAACAAAAAAGGTCACTCTAAGATTGGACGCGAACTGAGACTCACAACATAATTAATAATTTCTAGTTTAGAAAAAGAGAATGATAACAAGATAAAAATATTATATTATGGCATTATTTTACAGAGAGGAATGACCAGAGAAATTGAACAAAAAAATTTAGTAACAATTAACAGTTTTTTTAGATGATTTATCTAATTTCTCAAAAAAAAGAATATTTTTTTTCCAATAGATACGATTAGATATTGTCCATTTTTGTCATAGTAAAAGTGTATAGTTGCATTGTAATTGAGGGTTACTCAGCTAGATTATAATTAAACACTATAAAATTAAAATGACTAATAAATAATGCACATTGGAGTTATGAGTGATTCAACACAGAGGAAAATTTTGAACTTAATCTGCTCGAACTCAACTGATAATTGATTACCCTCATTGTCAGTTGAAAAGTAGCAAAATAATTCACGTAATTATTTGCTTGAATTTCGATATAAGTATCTTATATCGTACCCAATTATTTTTTACCCTTCCCTAGATGAAACTCTCGAGTCAATTCATCCATAAAAAATGCTGGGTAAGCCTCAGGTCCTCAGGTCAATAATTTGTTAGCATTACTTAAAAAGAATTTGTTGACTGCAGCCATTCATTTCACGCAAACACAAAGATAGTATCACTGACAGGAAACTCCTGGGATTGGTTCTTTATGAAGGCGATTTTGTGACCGACTTTGAATGACTAAAGTATAACAAAGGATATTGATGTCAACGATAACGTGTTTTCACAGGGCACAGGTAACAGAGATGATCGACCAGAAGTCGACTGTTGATTGGTCGTTTAGATAGAGTCATATATTCCCCGGAACGTAATCAAAAGTGAATGTCGCATAGTCGATTCAAATAGTTTACAACAATGCAACCTTTCAACATGGCTTGCTAGGTATACGATGGGTATATGTACTGCCAGGGTCAAAGGCGCCAAAAGCACTTTTTAGGCGTCGATCAATAGATCTAATTAGAAAGTAAGCATAAAATATAGGTAGAAAATATGATGAAAAAAAAAATCAATCCACATAAATGTTTGCGGAATAAGAAAGTGATTTATTTTTCATTAAATGGATTCGATTGCATGAAGTCACGCGCGAGACAACGAATGTGACGATCGTTTTACGTAAAAAAAATCTATTTGAACGGAATTATCGAACACACAATTCATTTAAAATGGCAGAAGTCTGGAACACTTATGCAGTATGGTGGAAATACAAAACGAAATGTAGCATTTAAAAGGATATATCCATAAAGCTCAAACAATGGTCGAAGCAAGGACGACAATCCAAGCGGAAAGCAATAGAGCTTACTGATGGTGTCTGTCGCCAGCCAGCACGCACCAAATGAGGCAAACAATTTACTTTGGTGCGACAAACAACTGAATCACTTGCCTAGAAGACGCTGATATGACTTCAAAGAGACGCCTTCACAAATGACTGAGACGAAACAGTTGAGGAACCAACAACGAGTTGAGGAAAGTTTTATGGTATATATGTTTGACTTCCAGTCAATGTTTGCCTTCGCTTCAAATTTGAAAATTTTACCTTTTTTCTCATATGCTAAACTTTTACGTTATAAATACAGAAAAAATGTTGAAAAAGGTCTGTTCTACATACTCTGAAAATTCGTTGACCATAATCTAAGTTTTTTGCAATTGTTTGATTGTTTTGTAATGTTCACAAAAAATAGCAATTATGCTCGTTCGAGGGGATTCTATTTTCCAAGGGTGAGAGCTGAAGGCGAAACATTTATCAAAATAAGCTGTGATTGTATTTATTCCGTTAGATTTTTTTCCAATTTTCATGCCATATTGAATCATCAATTTTATATTTTATGATTGCGGTGCTGCGGTGAGAAATACTTGAATCGCCTAACTCTTCTTTCCATGCAATAAAGGAACAGAAAGCACCACCCTCTAATCTATATTTGAAAATTATTCTTTACCAATCACTAAATTTGTTGGAAATGTAAATAAGTCAATATATCCTTGCCATTCATTACTACACAAAAAATGAAAGTTTATAATACACCTGAGCTAAACGTGTTCTCCTATATAAATGAAAGCATAATGAAGGCATTTCGATCCACCGGATGAAAATAATAGTGGACGCCAGAAAATTAATCTCTTTGCAAAGTTACTTCTAAATAAGTTTACAGCACTTGATGCACCTGTACAACAGAGGATATTGGACAAAACTTTTTACTTCGCCCACCGCCAAGATAAGCGAAGTAGGACTAAGAAACCTCGCCTTAGGTAAACACCTTTTCCCTAAAAAGGAATGAAACACAGCTATCTCAGATTACCCACTAAAAGGATTTCGGGGGAGATAATTCTCCAATTAGGCTCTGAACACAGTCATTGGGCTATTTCTTATGGAAACCCAAGCCGTAAGAAATGCGTCGTCAACTTCACAACAGCTACAAACAGACTTCTCATTCGGTTTTTCGCCTACCCATTTCTCTTGCTTCTGACGAAGGAAAAATTCCAATCGAGAGTGAAAAAGTTAGCAGGGGTATTTACGAGGATCAACCGCCGCATACGAATATTTACTAAAAAAATTATCAACATGTCATGACATATGCGGATTAAGAGATAAGCCTGAAGAAAAAGGCAATAAGAGCTACCGCACACTCGCAGACATTATCTCTCATGGGCATTGTCCGTTGAAAATCCGATAATTTGGAAGAAAAATAACCAGAAAATCCAATTAGATTCCTCTTAATTGAAGAAAATATTATTTTCATGGTAGCAGATTTATATTCTGAGATTCAGAGCGATACCTCACATCGTCGCTGGAAATTTAACGAGAAATGGAATATCCAGGTGGTAGCAAACAGTAATCCTTACTTCGATACTTCTTTAACAGGACGATTTGGTACGATATAAAACTAAAATGAGACACATATTTATAAAAAATAACCTTACATTAAAAATGGAGTATAAATACAATGGCAGCAGGATACCGTGATTAATGATTGCGATAACTACCCTGCGTACTTTTGAGTAGGGTTGCGTTTTTATTCCATGAAGGAATACATTAATAAACCTAGCACTTTTCTACGTAGGTAATCGCTGGCGTGTTTGATAATAACAAGGCAATCATGTTGAAATGAATATCTCCGAATGACGCAAGACCACATTCGAAAAACAAGGACAAAAATTTACTTTGTCCGCGCGCTCAATAGAAATGCCTTGGACATCCGCGAGCAGTGCAGTCAGCTGTTAACGATGCGTTACCAAACAAAAGAGAGTCCATATGGGCGTTATTTCGTAAAACACCTGCGACTTTGTGGAACGATGCTAACTAGTGGCATTAGGGAGGAATGTGCGCTACGAAGTAGAACTATAATTCATAAGATAAACATAATAGGTACGCGGTGACGTGAGAATTATACTTCAGTGATTCAATTGGGGTTGAAAAGACAGAAACAAAATACACGCAGAGATTTATAGCATGAATGACTACCCAAATAGGAAATTATCTCAGTAAAAATGATAGCAAAAAAAACTGTACAATATTCATTGTCCGTTGATAGAGCGTTAGATATCACGAATCACCAACAAACTCAATAAAGAAAATTATTATATGAATATGATAATAAAAGTAATAAATCGTAAGCAATAAATATATAATTGCATACGAGTTTTCAAGTACAAACAAAAAAAATTTCAATTTTGCAACACACAGAAATTAAAACGTATATAACTAGGTTGTGCTAACATCGAAAATTTCAGTCATACCTATTAAGACAGTTCTCCAGTATGGTTTCTAAAAAAAGTTTAAATCCTACTGAGCTACCCATGAAAGCATATGGTAGCTTGAAAAATTAAAACTAGAAATTTGGTATTTGGATAGGTGATTGGAAAAATAAATGGCCGCGGCAAAACTGAACGACTATCGGCAGACGCGAGTGAAGTGCGAGGGCGCTAACCACGGAGGACTCCGAGTAAAGTCAGCGGGGTGGACGACCTTCGCGCTAACTTCCCCCCCCGGACTGCTGGGACAACTTTTCGGGCGAGCAAGATGGGGTGGCTGTCGCGGTGGACTGCCCCCCTCTCTCATCCCTCCTGAATCCCGCGAGTTTCTGTTTGCCGATTGGAAACTCAACAATTCCCACGTATACAGTCTCCACCCGAACCTCGATTTCGGAGGGTAAGATTTCTTAAGGAAAGACGCATCGCATTGGGTGATACTGCATCTATTTAACAGCAAATTTCTCGTTTAAAATTGACAATATCATATTGAAAATTTCAGGTAGTAGGAATACGGTAAAATTTGTTAAAAATTTGCCTTTAACTCAAATATTTTACGATTGATAAAATAATGAAGAGATATCTTCAAAGTAATAAATGAGAACAGTTTATACCTTATTTCCAGGAATTTCAAGGTGATATTGAGAGTTTTATTTGAATATTTATACACGAAAAATACCAGTTAAGAGGGAGTGATGCTTCTTGAATCAAATAAACAATAAGGAAGAGGCAAATCGTGCGTTTCAGTTTTCTTTACACATCAGATGTATCTTTAATACAAGGTACTACACTTACATACTTTTCCGCTGTAATAATTTCTCTCGCCTCAGATTAATTGCCCTCGCCTCAATGTCGCAAAAAAACTATAAATTTGGCGGATTTAAGATCAGACCTTCTAACAAGTCTCCAGACCTTCTGGTAAGAGATAATATTTGGTATCGACGGACACTCCTTCAGCTCGATCCAGGATCGTAGGTGGGGGCTTCGAGAGCCACATTCGCCACCATTAGAAACGGAAAGATGATAGCTGATTCTTTAGAGTGATGGTGAACAAACGTCGGTATCTACATTCCTCATGCGGTTGAAAATATAGGAAGGATTCACCAATAGAATCGATCGGGAAAGTATTGGGGTACCCAATGGCAGAATAGCACCTGATGCCCGAAATTTCTGCATTTATCATCGATGGAAAACAATATATATAATTGAAATTTAATTGGATTGCACGCAATTTGAAAAATGATAACAGCATCATGTCGCTATGATTAATGATAAACAACAAAGCGACCGGATAAATGGAAGTTACTGAGTCACTAACCCTTGGCTCGCTTAGTATGGTTAAAGTTATTAAAAAGATAACGTTGTGTTTTCGTACTCGGGATGTGAATGTAATAATGTGAATAAACACATTTCGCTTCCTTATCAATATTGCACCGGAGGGAGAACGTTATCAATGTAATAAAATACATAATAGTTAAGTGGAAAAACTGAATTAACAATTACCGTGAAACATGAATACCGCGGGTGTACGTGGCCGACGGTTAGTAATCTTCCAAAGTGGAGTGTCCACATTCGAGGACAAGAGAGGTGAAATACTATAACAGCTGATTTAGAAAATATTTGAACATATAATATAGTCAATGAAACAGATAGATATTCTCCTTGTATTTCAGGACGGTGTGTAACCCAGAGGACTTGCTTAGCAAAGAAAATGAAGATACATTTACCTTCCTACCAACTGTTGTCTAGAATAAGTAAAATATCACGCTATAAAACACATACTTAAGGTTTTTCACGAGATAGTACGGTGAGTAAAGCAACTAACAATAGTGACTACGACTTAATTAATCGATGTAGGGTTTTGAAAACATTCGCATGCTCACAAACGGAGTGATGCGATTCATTAATTTTTCCAGAGCCGGTGTTTGCGTGATGTAAAATCAAGAGATAAATATAAATAGATATCAGACAAAATAATGATGCGAAAAATGTGTATGACTAATTGAATGTTAGCGAAAATGTTTGTAGTTGATTTGGGGTTACCTATTCCTGCCAAACTAGCCACACAGACCATGAAACGAAACTGTAGATCCAACGACTCTCGCGTCACTAAACCAAAAGGTAACGTTGCCACTCGTGAAGGCATTTATTTTTATTTTTACCCCTTTAACCCCATTTTAACTTTTAAATGCAATTTATAAACGGCGTCTCAGTTTTGTCATCAATGAAAACATGTAATTTTAGCATTTGAAATCATTAATTACATTTATAGTCCAGAAGAAGGATGACGGAACTTAGGTAAGTAGAAATTTCATCTTTCATCCATCCGCTGAACTCTGAAAGAAATCTGCACAAGAAATACCTATTGATTGACAGGATAAGGTAGTAAACTTTTCTTTACTCTATTCTCTGAATTCCACCCATACCGCCAAATAATCTTCGACTTACCGAATCGAGATTGAACAGTGAGGACACCTTCTTGATAAAACCGTCCTCCGACTCCTTCCTTTTCCTCCGCGAAGTCATGGCGGCTTATTTTTTCGACCCACCTCTGTTCCAAATCCTTGCGTGCGGTATTTTGGGTTGTTTGTTGGGGTGGGGGGGGGGGGGGAGGAAGAGGAGTCAGGAGTAAAAGGGGTGGGCGTCAACACACTTGAACCAAAACAAACTTGCGCTTGGGGAGGCGGGGGTGGAGGGGACAAGAACTGGGAACAAAACAAACTTCCAACGGAACTAAAATATACCAACAAACTGCGATATTATCACTGAAAAACACTCCTTTTATAAATCTTGAACACACAAATTCACTTTTTAAGCTTCAACACCACAAGGGAGCACATGCACTGATTTCCTCGTAACATCCAGGAGGTGATACACACGCGATGAAATTTAAAACAAACACCAAATCGCGAGTTTTTTTCAAAAAAAAGGTCTAGAAAACGAGCGGCGAGGCTTTCCAGCGAATAGAACTCGCTCGAACTCGCGACGAAAGGAACCAACTTGGTCGGACCTCACCGCCGACAACACTAAGCTCACGAGGACGCCAGCGAAACGATGGCGAAATGGGTTGGATGGAGGGGAAAGTTGAAAAAGCGGGAGTGGGGTGGCTGCTATCCCCTCTTTCTCTTTCCACCTTCTTCTCACACACTCTCTCCCTCCCCTCTTCTCTGTCTCGCGGTACACCCTCGCGCAAATATCACCTCCCCCTCGTGCTTATGGCGAGAACGAATTCAAAGAGGAATCCTTCAGGATCCAGGTCTACAAAGAGGTATGGGCAACAGCTGTGTCAACAAGTTTGACACTACATACCGATGTCAATTACTTCCACTTCAAAAACCGTCGTTTACCCAACAGCTATCTCACCTTTACCGTGCATATGGTGAGAAACAAAGAATCAAAAACGAATTCTTCAGGATCTATGTGTTCAAGACGAATGGACAACAGACCTAAAGTAGTTTGAAACTTGCTACTTATATCACTTTCTTCCACCTCCAAAATGATTTATCGTGAGTACAAAATTTAGCATTAATTGATTACACATGGAATCTGGATTAGAGATTTCAACGTAAACAGGGAATACTCAACAGCCGCTACCTCGAGTACTAATTCTGAGAATGAATTCCAGGAATGCAAAGATGAAAATGCGTGAACAATAGCTCAGAAATTGTCGGTGACACCGTTTTATCTCTTCGACTTAAGAGCATACACTGCCGTCACATCAGCTCTTATTGACTAAGCTAGAAACTGCCTTAGCTAAAGTTTCTAGTGCCCAAAGCCGGAAAGACAAAAATAGTTATCTACAAGACGGGAGAACAGTAAAAAAGAACTCAAAATTTATTCGCCTCTCACTTCCTCCCACCTAATTTGTGATCAGTTTTGTTTTCATAACTGGCGTCCATAGAGACGATTAAAACCTTAATTAGTTGTTATCTTCAGTCCGAAATGGGGACACACACTGAGGATTTTATATCACCATTATTATGAGATAGAGATACTTAGACAATCGATTTTGCTGATATTACTTCAGATAATGTGAACTATATAAAGGTAAAAATGCATTGATGATGAATTCAATTTCATTATCATCGTAAAAAATTCAGCGTAGTCTCAAGAGTCTCGAATCACAATCCGAAATGTAAATCGATATATTACGACAACGTTCACACTTATTTCAATACTAGATGCTGTGATTTCCCATGAATACGAGTACTTTCAGTTAGGGAATATTTTGAAGTCACGCATTTAATTCGGTCGCATATTAGTGGCGTAAACGCTTCAAATCAAAATGTCAAACGAAGCATGAAATTCGGCTTCTAATTCATAAACCGGCAACAGTAAAGGAATGAAAGAATTCAGACCAGCATAAGTTCCTCTAAAACAGGACGCACACGTCATCTAAACTGAAAATTCCTCATTTTGGAGTAAAACAAACAAACCAAATGGTTGGGGGCTTATGGAATCTCTCCCGGCGATGACGGCTGCGTACAAAGCCGGCGAGCGTGGACGACTTCGCCGGTCGTTAATAGCCCGACCGGCTTCTACACCTCTCCCTCCGTACTGTTTTGAACCAGAGCTCGCCTAGGGGGGGAGCGGCGGGGAGGGAGGGTGAGATAGCGTTCTTGAGACGCGTAGCGGGGAGAGTGACCCTCAAAAAGCGCGAAAAGAAGACACCACACACGCAGCTTTGAAACAGTCCAAAGTCATGCCGAGAAAAACAGATGGATATCTCGGCTGCACTATATCGGAAGCAATCGCTCCATCTCGTTTGCCTATGTGGAAGAAAATGGAGAGACGATTGCAGCACTGATTCCGTAAAGATGGGCTAAAATATTCAGGTTGCAGGTTGCGCACAGATCGGTTCTTTGCGGGGCAGGACGGCGCCTTAGCCTCCTCTCCCTGTTCCATCCACTTGAGATCCGTTATGCCAACTTCCGCCACTTAAAACGAACAATCTTCTTTTCGAACTAAATTCGACCAGGCTCGCCCCCTTCCTTAACAACTCACTGATTAGAAAAGAAACAGCAGGAACCACTTACGCATACCAAAAGGAATATTCCCAAGGGGAAGAATTCTCACAACAACAGAACACGTAAGTACAAAAGGTAGTCGGGTATGTATATCTTTTGCCAGTTCACAATTCCCTTCACGAGTCACCTTTCATAACGCAATCACAGCCCGATCACATCTTCCTCCTTCCTCTCGCGAAACTCGATCGAGAGACGTTAACTTTTCCTCCTATTCGCCGACATACAGCGCCGCTTTGGAGGTACAAGTCCCCTCCCTTCCCCAGCCTGATGCTATGCACTGAAAGATAGAGCGGCGCTACATCCACGGGGCTTTGCTTCGCCGACATCCAGGCGTGGGAAGCGATAGGAACGCACTCGCCGGACGAGGAAGGAATATCTGGCTCGAGAGATACACTTCAGGGCACGAGACACGAAAAAACTGTCCCGACAAAAACGCGTCCGAAACTGTGTGGAGAGTGTAAGGGCCGTGAGATAAAATGGGCACACCTGTGTGATTCCTCACCTCTTTCGCCTCTCATAATATCAACCCCTCTCCCTCTTTGCCCACGTAGCAAGGTAGACTCTCACTCTCCCCCCTCCCTTCTCCGTAAGCCTTTGAAGCATTCCCCACCCCCTCCTCTCTTTGCGTATGCGGTTACGTCAACCCGACGGCGGCGAGTGGTTCGGTCGGAGACGCCCGAGCGAGGGCGGAAAGAGCCGAAGTGATCGGTCGGCTGAGCGCGAGTTTTTGAAACTTTCACAACTCCGGTACCGTCGCTCCGCCAGGCGGCGGGACGCGGAGGCATGACAATGCGATGCTGGGCCACCACCCACCAGTCGACTCGGCGGCCTTGGGGAATACGTGCGTCGGGAGGAGATGCAGCATGGATCGGTGGTAGGGGAGGGAGCAGCCGTTAAACTGCAAGTTTATATCCGAGGAGGGAGGAGAATGATGCGACGGAATGGAAATACCAGATTTTTTCCGAAGTTCGACGAGGAAAGATGGAGTACACTATCTTTGCGGCAAGCTTAACGTTCGGAAAGTGATAGAAACATTTAGCGATGAAAAAATTTCGGTCAAAATTTTTCATTTTTTCGGTGATTTCATTTTTTCCGCGATTTTTCAAGCAATCGATTTCTAATCGTAAAAAAATGTTCGAATTTTCATCAAAAATCGAAATTTGAGCCAAAACGTCGATTAATCAAAAAAATCGATCGTTCTTTTTTGAAAAAAAATATTTCGTACGAACAAATGTTGAATATTCATTTGAAAAACACTCAAAATAGACATTACAGTAGCAGAAACCAATACCACAAATGAACAGCTTGACTTTTCAACAAAAATCGAAATTTGAACCAACACATCGATTAATCGCAAATATCGATCGTTCTTCTTTTGATAAAAATACAGTTTGTGCTAAAAAATCTATTACTTATACGAAAAACACTCAAAATACACATTTCGGTAGGAGAAAAAGTTCTTTAAAATGTACCCAGAATATACGTTTGAATTATTTTAGGTAATAAAATTTATACATGCACACGCATTTAAGTTTTGGGATCACCGCTTTGAACCATTTGGTTTCACTAAAGTTTATATCATAGACTACTGTTTAAGATGCTTTCTTGATGATCGAGAGCGTGCCTTACAATTTTTCCTGCATTAAATAAGTCTTTCACAAAGAGGGACGGAGGAGGTAATCATTTGCCGGTAGTGACGCTGCTGAAATCAAACAAAATAGCCAAGATCGAAGTTGAATAATCGAGTTTGGATCGAAACTCGAAGACTCGAAGAAGATCTCGATTTCCTCCATCTTGCACCATTAAATTCAATATCCGATTTTTATTGAAATCGATTTTTCCATCACTGGAAACGATCAGTGCTCTATTTTTTTGAAATAAAAGCCGTGCACTCCCTGTCAAAAGGTCGTCTGTTGTCTTTTTTTTGGGTCCGTGTTACTCTTTTAACACTTACGGCATCATCTTATATTTTTAGGGCAACAGGGTAGACCTTTATTAATACTTTCCAATGCCTAAAATATTTAAAATTTACGTCTGAAAATATGATGAGGTAATTTTTTCCCATACGGCAAATGCCAATGGTTCGATTGCTTACATTTTCGAATAACGCTGGATATTCCTTGTCCAAAGACGGAAGTACATAAGAGGAGGAGGAAGGGGGTTTAAAATATAAAAGTAGAAAACATACAATACTACATCTCGACGTTTCGTTGGCACTAACTAGAGAATATTGATGAGGGGCAGTATGCAACCCATTACAATCTGCAGACTAGTTGATAACTCAACAAATAAGAAAACAGTTATAGAGCAGGGATGTATTCCACCGCATTCACGCTCTAAAAATATGAGTACGGTATGAGTTTATACCTACAAATGAACTGGGTTAATCTCGTAATTCCACAAGCGTATCTCCATATTCTAGAGAATTTTGCAGTTTTAATCTGGCAAGCCGGTCTGTCTTTATGGTTCAAAATACGCAGAATCGCAATTCTTATGAGACAGCGATGGAACGAATGTGATTTAATTTTCTGCGAAGAGTGATTTAATTTTCTACCGGGAAACGGAGTGAAGAACCATTCAATCAGCAAAAAAAAAACCTTATCCCGGGAATCCTCAGATCACAAAAGGAATTTCAGCATCGAGAAAGAGCTGTGGAATCGATATTGAGGACAACTCGAAGTGAAATATGAAAAAAAGTCTTTAGGTGGATCGGAAATACAAGACTATTAAATGATACAAGCTTCTGCTACGGAAAAATTTACCTAGGTAAAAATTTACCTAGGTAGGATTTACGCTGAGCTCTAGCTCGCGAGATATAACAACACAAACAATGAAATATAGCCATATATTTCCTGGTAAAAAGAAAAAAATAGTACATATTTCAAAGCATACCTTCGATTATTCAATTTTTGATGAGCATGGATTCCTTTGATAAACATTAATATTTCAGACTGAATGCCAGCGGCAGGAAAAATATGGAAACAATTACGAAAAATTTACCTATGTCAGAGAAAAATAAACAATTACATCTCTTACAATATAAGTATTCGATTCAACACGCTCATTAGGTAGAGCATGTTAGTTTACTCCCACAGGCTATTATCCCATAGGCAAGGTAGGCAGATAATTATACTCTCGTGGTGTATTAAATATAAAAGAGGTGTGAGGGTTCCATATTTATCCGAATACGCGGCACAATGTTCATTCTAACTGACATTGCCGAATCAATAGGAAACATTCATTTTTTCCGAATTGTAGTGTCAGCAGAAAGAAATACCATCGTTTTCCAGGGTAATGCGAAGTTTCCTTGGACTTTCTACCATGCGTTCCAAGAAAAAGACCGTTAAAATGATTCGATTGTAGAAGGTGACTTCTCATGAGACGAAAAACAACTATGGAATGGGTTCGAATAACAAATGTGTTCATTGAAAATTTGAAATGGGGGTAGGGAGGCGAATAAGCAAATAGTCACGACAGGAGCGAAAAGACAAGGCACGGCCGGAAATTGAGGAAAAAGCGAAAATCACGACCCAAACTGCGCACTTGCAAATCCGTGACGCTAGCGGACAGGGATAGACTCGAATGCCTCTACTTCACGCAATGACCGAATTTCTATTTGCCAAGCGCACTAAGTGACGTCAAGGCTGAACCACTTAGTGGAGCATCGCGCTCAACTTTAAGGCGAACAACATCTAGCGCCTTGCGCGTGACGGAATATGCACGGACGTGAGGCTCTAAAAAATTACAAGGACTCTCCAACCTGGTATCCTGTCAAAGCAACATGGCATTCCAATTACTCACGAGTGTGGTAATTTTGCATAGAAATACTGGCCATAAGTCCAAATTCACCACAATTTACTTTCACTGCTGTATTCAACCAAGTGTACAAATCTAACCACACTTTCTTTCTCAACCCCCTGGCTAAAATATTCTCTTTCACAACATCCGTTTCAATTTCCTTCTCCAATTTCCTTTTAATCCACCGCACTGATATCGTCATTGTCTTAGCATATACAACATTTCCTCGATCGCCTTCTCCGCTTACGAGCTTATCCTATCGGATTCTCCTCAATATCACATGCCAATCTGATGTCAAGTAAGATATTCCCAATGCATTCCCTAATTTCCTTGAATAATTTTAAAAACCTTAGCTTTTACCCGCGATTTCATTTAATTAATAAAGGAAGACATAGGATAATATCGGATCATTTTCTATTCTGACGACAAAAAGCCTTCAGAATGAGTCATTATGGATATGATGACGACGTTTAAAACTGATGAGTGCTTATTTTCTGAGAGACGTGCTCATGCAAACAAAGCGGATTTTGCAGTGCATCGAACAGAGTGAGAGAGGAAGAAATAGACTTCAGTCTTAATCAGCATAAATTTTTAAGCAAGGCTTAGCAAGCCGGCGGAGAACTGTAATGTGTAAACACATTTATAAATAGATACCATTTGATTGTTCAGAAAACTACTTCACTTGGAACGTGAATTAACGTAAATTGTACATTCATGACAAAATGAAGCGATGGACAAAGCTAAATCACGAATGCATAACTACTTAGCGGAGCAAAATAATTACATTAAACGATAGCAATTATTTGTAAAATAAATTTTCTGAGATAATTTCCTCTCTTGCAAAATTGATTGAAATCCTTAAGGGAGATCATAAAAAAGAATGAAACCTTTAACTAGACATGCTTCATTAGAAATTAAAGTGTGGCTAGTACAAACAGGGACTTTCGACTATGTTTTAGAAGCCAGTTTTTTAATCGATATAATTTTTAGGAAGGAAAAATTGTTTTAGCCATCTTATGCAGAAATAAAATGAAATAAGAAAAGGCAATAACGTAAATAAACGAAAACCAGTTATTAAATTCGTATACGAAAATGGAATAGCAATAATATTACACAGGTTTCAAAATGATCGGTAAAAATCTGCAATATTAAACGGATAGATGCCGATCCGAGGAAAATTGTTGTACAATAGATAATGAATACACACCTGACCTATTTAAGACGTTCATATTCAAATAATAATCAAAAGATAAAGGATAGATACTGATATTTTTATGAGAGACCCAAGTTTCACACGATTCTCTGGCCATAATTAAATACGTTTTTTCTAGTTCACTGTAAATTTTCCAGTTTCTCCCCAGTTCACATAAGTGCAAAACTTTTCAAGAAGGAAATCGTCTTGCTCGAAACGAATGTAATCCGGATATCTCGATGTCCTGGATACAACACCACATACGGGAACTGCGTTAGGTCTCGCTAGCAGAGGAATATATGTCTTCCGGGATCATCAAGCCAAGAGTCCAATGGCCAGAAAAACCCTCGCTCGCCCGCTGGATGACCTCATGTCTTTACGAAGGTGACCCAAATACAAAAGCAAACGGCGGATAAACGCGAAAAACACTAAGGGATAGAAAAAAACGGCTTGGTACTCACCTGCTCGCTGTCGGAGCCTTGCCAGCTTTCGCTCGCCTGTAAAGATAGAAAGAGAAGACCTTAGTCAAGCACTACAAAAAATTTAAATAATGAAATTCAGCACAGCAGAAGAGAATTCAGAACATTCAGATACCAAAAAATATTATACGAATCAAACGACTTCACGCTGTCGACTATTAGGGGTTAAATGTATAAAATATGAATAGAAATCCAATTCCATTGTTCTGGAACAACGCCCAATATAACAATTTATTGTATAACATTATGTAATTTATTATTTACATGTCTTCTTAAGGAATAATTGTCCTGAAAAACCCCACCACACGCCTATTGACGCGGCTTACGAGGTAGAGCGTAGATAGATAGAATAAAACTCAAAACAAAAGTATAAATCTGTGGCAATTTTAAACGAAACGAAAAACAAATTAAATTCAGCAAAAATCGAATTAAATGTATACACAGCCCCGTATCTATAATAAAAATAATTTAGTGAGACAAAAAATTACACCTGAAATAGTGATCAAAATTAAAGAACTTGAAAAAACCAACAGGCAGACGTTATGTACCAATGGGAAATACTAATGACATACGTTAAGAACTAAAAGCATTATCTAAGCCAACATTCCAAGAGCTTTTAGTGATAGCAATGTATATTTATGTTTCCCAGCAAATGAAAAAAGATAAAAAAGAGTAATGATGAAGATTTTAGATAGTAATTACGAAGGCAAAGAAAATAAAAACAATTATTCAGTATAGAACCAAGTTTTTGGCTGCCATCCAATTTATCCATTACTCCTTCCTTATTAATCGCGCGTTTCGAAACATTATCAAAGAATATACATCACTGTCGTTCACACTATTTCCTGAAGGAACACTGATAAATACGCAATTACTTTCATTACGCGGGCAAACACGTGCCGCCAGCGTCCGGTTGAATTTTATTCATCGTTATTGTGCAACAGATCAACAAGATTATAAAATATTGGCAAGAATGGTAGCATTTATATAAACACCATTCCAAGATTTATATTAGATTAGATTATACAAAATGAAATCTCCGAGTTAGAATAATTTTACCAGCAACATATTCACGAAGGCAAACACACCTAGCCTCAGATAATGCTATCAGGGCTAAAGCACCACATTAAATATTATTGAGATTTCTCCAAAGTATTGTCCGACTAAGTAAACAAAAGATTTGGTGGCGTTTGATCATTTATGCATAAAAAAACTTGCTTTATTTATAAATGAATATGTCTACAACATTGAATTGATCTATCCACGAACTGGTCTAATGGGACCATAGAATTCATAGGGGAAGGTTGACTTGAATTCAACTTAATCCCCCCTCCCCCGAAATGAATTCATAATTTGTGCCTGCGGAGAGTTTAGGAACATTGCCGCTTCAAATTCGTTCGGTTTGGATATGGTTATGTAGAGAAAATAGAAAAGGAAGTTGAATAGAAGAGTATGAAGTAAGAAGATGAAGGTGGGCAGTCAGTCAATATTAGAATAGATGAAATGATTACAATATCTAAACAAGGTGTAACTAAACTTTTGATAAGGTTTTGATAGGCAAACCATGAGAAATATTATCGATTTCACTTTCTGACAACTCACATTCATTTTGTATCCAACGTGCTAAACACGGCAGGTGTCAAAAAACTAATGTAACCAGACTAAGAAATCGATTCGATTAGCACGCCAGAGGCACCGAATGGGCCTGAAATTCCGCTCCTTTCTCGGAGTCGCGACAGGCGAAACAGGAAGTTAAGTGAATGCTAACAAAGAGGACGAGGGGAAAAGCGTGACATCCACATTTAAGGGGCGTCAAGCACGCCGCCGGAAACACTGAATTAGGGAGGAAGACCATCTCGCACAGGAAGGCAAAAGGGCATGTCGTAAGCATAGTTATGCGCTCGTGGGGTAGACACGATAAGCGTAAACCAAAGAGCATTAAATCGAGTTTGGCGAGTCATTGATATCAATATTGAGTGCCAGAAGTTCTTCGTAATTTGCAAGGCTAATTTTGTAATAAAGAAATGATGTGGCTTAAATGAACCGCAACATGTTGGAACTGCATTGCGAGAAATAAATCACTTTTAACAACCAAAAATTTTATTGCGTGGAAAAATTATTGATTGTTAAGTACGTTATTTTTATCACAGTATTCGCAAAATGATATGATTTATTCAGTCCAAAAATTTTATTGAGTGGATTGTAAAAACTTCTTTTACTAAAATATAAAGCACGCATAGAAATAAAAACTAAAATATTACATTATTTCGTAGTTTTATTAGTTACTTGTGCTTGCCGCGTCCTTCCTTATTTATTGTAGGCAACACTCACGGTATTACGTATGGAAACTTTCATTACAATAACTTACAATTTGTATAACATCAATAATTTTGTGTATACAGCCTCCGATAATGTTCACTAAATTTTTTAAAATAGGTACTTTGGAAAAGCATGAAAAATTTTTTTTACGTTAGTATTAGCTAAGTTACTATTTCAAAATATCTAATTACACTGTAGGCCCCAAGTCTAAATTTAGAATTCAAACCTGAGTTTAGAGTAAGTTATCGAAACTTAATCACCAAAGACCTGTTCACATTAATATATCCTTCGCTTTGCCGTTTTTAATTTGATTCATATGTTATATTTCCTTGACCTGAATCACATATCTACCCGTAAGTATATAACTTCCATACACGATCTTTTTCATCTATTTTTACCATTACTTCCTCGGGTTATCGTCAGATACCACCGTCCTTCGGCCAGGGAAATTTTTCCTTTCCCAATTTCATCTGGTTAATTTTTACAATAATTCTTTAAAATATGTTTTCTTCACTTTTCCCAACGTTACGTGACACGTTTATAGCCCATAAACTGTTGAATAAAAATAATTAAAATCCACTGAGCTTGGTCTGCATTAGATGTGAGTAGTAGCCGGAGTTCTGGTATCCGACAGCGGAGAAGAATTAGCTTCACCTCAAGAGGATCTAGATTATTCAGTAGTATTTTGATACTGAAGAACAAATCTAGGTTGAAAAGTTAAAGAGAATCCATAATAAGGATCTTCCTCGGACCTTTACTCCGCCCTCAAAACTTACATGTACTTCTGAATATGCAACGGGTAAACTTACTGTGGCTATATCCGTACGGAGAAAATAATTTCCTTAATAAATTTGAGCATATAAATATAATCCCACGTGAGCATAGAAAAATCTATCCGCACAAAAAAAGACACACTAAAGCTAAAAATATGATGCAACGTACACCTAATTTTATTTGCCTGGGGTTAAGCAAAGGACCCACACTAAAATAAAACATAAGCCAAAGTCTGTTTCTTTACGTTTTCATAATCCCACTCATGATTCTTTACATAGCATGCCTCGAAAAAGAATAATAAATTCATCATATAAGATCCAAAATACTGACAATTAACAGCGGAGGAAAGGAAATAAAAGAGCCATGTACCTACTTAATGATCAAGTTGTAATGACAACTCGCCTAACTTCCTTGCACAAAAACAGATAATTTACAACAACAACAACAGTTTCTAGGGACCTCAGAAATAGTATCTAGGTTATTATAATTTTTAACAATGCAACCTTCTCAAAACAAGGTTGAGTAAGGCCATGTATGAATTCATGGGTGCAAAAAACTAAATTAAAATTATGATTCCTCTTTTTATCCAAAAATAATATGATCACCCAAATAACAACTACACCACATGCCGCAGACTCGCAGGCCAGCTACAGGCTCATAGATAATAATACAAGAGATATTTTTCGCAGAGACGGCCATGAAAATACATCGTGGCATCACATCACCGAAGTACACATAACTTTCCACCTTTCTGGCCGCTTCCGATCAACACATCCACTCTGTCACCTTTCTTTTTATGGCTAGTTCCATAAATATTTCGCCTAGCGGATCAAGGTGAGCAAAGAAAATATAAAACAAAAAAATAATAAAACACCGCTATTCGACCGAGTAGGTACTGAACTGGCAAATGTATAGATCTTAAGGTTTTCCGGCCGCGAGGCCAAACGCTCCGATAAACGGTCTTTCTAAAAGTGCGGGCTACATATTTCAACAACTTCGCAACACGGTGCACGCCGAGGAAACTTATTGAAGAGCGTAAAAGCCGAGATTTACGACGACATCACCTGGGATGCACCCTTCTGGGATCGATATAAAACTCGGATGTGGGACGAAATTTAACCTCACCACGAAAACCAGTCGGGTACGCTATTACCAACGACCTCGTCGGGTGTTCTGTTTTTCTAGTCCGGCAGATGATATAAGGCCCACTTCAGATATTTGTAATGCTTATTTCTTTTTCTTTGAAAGATAGATAACCACATAAGGCAGTGTTGCCATTTCATAGTGATCAAGAAACAATACATAAATTTGAGGACATACAAGCAATACATATAACAAGAAGAAACAGAAATCAAATTTACAAAAAAGACAACAAAAATGGACCGGAACAAGCAAGTTATATGACAGATGGGAGAGAGGAAGGATTAGAATTAAAAAGGATTGCAATGGAAGAGCAAAGGGGTCAATGTGTGGAGGGGTGAGTTCAATAAAGAATCAATGCGGAAGAAAAACGAAAGTTTAGTAAGTGAGAGTCTGGGAATAGCCACGTGGATTAGGGGATTAGTACGGGTGGGGCGGGCGTGGAATTTGAAATTGGTAAAAAAAGACCAATTCAGGGCAGTCAATGGTGGAATTGAGAAACTTATAAATAAATTTTAAATCTGCTGCAGGTCTATGGAAAGTAAGATTAGGGATGGAGAGGGAGAGAGTAGCATTGATGTACATGTTACACATATTCGGCAATCTATTTTTGACTATTTAAAAAAAATAAGTTGCTTACACAGTGTAAGGATGAGTGATTAGTTTGTGGAGAGATGGACCAGGCATGATGGTACATATTAGCAGAAAATTGAATCAAGACGCTCATGTGAAATTTGCAATGTTAGAACGAGTACTGGATGAAGAGCTCGATTAAGAATATAGTGCAGAAAAACGATGCTGCAATAACCTCCAAAAATATGATTACATCGCAACAATACATCATTTAAAATAGATATACATAAGATATACTATCAACTTTACTACAATAGAGGTCTCTGCTGGAGTCTCTAGCACTTGCACGATATATAATATGATTTCCCTTAAGACCGAAAGAAATGAAAGGAGGCCTTTTGGACCATATTAAGGGCCGTATTTTCCTGTAAGCTAACTGTGCTTGGGCCTCGGGCCTCAAGATTAAGAGGAGCCTACATTAGACATCTATGCAAAATTAACATCACACTATTAGAAAAACAGTGAGCACAAAATCACTAAGCCGAAAACTAGGAGAAATTATACGACTACTAATAAAGATACATTAAAATGTATTGGTTAAGTCCACGCTATTGGCTCATTGGTTCTGTTTGTTTGTACCTACTAGATTGCATCAAAGTATAGTTCAGGTTTACTGATTGCTATGGCAAATATTTGCAAGTAACAATCGAAACATGTTTCATTTAACATACTGATATATATCTCAGTAATGATGTATTTTATTATCTCTCAGGTACATTAAAAACTCAAAAATTGGAGGTGAAAGGGCCTCATACTTGGAATACCCTAGGGCCTCTTTTCATTCAAATCGGGCCCTGGGTGCGCCTTAGAAAAAAGATACACCCCGTTTATAATTGTGCCCTAAGAAAACGGCAGAGCGGGAGCTATTTTATAATATTTTTATAAACTCGCTCTGATGTTTCTCATTTTGTCCAGGTCAAATATTGAAACTCAATTTCAACGCACTTTCCGGTGAGATATCTAGCTGAAAGTTTCAGAATGACTCAAAACCAGATGACAATGCAATATCCTAACACATTTATTATGATTTAACAATATATCTACTATTATTCAGTATTTAAAATTAAATATGGAGATTAGTTAAAAAAAAGTGGCCACCAAAATCCGATGGCAGCGCTGCGATCATTTAAATGATTTTGTCATTACAACAAATTTGTTTTCATGAAAGCTCATTGAAAAATTGATTTAAACAAATATACTTGTATTTTAATAGTTCGCGATAAATATCCTTTTTATAAAAATTATTTTTATTTGTATTATTATTCTATTAAGAATGGACACCGATGGCATTCTCTGTACGACCAACAGCATACAAGTCGGAACGTACCGATTTGGGAGACCACTTGGACCTCAGATAAACCCTAGCCCTTCCAAACAGCCTCGGTCGCCTCAGTCGGTTGCAGTTCCTCCTTCGGGGAAGTTGCAGCAGGTCGCCGTCGGGCTGCGAGGGCAGCAGCGTGCCTTCGTCTTTCATGGCGAGAGACACGGAGCGTTGATGACACCACAAACACAGAACCGTCTTCCTCCACCTCAACACACTCCCCTACTCCCTATCTATCTCTCTATGCCGGTGTCTCGCACTAAGGGAATTAAACATCCAACCACTTGCAGGGTATCGCGAGAAACAGGGACACCGTGGCGTCTGACCCTGATTCAACCACAACACACGCCACGCAAGCTGGTCGTGTCCCCTCACTTTTTTTAAGCACTAATACTGGAATGATACGAGAGCATACGTTTCAAATATTTATTACTGCCCACACAAATTAATACAGTTCGGCACCAGAAGTAATACACACTTTCTGATGCGATATCGTTCTGAACGATCTGCTTCCACGCAAAGTGTTAGCGTCTCCTTATATTTTTACGATAAGGTTGCGAAAATAAATGCGACAAGGGTTTCAGTGTGTGCTGGTAAAAACATAACTAAGTCCAAATAGTCATCAAAAAAGTTTCCGACGCGATTTGGTGGTGATATCACAATAGTTCCGTCAACTGGTCGTGCCTTTTGTCAAAACAACGATCGAAATAATATTTCTGAATAAAATACAATTTACTTCACATCATGTACGCACCGCAATCCACTTTGGCACATTAGCGATCGGAATACAAACATTTTGCGAAGCAATCACATTTATATGGAGTCAATTTTCCAGTCGAGTCACTAGTCCGAATACCATTGACGACTCTTTAAATGTGTTGAATGGGTCACATAAACTTAAGGATGTTTGCGTCAAAAGTGGACTTGGCCCATGAGAAGCGATATGGTTTACTGAGATAATTTGTAAAGACTACGAAAGAAACTTAAAAGAACTAGAGGGAGATGAAATAATTACCAGGAAAAATACAATGCAGATTCAAGAGTTAACTTTTTATGAAGAGAGAAGACGATTGGAGTCCTGAGATAAAAGCCATTAGGAAAACGAAATAAATGTATCAGTATAGCTACCTAACTCAGAAATAAAATACTGTGATTTGGGAAAAAACAGAGGCGTGGGAACAATATTTATCGACAAACTACGAAAAATTTGGACAAGAGTGAATCTCAAGAATCCAAAACTGATACTGAGGAGAATCAATGAAACACATGAGGGAAAATGAAACTTTTAGCGCATCAGATCACGGAATGAAAATGATAAAACTTTAAGCGAAGGAAAAAGGGAAAGGTGAATCCAAAATTATTCCCCAAGAATAGAACTAGAGAGCACGCAGCACCGTTTTACTACTCCGTTTTCGACCGAAGCTGCTAATAATATCGTCCGACGGCACAGCCCAACTAGGAAGGAGCGATTCGAAATACACTCGCTGCAACCGCTGAGCCACGTTCTCAAGTCCGGTAAAGGGTCCGCCGATAGCTTGATATTTTATTCATGCGCGGCAAATTGCTAAGCGAGATTCACGGGCGAAAAGGACAATCCAATAATCACGAAAGCTATGCGTTATCCTATTACGACCCCGAGTTGATCGGTGGATTCCTTTCCACAACGGAATGGAATGCTTTTTCCAGGAAGGGAAATGAGAGAAAAAAACCAATGGAATCAAAGCCTGATTTAATAAGAGGGCAAGTATAAAGAGTCCGGCTGCCCCCAAATCAGATTTCAGTCCACTAAAAAACCACTTCCGTCAACTCAAGACTGATCTTTAATGGGCTCGGTAGCCATAAAACAGCAGTCCATGCACGTGCATGGGAAATTGAATAATTATTTCTGATTATTAACCCTGGATTAATATTCTCAATAGATATGATTCTCTGAAAAAAGGCGATACCTGCAGTAGGATATACCTAGATTAAATATGAGCGCCTGATTTACCACATTAAAGGGAAAAGGGATTTTTCGGTACCACAACTAACGCCGGAAGAAGCATCTTCAAAGGAATGGCGACACTATAAAATCCCTCCGTGAAGTCGAGAGAAATAAATAATTTGAGTAACAGTTTAGGTATTAACTATAGTAACACTTTCTTCGAAAGAAAGACTTGGTTGTCTTTAGATACATAACTAAGCGCGAATTTGAGCGCTTAAAATAGTTTGAGATAAGTAATGGTCTACTAGCCGCATATACAAGACGCTCCGATTCAAGGTAGAGAAGCGACCTATTTATTTTTGTGCTAAGTGTCGATCCCGAAATACCCTCATTACATTAGCACCTCAGAGAGTCGAGGCCGGAGAAACTCCACTGGCGCACTCCTTTCTCCGTGGGAGATAGAGGGCACTCCAAGAAGAGAAAAATATTACGCCTTGAAAGAGTTTCCCAAAGGGAGAGAGGAGAGAGCAGAGTGGGGGTGATTCAGTTCTGTATTTTATTATTTCACCCAGGGAGAAGAGGGCACCACGACTACGATGCGGACAAAGTAAATCGTTCGGTCGGAATTTTTCCAACCCTTTCCCCACTATAAAAGACAGGTCATTTTTTCCCCCCTCCTTTTTTATTTTTCACCACCCCTCCTATACCTACCTCCCGCTCTAACGTCTTGCGCTCGAAAAGAAAAAAAGAAAAAAAATAAACAAAAACAAAACACTAGCGGGAGGCGGTCGAATGAATGGAACGAGGCCGCATTTGAAGGTAGGGTGTATGTTGTTGCGGCGCGGTTTGGTTACGAGGGAGGCGAGGGTTAAATGGGGTAGCAGGAGGAGGAGAAGGAGGGGGTATTGAGGGGAAGTTTAATGGGGTAAAACGGAGCTATGCGACAGCAAAGCCAATTCACGCGCTGCCGCCGCGCGAGTCCTACAGAGGATTAAGGCGCAAACGACCAAGAACGCTGCTGGAAGGGCTGAGGCAGGGCAGAGAGGAGGAAGAGCGTCTATAGGAGAAGAGAGTGGCGCAATGAGGGAAAGGAAAAATGACATAAATAGGACTTAGTGGGACGGAGAAACTTACTTTCGCCGCGACGTAAGAACACAGTGACGAAAGACCGAGGAAAATGTATGTAATTTAATTAAATCATCTCCTCTCCACGAGATGAAGCAAGTAGTAAAAGGAAAACGCTGCTCGTGTTAGCAAACTCCTTGTGTATTACACATTAAATTATTACCAAATTAGTAAAAAGTTATTTTAATCGCAAATAGGACTTAACTTACTCAACTGCCGCAATCTCAGCAATTAAAATCTACTTAAAATAACGCAATCAATGGCAATCGATACTGAAATTATAAACTAATGGTTCAAGTGTCCCGTGATTTGTAGGAAGTGTACCTCGCAACTGTTGAAAAGGCCAACCAAGTATGAAAACCGTTGATAAAAATAGAACCACGAGTGATATGATAGAAAAAACGCAATAAGAATCAATCAGATTATCATTGAAATACACAGACTATTATTTTAGCTATTCAGGACATCTGAATACGGTATAAATGATTGATACTAATATTGATAAACGGTGAAAGAGTGACTGAGTGCGTTAAATATGAATTCAATAGAAAATAACTTATCACATCATCATTAAACGCTACACTACATATGTCTACCATAAAACATTCTTCAATAGGATTTTTTCGCTACCAATAACAGAAAAAATGTATTTTATCGATATTTTGCGTAACGTAAAACGCTCCTCTCCCATCTACTTAACAAACTATTAACAACTCATAATAATCCAATAGAACGGTGTTCTCGACATTGATTCCCCAACACGGAGCAAAAATAACTAAAAGTCAAGTTAAATACACATCTTTCAGGGAATCAAGCCTTTAACGCTGCAAAGTATGAACTCTACCGCGTCCCTAAACCTTAGAAATCAAGCCTTTATCTAGATTTGCGAACTCAAAAACTCGGGCATGAAAACGGATCAATTCTCACTGCAATGCTCTCGTGGTTTCTCGCGTTGTTTACGACCGCGACGATGCGCGCTCGCCAAACAAATGACTGTTTCAGGGCGATTGGGATGCGAGGCACGATATCACTGGGAGATCAAACACATACATCCAAAGGCGCCACGGAGTGAGACTGAGCGAAATCGTTTGGTTTACCACTCAGTTGTTTACAAGGAGAAGGGCTTGACTTTTTTTTAGTGTAAATCATGAGCAAATCTTTCAAACCTTGAATTAGAGATAGTTACAGCGATGAAATGAAATAATGCCCAACTCCGGCATGAATTTTTTTGGCTTAGTTTGACTAGTAGTTCACCGGAAGAACAAAATGTCTATGATATTGGAAGTGAACCGCCAGACATCGATTATTTTCTCCCTAAGGACAGAAGCAAGGAGGGGGATTTTCCCCGTTTATGCTTGGAAGAGCAGACACCACGTGATGAGAAGCGATTGGAAGTGAAAGATGGAAGACGGTATCATTAATTCAAAAGGTGACTACTACCCACGGAGAAACCAGCAACGTTACGTGATGGATTCGGAAAATAATGGTGGGCTGAACTCAGTCAAACTCAATAAACAGTATCCATAATTTAGGCACAACACTTTCAAGCTGGGTTTTTGGGCTGTGAGCTGATGTTAATATAATTCTGATGAACAAGAAAACGACAGATAACGCAGAATAGCGCACTTCAAAATTCTATCACAGATATTTCACTAGGTTATTGAACCTAAACCACTTCAATCTCGGTAAATGTCACACTAGCCGCAGAGGAAGTCCCAACTTAGTCATACTTCTATAATAAAATCCGTACTAAATCCAGGAAAGTTTCACTGATGAAATCTCACGATCAGCAGCGTATTAAATGACAAAGTCAGTTGCGGTTTATCAGAAGAAAACCAACAATTTTTACTGCTGCTCATGAAAAGAAAATCCAATTCAATAGGATATTCAAGAAAATGTCACACTAGCCGCAGAGGAAGTCCCAACTTAGTCATACTTCTATAATAAAATCCGTACTAAATCCAGGAAAGTTTCACTGATGAAATCTCACGATCAGCAGCATATCAAATGACAAAGTCAGTTGCGGTTTATCAGAAGAAAACCAACAATTTTTACTGCTGCTCATAAAAAGAAAATCCAAGTCTATAGGATATTCAAGAAAAATGAGCTCTGATTCGAGGCACGCATAAACTTTACCACACGGTCACTAAACACCATAGCTTATTCATCATAGAAAGAGAGCGGGAACACGTCCTAAGAATACACTCCGAACGGAATCACTCCTAATTTTTTCCAGAAACTAGTGAAGTAGAATACATGGCAGAAAAAAGGAACAAAATATTCTATAACGTAGGACGTAAACTCTTCAGAATTCGGAGAGGCGAAAACAACTAAGAAACAGGAATCAGTACTTCGACGAATATAACTTCACCACCCCTTCAAGCAAGCCTCTGGAAAACACTTATGCACTTTGAGTGGAGGAAGGCGACGAGGCAGAAAAGAATCCGCGTTTACACACGCCTGGGGGACGTGTATCCTCAGCAGAGAACTGCAAACACACTGGCTGTGTTTCTCTCCACCACGGGGGCGATGGAGAACCACGTCCCTAAGGGACTTCCCAACCCCCACCCCTCCCTTTATACGGCCGGCAACGTCACAAGATAGCAGGGAGGAAGGGAGGAGAGGTAGGGGGAGAGATCGAAAAAAAGAGGTATTCACATAAAAAAGATATGATCCACCACACGGAAAAGGGAAATATTTCTTCCTTCCTTCCTTCCACGGCCTCTTAACCGACTGAGTCGGCGGCGGGTGCAGCAAGGCTGGATTCCCGCACACAATCGATAAAAACACACACTGAGACACTTCGACGAGGTCGAAAAGATACGCCGCGGTGGTGGTGGTGGTAGCCAAGGATGTTTTTAATACTAAAGACGTCTGGATGTCCACATTGGCGACGTTTCGACGGAGGGGAAGGACCGCATGGCGGAAAATTTGCTGACGATGGGGGGTGGGGGAGATGAGAGAGGACTATCGGAACTTCCTTGTCTCGCAAAAGGGTACGAATTTGAATTAGAGAAAGCTGCACGAACTATGCGGTTTGATAACACCCCTCCTACATAGATTATTCCTCAGCGCTTCCGCTATTTTTACTCACGTTGCAAAAAAGTCACTTGGTCAGAGCCCTCAAACTTTCGCCATGTTATGAATCACTGATTTAGTATTGAGGAAAGAAGAACAGGAACTGGTGACTTGGGGGAAGGAGAGCGGCCAATAGGAACTTCCTTAAATTGCCACAGGGTAAGGATGTGAATTAGACAAGGCTATGAGGTTTGATAATGGCCCTACATAGATTATTCCTCGGTGCTACCGCTATTTTTACTCAGATTGCACAAAAAAGTCAGAGCCCTCCAACTTTCGCCAGATATTGAGTCACAGTTCTCGCATTTAGGAAATTGAAACAGTAAGAGTTGTGACCGATGAGAAACAGTGGAAGTTTAAATAATACGCTTCACCGTAATTATTTCACGATTTGCAAAGAGAAACGCACGGAATCAGTGCTGCCTGATTTTTAGCTACTAAAAGAGATCGTTTTTCCCTAACTGCAGACAGGGCGCTGGAAACAGTCGTAATGAATGGAGAACAGCATTGAATGCGACGAAATGGATACCAATAATGAGATAAAAAAACCAGTATAAATGGGCGTGCCTTCCAATACTGCTCAGAAAATTGATTTTCACAGGAGTGATAAGAAGCTAAAACCTCAAGTGGGCACACTGTCCGTCAAGTAGGACGCACCTTGAACCGCTGGGAAGTGGGATGCAGGACTGTGGATTACTCTATGCACAGTAAACACCTAGAGTAGAATAATAGATCCATAACACCGTGAAATCCTGACTATCAATGACCCGGCAAATGAGATGTATTAGAAGTACTTTACACCCACATTATAGCTCGCAAGACAAGATTTGCGCCTTCAGACTACTTTCCATGCAAACAGCACATTCCTAAGAAGCCGGTACCTGTATGGATCGACGAACCAAGACTTCACTGGCGAAAAATATCAGAAGCACGATAATCTCAATGCTGATATGCAATCCTTCCGACCAGAACAACTCCCAATTCCACCTTCCAGACATTCATAAAAGTACGAATTCACGATTTGATCGGAACAAACTCATGATGCACCCTCGGCGGAGGATGCTGGAAGGTCATGTGGGAGGAAGAGGCAGGGAATCGGTGGCTGCTGGTGCAGAGCATCAGCCACGTGCTGCTCCCCCTCCTATAAACCCCCTCCACTGACCCCTCCTCATCCCCACCCCCACATTGAAATATGTAGAAATGTAGTCACTATTTCCAAAGAGCAAACACAGAAAAAAAACGTCGTTCCCAATTTCGCACACACACCCAAGTATTGTCGTACAATTTCCTCTCAAATTTTCAAAAGTATTAAATTTTGTCCGAAGTAGCACTCAAGAAACCAGACTAGTCCACGTATATACTGACTATCCGCTCAAAAACTTGTTGTCCAAAGTCAAGGGCAAGAAAATTAACACATTGCGCCCGCTACGACTTCGTTGAAGGGTAGCGCTTCCCAATGCACAGCATACAGTTCACGTAGCGCGCGCATGCGCAAAACCGAATTATTATTACTGGCTTTGCACTTCAGCACACGCCGCGGCGCGCAGCGTACTGTTCCTCCTCCGGAGGGGGTTTCAAAACGCTTGCACGACGGATCGGTACGGAAAAATCACTCTGGTTTCATTAAGAAAGGATCTTATGCGCCTTTTTTCAAACATAAATAATTGCTATAGGTCTTCAGCACACAAGAACCAGCCGACACTGTATAGAATCGGGAAGTTGCCAGCCCCTACCCGGTCCTCCAACGTACTGGTGGGAGAAAGACACTGCGTCTGCTGGCGAGGCGAGATTATCCCTCGCGGGAACAAAAATTTTGCGGGAGTGGGAGGGACGTGGAGGGAGGATGAGAGTAGGGGGCAGGGTGGAGTGAGGAGGATTAGGAGGAGGTCGTGAGGAGGGGGCGTATGTGAGAGTGTGGAGGCTCGAGTCCTCCACTCCCCAAGCAAGGCACGGGCACATAAGTACGAATAGATATACAGTGGCGTAGTCTGGGGAAGGCAGTTTTTGGGGGTTAACCTTCCTCCCACGAGAGATAAAGGGATTCTATTAGAGTTTTCACTGAGCTGAAGTTCTATTAACCCTTTTTAACTCAATGTTGTTTCTAAGCAACATCAAAAATGTTTAAACTTTCAGCTCTATCCAGGAGATATCTTAACTACCTATTATTTTGTAGAGTAAATTTTAATGACGAAATACTTAGCTGCCAGGATAATTACCATTGAGTGTAAAATTTTCAAGATTTCAAAATGAAAAATCTTGAAATTTGATTTTTCCCAGAATCAGCTCTGGGTTAGAAAGGGTTAAGGATTACGTGGACTTTATTAACATTATTTATTACTATAATTGGTCATTAAACTTTGTAGTAGATCGCTTAACATTACTAAAATGCAATAGATTCATACATAAGCTATTATTTTATCCAGTGATAAGGACAGAAGAAATTGATTAAAATAAAATCAAATTTATCGGTATTCATGTACTTGATTTTATGAGATGAGCTACACCAATAATTGGGGGAAATGATGTAAATAATTGGTATAATAAATCTTAGACCGGTCGTACTAGATAATTTATCGTGAGAAATTACTTGTTAAAAAATGAAAAATGATCAATTTACTTAAATAATCAATAAACTTTCGCGGTGTATGTTTGTCAATATTAATGGATTTTGGGGATTACCCGCGTCAAGATCAACGTTTCCACTTCTAAACCTGAGAGCTCCTAAGGCCCTGAGGATGCTGGGAAAGTCTATCAACGAAACGTTGGCCAACAACATGCAGACCCAAACCCAGTTGAAAACCTGAGAATAATTCATTCGTTTATTAGTCTATGCGACCATTTAGAACGCAGTAATTTAATCTGTTAGTAGTTATTGAACTTAAGCACAATTCTCACTCCCACTGGATCGGTCTTATTTTTTAAGTTATGCACACACTAACACGGTTGGAAACCAGAGAAAAATTTATTCAAGCCATTCACCGGAAAACTCAGATTCGTTAAAAAAATGATCTAAGATGGAGACAAAATCCATAGAATGTAAATCAAAACTTAACAAGCGAACCCCCTGCATATATGTAAGCATGTACATACTCGGTCTAATGCGCGGAAGGGGGGAGATTGTAAGGAGAGTAAAGGAAGGGGCCGAGTGGTTCATATGGCACGTAAGGGGTCGCAGGGGAAGGGACGCTGGAGGTTTTGGACGCGGACCAAAGCAGGAAGTGGGGCGCACGAAACTCTCAGGGCGTGCCACTGGTTTCGCGAGGAGCAGAAGGGGGTCGGGATTATTCAAAACGATCGAGCCAGAAAATCGGTCGAATATTCGACCTCCCAACCCCCTCTCGAGAGATGATCCAGCGCAGAAGGGGTTAAGGAGGGAGGGGAAAGACTGGACGCGATGAAATAACACAGTTCCGGAGGAAAAAAAAGAAGGGAAAAACTTCGTTAGCATGGGAGGTGCACTTTGCAGAACTCGACTGCTTTAAGAGAAAATTTTATTCTGATTTCAGAATTTAATTCTGATGAGAATTGGCCACCCAAGTTGGAACCTAGTTAAATTCCGTAATATATACTTGCTCTTTTATGCTGACCGATTTACACATTCTATGAAGGGTACCATGCAACTCCAGGAAAGAAAACGATTTTGGCCAGCAGAGCATATGGAAGAATCAACGATAATGATAATTTTGAGCCAAAATGCAATGATTTCCAAGATTACCCCGGCACGTTTTGTCCTATTCGACAAACAACTGCACCATTTCGTTTCATACATTCAAAAATCAGAACACAAGGAAACTAAATCGCCTGCGTAATTTAGAATGATGTACTCCTTACAGAAATCACCCAGAGACAAGTAGACGGGGAGAAAGGCGAAGGAAGTCACAGAATGAGTTAAAAGGGACAAGATATAAATGAAGTAAAAGATCAACGCACAAGTTCATAAGGTTCATTCCAAATGATTATTTTCCTAACACACATAAGAATAAATGCAAAGTAGGCAACTTCAAAAAAGTACCATTCATCCTCCATTGCAGGAACTTAAAGGAATTATTACTCATTTCCACTAGGCCGTGAAGTCACAATTCTATCTTTTCAATAGATAATATAATTTATTTCACGTCGTGCCCTATACTAAACACCAAGTCATTCTACTTCTTTCCTTCAAAAACCTAGCATTATAATTCACGTCTACGAAGTCATGACGATACATTTTTCAAGAGCAATCAGAACTGATCCTTGAGAACATGAATTCGAATTTTTTATAGTGAGGGAAAGTTAGCAGTTAAAAATATCGCTTCTTTCCGTCATTCGCGCACTTAATGACCTTAGTCTTCCGTATAAAATAGCCGGAAGATATTAATCAAAGCACAGAGAGTACTGAGACGTACGGAGTAAGATGAATGAAAACACGCAGTTATCACTACGTATTTCATTCAGGTCGTAGTAATTATTGATTCCGTTCCAACCGGACACTTTATATAGGCTCTTCAATCTCGAGAAATTAAAAAGACAGAGCAATGGTACAAGTCAACGCCACACAAAAGGCGACAGCTACAAACTTAGTGAGGTGCTTAGATAATGAATGCTGTTAGTTGTCTATAAATCAATGAATTTAAAACTCATACCTCTAGCGAATTCAGATAAAAGTAAGAATACGAGGTATATAAGCTATTTAAACGGTGAAAAAATCAGATGTTCCCTTCTTTCTAGTACAAAATGACTATTAACCACGAACGGCACAATCATTTGTCTCAAAATAATGTATAAACGATTACAACTACGAAGATGATGATTTCCAGGAAAATCTTTAACAGTTTTTGTACTATATTTTACATGCTTACCGGAAATATTTCTGAGCAAAAATTATTTATGAGCTTGACCGAACAAGGGAGGAAATATACAAATAAAGACCATTCAGTCAGAAGAAAACTCGATAAAAGCCGAGTTAGAAATAGATGACCTAAAACTCTCTATTCCCAAATTCCTCAGTAAAATCACAAAGGTACTTCTTATTACATCCTTCCATTTGAGGCTAACAAATATTTTTCGATTATTCAAAACAGATGACCCGGGTTATCGATATCACTGACTGCATCAAATATTTTATTTTCATTATTCACGGCTGACTCAAAGATAAAAATCTGATAACAATCTTCTCTACAGAGATGCATAAAAACTTCTGACGGCAAAATGCACGGAAATGGCAGAAAATTTGAGCGAAAAAATTCGATAGTGCATCATTGCGTTCACATTATGCATTGGTTATTCATACAGGCTACTTGTTGTTAAGGTAGACTCAAATAGGACGCAAAAGTGCGATAGTAATGTTCCAACCGCTCCTCATTGTCGACACAGGTACAATTGCCACGCAAAAATATTGTCTCCAACATTAAAAATATACTAAAACTTTTAGCTAAGTAATCATCAATACTTTGAGAATTAAAGTATGTGAAAATAGACTAAATGAATAAGTTAAATATCCATTCCTTTATAATTATCTCTGATTTACAACCGCCTGTTTCTGTTTCATACTCGACTGCCCTTTGGGGAACAAAGATGGCAAACAGCAGACACGCTAATGGCGCTACATAGGACGGGGAAAAAGAAGGCGTAAAGAGACCCATCGATTAATATCGCCCCGCGCCCATTAATATGCATGCATGCGACGCAATCAAATCGTTCCTCTCTTTTTTTTATTAATCTCGCCGCGCTCATCGCGCCAGAACCAAACAAAATGCACTCTGACGGCGGAATGCCGAGGGACGCAGAGGCGGCACGAAAACAAAACTGGGCGCAGGCGCAGAGAAAAACCGAAAAATCCCACAAAAATATTAAAAAAAGGCGGGAAGAGCAAAAGGAGAGGAGTTAGGACCCAAAGATGATGGTAGGGATGGGAAGCGCGGGAGAGCGGGGCTGCACGCGATTGGCGCAGTGGGAGAAAGGGCGGGAAAAAACGCGTTACCATGACAGCGGCGTCGCAATGAGGGTAAATTGCGGAAAACGGGAGGGGCGGGAGGGGGCACGGGGATATGAGGGGAAAAGGGGGGGGGGATACGGGGTAGTGAGAGGGAGGGGTTAGAACGTCGTGTGCGGAATGGGTGAGGAAAAGTGAGAGAAGAAGGGCGTAAAAAAAGTGAAGATCAAGCGGCACAAGTGGCGACGCAAGTGGAGCGGAAACAAGTGAAGGAATATATGCGACGAAGGCGCGCACTCACGGGGATGCAAAGGCGAAATAAACGCTCGGAAAAAAAATTCAAACAAAACCTCAAGTAAAAAAACCGAATAAATGATAATGGAAAAATCCACTGTGGGCTCTTCGATAATGAAATACGCTCGTTAAAATCATAGATTTCTCTACTTGGTGATGCAAAGAGAGAGAAACGATGCATACATCACGTGGAAATAATAATATAACAATAAACGATCGAAAAAAGCTCACGTTCTTGGAATTCTAATAATAATTCAGGAAGATTAAAGAAGAGGGTTCTCAAGCAACGCGGAATAAAGGTATATTTTTACAAGAATTCTTTCCACAGCATCCATGAATAAACGATAAAGAGGAAGAATAACATATCGTATCAAAAGGGACATTCAACACATTTCAAGTAAATAAAACACGGAAAAAGAAGGAATACAGCTTTACTTTGTGAGTTCCTCGTTTAAAAATTAGGGAAAATATTTAACCTGATTCTCCAACCAAAGGAATATGAACACGTCCCTCTCAACCACTCTCAAAGCAGACGGATTGCATGTCCAAAATGGAATGTAGATTTAATCTCGTAATGGACCAACAAATTAAAGAAGGGAATTTTTTAAAGAGCACTATGAAGGTCCTTGAAAAACCTGGACTATAGTCAAGGAAGTAGCAGGCGAGGACAAACGTGAAGCTATAGTGCGAGGATTGTAATGTGAATAGTAGAGTATAAAATTCAATTAAAGTGAGAGTAGCAATGTTGTGAATAAAGGACCTCGAAAAAATCAATTCTCAAGAAGATTTCAAACAGTCGATTATAGGAAAAAGGTGGAGGAGAGAATACGCTCAGTACAGCCTTGGTGATTTCGACGACGATTACCACCTAGAAGAAAACCGTAAACCACCATTACCACGAGAAGAAAATCGTGAAAACTAAACAATTGGAAATAATTAGTTAGTTCGTGCCCTTATACAAAATAGACAACAGCTTTAAACGAGGTTACAATGTAAATGTGAACAAATTTCAAAACGTATCATTAAGTCCTTAGTGCAAAATATGGAGGAGCAAGCATTCGTGGAGGACATAAATGCTGACAGCAGGAACAGCTAAAGAGAATCCTTGGGTCATCTAAATTGAAATCTACGTTCTCAAATACTCAACGGTAAATTTATTTAATACTGCAAACATGAATTAATAAATCAATGACTTCTATGGAGCAAATACCTCTTTCAATGAATTACTTGCAGCAGCATTATATCCACCTTACACCGAGGAAGAAAATTCTTACCTGACACTCAAAAGAGTCCAATATTGCGTGGTAATGGACATTCCTCCATTACTGTAAACTACATAAATGGAGTCCATAGATATAGTTACTATTCCAAGTATCTTGGACCGTCTCCAACACAAAAAGAGAAGACTTAAGTAATTATAGAGTTATTTCGAACATATTCTTGTTTCTTAAGACTTAATTGACCTTTTAATAGTCAAAAAATGAATAGATGAAGATTTTAATGATATTTAGGTAATATAGTAATAGCTTCTCACTTCAATGAGTGATGAACAGACCGGTCGACTCTACCGGTTAATCACTGGGTAGTAAATAGACACAAAAATATGTATGAAACGATAAATACGGCATGTTGTTTTTTATATTCTATTTAGGGTTAAAAGTCTGAGAATTCCCATTGGGAATAAAAAAAAGCATAACTACATTGGTTCCACCGACATCCCCAACAACTATGCAAACTTTGACCTTGCACAACACTACATTGCTCATCGAATTCGAAAGCATTAATTTGAATACCATTAGAATCTCCATCTTTTCAAACCATGGCATAGTTTATAGATATAAAAATCATCCACAATATACATAAAAATAACACAATCACAGTGTGTGTTACTTCGCCCAGTGCCCTACGCTACGATGGATTTGCTTTCGGTAAACTTATTACATACGATATATTTACGGAGCAATAAATGGCACCGGTGGTTTTAAAATAATATATAATTTTAACGATTAAGGTATCTAACTCTTCCTGAAAAATATTAAAATTCGCTAAGATTACCAGCACAATCATTACGGCTTGCGCTTTAATGTCACTCGTTTACCGCGATATCACCAACAATCAGCTATAGTAATAAATAGAAGAAACTTACTGAAGAAACAGGAGAAGATTAATCTCCCATCGAAATTCCTCCGTAGTCATATGAATTTCCAACTATGGATATATTCTTTAATCGGTGTGAAATAAACTTCCCCTAAAAGTGAACCAACACGGAAGCCATCACTGGAACTCTTAAGTGAAACAGCATAACGACCTTTTCTTATCATGGGTGGATGTGAGAATAGGCATATTAAAAAATATCCATCAATTAATTTATTCATATGAAACTTAACGCTTGAGTAAGCACAGTATGTCAGACTCAAATGGATTGTAGACAAATGCTAAATCAGAGTCAATATAGGGCTTATTTTTTATCGAAATTGCTTGTAAATATTAACAATCCTTGGGAACCTCCTGGAAAACAATCTTCTGTCAAGATAAAGGATTTCCTATTTGACTGTGCAACTAATTCCTCAAGGAAAGTTAAAAAATATTAATTCTTATATATCCATCAGTTTTCCAAAACAATAAATTAAATTTATCTCCAAAACTAATATTTCTAATGCAAGATAATTATAAGTAAAAAAACTTACCCTGAATATGTACAGGTGAAATATCATATGACTCCATAAAATAAAATAAAAACATATCGTTACTCACATCACCATTGATCACTAACATACCATATAGTTTCATATCATCAAACCCTGAACAAAATAGCTACACCAGAACACGAGAACTGAGTTAGTATAACCCGCACTCACAACAGTCTGTGTTTAAAACCCGCGCTGCAAAAAAAACCAAAAACTCATAACCAGAGCAACCACATTGAACGTACGGAAGACGTAGTTCATACCTTGACCGCAAAAGCGCTGAGCGACAGGGCAGAGCCGTAAGGCTCAGTAGTGCACACGTCCGCCGGCAGAGGCGCTCCCGCTGCCGCCGATGGGATATGCGACCCCGCCTGCTGAGCTAGCTGTTGGTATTGCTGGTGGAGAAGGTGTTGATAATATTGGTGTTGTTGTTGATGAACGGATGGAAGGAAGGAGGCCTGCCCTTCGTGAACGGGGACCATGTCTACGGAGCGAGGCGGAGGAGATGATACTCCCGGAGGCGATGAAGGCGTTGAGGATGGTATCGAGGCGGAGAATGTGTCCACTATGGAGTCGAAGCGCACCACCTTCTTCGGGGAGCCTCCCAAAGCGCCGGGGGCGGGCGTGGGGGGCGGAGACCCCCCCGAAAGAGGTCTCCTCTTGGGGCAAAGCAGCGAGCACATGGGCGGAGGACATCACGGCCGGGTCAGCCGGTCCCCTGTCGAGGGGACGTCGTGGTCAACAGTGTTGTCCTCTTGCGACGAACGCTTCTTCGCCGGTGCCGGGGGAACGCTCCACGCTGGGGACCGGGACGACTCCTGATCATCACACACCGCGAACACGGGGACTGGACAGTATGTTTTGGGGTGGGTTGGCAAAAATGTCAAAAAAAAAGTCTCGATGTGCCTCCGACCCTATTGTATCCGTCTCATTCGCAGTGAGTCAGCCCTGATAGGTTGTGGAATGAAAATAGGTGCATTTTTAATTTCGAAATCGAGCTAAAGATTCGCTGTAAGGTTATTATGGAGATTTTACTGATGTGAATGAGAAAAAAATCAATTTTAGCTAGCGTTTATAGGTCAGTAAAGCTTATGAAAATATCATCTTTTGCCAAGTTTTCCGAATTTCATGCTTTAAATCATCAGATGCATTCCAATGGGGTTTCCTTAAAGTCTTTAGAGGGTGCTACATTATTATCAACAGATAATGAAATGATAAAGTTTCTTATGTTGCCATGCACTTTAGATATTCTGTATTGATGTGAATACGTTGTATCACCTGTGAAATGTGTTTGAAATTGTCGCAACCTCACTTCATTCTTCATATATAGCTCAACATTAGGATACAAATGTGAGGGTATAACAATCTCAATCACATATTTTAGATAATTCAACATATCAACATCATTTCAACAGATCCATCGTGGCATGACATGTTGATATTAAAACGTTTCTGTTATTCACATGCAACTATGAACATATTGCATTTATGCTAATGCGTTGAATCACCCATGAAATGTAATCACAATTATTGCATCCTCGCCTTGTTATCCATGTGTAGCTATAATGGTGGAATTCACAAAATAACAGTCGCAATAAAATAATACTTGAAACGACTCGATATAATTTTAAATTTGATGAATTCAATGTTTTTGGTGTGATTCCATTAATTAACCGATAATCACGAAAAAATAGAAAAATAAACACTAAACTAAAATTCTGGAAGTGATATTAGGTATATTACATATTTATCTGAGCCTCTACGCAGTGAAACCTGCATTTATAACCTAAGCCAAGCTAAGAGAGACGAATTAAAGTGGCAGGTTCAGGGGAGGGGACGACCGCCCTTCGGTAATTTGCGGAAAATAGAAAATATAGAAATCTTCAAGGTGGGTTTCCAATGAGAGTTTTTATTTGACCAGAATAAACAACCAACGTCTAAAAGTAAATAATGAAGTCTAGAACCCAATTGTCTCCGTATATAACGCCTCAGATGTATCGCTGGGATCGCATAACACCAAGAGTCCACGGAAAGCAAAGAACCACCCCTATCCCCCAAAACAGCGACATTAATCCACCCATCACGAATAAAGACGTTACTTGGCATGGGTTTGTTTAATGATGAGGGAGAAAGCAGATAATAGGTCTCTAATGTTTTGAAATTGCATATCTTCACGCAAGTAATGGACGTACAGCACCGATGCGGGTGCCGTCTAAACAGTATTTTGTAACAACTACCTGGAGAAAACACGTGTAATTCCTAAATTACGTTCCTTAAATTGGAGTATAGCCCCAAGTAAGCGGCTGCCCCTGACATACGGTGACCTAAATAACCATAATGCACTCTGTAATTCAAGGGGATTACTTTAACGAGGCAATAGCAGCTTGATTTATGCTGCCGCTTCGACCACTTTTTAAACGGCTGTTAAAAATGAGTGCTACGCGGAGGTAAGCGCAGAGCCGTCCATTCATTCGCAATGTTTGCAATAAAGTACATGCAATCGTGAGGAACAACATTAAAAAGTAATGCATTCGATAGTTTCTACCATCAAAAATATAAATTTCGGCTCATAGGTCTCATTATAGCTTATTTCCCCGCGAATATCGGATCGCTCGACCGTCAGCGCATCCAGTGGCGACCTTCCTAACCCATTAAAAGTACGGTGGTTGAAAGTACATATACTTTTCTGATAGAGAATCTTCTAACGTAATATTCGTGGCATTATTATAAATATTTACCACGAAGGTAACGCATATATGTACTCACACGATGTCATTTTTCATTTCGAACATATGATCTTATTGAAACCAAGGGCTTCCATCAGCGCGTTGGAATCATTTGACGTAACAACACGCAGCAAAATTTCAACGAGGACCCAAATGAGAAATGCCCAAGGCTAACATTGAAGTTTCCAATATCTTCTCGCTTCGCTTCAAAATCCCTAGCAAGTTACGGAGCGAACGTATAAAAAAAAATACGATTGCAACTTCCATCCAGAACACATTAAAGATAAAACGCTGGGCTGGCAGATCGCGATGAGAATCTCATTTCGCTTCATCTAACGCCGTGGTTCATTCATCATCCTGCGGTGGAGGCGAGCTACTTTTGGAAGACTTGACGCGAATACACTCTTGAGAGAGAACCTGAGCCTCATTCCACGAAAATTCTCCTCTAAAATGTGCACAAATTTCCGAAGGGGTCCGCCAAAAAATTTTCAATTCCGCACTGAAATTAAAAAAAACCATCTAACGTCCGATATTCGAGAAATCCCACAAAAATTGCTGTCAGGAACAAAAAAAATAGATTCTACGATGGACGTTTCAGCTAAGCCACTTCAAAATGCTATGATGAGAATTTTAATATACGTATGTGTATTCTCGTCACCGACATCGATCTGAATACAGGCTTAGAGCGGTTCCTTGATGGCATTGATGAGGGACTTGACCCATGCTGCGGGTTATATATGAATTGGTGGAGTTCATATCGTTCTACTTCAAGAGTTATGTGGTTCTTTTCAAATGCCAAGCGACTTTGCTGATGATAGATATTAAAATGAAATCTCAAAATAAATCCGACAGGGAAAATATTTTAAGTTATTGACCCACAAAAACATAATTACTCAACCATTACTGATATTCGACTATTTACATTGCGCTATCTATAACTTTGGGTAGTACTTAAACCATTGGAAGGTGTATCTCTAAAAACCACGGCCAACGTCGGAATATCTCCAACAGAGAAAAGAAAGACAAAGACTCCCAAAGACGATATAAACTTTAAATTAGCTGATTATATTTACATGACGTTCAATTCTGCATGTTACTGGAAGACTATGAAACATAAATGGACAGTGAACACACAGATGTTACTTTCGTTTTTGACCAACTAACCAAGCATCAAATATAAAAATACTTGAACCTACTACCAACCCCTCTGTAGACATCAGTTAAACGTTCCAAACCCATTACGTCTCCATGAAATCTCATCAATTAATTCTCCGAAGGGTAACAGACGCGGAAGTCTTCCTTAACAGCCAATCAGCCTCTCCTTTGGAGTCACAAAGAGCAATAAATTCGACAAAATGGAGCAGAGGGACCTTCCATTTAGCTAACCGGACCCTAAAACGTGCTCAAGCTGAACTACTTCGATCCGAACAGAGGACTAATAGACATAAATTACCACTAAAAGCACTTGATTTGGACAATTCAGAGGAGCACATCTGTTCTTACCGTTGGGGAACATTCGCTGATAGCATTTGTCGATCATCGATCATGAACACGTCATGGGATAGTGCTACAACAATTAATTCAAACATTTTAGCGATGTTCTTTTAATAACTGAAAAGCTAACTTAGCGTGATATCAGACACGAAGAGTTATTCTCCATTTCCTGGAAAGCCTTAAGGTCAAGAGGTTTAAGAGCTGACCGTTCCCGATTAAGAGATTATTTTTGCCAGGATCGCGATAAAAATATTTCCATACGACGGTGATTGAAGAAACATTTCCTAATTAGAATTACTATGGATACCGTCTAAATAATAACAACGCGATTAAAACCTGAAGGCAGTAGATTTTGGTCAGAAATGCGCAAAAGCTGAATGCAAACCTTATATCCGGCATTTAAAAATATACATTCTAAGTAATGAAAGGTAATTCCCCTGAATCTTACCTGACCAAGACCAGAACCTGATTATGACCTTGTGAGCCACCAACAAAACCGATTTGTGGGGACTGAATTTGCGGAAAAGTGTAAAATGAGTTCAACTATGGATACCTAACACTACATCTAACCCGAATCTGCTGATTAATAATGTGGTTAATGGATGACCAATGAAATTGAGTGTAGTCTTAACTCAGGCCGTCTTCATAGAGTGCCTCAAGTTTCTCCTAACAATACCTACTTTGATAACGTAAAGTTCTATCAAGCTGGAGTCATGAATTATCCATGTACCTAATTAGTTTTCGGCGATTACAAGGAGAATTGTACACGGAAGTGGGAACAGGTTTGGGAACACAAGTATACATTTTTAACGGACGATTTAAACGCTATATTGTGATAGCACTTTTCAAAATCCTTTTCTCCAATTTGCGGCCAGCCGACACACGTCAGGCTTTAACTGAATACTACTTTGTCATCGGAGCGCGTGAAATTCATCTGTTTACATTTTCGTGGCGCGAACGACCCCAACAGTCTCCAGTAATAATCAACCCCAGGCTCCCAACCACAACGCCATCAAAGCATAGTGACATAAATGGGAAAAATCTTTGCTCTCCGAGATCGCGCTAGAGACGAGTGGGGGCAACAATTAAAAACCGCGATGGCGCGCCAAGCGGGAAGTGGGAGAAGCTACGCTTTAATGAGGGATGACGACGGTTGGTTGTGTGGAAAGAGGGTGAACGACGGTGTCGCCCGGTGGCGCCGCGGCGGCGGCCCGAGGAAGCAGACAGGAAAGTGGTGGAGGGATATTTGGGGTCTCTAGCTGTGAGAGGGAGAGAAAGTTGTGGCGGTGGAGAATAAATGGAATCTGACGGGTTGAAATGGGTTTGCAGGGATCAAATGGGGTGGGTTTTGACTTCCGCAAGTTCTCCTCTTTCCCGAAACTACCCTCCCTCCCTGCCCCCAGCTCTCATCTATGGGTCTTTAGAGTGTTGCATCGCGACTAATTTTAAAATAAATTCTTTTCTATTCAATTGATTTTCCTAAGAAAATTA